>NC_064627.1:322219126-323476269 GCF_023864275.1 Schistocerca cancellata | reverse complement strand
CTCGCGAAAGTCATTCGAATATACCAGGCAGTTACCATTGAAGTGTAGCTACTCACAGAGGTCCACCGTGAGCTGCACTTATCGTATGGTAGAGAATCTTGATGGACAAGCGAAGGCGTTAACGCGGAACCGATTAGGCTGGAAAAATTAGTTTCAGTTTTGGCCACTAGGTGCAAATCTGGCGCTGTGCGGCATCTCATCGACGTCTCCGGTGCTCAAAGAGAACAAAATGTATAAACGACAATAATAAAATCAACATTATGCCTTTTTCATTTCTTTGACGTTTTCTGCCCATGTCCCAGTCCTAATCCATTACGTATGGAAACATTTCTATGCATTTTTCATGCACTCACAGCGCTTATTCTGCACCTGGTGGCCACAATTGGAACTAATTCTTTTCCAGCATAAATTGAGTCCACATTAATGCATTAAGATATTTACCGCGGATCGCTGCCATACGATAATACCGGCGGCCCTGGACCTCTGCTGAGTAGCTGGACTTAAATTATAACCACATGGCAGAATCGATGGGTTCATGAGTATCTTATTCAAACCAGCGCAGGCCGTGCATAATCGTACAGCCACAACACGTAACAATAGTCAGGAAATGGGTCAGCTTGTGAAAAGATAAATTTCCACCTTGGGAGCACATGTCGTCTGGAGCACCGTAAACTATCAGCACGGCAATTTTATTGTGGCTTCCTTTCATGCGCCAGCAGAGAGAGGAGCGCCGACAGTACAGTGTTCAATGACAGCACTGGACTCAGGAGAGTCTAGCACCACATCATCTTTCAGGTTTCTTGGTACAGTATCATTATAAACGTATCCGCTAGTGAAATCTCCGAAGAGAACAGAAGTTACCAGATTCTTCTACTCACTGTCAGCCCGGCACTGGTGAGATGCTCTGATGTTCACTGGGTACACAATACGAACGCATTACCAGTAATTTGGAGAGCAGGCGCTACTTTTCTAACGTCTTAACGCTGTTAGCTGTTCCCTGTCTTCGAGGTCTCCAGTAACCTATAATTCAACAAGACCGCTTGGTGGCTATTCTGCTCTGACCTACCGCGATAGAGAGGGTGTGTGACTGTTGCACTGGCTACGGAGTTCTCCAGATCTCTCATCCTCTGAAAATATGTGGGTATAAGCTGCGGAGAGACTGTCACTCAACCACTTGTCAGCCTCTACATTTGGTGAACTGTGAAAAAGAGTTGAAGCGGAATCGATTGGTGTACCCTTATTTGTCATCCAAGCTCAGTTCGATTCCATGGGCAGCCGGGTAAGAATCACTGTTGCTGCCAGTGGTGGTAGCCCTGTGCACTACGTTTTGCACCGGTACACCCACAAATCATCTCCACCCATTCCTCCCTTTCCCCGTGAACAATGAATCTTGCAAAAGTGCGACGGCTTCCTTGCTTCAGTGAAGCTGATAGCCGAACTGTAAGTACAGCCACAGCGGAGTCGTATCTGGGTGGCCAGTTAAGCCTGAGGTTCTTGAAGGTGGCGAGAAAACTCTTCGGTAACTGCCAAGAGCAACAGTCTAGGTGATTCACTGGTCCGGCCTCGTAACCTTTGCCAAATTGGTAGCGCGAACGGCTGAAATCAGAGGGAAAGTGCCACTGTCATTTTTTTTTAGAGAAAATGCAGTTCTGTTGTATGACTTAATGACGTTGGCAAATTATTGCGTAAAAAAAAATTCTGTATGTAAAATAGACATCCATTCGAATCTCTGGGCGGGGCTGCTCAGGAGGACATAATCATCAGGAGAAAGCAAACCTGAAGACCCATCCGTCGTAGCGTGGAACGTCGGGCCCTTAATAGGATACAAAGATTAGAGAATTTAAAAAGGGAAGCGGATGGCTTGAAGTTAGATATAGTGAAGTGCGGTCAGGTGAGTACAGAGCTAAAAATACGTAGAACAAGGGTATTGCAGGAGTCGCTTTAAGAATGATGATAAAACAGGACTGCGAGTAAGCTGCTACAGACAACATAATGGACGCAGTATCGTAGCCAAGGTAGGTAACAAGCCAACAACCATCACAACAGTACAGTTTTATATACCCTGTAGCTGCACAGATGACGAAGAAACTGAAAAAATATAAGATGTAAAAGAAATTATTCAGATAGTTAAGAGAATCAAAAGTTTAATTTTGAAGGAACACTGGAAAGCGATATACGAAAAGGAAGTCAAGGAAAAACAGTAGGAGAACGTGTACTAGAAAAAAAAAATAAAAGGGAAAGCAATCTTGTACAATATTTCGCAGAACAAAATTTAATCATTGACAACAATTTAAAAATCGTGAAAGGTGTTATACGTGGAAGAGACATGAAGACACGGAAGGTTTCAGATATACGCTTATGATGAAATTGTAGGAGAGACTTCGAAATTGCATTTCAAACTGCAAAACTTTTTCAGGGGCAGATGAGGACACTGTCCATAATATATTTTTTATGAAATGCAGGTTAAAACCGAAGACAATGTATAAAGCCATGAAATTCAAGACATGGGAACTGAATAAATCGAAAGAACTAGAGGTTGTTGAGACTCTCATAGGGAACATTAAGTAAAGCTTGACGGAAATTGGAGAAGAAAATACCACAGAATACTAAACGGTAGCTTTAAGAGGTAAAAGGATGCAGATTAGGGTCAAATAGATAAATAGACAAGGCTCAAAACAGTCCTTGGCAACCGACAAGATTTTTCATTTTATTGATGAAAGGAGAAAGCCTGAATATGCAACAATGAGGTACTCAAAAGAAATTACAGACTTCTAAAAAATGAGATTGACAGAAACAAAACGGCTAGGCAAGTACGGTTAAACAATAAATGCAAAGCTGCAGGAACACATATGAATAAAAATATCTCGACAGACTATGCAAGGGAAACAAACGTGAAGACATTTTTATGAAAAGAAAAGAGGAACTAAGTGAAAATGACATGGGAAATGTGATACAGCCAGAAGAATTTTGACAGACCTCTGAAAGACCTTTGTCGAAAAAGGCCCATACAGTAGACAACATTCTCTCAGAATTACTGAGATGCTTGGAGGTACCAGCCACGACAAAGTATCCCACATAGTGTGCAAGATACATGAAACTGGCAAAATACCCTCAGACTTCAAGAAGAATGAAATAATTTCAGTTTCATTAAATCTAGGTGCTGACAGGTGTGAATATTACCGATCACTCAATTTAGTAAGACACGCTCTCGAAATACTGACACGAATTATACACAGAACAACGAAAAACTGGCACAGGAAGACTTCGGGGCAATTTGGATTCCGGAGGAATGTAGCATTGACCTAGGCAATACTGACTCATGAATTTCTTTAGGAAGTGGTTAAAGAAAGCAAACCTACATTTATATCATTTAAAGGTTTAGAAATAGCTTTTGACAATGTTTACTGGACTACAGTCTTCGAAATTCTGAAGGTAGCAGGGGTAAAATTACAGGGAGCGAGAGGAAGTCATTCGAGTCGAAAGGTACGAAAGCACAATAGTAGTTGAATATTGTTGCCTACTCCTAACGTTATTCAGTCTGCATATTGATCAGTCAGTAAAGGAAAGCCAGGAGAAATTTAGAAAGTTTGAAGTTTGTCGATGAGATTGCAGTTCTGTCAGAGTCAGCAAAGTACTCGGAAGAACAGTTGAACAGAATGGATAAGGTTTTAAAAGAAGACCGTAAGATGAACATCAACAACAGTAAAACAAGGTAAATGGAATGAAGTCGAATTAAATCAGGTAATTACGATAGAATTAGATTAGGAAATGAGCCACTAAACGTAGTTTCGCTATTTGGTCAGAAAAATAGACTGTGGCTGAAACAGGAATGGTATGAAGTGCAAACGACAACAGCAAGAATAGCACTTCTGATAAAGGGATTTTTAAGGTCGAATATAAATTGAAATGTTAGGAAGACATTTGTGAAGATATTACCCTGAACCGAAACCTTGTACAGTATACAGTCAGGCAAACTGAGAAGCTACAGAAGAATGCTGAGGGTTAGGCTGGTTGCTCAAATAAGTCATAAACAGGTTCTGAACTGGATTGTAGAGAAAGGAAGTTTATTGCACAAGCTAACTAAATAAGAAATCAGTTGATAGTCATCAAGGAATCGTTAGTTTGGTAATGGACGGAAGTGCGCAGTGTACATATTTTAGAGGGAGGCAAACATTTTGAATACAGTATGTAGGTTCACATTAATATGGGTTGCAGTTACGCAGACACTTCTGCCGGTTAGACATCCGCGGAGAGGCGCATCAAACCAGTCTTCAGATTGAACCCACAGCACCACAGAAACTGTTCATGGTTTCAGAGTTAACATCTACATTTGCATCTACATCTACATGATTACACTGCAGTTCACACCTAAGTGACTGGCAGAAAGTTCTTCGGACCACCTTCAGACAATTTCTCTACCGTTGTAGTCTCTAACAGCGCGTCGGGAAAGTGAACACTCAAATCTCTGATTCCTCTTATTTTATTGCCATTATCATTTCTCCAATTTTATTGCCATTATCATTCCTCCATAGAGGTGAAACATGGACGATAAATAGTTTAGACAAGAAGAGAATAGAAGCTTTCGAAATGTAGTGCTACAGAAGGATGCTGAAGATTAGATGGGTAGATCACATAACTAATGAGGAGGTATTGAATAGAATTGGGGAGAAGAGAAATTTGTGGCATAACTTGACTAGAAGAAGGGATCGGTTGGTACGGCATATTCTGAGGCATCAAGGGATCACCAATTTAGTATTGGATGGCAGCGTGGAGGGTAAAAATCGTAGAGGGAGACCAAGAGATGAATAAACTAAGCAGATTCAGAAGGATGTAGGTTGCAGTAGTCACTGGGAGATGAAGAAGCTTGCACAGGATAGAGTAGCATGGAGAGCTGCATCAAACCATTCTCCGAACTGAAGACCACAACAACAACAACATCATTTCTCCCTATGTAGGACGGCGATAATAAAATATTTTCATATTCGGAAGAGAAAGTTGGTGATGAAAATTTCGTAAAAATATTTCGGCTCAATGGAAAAACTTTTTGTTTTAATGGTTGCCACCACAACTAGCTCAACGTATCCGTAACGCCCTCTCCGCTACAATACAAAACGAGCTGCCGTCCTTCGAACTTTTTCGATATCTTCTGTCAGTTCTATCTGGTAAGGATCCCATAACGCAGCATTATACAAGCAGAGGATGGACAAGAAATGTTTGGGCAGTCCCTTTGGTAGTTCTGATGTATCTTCCGAGTGTTCTGCCAACAAAAAACAGTTTTTGACTAGCCTTCACCACAAATCTATGTGCTCGTTTCAATTTAAGTTTTATTCAAAGAAGGACTGTCTTCAATACATCAAACTTCGACGCATCGATATTTTATCACAGATTTATCGACAGTTTCAGCATCACATGGACGGTTTTTCGAGAAGATGGTGGATGGTTACATCACACAGTTTTACCATCTCTGTGCGCAGTAGTACTTGCATCCAACGACCCACTTATTTGTCACATGTAGTCCAACCTCGTTTTAACCAAAATTTTTTCCCCCTCTAGTACCTTGCAAGTTATTCGCTTATACTTTAAGACATGTCTTATCATCCTGTCACTTCTTCTAGAGTTTTCTGTACATTCATTTCCTCTCCGATTCTGAGATGACCACTCCATTTCCTATATTATCAGTCTGTATAATTTTCTGCATCCTTGTGTAACACCACATATCAAACGCTTAGATTCTCTTCTTTTTCGAATATTCCGCAGTCCATTATCCACTGCGATACAATGCTGTGCTGTGGGCGTACTTTCTACAAATGTCTTTCCAAAATTGTAGCCTTTGTGTGATACGAGTAAATTTGATAGAAGTAAACTTATTAGGGTAGGGAATGCTGTCTTTCTTTGTCACCCGTTGTTTTGCTTCTAAGGTATCAGAATTCCTTCACTTCGTCAACTCCTGAGTCCCATTTTCAATGATACATTTATCGGTAAAATCATTTCCGCTATACCTCATTACTTCTTTCTGTTCTGAACTTAATCAAGAAAATGATCCGGTATTCCTTGTGTTGTATTTTGTACACCATGCCATAATGTGTAATTATATCGACCGTCTTCTGTAAGACAGCGTTAATACTATGTAATTCTGCAGGCTTTCGTGGCCGTTGTCATTGAAGTTAAATCCTTCTGGCTTATTAGGCCGCGTCATATTTCTACTAAAATGATCGACGTTTCAACCCCTCTGCTGGGATCTACCTCAGGATCTTATAGTGTCCACTACTGCTGTTCTCACAGTAGTGGACACTATAAGATCCTGAGGAAGATCCCAGCAATGGGGTCGAAACGTCGATCATTTTAGTATAAATATGACGCGGCCTAATAAGCCAGAAGATTTTAACTTCAGCGTTAATACTGTCGCCGTCATTTAAGCCTCCCTGGATCTTATAGACTGGCAGAAGCATCGAGGCGGGTCCGCACTGGGGTCCTCGGCCCGACGCAAGCCATCGTACTGGTCATTCCTTTGCGGTGTATCAGGAACGGCGGCACCCACCTGGATGTTTTGTGCCGTGGATGATTATCGAGGGAGCGACTGTCGCATGCCACGGCGTGGCGGTGTTTTGCTTGTCGCACCCTTAGCGAATGGCAGCAAATGGATTAGCCGCTCTGTGTAACTTCCCTGCCATTGTCCCTCTTCTGCTTTTTATAACACAAGTGCAATCTGCCGTGCGCCCACCAATATTAAGCATGAAATAGTAACAAAGAACAAAATATTCGCTTTGAGAAAGTGAATCAGCAGGGAATGAAGCTAACGAACTTCTTTCCAAAAAATACGCTCGTGCAGCTATTCCATATATGAAGCCAGAGAAGGCTCTATACGACTTGCAAGAACTGTGGAAATTATGCCGGCTTAATGACCTTAATATTTTCGCAGTATTGTATTGAAATGGTGGAGGGTGCATTACGGTTTCACGTCAGGTCGACATGATGGCCATTAAAGACGAAGTAGTAGCTCTGTCTGGCTCCAGATGCGATAAAATTAACGATGTCGTTGTTATGTTTGAGGAGTAATCATACGAAGTGGCCTAAACGTCTTGCGAAAGGCACAACAAGCTTCTACTAAAATGCTTCCAAAAAATTGTATGTTTTGAGGAGCATTCATCTTTATTTCACAATCAGTTTAGCGATTTCCGTGGTCACCTGTCACATTCTGATCGCAAGAACTAAGCGAGAACTCAGAGGCAGGAAACAAATATGGAGGAACACCTGTAAGTCAATTATGATTGCCATATAATTAGACGATTACGTTTATGTTATTGGTGAACATCTTGGCATATGCTGCGGAATCAGTAGACCCTAAACAGGGTGGTCCATTGATGGTGACCGGGCCAAATACATCACGAAATTAGCATGAAACGAAAAAACTACAAAGAACGAAACTCGTGTAGCTCGAAGGGGGAAACCAGATGGCACTATGGTTGGCCCGCTAGGTCAAACGGATATCAACTGCGTTTTTTTTAAATAGGAGCCCCCATTTTTATTACATATTCGTGTAGTACGTAAAGAAATATGAATGTTTTAGTGGGACCACTTTCTTCGCTTTGTGATAGATGGCGCTGTAATAGTCACAAACGCATAAGTACGTGGTATCATCTAACATTTCGCCAGTGTGGACTGTATTTGCTTCGTGATACATTACCCGTATTAAAATGGACCGTTTACTAATTGCGGAAAAGGTCGATATCGTGTTGATGTATGCCTATTGTGATCAAAATGCCCATGCTATGTATGCTGCTCGGTATCCTGGACGACATCAGCCAAGTGCCCGGACCGTTCGCCGGATAGTTACGTTATTTAAAGAAACAGGAAGTGTTCGGCCACATCTGAAAACTCAACCACGACCTGCAACAAATTATGATGCCCAAGTAGGTGTTTTAGCTTCTGTCGCGGCTAATCCGCACATTAGTAGCAGACAAATTGCGCGAGAATCGGGAATCTCAAAAACGACGGTGTTGAGAATGCTACATCAACATCGATTTCACCCGTACCATATTTATATGCACCAGGAATTGCAGGGCGACGACTTTGAACGCCGTGTACAGTTCTGCCACTGGGCACAAGAGAAATTACGGGACGATGACAGATTTTTTGCACGCGTTCTATTTAGCGACGAAGCGTCATTCACCAACAGCGGTAATGTAAACCGGCATAATACGCATTATTGGGCAACGGAAAATCCACGATGGCTGCAACAAGTGGAACATCAGCGACCTTGGCGGATTAATGTATGGTGCGGCATTATGGGAGGAAGGATAATTGGCCCCCATTTTATCGATGGCAATCTAAATGGTGTAATGTATACCGATTTCCTACGTAATGTTCTACCGATGTTACTACAAGACGTTTCACTGCATGACAGAAAGGCGATGTGCTTCCAACATGGTGGATGTCCGGCATATAGCTCGCTTGCGGTTGAAGTGGTATTGAATAGCATATTTCATGACAGGTGGATTGGTCACCGAAGCACCATACCATGGCCCGCACGTTCACCGGATCTGACGTCCCCGGATTTCTTTCTGTGGCGAAAGTTGAAGGATATTTGGTATCGTGATCCACCGACGACGCCTGACAACATGCGTCAGCGCATTGTCAGTGCATGTGCGAACATTTCGGAAGGCAAACTACTCGCTGTTGAGAGGAATGTCGTTACAGGTATTGCCCAATGCATTGAGGTTAACGGACATCATTTTGAGCATTTATTGCATTAATGCGGTATTTACAGGCAATCACGCTGTAACAGCATGCGTTCTCAGAAATGATAAGTTCACAAAGATACATGTATCACATTGGAACAACCGAAATAAAATGTTCAAACGTACCTACGTTCTGTATTGTAATTTTAAAAACCTACCTGTTACCAACTGTTCGTCTAAACTTGTGAGCCATATGTTTGTATCTATTACAGCGCCATCCATCACAAAACGAGAAAAGTGGTCCAATTAAAACATTCATATTTCCTTACGTACTACACGAATATCTAATAAAAAATGGGGGTTCCTATTTTAAAAAACGCAGTTGTTATCAGTTTGACCTATGGCAGCGCCATATAGCGGGCCAACCATAGCGCCATCTGGTTCCCTCCTTCAAGCTAGACAAGTTTCGTTCTTTGTAGGTTTTTCGTTTGACGCTTATTTCGTGAGATATTTGGCCCGGTCACAAGCAATGGACCACCCTGTATACGAGAGCGTACTGAAAAGAAATACCTCTGAATTTTTATATTCTTAATCTCAATATCGGTTGAGGTATTACTAGTCATGCACATTACTCTCAGCTTCGCTGACACTAGTAGAAACCCTCCTCCACTAGAGGGCTCCGATCTGCATCCTATAACATGGCGGTGAGTAACGTAACTATATTGGTTCGATAACCGAGACCTCAGAAAATTGAATGCACGAGTTCGAAATATTCGTCCACAGTTGGAGTACCTCTCCTTCAGCAAGACAATATCAGACCACACACGAGCGCTGCGATTTCTGCATGAATCCAACGCCTTAGGATCACTCTCATCGATCATCCTCCATACAGCCCGACTTGGCCCAATCTGATATTCATCTATTCACAAAACGTAAAGAACGCCTTCGAGGACTTCTATTTATCGTTCTGAAATTGCAAGCAGCGATGAGGTTGCAACTATGTCAACAAATATTCTGCAGTGACTTTATCAACAAAGTGGTGTCTCGTTGGGAGAAATGTATTCGATGCCAATGTTGAGAAATAATTATTTAGATTTGAAGTATAAGGGTGTAAAATGGTAACAACGTTTCCTTTATGTAAAGAGCTTTTAAGAGTTTTCACATACACTATTCGGAGGCACTACTTTTCAGCACGACCTCGTAGAAGATGCTGCTGCCATGTGAACGCTGTATGCCAGCTCCTATATATGTGTATCGTTCTCATTTACGTCCATCCTCTGTCGTGGTAGATAGTGAAATATTTATTTAAGAAAAGTAAAAAAAAAAAAAACGTACTTCAAATATACGTGTACATTCGGTAACTGTTTTTTTTCTCAAATTCACTTTCTCGTCTCTTGCAGTAAACAATGAAATACTTATTTGAGCAAACATAAGTATTTAATTCTCCACCGCAATAGAGGAGACGGTACAGGTGGTAAAGCAAATAAGACAGGCCACCCCAAATAAGAGGTTGCCCAGAAATTAGTGCACCGCATTTTTTTCAACAATTCTTTATTGAACATAATGAGATTTACACACAAAAAAGAATGGTGTTTTATCTAAACACCCTATTTTTCAACGTAATCTGCATCCCGTTCTACTGCCTTCCTCCCGCTCGAAACAAGGCGTGTATGCCCTGTCGGTACCAATCGTTGTCCTGGTGGCGGTATGTTGCTTGTAACGTCCATCACCTACAGACGCTATTTTGAAACTGTCCTGCAGCTACCTTATCTATCAGAAGTGACGGAATCTTTGAGCGCTCACTTAGGAGACTTCACATAATACATAAGTAACGTTTCGCATTCGTAGCATTTTTCTCGGCTGAGAAAAAAGTAAGTTGCTTTACTTTCTGGGCAACCCTCGTAGATCCAGAATGAGTAAATATAAGGATGTGCGTTTATGGTGAAGTTATGGAAGACAATAACGCGAATTCCCTGACATTCGAAAATAACATTTACGTCCGCCTCCGTAGCTGCGCGGTCATAGAGACACACGGCAAAGCAAAGGGGCCTTAGTTAGATTACCGGCCGAGTTGATTTCCTTAGCGCTCGGGATCTGGGTGTCGTGTTGTCTTTACGTTCGTATCACCGTAATGGGCGTTATACTCTTGATATGGCAGTATGGGCACGTCTCGAAAGCCAGTAAACTAAAAGACGTATGTTTGCTGTTAAAGTCACCGAAATGGAACACCTACTTTGTTTAATTTTTTTATAATGGAATTATATACTTTTCCATGCCGCATCTGAAACAAGATTCCACGAGAACTTCAGCGACATAACATGTACGGATCTTAGTAATAGCGTCGCAAACCATTGTCCCGCCGTCAGAAGGAGAGATTCCACAATCGTCTGCTCTGTTATATTAAAAGTAAGTAAAAACGTAATTCACGTGAGGTGTTTACGTGTAAGCTTGAAGACCATCGGAGTCTCTTCTGCTGTTGTATCTATCAGAAAACTTGCTCGTAAAGCTATTGAGTCGTCCACGATACATACGATAGCTGTAAAGGAGAATATCGTTTGAGGCGAATGTCGCTAAACGATTAGAACAGCGGTGCGGCTATATGCTAAAGAGTATCGAGATCGTGCCAATCACTGACGACCTGTCTTTGCAAACATTATAAAAAAAAGTTCTAGAAAATGGAAGTGCGGAGAATAAAGTAGAGCAATTGATGAAAGAAATGAAACTAACATTTTAGCGGCAGTAACAAAAAATGCAAATGTTACTAAGAGGCATCTCAGAAGTACGAGAGGGATCAGCCAGACGAGTGTTCTGCGCGCACTATACTTCATCGCATTTCGTTCTCTTCGCATTTCCAACCCTCATATCTTCTTATTCTAACAATTTGTGAAACATGATGGTTGAGATATATGAAGGTTTGTGTGACACATGTTCATGAACTTCCAAGTTATAAATACATACCATTGGATAAAAATTTCGTAATTTTGCAATTAATGAGCTGTGCAATACCTGCTCAGCTGCAGTCTGTTGCTGTTCTGCCAAATTCTTGCCAGTTTCAGAAGCCCCTTTTGTTAGCAGCAGAATGTGGGGGTAGTCAAATTCCTGCAAATACATTTATGAAATTTTAAGTTGCATTTTAACAGCCATGGTAAATCAGATCAATAAAGACAATAACCCTGCAAAAATGTCAACAGTTTCACATTTTTTCACCCACTGATATCAGGCTGTTTTATGGACAATGTAACAGAAATTCACGAAGTATTATAATATTCGATTTTGTTTATACAAGAGAGTATTATGGTTTCAAAAGAGTAAATAAATTAATTATTTACAAAACTGTGGAGATAAGGAAGACTTCAAACAAATGATTCCAATATGGGAACCAGGTTCACCTTTCAATCTAAAAAGTGTGTCCTTTAGAGAACAAAATTATCCTTTCTCAAACATTTTGTCTTATCCTTTTTCGACTTTTGACTCACAAATGCAGTTTTTTATGAGTGTGTGGGGTCCTTTAGAAGAAATTTTCTTCAAAAAATATTTGAATTGATGAAAATACTCTTCACTCATATGTAGCTATACAAATTTTATATACAAATTTGGTTTTATGTATTCTTTCTTTGTGTGTTTGTATTCTGTTAATTTGTTTTTGGGGCTACTCTTACTAAAATATTTGATAGATCAAACAAAACTTGGAAGGATACAACATTCAGGGTGTGTCAAACAATAAGGGTCTCTTTTATGTACAGTGTTATTCATTGTGCCTGCAACAAACACTCAATTATTTGTCTGAAAACACATGTTTCCTCTCTGTTGTAAGCACATTAATAGTAATTTACATGTTATTTTGTCCATAATGCTTGGTAGAAAAAGTCCTATGCTACATTGATATTTATTAATTATTTCATGCTTTGAAGATTAATGTATGAAACACTGACATGCTGTTTCATCAATCCTTCGCTGTTAACAAGATGTATATCTTATTCTGGAAGTAATGTCACTTCTCGGACATTATTCACTTCTGTCAAGATAACTTTCATTACATTCAGGAATAGTTGAAGGAAGGTGGTACTGTTGTAGTGTCTAAAGATGAGCTAAAATATACTCAGTGGTTTGAACTGAAAATGGAAACATGTTGATCTTGCAGATTCTCCCATGTTAGTATAAAGCACTATGATGACTGGTCTGGGGCAAGTTCTTAACTCAGTTTCAGAAGGTACGCTGTCCTTCTGTCATGTTACCACAATCTCCTTAAATTGTTCAGTAATGCCTGGTGTGCTTCTTTGTTAGCGGTTGTCTTGAGAATGATTCATGTAAGTCATTCATAGCACAATGATTTTCTAGAGGATGAATATGTGTCTTTGTCTTGGCTCATTTTCTTGGCTGTCACACATAGAAACAGTGAATTGGATAACACTTTCTTAAGCACCATACAGAAAGGCGTGCACTATGCACCCGTTTCAGTTTCAATAGGCTTCCAGTAGAACTGAGAACAAATCTAAGTTGGGAGGTTTCTTTGTAGCACACACCTTCTGTTATGTACAAGAATACTGAACACTCTTCTCTGTGATGTATAATTTATTCATATACCCTCTCACATTTTCCCATGGTTTATTAATTCTTTAATTCTCTTGCTTACAAATCTTCTAATTAGCATTTTGTAAAGAACTGACTGACTCATGCCATGATCAAATAGTTTCTCATTGCATTGTCGCATAGACCATGATACATAAATAAATCAAATTAAAATAAATGTGGTATATTATTGTTATTTGTTTTTTCAACATTTATTTACTAAATGCATCAGCCGACAAAATTAAGAGTTTATCAATAGATGCTGTTTGATAGACCACTGAGCATTTGGGTTGCTTAAGGGTTCCTGCAGGATTTAAACCTGATGTGTATACACCCATGTAGACGAACAGTTAAGCACACAAGGTATGGTTGTAAAAATAGATAATACATAAACTACATTGAACATGTTTCTCTTTTATGCTGTCTACTGGGCACATATCATTGCATTTCACTGACTGAAGTTGAAATTCTGCTGTTTCTTATATTTATGTTGATTTTTCGTTCCTCAAACACAAAAATGTTTATCTGTTGTAGTGTTCTATTCATTTTAGCCACTCACTGTTATCCATTCACTTTCCTTGCTCATATACTAACTGTATAATGTATCAGTACATATTTTCATCTTTCCTTATGCTTTGTCCTATCAAAAAGGTTTAACCTTCTTCACATATAAGTAATTCTGAATGCAGTTCAGTGTATTCTCAATGAACTCATATGGATTTTCTGGTACTCAGTTCATTATTCAATCACTAATGGCCCCAAGATTCTCCCAAAAAATTATTAGATTTGTGAGGAAAATGTAAAGAATGAGAGCTGGCCGGTGTGGCCGAGCGGTTCTAGGTACTACAGTCTGTAACCGCGCGACCGCTATGGTCGCAGGTTCGAATCTTGCCTCGGGCATGGATATGTGTGATGTCCTTAGGTTAGTTAGGTTTAAGTGGTTCTAAGTTCTAGGGGAATGATGACCTCAGAAGTTAAGTCCCATAGTGCTCAGAGCCATCTGAACCATTTGTTGTGAAGAATGACATGATGACAGTTGAAAATTTTAATATTGACTTGTTTAAGGGCAAAAATTACATAAATATCTGAACAGGTGTTAGTAAAACAAAACATAAAAAATCTATATCAGAATTTGTACAATCTGATAGTATCTGTGTTAGTGAAATGCAACCATAACATTTATTGAGGTGAATCACAGGTTCTGGAAACACAACAAGCTAATCATGTTTGAGCATTGAGAGACTTACACTGAAAAATTGTTAGAAAAGATATGAAAGCATTAATCACAAAGATGTTTACAGTTTACAAACGAGAAAAAAACTCTGAACAAGTAGGCCTATTCAAAATTAGTGGTTGAATTTTTGTAGCAGGAATAAATATTTTAGGTCAGACTAAAACTGTTTAAGGTTGTGACAGTCTGCAGAAAGGAAATGAGGAACATCATAAGAAACTGAAAGAAGTATCTCCATTACTACAAGTTTCAAAAATGTGTCAAGGACGAATTATAAACTATTAAGAATGAGATTTTCACTCTGCAGCGGAGTGTGCACTGATATGAAACTTCCAGGCAAATTAATACTGTGTCCCAGATCGAGACTCGAACTCAGGACCTTTGCTTTTCGCATTCAAGTGCTGTACCATCCGAACTACCCACACATGACTCACACCCCATCCTCACAGCTTGGAAGGTGGGAGATAAGGTGTGAGGATGGGGCGTGAGTCGTGCTTGGGTAGCTCAGATGGTAGAGCACTTGCCCGCAAAAGGCAAAGGTCCCGGGTTCGGGTCTCGGCCCGCCACACAGTTTTAATCTACCAGTAAGTTTCATAAGCTATTAAACCACATTTCTCAAAAAGCCTACCCTCATTATTTGAACATAGAACAGCATAGAACTAGATGGGCACTCAGACCTGAAAGTATACCTATAGCAGCAAGGGGAGGTTTCCTGAGGGGGGAGGGGAGTGGGAGGGGGTGAGGGGACAATAGGTTAGGTTCAATGACATGGAAAACCACTTAACTGAACAACATGTGAAAGACCTGTCAATCAAAGGAGAAAAATAGGTTTGCCGCTCAGTGCATACCTGCCCCTGATGTAGGCAACCCATACTAACAAAATGCCCCCCCTACTGTGGTAGTCAGCTACGAACTAGACTAATGTGTAGTGTCCAACTCATTTGACACTAACATTGTGAAGTTATGTTACTTCTCGTCAGCTGGGAAACAATATATAGATACACAAGTACAGAACAACATGTTATAGTTTTGCAGACGTGGTGGGGACATGACCGTAATTACAATGATGTTTGTGGTTTGTCTGTAGGACTTTCCCTAACATCCACCGTCCATCTCTACAAAGTGTACGCGAATTATACTGGGCCGGAGCTCACTCATTCAGGTAGGACATTCCTAATGTTGTCACACTATGTTTTCTGCAGTCACCTACTAATTCTCAAAGAAAATTGTTCAGTGAGTGTGGAACAGAAAGAACTAGCCAACGCAGGATTCAGAAGGCGCTGACATTAAAGCCATGTACGCCTGCTTTACCTCAAGGCCTAATTGATCATCCCAAAATGTGTCGAATTCTGTGAGTTGTACACAGTCCTACAAGAAGATGAGGTCATGTTTTACGAAAGCAATCTCTGGAGAGACGAAGAGGCTTTTAAAGTCAATGGCAGAGTGAACACACACAACTGTGTCTTCTGAAATTCTAAGAATCCTCATGTGACGATAATAATAAATTCTCCTAGCGTGGGTGTGTGGGCAGTGCTTCTCAGCGGTGGATTATTCAGGAACAATTTTTTTACCGTCACCAGCAGTTCTGTAAATTACTGATACTTGTCTCCATAACTGCTCTTAGAACTGGTAAACTATCCACACATGGAACATCTGCAGTCTCTGATTCCGTATGAAGCCCCGATACAGCTGACAACATTCATCACGCATTATTGAGATACTTTAAACGAAAACTTTGATGAATGAATTGGCAGACGAGGTACTATCGAATGGCCTCCACGACTCCTAGTAGGGCTCGCGCATTCTGGGTTCCGTACAAACTTAACTACATATGCATCCCCGGAGAATCGAGAATCTCGGCGATTTTACCTGTTATATCGATACTGACAGGATATTGCTCCTGGGATTTGCAAGACTGTATCAAAATCTCTATAATAGTTCCTGAAGCCAGCTCAGTGATGCAAAAAGAAGCGAGCAGGGGAATTCAGTTTGTTACATAGACAGAGGAATTAAATAAAATGTTTCTATTTACTCACTAAAACATGACTGCAACTTATATTTTATGTTTGCATGCGGTAATATTATTCCGTCATGCTTTTTACGAATGATGATTGCACTGTAAATTCTAACTGCAAAAAGATATTTTTTGTGTGACCCATGGTCCACGGGTAGCATTTTTGACTCGTAATCAGAACGTTGTCGGTCCCGGATCGAACATCGCCATTGCTTAGTTTATGAATAAAAACCGTCAGAAATGGGGGCCGAAGACATGCGGCGTAAGAAGTATCCCCATTCTGTCAACGACCTTATCAAGGAGGGCGGAGGAGCAGACATAGGCTCAGGGCAGTCTCTTGCTCTTTGGGGTAGGAAAATATCCATAAAACGAGGCATAATCAGCAACGATGAACGCTATGAGGATGTAGAAGACAGTGGAAGCCACTGCACTGAAGACACATAATGTTTATCCAAAGGACATGTAGTCTGCAGCTGAAAAAGTATCATGATTATCTCTCCTTTGGCGACAGATTTCAGACTTGTACCCAATTCGGATCTACAGGAACGGACTTCCAAATGGGGCTGACAATGAGAAAAAGATTGAACAACCAAACTAACGATAACGTTCTACGAGTCGTGGCGTAAAAGGTCAAAAGTTTGAAAATAGTAGAGCAGCTATAAAATCTGATAGGGAGATCTACAGGCCCAATCTAATTATAACGGGAGGCACTGAAATGACTGAAGAAGACGATATTTCCGGTCATGAGTATAGGGTAATATCAATAGCAGGAGGAAATATATATGACGGTAGTATCTGTTCCCGAAAGAACAGTTCCCGTGGATGACCATGCAGCTTTGCTAGAAATGAAATGATAATGAAATGGACACCCTAGCTGCCAATATTTTCAACATGTCCCCAACGAAGTACATCAACGCCTGTTTGCAGCTAGGGTGTCCATTTAATTATCATTTCATTTCTAGCAAAGCTGCATGGTCATCCACGGTAACTGTTCTTTCGGGAACAGATACTACCGTCATATATAGTTAAAATATGGCTTCCCGGCCATTGAACTTCTTGTGCGAACGTCCACGCTATGCCCGAACTCGTACGGGACTTGGTAGATTAATCTGCCACGAGTAATGAGTATGATGGGCAAACATCTATTAGGCGCACTACGAATGTAGTGGTGTGGACGTGTTGGGAATGTGGATCTTACGGGGAGCGTGCAAGGGATAAGTCCCTGCAGACGCACTGTCCTCTGTGCCCGCGGTGACTCAGATGGATAGAGCGTCTGCCATGTAAGCAGGAGATCCCGGGTTCGAGTCCCGGTCGTGGCACACATTTTTCAACACGTCCCCAATGAAGTACATCAACGCCTGTTTGCAGCTAGGGTGTCCATTTAATTATCATTTCATGCAGTAGGAAATGGTATAACTTATTGTGACCAACTCAGTGACAGCGCTGTTCTGATCAGTATCAAAAGCAAGCCAACACCGACAACGACAGTTCAGGTATACACGCTGACGTCACAAGCAGAAGATGAAGAAGTGGAACAAGCACAAGAGGATGCTGAGTGGGTAATTAAGTGCATAAAGGAAGACTAAAATCTAATAGTCATGGGAGACTGGAATAAGGTTGTATGGGAACGAGCAGAAGAAAATGCTAAGGGAGAACATGAGCTCGGCATTATAAGAGAGGAGAAAGACTAGTCGCGTTCTGCAACAAATCTAAATTAGTAATACCGGATACTCTCATCAAGAATCACAGAAGGAGGGCGTGTACTTGGAAAAGACCGGGAGGTACGGGAAGATTTCATTAAGATTACATTATGGTCAGACAGAGACTACGAAGTCAGATATTGAATTGTAAGACGCAACCAGGAACTGATATAAATTCAGATCACAATTTAGTAACAATAAAGAGTATTCTGAAGTTCAAGAGACAGGAAGAATTAATGCGCAAAGAAGTGGCGTACGGAAGTATGGAATACGGAAGTACTAAGGAATGAAGGAACACGACTGACGTTGTCTGAGGCTATAGATACTGCGATAACGAAGAGCTCAGTGGGCAGTGGAACTGAAAAGGGATGGACATCTTTAAAAAGAGCAAAAACAAAAACATAGGTACAACGAAAGTAACAGCGAAGAAACCATCGGCAGCAGAAGAAATACTTCAGTTGATCGTCGAAGGAAGGAAATACGAAAATTTTTAGGGAAATTGAGAAATACATAAATACAAGTCACATAGAAATGAAACAAACAGGAAGTTCAGGGAAGCTAACGCTCAATGGCTGCGTGAAAAAAGTGATGAAATCGAAAATGATTATCGGCCGGACTGACTCAGCATACAGAAAAGTCAAAACAACATTCGGTGAAATTAAAAACAAGGGCGATAACAGTAAATGTGCAATGGAAATTCCACTGTTAAATGCAGAGGAGAGAGTGGATACACGGAATGAGTGCAATGAAGGCCTCTATGAGGATGAGTTGTATGATGACGTCATAGAAGAAGAACCAGGAGACGATAGGGAAGAGATAGTGGATCAAGTATTAGAATCACAATTTAAAAGAGCTTTTGGAAAACGTAGGATCAAATAAGGTTGGAGGAATATTTAACGTTCCATAGAAATTTCTAAAATCGTTGGGGGAAGTGGCAACAAAATGACTACTCACGTTGGCGTGTAGAATGTATGAGACTGTGGATGTATCATCAGACTTCCAGAAATCATCCAAACAATATGACTGAAATACCAAGAAGGAAGCGCTCGTATTAAAAAGGGTGTGAGGATAGAGATATAGTCACCTCCACTGTTCAATATCGGAGAAGAAATGACGGAAATAAAAGAAAGGGTCAAGAGTGGAATTAAAATTCAAGGTTTAAAGATATCAATAATAAGATACTCTGGTGAACTGCTGTCCTCAGTGAAAGAGAGGAAGAATTACAGGATCTGTTGAATAGAACGGAAGACAATTGAGTATATTGTGTAGTGATAATACATGGAAACAAAGAAAATGAAAGCAGCAGAAGTGAGAACAGCGAGAAGCTTAACATCATATTTAGTTATAACGAAGTAAAGAAATTTTGCTACCATGGAAGCAAAGTAGCCCGTGATGGACTAAGCAAGAACATGAAAAACAGACTAGCACAGACAAATGTGGCGTTCTTTGCCAAGAAAAGTCTACTAGCATTAAACATGGGCCTTACATTGAGGAAGAAATTTCTGAGAACGTACATTTTGAGCACAGCATTGTATGGCAATGAAACATTGACTGTGGCAAAACTGAAACAGAAGGGAATCGAAGGATTTGAGATGTGGTGCAATAGAAGAATGTTGAAAGTTTGGTGGACTGATGACATACGAAATGAGGAATTTTTCTGCAGAATCGGCGAGGAAAGGAATATGTGTAAAGCACTGACAAGAAGGGACAGGATGACAGGACATCTGTTGAGAAGCTGGAAAATTTTGCACTGCTAAAAGACAGTAGACCTCAGTAGTGTGAAATGAATTTCAATCCGGTACGTCTACCGGTATCTAACAGAAAGGGTTCAGATACTCTGAGCACTACGGGACTTCTGTAAGGTCATCAGTTCCCTAGAACTTAGAAATACTTAAATCTAACTAACCAAAGGACATCACTCACATCCATGCCCGATGCAGGATTCGAACCTGCGACCGTAGTGGTCTCGCGTTTCCAGACTGTAGCGCCTAGAACCGCTCGGCCACCCCGGCCGGCTAACAGAAAGGGTTCTTAACAGTCGGACACACAGACAGACAGATAGACGAACAACGAAACGATCCTATAAGGATTCCGTTTTTACCTACTGAGTTACAGAACCCTAATAACAACGATTATTCTGTCGATTCGTGACGATGAGTGCTTGAAGGAACGAATGCAGGCAGAATCTGAAAATTACAGCCATGGAAAATTCGTGGCAAAATTTATGCATCAGTGTTGAAAGGTTGCAAAGTGTGCGTAAATCAGCACAAAAAACACTTTGAGCATTCTTGCATTCTTTGGAAGTTCACAGGGCTCCGCGTATATTTCTGTGTTGATATTAAATTAGTATTTTCATTTGTTTAGCATTTTGCACCAAACGCAATTTTGACAACTGATTTGTGGCCCACCCTGTACATAACGAAATTTATCATCCGTGACATGAATAAGAATAACATATAAATTTTCATATTTAATTTCCCTTTTATCAACTTGCACCCATTTTCACCGAAACGTACTGCAAGTCAGAACCACCTCTTATTCGAACTGGGGATAGCATCAGTAAACTAATCCTACAAAGACTGATATAAGAGTACAGCTCATCTTGTGACACTTACTTTTGAAGTAATTAAGGTATTTCAATAGATGTACGCGTTTCAAATACATCGATCTTAATACCGTATTTCATCTGAAGATAATGTTTTAATTACAATTAAGTAATTGAATCTCGTAGTACTTTGACTAAGCAAGATTGTGAACTCAATTTTTAATCGTGTATTGTCTATAGTTAAACCTGTGATTAATGGGTATCATTGAATCACACCTCCTGTAATTTCAAATACTTGACAGAATCCGATTTCAATTTCTTAACCCTCTGTCCAAACGGCAAATTGTTTGCTGTACGCCACAATAGCATTCGGCTTGATTTCTTGTTTTGGTATTTTTTAAATGACTTTTTTAAAATATTTTTACTCTCTTTATGAGGGCCTCTGAATTTCATTTAGGGGCACTGAATTAGCCATATAAGTGGTCTTCAGCGTAAGTTAAAATTAGTGAACTCAATTTCATTTATAAGACACGCATTAATTTTGACATAGCGAGGGACGCCATTTGAATAAAGTCACAAACCACTAGAGCACAGAAAGCAGTCTCAGCTGAAGGATGCTGTTATGGAAAGCCTTGGCGATATCGAAGTGCTTTGATTCGACAGTTCATAGTTTCCAGGAGGGCGCCGTATTGTTTCTGTCTCTCGTGAAGGGGCCAGCAATGATGTAGAGAGATATTTCAGTGCTTTTTTTCTTGTGTTATTGTTTTTGTACTGAACAATAACAAACAGACATTGCTCCAAGTTTTTGTTTGTTATTTAGCTTCACGTCACTCACAAACACACACACACACACACACACACCCATCTACACACACACACACACACACATACACAATGGATCCACGGACATTCAAATCTGGACAGCCAAGCCGGCTGGAGTGGCCGAGCGGTTCTAGGCGCTACAGTCTGGGGCCGAGCGACCGCTACGGTCGCAGGTTCAAATCCTGCCTCGGGCATGGATGCGTGTGATGTGCTTGGGTTAGTTAGGTTTAAGTAGTTCTAAGTTCTAGGGGACTGATGACCTCAGATGTTAAGTCCCATAGTGCTCAGAGCCATTTGAAGCACATGGACAGCCAATGACCGCAATAAATGTATAAGCTCATATCCATTTGTGTTGTCAATTTGAAATTACTAATTGGGGCTTCTATGAACGCCATTTCAAATAAGTATAGATAGAGACGGTCGTGTAGCCTTTCGCGAGCACAGTCAATTATCATGGAAGTTTTCTCGGTATGCCCCCCCCCCCCCCCCATAGTGCAAATAAAAATATCTGTCACAGAAAAGTCAACGTTTCGTTCATAGTTACAGCGGCGTTCTTCTTGGTTTACTGTAACCGTGGCTGTAACGTTGGTTCCAACAGTGATGGTTTTTTACATTATGACGCGGTACCATATCCACAAAACTTACTTGTTGACATCGGCAGATCTCATAAGTAGATCTCAACCCGCTGACGAGCAGTTGGATTAGAGAGTCACTGCAGTATGCTTGAGTAACACGACAGCGCGTGTGAGGTACATCAACACTTTGGAGACGTTCTCCTTCACGTTTGCGCAGTGACCCGCACGAAGACGATGTAGGTTCATGAGTTCCTGTGGAAGGATTATCGTTGATACCACTGTACTTCCGACATCGTATCCGGCTGTGTAGAGAGTGGATTGAAATGGGGTTTTTAGAGACGAGAGTAACTGCTGTCTTGGAAGAAATGACAGTAATTTTTATATGGAAGACGCAACGGTGACGCTAGATGGTGTTGTATTGAAAGTTGTTTGCCAAAATAATAACTTGAAAGACTACCCTTCTTTCGCGTATTTGAATTTGCAGATAGTTTGCAAAGACATATTTTTTTACCGAGCAGCCGGCCGTTGTGGCCGAGCGGTTCTATGCGCTTCAGTTGCTGGCTGTTGCGGTCGCAATTTCGAATCCTGCCTCGGGCAGGGGTCTGTGTGATGTCCTTAGGTTAGTTACGTTTAAGTAGTTCTATTAAGTCTAGGGGACTGATGACCTCAGATGTTAAGTCCCATAGTACTCAAAGCCATTTGAACCATTTCTTACCGAGCAGTCGATCACTAAAAGCATGACTGTCTTTAATCAGGCGCTGTAGGATGCTAGAAGGAACCGTTTTGAGTTGCCAGTTGGGACGGACCAGTGAGAGGCGATCAGATCTCATCGATAGTAGGAAAGCAATCCTTTTGAATAGTTACAAAGTGGCTAGTTTTGAACGCTATCGAAATGCATGTGCTGGTGTGGTAAGACTTTAGCGTTTTCATATCCATTTGGGCTTGTTCGTACAATGTTTGATGAGAATGCTAACTTTCGATCGCAGGGGGGGGGGGGGGGAGATCGAGAATCAATGGAAGATCTGTAAGAAATTCCCAGCGAAAGTTCTGCAGCGTAGTCGAAACAATCTTTTCAATCTTGGCAACAGAATGAGGCCGTCCGTGAACATTCCAGGCGCGCACCAATTTTTGCAGTGTGGCCACATACCGCTGTGCGTTAACTGTGTCGGTGTGATCCAGAAATCCCATGAGCAACGGGTCCTTGCAGCACTCAAAGAACTAGAGTACTTGTAGTTTCGACTACCCTGCGGAAGTTTCGCTAGGAAGCATTTTTGCACCTCCTTTATAATGTTCCGGTTTCTTCGCATGCGATTCCCATATTTTTGATGACATGAAGAAAGACGTTCATGGCCGTCGATTTTCTTTGGACGAAGAGGTACATGCCATAGTACAAACATTATTCCGTAGGCAACAGCAAATATTTTCCCAGGAAGGCATTTAACACCTGGTCTCAAAATGGTTCAAATGGCTCTGAGTACTCAAAATGGTTCAAATGGCTCTGAGCACTATGGGACTTAACATCTATGGCCATCAGTCCCCTAGAACTTAGAACTACTTAAACCTAACTAACTTAAGGACAGCACACAACACCCAGCCATCACGAGGCAGAGAAAATCCCTGACCCCGCCGGGAATCGAACCCGGGAACCCGGGCTTGGGAAGCGAGAACGCTACCGCACGACCACGAGATGCGGGCGCCTGAGTACTATGGGACTTAACTGAGGTCATCAGTCCCCTAGACTTAGAACTACTTAAACCCTTCTAATCTAAGGACATCACACAAATCCATGCCCGAGGCAGCATTCGAACCTGCGACCGTAGCGGTCGCGCGGTTCCAGACTGTAGTGCCTATAACCGCTCGGCCACCCAGGCCGGCCGCCTTGTCCCACAGTGGGATAAACGTTTTAACTGTGTAGCACTAACATCACATGTATCACTTTTGCGATAGTCAGTAAAACTGGTGACTTGTAGTTCTAAACGTGCTGGAGCGAAATACGAGGACTGTTCGGAAAGTTAGGTCCGAGAAGTCGCGAAATTGAAACCATAGTGAAAATCAAACGTTGTGTTTGCAACAGTTTGCAACAACTTCGAGCTACTACTCTACATAGTTTCCGGTCCGATTTAAACATTTGTCATGGCGTTGTACCAACCTTCCAATTACCCTCCTCATAGGGGGCAGCCGCCTGTGCTTTCCGCTACCTCTCTACACTGGTCCGCGGTTCATTGTCTGTACCAAAATGTTGTCAGCATAGGCATCGGTTCAAGTGAGCAGAGATGAACATCAGATGGAGCCAGTCCAGGCTGTATCCCATCGAAATCGCTGCAGGACCATCCTCACTGCCCCTGCAGTGTGCGGCTGAGAATTGACATGAAGAAGGAAATGCATGACAGGCGCGTTACGTGAGGTTTCACGAAATCAGGCGCAAACTTGCAGCGACCAGCCATTCTTGGCAGCAGACATTATTGTTCTAGATATCTTTATGGGGTCACTGTGGGCTCAGAACTGAAATGAGAGACGTGACGCCGTCGACAGGGGTACTAGAGACGCTGCCCCAAGCATGTGCACAAAGCTTCATCGGATTTTCAGTCGTTTCCATTTCGTGACCTATCGGATCTTACTTTGCGAACAGTTCTCGTGTATAATTACTGATTTCGGGTGTAAGAGTCATGAATTTCCCTTATCTGAAGTAGGCCTGGTAGCGAGTGTGGTGATGGACCTGAGTGGTCGTAGTGCTATGACACTGTGAATAAGGGACGTCTCAAGGCGCCTCCGCCCCCCCGCCCCCGCGCCCGCCCCCCGCCCCCACCCCCGATCCCGCCCCACCATGCTGGATTACTGGTTTGAAGAAGTGTTGTGGTCGCACGCTGGCTGGATGGCCGGTTCCCATTGTCTGCGAGGTGGCACGCGTCTTGAAAACTATAACACAGCGACCACAGTTGCCCTCAGCGATTCTGGTATGACGAATCTACATTTGCTGTCGGCGGTTGCAAACTCGAAACACCGACACTGTGCCACCTTCAGTGTAGGGAAGTTCCAGAATCTGAGCATCCGGATTTTGTCAGCCAGTCAGAAGGGTCATCAGCTTAGCCAATGTTGCGTAAATGTCTGAATAAGTTGCGACACAGCACTCACAGTTTATCACTTCTGGCCAGTTAATAGATCTACCATAACCGATAATGGAGACTTTTGGCAGGCTTCCTCTGTGTTTCAGAGTGTTGAGAAGAATCATTGGTTCTCTCCTCCAAGACTTGGTTTTCAGGGAGTGGAGAGGAGTGCGAGTTGGTCGGGAACAGTGTAGAGAGGTCGCATCAGAGAAAGGAGACACCTGGTCACAGTGGCGCTGTTTCTGCAGACTAAGTAGCAACTTTTAGTACTAGCGTTGCTTTTTCTCTGAGAAGCTCACAATTTGCGAGATCAATCCCGCAACATGTGTTGCTCTTCAGTGACGTTACTTATTTGGTTCTTGGATCCAGTTTTAACTTACGTTTGCGGTTTGCACAGATCTCGGAAAGCCAATCGCTGTTCCATAGCAGTCTTATGTTCAATTAGAGATTTCCATCACTTCTTAGTAGATAAGTCTGTCCCAAGAGAACTGCTCTCAGCCAACAATCTATTGTTGCTTTTGAGCACATCAATGTATACTCCACTGTGGAATACAATTTGTTAGATTTTTCAGAGGTAATTGTTCTTTCATTGATCTTCAAGTAAGCAATCAGATTTGTCTCAATTACGAATAAATATTCACTTTAATTATAAGGCAATTCAGAGAATTTAAATTTATTTTTCAAAAGAATGGAATTTTTTCCCTTTTCTTTAGTCCTACAACAAATTACGTCAGGCGACCCACAAATAATAAATATCACCTATTTTTTCTACATAACTAAACAGTGCACTCACTGGCGACGTTCCACACTGAAAAGTACGTGTCTGGTAATTAATTTACACGACAAACAATTGACGATAATTACTCTCATTTATATTGAATAATTTTGGAATCATAGCTTATTTTCAATTAGTGTGATTAGCAATTTGCTGGTCAATAAGGCTTACAACAACTTACGTATCGTTTGCGTGCTGAGCACGTAAGTGAGGAAGGCGGATAGCACTCTCCAGTGCCGAGAACCAGCACACAAGCATAACACTTCAACACTTATAGTGATTAGTGATGAACAGTTTACTTAGTTTTTATCCATATCTCCCGTTTTCATTCGACTGTCTTCTACAAAACGTGATTATGTTACGTCTTTGCATTCTCAGATTTCTAAGTTGAAAGGTTTCGTTAATGGATTGAACCAAGTGTGGGAACGTAACTTGACTAGTAACTGGATTAAACACACGTCATTCACTGAATTCAGATGGCTATAACTACTTCGTATTCTCAGAAATTCAGTCAACTGTAATTCTTAATACACTCCTCGACGGAAACTAAGCCTGTTCTTCTTTCGTTGTATTTCCTTATAAGTGTAGTGAGACAGCGGCGTCATATGTTTTCATGCGTCTAAGTTTCTTATGTTAAAGGGTATTTTATTTACAGCGAATTTGAGGATACAGATTTGCAAATAATCCGAATTAGAAAAAAGAACAGGTAGCTTATAATGAGACTATGGTATTGAAATGTGACGTTTATTATTGTTACAACAATGGTAGCCCAGAAGTTTGCAGAAAACTTTGTTCCCCTCCTGTACCAACATTTCCATCTCAGAGTAGCACTTGTAGCCTAAGTCCTCAATTATTTGCTGGCTGTATTCCAATATCTTCCTCTACAGTTCTTACCCCCTACAACTCTCTCTAGTACCATGGAAGTCACTTCCTGATGTCTTAATAGATGTCCTGTCATCCTGTCCCTTCTCCTTGTCAGTGTTTTCCACATTTTCCTTTCCTCCCCGATTCTGCATATAATCTCCTCATTCCTTACCTTAACACTTCACCTGGTATCTCCCCAGGCGCATACAATGTACACACCAACGAGAATAGTCGTTTCGTTGCCCCTGCCTTCAATGATTTTAGATTGTCTGATGGAATATTCTCTATTCCATCTGCGTTATGTGGTCTTAAGTCATTAGGGTCACTAACACGAGTGCGTAACACAGTCCCCTAGAAGCGTAGTCTTGTGAACAGATCTTAACGAATGTACAGACAGAATATCTTTTTTTTCTTTCTTTATTGTTATTTTTAAACCTGTTTACAGGCAGGCCAGCAGCAGCGTACTACGCCGCTCTTTGGCCTCAGAGAAACACAAAAGATACAAATGAAGACAATTAGAGAAAAAATACGGTGGACATATAAATCGAGACAAACACTTTTTAAAATATATGGAGCCGTTCACGGGCGTAGAGTCCAAGATAAAATTTGTTCAGACACTTGGACACACACAGAGACGAAAATTGTCTCACGCGAATGTAGGTGCACAAATCGAATAATACTGAACCACTTAAGCACAAACGACGGCACACACAGAAACACGAGGCGTTGATCTCCGGCGCGCGAATGTTCACTAAGAGTGTACGAGTCAGGGGACCTGACAAGAGAGGACGAGGGGGGGTGGGAGAGGGAGTGGGGAGAGCAAAGATGCCACGGGCAGGGGAGATAGGGGGGAGGGAGGGAGGGGGAGGGGAATCCCGGGGGAAGAGGGGTGGAGGAAGGGGGGGAAAGGAGTGAGAAGGGAGGGAGTGTGCCAAAAGGAAAAGACACAGGATGTGGGAGGGGAGGATCAAAGTTGATAGCAGGGGTAGATGGAGGGGAGGAGGATATCATCAGGGAGGGGGAGCTGGCGGAAGCCACCTTGGGAGAGGGTAAGGAGGGTGAAGAGTTGGAGACCGTGTGCGATGTGGGAATACAGGCGCAGCAGTGGGCAGGGGTGGGAGAGGATGGGCGAGACAAGCGGGTGAGGAGGATCGAGTTTACTGGAGGAGTACAGGATCCGTATCCTTTCAAGAAAAAGGAGGAGATGGGGGAATGGAACGAGATCGTACAGGATCCGCCTGGGGGAGGGGAGACGGATGTGATAGGTGAGGCAGAGAGCATGGCGTTCAAGGATTTGAAGGGATTTATAAAAGGAGGGGGGGGGGCGGGGATCCAGGCCGGATGGGCGTAACAAAGGATAGGGCGGATGAGGGATTTATAGGTGTGGAGTATGGTGGAGGGGTCCAGACCCCACGTACGGCCGGAAAGGAGCTTGAGGAGACGGAGTCGGGAGCATGCCTTGTCTTGGATTGTCTGGAGATGGGGGGTCCAGGAGAGGCGACGGTCGAGGGTGATGATAAGGTACTTAAGGGTGGGGCTGAGGGCGATAGGACGGCCATAGATGGTGAGATAGAAATCAAGGAGGCGGAAGGAAGGGGTGGTTTTGCCTACAATGATCGCCTGGGTTTTGGAGGGATTGATGTTGAGCAACCACTGGTTGCACCAAACGGTGAACCGGTCAAGATGGGATTGGAGAAGGTGTTGGGAACACTGCAGGGTGGGGGCAAGGGCAAGGAAGGCAGTGTCATTGGCAAACTGGAGAAGGTGGACAGGGGGTGACGGCGGCGGCATGTCCGCCGTATATAAAAGGTACAGAAGGGGGGAGAGGACAGAGCCTTGGGGCACACCGGCGGAGGGAAAAAGGGTGTAGGAATCCGTGTTATGGATGGTGACGTAGGAAGGACGGTGGGAGAGAAAGGAGCCGATCAGACGGACGCAGTTAATGGGAAGGGCGAAGGTTTGGAGCTTGAAGAGGAGACCGGAATGCCATACGTGGTCATAAGCACATTCGAGGTCCAGGGAGAGGAAGATTGCTGAGCGACGGGAATTAAGCTGTTCAGAAAGGAGATGAGTGAGGTGAAGGAGAAGGTCGTCGGAAGAGAAGGATGGCCGAAAGCCACACTGGATAACGGGAATGAGGCGGTGCTGGCGGAGATGGTGGTGGATGTGGTGGGTGAGGATAGATTCCAGGACGCTGCTGAAGACCGAGGTAAGGCTGATGGGACGGTAGGAGGAGACGGCGGACGGCGGTTTACCAGGTTTAAGGAACATCGGGATATGGGAGGTTTTCCACAGGTCGGGGTAGTAACCAGTGGACAGGACTACATTGTACAGCCTGGCCAGGGTGGAGACGAAAGAGACAGGAGCTTCACAAAGGTGACAGTAGGTGACACGTTCGTGACCAGGAGTGGTGTTGCGTTTCATGCAGAGTGTAGCAATGAGATCCTGTGTAGTGATAGGGGCATTGAGTTCCGTGCGTGCAATGTTGTCCAAGTACTGGAAACCAGGTGCGAGGGGAGGGACAGAGGTGTCAGTTCAATCGCGGACATCCGGGAAGAGGGAGTAATAGAACTGGGGATCATAGGGGATGGAAAAGACATCGGAGAGATAGGAGGAAAAGTGGCCTTACTAAGGCTGTCAGGGAAGGGGTAATCATCATGGAGAAGAGAATAATAGGGGGATGGTTTAATTCCGGTAAGGCGATGAAAGGCTGACCAAAACTTGGACGAGTTTATAGGTAGGGTAGCATTTAAACGGGTGCATGTCTGTCGCCAGTCCCGGCGTTTCTTAGCCGCGAGCAAATTTCGAATGTGTCGCTGGAGTTGCCGGTGGCATTGTAGTGTGTCCGGGTGATGCGTGTGGAGGAAGGCAAGGTAGAGACAGCGGGATTCACGGAGGAGAAGGATGGCCTGTGGGGATAAGGTAGGACGGTGGGGGTGGATGGCGACAGTAAAGACGTGGGCCTCTACAGCCTCAGACAAGGTCTGCTGGAGAAAGGAGGCGGCATGGGTTACATCGTCAGGGTGGTGGTAGGTGAAGGGATGGCTATCGACCTGGGTGGAGAGGGTATCCCAGTAGGCATTCCAGTTGGCACGGGAATAGTCATGGACTTACTTTGGGGGAGGGTCATTACGAGTTTTGGGGTGGGGGCGACGACCATCTGAAACAGTGAGGAGGACAGGGAGACGGTCGCTACCAATAGGCTCCAGGACATCCACCGTTATGCGGCCAAGGAGGTTAGGGGAGGAAAGAATAACATCGGGAGTGGAGTTGGAATCGGGATGGGTGTGCTGGGGGATGGGGATGAGCTCGCCTTGAAGGGAGGAGAGGATCCGATGCCACAGCCATAACTGGGCGGCGGAACGACTATGGATGTTGAGGTCAGCGTCGATCACGTAAAGAAGGTACGCTCAATGTGGGAGAGGAAGTCGAAGGGAATAGGGGCGTTAGGGCGGACATAGATGGTTTCGCAGGTGACAGTAAGGCTGGGGAAGAAGAGACTAAGGATCAGCTATTTGGTGGGGTCGGGAAGGAGAGGTTGGAGCCGAACTGGGATCTGGCGGTGGTGACCAATGGCAACTCCGCCACACGCAATCAGGAGGGGATTATCGCAGTGGTGAAGGAGGTAGGGCGACATGTGGACAGTGCGGTGGGGTTGGAGGAAGGTTTCATTGAGGAGGAAGGCATCCACATGGTGCGTGGAAAGGGTGTGCAGGAAGAGGTTCTTGTTGGGGGAAGGGAGCGGATGTTGCTGAAAAGGATATGGTGCTGTCGCGCCATGACAGGGATTTAAACAAGGGTGTCAAGACGGGAGAAGGTGAAACGGGCCTGGTTGTGGGAGAAGGTGGCATACATTTTGAGGTGGAAGACAGAACGGGCAGTGGGGAGACCTGTTGGAGGGTGTGAGGGTGCTGGAAAGGGTGGACGTTTTGCAGGACAATGGTGAGGAACCTGATGATGTCCTCAGTGGGGGGGGGGGGGACGAAGGGAATTGCCAGGAGGGGTGGGGGCGTTCAGAGGACGGACAGGGATGGTGAGTTCAGGAGTGGTCAGAGGGGGTCAGGCTTTACACTTTTGGGAGTAGGTGGGATGGGGGAGATTGCAGATATTACAGTAGGGAGGGGATTTTAGGTTTGGCCACTGCCAGAGGAAGTGCGCTTCCCTACAATGTGGGAGCCTCGCGGCACTCGGCTGTTGGGTGCACGTTATAGCGCTGGGATTGAGGAGGGGTCGACCTTATAGCCCTGGTTGAAGAGGAGGGCACCCTCCTTCAGGAGACAGTCAATGGAGGGGGCGTCCTCAGAGAAAACCCACATAAGGCGGGTGGGGCCAGCTGAGTTAAAAATGCGGCGGACCGCCCGCACCTCCAGCGTGAGATGCACCTTGAGCTCCGCCAACACCTCCTCCTCCGTGATCATTGGACTAAGCCAAGTGATCACAGCAGTGAGGGTCGGCGGGCGATGCGGTGGCTGGGGCTGGCGGGTAGGAGATGGAGAAGGTGCGGGGGTGAGGGAGGCGTTGGGAACAAACCGGGTGATGGGGAGGCGAGAGAGGATGTCAGTATGGAGGGTGGGGCTGGGGGAGGAGATGAGAACTGAATCCCGTCTGGGAATGAGGAGTGAGATGGGGGCACCATGGAAGTGTTGGCGGAGGAGGAGGGAGAGATTCTGGGCCTCGAAAAGGGAAGGATCGGGATGGGAGAGGAGGTGTTTGTATAAAGAGGGGGGGAGGAGGAGGAGGAGGCAGAGGGAGCAGGGCCAGGTGGGGAGACATCCATGGCATCCTGGGAGGGGGGAAAGGAGGACGGGGCAGGGCCTTTTTGGGAGCAGAGGAGGTGGTGGTGCCACTAGGGCGTTTAACGGCGACAGAAGGGTGGGTGGTGACATGAGGGTCGGGAGCTATAGGAAGGTGGTGGGAAGTGGCAGGTCCCGGCATGGACGCAGCAGTCGGCGCTGGCGACGGCGACGATGGCGGCAGTGATGGCGAAGGCGATGGAGAGAGTAGGGCATGGGCAGTGGCCCGACGGGCCACCACCCTAGCTGGAGCTGCAGTGACAGGCTGGGGGAGTGGGGGGAACGGATCAGAGGGAGAGGAGCGGGAGGAAGAAGCTGGAGAGGGGGCGACAAAGAGTGAGGGCGAAGGGAGAGTGAGAAGAGGAGGGGGGTGACTGGGCACACCATGTAATGGTGGTGGTGGCGGCGGAGGGCGACGTGTACACAATGGCAGTGGGTGTAGTAGTGGCAGTGGTGGTGGGGGCTGACATGACGACAGGAATGAACAAAAAAGCATAGGACGAAAAGGAGAGGAGAAAACTGGGGACAGATGAAGACAGACGAAGACGGACAAAGACGGACGAAGACGGACGGAGATCAGAGTCCCACGCTGCTGGCGCTAGCGCTGGCGACGGCTGGCAGGAACGCCGCAGCTGCTGCTGCTGCTGCTGCTGCTGCTGCCGCGGACGGGGCCGGGGCCGCTGGTCGCGCTGCTGCTGCTGCTGGAGGGAGGGCTGGCTGGCTGGCTGGCTGGCTGGACCGCTGCTGCTGGCCGGGACCACTGCTGCTGGTCGGGAACGCTGCCGCTGCTGCTGCTGCTGCTGCTGCTGCTCGGCTGTCTGGCTGGCTGTCTGGCTGTCTGGCTGGCACCGGAAACCCTATCGCTTCGATTAGAACCGGAAAGGCACAATCGAAGGGCGGTATCCTTCCGGATTACCGCCGGAGATGACAGAATATCTAGAAAGTTGTGTAAAAAGTACTTTCAGCAGCGAGGGTACAAATAGGAGCAAAACACGGCTGACGAATGACTCCACGGACAATACTAGCAAGACAGTAGAGAATTGTAGTGGTACGACATCAGAAGACAGCGACACAGGTGAAGACAGATAAACATTAACAGGAACCAAATTTATAGTGCTCGAAGTGTCACGGAATTTACTTAGACGCTGGATCACGCCATCTGAGGGCGAGAGGCTCAAAGTATTGTTGAGATCCTCCTCCTCAGGTGGCGAGTAGTTACAGGTAAAGTGGCTACTGAGGGAGACTCCCTCAGCTAATCCCTCCTGCTCAACAGTGGTTGTGGAATTCAATAAATTTCCATTCTTTCTTATCTTCCTATTTTTATGACTTTTTAAAAAATTATTTACTTTCAGTATTTCTGTTTCCTAATTAGTTTTTAATTTCCAAGTACTTACAGCTGCAATTTTAGGTCTTTAAAAAACGGTGAACGTAGTGTTGCGCCGCAGAATAATATTGCGGGAGGATATTAAAAACTTCTAAAAATTCTTCCCTGGCATCAGCAGAAAAAGAAAAAAACAAAAAAAGTGTGTGAAATCTTATGGGACTGCTAAGGTCATCAGTCCCTAAGTTTTCACGCTACTTAACCTAAATTATCCTAAGGACAAACACACACACGCCCATGCCCGAGGGAGGACTCGGACCTCCGCCGGGACCAGCCGCACAGTCCATGACTGCAGCGCCCCAGACCGCTCAGCTAATCCCGCGCGGCTGATGTTCCTCCACCCTGGACTGTCTCAACACTCGAACAAGCAGTGTCACAAAACGACATAATGGCGACAGAGGGATATCGTTTTAACGGTGATTGCATATGTCACAAGAAAACTCAAATCGAACACAGCGGTAACTATTCCGTTACTGACACACTAGAACTGAGTGTCTGAAAGGTAAAGTTGCGGCAGCCTCAAGCAAACAAGAGTGCTGACAAGCTCAGAAAACTGACAGACGTTCACTCATCCCCACAGGGGGATAACGTTAGTAGCTCGACAAGTACATATGTCCTTACTTCCACAACTTGTAGTTCAGTATTGCAGCTACCTAGTAACGAGGCAGAACCTATAACGCTCTATCCATGGCCTAGTGAGATGATTAAGATCTATGATGCCAATGCCAACTAGGTTTGACTAACTCTACTGCTGAGAGCTCATGCTGCCTCATCCCTGACTAAACAAAAGGAAATATTTTAGTGCCTTCCCACACCAAGCCTCTGCAAGCATCACTGACGTTCCTTGGCGAGATGATCAACCACCATCATTTTGGGGTAGTGCAGTAATTACTGCCCCCACTCCCCAACACGCAGCTACAACCAAACATCAGTATCATCATGGGATGGCTTTCAGAGATAGGCCATGATGTAACTCTCTGTGACTACAGCCACCTTGTTCAAAACTGTTTGCCCCTTGCTGGACCACAGTCCATTAAATCCACGTGAGTGCCCTGATAAACTTCTGTCTGTGCTGCTGGCCACTGAGGCAATGCAGGCCACCCCATCCTTGCTGCAGCTAGCTGGCCATGACATCACATGACGCTGAGAGCGCACCTCCCTCGCCACGGCAGCTGAGACTGCAAACCTCTATCGTGTGAACATATATCAACGTGGCTGGCACCCTTCCACTACAGGAAGACAGCTGATTAATAAATGTGATTTTTTATAACAATGTCTCATTACTGCCTTCGTGCATTCGACTGATCTTCATCACTGCATTCTGCATGATGCTATCGTGACGAATGTAGGGGCCACTATCCAAGCCCCTATAGTCGGAAAGAAGGCCAGTTCACAATTTAACAACAACAACAATAAACCAATAGTTTTCTGTCAACATGAAGACACAGGCACAATGTGCATGGAAAGGAAGAAAGCTGCAGCTGCCAAATGAACGAGGCACGTAGTCACAACGAACTGTATCAAGTGTCAACTTATTTCTAATTTACAATCCTGAATTAACTGTGTAAGTTCATAGGGTAGCAATAAAATTTTATTTAAAAAAGGTTTTAGAACGTCAACTTCATTCAATGCTTTAGCATCCAACCATAACGTTCTCTGGTATTGCCTTTTCAGCAATGTGTGCCATTCAGACAGCTCATCCAAAGTGTCCCCAGCAGAGATCAAGCCGTCATAAAGGTTAAGGGTGGAGACAGTCCATATTAATGTCTACTAGTAGGTGTGATACTTCTGATCAAATAGGTTATCTCCAGAAAACATGTTCAGAAAATTTTGAAAACTAGTTCCATTGGTGAAACTATTGATTGTCTTCATACCCATGAGCATCGCTTCCTTAATAACCATGAAGACTTTGTTAGCCTAACAATAATCCTTCAAATGCTTACATACAACAATCCTTCTCACAGGCCAACAATTAATGGAAGAAAATACAGAACTTGAAGCAATACTAAGGTTTCTCATCTGTTCTGGTATAGGTGTAGCTTTAAATGAACTGATGACTGGAAGAACCCACCGTGTTTCTCAATCCCATTTCAGAAGCCGAACTGTGCGCTATGATATGTAAAACAATTCGACACACATTCCACTTATTCATCCAAGGAACTACAGTTTCATGTTCCTGACATGTCAGAAGCAGTTCCCTCTTTACATATCTGGATAAAGTGGAACCAGCTCTTCAAACAGGATAGTGCACATCTGAGACTTGGAGACATGTACTACAAGCTTCTTCTGCCTGGACTCACTAGGTGTCCGGATCTCAGCAGAATCGGCTTTGTATGGCATACTTTAAGCACAGCCTGAGGTCCAGCTCCTTTCTAGGAATGTCGATTGCCCAGTGAAGTGACTGAGATGGGCACTGGGTGAAAGTACGATGTATTACTTTCGCAGAAAGATACTGGCTTTTGACAATGACTCGTAAGAGTATAAACTGACAAACTGCTGTAAGTCCATGCAGTGTGACCACGACAACCATGAATAAAGAAAGTTTTTCGATAATAAATCGTGTGCTCCAATTATAGAATGTAGAATTTAATAAGAAAATCATACTTCTACAGCTTGTAAAAAGAACTATTTTGGTGTAAAACAAAATCAAAGTTCCAAAAATTTTTCATTCCAGCCACTGATTTTGTTTAAATGAATAAAAAGATATATTTATACGAAAATAGATACGCATTTTGCGAGGATCCGGGGCTAGCAGCGTATTTAACACTAAATTCTTCTAGAATTTTCATATGTAAATGATGCTCTAAGCCCGCCCTATTCTAACACCGACTTTTGCTGTTGCACATGGATTAAGAAGAAACGCGAAATGACTGTAATCGACCCTGCAAGCGGAGTAGAAAAGAGTTTGGCACCTGCAGTAATTTAATTTGATAGAAATTAATTAAATAAAGGAAAGTTTCATTAATGTATTGGGAAATGAAAGGGTTGCTCTACCGATTAACAGAATGAAAGTTCTGTCCAAAATAACAATTTGATTTATTATGACTAAACTCAAAATAAGAAACAAAACACATGAAACATTTACATCAAATTGGATCAAATTGGATACTCAAGTAAATGCTGTGAAGGTGAAGTTGTCCATAAACTAGATTGTGACACTGATGACGAAGTGGTATGTGGAGCCAATTCCTTGCAACTCAAATCTTAAGAGAAACGCACAGCCAACCCAACATTAATTGCTGCTACAGTACTGAGAAGTCAAACAATGAATACCCAAGACAGAACAAAGTTAGAAAAGACGAACAGGCGCGCTCTGCTGAGCTCTGATTATCACCTAGCAAAATTCCCTAAGCTGCCGGTGCTGTGGACATACATTACCAAGCTGTCTCTTAACTGCAAGATCGTGTTGATCTGGCATACCGGAGGCGATGGCTGGTTGCTTCGACGTCCCGTCATGGTTATGATAATGTCACGAGTGTCTGGTCTAGTTGTTCCAGACTAAAGACTTCCTAGCAATACAAATGACCCTCTGAGGGAGACGAAGAAGACCCGCCACACAATCACTGACGGTACAGTGATTGATTTTAACAAGCGAAGTCACACGGTAACTCCGATACAGTCAACTTTAGCCAAAACTGCTCAAGACAGACAACATAGGCCGCTTGTACGCAGAACGCTCAATTGCCAACTGTACTCGGAAAGTTACATTGAACTCGAAACTTCAGCAGCGTCGTCAAACAGTTACAATTAAATAAAAGTATATTAGACTGCCAACGAAGGCAGGCTGTCCAGAGCAGCGAGAGCTCAGACTTCTAACCTACTCCGACCGAAAGGCAAGAGCCGACCCTCTCAGGAGCACCCATACAAGCCGAACACAGAACATTCCCGCCACCACGACATTGGCCATGGTTAAACGTTCCAATCAGCAACTCAAAAACCGGCGGAAAATCCACTCTACTGGCGACGCACTTCTATTCCACCAATGGAGACACTTGACGCCAATTTCTGTGCCGATTTTGCTACATCACGGAGCTATGCCCTGAGCTAGCCAATCACAGTTACGATGTTGCAGAAAACGCGGGAATTTGCCAGCCAAGACTGCCTGGGAACACAAGTCATTCCCATTTCTCGTTGGTAGCCCGACAGAAAGTGTTTTCACTAAGTTTCTGTGAAGTAACGGAATCTCTAGCCCAGCCGCTCCTTCAGGCCCCTGTGGGCATGTCGCCGCCGCTCTTATGACAATGTCAGCGTCTGGAAAGCATCCACTCGACTCCCTCACACCCATCGGCTAAACCCTTTCAAAATCAGCAGAACCCGCCCATCTCCGGACCACCCAGGTCACTAGAGACGCTTCGTGGGAAGTCCGCATGTGAAGGAATAGCAACTTTTCACCGCATGCAATTAGAGAGGAAAATCGAATTACTCAGTGTAAGACAGAAATATCAGAGGGGGCTCATGCCACCTCTCAATTTTACATTGCTGACCGTAAAATGTACAACACTGTAAAGACAGTTCGGCAAAAAAACATCAAACTGAGATGGAGTGTATTACATACCTGGCGAAAAATCTCCTTTTTGTTATGAATTGTCCCTAGTCACTCGTGACTGGGTAGAGGTGTGGTTTTGTGGTGCAACCAGCGACTGTAGCTGATGCCTGGCGAGGCACCTGGTAGTCTGTGGCTGTTGGTATGCCTCCTGGCAGTTTAGATTTATACCTGATGTTCCCATATGGCTGCTATGAAGTGCGCAAGCATTACCTAATTTGACCTGGACATTGTAACTGTCCTGAGGGTTGTGCCTGGTAACTCCAGTCACCATAGACATCCTCTCTGTCACCAGTGCATCGAGGCGACAGCAGTCCATAGAGGCCTCGATCATTTTGGAGTCTCCGGCATCCTGGGAGAGGACACCCAAATCCACCTCCCTTGGCACATGACCAGAGCTGGGACAATCTGCATCTGGCCTCAAGAGATCTTGGGCTGACATGATGTAAGGTGGTTGGAATGTGCCTTATCACAGGAATCTGGAATGAAAGAAGGTGTTTTTTTAGGGTATCAGTTGGATGTTCTGGTCCATGTCTTGCCTGGACTTGATTGACATGCTAGTGGTAGCAGTCTTCTTGTAACAGATGGACTTGACCATTGTCTGCTCAACCAAGTGGATGATGAAGGCAGACTGGCACTGCTGATGACTACATTTGCATGTCAGTATCCACACCGGATCCTTTGGAGAAAAATGATGTTGTCTATTAGTCTTTGATAATACGATCTACCCGTGGTCTAGGGGAGCCGGCACGGTAGCTCAGCGTGTTCGGTCAGAGGGTTAGCAACCCCCTGTAATAACAAAAACTGAGTTAACCGATCAAAGACGAACTTTAACGGATATCTTACGACGTCCGCCCCGAGCACATACAACGAACGAAAACGAACAAAATGAGAATAAAAAAAAGGGGTAGCGTCTTTGATTCATAATCAAAACGGCTTCGGTCCCGGGTTCGATCCCCGCCACTGCCTAAATTTTGATAAATAATCAGCATTGGCGGCCGAAGACTTCCGGCATAAAAATACAGCCTCATTCTGCCAACGGCCTTGTCAAAGAGCGCGGAGGAGCGGATAGAGGTTAAGGGCACTCTCTTGTCCTAGGGGTGGGAAATTGCCCCTAAAGGCGGACGAATCAGCAATGATCAACGACATGTGGATGCAGAAGGCAATGGAAACCACTGCATTAAAGACACGTAACGTGTATCCACAGGACATGTGGCCTGTATTTGAAGAAGTGTCATGATGATCTCGCCATTGGCAAAAGATTCCGGAATAGTCCCCCATTCGGATCTCCGGGAGGGGACTGCCAAGGGGGAGGTTACCATGAGAAAAAGATTGAATAATCTACGAAAGGATAACGTTCTACGTGTCGGGGCGTGGAATGTCAAAAGCTTGAACGTGGTAGGGAAACTAGAAAATCTGAAAAGGGAAATGCAAAGGCTCAATCTAGATATAGTAGGGGTCAGTGAAGTGAAGTGGAAGGAAGAGAACGATTTCTGGTTAGATGAGTATCGGGTAATATCAACAGCAGCAAAAAATGGTATAACAGGTGTAGGATTTGTTATGAATACGAAGGTAGGGCAGAGGGTGTGTTACTGTGAACACTTCAGTGACCGGGTTGTTCTAATCAGAATCGACAGCAGACCAACACCGACAACGATAGTTCAGGTATACATGCCGACGTCGCAAGCTGAAGATAAACAGATAGAGAAAGTGTATGAGGATATTGAAAGGGTAATGCAGTATGTAAAGGGGGACGAAAATCTAATAGTCATTGGCGACTGGAATGCAGTTGTAGGGGAAGGATTAGAAGAAAAGGTTACAGGAGAATATGGGCTTGGGACAAGGAATGAAAGAGGAGAAAGACTAATTGAGTTCTGTAACAAGTTTCAGCTAGTAATAGCGAATACCCTGTTCAAGAATCACAAGAGGAGGAGGTATACTTGGAAAAGGCCGGGAGATACGGGAAGATTTCAATTAGATTACATCATGGTCAGACAGAGATTCCGAAATCAGATACTGGATTGTAAGGCGTACCCAGGAGCAGATATAGACTCAGATCACAATATAGTAGTGATGAAGAGTAGGCTGAAGTTCAAGACATTAGTCAGAAAGAATAAATACGCAAAGAAGTGGGATACGGAAGTACTACGGAATGGCGAGATACGTTTGAAGTTCTCTAACGCTATAGATAAAGCAATAAGGAATAGCGCAGTAGGCAGTACAGTTGAAGAGGAATGGACATCTCTAAAAAGGGCCATCACAGAAGTTGGCAAGGAAAACATAGGTACAAAGAAGGTAGCTGCGAAAAAACCACGTGTAACAGAAGAAATACTTCAGTGGATTGATGAAAGGAGGAAGTACAAACAAGTTCCGGGAAAATCAGGAATACAGAAATACAAGTCGCTGAGGAATGAAATAAATAGGAAGTGCAGGGAAGCTAAGACGAAATGGCTATAGGAAAAATGTGAAGACATCGAGAAAGATATGATTGTCGGAAGGACAGACTCAGCATACAGGAAAGTCAAAACAACCTTTGGTGACATTAAAAGCAACGGTGGTAACATTAAGAGTGCAACGGAAATTCCACTGTTAAATGCAGAGGAGAGAGCAGATAGGTGGAAAGAATACATTGAAAGCCTCTATGAGGGTGAAGATTTGTCTGATGTGATAGAAGAAGAAACAGGAGTCGATTTAGAAGAGATAAGGGATCCAGTATTAGAATCGGAATTTAAAAGAGCTTTGGAGGACTTACGGTCAAATAAGGGAGAAGGGATAGGTAACACTCGATCAGAATTTCTAAAATCATTGGGGGAAGTGGCAACAAAACGACTATTCACGTTGGTGTGTAGAATATATGAGTCTGGCGATATACCATCTGACTTTCGGAAAAGCATCATTCACACAATTCCGAAGACGGCAAGAGCTGACAAGTGCGAGAATTATCGCACTATCAGCTTAACAGCTCATGCATCGAAGCTGCTTACAAGAATAATATACAGAAGAATGGAAAAGAAAATTGAGAATGCGCTAGGTGACGATCAGTTTGGCTTTAGGAAAAGTAAAGGGACGAGAGAGGCAATTCTGACGTTACGGCTAGTAATGGAAGCAAGGCTAAAGAAAAATCAAGACACTTTCATAGGATTTGTCGACCTGGAAAAAGCGTTCGACAATATAAAATGGTGCAAGCTGTTCGTGATTCTGAAAAAAGTAGGGGTAAGCTATAGGGAGAGACGGGTCATAAACAATATGTACAACAACCAAGAGGGAATAATAAGAGTGGACAATCAAGAACGATGTGCTCGTATTAAGAAGGGTGTAAGACAAGGCTGTAGCCTTTCGCCCCTACTCTTCAATCTGTACATCGAGGAAGCAATGATGGAAATGAAAGAAAGGTTCAGGAGTGGAATTAAAATAAAAGGTAAAAGGATATCAATGATACGATTCGCTGATGACATTGCTATACTGAGTGAAAGTTAAGAAGAATTAAATGATCTGCTGAATGGAATGAACAGTCTAATGAGTACACAGTATGGTTTGAGAGTAAATCGGAGAAAGACGAAGGTAATGAGAAGTAGTAGAAACGAGAACAGCGAGAAACTTAACATCACGATTTATGGTCACGAAGTCAATGAAGTTAAGGAATTCTGATACCTAGGCAGTAAAGTAACCAATGACGGACGGAGCAAGGAGGACATCAAAAGCAGACTCGCTATGGCAAAAAAGGCATTTCTGGCCAAGAGAAGTCTACTAATATCAAATACCGGCCTTAACGTGAGGAAGAAATTTCTGAGGATGTACGTCTGGAGTACAGCATTGTATGGTAGTGAAACATGGACTGTGGGAAAACCGGAACAGAAGAGAATCGAAGCATTTGAGATGTGGTGCTATAGACGAATGTTGAAAATTAGGTGGCCTGATAAGGTAAGGAATGAGGAGGTTCTACGCAGAATCGGAGAGGAAAGAAACATGTGGAGAACACTGATAAGGATAAGGGGCAGGTTGATAGCACATCTGCTAAGACATGAGGGAATGACTTCCATGGTACTAGAGGGAGCTGTAGAGGGCAAAAACTGTAGAGGAAGACAGAGATTGGAATACGTTAAGCAAATAATTGAGGACGTAGGTTGCAAGTGCTACTCTGAGATGAAGAGGTTAGCACCGGAAAGGAATTCGTGGCGGGCCGCATCAAACCAATCAGTAGACTGATGACCAAAAAAAAAAAGTCTTTGATATTGAGGGGCTGTTCTTAGGGTACACCATGGACAACTATGATCTGTGCTGGTGGCAATACAGTTTCTCTGCTTGTTAGGATCCATCCTGAGAAGATACACAATCCTTAATGAAGAAATGTTAATTTTTTCATTTGGCCCGTGAAAGTGCTTACCAGACATTCAGCCACACCATTCAAGGGGGGCGGGGGAGTGGAATGGAACTATGTGGATTAACATGATACCATTAAATGTGCAGAATTTCTGGAACTCCGCCAATGTAAACTGGAGGTTGTTGTTGGTGCCCTATGCTTTTTGGAGTCTTTGAGGATGAACAAATGTGCCAGCACCTGTATTATTTTCATCGTGGTTATCGACTGCATGTGAAACGTGAATGGGAACTCTGCCCACATCCACTACCAGGAGCCGTATTGGTACAATGCTAACTGTCTTTCGGAAGTCATTATCCAATGGCAGCTGGAGATAAGCAGCGCGGAGGTCGATTTTGCCAAACAATTTTGTGAATGGGATACGTGGGAACCACAGCTTGGACGTTGATGGTGACCTTGAAGTCGCTGCAGATGCAGATGGCGCCGAATGGCTTCTCCACAATCGTGATTGGGAGGCCCTTTGACTGTGTATGACTGGAATGAGGGCACAATCTTCCTGGAGGTGTTGCAGTTCCTGTGAAAGCTCATCATGGAGTGCAAACTAGACGCTGCAGACCTTAAAAACCTTTGGGACAACATTGAGGAACAGGGAGTTGGTATTTGTCTGGAATCTTAAAACACCTGATGATAGCTTCTGGAACACTGACCTGAATTTTGCCAAGAGTTAGTGGTGCAGGGGCCTAGTGCAAGGTCTGCTTCAGAAGTGCCATGAATCTCGAGTCCCAACTTAACAAGTCTAGACCACGCAGGTTGGATGCTCCTGGGCACACTACCATCAAAATCCCAGCTGAGGTTTCCACAGTGGCATGACGAGACTGGAAGCATGAAATGAGGTTGTTACTAATTACGTAACTTGGTCTTGAAAGGCCACAGTGGAGAAGACCCAGTCGCTTGGTGCATTTTCCAGTCGCCAATTGTAACCGCTGACCTAGTATCAATACGTAAGGCGACTGGTTTTTTTTCGTCTCGACCTGCATAAGTATTAGGTAAGAGCACCATGGGAGGAGGTTCTGTACAAACGCCATATCTGGAAAACTAGGCTGGGGAAGATCCTCCTTAGGGTGGCGTTGCACCCCTCCGTGGATACTTGAGGGAAAGAGTGACAGACCTCAGCCTTGTGTCCAGCCTTACATGGGTGGCACACTTTGCCTTGCAAAAATGACATTGATGTCATGAAAGGCTAACAATACACTGCTTGCAAGATAGTAATCGTTTGAATCATAATATTGGGAGGGCCTTTGTCTGGCTCTGACAGAAACCACTGTTGATACTTCAAACACTGGATGGGAGGTAAATACCAGGGCTTCTGACGTCTAAAAAATTTGTGTCATGCTGCTCCAGTGTGTATCTTTGTGCAGAAATAGTCAGTTAAATTTTTCTTTAAGGAAGCATATGGGAACAAGTGCGATTAAACTTGGGGATTTAACTGTTGCAGAAGCTGGTTAGTTGTGGATCATGCATATGCCAATAGGAAAGCTCGCTGCTGTTCATCACTGCAGATGTTGTACACTACAAAGTGCTGTTCTAATTGGGCTAAACAGCAGGCGCAAGGCTCGATTTTTCTGTGAAAGGTTTGAAAGGATGGTGGCGCTATATGCCTGGGCGTACATGGGTCGGAACCAATCCCCGCAGTCACTAGGTGGGCGTTTTTAATGCGAGAATTTGTTCCATTAGGAATTCATTTCTCTGCTGCACCATTTGGAGTAAGAGCAGCACCAGATTCTCTATGTCTATGTTTGACAGCATGGGCACTGGTACTACCTGGAACATGTTTTCTAACAGCTCAAAAATTTTCGTTGTCACTAAAAAATCTTAGTTTTTGTTACTAATTGAGAAGGCATCTGGTAAATGTGACGAACAGTTTCTTTATTACTGCAAAAGCTGATGGGTACAATAGAGCTAACAAAGAATTAACTCCGCCTCTTTAGCGGTTCCAACTAAATGCAGTTCTGAGGTATAGGCTCCAAGTAACTTATGGGAGTCAGAACTACAATGGAAAAACCTAGCACTCGAAGAACTGTCTGCCTTCTACAAAGCCCAACTTTTCAGCACGATGCAGTCTTCTCAGTTGGTATGATTGTTAGCATTTCAGTGCAACTGCAAAAAGCATAGTGGCGCAATGACAGCTGATGCATCCATTATAAGCAAGGAGAGATCGCGCAGCATGTCATTCAGAAATCGCATTTGATCGTTGGGTGTTTGTGAGAAGATCGTATATTCTTCCTGTAAGAACGTCTAACAGGACATACTGGAATTCTATAGCGGCAGGATCGTGTCCTATACAGAATGAAGTTTATCATTCCGCAATTTTGCTACTAGGTGGATGGAGTCCCACGACTACCATGGAATTTGGATCTCGAGGGATTCATGTTTTTCACATTCAACTGCACGCAAGGTCTTTATAGCCCATGCGAATACTACCTGAAGACAGACTTCAGCTTTCATATATTCTCTTTTTCTTATTGATGATTAGCAAACCTTCTTACTGAAAACATACGCTGCAACTTTTAAGGTGAGTTATTTTATCTTCCATGTCGGTGAATCCCACTAATATTCTTCAGCGATCCCTCAACTGTGATATACACATGAACCAGGATGGAACGTTGTATCCGAATTTGTCATCAAAGCTCACTCCGACTCGATACCCATCTGGGTTAGAATAGTGGGTGCTGCCAGAGCTGACAGCACTGAATTTCGCAACCTGTGTGCCCCTAAATAACACACAAATTTACCTGTATAATGTTCCTTCTGTATTGCAAGAAGCAAAATTTCGTTATTTGATAGGCTTCACGTTCATTCTAGTGGCCAACAATTTAACCAGGTCAAAACTAATCTATTTCAATAGCTAATGAAACAAACTGTTTGTAGATCTAGAACCACATCAAATTTGTAAAAATTTTGATTCTGGGTCACTGACGATATTTCACTGCCAGAAAAAACGAAATACTCAAAAGGGAAGAGAAAACGAAATGAAACTTTAAAGACTGAGAGGGTATGTGTTGTTATTACAGTAATTACAAAATCAATGGAATGTACAAAGCACTTTATGGTACGAGTCCACGTACCAGTATGACGGTCCATCGGCCTGAATGCATGAACTGATTCCATTGGGAAGTGTGTGAAGAAACCGTTGTAGGTTCTCCTGAGGCAAACTTGCTCACGACTGTCGTAAATAATTCTTAATCTCCTAGATACTGGAAGTGGGATAGAGTTAACGCCTGCATTAGTCTCATGGATGTTCTGATGGGGACAATTCTAGGGATCTCGGCCATGGGAGTACATCAACGGTATGTAGACAGCCTACAACGACATGTGGATAAGGGTTGTCCTGATGAAAAATATAATGAAACCATGACACTGTCGCACAACTGGTAACTTATGATGAACCACGATGTCCATCATGTAGCGTTTGCTGTCACAGTTCGTCAGTCACTACTGGCCATGATCTGAACTTATACCTGATGGCCCCATATCGCGACTCCAAGTGTAACACAGTTGTGTCTGCACAAATCACTGGAAGAACTCGTCACCGTAGTCATTGATGATGACAAACAGGGCAGCAGGGAAGCGTGAGACACCGATGAACACTATGCAACGTTGTTCATTAGTATTCCACGTCTCCAGTTCACATCACCACTAGAACTGCAGGTGTTTGTGGTGCGATGTCAACGATAGCCTACGCATAGGACGGTATCTATCTAGACAGTTCCTGCTAGTCTCCAATAGGTGGTGTGGGATGACACAGAACATTGGAGGGAATCCATTACATGCTGCCAGATGGCAGGCATCGGTGTGAAAGGATTACAGTGTGCTTCATGCTCAATCTAGCGATCATGCTTTGTGGTGGTCAGTCATGTTCGACCGAAAACTTGACACGTGTGCCTTGCCCTCCTGTTCACATGCAGTCCAATATTAGATCACTATCACATTCTACGTCCCAAAGATCTGGTTATTGCATGGTTTGATCAAGTGGCCAAATGGAAATGCACAATGAGGCCCCTCTCAAAGTGTGTCTGATAGGCCCTACTGACAATACTGTCTTACATGCGTATGCGGCATCTCTTTGTCCTCGACAGCCGGCTACTGTGGCAGAGCGGTTCTAGGCGCTTCAGTCCGGAACAGCGCTGCTGCTACGGTCGTAGGTTCGAATCCTGCCTCGGGAATGGATGTGTGTGATGTCCTTAGTTTAGCTAGGATTAAGTCTAGGAGACTGGTGACCTCAGATATTAAGTCCCATGGTGCTTAGAGCCATTTGTACCATTTTTCCTCGACATCTGACGCATTTCACTCCCTTTATATACCTTACCAGATTCTGTAACATCAGTAAACATGATCAACATTAATGCAGTCTGGTAGCTGTTCTATCTGACACAAAGTACTGCAACCTAGTAGCTGTTCTATGCGACACAGAGAATTGCAACTCGTTTACATACCTTTCGATGGTACTGTGATACACCCGCCGGTGGCCAATTTCGTCAACTCAGCGCCAACAGACCAAGACGAGGAGAAAGGCGGGACCTTTGCGGCGAGCTCCCGAGATGTGGACTTCGGAGTCAGTCTGAAACCGTGCAGGGGGTAGGCGGTAGAACGCCCTCTCCTTACTTAAGAAAGGACACCTTGTGACGAGCCTGGTGACATTGAGAGGGGTACCAATAACTAGTGGACCCCTGCAGCTACTAGGGCGAAGCATGCGCACAAAAGCGTGAAGAATCCATATGTCGAGATGCGCGAATCTTATGGTGTCAGCAGCCATTTGTAGCAGTATGTTAGCTAACAGTTAACGCTGTCCGAACAGGCCTCGAAGGCCCAGTGGTGCCGATCGGAGGCCATATGAACCTCAGCCCTTACGCGTCACGCAACGGCAAGTGGTCAGCACACCGCTCTCCCGGCCGTTGCCAGTTTTCCTGACTGGTGTCGCTACATCTCAGTCAGGTAGCTCCTCACCTGGCCTCACAAGGGCTGGGTGCACCAGTACGTACGCACACGAGTTTGCATCTGTACCTGACCGTGTCGTCTAGCTGCTTCACTTCTACAACTACATATACATCTACATACGTACTCCGCAATGCACCATACGGTGCGTGGCGGAGGGTACCTCGTACCACAACTAGCATCTTCTCTCCCTGATCCACTCCCAAACAGAACGAGGGAAAAGTGACTGCCTATATGCCTCTGTACGAGCCCTAATCTCTCTTATCTTATCTTTGTGGTCTTTCCGCGAAATGTAAGTTGTCGGCAGTAAAATTGCACTGCAGTCAGCCTCAAATGCTGGTTCTCTCAATCTCCTCAGTAGCGATTCACGAAAAGAACGCCTCCTTTCCTCTAGAGACTCCCACCCGAGTTCCTGAAGCATTTCAGTAACACTCGCGTGATGATCAAACCTACCGGTAACAAATCTGGCAGCCCGCCTCTGAATTGCTTCTATGACCTCCATTAATCCGATCTGATAGGGATCCCAAACGCTCGAGGAGTACTCAAGAAAAGGTAGTATTAGTGTTTTATAAGCGGTCCCCTTTACAGATGAACCACATCTTCCCAAAATTCTACCAATGAACCGCAGACAACTATCCGCCTTCCCCACAACTGCCTTTACATGCTTGTCCCACTTCATATCGCTCTGCAATGTTACGCCCAAATATTTAATCGAAATGACTGTGCCAAGCGCTACAGTACTAATGGAGTATTCAAACATTACAGGATTCTTTTTCCTATTCATCTGCATTAATTTACTTTTATCTATATTTAGAGTTATCTGCCATTCTTTACACCAATCACAAATCCTGTCCAAGTCATCTTGTAACCCCCTACAGTCACTCAACGACGACACCTTCCCGTACACCACAGCATCATCTGCAAACAGCCGCACATTGCCATCCACCCTATCGAAAAGATCATTTACGTAGATAGAAAACAACAGCGGACCTACCACACTTCCCTGGGGCACCCCAGATGATACCCTCACCTCCGATGAACACTCACCATCGAGAACAACGTACTGGGTTCTATTACTTAAGAAGTCTTCGAGCCACTGACATATTTGGGAACGAATCCCATATGGTTGAACCTTAGAAGTCTGGAGTTGGGCACCGAATCAAACGCTTTCCGGAAGTCAAGGAATAAGGCATCCGTCTGATACCCTTCATCCATGGTACGCAAGATATCATGTGAAAAAAGGGCGAGTTGCGTTTCGCAGGAGCGATGCTTTCTAAAGCCGTGCTGATGCATGGACAGCAACTTCTCTGTCTCAAGTAAATTCATTATATTCGAACTGAGAATGTGTTCGAGAATCCTGCAACAAACCGATGTTAAGAATATTGGTCTGTAATTTTGAGCATCCGTCCTTCTACCCTTCTTATATACAGGCGTCACCTGCGCTTTTTTCCAGTCCCTCGGGACTTTACGTTGGGCAAGACATTCGCGATAAATGCAAGCTAAGTAAGGAGCCAATGCAGTAGGGTAGTCTCTGTAAAACCGAATTGTAATCCCATCAGGACCTGGCGATTTATTTATTTTCAACCCATTCAGCTGCTTCACAACCCCAGGGATGTCTATATCACTGTGTGCTCCATACGGGAATCTGCACGAGACTCAAACGGCCGCATGTTTGTACGATTCTCCTGCGTGTAAATATCTCAAATGCTAAATTTAAAATTCCAGCTTTCGTTTTGCTGTCTTCCGTTGCCAGGTCAGACTGATCAAGCCGGCCGCAGTGGCCGTGGGGTTAAAGGCGCTGCAGTCTGGAACCGGAAGACCGCTACGGTCACAGGTTCGAATCCTGCCTCGGGCATGGATGTTTGTGATGTCCTTAGGTTAGTTAGGTTTAACTAGTTCTAAGTTCTAGGGGACTAATGACCTCAGCAGTTGAGTCCCATAGTGTTCAGAGCCATTTGAACCATTTGAAGTGATCAGTAAGTGACTGGATGGAAGCCTTCGACCCGCTTACCGATTTTACGTAAGACCAGACTTTCCTTGGGTTTTCAGTCAAACGCTTTCTTTGTGAGGCACGATAGAAACTAGTACAACGAAATGCGCATCGCAAAAATACGCATTTTTCGTAGCCTCCTGGAGGTCAAGTTAAGGCGTTAACCGCCGAAACCGCCGCTGGTCCCCAGCTTCAGACTCCACGTCCGATTCGGCCCTCGGAATTCGAGGCGGTGACAAAACCTGCGAGCTCCGCGGTCAGCGACGATTCCCACAGTGGCCGACAGAGAGAGAGAGACGCTTCGGCGCAAAACAGGGCGGGCGGCGCGTCGGCTCGCCACAGGCCGGCTGGCGGCCGGCGGTGCGCGCGCGCGTGTCTGCGGCCGCAGCGGCCGCTTTTTGCGGGCGGTGTTTGCAGACGGCGCGGCGCGGCGCGGCGAGGAGTGGAGCGGCGAGCGGCGAGCGGCGAGCGGCGAGCGGCGGCCTGGCCAGACCGCAGCGCGCCGTGGGAACGCCGCCGGCCGACACGGGTCGCTGCGCAAGCCGCGACGGGCGCCGTCCCGGGCTTCACACGTTTCTTGCGCTCACACCGTCACCGCCACCGGCTCCGCTAATAGAAAACGTTCGGCGGCGGAAGTTGCCTCGTTGTGGGACCAACTCGGCGTGATTCTTCCTCCACCAGGTCCAACCGAGATTCTGAACGTGAAGAAATCTTCTGAAAGTCGAGAGTTCGTCAGAGCCACACCAGTAACTTTCACCTTACGTTCGCTAGATGCCGCTATCGACAGGCGCCTTCGGTCGTAGTGCTTTCGAACGTCAACCATTAAAGGCTGATTTTAAGTCTGCCATAGTTGGTCGCCTGTCCTGTTTTGCCAGTGTGCCCAGCCAACGACGTTTGACACGTGTAATGTGGCCGCCCAACCAGAATATGCCTGGACGTGGTTTCAGCTTGGTTTCGCAACTTGTTGAAGACGCTCACCACAGCACTCCTCGAACAACCGACAAGATGTGCAGATTCCGAAATGCTCGTGCCGTGTCTCCGGGCCATCGCAATCTGTCCTCGGTCGAACTCAGATACATTGCACCTTCCTCCTTGTACAAACAGGTGACAAGCTCGCTGATATTACATGCACCGTGAGTGTGTCTGAGTAGCAGTCATTCCCAGCTGGTGACGTTGCTGTCGCCTGGACAAGTATGTATCGATAGTAGGTCGGCGGTCATAATTTTCTGGCTGATCAGTGTAGATGTTTGTGTGGTGAACATAAGATTGAGGCATTCAACGTGCTGCTGACAGAAAGGATTGCAAGGATGCTAACAGCAAGGTAGTGTGGCATGCCACCGACTGAAATACGAGGGTCGTTCAATAAGTAATGCCCTACTTTTTTTTTGTTTTGAGAAAGACATTAATATACATAGACAAACGTCTTTGTTGGTGCTCCACATTTGATGTTTCTTCTGTGCGCCGGTGAAGTTTCGAACCGTTTTGGCAGATAACAGAGCCGTAGTACAATCTCAAAATGGCGTCCACATACGACTCACGTTACAAGCATTGTGCTGTTATTGAATTTATGTATCCTGAAAAACAAACCGTGGTGAACATCCATAAACGTTTGTGAGCTGAGTATGGCGTTGTTGCAGTTGATTGGAGTAGAGTTGTGCGATGGGTAAAGAAAGTTACAGCCTCATGAAATGCAGAAACAGAGCTCCATCATCAGCCACGCTCGGGACGTCCTGTCACAGCCACAAAATGGATCTGAGCACTATGGAACTTAACTTCTGAGGTCATCAGTCCCCTAGAACTCAGAACTACTTTAACCTAACTAACCTAAGGACGTCACACACATCCATGCCCGAGGCAGGATTCGAACCTGCGACCGTAGCGGTCTCGCAGTTCCAGACTGCAGCGCCTACAACAAATACGAGGGTCTTCAATAAGTAATGCCCATATTTTTTTTTAAAAAAAAGGCATTAATACACATAGACAACCGTCTTTGTTGGTGCTTAACAATTGATGTGTATTGTGTACGCCGGTGAAGTTCCGAACCGTTCAGGGAGATGGCAGCGCGGGATTACAACTTCGAAATGGGGTGTACATACGACTCACGTTACAAGCAGCGTGCTGTTATCGAATTTATGGACGCAGAAAAAGAAACCGTGGTGAACATCCATAAACGTTTGTGAGCAGAGTATGGTGATGTTGGCCGGCCGGGGTGGCCGAGCGGTTCTAGGTGCTACAGTCTGGAACCGCGTGACTGTAACGGTCGCATCTCCGAATTCTGCCTCGGGCATGGATGTGTGTGATGTCCTTAGGTTAGTTAGGTTTAAGTAGTTCTAAGTTTAGGGGACTGATGACCTCAGAAGTTAAGTCCCATAGCGCTCAGAGCCATTTTATGGTGATGTTACAGTTGACAGGAGTACAGCTGGGCGATGGGTAAAGAAAGTTACAGCCTCATGAAATGCGGAAACAGAGCTCCATCATCAGCCACGCTCGGCACGTGCTGTCACAGCCACGGCTCGAGACACGCTGAATCTCGCGGATGTCATTATTCGTGCCGACAGGCGCATCACTGCTCGACCTTGGCTCCACAGTCGACGGTCAGCATTGAAAGTGCGTCTGCAATGATCGAGACTCTCGGATATTAAAGGAGTTGCTCACGATGGGTTTCACGAATGCTCACAGCGGACCAAAAGATTCAAAGAAAGGCCATTTCATCTGAATTGTTGGAGCGTTTTGAGACCGACGGAGAGGCCTTTCTGTCATTGCTACTCAATATACATGGTACTTAACTTTTGCCTTACAACATGTTCATAGATGTTGAAGTTTTTGTTAATGTGCACTACAGACGCAACAACATGACTCACATATGCATAAGGGAGCAGCCGTGCTTTTTAACCCTCTGCTCACACTGTCGGATGGAAAGCTACCCGCCCACTCTGTTTGCTTTAGTGCGCGTGCGTGGTACAGCTCAGGTCTTGTCCCCAACTAGTGTATCCTATACTGTCAACGCTCACAATACAGGGTGGTTGCCTGCTGCAAGGTAAGTACTATCCGCACTACACCCGGTCCTCGTGGACGGGTGGATTTCCAGCCAACCTTGCTAATTTTTTGTTCTGTTTTAAGGTATATTGCAGTATCCCACAAAACTATATTCATCTCCACAGAAGAGGTTTCGGCCGGCCGCGGTGGCCGAGCAGTTGTTCTAGGCGCTACAATCTGGAACCGCGCGACCGCTACGGTCGCAGGTTCGAATCCTGCCTCGGGCATGGATGTGTGTGATGTCCATAGGTAAGTTAGGTTTAAGTAGTTCTAAGTTCGAGGGGACTGATGACCTTAGAAGTTAAGTCCCATAGTTCTCAGTGCCATTTGAACCATGAAGTGGCATCATCCTCATTCATCACTAAAGAAGAACTCCAAGACAACTCCCTCTGCCGGAAAAGTCATGGTGACCGTCTTCTGGGATTGTGATGGCGTCGTTCTCGTGGATGTGATGCAAAGTGGGTCAACCATCAATTCACAAGCATACGTGAAGACTCTGAATAAACTCAAGAACCGTTTCCGATGTGTTCGATCGGATAAGAATCCCGCAGAAATCTTGCTCCAACACGATAATGCACGCCCACACACAAGTCTGAGAAACCGGGAACACGTCTCCAAATTGGGTTGGACATCATTGCCTCATCCACCCTACAGTCCAGACCTGGCACCCTCGGACTTCTATCTCTTTGGGACTCTTATAGATTCTCTAAGGGGAACATACTGTCAAGATGACGAGAGTGTCAGTCAGGCAGTGAAAACGTGGCTACTCCTACAGGACAAGAGCTTTTACCAGCAGGGAATACATGCTCTTCCACAACGTTGGCGTATGACCACAGAACGTGATGGAGACTACGTAGATAAACAGGACGGGCAAGACATGTTGATCTGTATTGTCACCAAATTCTGACTCTTAACGATAAATATGTCGTGAAAAAGAATGTGGGGCATTACTTATTGAACGGCCCCAGTACATTTGCATTTTTAAGCATATTTAAATGTATTGGTATTGTTGGGAAAAGTAAACAATAAAAAGCAACATTTTATTGAAATAAGTAACACGTAACTATGTGCCCAAAAATCTTCACTCTTACAAGCATATTTTAAGCTTTTAAGTCACACACAACAAGGTACTTTCATCAAGTCACTTGACTACAAAACTATACTCCAACAATGTAGACAATTTATTACAAAATTATTAAAAAATAACAGAAAATAAAGTATTACTTTGCTACATGTAAAGGCAAATGGAACAATCCACGTTCTTATGTTCACCACAGAAACATCTACACTGACCAGCCAGAACATTATGACCACCGACCTACTATCGATACATACCTGTCCAGGCGACAGCAACGTCACCCGCTGGGAATGACTGCTACTCTGACACACGCACGGCGCATGTAGTATCAGCGAGCTCGCTGTCTCTTTGTAGACGAGGACACACTGCGATGGCCCGGAGACTCGGCACGAGCATTTCGGAATCTGCACACCTTTTCGGGTGTTCGAGGAGTGCTGTGGTGAGCGTCTTCAACAAGTAGCGAAACGAAGGTGAAACCACGTCCAGGCATCGTGGGGTTGGGCGGCCACCTCTCATTACAGATGTCAAACGTCGTTGGCTGGGCACACTGCAAAAACAGGACAGGCGGCGAACAATGGCGGAACTAAAATCAACCTTTAATGTTGGGCAGAGAAGAATTGAACACACAGTGCACTGGACACTCCTAACTATCGGTCACCACAGCCGACGACCAATGCATGTGCCAACGTTAACACCACAACATCGGCAACTACGACTGAAATGAGCATGTGACACGTGACCATCGGCACTGCACGTTGGAGCAAGGGCACAGCGTTAGTTGATCTAATAAATCCCGATACCTTCTTCATCATGCCGATGGGAGGGTGAATCTGTCGTCTTACAGGCATTATGCTCTGGAGAACACTCATGTGGGCATCCGTGCGTCCAGCGGCGCTCGTGCAAGGCACCGTGAGGGTCAAGGAATATCGTACACTGGTTGCAGACCACGTACATCCTGTCATGACGATCATGTTTCTCATCGGCAGTGGCATTTTTCAACAAGATAACGCTCCATGTCACAAGGCCAGGAGTTGATGGAGTGGTTCGAGGAACACAGTGGCGAGTTCCAGTGGATGTGCTGAGTCCCCAGCCCGCCGGACCACAACCTGATGAAACACATCTGGGATACGATTGAACGTGGCGTCAGAGCTCAACCCCCCGTCCCTCAACCCGGAATTTACGGGAATTAGGGGTAGCGTCTTTGATTCGTCATCAAAACGTCCTCGGTCCAGTGTTCAAATCCCGCCACTGCTTAAATTTTGATTAATAATCAACACTGGCGGCCGAAGATTTCTGGCATAAGACGTCATCCCCGTTCTGCCAACGGCCTTGTCAAAGAGGGCGGAGGAGCGGACAGAGGTTCAGGGCACTCTCCAGGCCTAGGGGTGGGAAATTGCCCCTAAGTGCGGAAGGATCAGCAATGATCAACGGCTTGAGGATGCAGGAGGAAATGGAAACCATTGCAACAAAGAAACGTAACGTGTATCCACAGAACATGTGACCTGTAATTGAAAAGTGTAATGATGTTCTCTCCATTGGCAAAAGATTTCGGAATATCCTCCCGGTCGGATATCCGGGCGGGGACTGCCAAGTCGAAGGTGACCACGAGAAATAGATTGAGTAATCAATGAACGGATAACGTTCTACCAATCGGGGCGAGGAATGCCAGAAGCTTGGACGTGGTAGGGAAACTAGAAAATCTGAAAAGGGACATGCAAAGGCTCAATGTTGATATGGTAGAGGTCAGTGACGAGAAATGGAAAGAAGACAACGATATCTAGTCAGATGAGTATAGGGTAATAACAACAGCAGCAGGAAGGGTATAACAAAAGTAGGATTCGTTATGAAAAGGAAGGCACGGCAGAGAGTGTGTTACTGTGAACAGTTCAGTGACAGGGTTGTTCTTATCAGAATCGACAGCAAACCAAGACCGACAACCATAGTTCAGGTATATATGCCGACGTTGCAAGCTGGAGATGAAGAGATAGAGAAAGTATATGAGGATATTGAGAAGGGAATACAGTACGTAAAGGGAGAGAGGAGACTGGGATGCAGTTGTAGGGGGAAGGAGTAGAAGAAAAGGTTACAGTAAAGTATGGGCTTGGGACATGGAAAGAGAAAGGAGAAAGAGTAATTGAGTTCTGCAACAACTTTCAGCTAGTAATAGCGAATACTGTGTTAAAGAATCACAAGAGGAAGAGGTATACTTGGAATAGGATGGGTGATGCGGGAAGATTTCAGTTAGACCACATCATGGTCAGACAAAGATTCTGAAATCAGATACTGGATTGTAAGGCTTACCCAGGAGCAGATATACACTCAGATCACAATATAGTAGACTGTCAATCCTAAGGGCCCGCGTTCGATTCCCGGCTTCGTCGGAGATTTTCTCCGCTCAGAGACTGGGTTTTGTGTTGTCCTAATCATCATCATTTCATATCCATCGACGCGCAAATAGCCGAAATGGCGACAAATTGAAAGAATTGCACCCGACGAACGGGAGGACTTAGTCACACGACATTCATTATTTACACTATAGTAGTGATGAAGGGTAGGCTGAAGTTTAAGACATTAATCAGTAAGAATCAATACGCAAAGAAGTGCGGTACGGAGGCACTAAGGAATGACGAGATACGGTTGAATTACATTAGGACTATAGATACAGCAAAAAGGAACAGCTCAGTAGGCAGTGCAGTTGGACAGGAATGGACATCTCTAAAACAGGTCATCACAGAAGCTGGAAAGAAATACATAGGTACAAAGAAGGTAACTCTGAAGAAACCATAGATAACAGACGCAATACTTCATTTGATTGATGAAAGGAGCAAGCAGAAAAGTGTTCCAGGAAACTCAGGAATACAGAAATACAAGTCGCTGAGGGATGAAGTAAATAGGAAGTGTAGGGAAGCTAAGACGAAATGGCTGCACGAAAAATGTGAAGATATCGAAAAAGAAATGACTGTCGGAAGGACAGACTCAGCATACAGGAAAGTCAAAACAACCTCCCGTGATATTAAATACAAGAGTGGTAACATTAAGAGTACAACGGGAATTCCACTGCTAAGTGGAAAGAATAAACTGAAAGCCTCTATGAGGGGTAAGATTTGCATGATGTGATAGAAGAAGAAACAGGAGTCGGTTTAGAAGAGATAGGGGATCCAGTATTAGAATCGGAATTCGAATGAGCTTTGGAGGACTTAAGATCAATTAAGGCAGAAGGGATAGATAACATTCCATCAGAATGTCTAAAATCGCGGGGGGAAATGGCAATAAAGCTACTATCCACATTGGTATGTTAAATATATGAGTCTGAAGACATGCCATCTGACTTTCGAAAAATATCATCCACACAATTCCGAAGACTAAAAGAGCTGGCAAGACCGAGAATTATCGCACAATCAGCTTAACAGCTCAGGTATCCAAGTTGATAACAAGAATAATATACAGAAGAATGGGAAAGAAAATTGCCAGATGGCGATCAGTTTGGGTTCAGAAAATATAAAGGCACCAGAGAGGTAATTCTGACGTTGCGGCTGATAATGGAAGCAAGACCAAAGAAAAATAAAGACACGTTTATAGGATTTGTCGACCTGGAAAAAACATGCTACAATGTAAAATTGTGCAAGGTGTTCTGAGAAAAATACGGGTAAGCTATAGGGAGAGACGGGTAAATACAATATGTACAAGAGCCAAGAGGGAATAATAAGAGTGGACGACCAAGAACGAAGTGCTCGAATTAAAAAGTGTGTAAGACAAGAATGTAGTCTTTCCCCGCTACTGTTCGATCTGTACATCGAAGAAGCGATGATGGAAATAAAAGAAAGTGTGGAACTGAAATTCAAGGTGAAAGGATATCAGGATTCGCTGATGACATTGCTATACTGTGTTAAAGTGAAGAAGAATTACATGTGAATCTTCAGGTTTTCGCGGCGCAAAGACTGCTGCATTAAGTTTCGGGAATGCAGCCGTATGAATTCTGCTTCTTCTTCTAATATTTCGGCTGTATACCTTCCAGCCATCTTCAGAGAGAGCCGTACGACTGACGCTCCAGCGCTCGCTCTATCCTTTTAAACTCGCGGACCGCGCCACTGCGCATGCGGCCACAGATAAACAAGGCGCCAGTGATGTTGATCGGCGGCAAAGACGTAAAACATGCATGAGTTACGTCTGTGGCTGCGCATTCGATCCATGCTGGGAGGTCGATGTATTACTGGGAGCTGAACTGTAGCGACGTCTTTGTAAGTTCAATATTGAAAGTGCCGGATTCCATGATTTATCTAATGTGAAACCGCTGTCTCTATTAATTAAATTCTTCGTCAAGCGGATTTCAATGGCCTCTTTTACTACGGAGTCCCAGAAAGATGAAACAGAAGTCAGAATTTCGACATTTTCATATACCATAGAGTGACCAGAATCAATACAATGCTCTGCCACAGCCGATTTACTGGGTTGTAAGAGCCGAGTGTACCTGCGATGTTCCGTACACCTCTCTTGGACTGTACGATTCGTTTGTCCGATATATGAAAGGCCACATTCACATGGTATCTTGTAAACTCCAGGCTTGCGGAGTAGTAAGTCTTCTTTAACGGAACCCAGGAGTGCAGCCGTCTTCGCCGGTGGACGAAAAATCACTTTTACTTTATGTTTAGTGAGGATCCGTCCTATTTTAGATGAAAGGCTTCCCACATACGGCAGGAAAGCCATGGATTTAAATGTTTCCTCGTCATCTTCTGCATTCCTTACGGACACCTTAGGTTTTATTTGTAGTGCCTTGCGTATCTGTTGTGGAGAATACCCGTTGTCCTCAAAAACTCTCTTAAGATGTAAAAGTTCGTCTTTTAAACTACTTTCATCAGATATGACGTGTGCTCGGTGTACCAAAGTTCTTAGAACACTACTCGTCTGCGAAGGATGGTGACAGCTGTTTGCATGTAAATATAAGTCCGTATGGATCGGTTTCCGATATACTGCATGACCCAAAGTGCCATCTTCTTTGCGCCGAACCAAGACATCCAAAAATGGAAGACATCCCTCCTTTTCCACTTCCATTGTAAACTGAATCTGTCCATGGATGGAATTCAGATGGTTTAAGAAGTCCTGCAATTTGTTCTCGCCATGGGGCCACACCACAAAGGTGGCATCAACGTACCTCCAAAAAACTGTAGGCTTCAAACTAGCAGACTCCAGGGCCTTCTCCTCGAAGTCCTCCATAAATAAATTAGCCACCAAGGGTGACAAGGGACTACCCATGGCAACACCGTCAGTCTGTTCAAAAAAGTCGTTATTAAATAAAAAGTAAGTGGAGGTCATCACATGGTGAAACAAAGCTAAAATCTCCTCATCAAAACTTTTTCCAATGAGATCTAAAGATTCAGAGAGAGGTACCTTAGTAAATAGCGACACTACATCAAAGCTGACTAATAGATCGGAGGTGTTCAGTTTCAAAGATTTTAATTTGCCAATGAAATCTGCAGAGCTCCTTATATGATGATCACATTTTCCCACAGATTGTGATGACCTCCACATACTTTTTATTTAATAACGACTTTTTTGAACAGACTGACGGTGTTGCCATGGGTAGTCCGTTGTCACCCTTGGTGGCCAATTTATTTATGGAGGACTTCGAGGAAAAGGCCCTGGAGTCTGCTAGTTTGAAGCCTACAGTTTTTTGGAGGTACGTTGATGACACCTTTGTGGTGTGGCCCCATGGCGAGGACAAATTGCAGGACTTCTTAAACCATCTGAATTCCATCCATGGACAGATTCAGTTTACAATGGAAGTGGAAAAGGAGGGATGTCTTCCATTTTTGGATGTCTTGGTTCGGCGCAAAGAAGATGGCACTTTGGGTCATGCAGTATATCGGAAACCGATCCATACGGACTTATATTTACATGCAAACAGCTGTCACCATCCTTCGCAGACGAGTAGTGTTCTAAGAACTTTGGTACACCGAGCACACGTCATATCTGATGAAAGTAGTTTAAAAGACGAACTTTTACATCTTAAGAGAGTTTTTGAGGACAACGGGTATTCTCCACAACAGATACGCAAGGCACTACAAATAAAACCTAAGGTGTCCGTAAGGAATGCAGAAGATGACGAGGAAACATTTAAATCCATGGCTTTCCTGCCGTATGTGGGAAGCCTTTCATCTAAAATAGGACGGATCCTCACTAAACATAAAGTAAAAGTGATTTTTCGTCCACCGGCGAAGACGGCTGCACTCCTGGGTTCCGTTAAAGAAGACTTACTACTCCGCAAGCCTGGAGTTTACAAGATACCATGTGAATGTGGCCTTTCATATATCGGACAAACGAATCGTACAGTCCAAGAGAGGTGTACGGAACATCGCAGGTACACTCGGCTCTTACAACCCAGTAAATCGGCTGTGGCAGAGCATTGTATTGATTCTGGTCACTCTATGGTATATGAAAATGTCGAAATTCTGACTTCTGTTTCATCTTTCTGGGACTCCGTAGTAAAAGAGGCCATTGAAATCCGCTTGACGAAGAATTTAATTAATAGAGACAGCGGTTTCACATTAGATAAATCATGGAATCCGGCACTTTCAATATTGAACTTACAAAGACGTCGCTACAGTTCAGCTCCCAGTAATACATCGACCTCCCAGCATGGATCGAATGCGCAGCCACAGACGTAACTCATGCATGTTGTACGTCTTTGCCGCCGATCAACATCACTGGCGCCTTGTTTATCTGTGGCCGCATGCGCAGTGGCGCGGTCCGCGAGTTTAAAAGGATGGAGCGAGCGCTGGAGCGTCAGTCGTACGGCTCTCTCTGAAGATGGCTGAAAGGTATACAGCCGAAATATTAGAAGAAGTAGCAGAATTCATGCGGCTGCATTCCCGAAACTTAATGCAGCAAGAATTACATGATCTGCTGAATGAAATGAGCAATCTAATGAGTACAGAATATGGATTGAGAGTAAATCAAAGAAAGACGAAATTAATGAGAAGTAGCAGAAATGAGAACAGCGAGAAACTGAACATCAGCGTTGCTAGTCACGAAGTAGATGAAGTTAAAGAATTCAGCTACGTAGGCAGTAAAGTAACCAATGACGAACGGAGCAAGGAGGACATCAAAAGCAGACTAACAATGGCAAAAAGGGCATTCCTGGCCAAGAAATGTCTACTACTGTCAAACATAGACCTCAATTTGAGAAATAAATTTCTGAGAACGTACGTGTGGAGTACAGCACTGTATTATAGTGAAACATGGACTGTGGGAAAACCGGAACAGAAGAGAATCGAATCATTTGAAATGTGGTGCTACAGACTATTGTTGAAAATTAGATGGACTGATAAGATAAGGAAAGGAAGTTCTGCACAGAATTGGAGAGGGTAGCAAAATGTGGAAAACACTGATAACGAGAAGGGACAGTATGGTAGGGCATCTGTTAAGATATGATGGAATGACTTCTATGGTACTAGAGGAAACTGTAGAGGGCAAAAACTGCTGAGGAAGATAGGGATTAGAATACATACAGCAAATAATTGGGGACTCAGGTTGCAAGTGCTACTCTGAGATGAAGAGGTTGGCACAGGAGAGGAATTCCTGGCGGGCTGCTTCAAACCAGTCAGATGAATGATGACTCCCCCCCCCATTCCCCCTCCCCCTCCCCCTCCTCCTCCCCCCCCCCCCCCCACACACAAAAAAGTGACTTTTGTGTGCAGATGTGGTGCCAGCTCACTCCAGCGACCTACAAAGGCCGCATTGCTTTTCCATGCTACGACGAGTGACCGCTGTTATCAGTGCCAAAGGTGGACGTATCGGCTATTAGGTAGGTGGTCATAATGTTTTTGTACAAAAGTAATCACCATTTCCATTATTATTACATCTATTTTCGTTGCAGACATCACATTGACGAGGTTTATTTGGTAGTTTCCTATATGCGGCTCACATCCTTTTTCGCCCAGATAACTCTTGATAGACAGTCGAACCCCTCTTGATAGACGAGAATTATAAGCTCTCTTCCTCATAAATGGTTCCGTTATATCAAGGGAAAGTTTTTTAAGGAATGGGTCACGTTCCCTACTAAAGAAACCTTGTGTAAGGTGGCGATTCAGTTTTGAAAGTACAAATGCTTTCACATCTTGTAACCTCCCCACAGAAAAATTGTTAAAATATTAATGTGAATAATGAATGTTATTCTAATTTTAGTGTAACCTCAGAACAAAACTGGTTCCCATTTAATGTACCCACAAAATTCTTTTCTCATTTAATATAAGCTCGAAACAGAAAAATTCCTAAACCTCGTAATAAAAAATAAATTCAGTAACATGGTAAAATTTGGACGACAACAGTGCTGCGTCATGGTCTTGTAAGATCATTCTGAATAAAAGCAAAAATTCTCACCTCGATAAAGTCGGCAACTATCTGCTCTTACAGTAGCTCTTTTCCGGCACAGCTCTATGCAATGCTGGCCTATACATTTGTTATTTATGAAAGGAAGCAAATGATTTTTCTTTTGCAGCAATCGGAATGATCATGCATTGAAGAAAATATTAAATTCTTTAAATTGAAATGAATGGTTGTTATTGTTAGGACATTTTTAAAAAGATATACATGGGAGTTAACATAATGTTACTAGATATGCGCGAGGCTGTTTTTTTTTTTTTTTTTTTTTTTTTTTTTTTACCTTATACAATAATACTCAGGCTCCGGCATCGCTGCACCGCGACCGGCCCAGCCAACATGATACACCAGACCAGACCAGAGCAGACACACACACTGGCAACAATTTACTGCTACTGCTACACAGTTCGTACTGCAGTCAACACTGCTCTTTGGTCTCAGATTCTCTTATAGCTTTCATATCGCAGGCAGCACATACCTCTTACAATCTCTAGAGTCCAGAACTCCGTAAAGGTATAGTAGTGGCAACCTACGAGTTTTACGATTGGTGCTCTTATCGTGACATAGTTGGTCGAAAACGTCCACTCCGCATTTTGTCATATTGTAGAATTGTATTTGTTCAAGTTTTTACGAGAATGCATCTGTTCCAGGTGAAACATTTGTGGATGAGATAAAATAGCATTTTCTGTTTCTTTGGTGTAATAGAAACGACATTTTGTCAGGGTCCCATAGAAAACGAGATGACATAGCGGGTGCGTTCCTGGAGTTTATCATTTTCTGTCGTATTTGCAGTTTATTTTTTCGTAACGTGTCGACTCATGTGAATTACATTTCAGTCAACTTTACGTCCAGTTCGCACAATGTGTAGCAACCTTCGTGATATTTCCGCACGTGTTTCTTTTTTACAGATTTAGAAAACTATAGGACATACCTGGTTGACATGAAAAGGGTTACTGATTCTTTTTAATTTGGTTGCATACCAACGCAAGGAACTCCATGCAAAAAATTAAATGTCTCTGCGTCACAAATGCCGATAATTTTAACGCCATATTTGACAGTTGTTTTGCAGAAACATTTTGGTTTACCAGGAACAGAAGTGCCCTCTTAAAAACCCGAAAAAATACAATTCTACAATATGAAAAACTGCGGAGTGGACGTTTGTCTGACCGGGCGAGGTGGCGCAGTGGTTAGCACACTGGACTCGCATTCGGGAGGACGACGGTTCAATTCCACGTCCGGCCATCCTGATTTAGGTTTTCCGTGATTTCCCTAAATCGCTCCAGGCAAATGCCGGGATGGTTCCTTTCAAAGGGCACGGCCGACGTCCTTCCCTAATCCAATGAGACCGATGACCTCGCTGTTTGGTCTCTTTCCCCAAACAACCCAACCCCCCTGTTATGTGTATCTAATGTGTTTATTAAACTTACGGGAAAACGTTATGAACTTAAGCACCAACCTAGTAAATTATCATTCGATGAACTACGAGAGAGTGGACAAAAATATGAAACACCAAAAGTACAACACATTACTATACCTAACGTGGTATCCGAAAGCTGTTAGCATTCAAAACGGATTCTATTCATCTCAGGATGGATAAATACAGATTCTGTGTAGTTTTCAAGGGAATCTCATACCATTCTTCCAGCAAAATAATGTCAAATTCAAGTAACGTTTATGAAAGTGGATAGCGATCTTGCACACTTCCCGCCAAAGTACAGCACAAAGGCTCAAAAATATGAGACTTGGTGACAGTGGTGGGCAAGAGAAATGAGATAATTCATACTCTTGCTGACAAGACCAATCCTGGACGATAAGAGTTGTGTGAACAAGGACCCAGTCCTCTTGGAACAATTCATCGCAGTTGGGGAACAAACATTGTACTATGAGATGGTCCTGATCAGCCAATATGTTCACATAATCATCGGCAGTAATGCGCCATTCCAGAGCAACTATGGAGCCCTTGGAATACCGCAACATGATTGTATGGCTGCCCAAATCATCACGAACCCTGCGTTGAGACGTAAACTCATCAGTGGTTGGAAGCACTGTGAAAAACGTTTCATCAGACAAAATGACTTTCCAGATTTTATGGCTTCGGCACCATATTTTGCTATTACGAGCATCTGCAACACTGACGAGTGATTCTGGAATTCCATCATGTCCTGTAATCCATGTTTCTGGGGCTCCTTATGTTGGAGCGCACAGTGTTTGCGAGTGCAACATTCACTTCTGCAGTGACTTCTGCTGCTGGCATGCCCTTGTTCTTCTCCATAATCCTCTTCGTTGGTAGTCCATCACCATCACTAAACACACGATATCATCCTCATTGTGACAGCAGATGATGCTTTTTGACTTTTCCTGTATGCTATAAAAATCTTGGATACGGTGCCTCTTAAAACACTAGATACTACAGCTACCTTACTTATGGAAGCACCAACTATACGCCTCACCACGAATGACACTCGGAAAGTATGGAGAGCATTGCATAGGCACTTTCTGTCATTAAATACAACAGTGCAATCTGCAGGCTTGGCTGTCATCTGCATTTATAATCAAAAATACTTTTCTCGCGATGTTTCCACATTTTTGTCCAGCCTTTGTACTTGGATAACTGAAGGTTTAGTTACAGTGCAAGAGCATTTTCTTCAGGGAACCTACTTAGTGTATACAAATGTTGGCGGTTGCCATCAGCTTGTAAGATGGCAGCTGGAATGAATACCAGTTTCGCAACTTTGAGATTTTATATGTCGTAAGAACTAGATGAATATGTCACCTGACGTACTTTGGTGATAATGAGCAGATTTGCCTATCAAAATGTACAGTATGTAATGCAAAGGGATGGCACTCTATGTGACGGTACTAGCACACCGAACCCAAATCCTGTATGTCAATGTGCAAAACGGTGGAAAAAGCTGCTGGAAAAAATGCTTTAGTTTGGGGGCAGACATGAGTTGCGCCGTCACGGCCCGAGTACAGTGGGACACCTCTAAAAGGGGTTGGTGAACCGCTGCGAGAGGGACAACAAACACGCCGGGCGATACATCGAGGGGAGCACGTAGCGGCGCGGCACTGCTTGCTATGGAGAAATTCTGTAGAAAACTGCATTGGGGAACATTCAGATGGATACAAAAAAACCAGTGATGCAGTTGATCACGTGAAATGCCCATGGTATTCTCGTGATGTACGCCTGTAACTTTTAGGTATCAGGAGTGAGCACAAAGTGCCCAATTGGCTGAAATAAACTCGGAAGCAGTAAAAAGGGGCGGTATTTCAACTCAGTTTAAAGGTAGGCCCTTTGCGATTGGCAGAGATTGTTTCCATAAGATGAAAGGAACGCCCCCATTGGTCTGAAAAAGTCGTGACGTGAAGCACAAAAGGACACAGGTGGGGGACAGTTTCCTACGAAAGACACAAGACCGGAAACTTCCGGGACTCTCCTCTGAACCAGCGTCAAGTGTAGAACAGGGCGCATCACGCTCTGTATGAGGCCAAAAGAGGAATTTTGTGTCAACACTGCGTTCACTTTGGCTGACGTTCAGCTAGAAACTAGCTGAAAGCGTCGTTGAGTTCCGATAGCGGAGAAACGAGACAGCCACGTAGTTAATAGTTCTTGCGAGAACTGAGAGGGCATTGAAGTGTACATGCATGTGTATATCGCCATATTTTCCAGACTATGGATGAGTTTACGTTTTCTCGCCTAACCAGAAACATAGGACAGTTTCAGCTGATAAAATCAATAAATATTTTGATTAGATTTGTATAGGATTTTCACAGGGTGAGAGCAGCCATGCAGCCGAAAGCACGTCGCAGCTAAAGGTAAATGGTGCTGGCAGAGGCGTAAACTTATTGATCAACAGTTTGCGTCCACTGTGAACTCGAGCAACCTTGAGTAATCTTTTGCTCATCTTGTCACAAAAACTAACCATCCTCCGTAGGCTTGATTGTCATCTTAAATAGTACCGAACTTAGAACCGGAATCGGATGATTTGTCGTAATATTGGCCAATTTCACTGTGCAGATGTAAGAAAAATCTTGTAGAGAACCTTCTATTTAAATTTGATATTGCTGTGTTCAGTCTTATTTCTGCAAAACAGGATGTAATGCGTTATATTGACAACTGTCCTGCAATTGTCATCTCACAATCTATGTAAACTCATGTGCTCCTTTAACAACAAAATAGGAATAAACCAATTTTACAGCTCCGTCCTAGAATAAGGCTCCACTCCGAACCCCAGTCATTTATTCTAGCGACGCTAACGCACTCACAGGGTGTTTTTGCTGATGTCTGACAAACGTGAAAAGGAGTGGAGTGTCAGTAGCCAAATGAAATAAAAACATCATTTTAGCTCAAAATTTGCACTCACTGCATCATAATTGGCTGGGGAACTAACTACTGCAGGAACAGAAAAATAAAACATATTATTCGAAAGTTTCAAAAGCGGTTTGTTCAGTTTTTCGTATTTTATATTTCATATTGAACAACAAATGGAGAATTTTCCAAACATCTTTGAACTTGGATCCTGCAGATGTTGCTGTTCTGTAAGCGTTCGCTGGACCTATTTCGCACAGGCTTTGCGATAACCAAGATGTTCCATCATTGTTTCCAAGGCATTACAGCCGACATTCAGCTTTGCACACAATTCTGTCGTCCCCCTCTGCACCGTTCAGTACGAAGGAGCTGATCAAGACGCTCTTCATTGCGTGACCAAGCCGTGACTTTTCACGCACTCGCTTTTCACGCGCGGTGCAGTCGGCTGGGGCCGCTGGCAGACCCTGCGCAGTGTCGGAGATTGTGTGTAGCTATCCGATAGCTAGAAGATTCGTGGTTCGATGACTCAGGACGTCAAAGTTGAGTAGTGTTTTCAACTACCCAAGCCACGTCTATTCATGTTGTGGTGGTTCGCTTCCGTGGTTTGCTGTTGTTGGGGGGGGGGGGGGGGGGGGAGGGGGGGGGGGCTGGTCACTAACATAATTTCAGGCAGCATCCTTTCCTCACCTGTTGTTGCTGTCCAACATGGTGTGTAATTTTGACAGCTAATACGTACTCCAATGTGGATTATCACGTTTGTAACATTTCCGGTTGGATTTCTCATGTACTGATTGATGGGAAGCAAGTTGTTGTGTCGGTCTGTCCGTGGCTGCCCCCTGGTTGGATTGCGACGGATCAAGCATAGTTGGGCTCACCACCTGTATCACCTCAGTGAGCGAGGGCAGACCGACCTCCCTGGAGGCCTTCTGAGTGCCACCGGTGTCTAATTATCTGTTGTCAGCTATTTTAAATTTTAGGTTTATGGTTATTGTTTATTTCTTAAAATTTTGCAAAATTAATATTAAATTTATCTTTCAAGCGTAAACCCTACGGCCTTCTACCTTTAAAGATTAATCTTAATTGGATTTTTATCTTGTTGATTTTAAGATTTCTTGTTAAACATGCTGGCCTTCTGCCTTTAAAGGTCTATGGTAATATATTCTGAAGTTTTGAAATTTAATTGTGGCCCTCAGCCATTTGTGTTACACCTTGCATATGTTGCCTTTTGGGTTTTAAATTATTTTATTGCTATCTTAATTGAATTTTTATTTTTTAAAGATTTATTGTTGGCCTTCTGCCTTTAAAGGTCTACGGTAATATATTCTAAAATTTTGGAAATTAACTGTGGCCCTCAGCCATTTGAATTGCACTTTGCGTATGTTGATTTGCATATTATTTTATTGCTATCTTAACTGGATTTTTATCTTTTTAAGATTTCTTGTTGGAGGCCATCAGCCATGAAAGAGTTGCTAAATTGAATAAATGACAATTAGAAGCAGAAACTGACCTCAACTTGGTCCTTTCCACAATCCTGTTACCTGTTCTGCCCAGGGAGTTTAGCGGGTGTCTCATGCGTCTCATTGGTGTGTGGCAGAGGGGGCTTGTTGTTAGAATGGGAAGATACACTATCGATAACTGGAGCTTAATGTGTGCTAGCTGAATTTCAGTAAATAATTTAAGGAACATAATGATCGACTACTTTTTACTTCGACTTGTTCTGAAAATTGACTGATTACTAGAATATAAGTTTGGAAGTAATTGTTATTAATCTACTAAATACAAACAAATCTTTGAGAATGTCACAATGAAATCCTTTTAACTGACTGAACAAAATACTTACCGTATTCATTTTTTCCTTGTCCTTGGTGTTTCGAAATGACCCACGCATGTTTTGTGTGAATCCTCTAAGCAACTTATAATTTGGCAGAGGTTTGTCCGACAAAAGTGACAGCTCTTTTAATAAAGATATTTATCCTCTATGTGTATTTCCCAAGCCGTGCGTAGGCTCACAAGATGGAGTTACGAAAACAAAAAGAAAGGCAAATAGCTTTTGAATGAATTGACACCAGAAGCAACCAAAGAAGAAAAGAAAATAGCATAAGCGATATACATCCTGTGACAACAACTGCAATTCTGCTGTTTAATTTATGTCATTTACGTATGAAAACAGTTCCTGTAATATAGCAATAGAGCAAAGAGCATGAATTATGATGGAAGACGTTAAACCTAATTTATGCTGTTTAAAAAATTGTGATATTATGCATAGAAAACGTACACTGTTACTGTCTAATTACTAGTATTGAAACAGTGTGCTAAGTTTGCATCAAAATTTCTACAATGTTCTAATTCAGTGTTTGAGTTCAGTAAGAGGTTTAATAATAAAATCACTCCTTAATCGCACTTGTGATTAAGGAGGGGTTGAAGATATCTGTTACAGTAGTCAGTAGTGGGTTGATAATATCTTCATCGTTTGGACTGTGATGCCATCAATTCCAATAGATGACTTTTTTGAAGGTATTGTAAGTAAAATGCTTTAAGTATAATTTTTCGTGGCAGCAATTGTATCCCAGCAAGAAGTACTCAGTGAGTCCTTGTTTCGTTTGTGGTTCAGTTGTGGTTGTAGTTAATGCGAAGTACCATTTCTGTCCTTCAGCTGGGACAGGTGGATCAACTGCAGCTTTTACTTTGCGTACATCAAGACCACGCAGGTTTTTCCATGAGACAGCTGGTCTGTTTCCTTTATCGGTTAACATATGGATTGCCTGAGTTCTGTATTTCTTACAGCTTGACTGACTCTGTTCCACTTCTGCTTGTAAACAGTTCGATTTTCTGGCGTGGGACATAGTCTGTATGACCGCCCGATATGCAGCATCTCTAAGATTCATTAGCTTCTTTAATGCTTTAATTAGCCAAAGTACACTTTTCCTTCTTACTTTTCCCGTATTTAGGAGAATATATTTGTCATATAGTTAAGTAAGTTTGTTAGTAAGACGATGACTTCTTCGTTTGTGTCCGAGAAGGGAACTGAAGACGTCTCCTAAACTATTTCTTGAGCCTCAGTTGTAAGTTCAGATAAGTTAATGCGATTGAAGTCTCCGTATTGAGTCAACTGTGGTTTCTTTCTGGGACGTTCTAGCGAGTACATCATGAAAATTATGTCATGGGCAGACATGCCAGGTGCAGATATTTCAGAGGTACGAATTACTCTGTTTCGGAATTTCGTTGCAAATCCATCTATGAGATTCTGACTGTTGCTCGCATGACGGGTAGGAGCAAAGTGATGTTTGAAGAAGGAAGTATTGCTTAAATTTCTCAATGATAGGACTTCTGTACATAAAAGTTATGTTAGGGTCACCAGCAATAATTATATTCTCGTATGTCTATTCTAGGCTTGAAAGAGCAGTTTACAAGCAGGCAAACCTGTCTACTTTAGAAGATCTGTAGGGTGCCATATCAGGCAGTTTCTAAGGAATTTGATGTCTATAATCTTATATTTTACTTTGTTATCTTCATTATTGATGCTTGTGTTAGCACAGTAGGTGAGCACTCTACTGTAGGGTTTTGTCGACGGGAAGTTGATGTACCACCATTTTCAACACTTGGTGAATGAAAATTCGTTTTGGACCTCCTTTTGTATTTAAAAGACTACTTGCGAGAGACCGATTGCGGATCAGGTAAGCGATGAGAATAATAATGTGGCGCCGAGGTCTACCGGCTTTTCAACATGCATTTAGTATTTCTGTCACGACTGGTCGTTATCTAAATAAGCACGGTATGAAGGTTGTCTGTCGACAAACATCTATCTATAGTAAGCAAAGGATGATGTTAATGTAGATAAGGTTGTTATGTACCGTATTCCCTTCAGTTGTAGCGCACTACATTGGACAGACTGTCAGGAGTGCAAACGACCGCTTACTACAGCCGAGGATCTCTACGATTGCAGATCATTGCCTTGTTGTCGATCATCCGATGGACAGTAACAATTCTGAGATTCTGGTGTGCATTTCCAGTTACCAGGATAATGATAAAGTTGCCTATCACAATGAGAACTGTTCCTTCTTCTGGGTATACTTAATCGCAGACATAGTGCAAAGATGCTGCTATACCGAGCAATTGATCACGGTAAGTATCATAGACTTTGGCGTACTTAGGACATCTCATGTGAAACTCTTTGGCGAGCTGCTGAGGAAGCCAACGGGAAGCGAGCGCTTTTCCATGGGATCTGTCAGCTTAAACGGCGCAAAGAGTAGTCAAGGCTAGTCTGTTCTTGTCGAAGTAGCTTATCGGCACATTCCACATGAAACGACGCTGCCGAGGTTGAATAATGTATTAAGTTACATGTAGTCGTTTCTTGTTGATCATTCTCGGATTACGTGTTTGAGATGTTTCGTGAGATTCTGGCTCGCATCGCGCGGCTTGGCTTAACATTATCTCCAGCATTTCCAGATCTTTATTGTATATTTATCGATGGTCAAACTTAATGTTCGTTGTCAAGAGAAGAGTCAATTTTCGAGGCACGGTACAGAGCTGGGTTTACATTTGTCCATTCGAGTACTAGAGCCGTTGATTTCATCACATATATCACGCCACATCAAGACACGGTAAAAAATTGGATTTATATTAGTCCATTCGCGTACTGGGGCAGCTGAATTCATCGTTTTAAGCATTTTCTACTGCGTATGGAATTCTTGTTGCTCAATCCTTTTTTTGTGGTTATTCTTTATAGGACGATTGTGTGCTTTATTGTAGTACTGACTATACATTAAATAGTGATCACTTCAAAGTTAATGAGGTTCATTTGTACTGCTGTGCCACTGTTTAACCATCTGCCTAATAGTCGGTATGTCCAATTTTGGCTCAGGTAACAGCAGCGACGCGTCGTGATATGGAAGCAATCAGGCCTTCGTAGGAAGGGAGTTGGCACCACATCTGCACACACAAATGACCTAATTCCCATATATTCCGGGGACAGGGGCGTTGAGCTCTGACGCAACGCTCAGTCAGATACGAGATGTGTTCGACTGCGCTCAGATCTGGCAAGCTGGGGAGCTGGCACATCAGTTGGAACTCTGTGTTCCCCGAACCACTCCATCACACGCCTGGAGTTGTGACATCGCGCATTATCTTGTTGAAAAATGCCGCTACAGTCCAGAAACATGATCGTCATGAATGGGTGTACGTGGTCTGCTACCAGTGTACCATACTCTTTGGCTGTCAAGGTGTCTTGCAAGAGTTCCCTGGACGCATGGATGCCCATGTGAATGTTCCCCAGAGCATAAAGTTGTCGCCGCCAGCTTATCTTTGACCCGCTGTACAGGTGTCAAGGAGCTGTCAGTCTGGAAGACAACAGGTTAGCCCCCTCCCATCGGCGTGATGAAGAAGGTATCTGGCTTCATCAGACCGTGAACCGCTCTGACACTGTGCTAACGTCCAGGGCCGATGGTTAGTGCCCATCTACATCTACGTCCATACTCCGCAAGCCACCTGACGGTGTGTGGCGGAGGGTACTTTACCTCTATCGGTTCTCCGTTCTATTCCAGTCTCGTATTATTCGTGGAAAGAAGGATTGTCGGTATGCCTCTGTGTGGGCTCTAATCTCTCTGATTTTATCCTCATGGTATCTTCGCGAGATATACGTAGGAGGGAGCAATTTACTGCTTGACTCCTCGGTGGAGGTATGTTCTCGAAATTTCAATAAAAGCCCGTACCGAGCTACCGAGAGTCTCTCTTGCAGAGTCTTCCACTGGAGTTTATCTATCATCTCTGTAACGCTTTCGCGATTACTAAATGATCCTGTAACGAAGCGCGCTGCTCTCCGTTGGATCTTCTCTATCTCTTGTATCAACCCTATCTGGTACGGATCCTACACTGGTGAGCAATATTAAAGCAGTGGGCGAACAAGTTTTCTGTAACCTACTTCGTTTGTTTCTGGATTGCATTTCCTTAGGATTCTTCCAATGAATCTCAGTCTGGCATCTGCTTTACCGACGATCAACTTTATATGATCATTCCATTTTAAATCACTCCCATTTCAGTCATAGTTGCCGATGTCGTGGTGTTAATATTGGCACATGCGTGGGTCGTCGGCTGCGGAGGCCCATCGTTAGGAGTGTTCGGTGCACTGTGTGTTCGCCGGCCGTGGTGGCCAAGCGGTTAAAGGCGCTACAGTCTGGAACCGCGCGGCCGCTACGGTCGCAGGTTCGAATCCTGCCTCGGGCATGGATGTGTGTGACGTCCTTAGGTTAGTTAGGTTTAAGTAGTTCTAAGTTCTAGGGGACTGATGACCTCAGAAGTTAAGTCCCATAGTGCTCAGAGCCAACTGTGTGTTCAGACACACTTTTGCTCCGCTCAGCTTTAAAGTCTGATGTTAATCTCTCCACATTTCGTCGCCTGATCTGTTTTACCAGTGTGCCCAGGTTACAGCGACCGACATCTATAAGGAAGGGTGGTCATCCACCCACACGACGTCTGCATGCGATTTCATCTCGGTTTCGAAGATATTGAATGCGGCTGTTGATCGTCAGCACATTGTCTCAAAGACTGAGCTACAATATGTTATTTCGTCGTTCGAAGTAAGTTTTACCTGTTCTTCAATATGTTATTTTAAAGTTGCAGGGAGATAGCGTTATAAATCATTTCTTGGGTCTAAACGTAATGTAGGAGAAGTCATTTTTCAGGGAATGTTTCGGGATATATTTTGCATATAATACAGAACATTAGCAGAAGGCAGGCTGCTTACAATTGTTATCAAGAAAGCTGACAAGATTAAATTTGCAAGTGAAATTATGAATGGAGACTAGAGTAACTATTTGGTAGTGAAAAGGCAATATTTGGTTAACTTGTGATAATTCTGGTAATTACTCATATGGCTTCCGCCGTTTTGTTCGCTAGCCTATCACTGTTGTCAAGTGTAACTCACTGAAGTTAATTAAACGCTGATTACAAATATTAAATTGCAGTTCATTAAAAAGTTTTTGACTACTTCCGCAACAAAAAAGCTCAACCAATTTAGTTTAAGGCAATGGGAAGGAATTAAGAGATATCCAAATCACAGAAAACATCCTCATAGATAACACTGCAAAAAAGAAAAAAAAAGGGGTTTCAAGTCGAAAGGAAAACCAAACAAACAATCCGGATCTCTGAAGAAGGAAGAATGAAGCAATACAGGGCTGATAGAAAGGCACAGAACATAAAAAATTGACTGATTTAAAGTACCCCAAAGTAGGGTGAAACGAAAGAAGAAGAAAGTCTGTTGCAGAGATCTGTTCAAGTTCCTATAGTGTTTTACTAAATAAAAAAAAGATGCTTAGACCATAATTTTCCTATCACAATTAAAATTCGATAACTAGTTTCGGTAGCTATCTGCAACCATCTTCAGATCGTACAAAATATGAAAAGGTGGTAAATAAGCATTGGAAAGCGTCGTTATCTGTAGTCATGCAACAACATGCATTAGCTGGTACCGAAATAATAACAGTATGTAGTTGAAAACGTCACCGTGAGCAAGCCAGGTTGCAGACGTTAATTTCGCAGGTCGACGGTCATGTAGGAAATTTTCCAGTTGCATGAGTAGAAGATGGATCAAAGGCTCATTACTTGTTACAGTATTGCAAGAAACGAGCTTCCAATTGTCTGAATGCTGTCTGTCTGTAGCGGTAATTACTTCGGTATATTTAGTCGAAGAAAAGTATTTTACATTGCTAAAAATCTTGGATTCATTCACTGAACACCACTTGATAGGTAACTGACCTCTTTCACACCTGTATAACGTCGCAGCCCAATCCACAGCAAAAGTAAAATCGTAAATAATTCTTCTCGTTAAATGCAATGAATCAGAGATAACCTAGCATTCCCGAGTAACGCAGCAATCGCAAGAGCTTATAAAATGTTATTGTTGCTTATGACCGAGTCCCAATCGGAAAAAAGTTCATTTAAATTGTTGCTTTGAAGATGCCGTAAGTGACACTGAAGTAAATTCTCTCTCAGGTTTAAGCATACATTAACAGTATTTCGTGTCAAAACGTTGTAACTTATGACAAATTAATACAAGCACATCGGGTCATTATATTTGATCCATTACAAGATGAAGGTTTTTACTTAAACTCTGCTTGTAATGCTGTTCTCTTCCTGGTAAAACAATAGAGAGATGCCGTTAGAGCTACTTACTCGACCCGTAGTGAATACTTCTTCGTCGATAACGTCTGACATTATACGAAGGTAGTATCTGTTCCTGAAAGAACAGACACCACTGATGACCGTGCAGCTTCTCTAGAATGAAATGATAGTTAAGTCGATACCCTACCTGCAAACAGGCGTTCATATACTTCATTGGGGACATGTTGAAAATGAGTGCCCCGACCTGGACTCGAACCCATGTCCCCAATGACGTATATCAACGCCTGTTTGCTGCTAGGGTGTCGATTTAATTATCATTTCATTCTAGAGAAGCTGCAGGGTCATCAATGGTATCTGTTCTTTCGGGAACTACCTTCATGTTGTTGTTGTTGTGGTCTTCAGTCCTGAGACTGGTTTGATGCAGCTCTCCATGCTACTCTATCCTGTGCAAGCTTCTTCATCTCCCAGTAAGTACTGCAGCCTACATCCTCCTGAATCTGCTTAGTGTATTCATCTCTTGGTCTCCCTCTACGATTTTTACCCTCCACTCTGCCCTCCAATACTAATTGGTGATCCCTTGATGCCTCAGAACATGTCCTACCAACCGATCCCTTCTTCTAGTCAAGTTGTGCCACAAACTCCTCTTCTCCCCAATTCTATTCAGTACCTCCTCATTAGTTATGTGATCTACCCATCTAATCTTCAGCATTCTTCTGTAGCACCACATTTCGAAAGCTTCTATTCTCTTCTTTTCCAAACTATTTATCGTCCATGTTTCACTTCCATACATGGCTACACTCTATACTAATACTTTCAGAAGCGACTTCCCGAAACTTAAATCTATACTTGATGTTAACAAATTTCTCTTCTTCAGGAACGCTTTCCTTGCCATTGACAGTCTACATTTTATATCCTCTCTACTTCGACCATCATCAGTTATTTTGCTCCTCAAATAGCAAAACTCCTTTACTACTTTAAGTGTCTCATTTCCTAATCTAATTCCCTCATCATCACCCGACTTAATTCGCTACATTCCACTATCCTCGTTTTGCTTTTGTTGATGTTCATCTTATACCCTCCTTTCAAGACACTGTCCATTCCGTTCAACTGCTCTTCCAAGTCCTTTGCTGTCTCTGACAGAATTAAATTGTCATCGGCGAACCTTAAAGTTTTTATTTCTTCACCATGGATTTTAATACCTACTCCGAATTTTTCTTTCGTTTCTTTTACTGATTGCTCAATATACAGACTGAATAACATCGGGGAGAGGCTACAACTCTGTCTCACTCCCTTCCCAACCACTGCTTCCATGTCCCTCGACTCTTATAACTGCCATCTGGTTTCTGTACAAATTGTAAATAGCCTTTCGCTCCCTGTATTTTACACCTGCCACCTTCAGAATTTGAAAGAGAGTATTCCAGTCAACATTGTCAAAAGCTTTCTCTAAGTCTACAAATGCTAGAAACGTAGGTTTGCTTTTCCTTAATCTAGCTTCGAAAATAAGTCGTAGAGTCAGTATTGCCTCACGTGTTCCCATATTTCTACGGAATCCAAACTGATCTTTCCCGAGGTCGGCTTCTACCAGTTTTTCCATTCGTCTGTAAAGAATTCGCGTTAGTATTTTGCAGCCGTGACTTATTAAACTGATAGTTCGGTAATTTTCACATCTGTCAACACCTGCTTTCTTTGGGGTTGGAATTATTATATTCTTCTTGAAGTCTGAGGGTATTTCGCCTATCTCATACATTTTGCTCACCTGATGGTAGAGTTTTGTCAGGACTGGCTCTCCTAACGCTGTCAGTAGTTCTAATGGAATGTAGTCTACTCCCGGGACCTTGTTTCTACATCTACATCTACATCCATACTCCGCAAGCCACCTGACGGATAATTTACGGAATTAACTGCTTCCAGTTGCTGACCTGCTATTTTGTAGCTAAATGATAAGGGATCTATCTTTCTATGTATTCGCAGCACATTATACTTGCCTACATTGAGATTGAATTGCCATTCCCTGCACCATGCGTCAATTCGCTGCAGATCCTCCTGCATTTCAGTACAATTTTCCATTGTTACAACCTCTCGATACACCACAGCATCATCTGCAAAAAGCCGCAGTGAACTTCGGATGTCATCCACAAGGTCATTTATGTATATTGTGAATAGCAACGGTCCTATGACACTCCCCTGCGGCACACCTGAAATCACTCTTACTTCGGATGACTCCTGTCCATTGAGAATGACATGCTGCGTTCTGTTATCTAGGAACTCCTCAATCCAATCACACAATTGGGCTGATGGTCCATATGCTCTTACTTTGTTCATTAAACGACTGTGGGGAACTGTATCGAACGCCTTGCGGAAGTCAGGAAACACGGCATCTACCTGTGAACCCGTGTCTATGGCCCTCTGAGTCTCGTGGACGAATAGCGCGAGCTGGGTTTCACACGACCGTCTTTTTCGAAACCCATGCTGATTCCTACAAAGTAGATTTCTAGTCTCCAGAAAAGTCATTATTCTCGAACATAATACGTGTTCCAAAATTCTACAACTGATCGACGTTAGAGATATAGGTCTATAGTTCTGCACATCCGTTCGACGTCCCTTCTTGAAAACGGGGATGACCTGTGCCCTTTTCCAATCCTTTGGAACGCTACGCTCTTCTAGAGACCTACGGTACACCGCTGCCAGAAGGGGGGCAAGTTTCTTCGCGTATTTTGTGTAAAATCGAACTGGTATCCCATCAGGTCCAGCGGCCTTTCCTCTTTTGAGCGATTTTAGTTGTTTCTCTATCCCTCTGTCGTCGTTTCGACTTAGGTCTTTCAGTGCTCTGTCAAACTCTTCACGCAGTATGATATCTCCCATTTCATCTTCATCTACACCCTCTTCCATTTCTATAACATTGCCCTCAAGTACATCACCCTTGTATAGACCCTCTATATACTCCTTCCACCTTTCTGCTTTCCCTTCTTTGCTTAGAACTGGGTTGCCATCTGAGCTCTTGATATTCATACAAGTGGTTCTCTTTTCTCCAAAGGTCTCTTTAATTTTCCTGTAGGCAGTATTTATCTTACCCCTCGTGGGATAAGCCTCTACATCCTTACATTTGTCCTCTAGCCATGCGTGCTTAGCCATTTTGCACTTCCTGTCGATCTCATTTTTGAGACGTTTGTATTCCTTTTTGCCTGCTTCATTTACTGCACTTTTATATTTTCTCCTTTCGTCAATTAAATTCAATATTTCTTCTGTCAACCAAGGATTTCTACTACCCCTCGTATTTTTACCTTCTTGATCCTCTGCTGCCTTCACTACTTCATCCCTCAAAGCTACCCATTCTTCTTTTACTGTATTTCTTTCCCCCATTCTTGTCAATTGTTCCCTTATGCTCTCCCTGAAACTCTGTACAACCTCTGGTTTAGTCAGTTTATCCAGGTTCCATCTCCTTAAATTCCCACCTTTTTGCAGTTTCTTCAGTTTTAACCTGCAGTTCATAACCAATAGATTGTAGTCAGAGTCCACATCTGCCCTTCGAAACGTCTCACAATTTAAAACCTGGTTCCTAAATCTCTGTCTTACCATTATATAATCTATCTGAAACCTGTCAGTATCTCCAGGCTTCTTCCATGTATACACCTTCTTTTATGATTCTTGAACCAAGTGTTAGCTATGATTAAGTTATGCTCTGTGCAAAATTCCACCAGGCGGCTTCCTCTTTCATTTCTTAACCCCAATCCATATTCACCTACTACGTTTTATTCCCCTCCTTTTCCTGCTATCGAATTCCAGTCACCCGTGACCCCTATAATCTATCTATATAATCTTTCCCCCATTCTTGTCAATTGTTCCCTTATGCTCTCGCTGAAACTCTGTACAACCTCTGGTTTAGTCTGTTTATCCAGGTACCATCTCCTTAAATTCTCACCTTTTTGCAGTTTCTTCAGTTTTAATCTGCAGTTCATAAGCAATAGATTGTAGTCAGAGTCCACATCTGCCCCTCGAAACGTCTCACAATTTAAAACCTGGTTCCTAACTCTCTGTCTTACCATTATATAATCTATATTTTCGTCTCCCTTTACTATCAGAATAATTTCTTTTATTTCATCATACATTTCTTCAATTTCTTTATCATCTGCAGAGCTAGTAGGCATATAGACTTGTACTACTGTCGTAGGCGTGGGCTTCGTGTCTATCTTGGCCACAACAATGCGTTCGCTGTGCTGTTTGTAGTAGCTTACCCGCATTCCTATTGCTTTATACATTATTAAACCTACTCCTGCATTACTCCTATTTGATTTTGTATTTATAACCCTGTATCCACCTGACCAAAAGTCTTGTTCCTCCTGCCACAGAACTTCTCTAATTCCCACTATATCCGACTTTAACCTATCCATTTCCCTTTTAAAATTTTCTAACCTACCTGTCCAATTAAGGGATCTGACATTCCACGCTCCGATCCGTAGAACGCCAGTTTTCTTTCTCCTGATATCGACATCCTCTTGAGTAGTCGGTCCCCGCCCGGAGATGCGAATGGGGGAATATTTTACCTCCGGAATGTTTTACCCAAGACGACGCCATCATCATTTAACCATACAGTAAAGCTGCATGCCCTCGGGAAAAAATTACGGCTGTAGTTTCCCCTTGCTTTCAGCCTTTCGCAGTACCAGCACAGCAAGGCCGTTTTGGTTAGTGTTACAAAGCCAGATCAGTCAATCATCCAGACTGTTGCCCCTGCAACTACTGAAAAGGCTGCTGCCCCTCTTCAGGAACCATACGTTTGTCTGGCCTCTCAACAGATACCCCTCCGTTGTGGTTGCACCTACGGTACGGCTATCTGTATCGCTGAGGTACGCAAGCCTCCCCACCAACGACAAGGTCTATGGTTCATGGGGGGAGGATTACCTTCATATATAGTTAAAATATGGCTACCCGGCCATTGATCTTTTCGTGCAAATGCACACGCTATGCCCCAACTTGTACGGTACTTGGTAGAATAATCTGCCACGAGTAATGAGTGTGATAGGCGTACATCTATTAGCGGCTCTACGAATGTAGTGGTGTGGACATGTTGGGAATGTTGGTCTCACGGTTGAGCGTGCTAGGGAAGAATCCCTGCAGGCGCTTTACGCTCTGTTTCCTCGGTGGCTCTGATGTATGCCGGCACGGTAGCTCAGCGTGTTCGGTCAGAGAGCTGGTTGGCAGCTGCAATGAAAAAACTGAGTGGAAGGATCAACAAACGAACCCGAACGGATGTCATGTGACGTCCGCGACGACCAAACACAACGATTAACAACGAAAAAACAAAAAAACAGATGTATACAGCGTCTGGCATGTAAGCAAGAGATCCCGGGTTCGAGTCCTGGTCGGGCCAAACTGTGGTGTCACTGCCAGACACCACACTTGCTACGTGGTAGCCTTTAAATCGGCCGAGGTCCGTTAGTATACGTCGGACCCGCGTGTCGCCACTATCAGTGATTGCAGACCGAGCGCCGCCACACGGCAGTTCTAGTCTAGAGAGACTCCCTACCACTCGCCCCTGTTGTACAGCTGACTTTGCTAGCGATGGTTCACTGTCTGCATACGCTCTCATTTGCAGAGACGACAGTTTAGCATAGCTTTCAGCTGCATCATTTGCTACGACGTAGCAAGGCTCCATATTCAGTTATTATAATTACTATCTTCAAGAATGTATTTTGAATATTGTGAACATGTACCGTCAAGAGCGACGTTCATCATTAATGGATTAAAGTTAAGTATCAAACTAATTACCTCCGCTTTCTGAAATCTCATTCCTTGTCATGTTCCAGACCTCACGTCAGTACAGTTCTTCCCTCCTCACGCCAGCCTGCGTGAGCTAAAACGCGTGGATTTCGGCCTCCACTCGTAACAGTGTTGGCTCTTCTGCTAAAACAAAACAAACATTTGCAGTATGTCCCCAACGATGTATATCAACGCATGTTTGCAACTAGGGTGTCGATTTAATGTCTGACATTGGTCATCTTTTTTGTGTGGTGGCGCTAGTTGTTTACGGTGAGAGTTACGTTTGTGTATGTGCAGTCTCTTGGTTGCTGATCGGTATGGCCCTGCCCACGGAGGGTTTAAGTTGCCGCAGACGGCCTCTCGTTACGTTTGTGCCTTGAAAACGATTTTGGAAATCTCTGCGGTTGTCGTGGGTGTTACCCGACTGCAGTCCCCTGAGGTGTTTGAACGGTACCCCGGGAGGAACGTGTTAGTGAAGTGAATCGCATCAGCCAGCTTACGCCACCGCGAGTGGCTCAATCGACTGCGAATGCGACCAGAATGGAGCGGGTGGGCTTTGTGCGACAGGTGTGGCCCCCTGAGCGCGACCTAGACCGCGCACAATCGGCACAGCGCGGCACAGGACAGACCTCGCAGCGCCGCTTCCGCCGCCGCCGCCCCCGCAGCCGATTGTGGGACGTCCGCCGCGTGGCGCAACGCGCAGGCGGCGTCGTGTGGCGGGCGCGGGCCACGCCGCCAGTACAGGGCGCGCCGTCGCACTTTGCGCCAGTGGCGTAACTATGGCAACCGACACCCACAGCAACTCCTGTATTTGCCGCCGCTGCCTCCCCCCGTGCACCACGTCCCAGCCAATATCTGACCGTACTTTCCTTTAATTCTCCATGCTGTTTAAAGTATTTATTCCTTTACTGAGATCACCCACAGTGTGGCTTGACAAAAATATGGAAACACATCGAGAAATCCGTGCTTGAACATACACTGTAGGGCGAAAGATACTGCTGTGGGCATGCGTATAAATATAGAGATATGTAAACAGGCAGACTATGGCGCTGCGGTGTTACAAAGAGGTACGGCCAAACTTTCAGGAAACATTCCTCACACACAAATAAAGAAAAGATGTAATGTGGACATGTGTCCGGAAACGCTTAATTTCCACGTTAGAGCTCATTTTAGTTTTGTCAGTATGTTCTGTACTTCCTCGATTCACCGCCAGTTGGCCCAATTGAAGGAAGGTAATGTTGACTTCGGTGCTTGTGTTGACATGTGACACATTGCTCTGTAGGTTGGTTGGTTGGTTGTTTGGGGAAGGAGACCAGACAGCGTGGTCATCGGTCTCATTGGATTAGGGAAGGAAGTCGGCCGTGCCCTTTCAGAGGAACCATCCCGGCATTTGCCTGGAATGATTTAGGGAAATCACGGAAAACCTAAATCAGGATGGCCGGACGCGGGATTGAACCGTCGTCCTCCCGAATGCGCCGGCCGCGGTGGTCTAGCGGTTCTGGCGCTGCAGTCCGGAACCGCGGGACTGCTACGGTCGCAGGTTCGAATCCTGCCTCGGGCATGGGTGTGTGTGATGTCCTTAGGTTAGTTAGGTTTAAGTAGTTCTAAGTTCTAGGGGACTTATGACCTAAGATGTTGAGTCCCATAGTGCTCAGTGCCATCCTCCCGAATGCGAGTCCACCGTCTAACCACTGCGCCACCTCTCTCGGTTGCTCTACAGTACTAGCATCAAGCACATCAGTACGTAGCATCAACAGGTTAGTGTTCATCACGAACGTGGTTTTGCAGTCAGTGCAATGTTTACAAAAGCGGAGTTGGCAGATGCCCATTTGATGTATGGATTAGCACGGGGCAATAGCCGTGGCGCGGTACGTTTGTATCGAGACACATTTCCAGAACGAAGGTGTCCCGACAGGAAGACGTTAGAAGCAATTGATCGGCGTCTTAGGGAGCACGGAACATTCCAGCCTATGACTCGCGACTGGGGAAGACCTAGAACGACGAGGACACCTGCAATGGACGAGGCAATTTTTCGTGCAGTTGACGATAACCCTAATGTCAGCGTCAGAGAAGTTGCTGCTGTACAAGGTAACGTTGACCATGTCACTGTATGGAGAGTGCTACGGGAGAACCAGTTGTTTCCGTACCATGTACAGCGTGTGCAGGCACTATCAGCAGCTGAGTGTCCTCCACGGGTACACTTCTGCGAATGGTTCATCCAACAATGTGTCAATCCTCATTTCAGTGCAAATGTTCTCTTTACGGATGAGGCTTAATTCCAAGGTGATCAAATTGTAAATTTTCACAATCAACATGTGTGGGCTGACGAGAATCCGCACGCAATTGTGCACTCACGTCATCAATACAGATTTTCTGTGAACGTTTGGGCATTCATTGTTGGTGATGTCTTGATTGGGTCCCATGTTCTTCCACCTACGCTCAATGGAGCACGTTATCATGATTTCATACGGGATACTCTACCTGTGCTGCTAGAACATGTGTAAGTAGGGTGTTTATATTTTCTTATTGGCAACGTTACGTAGCGCTCTGTATGAAAATCACTGGCTGTGCTGTGTGCAGCCTGCGGCCAGTTTGCATTGTTGTCTGCCATTGTAGTGTTGGGCAGCGGCAGCTGGATGTGAACAGCGCGTAGCGTTGCGCAGTTGGAGGTGAGCCGCCAGCAGTGGTGGATGTGGGGAGAGAGATGGCGGAGTTTTGTAATTTGTCATAAACTGATATATATATTATGACTATTAAGGTAAATACATTGTTTGTTCTCTATTAAAATCTTTCATTTGCTAACTATCCCTATCAGTAGTTAGTGCCTTGTTCCAAGGGGACGTTTCACATGTGCCTTTACAAATACGACACAACATGTTGTTCATGCACGGTGAAGCTCCTGCACATTTCAATGGAAGTGTTCGTACGTTTTTCAACAACAGATTCGGTGACCGATGGATTGGTAGAGGCGGACCGATTCCATGACCTCCACGCTCTCCTGACCTCAACCCTCTTGACTTTCATTTACGGGGGCATTTGAAAGCTCTTGTCTACGCAACCCCGGTACCAAATGTAGAGACTCTTCGTGCTCGTATTGTGGACGGCTGTGATACAATACGCCATTCTCCAGGGCTGCATCAGCACATCAGGGATTTCATGCGACAGAGGATGGATGCATGTATCCTCGCTAATGGAGGACATTTTGAACATTTCCTGTAACAAAGTGTTTGAAGTCACGCTGGTACGTTCTGTTGCTGTGTGTTTCCATTCCATGATTAATGTGATTTGAAGAGAAGTAATAAAATGAGCTCTAACATGGAAAGTAAGCGTTTCCGGACACATGTCCACATAACATATTTTCTTTCTTTGTGTGTGAGGAATGTTTCCTGAAAGTTTGGCCGTACCTTTTTGTAACACCTTGTATAAGACAAAGAGGGTCTGGCGGTTAGTTTAGTTTCTGCTGTGCAATGGCAGGCCATCAAGATTTAAGTGAGTTGGAACGTGGTTTTATAGTCGGCGCACGAGCGACGAGACACAGCATCTCCAAGAAAGCGATGAAGTGGGGATTTTGCCGTTCGACCATTTCACGAGTGTACCGTGACTATCAGTAATCTGGTAAAACATCAAATCTCCGACATTGTTGCGGCTGGTAAAAGATCCTGCAAGAACGGGACCAACGATAACCTAAAATCAATCAATGTGACTGAAATACAACCCTTCCGCAAATTGCTGCAAATTTCAATGCTGGGCCGTCAGCAAGTGTCAGCGTGCGAACCATTCAACGAATCATCATCGGTATGGGCTTTCGGAGCCGAAGGCCCACTGTAAGTAGGCTGTTTAGGTTTTTATGTTGGTAACGTCACGTAGCGCTCTGTATGAAAATCACTGACTGTCCTGTGTGCAGTCCGTGGTTGGTTGGCATTGTTGGAATATTCGCTATTGTAGTGTTGGGCAGTTAGATGTAAACAGCGCATAGCGTTGTGCAGTTGGAGGTGAGCCGCCAGCAGAGGTGGATGTGGGGAGAGAGACGACAGAGTTTTGAGAGCAGATGATCTGGACGTGTGTCCATCAGAGACAGTAAATTTGTAAGACTGGATGTCATGAACTGATATATATATATATATATATATATATATATATATATAATGACTTTTGAACACTATTAAGGTAAGTACATTGTTTCTTCTCTATGAAAATCTCTCATTTGCTAAGTATGCCTATCAGTAGTTAGTGCCTTCAGTAGTTTGAATCTTTTATTTAGCTGGCAGTAGAGGCGGTCGCTGTAATGCAGTAGTTCGAGTAACGAAGATTTTTGTGAGGTAAGTGATTCATGAAAGGTATAGGTTATTGTTAGTCAGGGCCATTCTTTTGTAGGGATTATTGAAAGTCAGATTGCGTTGTGCTAAAAATATTGTGTGTCAGTTTAGTGTTGATCAGAATAAGTAAAGAGCGAAATGTCTGGGTACGTTCAGTTTTGCTCAGCTGTTTGAAAATCAAATAACGTAAGGGGTTTATCAGCACAGTAATTTATAAATTTTTCTATGGGAATGTTTCACCACTCGTATACCCTTGATGACTGCACGACACAAAGCTTTACGCCTCACCTGGGCCCCTCAACACCGATACTGGATTGTTGATAACTGGAAACATGTTGCCTGTTCGGACGAGTTTCGTTTCAGATTGTATCAAGCGGATGGACGTGTACGGGAATGGAGACGTCATAAATCCAAGGACCCTGCATGTCAGAAGCGGACTGTTCAAGCTGGTGGAGGTTCTGTAATGGTGTGGGGCGTGTCCAGTTGGAGTGGTATGGGAGCACTGATACGTCTAGGTATGACTCTGACAGGTGAAATGTACGTAAGCAACCTGTCTGATCACCTGCATCCATTCATGTCCATTGTGCACTCCAACGGACTTGAGCAATTCCAGCAGGACAATCCGACACTCCACACTTCCAGAATAGCTACAGAGTAGCTCCAGAACACTCTTCTGAGTTTAAACACTTCTGCTGGCCACCAATTCCCCAGAAAAGAATTTTATTGAGTATATCTGGGGTGCCCTGCAACGTGCTATTCAGAAGAGATCTCCACCTCCTCGTACTCTCACGGATTTATGGACAGCCCTGCAGGATCCATGATGTCAGTTCCCTCCAGCACTACTTCAGACATTAGTCGAGTCCATGCCACGTCGTGTTGCGGCACTTCTGCGTGTTCGCGGCGGCCCTACACGATACTAGGCAGGTGTATGAATTTCTTTGGCTCTTCAGTGTAAATGCAGATGTTTCAGGACAAAAACTGTCTCGGTTGCGAAATTGTTTAACAACAATAACGTGTTTCACCCTTTTGGGACACCAACAGGTCGTCTACGAAAACAATAAAATAATAAGTGTGGCAAGTTGAGGGAACCATATTTTAAAGGGGGCTTTTTATGACTTTTTAACACAGAGTATTTTACCTCTTTACATTTTTTATAACGTATATCCCTTTATTTTAACGATTAAATACTTTTGTGTCTTGTTTGCGATGCATAATTCTACCCCCGATTCTCGTACCTTGAAGTCTTATCGATTCAGAATGCGTACGCTATGAATGTACGCCAAAATTTAGCCGTTTTATTCCGCGTGATGGAGTTTTAATGATATATTTTGATTCGTTGTTTTTCGTGTAATCATTCTACCTATTCTCTACATGAGGGTGCTTATATTTCATTTTCGTCTTTTATGTGTCTGACTACGTTTGCTTGTATGCATTTTAATTACTAGTCTTATGCACTTCCGTTGTTAGAAAATCTGCCTTAAGCCGGTCATGCGCACCACGTAGGTACTTCTTGCCACACTATACAGGGCTCCTGCAACTCAGTTTGTCATGGAAATGTTTGCATGCGCGCCAGTACATTGTGTCGTATGCTGCTCTTACCGCAGTTTTGTAAGGATGGCCCTATCTTGTACCACCACGACGGAGCCGGCTGGTGTGCTCAAGGTAACGTACAACAACCGTGAAAAATTTCTCCGCCATATGTTTCTATTTTCTTGGTGTTATTCTGGCTGTTTCACTCCTTCCACTAGCTCCACTTCATGGTTTAGATGTTTCGTGTTGGACGGATTAGATATCCGGTTAAATTTTTGGAAATTTATGGTAATTCCCTATGGGACTCAATTGCTGAAGTCATCGATCCCTAAGCTTACACGCTACTTAATCTAACTTAAACCAACTTACGCTAAGGACAACACACACTCCCATACCCGAGAGAGGACTCGAACCTCGAACGGGGTTAGCCGCGCTAGCTGTGACAAGGCGCCAGACCACGCGGCTACCCCGAGCGGCTATCCGGTTACCTTGATGTCTATTTTACATTATATGTGGTTTTATGGTGTGGTTCTATGACTGATGGGTCACGTATCAGCTACATTTAGGTAGGTTTTTAGTACCTTTAGTCCACGTTGTCTGCGTAGCCGTGCAAGATAGGTCCATGCACTTTTCCTCCACTTGTATCTAATTCATTGGTTTTCTTATTTTTGTGGACAATATGATGATGCCCCGAAAGGGTGAAATGCTTTTGACATCAAACAATTTCGCAACCGAGATTGTTTTTGTCCTGAAACACTTTTGCTGTAACAGCCTGCCAAGATGGAATGGGAAAATTTTTAAATTTAGATGCTAACCAAGCCTGCAGGAAGCGCTGTTGTGTTTGGCCACGAAAGGCACCTAAGCAACGTCCCTAACACGAATGTGTCATATACAACAATTGTAGGAGGTGTCTGCTCTTTCGCACTTGTCAGCAAGAACAGACATTACTCACGTAATTGTATCGATACACCTCGACGGTTGTACGACTAATTCAACGTCGTTCGTCCCCTTGCGGGAGGTTGCGAACAGCGGGGGGAATGAACGGGGTCAAAGCTCAGTGGTGAGAGGCGCTTGAGATTTTAAATCGGACGGAATGCGAGTCCGGGTGGCCAGGTTACCATTCTAGAGAATCGGAGCATTCGGGTTCGAGCACCGTTCCGACGACAGATTTTCAAGTGCATTTTCTGGATTTTTCGACGCACAAAGCAACTACGTCATTGCAATTTCCCTTCACTTATAAATGTAAGTCTGCGTAACTCGATCGTTGCTGTCCGTTCTTTCGGACATTTCGGAAAGAACAGACACCACAACTGTAACTGCAGATACAGCTCGACGTGAATACGGTTATTTCAGTGTGGATGCATACTATCGTTCTTCCCCTAGCGGGAGTACAATGAGGCTACGAGCAACCCCGGAAATTAAGCAAGTGTCATTTGTGGTCAGAACAGCGTTCTGTGTAGTTCTGAGTGCATTATGTCGGAGCTGACTTACTTCGAACCTGAGTAAATTCTTGGTGCTCGTATTGTGGCTATTTCCGTAAACAAGATAGCAGAAGTGTTTCGTGTTTCAGGAGACCCCACACCGAAGACGTATACAGCTTATAGAAAAATAGGAAAAACATCATCCGCTAAGTCACAACGCGGAGGAAGGAATGTGTTGAGTGATCGTGACATAAAGTTATTTAAGAGGACTATCACGAGAAATGAGACAAATAGCGCTGCAAAAGTCACTGCAGAATAGAATGTCGCACTAGCGAACCCTATAGCACCAAAACGTCGCGAAGGGACCTCCAGAAGGACGGAACTGCGGATGAACCGGTCTTCGAATCCAAGTGATCGCTGACGCAAACAACCGCAACAAAAAATGGGTCAAATGGTTCTGAGCACTATGGGACTTAACATCTTAGGTCATCAGTCCCCTAGAACTTAGAACTACTTAAACCTAACTAACCTAAGGACATCACACACATCCATGCCCGAGGCAGGATTCGAACCTGCGACCGTAGCAGTCGCACGGTTCCGGACTGAGCGCCTAGAACCGCGAGACCACCGCGGCCGGCACGACCGCAACAGCAAAAAGTGTTGTATAGAAGTATAGATTGAAACACGGCGGGGGTTCGGTGATGATTTGGAGAGCCTTATAGTGGTATTCCATTGGCCTCATGGTTACTCTCGCAAGGTCGCATGCGGCTATCATAGCTGAACAGATTCATCCCATGGTACAATGTTTGTTGCCCTATCACAATCCTGTGTTCCAAGACAACTCTCACCGTCCAGGACTGGTTCTGAGAGCACGAGGATGATTTGTCGCATCTCCCCGAATCACACCCTTTGTGCTGTACTTTGTGGAGGATTTTGCGTTATCACTGTACAACATTGTCATCTAAACTTGCCAATATTTTATAGGAAGAATGTTATACGATTCCGTTCAAAACGATACAGGACCTGTATTTTTCCATCCGAGATGTCTGAAAGCAATATTAAAAGCCAAAAGGTTTCCTACAACATCTTAGGCATGATAATATGTTGTGTTGTCTACGCACTGTAGACTTCACAATGAAGTGAACAATCCCAATTGTCGGTCTCAGTGCGTACGCCTAGAAATCAAAATTTTTCACTATGTTGCGATGACCTATCGTCGGTGCCTCTGAGCTTCCATAGCGTCAATGCGAAATCATACTCGCGATTGGGGTCAAAATCCACGAAAAACTACACTACATACTGCTGCTCAGATTTAATTGGAAGCGTTTATTGTCGGAGACGGATTAATTCTCCGCTCTGCTACGTTGCTAATCGTTCAGAATAACGGCCGCCCAAGCACCACTTCCACAAGCGAGACAGGGTTAAAATCCTCACTCTCTACAGTTAATAATTAGAAGTCCACTAACAATCTAACTACTTTCAAGGAAGGTTCTCGGTTTCGATGGCTTGAATGGAATACTCGTATGTTCGCCGATAATACACTGCCTCCAACTGGCTACTGTCGCCGATGTACGAAGACAGTTCAAAGTCGATAACGCAGCATTGCACTGTGGGAAATATTGCAACCAGCCACAATTTTTTCATATTTTTTATTTTGTTGTACTGTTAATAATTTCAGGCCTGATCATGCCACGAATTCCTTTTCTGTAACAACCTCTTCATCTCAGAGTAGCAATTGCAACCCACACCTCTAAATTCTTTGCTGGGTGTATTCCAATCTCTGTTTCTCTCTACAGTTTTTTACCTTCTACAGCTCTCTCCAGTACCACGAAAGTTATTCCCTGATGTCTTAACATATGTCCTACATACATTCTCTTCTTCTTGTTAATGTTTTCCACATGTTCATTTACTCGTCCATTCTCCGGAGAGCCTCCTTACCTCTTACCTTATCAGTCCATCTAATTTTCAACATTCTTCTGTAACATCACGTCTCAAATTCTTCGATGCTCTTCTTTTGTGGTTTTCTCACGCTCCATGTTTCACCACTGTACAATGCTGTTCTACAAACGTTCACTCTCAGAAATTTCTTCCTCTGATTAAGGCCTATGTTTGGCACAAGTAGACTTCTCTTGGCCAGGAAGGCCCTTTTGATGCCCTCCGTGCTCCGACTCTCATGGGTTATTTTGTTACCTAGGTAGCAGAATTCCTTAACTTCGTCTTATTCGTGATCACCAATCCTGATGTTAAGTTTCTCGCTGTTCTCATTTCTGCTACTTCTCATTACTTTCGTCTTTCTTCGATTTGCTCTCAATCCATATTCTGTACTCATTAGACTGTTCATTCCATTCAGCAGATCCCGTAATACTTGTTCACCTCCACTGAGGATAGCAAAGTCATCAGCGATTATTAACATTGATATCCTTTCAACTTGAATTTTAGTTCTACTCTTCGACGTTTCTTTTATTTCCGGAGTTGCTTCTTCGATGTGTAGACTGATCAGTAGGGACAAAAGACCATTCCCTTTCACGCCTTTTTCATCCGAGCACTTCTTTGTCTCCCACTGTTATTACTCCTTCTGGTTCTTATACATATTGTATATTATGCGTCTTTTGCTATAGCTTACCCCCATTTTTCTGAGAATTTCGAACATCTTGCACCATTTTACAATGTTGAACTCTTTTTCCAAGTCAACAAATCTTATGAACTTGTCTAGATTTTTCTTCGGTCTTGCTTCCATTATCAAATGCAATGTCAGAATTGCCTCACTGGTGCCTTTACCTTTCTTAAAGCCAAGCTGTTCGTCATCTAACATATCCCCAATTTTCATTTCAGTTCTTCTGTATATTACTCCTGTCAGCAGCTTGGAAGCAGGAGCTGTTAAGCTGATTATGCGATAATTTTCACAGCTGACGGCTGTTGCAGTCTACGGAATTCCACGAATTATGTTTATCTGAAAGTCAGATTGCGTATCGCAAGACTCATACATTCTACAGCCAGTGTGAATAGTGGTTTTTTTGCCATTTCCCCAATGATTTTAGAAATTCTGATGGAATGTTGTCTATCTCTTCTGCCTTATTCGATCGTAAGTCTTGCAAAGCTCTTTTAAATTGTCTGTCTTACATGATGCAAAGGAGAGCTTTTCATTAATACACAAATGTAAAACTTGCGAAATGTCAAGGCTACCATCTGACGATGGGATCAGGCCCGAAACTAGTACTGGTACAAGAAAACCATTTCGAAAAAGCTTATAGGTGATTTACTGCAAAGTGACTTACGATAACACGCCGGCCGGGGTGGCCGAGCGGTTCTAGGCGCTACAGTCTGGTACCGCGCGACGGCTACGGTCGCAGGTTCGAATCCTGCCTCGGCCATGGGTGTGTGTGATGTCCTTAGGTTAGGTTTAAGTAGTTCTAAGTTTTAGGGGAGTGATGACCTCAAAAGGTAAGTCCCGTAGTGCTCAGAGCCATTTTTGAACTTACGATAACAGCTGCCGTGTTCTCTAACCAAAGCGAATAAAATAAGGAAACAGGTACATAAAAACATGACTCTTAAATTTTCGCGGAAATAAATTAAAGTTATTTGAGTAAATTAACCGTTACTTTTAACCAGCACGAGCAACAGTAAGTCAACGGCTGCACGCTCTGCACGGACGCCTCTTTTTACCGAACAAGACCATCCTCGGAAATCCGCACCACTTGCCGAGAGAAACGGAAAGCAGCCGAAGCAGCATTCCACGACAGCGTCCAGGAACGCACTTTTCTGTCCTCTGTACTACACTGAATTACCTGGTTGATCACGAAGGATCACCTACTCCCGACTGCGGAAAAACCACAAACGTTCTTACCACCTCTACCCCAGCGGGCACACAACTGCTACAGCCCGTGATGGCTACTGGCCGAGTCCTCGATTTTGCGAGTTCCAAAGCGCTTCCGGAAATTTTCAGCCATTCAGAATCAGAAGTAGAATTTAGGCATTTTCATTGGCCATTTCCTACTCCCACTTATGCCGCCTCTGTAACGTGTTGATTTCTGGCAGAACTTACGAAACTCACACTGCAACTGATGTTGGAAACAACGGCCGTCTTGCAGAAATTACTCACCCTCAAAAACCGCTTAGTTGGCTCCAATCTCCACCGATTTAGGAGGATTATAGAAAAAAAAAAACAAGCACATCCCCTCCAGGCGGGAGAAAGTTCTCCTACACAGAAACTCGAAGTTGTCCAAGACAACCGCCAAAGCCGCATAGAGAAGTCCAGGAAATGAGATGTTACAATCTGTTTCTTTCTCGTTAAAAGAATACGATCTTGAAATACCTAGGGATTCGAGAACTCACAAATATGAAGCACAATTAGAAGGCAAGTACTGGCTTTGTAATGTGTGTTTATCAGGCTCTGTTCACTGAAAACATACAGCGGTGCACACCACTTAATAACAACTGCAGACCTCCAACACAACAGAACAGTTGTATCTAGCAACAGACTCATACAGGCAATTTCACACACTCCACGTTCTGCTTCGGTAACAGCCAGCCAGATAGCTCTGAAGCAAACTGCGCCCAGTCTCGCTGTATCGCAAGTGTCCGGCCAACACTCTCTTCCTAGTTGTTGCCGGCAGCCACGGCGTGCAGTTAAATCCAACGGCCGCTTACACTACTGAGCTACGGCCCGGTACATACTCGCTCGCCGTCTAAAACCTCCTCGTACTGCTAGCAGTTCAGCGAAGGTCCGCTCGGTGGCGCCTGTGTCGGGATGTACGGGGCGCAGCGCCGCCACCGAGCTGCTCAACCAGGTATGCCGTGCAGTGGCGCGGGTTTCAGTGTGTGGCGGCTGCGTGACATCTTGTGATGGCACACATACCGTTACACGAGTACTCACGTAGGAACACATAGAATGGATGGAGCAAATTTCAGCGGCAGTAGAAACATAAATTTCTCAGGCGGCGATATTTTTTTGTTCAATTAATGAACTTTTATCCATTGATACTAAGCAAAGACATGCGTTGGTCAGGCTTCATCTCCAATATGGATATTTTGCTACGGTCAGTAAGGTTTTTTTTTTTTTTTTTTTTTTTTTTTTTTTTTTAAATAATTCCTATATTCCTAAAGTCTTAGCATCGGCAGAGAGCACAGCCTGATCAAATGTTTTCTGTTACGAAGAAAAAGACAGCGAAACAGGATGTAAAACTTCAAATAATTCACTGATAGAAAAAAATCCCAACACCAGGAAAATGAAATTTCTGGAATACATTTGTATTCGTAACATAGTTAAGTGATGTGAAATAACCGGTGTAGCCGCCAGAATGTTGAATATCAAGCAAGCAAACGTGTACAGGTGCAGGATGTCAGTTTGTGGGATGGAATTCCATGCCTGTGGCACTTGTTTGGTCAGTACAGGGGCGGTTGATGCTGACTGTGGATGACGCTGTAATTGTCATCCGATGATGTCCCGTATGTGCTCGTTTCGAGCCAGATCTGGTGATCGAGCAGGTCAAGGCAACATATCGGCACACTGTAGAGAATGTCGGGTTACAACAGCGGTATATGGGCGAGCGTTATCCCGTTGAAAAACACTCGCTGGAATGTTGTTCACGAATGGCAACACATCAGTTCGAATCACCAGATTGACGAACAAATCTGCACTCATGGTGCGTAAGTAGGCTGTTTAGGTTTTTTTTTATTGGTAACGCCACGTAGCGCTCGGTATGAAAATCACTGGCTGCGCTGTGCAGTCTGTGGCTGGTTTGCATTGTTGTTTGCTATTGTAGTGTTGGGCAGCTGGATGTTAACAGCGTAGCGTTGCGCAGTTGGAGGTGAGCCGCCAGCAGTGGTGGATGTGGGGAGTGAGATGGTGGAGTTTTAAGAGCGGACGATCTGGACGCGTGTGCGCCAGAAAGAGTAAATTTGTAATACTGGATATTATGAACTGATATATATATATATATTATGACTTTTGAGCACTATTAAGGTAAATACATTGTTTGTTCTCTATTAAAATCTTTCATTTGCTAACTATGCCTATCAGTAGTAGTTAGTGTCTTCAGTAGTTTGAATCTTTTATTCCGCTAGCAGTAGTGGCGCTCGCTGTATGGCAGTAGTTCGAGTAACGAAGATTTGTGTGAGGTAAGTGATTTGTGAAACGTATAGGTTAATGTTAGTCAGGGCCATTTTTTTGTAGGGAATATTGAAAGTCAGATTGAGTTGCGCTAAAAATATTGTGTGTCACTTTAGTGAATGTCTGAGTATGTTTAGTTTTGCTCAGCGGTTTGAAAATCAAATAATGTAAGAGGTTTATCAGCACAGTATTTCATTAATTTTTCTAAGGGGACGTTACAAGATGCAGGATGTCAGTTTGTGGGACGGAGTACCATACCTGTTGTACTTGTTTGGTCAGTACAGAGACGGTTAATGCTGATTGTGGATGACACTGGAATTGTCATCCGATGATGTCCCGTATGTGCTCGTTTCGAGCCAGATCTGGTGATCGAGCAGGCCAAGGCAACATATCGGCACACTGTAGAGAATGTCGGGTTACAACAGCGGTATATGGGCGAGCGTTATCCCGTTGAAAAACACTCGCTGGAATGTTGTTCACGAATGGCAACACATCAGTTCGAATCACCAGATTGACGAACAAATCTGCAGTCATGGTTCGTAGGAAACAAGGAGAGTGCTTCAGCCGTCACACAAAATCGCACCCTATACCATAACACGAGAGATTCAGTTCCAGTTTGTCTACCACGCAGACATGTCGTTTACAGGCGTTCACCGTTCTTCCTTTTAACCAACACAAGAAATGGTTCAAATGGCTCTACGCACGACATCTGAGGTCATAGTTCCCTAGATTTAGAGCTACTTAAACCTAACTAACTTAAGACAGCACACACATCCATGCCCGAGGCAGGATTCGAACCTGCGACCGTAGCAGCAGCGCGATTCCGGACTGAAGCGCCTAGAACCGCTCGGCCACAGCGGCCGGCTTAACAAACACACAATCCATCACTGGCACAGAGGCAGAACTGGCTTTCAAAAGAAAATACAGCAGATGTCCACTACGACGTCTAATGAGCTTTCGCTTGACACCAATGAAGTCGCAAATGGCTGTGGTTTGAGATCAGTGGGATGCATTCCACAGGACGTCTGGCTCGGAGCTGTCCTTGAACTAACCGACTTGTAACAGTTCGTTGTGTCACTGCGGTCTCAACTTCACCTCGACATTCTAGAACCGAGCGACCGCTACGGTCGCAGGTTCGAATCCTGCCTCGGGCATGGATGAGTGTGATGTCCTTAGGTTAGTTAGGTTTAATTAGTTGTAAGTTCTAGGCGACTGATGACCTCAGACGTTAAGTCGCTTAGTGCTCAGAGCCATTTGAGCCATTTGCATCTCGAATTGGTGCTGCAGACGCAGTACGAAGCGCCACAGCTAAACGTCATCCCTCTCGGTAGTGTCACGTGACTTTCCGGACCTCGGTCTTCTTGCGACCACCGATGCCAAGTCTTTCTGCAGTATCGCATAAGAAACACCGAGATCCTCGTAGCCCTGTTATACGATCTCGCTATTGATAACGGCGTCTTCGTCGTCTGAAAGTCATTCTTTACTAACATCAACTCGCTACGTCCATTCCTAAAGGTAACTAACGCTCAAGACTGTTGGAACGCGTTTTTAAAACAAACCTGATTTGCATCCTCAAAGTGGCGCTAGTACTGCCATTCTTATGCGACTGGCGTGAAATTTAAATAGCCGTCATCTTTCAGATATAGAAACACGCGTACCAACTTTCATTTATTTCGCACAACTCCTTCTTGGTGTTGGGATTACGTTTTCCGTTCTTGTTTCCCTCCTCGCAGAATAGAATTCCAGAGCCATCAGCAACAAGGATCATGAGAGGGAGCCGTAGGAAGTTAGGGCATAGCTCAATAAACAATGAAGAGGCATAGGTGGGACGTCTTGTAAGTGCCCGTCGCACCAGAGACGCTTCTGAATTGCGCTGTGTTGGGTTTCACCTTTCCTCAGAGTAGACGACCTTCGGTCGTCTTCTTCCCTCTCTCTCTCTCTTTCTCTCTCTCTCTCTCTCTCTGCTCTAAATCAAATGGCCGATGGCTGCCTGCCTCCCTAATTCTCTTTTGTGCCCATGCGCTCTGCAATATCAGTTACTTTAGAAAATATTTTACCTTTTGCCATCCCTATCTATTGCACGTCACACTCGCACTTGGAATAATTCCACCCTTCTTTGAGTTTCTCACTGTAAACCGTAACTGCAAACAAGCAGAATACTTTTCATTACATTTATCACCTTCAATCGCCTCTGTCACCAGCACTTATTTAATGCCGCCCTCGTCATAGTAGGCATCCTGTACAGAAAGGAATGATAACGTACCAGCAATTCTGTCTTGTTTGATACAATTAAAAACATAGTACACCAACAGTTCAAAATCGAATTGCGTGCAATAACAATGCGATTCCTTTTTCGTTATTTCACTGTCGATCAGTGCAACGCCGTAATAAACAGAACAACCAACGCAAAAGTACACTCCTAATACTGTCGTCGCGTTGGCTTTTTTGGCATAACGAGAGAATGGTCAGAACCAGTAATTTAAAACAAGACACAAGCGTTTGGGGAGAGGTAGGTCTCACGAAACGTCTATTCAACATACTCCAAACCTTTTCCATTTTGGTGCTCTCCAGCCACTCCTCCTACCCATTCCCTTCTTCCTCTTCTTCTTCTCCCCGTCTTTCTTCGCCCTTTCTCTTCTCTTTTCTTTTGCCTGTCCTCATTGTTTCTTGTCTGTCACAAACTGCTTTCAAGGATACGGCACCTGGGACGTGTGCCGATTCATTTTGTCACGCCGAGAGGGGATGTTTAAAACTTTTTAAAATTGCTGTGATCTCAAAAAGGGTTACAACACCATACAAACGGGATCCGATAATTAACGTAACTTCACACCTGGGTGTCTGCGTATCAGTGGCTCTGCGTGAGCAAGTAGGTAAAAGAAGTTAAATGTAACTTAATTTGGTTTGTTCACTGACGTAGTCAGTATCGATTTTATACACAACGGAAATTTTCATTAGCTCACGAGCTCAATAATACGAAACGGTGGATGGGGTAAGAGTTTATTATTCATCTCAGTAACTAATTTCATTTCTCTTTCCAGCATTCATTAGCAGGCTTGTTTACAAGGAGGAGTGTATTTGGGACATATCTGGCTCATTAGTAAAAGATAATGGACAGACCGCATCTCGCGGTCGTGCGGTAGCGTTCTCGCTTCCCACGCCCGGGTTCCCGGGTTCGATTCCCGGCGGGGTCAGCGATTTTCTCTGCCTCGTGATGGCTGGGTGTTGTGTGCTGTCCTTAGGTTAGTTAGGTTTAAGTAGTTCTAAGTTGTAGGGGACTGATGACCATAGTGCTCAGAGCCATTTGAACCATTTGATAATGGACACTTGTCAGTTATCAACACAAGCTATGGCCATTGATTTTATAATAGAAGTCCACCATGAGTGAAACAAGGAAAATGCTATAATTGAGTGGCTCTTGAAAGCATCAGTAATTCACATTCGACATCATGGGGACGCTACTGCAGACGTGGCTTGTTTTATATACTCAGTGGACAAGGAAAGTGGTGTGTGGTGTGGATCACTATCAACGGAAACACTTCATCTAAATTACAGGAATAGGATCCAGAAATAGAAACTACTAAAGACCTACAGGTGTTCATTTACTACCAACTGAGTAGGTTAAAAATTGGGCGAGTACAGGCGTATCACAGCACAGGCGTGCCCAATGAAAAACATGAAAATTCTCTGAAATCCAAATGAGGAGATATTAATTATGCATATTGGTACAATTTTGTTTCATAATTTTATGTATGACAAAAAATATGAACCACATCATCGCTTCTTTGATTATCACTAAAGGACATGTGACAGATTCTGTCTATGACTACTATGTTTAGCCTCAATCGAAAATCGCTTTGTGTTGGTAAAAACATCTCTAGAAGGAAGGCCATGAAACGACTTAATGCAATCCCGTAAGGTGATGATACATTCATTTAAACACGTCAGGAAGGGCTTAGATCGACGAGATGTAGTCACCAACACGGGAGCCTAACATTAAAATAACATGAAATTTGGCAGGAAACGATATAACAGTCTTCCAAACAAATACTTGAATTTAGAAATAAGCTAAAACATGAAATCTGAAGTTCACTGATCTTTAGCCGGACATGAAGACATTTCCTTAAAGACAATGGGTAATTTACTAAGATGTCTTCTACACTTGGAAATTGATTAACTGTAATCGAAAATATAACAACTGTAACACTTAAGTGATTACCGACTGAATGTACTACATAACGTAATCACGACTCGAAACCTAACTCCAAACTATAAGAGAAAGTTCAGTGAAATCTGTATATCATACTTACAAGACGCTCGCCAGAAAAATGCCGAGGTGTTGGTAGATTTCAATGGATTCCTTTTCGCAGAGTGGGGGTTATAGTTAATACCGCATCCTGCCTTGCCAACTGCAGGACAGCATGGTTCCAAGCAATAGAATATCTCTGACACAGCCTGCGTTCTCTGTTACTTCTACGATTACCAAGCTACTGCTTGGTTGGTATAGCTTACGCAGAGTGGAGCTAGATCTATAGTTCCCGTGGAACTTTTAAAATAGGCTGACTCATACATCCACTTATTCAAGAAAGGTTACGGGACTGTAAATGCAGTAAGAGGTACCAAGAGGTAATAAAAATGCTTTATGCAGCTCATCTTTGCTCCATGCACGTCTCATAACAGTAAGGGAATATTCACGTATTTCCAATTCGTTGGAGATGCCAAACGACAGATCATAGGAGACGGAACTGACAGTGCCGCTTCAATGCAAGTGACAGCCATTTCTCATCGCAGCTATCTCTGTATCGTCCATTTTCTTAATTTATGCTAGAGTGGAAACATACCTTCGGTTTTCTGGAAGAATATTGTCCACACAATCACAAAAAAAAAAAAAAAAATGGAAAGAGCAGGTGAATCTATAAATTTACGAACTTTCAACTTAACAATTCGTGCATCCAAGTTGCCGACCAGAATGCTAGGCAGAAGAATGGAATTACAGTCTAGACTCTGTTGCATGACAGACAGACTGGCGTTAGGAGAGATAAAGTCACCAGAGGCACAGTTCTGACATTACTGTCTATAATGAAAGCAATACTTCAGAAAAAAACAAGACCTTTTCATTGCTTGTGTCGAATTAAAAACAGCGTTCGATTATGCAAAGTGGTGCAAGGTCTCTGAAATTCTCAGATAAACAGGGATGCGCTATTGAGAAAGATAACGTACAAATACAATAGATGCAAGAGCCAAGGGAACAATAAGAATGGAGAGCCAAAAAAGAAGTGGTCAGATGTTTTCCCTATTGATATTGAACTGCAGTTATGTTTTGTTTTTGACTGTAGATCATCGGCAAACGTTTCTGGGATCCAGCTTCAGGTGGTTTATTAACTACTAGTGATGTTTATTCTCCAGTGCAACGGTCGAATCTAGGAATCTTTCAGAAAGCAGATTACTACAGGATATCCATTAATGGTGTAACAGTAAGACCTGTCTCGCAGGTCAAAACTGGACTGTGGAACCTTCTTGTGACTGGTTTTAATGGTAATGAAGTGAAGAGAATGTATTCCCGTCCGTTAATAAACGTTTCCAAGTAGCTAAATTTGCAAAGCCTGTCGTCGTGTAATTTGTCACACTCGTCTCACGTTGTGAAAGTCCCTTTTACAGGGACAACATTTTTTGTTACAATCGACTTCTCGAGGCTAGTGAATCTATAGCAATCCATTGGCGTATTAGTCCTCTAGTAAAATTTGCGTTTTGTCTAGAAGCAGGCGCAAAAATTGCGGGTGTTGTGAGTGGTTTCTACAGATCTACGTTGACCCTCCATCAGAAGACTGGATAGTGTGTTGGAAATGCCACACGCATATGGTATGACGACAGCTCAGGCTCTGAAGGACGAAAATTTGTATATGATGTTTGTTAACAAAAACTTTGATTTTGAAATACTAATTTACTAAGGAACTCCGAAGATCCTGTGCCGATCTCACGTCTGCTTCTATCTTATGATACTTCTTGGGAAATATGTGCCCACATCCTGTTCCACATTATTTTAATTTCAAATAAAAATAAAGAGGCGGCATTAAATCTGCGTACAGGGTGGCCTCTATCTACGGTAGAATAACTCCGCTGTGAAAACTATGCCGTACCTTTCACTCTAGCAGGCACCCTTCTGTCTCAGAGCTCCAGAAGAGACTCCAGGACGCTAATCTCGCCGTCAAGTCGCCGTTTTGATACTTTATTCACTCGGCTTGCCGTGCTATGTTTTTTATTTTTATTTTCCTTTGTTGTTAGTTCATCGCCCTCGTACCATATGGGCTACCAGCGGTACAGAATTCCGCTCTTCAGCCAAGCGAATGAAATTCGTAGAGTGAGAATAAGATACAAATGTGACGGTTGTTTTTCCATTTTAAATTAAAAATCAAATGCGGGCAGCTAAAAAACGAAAATATATACGCTTTGAAAACACATCGCAAAATGATGAAATTCTTCTGATCTAAAACACTGTAGCACTGCACTTTCAGGTAAAATCGAAAGGACATGCACTGGGTGGGAAGTATTGTGGGCGGAGAGAATATTTCCAAAGGGTCGAGGAGTGTGCGTAAAAATACAGGTGTCTGTTAGGTAGGAAAACCATGCAGACTACTCGTATAAGTAGCAGTCGAGTTGAGTAGTGGGAAATACAGACGGTGGGGAAGACACAGGGCGAGGAGTAGTGTGGTGTGTTTGTGGGTAGTGGTTACAAGAGGAAAGGTGTGGGGATGGATGGAGAGGGAAAAGGGAAAAGGAGCCCTGACGTGGAGTGGGGTAGTTGGGGAAGAGTTAAAATTAGTAGGAGGGATAAATATTGAGACGGATCTCATTATCTGGGAGATGGAGTTGGTTGAAGTTGTGTTGGGATAGGATATGGGGTGTGAGCAGGTGTAGGGACGGATGGATGTGTTTGTACAGACGTGGCAGCATACCAGTGAGGCAGCATGATCAGTGAGGAGACAAACGTGTTTATAGGGACCTAGCTTGCGGATAGTATAGGAGATACGGAAGTGTGCAATGTGGGTGAGCAGGGATAAGAATTTGATAGTAGAGGATCCATTTGGGAGAAGGCAAACAGGTGTGTAGACTTCAGCGAAATTACAGTAAGACGTGCTGAGGATCTATGATTAGTCATGATGATGATGATGATGATGATGAGGTCCCATACTCCGAGGAGCGTTTAGTACAGAGACTGGAATTTGACTCCGAATGTAAATACAGTGCTCCAGCGAAAGGATTCGCTGATTGCAGAATTCAATATCTCAAATATAAGACTGAGAGACGAGCGCAACAAACGGTATGTTTATTATGAATGCTGTACGATTTTACATATTAGTGTTGCAGGAGTTCGAAGAGTTGCTGAAAGATGGCGCTGTAATCACAATACATAGTGCCTATAAACAGTGTGTCGCAGCTCAGAGCGGTGTTCCGTCACTGAAATGTGAAAGAATGTTAGCGTATCGAAAGAAGAGGTTGAAATCATGCATTCCATTGAACAGCTTTTCTTCTGGTACTGGAATACTAAAGGTTAGAACACAGTCCTAGGGCAACAAGGTACAGTTTTCAAACATGACATAATGTTCCAAAAGGATGCGATGCGAAAACGATTTACATGCTCATCGCCAAATTCCAACGGACAGGTAGCGTGGCTGATGCTCTAGTGGGACCGTCGGCCCCGTACAAACTGTGGTTACTCCTGTAAATGTGGCCAGGTTTCTGGATTTATTCGGCAATATCCAAGGAAATTCATCCGAAGAAATATAACAGAGACTGGTTTGAAGCGTTCGAGCACGCAGAAAATTTTGGGACAGAGCCTACACATTTTCATTCAACATCACAGTCCACCAGGCCATACATGTACGAGCTGTCCACAGAAGTACGGCTTTGCCAACAAGATTCTGACAGCGATTCATAATGAAGGATTTGATGCTGATGGCATCTGGTTCGCAGATGAAGCACGCTTCCACCAGAATGCAGCCGCGTGTAGAAAAAAATTGTCGATTTTGGTGTTCCGAAAATCTCCATTTGTGCCAAACGAAACCACGATATTATTCTAAGTGCTGTGGTATGCAACACCGACATTAATGCCCCTTTCTTCACGCGAGAAACAATCACTAGTGAACAATACGTCGCAGTTTTGGAATGGAGTGTCGCCACACAGTTGGCGTTGGAGGCATGATGAGACCAGGCCGAACATTTTCTAGGTGAATGCTTCGAGAATCGAATCATTGCGTTGTATATTGTAAATTTACTGGTGCATAAATGAACTGGCCTCCATATTCCCACGATCTGGCTCATTGTGACTACTTTTTCTGGGTAACATTGAAAGACAGTCTCCCGGAACTACCCCACCAAGCTGGATGAGCTTGAATCAGCTGTCTGTGTCGCATCCGAATCCATTTCGGGTGAGATACTACAAGATATGATGGCAAATTAGAATGTTCCTTTTGCGCCATCTCCGTACTGCGAGTGATGCACATCGAAAATATTGTGATGCGATTGCGAAGACTGCTTATAGGACCAGTTTAATCACGCACGTTGATACTGTATGAGCCGCACAGCTTACAGAGCCAGCTGTTAGCAGCTCTTCGATTTCGAAACTTCCGTATAAAATTCTTACATCTTTCACAATAAATGTACCTGTTGTGGCGATCGTCTGACAATCTTAGTTTTCGAGATGTGTAATGCTGAAATCAGGGACTCATTTGCTGGGCACCCTGTAAGCGCATTTCACGGAAATAGGCAAAAAACTCTAGTTCTCAGAATGAGATTTTCACTCTGCAGCGGAGTGTACGCTGATATGAAACTTCCTGGCAGATTAAAACTGTGTGCCCGACCGAGACTCGAACTCGGGACCTTTGCCTTTCGCGGACAAGTGCTCTACCATCTGAGCTTTAATCTGCCAGGAAGTTTCATATCAGCGCACACTCCGCTGCAGAGTGAAAATCTCATTCTGGAAACATCCCCCAGGCTGTGGCTAAGCCATGTCTCCGCAGTATCCTTTCTTTCAGGAGTGCTAGTTCTGCAAGTTTCGCAGGAGAGCTTCTGTAAAGTTTGGAAGGTAGGAGACGAGATACTGGCAGAAGTAAAGCTGTGAGGACCGGGCGTGAGTCGTGCTTCGGTAGCTCAGATGGTAGAGCACTTGCCCGCGAAAGGCAAAGGTCCCGAGTTCGAGTCTCGGTCGGACACACAGTTTTAATCTGCCAGGAAGTTTCAACTCTAGTTCTGTTTGATTACACTATTGTGGGCACTGGAAACAGTAACTATAGTAAAATACCATGGAGCCACCATTAGAAGCGACCTAATGTGGAATGATCATACAAAAAAAAAAAAAAAAAAAAAACTGCAGGAAAGGCATATAGCAGACTGAAATTCATTGGATGGATGTTATGGAAGTGTAATTCTTCCAATAAAAAAGTGACTTAGAAAACAACACATATACTCCCGATTCATTACAGAATGTAAGACTCATGTATTAAACAGCTTCAAACGTCTGATTACTTTAAAAAGAGTTAATGTGTTAAAATTTGGCGTTAAGCATGTAAGCGAGAAAAAGTTTAGAAAAGGTTTGAAATTACGCTTAAAGTTTGTTGGAAGTCGCTAAGAGCACTCATTTTCAAAAACTGGATGAATAAATTAAGGGTGTTTGCGTGCCATCCGTTACACTGCCCCAAGATAAACACACAGTTTCTAACTGTAAAACTTATGTTACTGTATCAAAGTTTTTACTAAAATTATACCTCTTCATGAGGAGATCATAACAGCATTTTAAATTTTTAAATTCGGTCAGTAATTACGTGGAATATTGAAACTCTAATTTTTGTTTCTCCTGGAGGTAGTGAAGTAGGTAACACGCAAATGATTTTTGGTTCCAGGTTTTAGGATAGGCGCTTGTTGCATGGGCTGTTAGTCCTGTTCTTGAGCGTTACTCATCAGTCTGCACTCATTAACGGGTACGATTAATTGACTGATTTAAGATACAAAATCCAGCGAAGAGTAGCGCATTTCGTAATGGGATCGTTTAGTCAGCGCGCTCGTTACGAAGATGCACGATAGCCGCCAGTGGCAGAAGCTACAAGAGACGTGTTAAGTGTCACGATGACGTTTGTAATTCAAATAACGAAAGGGTACTCCAGAAAAGATTCGAGCACCATATTAATTACTCCCACTTCTCCCACATGTGTGTCGAGAACGAGAAAATGAAAAAAATTCGGAACTCGTACGGAAATTTAGCGACAAACGTTCTTCCCAACGCCATTCGCGAATGGAAGAGGGAAACGTGAACAGATAGTGGTTCCAGAAGTACCCTCCGCGACACACAGTAACTGACTTATGGAGCACAGGAATATATGTAAATATTGTATGAACAGTTTCAAAATGGTTCAAATGGCTCTAAGTAGTATGGGACTTAACATCTCAGGTCATCAGTCCCCTAGACTTAGAACTACTTAAACCTAACTAACCTAAGGACATCATACACATCCATGCCCGAGGCAGGATTCGAACCTGCGACCGTAGCAGCCGCGTGGTCCCGGACTGAAGCGCTTAGAACCACTCGGCCACAACGGCCGTCTATCAATTAAAATTTGCAATGGTCTCATATTTTAGTAAACAATATAGAATTTAAACGTGCTCACAGTTTGAGTAAAAAGTATGGATGTTCGATTAGGAAGTATTTATGTGAGTTCATGAAGATTTGGCCTACGTAGACAGGTTTCCGATATATGTGTCTTGGATGTGGGACAGACATATTTTGCGTCAAGGTGTCTCCATTTACTCATACGTATTCATGGAAAAGAATAGAACGGTTGTGCTAATCTCTCAGGTGAAAGACGTGATCCATGACGCGAAGAGACGTTTATCACTTTTATTTCAGCTTTCGTTATGTGGCTTCTTGTGTGGAAGAGAAACGCATTATGTTTCAGTAGGGTGTCAGCCTTCCGCTTCGTACGACTTTATTGCCGGATTGCAACGTATCTGTATGGCTGCTCCCATTCGTCGTTTTGTGGTTTTATGAGGGGCCAGATCCAGCCGTAGAAGGACCTACAGCCACACACACACAGAAAAAGAGTTATCTGTAAAAACAAGTCGCTTTCGAAACTGCGTACATCTGTAGCCTCACTAAAAGTAATGGATGTCAGCGTACAGCTGCAAGACGAATCGCGGTGTACAGATCCTGCAAAAAGCAGCGCGCTTCATGAGAAAATTGCGATCACCGTAATTGAGATTTCGGGGCACGCTCCGCACGAAGAAAGCGGGATCCGTAAGCAACACGGAAAATTATGCAGTTGCAGTTGCAGTTTCATTTTACGCTTGGCTTGATGCGAAGCAAAACTACACGGAGGAGAAGTCGGCTCGGGCAAAAGGAAAACCCAGAAGGCGAGTTACACACGCAAGTCGTGGCCGCGGGCGGATGCGAGTGTTTCGTTTCGCGTGCGAGGTGCCGTCTGCAGATTCACGTAATTACGACTGCAGGATTGCAGCTCGTGCCCTGCCATTAATTTCGGGGAGATTTATTTAGCGGGTAAACAATTAAGGTCCTTCCGTTTTGTTTCGAAAGCGGAGGAGCTGCCGCCCGCTATTCTTTGTCGTTCGCGTCGTTCCTTTTGTAGGGTACGTCGTGGCCGGAGATGTGGTCCTACCGGTTGGGCGCACGACGGCCGTGGAGATTGATGGGCCGAGATTAGGCGAGGAGCGGCCCCCGGCTGCCGGTAGCTGCAAGCGCAGCGCTAGCCGGCCGGCCGTGCGTCGCTCGTTAAGGCGAGCCGGTCCGACTCCCTGGCACGCGTAGGCCAGCTCCCTACAGGCCCCTGGGTTGTACCGAGCCCTACGTGAAAAAAAAGGAGTACCACTGACTGTAGTGACTTCACAGTGACAGAGACAGGGACCAAAGCAGTTCCAAGTAGGAAGTTTTGCTGAAAATGCATAACCGTTCGAAGATTACGAATTACCTCGAAGGAAACGATCTATTGTCACACAGTCAACATGGGTTTAGAAAACATCGTTCCTGTGAAACACAACTAGCTCTTTATTCATGTGAAGTACTAAGTGCTATTGACAAGGGATTTCAGATCGATTCCGTATTCCTGGATTTCCGGAAGGCTTTTGACACTGTACCACACACGCGGCTCGTAGTAAAATTGGGTGCTTATGGAATATCGTCTCAGTTATGTGACTGGATTTGCGATTTCCTGTCAGAGAGGTCACAGTTCATAGTAATTGACGAAAAGTCATCGCGTAAAACAGAAGTGATTTCAGGCGTTCCCCAAGGGCCGGCTGGTGTGGCCGAGCGGTTCTAGGCGCTTCAGTCTGGAACCGCGCGACCGCTACGGTCGCAGGTTCGAATCCTGCCTCGGGCATGGATGTGTGTGATGTCCTTAGGTTAGCTAGTTTTAAGTAGTTCTATGTTCTAAGGGACTGATGACCTCAGATGTTATAGTCCCATAGTGCTCAGAACCATTTGAACCATTTTTTTTTTTTTTTGTTCCCCAAGGTAGTGTTATAGGCCCTTTACTGTTTCTTATCTATATAAACCATTTGGGAGACAATCTGAGCAGCCGTCTTCGGTTGTTTGCAGACAGATGACGCTGTCGTTTATCGACTAATAGTCACCAGAAGATCAAAACAAACAGCAAAACGATTTAGAAAAAATATCTGAATGGTGCGAAAAGTGGCAGTTGACCCTTAATAACGAAAATTGTGAGGTAATCCACATGAGTGCTAAAAGGAACTCGTTAAACTTCGGCTACACGATAAATCAGTCTAATATAAAAGCCATAAATTCAACTAAATACCTAGGTATTACAATTACGAACAACTTAAATTGGAAGGAACACATAGAAAATGTTGTGGGGAAGGCTAACCAAAAGCTGCGTTTTATTGGTAGGACACTTAGAAAATGTAACAGACCTACAAAGGAGACTGCCTACACTACGCTTATCCGTCCTCTTTTAGAATACTGCTGCGCGGTGTGGCATCCTTACCAGGTAGTACTGACGCAGTACATCGAAAAAGTTCAAAGAAAGGCAGCACGTTTTGTATTATCGCGAAATATGGAAGAGAGTGTCACAGAAATGATACAGGATTTGGGCTGGAAATGATTAAAAGAAAGGCATTTTTCGTTGCGACGGAATCTTCTCACGAAATTCCAGTCACCATCTTTTTCCTCCGAATGCGAAGATATTTTGTTGACCCCGACCTACATAGGGCGGAACGATCACCACGATAAAATAAGGGAAACCAGATCTCGTACGGAAAGATATAGGTGTTCAGTCTTTTCGCGCGCTATACGAGATTGGAATAATAGAGAATTGTGAAGGTGGTTGAATGAACCCTCTGCCAGGCACTTAAATGTGATTTTCAGAGTATCCATGTAGATGTAGACGTAGATTGAGAATTTCAAACAAATTACGTTAGGCTGCAGGGAAACTGAGAACGTTATTTTAAACTCGTCTTACTTTGAAGCCGATTATTTACCTCATTCTCCAGTCAAATGTACAGCGTTCGAGCCTGATCTAATGTCGGATACACTGAGATGACGAAAGTAATGGGGTATCTCCTAATATCGGGTCGGAACTCCGTGTGCTCGGCGTGGTGCAGTAACTCGAATTGGCATGGACTCAACATGTTGTTCGAAGCCCATGCAGAAATACTGAGCCATGCTGACTCTTAATTGTGATAGTGTTGCTGATGCATGATTTTGTGCACAAACTGAGCTCTCGATTATGTCTCGTATGCACTCGATGAGATTCATGTTGGGCGGTCTGGATGGCCAGATATTTCGCTCGAATTGTCTAGAAAATTCTAAAAACAAATCACGAACATTTGTGGCCCAGAGACATGGCACATAGCCACCCATAAAAATTCCATCGTTGTTTTGGAACGTGACGTCAATGAACGGCTACAAATTAAGTGGCCGTACATAATAATTTATGAGCCGTGTGTCGGCTCTCAACATACCGGGTGATCAAAAAGTCAGTATAAATTCGAAAACTTAATAAACCACGGAATAATTTCGATAGAGAGGTAAAAATTGACACACATGCTTGGAATGATATGGGGTTTAATTAGAACAAAAAAAAAAAAAAAACAAAGTTCACAAAATGTCCGACAGATGGCGCTGGACAACAAAACTGCTACCGTGACAGGTGAGAGGTAGGCCGATATGTTACACAATCGCATCATCCCCAGCCTGGCTGATAAATACCTGCTGGAACGTACGATGTTTATGCAGGATGGCGCTCCATCCCATATTGCTAGACGCGTGGAAGATCTCTTGCGCGCGTCGTTTGGTGATGATCGTGGGGTCAGCCGCCACTTTCGGCATGCTTGGCCTCCCAGGTCCCCAGACCTCAGTCCGTGCGATTATTGGCTTTGGGGTTACCTGTATTCGCAAGTGTATCGTGGTCGACCGACATCTCTAGGGATGCTGAAAGACAACATCCGACGCCAATGCCTCACCATTACTCCGGACATGCTTTACAGTGCTGTTCACAACATTATTCCTCGACTACAGCTATTGTTGAGGAATGATGGTGGACATGTTGAGTATTTCCTGTAAAGAACATCATCTTTGCTTTGTCTTACTTTGTTATGCTAATTATTGCTGTTCTGATCAGATGAAGCGCCATTTGTCGGACATTTTTTGAGCTTTTGTATTTCTTTGGTTCTAATGAAACCCCATGTCATTCCAAGCATGTGTGTCAATTTGTACCTCTATATGTACATTATTCCATGATTTATTCAGTTTTCAAATTTATACTGACTTTTTTATCACCCGGTATATCGCGCTGTTAAGATTGTTCTGAGTCCTTCCATTCCATCATTAACTAGTTCTTTCATATTTATCGTTATGCTGCGTACGATTCTGTTGAGATTCCCCTCTGGCGGCATGTCTGGTCTTATCGATCTTCCAGTCGTTGCTTCCTGTTAGCCTTGTGTAAGGGAATAAGATATTTGTGGGGATGGCCGGTTGGTTGCCTAGCGGTGACGAGTCGGTCGGTCGGTTTTTAAAATCGGGAGTTAGAGAATGTCGTAGGATGAGACCATAGACTTACTAAACAAAAACTAGACCGCGCATTGGCGCTAGTGTCGCGTCGCCACATTGAATGTGATAGATGCCGCCATTTGCAGGGAAACAGTGCGTAAACATGGTTCGCTCGTGTGCTGCTTTTAATTGTAACAGTTTAATGGAAGCAAAGTCGAAGACGGAAACAATGTTACATTTCACAGGTCAGTCATTTCTGGTTGGTTGTTACTTAATACTACTTGTGTAGAGTTTTGGTAGGTATTGAGTCCCATAAACCAACTTCTTACAGCACAATAACGATTTATTCGGATAACGTTCACAGGTTAACATCAAAGTACAAGAGCAAGCACTCGACTCCTCCTAACTCTCCAGGCGAAGCAGACCCAAAGATAGTAAATGTAGCAAAGACATATACATAGGTATGCACGGAAGTACAGGTTATTACTGTACGATCGCTACACTTGTATATAGTATTTTCATGGATAAATAATACATCATGAGCGTTTGTTTTTGTTTAGGTTTCCCCTTACAAATGATTTTCTAAATCGGAAATGGATAGTTGCTATTCGGAGAGAGAAATTCCAACTGACAGCAAATCATTTGCTGTGCTCTCTTCATTTTGGAGAGAATTGTTACATGGAAAATTATGTAAATAGACGTCAACTGACGGACGATGCTATACCGACAGTATTTGGATTTCCAACTCATTTGAAAAAGGTATAGTGTACTGGAAATCGTGCAATATAGGCCTAGGTTAAATAGTGTGGAAATACTGTCAGTGTGTATAATTTTGAACGTTCCTTTTCCTGGTTACCAAGGCAATCAAATATATATTAAGTATGAATGAGAGGTAGGTCGAATAATTGCGTTTAGATATTTAACATGTGTTGTCAGGTGCTGATTATACTTCGTAAATGATCAAATATTTGATCAAATGTTGCAAACTCAACCACTTTCAGAGGTGCTATCAGTGTTAAAACCTAATGTGCCTATGAAATTCCTACGGTATTTAAAGTGATATGGGTTATTACAACTAATCATACCAAAATTCGAGTGTAGACAATACTGTGCTAAACAAAAGTAAGCGTGCAAAATGTACACAGTATTCGGCAAAAAGCAATCAGGACCTGACCGGAAAATTACGTGAATTAAATAATAATCGTAGTTACATGTAATTATCTAATGCAAATAACTCGATGTAAAGTCGCTGCACCTTGTCAGGAAAGAGCCTTACATTCTTAAATTTCGCGTCTCTATGCAGACGTATTTCGGAAATTAGGAAACTTCATTCATTTAAGTATACTTTTAAAATGGACTCGAATACTCAGTACTTTTTTAAACGAACATGTGTTTAATTTGTGCTTCAATTTGCTCTTGTTGCGTCTCATATACTTCAAATCACAACCTCAGGACTAGGATTCATCCCTGCAAATGGCGGCGATCAGCTGCTTCAATTGGGGGATAGTTGCCTCGCTTCTCCGCTACGGCGTGGTAGGGGCTTGGATGAGACCGCCGTGGCGTGGCGGTGGAGAGTTGGCTGTTGTTCCGGGAAGCCGCGAGGTCTATCCTGGCGGTGCGGGACGTGTGGGGCGAGTTGACGGAACAAGGCTCTTGCTGTGAACACCAGGGGGCCACGGCTGTGGTTCCGAGTCACTACTTGGTGGGAGCGGCAACGGATGTCTTAAAATTTTCCGTCTGGAGGCGGGAATGATGGACTAGTAACTCGCCTAACCTGAGGAGTGGTATTTCGCCGCCGTGGGTGCAGAGAAGACGAGGGCTCCGGTGACAGAGCGCGTGGCTGCGTGACTGTGCCCAGTTGGGTACGCTGGCGACGTGGACACGGTCGGGTGTCAGGAACCTTTGCGTCGGATTTCACCTGCTGTTCCTCTGATAAACTGCAAGTAAAGTTGGTTAAAGGTTTAGATGTTAATTGAAGAATTTGGGTTTGTGCAACCAGCGTCTTTTCTGCCTTGTGGCCTCCTGCGTTCGGGTTTCCTGTCCCTGTCGCCCGTGTGATCTTTTCCGCTTCGTATTAGTACTGGCCGGTAGGAAGTGTATTTTTGGGCAGGGATTATTGTTTTAGATTACATTTTTCTCTGCCTTGTGGCCTCCTGCGTTCGGATCTCCTGTCCCTGTCGCCGGTGTAATTGTAGACAGTAATCTTTTGACTTCTTATTAGTACTGCCTGAGAGGAAGTGTATTTTTGGGCAGGGATTATGGTTCCTGATTTGATTCCTCCTCCCCCCTGGCCTCGCGTGAGGTCGATTTGATGGCTGAATGTGAGGCGTTGTGGGTCTGTTAGTCCGCTTCTAGCCTGAGCATCCTTCGGGAGACAATTATGGCCGCCCTTACACCTGGTCGTTTAATTATTTCTATCCCGGGACATTTTGGTGGCAGGACACGGTATTAAAGTTGTTAGTTATTGAAAAATGTTAAATGGTTGTATTTTACTCTGATTGTTTTTGGCCACTGTTTAAAAAGGTGAAGTTTGCCTTTCATTGGTGTTTTTTAAAAAATTACGTGGCTTTAAAATTGTTAGTTATTGTAATAGGTGAATGACTGTATCTTTAATTTGATATTTTTAATCTACTTCTCATCCTTTGAAAATGCTAGTTCTGCCTCCCTGTTAGCGAGCCTTTGTAATTTAATATCTTGTCGTGGCAAAATTTAAGACAAATGGCTCCCTACATGTTCGGTAGCGAAATTATATGCAAATTGGTGTTCTGCTTCATTACTTGGAAAGTTTTAATTTTGTTATTAAATGCTTTTTTAAAGTCTGTTTTAAGTAAAATGGCTTGGCTATTAGCGATAAAGTAAAGTTTTTAATTTCATTACTTGGAAAATTTTGATTTGTTATCAGATGTTTTATCAAAGCCGGTTTTAAGTAAAATGGCTTGGCCGTTAACTGTAAATTGTTTTGAAAAGGCACTCATGCCTGCTAGCTTTTGGATCTGTTCCAGGTCAAGTGGCAAAGAAATGACTTTTAATGGTTGAAGTAATCAATAAAGAAATTGTAAATTGCAACTCGACAGTAACCAATTAATTTTGGCCCCGTTTCCCAACTGGGGGTTTTCCTTGATTAATCGTAACACCCGTCTCAATTTCCAGTCAATGATCGTTTCAGTTGGACCAGACGACTCACTTCATTTCATGTCAACGCTGCCCACACCATTTTGGAGCCACCACCAGCTTGCCCAGTGGCTTATTCACTACTTGGTTCCATGGCTTCGTGGGGTCTGCGCCACAATCGGGCCCTACCATCAGGTCCTACCAACTGAAATCGGGACTCAGACGACCAGGTCACGGTTTTCCAGCCGTCTAGGATCCAAACGATATGGTCACGAGTCCAGGGAAGGCGCTGCAGGTGATGTGCTGTTGCCAAAGGCACTCGTGTCTGTCGTCTGCTGCCACAGCCGCACTTTCCTGACGGATAAGTTCATCGTACGTCCCACATTGACATAGTCTTGATTGTCTGTCAGCACTGACAACTCTTCGCAAACGCAGCTGCTCTCGGTCGTTGAGTGAACACTGCATTGTCCGTGGTAAATGGTAATGCCTGAAATTTGGTTTTCTTCGGCACACAGTCTTGGAATATTGAATTCCCTAACTATTGTTAGGGCATGTCCCATGCTTCCAGCTCCAACCACCATTCCGCGATCAATGTGTTAATTCCCCTGGTGCGGCCATAATCACAAAGGAAACCACTGGGTGCAAATGACAGCTCCGCCAATGGGCTGTCGTTTTACACCCTGTGTACGCGATACTACCACCATCTATATATGTGCATACGGCTATCCCAAGACTTTCGTCACCTCAATGCTCAGTCACAAGGGAAAAATACTAAAGAGAAAAATAATCACACCTCTACACTGAAAGTTTCGTATGCGCTGTCTCATTAGTAGTATCCGGGCATCCGCATGTAATTACACCACTAGATTGCTGGAGAGGCAGACCCACCACTATAAAAGGAGACGGAGAGTAGGGAAGCAGTAACGATGAACCGGCCGTGCGCTCATGTGGCCGTTTGCGCTTAATGAACTTCTCTCGTCTTCGTTTCCCAGCGACGGGTGCACACACATCACACGGGGGGGGGGGGGGGGGGGGGGGGCAGGCTTGCGGCTGTTTGAAGTGACTTAATGAGATGTGTGACTCTCTGCTGGGGTCTTGTCTTATTCGCTATTCCGTATGGTAACAGGGGTCGCTTTCCGAGGTGAGAGGTCGGATGGCCGTGCTGTGGTTGGCGATACTTTATCATGAAGAGTGTGCCTACACCATTTGAACGATTACTGCTTACCCCTGACTTGGTGATCGCGGGTTTGCGTCTTCCGAGTCGCCACGATTCTCATCTCTGGTTCCTTGATTGCTGGATGTTGCACTCCCAGCTTCCTTACTTCACTGAGGGCCGGTACAGAAACAAATGATGTGCATATTGGCTCGTTTGTTGTTCGCAAAAATTCCTGTTGTCTTGCCGAGGCCTTGTTGCCAAAATTTGCTTTTGGACCCCTCGTTTGTAGCATTGTCTAGTTTTTGCTAGCCGCTGTTATTATTATCTGTGTTCTCAATGTGTATCAGCAACTGTGATAATCGGAATACGACCGAGTTATTTTTGTAAGACATTTCTAAAAAGAAATATATCTTGTCCAGTTTAAGTCTGATCAACACATGGTATAATTACGGTTGAGGGTAGAAACTGATAATTTTAAAATTGTCTGTGTGCCTCCTTTGAATATTCAACCATTAAAACTTTTATAAACCATTTATATCTCTGACTGTCAGTTAATTTTAAAACATTTGTACATGAAATAGGCACAGTTTCTCTTGCTTTAAGATCACTGCTCCAAGATCAAAGACTCGTGCGCCAATCTGTAATTTATTTCTGTTACACGATTCTAATTTCTAATCTTATAGAGTCTAAACTGAAATAAGTGACTGTCTGATGCGTAGGCTGAAGCCCATCATTTTATGTTACCTAATACATTCATTTTCATCTTCTTTCTAGTTCTGGATTAGATCTGTTAATATTTCTGTAGTATCGTTTCTTATTGATGCCGCCGCAGCCGATGCCTCAAAAATTGCTGCGTGCGCCTCGAGCGGCGTTTTGAACATCGCCGCAAATGATGGATCTCCAGGCCGCCTACCAATGAAGACCTCCAGGATGGTGTTATAATCGTCGGGCAACTCGACACCAGTCCTCTAGACGTAATTACTTCCGTGTCGCTAGTCGGCGCCTGTGTAGTAAAACGCACGCACCTGTCGGGCTTTTGCTTGCAATTAGCAGCGTCTACCACAAGTTGTCTGCAGTGTTGCAGTTATTTCGCACAAGGCGAGTAAATTATATACTTTTTTAAAGTTTACTTGCGTCAACTAATCTTTTGATTGCATGTCCACATTCCTACGGCGACAAATAGTTTGGCCACCTTCCAGCCATTTATCATTGGGACGTAACATCTGGCTCCTCGGAACATAATGGTTATCGACTCGCATCATCAAGATTTTTTGTGATCTATTTGTGAGTTGGGCCGGCCGCTGTGGCCGAGAGGTTCTAGGCACTTCATTCCGGAACCGCACGACTGCTACGGTCGCAGGTTCGAATCCTGTCTCGCGCATGGATGTGTGTGATGTCCTTTGGTTAGTTAGGTTTAAGTAGTTCTAAGTTCTAGGGGACCGATGACATCTGATGTTAAGTCCCATAGTGCTCAGAGCCATTTGAACCATTTGAGCCATTTGTGAGTTGGATATTGCATTGTGGTGACACTTGCGAATTCAGGTAAAGGTTTTTTAAATGATTGAAAGAGCTAAAAATTCGGATCTACCAAAAATAAAAAGTAAAAGTAAAGATATTTCGCAGAATATTCAAAGGCAACTATTTGGAATATTTTTCTGGTTAAACAGTTTTGTGTTACTTCAAACACTGTAGTTCTCAGGAACTAAATTAATATTATTTACGGTCTTCAATGCCGCTGAGGCAAAATAAAGGTGTAAAATATTAGTGTTTCGTATGCTCAGCACTACCTCCTCCATGCTTCTTAACAGTCCAACAGCAGAAAGGGCTGGTCAGGAGAACCGTGTGATTTTGAACACTGACTGCTGCTGCTGAAGAGGCTAGACAAGTAAGGTTACCACATTAGCCTCCTGTTCTTCTTCCAGCACGGAAACTGTGTACCCCAACCGTCTGCAACTAGAGTTCACCCTGTGTGCATAATGTGAGACTGAGGCGGGACATAGGTACCACCTAGTGGGTTGTGATAAACCGCCTAAAAACCACGCGTAGGCTGACAGACTCCGTAGCCGTCGTCGTTGGTCCGCGAAGCGGTTTCGACCCGGATGAGGCTCGCCTTCCCGAGTTCCGGAAACGCCATTTTAGAGTGCTCGGCTGCCCTGACTGGTCGAACGTGGACCAGATATCGGATGTCAGCTAAGTAAAAAAATGAGGGACACTCCAGCTTTTCTAACTTTGCCCTAATGTTGGTGAGAAGATTGTAAAGTGGGAACGCGTAGGAACAATCACAACTAAAGCAAGAGGAGGCAGCCTTCATGCACGTCCGGACAGGGATTGTTGAGAGTTGCAGAGAGCGGTAGTAAAAAATTGTATGAAATTAGCGGAAGACATTATTTCTCAATTCCAAAGTGCTTCCAAGAGTCGAACTTGCACGTTGACTGTGCCTATGGACCAAAAAAAGCGTGTGGTACAATGGTCAAATGCTAAGCGACGCTGAGCGATGCTGCCCCTGGACAGTGGTGGCTGGAAAAGAGCGACTGGAAGCGACGAATCATAGTATATTCTGTGGCAGTCCGGTGGAAGGACTTGGCTTTAGCAAATCCTGCAGAACAATACCCGCCACCACGTTCAGATATTACAGTGAAGTACGGAAGAGCTAGTGTTGCGGTACGTGGGTGCTTCTCGTGGTTGCGTTGAGGTTCTCTTAATACGCTTAAGCATATGAACACTTTTTACAGCATCGTGTATTCCTAACAGTAGAGGAACAGTTCGGAGAGGATGGTTATTTTTATTAGCATGACAACGCATCTTGTCATAAAACAGCATTTGTGAAGCAATGGTTTGTGGACACCAACATTCCTGAAATGAACTGACCTATTCGGACTCCCGATTTGAGTCCACTGTAACAACTTCTGGATGAGCTAGAACCTCGACTTAGCACCACACCCCAGCGTCCAACATGGATATCTTCTCTGGTTTCGGTTCTTGAGGAAGAATGGGCTGCATTGCTCCACAGAGATCCAGACAATTCATTGCAAGCGTCCGCAGCAGACTTCAAGCCAACATAAAGACGATCGGGGACACACCCCATTACAATGTCCACTAAGAGATAGCTATCTTCGTCAGTTATTTCCTATGGATGTCAATAGGATTGTTAAGATACATATGAAAATAATTCTTCTTTGTATATGCGACAGGAAGTAAGTTTAAAGTTAAATGAGTTCTCAAGATCAAAAGTTCGTTTGTTTGACTGAAAATCTTGAGTGTAAATTGACAAACTTCAAGAGTATGTGCCGAGCAATGGCGAGGGTTGGGTAAGGCCAAGCGTTTTTCGAAATACGTGTTAGAATGTTGCAAGCGAAGCTAAGAGAACTTCACCACAGATAAATAAAGCCAAAGTACAACCATTCTGCAGACCCTACGTATCCACTTGTAGAGATCGTACAGATAAACTTGCACAAGCAGGCGTTCTCCCACGCAAAAAATTTAGATGGATCTTAAAGAAAACTGAATGTAGAAAAAACTACCCTCTGCTCTGTATTTCACAATGATTCTCTGAATGTAGCAGACAAAAATCTAGTAACAAGTCGAACTGCTAATGCTACTGTATCACCAAAAATTTAGTCAATCTGCGAAAAGGATATACAGGGCTATTACAAATGATTGAAGCGATTTCATAAATTCATTGTAGCTCCATTCATTGACATATGGTCACGACACACTACAGATACGTAGAAAAACTCAAAAAGTTTTGTTCGGCTGAAGCCGCACTTCAGGTTTCTGCCGCCAGAGCGCTCGAGAGCGCAGTGAGACAAAATGGGCGACAGGAGCCGAGAAAGCGTATGTCGTGCTTGAAATGCACTCACATCAGTCAGTCATAACAGTGCAAGGACACTTCAGGACGAAGTTCAACAAAGATCCACCAACTGCTAACTCCATTCGGCGATGGTATGCGCAGTTTAAAGCTTCTGGATGCCTCTGTATGGGGAAATCAACGGGTCGGCCTGCAGTGAGCGAAGAAACGGTTGAACGCGTGCGGGCAAATTTCACGCGTAGCCCGCGGAAGTCGACGAATAAAACAAGCAGGGAGCTAAACGTACCACAGCCGACGGTTTGGAAAATCTTACGGAAAAGGCTAAAGCAGAAGCCTTACCGTTTACAATTGCTACAAACCGATGGATCGGTCGTGGTGGAGATCATGATCAGCAATTCATGTCAGGCCTCCACGCTCTCCCGACTTAACCCCATGCGATTTCTTTCTGTGGGGTTATGTGAAAGATTCAGTGTTTAAACCTCCTCTATCAAGAAACGTGCCAGAACTGCGAGCTCGCATCAACGATGCTTTCGAACTCATTGATGGGGACATGCTGTGCCGAGTGTGGGAGGAACTTGATTATCGGCTTGATGTCTGCCGAATCACTAAAGGGGCACATATCGAACATTTGTGAATGCCTAAAAAAACTTTTTGAGTTTTTGTATGTGTGTGCAAAGCATTGTGAAAATATCTCAAATAATAAAGTTATTGTAGAGCTGTGAAATCGCTTCAATCATTTGTAATAACCCTGTAGATATTTGTAACTAACCTGTTTCTACGGGTTATTACGTTATTATTGGGAATGTAAATACTTATTGCTTGTGAAGTTAACGTGAGAAGATTAGGGTCGCCACCGACTCTAACCATACAACTGATCGAAGGTTTGGTCCAGTCGGAAAATAAATTAATTTGATCACAGAGCAAAAACTCACAAAAATGCATACGTTGTGATGTCGCTCATAGCGGATACGATGTAATTAATAGTATTGCCTGTGCACGGTTCACGACAATCAAACATTTAAAATAAAATAGAAAATGCATGAACACTGCATAAGATCAGCTCCCAACAACACACCTGAAAATAAGACTTAATCTAAGGCATTTGTCTTAAAATAAAGGGAAACTAATCACTGGACCTGTGCGTAAGGAAACGCGTTGGATGTGCTAACAGGAAAGCTATGAGGTAAGTGGCTTAAGTGCAAAAACGTAAACTCGGAACACAAGAGAAAATTGTAGATAAAATCATTTATTCCTAAAATAAGGATGTGAGGCATGTACACAGTTCCTGATAACATTAGTTCCTAAGACATTAAAGAAAAGCGTCGATACGTTCACCGCTATAATCCACAACTAAAATCATTGGTGTGAATCATTCATACAACTGCTGTTGCCTGATAACTGATCGCAATAACTCGTGAAACGGTACACGTTTCGCAGTACACCCGCGTGCCCACGTGGTTTGTGGAGACGCAGTTTCTAGGTATCGTGGCCAAGTTGCAACAATATCACATCACACAATCATGAACAGTTAACGTTCTTTAAAACAAACATGAGACCGGACAGTTAGTGATGACGGTAGCCCAACAAAACTTTAATGTTCAACCACGTGGTCGGCTCCCCACGGACGAAAGATACATAAAGCAAGGAAAATTTATGAGAAGGCAAAGCTATTAATATTTAGAAAAACGAAAGCTTATACAGGCACAGCTGACGGCAAACAGACATACATTCAGAAGCGAGTGCTCACTTCTTATCGACGCCTTTGTGTGGCGTTCTTCCAGTGGATCCAAGTCTGCTATAGAAACTTACTAAATGACAAATCTGCCAAAGTTTTGCATTCCTCGCTGCGACAAGGCAACGCAATCTTTCAGAGTTGAAAAGCGAGACGAAAAGCTAACAGCTCTCCCCTCGCCAAATAACAACGCGCCACGCGGTCAGTCTAACTCACCCTTCTTCGACTGGAGCACAACTGTAGACGCTTCCCATACCGGCGGCACTCTGCCTCCCGCTTCTTCTCCAGCCTCTTCCACGCTCCGCGTAGCCCGGAAAACCCAAAGATGCCATTTCCGCCACCAACCTAACGCAGGTGGATTTTTCACAAGTAGCGAAAACCTCTTTGCCTTCTTGACCACTACGAGAGGTGGCTATTCTGTACAACTGCTGCTGAATCTGTACGACTATCGCAGACTTTCTGCAGCAGACTACGCCACCGTCTAGCAACGTGACACACAACCACATTCATTCAATCACGCCACTATGATAATTATGAGAAAAGAGAAACAAGGAAGGAAAGAGAAATACTAGTGAAAATGGGCTACCGGACTAATGAAAGGTGGCTACAGAACCCTTTCATAATGTGCACGTGACGGTAGGGAAGCTATTCAAGAGCACTGAAAATTTTAACGCAACAAAATTGGGAACTGTATGTTTCAAACTACGGCTAGCTGTAAGCGAGTAAGAAGCGGATCGAATTACTCAGTACTGCGACTGGTTGCTCAGAACAACCTGCGAGGCGGAAAAGTTTTTAGAAAAAGTTATTCGGACCGGCGAGTTGCAGTTGCAACTCAATACCATTGTAAAACTCCACTTCCCTGGATAGTAGACTCCTGAAAATGCACCCTTTGATTTGAATTAGAGTATGGTTCTAATTATTTAACGGCCAAATTCGCGTTTTTTTAATATTTACACTGACGCTCCCAATTTCGACATTTATATCCATCATCCAATAAAAATGGTTCAAATGGCGCTGCGCACTATGGGGCTTAACATCGGAGGTCATCGGTCCCCTAGAACTTAGAACCACTTAAACCTAACTAACATAAGGACATCCCACACATCCATGACCGAGGCAGGATTCGAACCTGCGACCGTAGCGGTCGCGCGGTTCCAGACTGTAGCGTCTAGAACGACTCGGCCACTCCGGCCGGCTCATCATCCAATAGCTTCATCTGCTTCACAGTTGTCCCATGATGAAAGATGTCGCCTCCACGTAAACACAAAGTAAACAGAAGTCTGCTAATCAAGAAATTATCATGCCACAGGAAGCAAAACTGTAGAGATCTGAATCAGAAGCAGCAACGCCAGCCGCTGTATTACAACTACGTTGTAAATTATAGCTACCTCATTTTTGTGAATGCTGTAAACAATTTACTCACACAACGAGGAGAGATGAAGGATATTTAGCAAAATTCAGCTCACACGAATGACAAGTGTCGCAACAGATTCAGAAATATTTCTGAAGGACATCCTGCCAGTCAGCGATCATTCTTCTGGTCGAAGAGATTGGGTTCTCACCCGATTATCCCTTTCCTTCATTTCATTCCCTTCTTGAGACATATCAGTTTTAATACATTACAAAAATTCTTACAGTGAGTTTTTCTTTACATTTATCCACTTCGATCTATCATTTACATGATTCCCTGAAGTCCAACACTATTTCATGGATGCCGTATTTTAAGAAATTACAATGCAGCTTCAAACAGAAATATTCTCCTACTGCGGAAAATGGTTACGTTTAGAGCAGTCAGATTCCCCGTAGTACTGCATTCCCGTCGTTTCATTCAAGAAAAGCCACATGTCCGTTGTTGGAGTACGTTTGACGTAGTACTCCTTGAAACTAAAAGAAAATTTTTTATCGTATCGTGAAATCGATATTTGATACAGATTTTTATCGCTTTTATTCGTATGAAGTGCAGCGTATAATTCGTGCTTCATTATACCAGGTGGACCTAACATCGTCTCTTAATATCTCGGTACCACTGACATTCAGCACAGTTTCGCAGTGTTCCACCTCTTTTTTATACCTCTCTAGTGTATCACGGACAGAAGAGAGTGCTTCTTTCTCCTCGCTTTTCGTAGTTTTCACAAATTTTACTTCGGTGATATAAGCTAAGCAAAATGAAATACACTCTAAGACAAAAAAAAAATAGCAAGTCAATAACGCATTGATCTATCCCTATCCCCTATGCAAACAGTTATTCGGCTTGGCATTGATTAATAAAGTTGTTGTATATCCTCTTGAGGGACATCGTGCCAGATTCTGTCCAGTTGACGCATTAGATCGTCAAAATCATGGTTTAGATGGAGAAAACTTTTAGAAACCTTGGCCGTGTGCGGACAGGCATTATCTTGCTGAAATGTAAGTCAGAAGGATAACAAAACTGGGCTTGGAATATTGGCGACGTAGTGCTGTGTTGTAACGGTGCCGCGGTTGACAACCGAAGGGGTTCTGCTACCAAAAGAAATTTCACTCCTGGTTGTTGGGCCACATGTCCGGCAACGATTAGGTTCGTAACCCATCGCTGTCCGGGAAGTCTGCAGACACGTCTCCGATGGTCATCGGGGCTCATTTCGATACGGGACTCCAGACTGAAGACAATTTTCCTCGATTCAACGAGATTCCAGGGCGAAGACGTGTCTGGAGGCGCCGCGGACAGTGGTGGGATACGAACATGTCGCCAACCACATCGACCAACAGCTAGGTGTGGTGGTGTGGATTCATATTTCCTTTCGTAGTGAAATCCTTTGGCTGTCAACCGTGGCACCGTTACAGGACAGAGGTACGTTGACAATATTAAACGTCCAGTTTTGTTGTCCTTCATGGGAAGCCATGCTGGGTTTAAATTTCAGCAAGATAATGCCCAAACACACACGGCGAGAGTCTTATGATCTTCTAACCCTTCCTTGGCTAGCAAGGTTGCTGGCTCTCTCCCCAACTGAGAATGTTTGGAGCATTATGGACAGGGCACTCCAACCATCTGGCGATTTTGACGATTTATAGTGCCAATTGAACGGAATTTTGCGTCAAATCCTTCAGGAGGACATCCAAAAGCTTTATAAATCAATACCAAGGCGAATAACGTCTTGCTTAAGGACCAGAGGTGGACCGGCGCGTTATTGAATTCCTCAATTTGTGAAGCTTGCAAAGAATGGTGTGTCACTCACAGGCATGTAACACGACATAAGAACAACAGTCGAAAACGATCCTAACCGGCAGAGACTGGAGACAAGTGTCACCCCTTGACAATGAGAGTCGTTTACCAAATCACCAGAAATTGTTCTGACAGTGAATGCCGGTTCCTCTCAACTAGTTTCCGTTTGAAAGGATTTGCATGCAATTGATTTCTGTAGTCGGATAGCTCCGTAAAGTTGAGAGGCGCCCACATGCCTTGCTCATACTGTGGCATCATGCAGTCAGGCCTGCAAGATGAGTGGTCTGCCAAGCGAGTGGATTTATTCTTATTTATCGCAAAACATCAATGACTGATTATGAGCTCTAGTACTCACAATTAAGATACAAATTATTCTCATGTTTCAATATTACGCAACGGAAACGGATGGCCGTTCTTCAGGTCATCTCGCACCTCCATCGAGGTGGGGGAGCAGCTTGCTACCGTATTTGTCAGCCACATTTCAGGCGCTCAAAGCTCAGATAAATTTCATCTCTTTGGTTCCACCAAAGGTGACCAAAGGACCGTCTCAAAGATGATCATATATTGCACATTCACTATCTGTGGTTAGCAGACGACCATACATTCATTCATTTCGCAGATCTCGCCAAATTGGGTGTAGGGATTTACACTCCTGGAAATGGAAAAAAGAACACATTGACACCGGTGTGTCAGACCCACCATACTTGCTCCGGACACTGCGAGAGGGCTGTACAAGCAATGATCACACGCACGGCACAGCGGACACACCAGGAACCGCGGTGTTGGCTGTCGAATGGCGCTAGCTGCGCAGCATTTGTGCACCGCCGCCGTCAGTGTCAGCCAGTTTGCCGTGGCATACGGAGCTCCATCGCAGTCTTTAACACTGGTAGCATGCCGCGACAGCGTGGACGTGAACCGTATGTGCAGTTGACGGACTTTGAGCGAGGGCGTATAGTGGGCATGCGGGAGGCCGGTTGGACGTACCGCCGAATTGCTCAACACGTGGGGCGTGAGTCTCCACAGTACATCGATGTTGTCGCCAGTGGCCGGTGGAAGGTGCACGTGCCCGTCGACCTGGGACCGGACCGCAGCGACGCACGGATGCACGCCAAGACCGTAGGATCCTACGCAGTGCCGTAGGGGACCGCACCGCCACTTCCCAGCAAATTAGGGACACTGTTGCTCCTGGGGTATTGGCGAGGACCATTCGCAACCGTCTCCATGAAGCTGCGCTACGGTCCCGCACACCGTTAGGCCGTCTTCCGCTCACGCCCCAACATCGTGCAGCCCGCCTCCAGTGGTGTCGCGACAGGCGTGAATGGAGGGACGAATGGAGACGTGTCGTCTTCAGCGATGAGAGTCGCTTCTGCCTTGGTGCCAATAATGGTCGTATGCGTGTTTGGCGCCGTGCAGGTGAGCGCCACAATCAGGACTGCATACGACCGAGGCACACAGGGCCAACACCCGGCATCATGGTGTGGGGAGCGATCTCCTACACTGGCCGTACACCACTGGTGATCGTCGAGGGGACACTGAATAGTGCACGGTACATCCAAACCGTCATCGAACCCATCGTTCTACCATTCCTAGACCGGCAAGGGAACTTGCTGTTCCAACAGGACAATGCACGTCCGCATGTATCCCGTGCCACCCAACGTGCTCTAGAAGGTGTAAGTCAACTACCCTGGCCAGCAAGATCTCCGGATCTGTCTCCCATTGAGCATGTTTGGGACTGGATGAAGCGTCGTCTCACGCGGTCTGCACGTCCAGCACGAACGCTGGTCCAACTGAGGCGCCAGGTGGAAATAGCATGGCAAGCCGTTCCACAGGACTACATCCAGCATCTCTACGATCGTCTCCATGGGAGAATAGCAGCCTGGATTGCTGCGAAAGGTGGATATACACTGTACTAGTGCCGACATTGTGCATGCTCTGTTGCCTGTGTCTATGTGCCTGTGGTTCTGTCAGTGTGATCATGTGATGTATCTGACCCCAGGAATGTGTCAATAAAGTTTCCCCTTCCTGGGACAATGAATTCACGGTGTTCTTATTTCAATTTCCAGGAGTGTATTTTGTGGGAGTGCACATGTGATCAATGTATTAAATAAATTGTCATTCTTTCCTACACTGGTATCCGGCTTCGGTGTATTAAGTGAACTTGAGTTATTATTACAAAAAATATGTTGTTCTGACAAGAGTAGCGAAGAATGTTGTACCTATTTTCAATGTCGGGCGGTACTGTAGCCTTTCAAAGTGACACAATGTTACGACCTTTGTGTGAGTCAAACAGAAGGGAAACTGGATAGTACTTGATTGGAGGCGTGTAGTGTGGTCAGACGAGCGGCGATATTTCTCTGTTTTCAAATGGTGTCGAGTGCAGTGACAACGCAATGAGCCGCTTAACACAGCGAATGAGGAGGGGGCAGTTCAGAAGTGAAGTGTTTCTGTGGTGTCTTGGGCCAACTTTTTCATGTTACCGTTTACCATAATTACGAGAGGCAACACATTTTTTTCTGAATGCAGGTTGGTTTTATTCACGATGACAACACACCATATTGTTCTCTACTGTTTCAATGTAATCTCTCTTCGGAGCGACGGCTTTACGCCACTTCACTGGGAGGGCCTGTACGCCTGCATGGTACCACCCTAGTGGACGAAGTCGCAGCCAACGTCGTGCTGCATCAGTAGCCTGCCGATCACACACGCACTGCTTCCCGTGAGTGCATCCTTCATTGGACCAAAGACATGGAACCCGGGAATGTGTGTGTGAATTCCTAAGGGACCAAACTGCTGACGTCATCGGTCACAAGTTTCTGAAAAGAGTAATATACAGATGAACGGAAAAGAAAATTGAGGGTATGTTAGATGATGAACAGTTTACCTTTAGAAAATGTAAACGCACGAGAGGGTCAATTCTGACCTTGCGGTTGATAATGAAAAGTAAGGCTAAAGAAAAACCAATACACGTTCATAGGATTTGTCGACCTGGAGAAAGCATTCGAAAATGTAAAATGGTGCAAGATGTTTGAAATTCTGAAAAAAGGGTAGTCGATAGGAAGGGGCGTTTAATATACGATATGTACAAGAGTCAAGAATGAACAATAAGAGTGGACGACCAAGAACGTAGTGCTCTGATTAAAAAGGGCCTAAGACAGGGATGTAGTCTTTCAGCCTTGCTGTGCAGTCAGTACATCGAAGAAGCAATCGTGGAAATAAATGAAAGGTTCAGGACTGGAATTAAAATTCAAGGTGAAAGGGTATCAAAGATACGATTCGCTGATGTATTGCTGTCCTGTGTGAAAGTGAAGAAGGATTACATGGTCTTCTGAACGGAATTGACAATCTAATGAGTACGTAATGTGGATTGATTGAGAGCAAATCGAAGAAAGAGGGAAGTAATGAGAAGTAGCAGAAATGAGAACAGTGAGAAACTTAACATCAGGATTGAAGGTCACGAAGTAGATGAAGTTACAGAATTCTGCTACCTAGGCAGCAAAATAACCAATGACGGACGGAGCAAGGAGGACATCAAAAGCAAACTAACACTGGCAAGAAGGGCATTCCCGGCCAAGAGAAGTCTACCAGCATCAAATATAGGCCTTTATTTGAGGAAGAAATTTATGACAGTGTACGTCTGGAGCACAGCATTGTGTGGTGGTGAGACGTGTACCGTGGCAAAACCAGAACAGAAGAGAATCGAAGCATTTTAGATGTACTGCTACAGAAGAATGTTGAAAATTAGATGGTAACAAGGTAAGAAATGAGATGGTTCCGCGCAGAATCGGAGGCACTAACAAGGAGAACAGACAGGGTGCTATGATATCTGCTAATACATCAGGGAATGACTTCCACGGTACTAGAGGGAGCTGTAGAGGGCAAAAACTGTAAAGGATGACAGAAATTGGAATACATCCAGCAAATAACTGATGACGGAGGTTGCGGGGGCTACTCTGAGAAGAAGAGGTTGGCACAGAAGACGAATTCGTGGCGGGCCTCATCAAACCAGAAGATTGATACCCCCCCCCCCCCCCAAGTGGTCTTTTATTAGGCGGCGAGGAATCTAATTGCCACACACCTTTTAGTAATCCTACTGGTGGATGGGTGTGTCAGCACTAACAAACGAGACGTCCAGCTCAGCAGGTCCTCGTAGATATTCTGCAAGCGCCTGCGAATGTCTACGATGATCTGGTTTTCCGCCAAAACAAATGACAGCTCTCTGCTTGGAACGAATCTCCATTACAGATGCCATGTTGAAGGCTACGTATGGCGCCGACAGCTATTGGAAATTCATGAAACTTTAGGGGCTGATGGGAGAATAGTCCACTATGTGCCACGACAAATTCCTCAATTTTTCAACGGAAATTGGTCACGAACAAAAAAATTTGTTGCGTTACTTATTGAACGCCTATCGTGGGATGTTTCTTTCAGCATTCTCGGTGACCAAGTGTTACTCTTCCCTAAACATCTTGATAATGTACAATGGACAGTCCTATCTTTGAAGATGATAACAGCTGTGTGAACGCACTAACGAACAGTTGTGCACCCTGTCGCACCTCCAGTATGCTGCTAAACCATCAGGCCTTATCCCCTTAGAAAATATTTGGGACAGTATGGAAACATGGGAGAAATACACCCCACCACTTGGTAGTCCTACGAGAGCTAATTTACGATGAGTGGCTTCAGCTGCTTATGGCATACCTGAAGAATGTTGTGGACTGTCCTCTTTGCCGATCTGAGGCCATTATTAAGGGCAGAAGTGGTATTACAGGGATTAGCGTGGTATCATCCGGGCTAACTAATTTTCTATGAGGGCCGCTTCAGTTCTTTCGCGTTTCATCTGGAAATTTTCGGTAGCTACTCTTAAACTATAGACACTTTGACTCTTTTAGTTTAAGCAGCAATGCGGCTTAAAGCTGCTGCGGCGCTACTTTCTGTATCTCGTTTCTCCCCCTGCCTGATTTCGACAGGGGACAGCGGTTAGCCCGCCGTGAGCGGGGCCTGGGATCGCCGCTACCAGACAGACGGGGCCAGTCCAGTTTTTTTCCGCTCTGGCGCTGCAATTTAAGTTCGGATACACGGTACGGGCTGGCCAGCATTGCATGTCAGCAATTCATTTTATTGTACGAGGGCAGCCGTTCATTTACAATGAAACAGGCTACCGGGGCTCGTTCTCGAAGGAGCTAATGCACGCTACTGTTCACCAGAGGCGGAGGAGTCGGGATTGCGTTTAGACACGGCTGGCAGCGACCATGAAGCACGCACAGAACGATCCGAGGTGCAGTAGCTGTTCTGATAACAACCGAATGCAGCGAGTACATTTTTCTTTTTTTTTTATGAGAGGGAAAGTTTCGTTACCTTGCTACACTGAAGAGCCACAGAAACTGGCACGCCTGCCTGATGTCGTATAGGGCCCCCGCGAGCAACAGAAGTGCAACAACACTACGTGGTTTGGACTCAACTAATGTCTGAAGTAGTGCTGTAGAGAATTGACATCATGAATCCTGCAGGGCTGTCCATATATCTGTAAAATTACGAGGGGTGGAGATCTCTTCTAAACAGTATGTTAAAAGGCATCCCACTTGTGCTCAATACTGTTCATGTCTGGGGAGTTACGTAGCCAGCGGATGTGTTTAAACTCAGAAGAGAGTTTCTAGAGCCACACTGTAGCAATTCTGGACGTTTCGGGTGTCGCTTTGCCCTGCTGGAATTGCCCAAGTCTTTCAGAATGCACAACCGACATCAATGGACGGAGGTGATCAGGCAGGTTACGTACACAATGTGATCAAAAGTATCCGAACACCTGGCTGAAAATGACTTACAAGTTCATGGCCCCCTCCATCAGTAATGCTGGAATTCAATATGGTATTGGACCACCCTTTGCCTTGATGATGGCTTCCACTCTCGCAGGCATGCGTTCAATCAGGAGGTGGAAGGCTCCATGGGGAATGGCAGCCCATTATTGTCGTGTAACCACGCCGCCATAGGCCGTGCATTATGAACACGTGCTCGATCGTGTTGAAAGATGCAATCGCCATCCCCGAATTGCTCTTCAATAGTGAGAAGCAAAAAGCTGTTTAAAACATCAATGTCGGCCTATGCTGTGATAGTGCCACTCAAAACAACAACGGGTGAAAGCTCTCTCCATGAAAAACACGACCACACCATAACACCACAGCCTCCGAATTTTACTGTTGACACTACATACGCTGTCAGATGAAGTTCACCGCGCATTCGCCATACCCACAACCTGCCATCGGATCCCCACATTATAAACAGTGATTTGTCACTCCACACAACGTTTCTCCACTGTTCAATCGTCCAATATTTACGCTCCTTATACCGGGCGATGCGTCGTTTGGCATTTACCGGGGTGATGTGTGGCTTATGAGCAGCCGCTCGACCATGACATCCAAGTTTTATCACCTCCCGCCTAACTGTCATAATACTTGCAGTGGATCCTGATGTAGTTTGGAATTCCTGTGTGATGATCTGGATAGATGTCTGCCTATTACACGTTACGAGCCTCTTCAATTTTCGGCGGTCTCTTGTCAGTCAACAGACGAGATCGACCTGTACGCATTTGTGCTATACGTGTCCCTTCACGTTTCCACTTCACTATCACATCGGAAACAGTGGACCTAGGGACGTTTAGGAGTGTGGAAATCTCGCATACAGACGTATGACACAAGTGACACCCAATCACCAGAACACGTTCGTAGTCCGTGAGTTCCGCAGGGCGCCCCATTCTGCTCTCTCACGATGTCTAATGACTTCTAAGGTCGCTGATATGGAGTTCCTGGCAGTAGGTGGCAGCATAATGCACCTGATATGTAAACCATGTTTTTGATGTTGTCCGTATACTGTTGATAACATAGTGTATGTGATACCTGGCAGAGTCGTATCGAGACGTATCGGGGATACCACATCACTCCAACTGCACACGCCCCATACCATTAACAGAGTCTCCACCAGCTTGACCAGGGTCCATGGATTCATGAGATTGTCTCGATACGAGTACACGTCCATCTGCTCGATACAGTTTGAAAGTTCGAAACGAAACTCGACTGAACAGGCAACATGTTTCCAGTCATCAACAATCCAACGTCGGTGTTGACGGGCGCAAGCGAGGCGTAGAGCTTTGTGTCAGGCAGTCATCAAGGGTCCACGAGCGGGCCTTCGGCTCCAAAACCCCACACCGGTGATGTTTTATTGAATGGTTCGCTGACACTTGTTGATGACCCATCATTGAAATCTGCAGAAATTTGCGGAAAGATGTACTTCTGTTCAAAAATGGTTCAAATGGCTCTGAGCACTATGCGACTTAACTTCTGAGGTCATCAGTCGCCTAGAACTTAGAACTAATTAAACCTAACTAACCTAAGGACATCACACACATCCATGCCCGAGGCAGGATTCGAACCTGCGACCGTAGCGGTCGCTCGGTTCCAGACTGTAGTGCCTAGAACCGTACGGCCACTGTACTTCTGTCATGCTGAACGATTCTCCTCAGTCGTCGTTGGTCCCGTTCTTGCAGGTTCTTTTTCCTGCCTGTTTACATATCTCTGTATTTGAATACGCATGCCTATCCAGTTTCTTTGGCGCTTCAGTGTATAAATACTTTGGGACAGTGAGAATCAATGGCAATGTATACGGTAGTTTCTCCGTAAATATATTACCAATTTTTATGGTGACACATATTTAAAAAATTTTAATTAATTTTGAAATTCTAATTCAAATCGATGAAATTCTTTTCATTTTCGTACATAGCGACTTTCGTCCCTCCGAGGTTTATCAAACAACACTGCACAAAAGATATGTTCCAAGCTCCTATGCGTTACGATCAGTGAAGCTTTGACTCTAATTATAAAAGAAACTAGTGGGAACTAGTGTACAGAAAAGGGCTTTAATAACTTGCTCATACGTATCCTCTCCTGAGTCACATTAACTACCTGCTCTAAAGACGGGAAATCTGGGCTGTAGCAGGTGGTCGCAGCAGTTTCGCTTCGGTTCCCACACTACCACGCTCTGTGCTCCAGTCACAAATTTTGCTGTGGAGTGTTGCCTATCATAGCGTTTTAGACAAACGATTTTTTTAAAAACGTAGCGTCATGCTGTCCAGAACGAAGAATGATTGAAATATAACTCACGGATGATCCACAGCATTATAACCACTACCCATCACGAGACTGAATGGCGATTGGTGGCACTGTGGCCAAACGAAGTGTTATTGTGGGTCTTTTGCTCGATTAGTTGGCACATCAAACTAGATCTCATTAAATGCTAGTGCACTTTATTACATTAATCAATAAAAGACTTGCTTAACTTTGGCACATCTTTGTCACAGGAGTCCTCGAATAATTTACAACTGTCGTGGACTGCCCAAGCACCACTTGGTGCACTAATTAACAGCCGGCCGCTGTGATCGAGCGGTTCTAGGCTCTTCAATCCGGAGCCACGCGGCTGTTACAGTCCCAGGTTCGAGTCCTACCTCGGGCATGGATGTGTGTGCTGTCCTTAGGTTAGTTAGGTTTAAGTAGTTCTAAGTCTAGGGGTCTGATGACCTCAGATATTAAGTCCCATAGTGCTTAGAGTCGTTTGAACTAACTAATAGACGGTTTTCTTGAGGTGCATTGTTCAACATGAACAACAGCAGAAGTCATCTGAAACTTTACTTATTCATTGGTGGCTGCTGTAGCCGAGGTCACGATCTCGGCTGAGATCTTGCATGCTCGACACTAAGTTGACTTTTGTGTGAGGGGGCTCCTATGCAGAGAGGGAGGGCGTGTCTTCTGGACTCTCTCCGATTCATCGTTGCGGATTGCAGAGAGACCTGTGGTATGGATTCATGTTACGGACTTTTGTGTAGCACCGCAATCTCGTAGACACTGTAGTGAGTTCTTAGATTTCCTTCTGGGGGAACCGAGTGGATACTACAACACACACAAAATATCACACCACTTTTCTGTAACTTGAACAAGATGAAATACTTAACTTTGAAAGAATCCACGTCCACAGGACTGTCTATGATCTATTTGTCATTGTCACTGAACACTAACCTATCACTTGATAGTACAGAGTAATAGTCTCTCTTACTCATTGTATGACAATACAAGTCTCACGTTGCTGGCTCTGTAGTAACACGATGCTGTTGTTTTTGGCGATGATTGCAGAAATGAATGAACAGTACTCCGATCTGATGTTAAGTATGTCTTCAGCAGTGGCGGCGTACGAAAATCTCGAGAGCGTGTGTACACAGATGTCTCTCATTCACCGCTGCGTCTGACACCGTAGCGACTGAGGTTACTTGTGGCTTCGTCGTGAGGTATTAAGTTTGTCACGGCACCACGGAAACTTAAGTTGGTGCGCAAGTACATAGCGCTTTTCCAGAAGTTTCACGAATATAACAGATACACATAACAGAGACTTTAGTCCTGAATAATATTCTCTTTCACTATTTACAATAGTCTGCCAGCGTTGGAGTAACTTTTCGATTCCACGTGGTTTGGAGGCGAAGAACTCGTTGAGCCATGTTCGGGACGCATTTTCATCCGGAAAGGAAGTTCCACGAAAGCTGTTCGATAGAGAGAGGAGAATATGAAAACCTGAGATCACAAGAACAAGGTGGGTACGGAATGACTTCCCAACCCAACTCAGGCATAGTGGTTTTTGTCAGTTTGGAAGAATTGAAATTTGGAAATTTGTGATAAGGGCTATGGGACCAAACTGCTGAGGTCATCGGTCCCTAGACTTACACACTACTTAATCTAACTTAACTTAAAACTTACGCGAAGGAGAACAGGCCCGAGGGAGGCCTTGAACCTCTGGCAGGGGGAGCCGCGCGAACCGTGGCAAGGCGCCTGAGACCTCGCGGTGGCAGAATGCTGGCAGCCGTTGTCTTGGAGTAGCATCACTTCACCCAGTCTTTCTGGGCGTTGTTCTCGATAGCAAGACGTCTCAGTTGATGAAAATAAATGTCTGCAGTGATGCTTACACCTCGGGGAAGCAATTCGTAGTACAGTAAACCTTTTGTGAATGCGCGCAACTCTTTGTAGGGCGATTTGCTGCTTTGTTTGTCTCAACCATTCCTTTCTTTTCATTATGTTAGCATAAAGACATGTTAGCATAAAGAACATGTTAACATAAAATTTCTCGGCACAAGTAACGATACAGGACAGGAATGGTCGGTGTTGTTCACGAGCCAACTGTTCACTAGCATGCAGAGATGCACATCTGGCCATCCACTGATTTTACTGATTTTGGCTCACAGCGTGCAGTACCCATACACCCGATTTCTGAATCTTCCCCATTGCATGCAAGTGTCGCATGATGGTGGAGTAATCACGAATCATCCCATTTGCCGGTTCTCGAGAACGATGACGAGGATCTTTGGGGATCAATGCGCTTAAACGATCATGAAACCCTGAAGGTCTTCCTGAATACGGAGAGTCACTATCGTCAAAACGATCCTCCTCAAAACGAGAAAACCAGTTTCTTGGCACGTTCTGCCCAATGCCATTATACCCATACACAGCACAAATGTTTCTGACTGCCTCCGCTGCTCTCACCCCTCTATTGAACAGGAGAATACGTCGGAAATAATCCGATTTCTCTACTTGACACTCCATTTTCTAGCGTCCACAGCTCCACTCGCTGTCTCCCGGTGATAAAATGACAGCATTTAAACTCAAATAGCAATAGTGAACTACAAACAAAAATGTCTATAAATAAACCAGTAGCTACCGGAGTACCAGAATGCAAAACAAAAACGCTGTGCACCAACCTAATACACAAGCGTAATAATTCTAGCGATCATATGGACTGAAAATGGGGAAAAATCCACCTTGGAAATATCGAAGCTAGTCTGTTAAACATGTAAGGAAAGGGGTCAAAGGGCGGAGTAAACAGGAATAGGCAATGCAAGTCCACGCATAACACAGAGCTTCAAGATTAAAGGCTTGCCCGTTCTGTAAAGCATAAACGACGATATGAGACAAGTGTAACGACAGAGTGCAGTGCTCTATGGCCCACAAGTGTTTCATAGTACACCAACGCACCTTGTTGAACATGGAAACTCTGCAGCAGACGATCCCTGCTTCCATGTTGATCCAACTACACTCATGCTCATAAATTATGGATAATTGCAAAATATGGTGCCACACAATGTGGCACTATACAAAACTGGCGTAAAAGAATAGGCACATAGGGAACACATACGACACAGATCTGTAAGTCCACGGTATTGGTAAGTTGAGAAAAACATACTGAAACACATGTGCTACAAAACATCACTGTTTTCTGCGCATGTACCCCCACATCAATATGGGATATGATCATCATGCACACGTACACAGGCCTCACAACGGGTTGGCTTACTCTGAATCAGGTGATCGAGCAGCTGCTAGGGTATAGCCTCCCATTCTTGCACCAGTGCCTGTCGGAACTCCTGAAGTGTCGTAGGGGTTTGAAACCGTGCAGCGATACGTCGACCATGAGCATCCCAGACGTGCTCGATGAGGTTTAGGTCTGAAGAACAGGTAGGCCACTCCATTCGTCTGACATCTTCTGTTTCAAGGTACTCCTCCACGATGGAAGCTCGTTGGGGTCGTGCGTTATCAGCCATCAGGAGGAAGGTGGGACCCATTGCACCCATGAAAAGGCGGACATACTGGTGCAAAATGACGTTTCCGATACACCTGACCTGTTACAGTTCCTCTGTCAAGGACATGCAGTGGTGTACGTGCACCAGTCATAGTCCCACCTCACACCATCAAACCATGATCTCCATACAGGTACCTTTCAAGGATATTAATGGGTTGGTATCCGGTTCCTGGTTTACGCCAGACGAAAATCCGGTGAGAATCACTGTTCAGACTATATGTGGACTCGTCCGTGAACATAACCTGGGACCACTGTTCCAATGACCGTGTACTGTGTTCTTGATACCAGGATTTACGAGCTCTCCTGTGACCAGGGGTCAGTGGAAAGCTCCTTGCTGGTCTCCGGGTGGGTAAGCCATGTCTGTTCCGTCGTCTGTAGACCGTGTGTCAGGAGACAACTGTTCCAGTGGCTGCGGTAAGGTCCCGAGCAAGGCTACCTGCAGTACTCCGTGGCCGTCTGCGGGCGCTGATGGTTTTCTTGTGGTGTTGTACACTGTGAACGTCCCGTACTGTAGCGCCTGGACACGTTTCCTGTGTGCTGGAATCGTTGCCATAATCTTGAGATCACACTTTGTGGCTCACGGAGGGCCAGTGCTACTACCAACTGTGTTTGATCAGCTCCAGTCGCCCTAATATTCTACCCATCATAACGTCATCAATATGTATTCTTTGAGCCATTTTCAACACACAGTCACCATTAGCACTTCTGAAAACGTCTGGACACTTAATCGCTGCACCATACTCTGCCACGCACAAACACACCTCTGCGCATGTGGACTGCTGCCAGCGCCACAGTGCGACGACCGCAGGTCAAATGCACCACATGGCCATACCCCGAGGTGATTTAAATCCGCAAACCGCCCACCAGAGCGTTTTTCACCATGTATCAGCATTATCCTTAATTTATGAGCATGAGTGTGCAACGTTATTTACGATTGTAGTAGTCAAAGTATCCTTGAGGCTGGGCCGTGATCAATGGAAATGTATCACTTTTTTAGATGAATCACATTTCTTATTACACCAGGTAGAAGTTCGTGTCGTGGTCCACCGCCATCCACACAAACGGCTGCTCGAAACATTCACAAGGCCACGGATGCGGGTAGGTTATGCTATGAGCAACCTATACCTAGGCTTTCACTGGATCTGCAGGGGTAATCTAAGGTACGATGACGGCTGTGGAGTACCTGAACAGCATAGCAGACCATCTGCATTCTTCATGCTTGTTTCCCCTGTGCTTGTCACAAGGCCAAACTGGTGCTACAGTGGTTTGAGGGTCATGCTAGTGAACTCACGTTCATGTGTTGGCCATCAAATTTGCCTGATCTGAACCCAATGGAACACATCTGGGAAGCCACAGGCTCATAATTTTCGTGAAACGCCTGACACTTTCTTAAATATCTGCTGCTACGTTTCTCGAGAAACCTACAAAGGACTTGCATGTATATACATTTTATTTAAGACACAATTACATCCATAAATTGTCATTACCGTTGTTGGCCACGCATTGCCAACATTTACAATCAACACCAGAAATGAAAAAATAGACATCAACAAACTGAAAATTTTAGCCAGATGCATTTGTAATTAATGCAAATTAAAAATCGAGTTCAAAATATATGCGATTCTTAGCCGTACGTCATAGCTGGCATTTGTTGAACGAAACAATTTCGTACTAATTCTGTCATCCAGAGAACCAGAAATAAACATAATAATATGGAATATGTTACATCAGGTTACATTTTGTACTGTTTTAAAACAAGCAAACCATCGAAAACTTTAGAATAACTGAAGATTTACGTTACGAAATGGAAAGAATCGGGGAAACTCGTCAATGAGCAACGCAAGTTTGCAGCAGATACGTAATAAATACAATGATCTGCTCAGCTGAAAACTAGTCGCTGCACACTCCATAGATGATACAGGTCGCGACGGCTGTTTTCTATGCTGCACTGCACCGACGGCCGAAGCTTCACTTTCAAGCATTTGCGTAGTTAACGCGAACAGCCCTCAGCTGGAAGAGAAGTGCCATCAGTCTTCTAACGAATGCTGCCTTGTTCCATCTGACCTAAGTCGCCTAGTTTCGGCATACTGTCAGTGATGTATATGTCTCACAACCAGAAGTGGAGCGCAGTCAGTATATAACACTCCTGTCTGCCACTGCTATACCATAACCTCAAAACTGGAGGCAATTTGCAAATCAGAATTATTTTGATGGAGTAATAATGGTATAAAGCAACAGAGCAGTGTTACCCCCAGAGAGGAATTTCGTTATGTTGACCGTGTTGTACCTAACGGAGGTGGCTTATCGGAAGTGAAAGTCAGAATTACGTAAATATTTGAATAGTACGAACAAAATTTTGCCTATCTGCACTGTTCAACTGATAAAGAAAACGGTCGCCAGCCTAACTAAGCAAGAGAATGATTAACATTCTCGTTTAATAAAATAGTTATTAGTAATTTTAACGAATAGACACAACCTATACTTTGTCACAAGCGAGTGCAATGAACTCTGACACATACATATGTTTACGGTAAGATTGAAACTAACAGTTAGAGCAGCAGAAACTGTTTGCAAAATTATAAGAGATACCGAAACACACTATTACTTTCAGGGCTTAAAGAAATTATGGTTTTTATAAGTAGTGGTCTTTCTGTTACTTGTTACCGAGCATTAACACAATAGACAAACTGTGGATCCTTTTATGCTATTAATATGCACTTCTAATACACAAGAGAGACAAACACTTAGCAAACATGAGTATATAACGTTTCACAACTGCAGTTTTCCACTTTTACTACGTGAGACACAAAATTAACATATATGTAAGATACTGACTCACCTTCTGCGATTTACAACAGGCAGTAATGTGATCATTTACTAATCAAAACTTTATAAGCCTCAGTCTTAAGAACTTTTAATTTGAAGTTGGCAACAACACATTAATAAGCAGTTTTACTAGGAAAATTACTTTCAGCAAGCATCATTAACTTTAACTCACTCTCTTGCCACATTAACTTTAACTTTCTCTTTACTATGTTCAAGAGGCATTAATTAAAAAAAACTGGTCTTTAATGTTCTTTCAGTAGGAACACTCGGTAATCACTTTAGTCCAAACGGAGAGGTACCTGAGAGGTGTTATGATAAGGAAAAAATCAAGGTAGGTACTTAAATCCAGATATAAATTACGTTATATTTGAGCACACTAACACATCCATTAAGCTGATCCTTCACTGTACATCATAGTAGTATTACGATGCAATGATTGCGCAATGTGGTGGCAACTGCATGTTGGTAGGTGGAATTGCAGGTAGAATTGCTGGACTCTGTCAGTTCTTGGTGGCGATGATAGATACAAATTCCAGAATAGTTCCAGCTATTTATCCATCCATCCGAGGCATGGACAATTGGCAGAAAACGCCTCTCACGGAACCAGCACAATATGCATCTTTTACATGGCAGTGCACAGTTTGGTAGCTCGTCCCCGACTCGTAGCTTGTCCCCGACTGACTCTTGTTCCACCTTTTCTACCTAGGCCAACCACAATTTGCGCGCGCTACACAGTTCCGTTCCCGAGGGGAACCGCAACAACTTTTACATACACAATAACTAAGAACCCTAAGTGAGGATCAGCAGTTTACATAACAGCAACCAAACACATTAAATAAAACAGAACATTTGCACATATTGACATTTCTACAAAAAATTATTCACACAAAATTACAATTATATGCAGTAAGTTTTGTTCCCTCTAAATGGGACAAAGCATTTAAATGACGGATACACTACTTTGCCTTGAACCAAACCATGACATCAAAGTTTGTACAAAGAAAGGAGTATACAATTCTGTGTTATCTATTCAATCAAACACATTTACAGAAGCTCATTGATGTAACATTAAATGAAACAAAAGCAAGATAAATCCGTACAGAATAAGAGCTATGGTGTTACAAGTAGTCGGCAATTTGTGTGAATAACTAGACCGTTCATGCTTTTCTTTTTGATAAAGATAAAGCTCCTTACTCTGTTGTCAAATATCTTTTGATTGCTTTTTATCTTATGGGATAAAATACAGTGACAAATCCTTGACAAAGATTCCATTGACAGCTTTTTTTTTACATTCTCTCGTTTGTTTTTAACACTTGACAGTCGATAGTTTCTGATGACGCACATTGGGTCAGAATCCCGAAAAAGTGGCCATAAACACACGAAAAAAAGTTCAGAGTTAAGAAGTCTCGTTCAGTAGGTGGGCTGGAGCAATACTGAGACTGCTGAATCCTGGTCTTAGAAGCGACCAGCTGTTTCTTCCAAAGCTTGAATTTCTGGTCCAGTTCGGCACTCATGTGTAAGCCACGCGCCGAGCTAGCTAGGATTGAAAAGCACTGTGTCGTTCGGATGAAATATTTTTGTTCAGCTAAAAGAGAACGATTTTTTTGAAACGTTTTCTCTTCCAGAATGTATGAACTTCATTAAAACACTTATTTTAATATTTAACCATTAATTAACAATTGTTTTTCTTAATTAACTCCTTACCGGAAAGCAAGCGAAAAATTGTAAAACGCGAGGAAAGAAAGAGATGTATTTTAGATTCCACGACAATCCGCCTTTTTTTCATTCCATGCTTACCTGTATACTATTGCTTTTGCGAATCAGCGTCGAAATCCAGCAACTAGTCGAAACACCGGCTTTAAGCTATTTTTAAGTGATATTTGCAAAATGTCGTTATTTACTTTTGTTGTCGGAAGCTTTCATCCTCTTGGCACCTGGCTGCAGAGGGTTACGAGGAATCAGATGCTGAGTACGATGAAGATGATACAAATGTTGGTGAGGTAGAAGATGAAGAACAGGAAGCACAAGACAAAGAAGATTAAGATACCTTATAAAATTTTCGGTTTTTATTACCCATATATATTTTCTGTCATTGAGACAATAATAGAGGCAGTTTTGTAAGAAAGTTTACCATTCAAATTATTAACGTTCATATTGCATCCGCCATTTTGAATTTTTCAACATGATGTAATCATCGTTATCAGAAACATCAACATATTGGCCATATTGGAGCTTGATTAATTTTGGCCAGGTTTTCAGGATTCACGCCCTCTGTGTGGCGTACTTAAATTTAACATCGACGCTTTGCTCAACATATGCTTCTTTAGAAGTAGAGATGTAACCCCTATTAACCTCTATGTTTAAGTACAAACAGAACTGTGCAGCTGTCTTTACCGTTACAGAAATACTGCAACCAATATCCGTCTAAAATTGCTTCGTCTTGTCAGGCTCTGGTCTCTCTCTGAAATTTTTATCCCTCGCCCTTTTCTCCATTTCGAAGTTGACGGTTCCTATATACATCCTATTAACCGGTCCTCTCTCTCTCTCTCTCTCTCACTGTCCCTCTCCCCCCACCCCTCACACACACACACACACACACACACACATACAACTTTTCGGCAGTAGCAGAAATTTCACAGCTGTGGCAGGTCATTCAAAATGTCTTCAGATGTACCATACTCCATTTCATCATTTGTTATAGCTCCTCTAGAGTTGTGTTGCGGTACCACAGCGTCTGGATTTTAATGGGTAACAGAACTGCAGAAATGTGCCCTCATAAATAGTGCGAGCCTAGTTGCACGCCAGAAAGATTGTCGGATAGAGAAACAATTCTATAACTTACTTTTCTTCGAGATAGTAAATAAAAAATTGTAGCTACCTTTTGTACGTCTTCCATCGATTTCCGTTCAACGTAACAATGAACAAAACGTTCAATAATGAAAATAAATCCGTGAATCTTACACCTATAAACGGAATCCTACTCCTGTACTGTGCAGTGTCTTTATCTTGGGGAATACAAACGTTATCAATATTGGATGGTGCGTAATTAAGAAACACCATTTCGTTTTTCTCGCTTCTGTCTGCCTTTATCGACAGCATTGGTCTTAGCCAAACCACTATGCGCTGTGGTAGCAGAACACCTGTGCCCGATTGGTTGCATACCTCACTGGAGCTACATAATGCTTGAACGAGTTGGGGCTACGTGGGATGTTTGTGGGGCACAGTGGTCCTTCAGAGAACAGATTTTGGTCTGAAAGTCGGCAGAGAATCGCTTCATAGTGGTGCTTATGTAGTATTCAAGATGTTATTTTTAACATATTTTCAATAAATAGAACACGAAACCTTTGGAATTGATGATATGTCAACCATTTCACATATTTCTTGGCGCCACAGATGCATTTCTCTGGTACAGTCCCTGTAGGATTTTTTGTTGGATGCTGCGTGACCTATTGTTTCATTTTGCGGCTATAGTTGGTATCAAAAACTGTGACGCGGCATTTGCCATGGAATCGGCTTATCACTGCTGTTGATTTTCAACCAACGAAACCATGGAACCACCCGTTGTAATAAATATTTACGTCCACATCAACTAGTTTCGGCCCAGGGACTATCTTCACGTAACAAATTAACTGTATGTCAGTTTCAAGGAAACTTTATTGGTGTCAAATAAGTAACTGTTTCTCCATCGCAGTATACGTGCGTCTTTTGTTTATTTGATATTGAGGAATTTTCGTTGCCCTTGACGCAGTATTAATCCATGACGTGAATGTTGTTGCTAGGCAGCAGTTAGATGTCTGATAACAGTCATAGCAGCAGCTTTTGGTGGTTGCACGGTGTCGTACCGTAAATCCATTTAAACTACAGATAAGATTTTTTGTGATGTTGTTGTTGTTGTGGTCTTCAGTCCTGAGACTGGTTTGATGCAGCTCTCCATGCTACTCTATCCTGTGCAAGCTTCTTCATCTCCCAGTATCTACTGCAACCTACATCCTTCTGAATCTGCTTAGTGTATTCATCTCTTGGTCTCCCTCTACGATTTTTACCCTCCACACTGCCCTCCAATGCTAAATTTGTGATCCCTTGATGCCTCAAAACATGTCCTACCAACCGATCCCTTCTTCTAGTCAAGTTGTGCCACAAACTTCTCTTCTCCCCAATCCTATTCAATACCTCCTCATTAGTTACGTGATCTACCCACCTTATCTTCAGCATTCTTCTGTAGCACCACATTTCGAAAGCTTCTATTCTCTTCTTGTCCAAACTAGTTATCGTCCATGTTTCACTTCCATACATGGCTACACTCCATACAAATACTTTCAGAAACGACTTCCTGACACTTAAATCTATACTCGATGTTAACAAATTCCTCTTCTTGAGAAACGCTTTCCTTGCCATTGCCAGTCTACATTTTATATCCTCTCTACTTCGACCATCATCGGTTATTTTACTCCCTAAATAGCAAAACTCCTTTACTACTTTAAGTGTCTCATTTCCTAATCTAATTCCCTCAGCATCACCTGACTTAATTTGACTACATTCCATATTTTTTGTGATATCGACCATTATATGTGTAAACTGTCATCGTGACGTAAGGCTGTTAAGCATTTCCTGTGATTTATGGAAAGTGACAAAGATTCCTCTATGAATCATAATTTTTCGGTATGTGACTGCGACAGTGGTCAACGGAGATATCTGCAATTGTAGGTTTGGACGCATTGTTTGTTACTGTTATTTATTTATGTTATTCGTTTGAAGCCCACTGCATTGTTGCCCAAGTTCGTTTACTATGGTTTCCTAGGTACATCATAACATCACTAAAAAAATTTGGCACACGATTAGTTGCAGTAGTAAAGTCAACGAATGAAGCTCCCAAATTATAAACTCCTGCAGGATAGGAAAAAAGAGAGAAACAATGTAACTACAATTATTGTTGTTGTGGTCGTCAGTCCGTCAATTCTTCCCGATTTGGATCAGTATTTCTTCATTAGCAATCCGATCCACACAACTAACCTTCAGCTTCTTCTGTAACATTACAATTAAATACACTCCTGGAAATTGAAATAAGAACACCGTGAATTCATTGTCCCAGGAAGGGGAAACTTTATTGACACATTCCTGGGGTCAGATACATCACATGATCACACTGACAGAACCACAGGCACATAGACACAGGCAACAGAGCATGCACAATGTCGGCACTAGTACAGTGTATATCCACCTTTCGCAGCAATGCAGGCTGCTATTCTCCCATGGAGACGATCGTAGAGATGCTGGATGTAGTCCTGTGGAACGGCTTGCCATGCCATTTCCACCTGGCGCCTCAGTTGGACCAGCGTTCGTGCTGGACGTGCAGACCGCGTGAGACGACGCTTCATCCAGTCCCAAACATGCTCAATGGGGGACAGATCCGGAGATCTTGCTGGCCAGGGTAGTTGACTTACACCTTCTAGAGTACGTTGGGTGGCACGGGATACATGCGGACGTGCATTGTCCTGTTGGAACAGCAAGTTCCCTTGCCGGTCTAAGAATGGTAGAACGATGGGTTCGATGACGGTTTGGATGTACCGTGCACTATTCAGTGTCCCCTCGATGATCACCAGTGGTGTACGGCCAGTGTAGGAGATCGCTCCCCACACCATGATGCCGGGTGTTGGCCCTGTGTGCCTCGGTCGTATGCAGTCCTGATTGTGGCGCTCACCTGCACGGCGCCAAACACGCATACGACCATCATTGGCACCAAGGCAGAAGCGACTCTCATCGCTGAAGACGACACGTCTCCATTCGTCCCTCCATTCACGCCTGTCGCGACACCACTGGAGGCGGGCTGCACGATGTTGGGGCGTGAGCGGAAGACGGCCTAACGGTGTGCGGGACCGTAGCCCAGCTTCGTGGAGACGGATGCGAATGGTCCTCGCCGATACCCCAGGAGCAACAGTGTCCCTAATTTGCTGGGAAGTGGCGGTGCGGTCCCCTACGGCACTGCGTAGGATCCTACGGTCTTGGCGTGCATCCGTGCGTCGCTGCGGTCCGGTCCCAGGTCGACGGGCACGTGCACCTTCCGCCGACCACTGGCGACAACATCGATGTACTGTGGAGACCTCACGCCCCACGTGTTGAGCAATTCGGCGGTACGTCCACCCGGCCTCCCGCATGCCCACTATACGCCCTCGCTCAAAGTCCGTCAACTGCACATACGGTTCACGTCCACGCTGTCGCGGCATGCTACCAGTGTTAAAGACTGCGATGGAGCTCCGTATGCCACGGCAAACTGGCTGACACTGACGGCGGCGGTGCACAAATGCTGCGCAGCTAGCGCCATTCGACGGCCAACACCGCGGTTCCTGGTGTGTCCGCTGTGCCGTGCGTGTGATCATTGCTTGTACAGCCCTCTCGCAGTGTCCGGAGCAAGTATGGTGGGTCTGACACACCGGTGTCAATGTGTTCTTTTTTCCATTTCCAGGAGTGTAGTTTGTAGCCAGTGCTGTTCATAGGTTACTTTTCACTTCCATATAACGCCTCTTCCTACACAAATACTTGCAGAAAACACTTCAAAACGAAGTTGTATTAGAAGTAACTTTTCTCCTTGAGAAGACTTTTCTTTCTGTTTAAAAGGTGTAGTCCCATCCTTTGCCATCGTCAGGTTTTAGCTGCCCAAATAGCAGAACCAGTCTACTACTTTATGTGCCTCAATTCCTGAGCATCCACTGATGATTTCGACAGCAAACTATTACACGTATTTTACTTTAGTTGATTTTCATCTTATGACCTCTTTTCAGGGTATTACTTATTCCACTCTCATTGGCCAACATTAAAGTTCTATTTCTTCTTCTTGAACTTTATTTCCTTTTATAAGTACAACTTGGCTTGCTCTACTTTTTACTCACTGTAAAGATTCAATAACATTGGGGACTGACTGCGGTCTTCTCTCACTCCATTTTCATTTACTGTCAAGGGCTTGCCTGTACCCTCAAACGTATAATCGCATCGGTCTTGTCTCGGTTGGTTTTGTTTACAGTTGTGATATGTGTTTACATGTAGAAGGAAGAAAGTATTCTGACTTGTACGCAATGCAGCGAACGTTAGCATGCCACTTCCGAGTTTCAGAGAGACGCGCCGGCTCCGGATAGGATCCGCTCGGTGTACGAGGTGCATTCAAGTTCTAAGGCCTCAGATTTTTTTTCTCCGGACTGGAAAGAGATAGAAACATGCGCATTGTTTTAAAACGAGGCCGCGTTCATTGTCAATACGTCCCAGAGATGGCAGCACAGTACGGCAGATGGAATTTTACCGCCAGCGGCGAGAATGAGAACTGTTTTAAATACTTAAAAAGGCGACGTTTTCCTTACTTGAACAGCGTGCAGTCATTCGTTTTCTGAATTTTCGTGGTGTGAAACCAATTGAAATTCATCGACAGGTGAAGGAGACATCCGGTGATGGAGTTATGGATGTGTCGAAAGTGCGTTCGTGGGTGCGACAGTTTAATGAAGGCAGAACATCGTGTGACAACAAACCGAAACAACCTCGGGCTCGCACAAGCCAGTCTGACGACATGATCGAGAAAGTGGAGAGAATTGTTTTGGGGGATCGCCGAATGACTGTTGAACAGATCGCCTCCAGAGTTGGCATTTCTATGGGTTCTATGCACACAATCCTGCATGACGACCTGAAAACGCGAAAAGTGTCATCCAGGTGGGTGCCACGAATGCTGACGGACGACCACACGGCTGCCTGTGTGGCATGTTGCCAAGCAATGTTGACGCGCAACGACAGCATGAATGGGACTTTCTTTTCGTCGGTTGTGACAATGGATGAGACGTGGATGCCATTTTTCAATCCAGAAACAAAGCGCCAGTCAGCTCAATGGAAGCACACAGATTCACCGCCACCAAAAAAATTTCGGGTAACCGCCAGTGCTGAAAAAATGATGTTGTCCATGTTCTGGGACAGCGAGGGCGTAATCCTTACTCATTGCGCTCCAAAGGGCACTACGGTAACAGGTGCATCCTACGAAAATGTTTTGAAGAACAAATTCCTTCCTGCACTGCAAGAAAAACGTCCGGGAAGGGCTGCGCGTGTGCTGTTTCACCAAGACAACGCACCCGCACATCGAGCTAAAGTTACGCAACAGTTTCTTCGTGATAACAACTTTGAAGTGATTCCTCATGCTCCCTACTCACCTGACCTAGCTCCTAGTGACTTTTGGCTTTTTCCAACAATGAAAGACACTCTCCGTGGCCGCACATTCACCAGCCGTGCTGCTATTGCCTCAGCGATTTTCCAGTGGTCAAAACAGACTCCTAAAGAAGCCTTCGCCGCTGCCATGGAATCATGGCGTCAGCGTTTTGAAAAATGTGTACGTCTGCAGGGCGATTACGTCGAGAAGTAACGCCAGTTTCATCGATTTCGGGTGAGTAGTTAATTAGAAAAAAAATCGGAGGCCTTAGAACTTGAATGCACCTCGTATTAAGGATGAAGGCCGGAGTTAGGGATAGCCTGGATGTGCCTTTTAGTCGGTTTCTTATGTTCGACTGGTTGGACACCGGGCTCATGTCCACGTCCCGCCTCCGTTGCTTGATATTAGAAGGCTTTTTAACACTATCACGTGGATAACACTAGACGTACTGTGCGGCTGGTCCCGGCAGAGGTTCGAGTCCTCCCTCGGACATGGGTGTGTGCGTTTGTCATTGGGATAATTTAGGTTAAGTAGTGTGTAAGCTTAGGAACTGGTGATCTTAGCAGTTAAGTCCCGAAAGATTTTAACATTTTGAACACTAGACTTAAACAGATGGGATACATAATTTCCATCCCCGGAGTGTAAGCGGTGGCAAAAGGAAAGGCATCCGGCGACGTTCTATTACTAACATTGTTAAATACAGATTAACGTACCGACACCGTGAATAAATGGCATAAGGCCCGGGGAAAAGAAGGAGGAAGAGGGAGTACTTTTCTACAGAACTCGATGCACTAATAAGAAAAGTTACTTTGAACAGCTGGGAACAGAAAGACATGGTGTATGAGAAAGAATCAGCCGATTTGGTACGTCTATATTTGTGAAACTAATAAACATATACAACGGTTTTTGTTTTTTGATGAACGAGAAACTCAAAAAGTTGTTTTTTTTCATTCCTTTTCGTAGGTGTTCAATGTGCTTCCCTCCTCTCCCCTTTGAGATGCACGACATATGTCAATGTGGTATTCAAATTAGTCCCACACTGCGGCGAGTATGTATTGAGTTACAGCTTCCATAGCTGCTGTTATGCGATATCTCAGTTCATTCAGTGTTGTTGGTAATGGAGGCACATAAGTAGAGTCTTTTATAAATCCTAATCACATACAATCAGGTCCTGTGACATTGGAGACCAGTAATGTAAGGCTGAATTATTTAGTCCAGTGTGACCGATCCATCGATCAGTGATCCTTTTATTTAAAAATTCCCAGCTCTTCCAGATACCAGTGAGGCGATGCTCCATCCTGTTAGTAAATGGAGTCGTTCGAATCAGTCTCCAACTATGGGAAAAGAATGTTCTCAAGCATATCGAGATATGTGCTTCCTGTAACAGTGTTCTTGGACAAGAAAAATGGACCATGAACCTGTTCCCTTGAAACTGTACAAAACGCATTGAAATATGGAGAGTCTCTCTCATGTCGTACAAATCCATATAGTTGTTCTGTACCCCATATTCTCACATTATGACGGTTCACCTTTGCATTTAAATGGAATGTTGCCTCGTCTCTAAACACAAGTGAGAGAAAACTGTCATTCTCCGTCTTGCCAAGAACGAAGTTACAGAATACCACACGTTGTTGTTTGTCACCTTCGCGAAGAGCTTGCAGTAGTTGAATTTTATATGGTTTTACGTGAGAACGTCGACGCAACACGCGCCGGACGGGCATCGGGAGCACGCTGAACAGTCGAGCTACTTGGTAAACGGATTCTATGGACTCCTTGAGAAACTATGGTGGATGCGTTCGACGTCTGTGTCAGACACTCGTAGGACGTCGCGGCGATTTGCTTTTACACAAACAAACTGTTTCTCGGAATTGTTCATAACATCGTCTAATGCTCTGTGCTGTAGGAGGATCCACACCATACCTAGGACGAAAGTCATGCTAAACACTTATTAGCGACCGGCACTGCGCAAAACGGGGAACACAATACGCTTTTTGTTGTTCCGACACCATTTTTACTGGAACTGAATGGGTGCACAGTGCTGCTACCTAGCGGGAACCTTATAAAACTCGAGAGTCTGCTCTTTCCGACATTACGTTGTTCAAGCATATATCTCAAATAAAATAATAGTCATGAATTTGTTTAAATCGGATGGTTCTTTTTGATACGCCCTGTACAATTTGCAATTAGAAATTAAAATTAAGCGTTTGTATGATGGTGCGAAGGAGTGTGCTATAGCGATACGGCAGTGAGGCGTCACAGTGACAATAGAATCCTGCATAGAACGATTTCACTATTTGGACAGACCTTCACAACACTTTTGGTCAAAACTGTTGACCTACGGATCATAAACTGAGGTTTTTCAGGTAATGAAGTAATAGTCGGAAATAAATATTTACTTTTTTTTATTGAAATACAAATCTCGACGCCTTAAAAGAACTGCCGAATGGCGATTGTTGATCTCAGTGCATGCTTTACAAAGATGAATGAAAATTTGTTGCGCTCCTTCCATAGGCAGCAGAAGAAAATTATCTAAGAAGGGACAAGTGTCTAATAACACTGACGTAACTTAATTGCTGAATCTGAGAACGTGTAATGTCCCAGGAACACAAAAGTTACTGAAACTCAAACGGTTGATATGGCTTCACCTAATATTTCTAAGGTAAAATATTTGTACACCTGTGAACACAACTTTAGAAGTACTTCACTACATCCCCGAAATGAACTTGCAAGACGTTTTTCCATATGTGACAACTGTGTTAAGAATATTTTTGTTCATGTCAGTGTCTATACTTTGAGCAGAACGTAGCTCTTTTAAGTAAAAGATAACTAAGAACTATCTCTGATCTTCAATAAGCACTGATCGGCCAAGAGGTCTTGCTACAATAGCAGTGGAAAGACAGAATGCACGTTCGTTCGACATGGAGAAACTGATGAAGATCGTCACTGCTCAAGAAGCAAGAAAAATGACGATTTAGGCGAGTCATTTTTAAATTAATGTTCTTACAATTCAGTAGTCTTTTTCCCGTTCTAGTTATCGTTACACGGAATCTATTAAATTATATGCCTAAATTGCGTGGATATAACGGTACATGTAAAAGTTATTACTACCAAGTCAGCAGGGCTTCGCTTGCAACTATTGTCAGTTATTACTAAGGTATGATCATGAGTGATAAATGATCGTGGAAACAGAATTTAAGAATGCATATAAATACAATTTATTTCTACGACAGCTCTCACCGGCTACTTATCTTGAACATAAAAATATATCAACGTTTCACTCAATCTGAAGCCCAGCGTTAAATCAGCCGCTATTGATACTTAAAAAGTAAATAATACGATGAAACGCTCAGCCGGTACAGCCGCTGCAATATCTGTTGTATTCTGTGATTCCGTCAATTTGTATGAAATACTGTAAGATTTTTAGTACATTTCAAAATCTCCGGATACTTGCTTACTGTTAAAGATCTAGAAGGAATTTTTCCAAAAATGAAAACTATTTTGACAGGTGAAAGGATGGCCTTTCTGAAAGATTTGAAAAAATATTTAGTAACTAACTACAACAGACACAACTAAAATCAGTTCAGAATTGGTTCAGTATTATTATAATATCAGAAACGCCTAATAAATTTTTGGGTTCCTGTTTTTTCAGTTATATTTGATGCTGGGTTTTGGTGCACGTTCTTTCATTTTAACTGTGTATCAGTACTTTTTGTGCTTTTTTCCTTGTGTGAGTGTATATTCCGGTTATTTTTGTGCATATTTTAATGCATAAGTACTTAACGCGGCAAAGCCTACTGGAACCTAGCCAGGACAGCAGCACCGTCTCTTTACATTAAAAAAGAGAGATGAGCGGAGATATTATGAAATGGATACCATCGGGTATTCTTACAAATCGAGGTTCACGCGCTACGCTCCATATATATATATATATATATATATATATATATATATATATATATATATATACACTCCTGGAAATGGAAAAAAGAACACATTGACACCGGTGTGTCAGACCCACCATACTTGCTCCGCACACTGCGAGAGGGCTGTACAAGCAATGATCACACGCACGGCACAGCGGACACACCAGGAACCGCGGTGTTGGCCGTCGAATGGCGCTAGCTGCGCAGCATTTGTGCACCGCCGCCGTCAGTGTCAGCCAGTTTGCCGTGGCATACGGAGCTCCATCGCAGTCTTTAACACTGGTAGCACGCCGCGACAGCGTGGACGTGAACCGTATGTGCAGTTGACGGACTTTGAGCGAGGGCGTATAGTGGGCATGCGGGAGGCCGGGTGGACGTACCGCCGAATTGCTCAACACGTGGGGCGTGAGGTCTCCACAGTACATCGATGTTGTCGCCAGTGGTCGGCGGAAAGTGGACGTGCCCGTCGACCTGGGACCGGACCGCAGCGACGCACGGATGCACGCCAAGACCGTAGGATCCTACGCAGTGCCGTAGGGGACCGCACCGCCACTTCCCAGCAAATTAGGGACACTGTTGCTCCTTGGGTATCGGCGAGGACCATTCGCAACCGTCTCCATGAAGCTGGGCTACGGTCCCGCACACCGTTAGGCCGTCTTCCGCTCACGCCCCAACATCGTGCAGCCCGCCTCCAGTGGTGTCGCGACAGGCGTGAATGGAGGGACGAATGGAGACGTGTCGTCTTCAGCGATGAGAGTCGCTTCTGCCTTGGTGCCAATGATGGTCGTATGCGTGTTTGGCGCCGTGCAGGTGAGCGCCACAATCAGGACTGCATACGACCGAGGCACACAGGGCCAACACCCGGCATCATGGTGTGGGGAGCGATCTCCTACACTGGCCGTACACCACTGGTGATCGTCGAGGGGACACTGAATAGTGCACGGTACATCCAAACCGTCATCGAACCCATCGTTCTACCATTCCTAGACCGGCAAGGGAACTTGCTGTTCCAACAGGACAATGCACGTCCGCATGTATCCCGTGCCACCCAACGTGCTCTAGAAGGTGTAGGTCAACTACCCTGGCCAGCAAGATCTGCGGATCTGTCCCCCATTGAGCATGTTTGGGACTGGATGAAGCTTCGTCTCACGCGATCTGCACGTCCAGCACGAACGCTGGTCCAACTGAGGCGCCAGGTGGAAATGGCATGGCAAGCCGTTCCACAGGACTACATCCAGCATCTCTACGATCGTCTCCATGGGAGAATAGCAGCCTGCATTGCTGCGAAAGGTGGATATACACTGTACTAGTGCCGACATTGTGCATGCTCTGTTGCCTGTGTCTATGTGCCTGTGGTTCTGTCAGTGTGATCATGTGATGTATCTGACCCCAGGAATGTGTCAATAAAGTTTCCCCTTCCTGGGACAATGAATTCACGGTGTTCTTATTTCAATTTCCAGGAGTATATATATATATATATTAGCCGGTCGCTAATAAGTGTTTAGCATGACTTTCGTCCTAGGTATGGTGTGGATCCTCCTACAGCACAGAGCATTAGACGATGTTATGAACAATTCCGAGAAACAGTTTGTTTGTGTAAAAGCAAATCGCCGCGACGTCCTACGAGTGTCTGACACAGACGTCGAACGCATCCACCATAGTTTCTCAAGGAGTCCATAGAATCCGTTTACCAAGTAGCTCGACTGTTCAGCGTGCTCCCGATGCCCGTCCGGCGCGTGTTGCGTCGACGTTCTCACGTAAAACCATATAAAATTCAACTACTGCAAGCTCTTCGCGAAGGTGACAAACAACAACGTGTGGTATTCTGTAACTTCGTTCTTGGCAAGACGGAGAATGACAGTTTTCTCTCACTTGTGTTTAGAGACGAGGCAACATTCCATTTAAATGCAAAGGTGAACCGTCATAATGTGAGAATATGGGGTACAGAATTCACGGTGTTCTTATTTCAATTTCCAGGAGTATATATATATATATATATATATATATATATATATATATATATATATATATATATATATAAAGAATACGTTTTTACCAACAAGTACTACCTCACCCGTGCCTTCGCATGTACTTGCCGTGTGAAGTCGCAAATAAGCTAGTACACAACTGGCCAAAAAAACTGCTACATCAAGAAGAAATACAGATGATAAACGGGTATTCATTGGACGAATATATTATACTAGAACTAACATGTGATTACATTTTCACCGAATTTGGGTGCATAGATCCTGAGAAACCAGTACTCAGAACAACCACCTCTAGCCGTAGTAACGGCCTTGATACGCCTGGACATTAAGTCAAACAGAGCTTGGATGGAGTGTACAGGTACGACTGCCCATGCAGCTTCAACACGATACCACAGTTCACCAAGAGTAGTGACTGGCGTATTGTGACGAGCCAGTTGATCGGCCACCATTGACCAGAAGTTTTCAATTGGTGAGAGATCTGGAGAGTGTGCTATCCAGGGCAGCAGTCGAACATTTTCTGTATCCAGAAAGGCCCGTACAGGACCTGCAACATGCGGTTGTGCATTATCCTGCTGAAATATAGGGTTTCGCAGGGATCGAATGAAGGGTAGAGCCACGGGTCGTAACACGTCTGAAATGTAACGTCCATTGTTCAAAGTGCCGTCAGTGCGAACAAGAGGTGACCGAGACGTGTAACCAATGGCACCCCATACCATCACTCCGGGTGATACGCCAGTATGGAGATGACGAATACACGCTTCCAATGTGCGTTCACCGCAATGTCGCCAAATACCGATGCCACCAACGTGATGCTATAAACAGAACCTGGATTCATCCGAAAAAATGGCGTTTTTCCATTCGTGCACCCAGGTTCGTCATTGAGTACACCATCGCAGTGGCACCTAACTGTGATGTAGCGTCAAGGCTAACCGCAGCCATGGTCTCCGAGCTGATAGTCCATGCTGCTGCAAACGTCGTCGAAATGTTCGTGCAGATGGTTGTTGTCTTGCAAACGTCCCCATTTGTTGACTCAGGGATCGAGACGTGGCTGCACGATCCGTTACAGCCATTCGGATAAGATGCCTGTCATCTCGACTGCTAGTGATACGAAGCCGTTGGGATCCAGCACGGCGTTCCGTATTACCCTCCTGAACCCACCGATTCCATATTCTGCTAACAGTCATTGGATCTCGACCAACGCGAGCAGCAATGTCGCGATACGATAAATCGCAGTCGCAATAGGTTACAATCCGACCTTTATCAAACTCGGAAACGTGATGGTACGCATTTCTCCTCCTTACACGAGGCATCTTAAGAACGTTTCACCAGGCAACGCCGGCCAGCTGCTGTTTGCGTATGAAAAATCGGTTGGAAACTTTCTTCATGTTAGCACGTTGTAGATGTCGCCATCGGCGGCAACCTGGTTTGAATGCTCTGAAAAGCTAATCATTTGCATATAACAGCATTTTCTCCCTGTCTGTTAAATTTCGCATCTGTAGCACGTCACCTTCGTGGTGTAGCAATATTAATGGCCAGTAGTGTACTTAACAAACTTCTGTCCTGTTTCCGCATAAATTCAAAGAATAGTCAATCCGTGAATTTCATCGAAACTGTTTGAATGAACTGCAAACACACACACACACACACATACACACACACAAACACACACACACACACACACGCACACACACACACACGATCACAACAGCAGTATATAATCTAGAAAATCGTACAAAGTGTAAACAAAATTATATTCCAGAAAAAGAATGGGGACTCCAAACTCAGACTTCGCAGAGATCCCTAGATTTCTTTAAACTGGTTCTGTTTTTAATGAGTTGAAATGCATTTTCTTGTTAGGAGACAGATGTTGGAATTCGTAATTCGTGAACCGAGTGCGAAAATATGTAAGAAACGGTGCAAAGAAACAGTGAAAAACTTATCGAACAAACAAAGAAGAACATTTTTAATCTTTTGACATTTTCCCCTTTTCCTCACACACTTCCGCACTCTATTCGAGAATTACGGAACCTAACAGTTAACTTTCTCATAACAGGAAAATGCGTTTAATCTCACTCAAGAGCAAACGGAAATGATGTATTAGCTGAGCTGCGCGTAGAGGTGGACCCACAGTATCAGTAGTGCATCGGGTAATTTAATAAAACACGAAAAATACTGACCAAATGCGTTGTTATTCAAACTTCCTGTATATATAAATATTTTTCGTTTTTTAAAAATATTTCTATGTTTTTCCACATTATGTGTTATATGTTGTTCCACATTATGACGTTTACCGTAGGTAAGACCTATGGAACACTGTAACTATAACAAAGTCCGTACAGCTCTGTTTCGTTCATTGTTACTTCTTCATACTTGTTGTAGTTGAGTAAGTGAGTTAATTTCTGCTTTATGTAGGTGTGTGACAGAAAAAGAAAGTTGTGAATAATTTCTTTAGCTTCATAGCGGTTTAATATTGATAAGTAACGCAAAACAAGAAAAGAAAAATCCGCTACTATATAGCTACACTATTGATAACAAACCGCTGGAAACAGTTTCTGCCGTAAAATATCTAGGAGTAACTATCCGGAGCGACCTTAAGTGGAGTGACCATATGAAACCAATAGTGGGAAAAGCAAATGCCGGACTCAGATTCACAGGAAGAATCTGAAGAAAATGTAATTCACCCACGAAGGAAGTGGCTTATAAGGTGCTCGTTCGATCCATTCTCGAATACTATTCATTTATCTGGATCGCTGCCACATAGGTCTGATAGAAGAGAGAGAGGCTCCAACGAAGAGCGGCACCTTTCGTCACGGATCGTTTGGTCGGCACGAGAGCGTTACAGAGATGCTCAGCAAACTCCATTGGCAGACGTTACAAGAGAGGCGTTGTGCTTCACGGAGAGAGCACTTTCCGTGAAGAGTCGGACAATATATTACTTCCCCTACATACGTCTTGCGTAATGACCATGTGGAGAAAATTCGAGAAATTCACTCCATTACAGAGGTTTAGCGACAATCATTCTTCCACGAGCTATTCGCGAGTGCAACAGGGTTGGAGGGCTCAGTTAGTAGTGCAGAAAGCACCCTTCACCACACACCATTGGGTGGCTTTCGAAGTATGATGCGGATGTAGATGGATCAGTGACCCTATTTGGATCAACCGACAATATCTACAACAAGACAAATAACAATGTAGGCCCAGCAAGAACACGACGGTTTCTAGACTCTATAAGCCTGGCAAACATTTGGTCCTCGTCTCTATCGATTTGTTCAAAAAATGGTTCAAATGGCTCTGAGCACTATGCGACTTAACTTCTGAGGTCATCAGTCGCCTATAACTTAGAACTAATTAAACCTAAGTAACCTAAGGACATCACACACATCCATGCCCAAGGCAGTATTTGAACCAGCGACCTTAGTGGTCACACGATTCCAGACTGAAGCGCCTAGAACCGCACAGCCAAACCGGTCGGCTCGATTTGTTCCATCTTATGAACTCTGTATGAAGTTTTTTCTGCGTACAGTATTTTTGATTAGTTTTTCAGGTTCGTAAAGTGATGTAAACACACATTCCTTCTGCGCACATGGGATTCTCGCGTTTTAATCTTAATGACATAATCTCTGGGGTGTCCCATATGATTTCAAATCTGGTTGCAGGTACAATACACGCGAGATGTTCTCTTGGTTCGAGCAGTTATTTCATCATGTTGCTTGCCCCCTGCACAGCTGCTGAAAGAGATTTTTCTGTGTTGGCATCATTCTGTGAATAACTCATAATTCACTGTGCGTTGTGGTCAAAGCACGGAACTCTCTTTTTACTGTCTATATTTTCTGAAGCTACCTAAAGACACTGATGCGTGGACCTGGTTAAGATGGCTACTAGTATCAAACATTAGGTTTAACACGAGGAAAAAGATTCTGAGAAATTGCGTTTGCAGCTTGCAACTCTACGGAAGCGAATCATAGACTGTGAGAAACCCGGAGAAAAAGAAAACCGAAGCATTTGAGATGTGGTGTTACAGAAGGGTACTCAAAATTATGTGGACTGATAAGCAAAGAAGCGAGGTGCAGAATAGGTACAGAAAGGGATGTGTGCAAACAGTAACTAGAAGAAGGGACTTGGTGGTAGGACATGTGTTATGACATTAGGTAATATCTCTTGTCTAGAGGACAAAAACTGTAGAGAATTACAGAGACTGAAACATACCCAACAAATAATTTAGCATGTCGTGTGAGTGCTGCTTTGGGCAACAAAATGTGATGTAGAATATCGTAGACGTACCGCTGTGCTGTGAGGGCGCTGCGGATGACAACGAAACGAGTCCTGCTATGAAAAGAAATGGCACCCCAGACATCACTCTTAGTTGACGACCCATATGGCTTGACTGGTATCCAACCGCTGTGCGGGATGTCTCTAGATACATTTTCGCTGGTCGATGAGGCTCAGTTCGAAGTGGGACTTATTACTGAAGGCAAATCTAGTCCGTCGAAAGAGATTCGAGGCTGGTGACGTGTCTGGAGACGGCCCGGACAGCGGTTGGATACCAACTTGACTGTCGCCCGTCACATGGTCCGACAACCTTGAGTGATGGTCTGTGCTGCCGTTTATTTTCGTAACAGGACCCCTTTGGTTGCCATCCGAGGGATCCTTACAGCAGAGCAGTAAGACGACGATATTGTACGTTCCATTTTGTTGCCCTTCATGTAGCCCATCCTAGGTATACATTTCTGCAAGATAATGCGAGACTTCCTACTGCTTTCTTCGTGCTTTCCAAACCCTACCTTGGCTAGTGAGATAGTCGGATCTCTCCCCGGCTGTGAATGTTAAGAGCATTTAGGGCAGGGCCCTCCTACCATCTCAGGATTTTGGAGATCTAGTGCGCCAATTGGACAGGATCGGGCACGATAACACTCAGGAGGTAATCCAACAACTTAGTCAATCAATGCCAAGCTAGCTGAATAATTGCTTGCATAAGGGCAACGCCTTATTGACTTGCTTAGTTTGTGAAGCTCTTTCTTTTGAATAAAGCACCCAGATTTTCAGAAATTATAATCATTTGTTTATCTGTGCATATACATCACATCTGCCGATTTCGGCCCCATTCGGATAAGTTCTTCGTCGTGAGTGGCTGTTTTTTGTCTTAGAGTGTATTGGGGAAATCAAGATAAAATGGGGGTACTAGTTTTGGTAGCTATTTGAGAAACTAATTATGAGGAAATTGTCTCTACTGAGGTCGAAGTAGAGTGTGATTGTGAAGTTATCGGGACACGTTTAACAGGGCTAGGAGAAATAAAGTTAATTGTTGGGTGCTATTACCGGCCACCAGGTTCCACCGTGACACTTCTAGAATCATTCAAAGGGAGTCTACACTCTGTATCGCAGAGGTATCCGGATCATGCTATATTAGTCGGAGGCGACTTCAACCTACCTAGTATAGACTGGCATGTCTATGGATTCATTACAGATGGTACAGACAAGCCGTCGTGTGAATTACTTTTAAACACATTATCCGAAAACTGTCTTGAGCAGCTAAATCGACAGCCAACGCGTAATGGAAATACTTTACATCTGGTAGCCACGAACAGATCAGACCTCATCGACGGTGTCATTGTTGAGACAGGGATTAGTGATCATGATGTTGTCATTACGACTATGGTTACGAAAGTTAAAAAGTCGGTCAAGAAGGCTAGGAGAGTATTCTTACTAGAAAGAGCAGATAAGCAGTTGTTAGCATCCGACTTAGTAAATGAATCGACTTCATTTACTACCAGTACGATGGACGTGGAAGAATTATGAGCAAATTTTAAACACGTTGTAAATCACGCATTGGACAAGTATGTGCCGAAAAAGTGGGTTACGGACGGAAAAGACCCACCGTGTTTTAACAGCACAATTCGGAGAATGCTCAGGAAGCAAAGACAGTTGCACTCGTGATACAAGAAAGATCGGGAGAATGAGGACAGCCAAAAGTTCGTAGAGATTCGTGCTGCTGTAAAAAGAGCGATGCGCGAAGCATACAACCACTACCACCGTCATACCTTAGCAAAAGATCTTGCTGAAAAGCCAAGGATATTCTGGTCTTAGGTAAAATCGGTAAGCGGGTCGAAAGCTTCCATCCAGTCACTCACTGATCAGTCTGGCCTGGCAACGGAAGACAGCAAAACGAAAGCTGAAATTTTAAATTTAGCATTTGAGAAATCTTTCACGCAGGAGGATCGTACAAACATAGCGCCGTTTGAGTCTCGTACAGATTCCCGTATGGAGGACATAATGATAGACATCCCTGGGGTTGTGAAGCAGCTGAATGGGTTGGAAATAAATAATTCGCCAGGTCCTGATGGGATTCCAATTCAGTTTTACAGAGAGTACTCTACTGCATTGGCTCCTTACTTAGCTTGCATTTATCACGAATCTCTTGCCCAACGTAAAGTCCCGAGCGACTGCAAAAAAGCGCAGGTGACGCCTGTATATAAGAAGGGTAGAAGGACGGACGCTCAAAATTACAGACCAATATCCTTAACATCGGTTTGTTGCAGGATTCTCGAACATATTCTCAGTTCGAATATAATGAATTTCCTTGAGACAGAGAAGTTCCTGTCCATGCATCAGCACGGCTTTAGAAAGCATCGCTCCTGCGAAACGCAACTCGCCCTTTTTTCACATATCTTGCGAACCATGTGTGAAGGGTATCAAACGGATGCCGTATTCTTTGACTTCCGGAAAGCGTTTGATTCGGTGCCCAACTCCAGACTTCTAACTAAGGTACGAGCATATGAGATTGGTTCCCAAATATGTGAATGGCTCGAAGACTTCTTACGTAATAGAACCCAGTACGTTGTCCTCGATGGTGAGTGTTCATCGGAGGTGAGGGTATCATCTGGAGTGCCCAAGGGAAGTGTGGTAGGTCCACTGTTAATTTCTATCTACATAAATGATCTTTTGGATAGGGTGGATAGCAAAGTGCTGCTGTTTGCTGATGATGCTGTGGTGTACGGGAAGATGTCGTCGTTGAGTGACTGTAGGAGGATACACGATGACTTGGACAGGATTTGTGATTGGTGTAAAGTATGACAGCTAAATCTAAATATAGATAAATGTAAATTAATGCAGATGAATAGGAAAAAGAATCCCGTAACGTTTGAATACTCCATTAAATATTTGGGCGTAACGTTGCAGAGCGATATGAAATGGGACAAGCATTTAATGGCAGTTGTGGGGAAGGCGGATAGTCGACTTCGGTTCATTGGTAGAATTTTGGGAAGAAGTGGTTCATCTGTAAAGGAGACCGCTTATAAAACACTATACGACCTATTCTTGGGTACTGCTCGAGCGTTTGGGATCCCTATCAGGTCGGATTGAGGGAGGACATAAAGGCAATTAGAGTCGGGCTGCTAGATTTGTTACTGGTAGGTTTGATCATCACGCGAGTGTTACTGAAATGCTTCAGGAACTCGGGTGTGAGTCTCTGGAGGAAAGGAGGGGGGTCATTTCGTGAATCGCTACTGAGGATATTTAGAGAACCAGCATTTGAGGCTGACTGCAGTACAATTTTACTGCCGCCAACTTATATTTCGCGGAAAGATAAGATAAGAGAGATTAGGGCTCGTACACAGACATAAAGGCCGCCATTTTTCCCTAGTTCTGTTTGGGAGTGGAACAGGGAGAGAAAATGCTAGTTGTGGTACGAGGTACCCTTCGCCACTCACCGTATGGTGGATTGCGGAGTATGTATGTAGATGTAGGTGTAGACGTACTTTTTGTGGCGTGGCTGGCAGACAGAAAGAATAATTTGCATTGAGAGGAGTGGCAACTACGAGTATTCTGGCTGTAAACCTAGTTATGAGCTGTGGTGGTTTGAATCCCATAACAAATCGTGTGAATGGGTGCTTAATTAGCTAACCACAAGCAGTAAATGTCAGAGCGTGTAACATAGAAGTCATTGAAATATCAAGCTATTATAAACTGCTACAAAATACAAAGCAAAGTGTACTGAAAACGAAGCATATTTTACGAATGGTGCTGCCGTAGCGTGAAGAGGCACAGAGTCCGTGACGCAGCTACTGGGAAATTGTGTTGGGAGAATGTAAACGCACCGTCGCCAGGGCAGCATACGTGGCGTGCCTTCGACGGAGGCGCGTCGGGGCGTGGAAATTGTGTGTACCAGCCGGCGCTGGCGCGTGCATAACGCCGTTGGCCACGCTCTGCACGTCACGCCGTGCGGTAGCGCTCCTGCACGCACTCGTCACCGCAGCCTTTTTTTTTGTCGGCCGTTCCGGTATCAGCTCCGTTCGAAACACTAATATAAGGAAGGGTGACCAAATCTCCCTGACCAAAGAGCCGAGTGTACTGGCCATGGCTGTGGAGCATTCTGGAGACACGATATTAGATAGCATAACTTTTAGCTCTGTCGTCAGTGGTTTATGATGCCAAGTGCTTCTTTACCTTCTGCGGATACGGTGAAGAGAAAACTGTTGATTAAATGCCAAGGTATGTTGTAAGTGCCTGCATCCGCTGGCGCATAGAGAAAATTGTCGGGAAGTCCACCTTAATCTCAAACTTGAGATCACAGGGAAAAAGAAAGAGAATTAATCATCTTTGTAAAAGGGCACACTGTTCGCTTTGGAGCTTCGCAAACAGAGCTGGTCTCACGAAGTCATCAGAGCCTCCATCGCTGACTGCTCGTGCCAGTGAAGTGGTATCTATGTCCCAGTCGGCTGTACGGAATGTGTGTTGATGGGATTGATGAACAGAGCTACCAACTGTTATCGCGCCCGATAGCACACGGTGAATGTAGTTGCAACTATTCTTGGTGCCAGGGATAGAACTATAGTAACAACAACTATTCATTTACAACTTATACAAAACAGACACCCTTTCCAAAATTTTATTGTCCTTCAGAATAGTCACCATCATTGTCTACAACCCGTCGAGAGCGATGTGCAAGTCGTAGGACACACTTAGCAGTGCTAGTTTGCATAACCCCGTAGCGGTGAATATCCATGAACCCTCCGAAGCTAATTCCGGTCAGGCCAACTCTTTAAGAACTCAACTAAAAATTCTGTTGTCCAAAGTTAAATGCATAACGCGAAAACTACAATCCTAGGCATAGCTCTTAAAGTGGGGAATTAATAAACTAACCATCTCACTCTGACTAATGCTGTCTGACTGTGGTAATATACTGGTGATGGTATTTGAGCTGATTAGTAAACCCTAATATCTTCCACAATATAAATTAGAAGCCTTATAATCAACGTTTGTTAAGGGGTGGAACAGAAGCAATGATTAAACTTAGTATTCACATTTTTTCATAAACACATTTATGCGACCAACATATTATTGAATAATTAAAACCTGTTTTAATTAGCTCTATTTAAATTTATAGAAAGATTAAATGGAAAGCAGTGTCACTTTTCTATCAGCTATTACTGCTTGGCCACCAAAGAATTTACTCTCTCGATGTGCAGTGACAACCGACAATTATTACATACCGTAATGCTTGTTCGGAACAGTGGAAGTTGGTGATTAAAAATCTAGAAGACCATACATTCATCACCAGCGGAAAGGAGGTGAGACAGGCGATCGTCCTTATTTCCACATGTTTGAAATCGGCTTAACTACTCTATCAGTGCTGCCATTAATACTAACTGCAAGCTGAAGTGTGAAGCGCCGAGCTACGCGGTGCAGACACGCAGGCCATATCACGACTTGAGCAGAGCTACAAGATAAGGCACCCTCTACCGTGCTGCTACGCCAAGTCGATCCTGGCACTTTCGCGTCCTACCACCAAGAATTTCTCCGATACGGACACCTTCGCGTCCTACCAGCCAATATTTCACCATTACTTACATATTCGACTACTATCGGCCAGTGCTTCTCATGCGGCGCTCATGCGTATTCCTTGCCACCGAAACACATCCAGTTGCCAATGGCAAATTTATGAACCACTGCGGTCAAACCACGAGGATTCTCTCTAACAAAGAATCCGGCCAAACATAGCGCATCTTTTCCGGTCTCCAATGATAACATAACCTCTCCTCTGCTAGCTAAAAGTGTTCAACACCGCAATCTGACGTCACACTTCTTTGCGCCACCCGCACGTCCTCCCGCCATTGTCCATAGCCTCGCAGCTGGGTTTGAGAAATTCAGAGAGGATCGATACGGTAAAGGATGGGGCCCCTCCACGCCCACACCAACGTGGTGGGTGACCAAACCAAAAGTTCTACTATCACCTCCGTATAACATGTTAGTTTTTGAATCACGAGTCACAGGATGCGGGCTGTGATGTTATCCATGCGTCTGGGTAAGATTACTCATTAACATGGTCCATCAGGAGATAGAAAGTGGACGAAAGCGAACGAAGGGTAGCAGTTGTAAGACCAGAGGGAAAAAAGTGCCCAGGCAAGCGCCAAGGGAAAAAAAACCTCTGCGACAGTAGGACGGGTAGTAAGGGCAGTAGCGGCTTGCTATCTGCGGCAGTGCATGCAAGGTGTGGTTATGTTAGTTCGAGGTATCGTGCATCGTTACCTTTGTCGTTGTTGGAGCTCGTTGCGGTGCTCGCTGCAGTTGCTGTGTCCCTGCAACAGTTCAAGGTCGTTGTACATTAGTGGGCGATCGGTCATAGATCGGCTCACAGACGGTGTAGGGGGTGTGTGTGGTTGGTTTGCGTGCTGTGTACAGAAAGGTTTCCCTGCGGTTGCCTCTTTTTCGGCTCGTCGAACATCTGGGGTTGCCAGTAATAGCTGTGTTGCAGGGGCTCGCCAGTACTGTCGTGTTAGCGTTCTATGGAGCATAGATATTCAGTTGCTAGCCAGTAGTGTCTTTGGTCTGTTATGCTTCCATCTATGGTTGTCGTCGAAGTTACCCAGAGAAAGGATAAACGGGTTGCGCGAGTGTCTCGTGTTATTGTACAGTCGTGTGGAGAGTTTTTGGAATACCTGCAAGATAGTATCTAGCCGGTATTCCCGGCGAAGGTCCGCGATGCGTGTGTAGCGCGGAGCGTAGCTTATGATTTTGAGTACTTTGTTCTGTATGAGCTGCAGACGGCGCAGGCGAGTTGGCGCAGCGTATCCCCAGACAGGGCCTGCGTACGTCATCAGAGGTCGAATAAGTGTCATGTACATGGACCTAGACACCCTCCTGTTCAGTGTGCTACGCCTGTTAAGCATAGGGTAGAGTTGTTTGAGCCTCGCGTTAGCTTTGTTGGTCACGTGTTGAATGTGATCCTCCCAGAGTAGTTTCCTGTCCAGCCAGACACCGAGATATTTGACCTTCTCGCGGAAACGTATTGGGCGTGTGTGTAGTGTTACTGGGTTGCAGTGCTGATGTTTACGCAGTTGCTTCGGTCTTCTAGTGAACAGAACGGCCTCGCACTTGTCGACGTTTACTCTAACACGCCATTTCACCAGCCAAGGCTCCACCGTTCTGAGTGAAGTCTGTAGTCGTGAGTTAATGTTAGACGGCTTCCAGTCTTGCGCAACGATGGTGGTGTCATCCGCGTAGATTACTACCGTCGTGTTGTGTGTAGCTGGGAGGTCGTTAATGTAGAGTTTAAACAGTAAGGGCCCTAGCATGCTTCCTTGGGGTACTTCTGCCTGGATACCATGTCGTGTCGATTGTTTGCCCTGCACGTCGGTGTTGAAACTCCTGTCCGTGAGATATGAGTGTATGAGACGTACGTGCCCGTCAGGGAACCCTGCGTCGCCAAGTTTGCGTATTAGGCCGTTGTGCCATAGACGATCGAAAGCCTTTTCGATGTCCAGGAACACCGCCCCAGTTGCTTTGTTTGTGTTGTATCCGTGTGTTATGTATTCAACGACGCGGAGGAGTTTTGTGTTGTTGAGTGGTGATTCCTGAAACCGAATTGCTCCGGTCTCAGGGTGTCGTTTGTGATACAGTGCCTGGTGAGTCGTTTAAATATTACCTTCTCAACGATCTTGCTGAGCGCGCTTAGCAGACCGATGGGTCGGTAATTTTGTGGGAGGGAGTGGTCTTTCCCCAGCTTCCTGAACATCAGGAACTTGTCCGTCTTCCAAAAGGCGGTGAAGTGTTGGTGCTTGAATATGGCATTCGTGATGTGTGTTAGATAGTCTACAGCTTTGTTCGTGAACTCCTGGAGGACACGGTTTTGAATGCCATCGTGACCAGGGGCCTTCATAGCGGTGGTATGCATGATGGCCCATTTGACTTCAGCTGTACTAGATTGTCGGATGATGTTGGGCGCTGGTTGGGCTAAGATGCGTGTAACCTTCTGGTCGGTAGCAAGTGTGAACGCTGGGTCTGAGGGATCCAGGTTCGGTGAGAATGTCGCTGCGAGTGTGAGGGCCATCAGTTCCGCTTTTTCTTCCGCAGAATATGCTGGTCCGTTGGGCCTTTGTAACGTGGGGGTGTACAGTTTCTCCCTGGTGAAGTGTCGGGCCAGCTGCCACACGCCAGGTCGCGTGGTGTCCAGCCCTTCGAGTTTCTGGTCCCAGTGTTGTGTCTTAAATGTTTGTATTTTTTCCCGGGTTATACCCTGGAGCCTGTTAATGTGCTGTTTGAAGTTCTGGCGCCTGGTACGCTGCCAATGTCTCCTGAGGCGGTTCCTTATTGAGATTAGGCCCAGGATCTCCTGGGGCAGGGCAGCACTGTATTGTTGTGGTGTGCGGATTGGTATGGTGTCGGCTATTGCGTCCTGGACGGCGCCGGTGAGGGTTTCGACTGCCTCATCAATTTGGGCTGTCTCGTTAATCGCGTGGGTGGGTGGGATGCGACTGTCAAGCGTTTCCTTTAACTGGGTCCAATTCGCGCGCCTGTAGTCTAACATGTTGCGTTGTTCCATGAGCTGCAGTGTTTCTTCAATGTACGGTGTTTGTTTCCGGTGCTTTGGGCTTTCTGCAAGTGGTAGATACCTCAAAAGAAGTGGAAAGCACGGAAAAGTCGCCCCCGATCCCTGCGCATAGCGCCGTACCGCTAGAAGCCTGATCTTAGCCGCCAGCAGTTGTGGGAGGACAATGCTTGTAGCCCCTGTGGGTTCGGGGCCGGCCTTACTTCCCAGAATCTTACCCCACCCAGGCTTCGGCCCCGTAGACCGGTCACTGACCCGAGCTGCTCAGCCGCAGAGTTTCCTGTTACTCTATCTCGAATACTCTGTTCTATCGCAAGCACCCCAGACATTCATAATCCATTAAAAACCGTCACCCTGCTAATATGGAGAGACATGCAAAGTACACAGACCAACATTTTATGAACCAGTTCCTGAACTGAAGATAGGAATGGAACTGTGTGTAACGGACATTTGAGTCGGGTACCTCGCAAAATGCTGCCTCTCACACAGGGTATGAGGCAGCAACTCTTCAATGGGCAGTAACTAGACAGTAGCTGACAGTAAGCGTGCAGAGCGGCTGGACGAGCCGTGAGTTCGCCGCTTTTCAAATGATGCGGGGTGTCGAGTGCAATGGCGGCCGAATGAGGTGTTTAATCCGCAGAGGTGGAGGGTGAAGTGCTTGTTGGAGGCAGTTCTGTAAGGTTTGTGTTATGTTTACAACAGCATCGAGCCGTGGCGGCTCTAATTTTGGTGGCATGCCACTTGCTGGCGCCGGTAGCTACTAGGGTTGCCAATATCGATCTAATCATATGTGTGTGGTCGAGGTGGTGGTGGTTGGTGGGATGTTTAAGGGGGACTAAACAGCGAAGGTCATCAGTCCCCCTATGGTCGAGGCGTATGTTGTTGGTTTGGTGGGCCCTGATACTGAAAGTCAGTGAGAGGGCACATGGCTGACAAGTTGTGGCTTTTGGGAGACTCTGGCTGCCCGGTACTGGGCCTCGAGAAGCAGAGAGTGATAAGTCGGTCGGAAGCAAGCCCTGCCGGATCGCTTAAGGATTGGCCGCGGTGAGATTCGGGAAGAGCAGTGGACGTCGCGTGCAACTCGGTCGGCAAGTCCCATCCTACATTGCAATGTTAAATTTTACGGAACCTGTGCGGATTGGAGACAATAACACCTGTGTTTGGAATCCTGCAGTTCACGGCTCCTTCACATCTCATAGGAGTTAAGTGTTATTTTCTTATTTTTTGGATACTTGATATTGCAAGTCCACGTCTGTGTTAATGTGAAACCTGACCTGTTGTATTAACGCGCCTCCGAGTGACTGTGTGTAGCATCATCGGTCAGTGTTACTGGTTCCAGGCCATGTTCTGTGCAAGTGTACGAGTATTCTCTGTTATAAAGGGAATTGACGAAATTAATTTTTTAAATAATCTGTATCGTAAGCAAAACACCCATTCTAGATGAGTATGTCTTAATTATTGCATCAGGAATGGCTGATATTTGGTCTTCCAACTAAAAGTAATAATAAGGAGTGTTAAGCACATTTAAATTGTGTGCCTTCCCTGCTTTGCGTCTATTTTGGGGGATTGTGTATTTTATTGCTTAAGGGATTTTTATTAAGGATTATACATTGTTAAGGGCTTTCCAATAGCCACAGTCAGTGGCGTGACTTGATACCCTTTCTGTATTTTGTATGGGCGTTGTCCCCTTGTGTAACGTGTTATCCATGCTTGCAGATTGTTAGGACCTTTAATGACTGTCATTGTTATTCATTTTACTGATAAAATCGTTTGTTGAACCTGCTTGCACCCACGCCTAGTTGGTGCGGCTTCTTTCTTCTACTTGGGAATTGTGTACTCCTGGTGTCAAGTCCTGCTCTCAATGGTATAAATTGTTAAGGTTTGTTATTTATGAATTGAGCCTGTTCAAGCTTTTCAAATAATTGTGAGCGTTGTTATTCTTTTAACAAGGTTCTTGAATCTGTAATTACAATGTTGTTCTTAAGCAATAAAGTGTATTCCACGAAACAACAAATGACGAAATATGTGGGTCCACCTTCCATGTGCTTTTCCTTGATGTTATCCTAAATGTAGGTGGGAAGTATCAACCTTAGCTTGGCCCACGTCTTCAGGTTACCGTGAACACCAGCCAAGTTGTTCATTACAACATTCTCAGTAACCATGAAAGGTTAGAAGCTTTGTGGCTTGCCTCCGTCCATTAACAAGCGAACGCCGTCTGCTCCTTGCCATGACTGGAGATATGCGAGACACATGATTCTCATCATTTTATTTTACACCGATTACCGTAATTGATTCTGAGTGATGTATCTGTTAAAAGTGCAAGGGTTGTCTGCCTGAACTTACTTCGCTTCGGCCAAGGGAATTCGTGGGATACCTGAAGTTCGTTTCCCCAGCAGTTGGGGCACCGCCGATGCACTCAATACTGGGAGTAATGGGGCTTGAGGATTGAGTACCTGGTTTGCGAGAGCGGTAGAACTACTTCAGCGAGGGTTGCGGGGCTCTCCTGTCACTTAAAAAGGACAGCATTTACAAAGTTGTGGCGTACAATATTGTCCGGTGCCTTGCTGGCGGGTTTACGAGGTGCATTCAAGTTCTAAGGCCTCCGATTTTTTTTCTAATTAACTACTCACCCGAAATCGATGAAACTGGCGTTACTTCTCGACGTAATCGCCCTGCAGACGTACACATTTTTCACAACGCTGACGCCATGATTCCATGGCAGCGGCAAAGGCTTATTTAGGAGTCTGGTTTGACCACTGGAAAATCGCTGAGGCAATAGCAGCACGGCTGGTGAATGTGGGGCCACGGAGAGTGTCTTTCATTGTTGGAAAAAGCCAAAAGTCACTAGGGGCCAGGTCAGGTGAGTAGGGAGCATGAGGAATCACTTCAAAGTTGTTATCACGAAGAAACTGTTGCGTAACGTTAGCTCGCTGTGCGGGTGCGTTGTCTTGGTGAAACAGCACACGCACAGCCCTTCCCGGACGTTTTTGTTGCAGTGCAGGAAGGAATTTGTTCTTCAAAACATTTTCGTAGGATGCACCTGTTACCGTAGTGCCCTTTGGAACGCAATGGGTAAGGATTACGCCCTCGCTGTCCCAGAACATGGACACCATCATTTTTTCAGCACTGGCGGTTACCCGAAATTTTTTTGGTGGCGGTGAATCTGTGTGCTTCCATTGAGCTGACTGGCGCTTTGTTTCTGGATTGCAAAATGGCATCCACGTCTCATCCATTGTCACAACCGACGAAAAGAAAGTCCCATTCATGCTGTCGTTGCGTGTCAACATTGCTTGGCAACACGCCACACGGGCAGCCGTGTGGTCGTCCGTCAGCATTCGTGGCACCCACCTGGATGACACTTTTCGCATTTTCAGGTCGTCAAGCAGGATTGTTTGCACAGAACCCACAGAAATGCCAACTCTGGAGGCGATCTGTTCAACAGTCATTCGGCGATCCCCCAAAACAATTCTCTCCACTTTCTCGATCATGTCGTCAGACCGGCTTGTGCGAGCCTGAGGTTGTTTCGGTTTGTTGTCACACGATGTTATGCCTTCATTAAACTGTCGCACCCAAGAACGCACTTTCGACACATCCATAACTCCATCACCACATGTCTCCTTTAACTGTCGATGAATTTCAATTGGTTTCACACCACGCAAATTCAGAAAACGAATGATTGCACGCTGTTCAAGTAAGGAAACCGTCGCCATTTTAAGTATTTAAAACAGTTCTCATTCTCGCCGCTGGCGGTAAAATTCCATCTGCCGTACGGTGCTGCCATCTCTGGGACGTATTGACAATGAACGCGGCCTCATTTTAAAACAATGCGCATGTTTCTATCTCTTTCCAGTCCGGAGAAAAAAAGTCGGAGGCCTTAGAACTTGAATGCACCTCATAAGTCTTAAGGTTTGGTCCACCAGCTGATAAAATCTGGAGGGACATCATTATTCTTGAAGAGACCAGGTTTGCTACTGTGGGAGTTCTCGTCACATTCATTTGGCGTGTTGGAAATGCACTCGATCGCTGAAGGGGCGATCATTCTGGTTTCTGCGCTGGAATACCGTCCCGACGACTTACCGCTGTTCGCAGATTCTGGCCCGAGACAAGAGGTTGGTGAGCATGTTTTGCAGCACCGCCTCTATAGGTGGGAGCTGACCATTTTATAAGGGCACACTGACGCTACAGTGCCGTTAGATTCCAGTCACGAAGATAGTTTCTTCTGATTTTAGTTCGGACAGCCAACCACTGCATAGTACAATTCAGATTCGTGGGGTTTTTTACATCATTGAGGATATGTACAGCTTGAATCCGTTATTTTGGACGTTATGTCTGAGCTGTCTGCCATGTTAGATTCGTATTGACAATCTTTTGGTCTTCTTGTGTATTAAGACGAACTTTTGTAGAAAATCACCTGCTTATTTTGATTTGAATTTCATTTAAAGTAATTAGTGTTCCCTCCACCTCATTTTCATTATCACTTGTTTTTAAAATAACTTGTTAATTGTTTTTATATTAAATCCGCATCTTAGAATCTCACGTTAGCGCCAAATTTCAGATCGCTTATTTCCACTACATTAAGTGTAGCAACATTTTATCTCAAGAGGTGTGTCGGAGTCTAGATAGTCTCTGGGTCCAGTAAAGATTTCTAAGTTTTTACGGGCAGGGTATTGCAGCCAAGCCACTACGAAGAACTTAAGGAAGAAAGTTGTGCATGATGCCTCACAACTGGCTAAGAACCTGAGAACGTCAAGAATTTATAAACCAACATGCAGTCATAGCAACAAACACTACGTTGGCCAAACGGGTAGACATTTTAAAACCACTTTCAAAGAACAGATTACACTTTCAGACTTGATAAAGCTAAGAAGTCAGCTATAGTAAAACAAATAGGCAAAACAGGACATAATGTTGCAACAGACAACTGCATCAAAGTACTGCATACTTTAGAGACGAGCTGGAAACTGAATATCTTAGATGAAATAGGAACATTCATCAATGGCCAAAATTGGGAAAATGACATCCTAAGTGAAATTACTGACTGCAAAATCTCGCATTTCTTGACCCAACTCAATCCAACTTTCTTGAAATAGAAAATATGTAACAGCTAAGAATATATGTGCACCTGAGTTCAAATATCAATATTTTTAAAAGAAATTATTCAGCACTGGCTGTTAAAACATTATTTATTTCGAGTTATTATTTACTCCGATTTCGATTCCCACGTGTGATCATTTTCAAGCGTTGTAGATTGTTGTCACCAGCTCAATAATATGAAGCTGTGACATGCTTTGTAAGAGGAGTTGCATGTTGTGTTGTGAACGTATCTCCTGTTCCAGGTACACCACCACTCGCAACTGCTCTTCCAAAGCATGTCTCAGCTTTATATTATTCAGTGGGTTACAACAGTCCGCAATGATTGAAAATGACAACATTTCGAAATTGCAATAGCTGTAAATAATGTTTTAACAGCCAAAAACGAAATCCAACAGCAATATTTTTATAATTCTCTAAAATAATCTTTTACTGTCAACTTTAACCCCAAACTGTCGCTTATTGTAATGTATTTCATAGCTCAACAACAGAGATGCGACAGTAAGACGTGCAGAAGACATTGCAAGTGTCTGATAAACCATGAGAGACACATCGAAAACAAATCGAAATAAGCTTTGTTTTCACAGCTTTGCAATACAGTTCATTGCGAATAGTGTTTCAAATCTCCCTTGCAAGTTTATCAGTGGTTAAAAAGGTATAAGGAGGATGGGAATGGAGGAAAATGAGCACGCCTGAAGAAGATGGCCAATGCATACCCACAACGTGGGTGACTATTTAGATTGATTTATGTGAACAGCAAACCATCAAACTGAGTGAATAAAATTGTTTTTCGTAGCGTTGCGCCTTGAGCAGAACACAATTATATTCTTTTCTCCTGTTTGTTGTTGTTGTTGTCTTCAGTCATGAGACTGGTTTGAAGCAGCTCTCCATGCTACTCTCTCCTGTGCAAGCTTCTTCATCTCCCAGTACTTACTGCAACCTACATCCTTCTGAATCTGCTTAGTGTATTCATCTCTTGGTCTCCCTCTACGATTTTTATCCTCCACGCGGCCCTTCAATGCTAAATTTGTGATCCCTTGATGTCTCAGAACATGTCCTACCAACCGGTGCTTCATCTTGTCAAGTTGTGCCACAAACTCCTCTTCTCCTTAATTCTATTCAATACTTCATCGTTAGTTATGTGATCTACCCATCTAATCTTCAGCATTCTTCTGTAGCACCACATTTAGAAAGCTTCCATTCCCTTCTTGTCCAAACTATTTATCGTCCATGTTTCACTTCCATACATGGCTACACTCCATACAAATACTTTCAGAAACGACCTTCCTGAGACTTAAATCTATACTCGATGTTAACAAATTTCTCTTCTTCAGAAACGCTTTCCTTGCCATTGCCAGTCTACATTTTATATCCTCTCTACTTCAGCCATCATCAGTTATTTCGCTCCCCAAATAGCAAAACTCCTTTACTACTTCAAGTGTCTCATTTCCTAATCTAATTCCCTCAGCATCACCCGACTTAATTCGACTACATTCCATTATCCTCGTTTTGCTTTTGTTGATGTTCATCGTATATTCTTCTTTCAAGACACTATCCATTCCGTTCAACTGCTATACCAAGTCCTTTGCTGTCTCTGACAGAATTACAATGTCATCGGCGAACCTCAAAGTTTTTATTTCTTCTCGAAGGACTTTAATACCTACTCCGAATTTTTCTTTTGTTTCCTTTACTGCTTGCTCAATATACAGATTGAATAACATCGGGGAGAGGCTACAACCCTGTCTCACTCCCTTCCCAACCACTGCTTCCCTTTCATGCCACTCGACTCTTATAACTCCCACCTCGTTTCTGTACAAATTGTAAATAGCCTTTCGCTCCCCGTAATTTACCTCTGCCAACTATAGAATTTGAAAGAGAGTATTCCAGTCAACATTGTCAAAAGCTTTCTCTAAGTCTACAAATGCTAGAAACGTAGGTTTCCTTAATCTATTTTCTAAGATAAGTCGTAGGCTCAGTATTGCCTCACGTGTTCCAACATTTCTGCGGAATCCAAACTGATCTTCCCCGAGGTCGGCTTCTACCAGTTTTTCCATTCTTCTGTAAATAATTCGTGTTAGTATTTTGCAGCTGTGACTTATTAAACTGATAGTTCGGTAATTTTCACATCTGTCACACCTGCTTTCTTTGGGATTGGAATTATTATATTCTTCTTGAAGTCTGAGGGTATTTCGCCTATCTCATACACCTTGCCTACCAGATGGTAGAGTTTAGTCAGGACTGGCTCTCCCAAGGCCGTCAGTAGTTCCAATGGAATGTTGTCTACTCCCGGGGCCTTGTTTCGACTCAGGTCTTTCAGTTCTCTGTCAAACTCTTCACGCAGTATCGTATCTCCCATTTCATCTTCATCTACATCCTCTTCCATTTCCATAATATTGTCCTCAAGTACATCGCCCTTGTATAGACCCTCTATATACTCCTTCCACCTTTCTGCTCTCCCTTCTTTGCTTAGAACTGGGTTTCCATCAACACTCTTGATATTCATACAAGTGGCTCGCTTTTCTCCAAAGGTCTCTTTAATTTTCCTGTAGGCAGTATCTATCTTACCCCTAGTGAGATAAGCCTCTACATCCTTACATTTGTCCTCTAGCCATCCCTGCTTAGCCATTTTGCACTTCCTGTCGATCTCATTTTTGAGGCGTTTGTATTCCTTTTTGCCTGCTTTATTTACTGCGTCTTTATATTTTCTCCTTTCATCAATTAAATTCAATATTTCTTCTGTTACCCAAGGATTTCTACTAGCCCTCGTCTTTCTACCTACTTGATCCTCTGCTGCCTTCACTACTTCATCCCTCAGAGCTACCCATTCTTCTCCTACTGTATTTCTTTCCCCCATTCCTGTCAATTGAACCCTTATGCTCTCCCTGAAACTCAACTCTGCACAAAGTCTGGTTTAGTCAGTTTATGCAGGTCCCACCTCCTTAAATTCCTACCTTTTTGCAGTTTCTTCAGTTTTAATCTACAGTTCATAACCAATAGATTGTGGTCAGAGTCCACATCTGCCCCTGGAAATGTCTTACGATTTAAAACCTGGTTCCTAAATCTCTGTCTTACCATTATATAATCTATCTGATACGTTCTAGTATCTCCAGGATTCTTCCATGTATACAACCTTCTTTTATGATTCTTGAACCAACTGTTAGCTATGATTAAGTTATGCTCTGTGCAAAATTCTAACAGGCGGCTTCCTCTTTCATTTCTCTCTCCCAATCGATATTCACCCACTATGTTTCCCTCTCTCCCTTTTCCTACTCTCGAATTCCAGTCACCCATGACTATTAAATTTTCGTCACCCTTCACTACCTGAATAATTTCTTTTATCTCATCATACATTTCATCAATTTCTTCATCATCTGCAGAGCTAGTTGGCATATAAACTTGTACTACTGTAGTAGGCATGGGCTTCGTGTCTATCTTGACCACAATAATGCGTTCACTATGCTGTTTGTAGTAGCTTCCCCGCACTCCGATTTTTGTATTCATTATTAAACCTACTCCTGCATTACCCCTATTTGATTTTGTATTTATAACCCTGTATTCACCTGACCAAAAGTCTTGCACCTCCTGCCACCGAACTTCACTAATTCCCACTATATCTAACTTTAACCTATCCATTTCCCTTTTTAAGTTTTCTAACCTACCTGCCCGTTTAAGGGATCTGACATTCCACGCTCCGATCCGTAGAACGCCAGTTTTCTTTCTCCTGTAAACAACGTCCTCCTGAGTAGTCCGCGCCCGGAGATCCGAATGGGGGACTATTTTACCTCCGGAATATTTTACCTAAGAGAATGCCATCATCATTTAACCATACAGTAAAGCTGCATGTCCTCGGGAATAATTACGGCTGTAGTTTCCCCTTGCTTTCAGCCGTTCGCAGTACCAGCACAGCAAGGCCGTTTTGGTTAATGTTACAAGGCCAGATCAGTCGATCATCCAGACTGTTGCCCCTGCAACTACTGAAAAGGCTGCTGCCCCTCTTCAGGAACCACACGTTTGTCTGGCCTCTCAACAGATACCCCTCCGTTGTGGTTGCACCTACGGTACGGCTATCTGTATCGCTGAGGCACGCAAGTCTCCCCACCAACGGCAAGGTCCATGGTTCTTGGGGGTAGGTTCTCCTGTAGGTTCTCCTGTTACGCAGACATTTATCGCTAAAGTTACATCACCATGAATGGGCTTCTACTTTTTCCTCTTAAGCAAAGGAAAAATGCTCTTTAATCTGTACACACATAAAAATTCCTGTTTTGTAACCTCTCATTACTTTATTTTAGTTTTTGACACGAATTTAAATGTGTACAAACAGTAAAGAGCATCTTTCCTGTTGTTTAACAGAAAGAAAATAAAAGTGTATTGACTATGCTGAAACTCAGTGAAACATACCTGGGTATAGAAGAAAAGAGAAGTAGTGTTTTACTCGAGGCGTACCCTTCCAAATAGAATTTTTTTGTCAAACATGGACTGATGAGCTTTAACCTCTACATGATTAAGAAAGTAAATATTTCCTCATATTGAGCATTCCTTCTCATTCTCCATAGGGGGTCCACAGCAAATACCAAGACTGTGCAGAACATCTTCAGTATCTATATGAGCTTTCCTTAAATGTTTTTGTATTGCTTGTGTAGCTTGAAGACGAACTATATAGTTGGAACATGTTGCTTCATTAAATAATTAGTGAGTGAGCAAATTTTGTGGCTGGTAGTGGTCTCTGGAAAACGTTTTCATATTTTGGGAGTAGTCATGGTCGATTGACGACCAAATATGGCAAAACAAACACAAAAATATAGGAATAAAATACAGGAATACAACAATATAAAGCACTTAGGTATGAAATAAATAGGAAGTACAGCGAAGCTAAGGAGAAGTGGCTACATGAAAAAGTGAAAAAATGGAAACAGAAATAACTGCCGGGAGGAGAGACTCAGCAAGCAGAAAAGTCAAAGTAGCTTTCGGTGAAACTAAAAACAAGGGCGGTAACATTAAAGTGCAATGGGAACTACACTGTTAACTGGACAGGAGAGAGACTACACCAAGGCCTCTATAAGAGGAGAGTCTCACCTGATGACATGATAGAAGAAGAAACAGTACTTGATATAGCAGCGGCAGGGGCTTTGGAAGACTTAAGATCGAGCAAGGCAGAAGCGACAGATAACATTCCAGCAGAATTTCGGAAATCATTGCGGCAAGTGGCAACAAAACGACTATTCACTTTGTTGTGTAAAATGTATGAAACTGGCGATATACCATCTAACTTTTCAAAAAAAACATCATTAACACAATTCCGAAGATATCCGACAAATGCGAGAATTATCACACAATCAACAAAAATAATATACACAAAAAGTAAAAAGAAAATTGAGACTGCGTGAGCTGATGATCAGTTAGGCTTTAGGAAAGGAAAAGGAAACAGGGAGACAATTCTGACACCGCAGTTGATAACGGAAGCAAGACTGACGAAAACTCAATACAATTTCGTAGGATCTGTCGATCTGGAAAACGCGTTCGACAATGTGAAATCCTGCAAGGTTTTCGAAATTCTGAGAAAAATAGTGTAAATCGTAGGAAAAAAAACTGGTAATATGCAATATCTGCAAGAACCAAGAGGAAACAATAATAATGGAAGACCAAGAACGAAGTGCTCGGATTAAAAATGGTATAAGACAGAGTCTTTCGCCCCTACTGTTCAGTCTACACATCGAAGAAGTAATGGCGAAAATAAAAGAAACGTTCAGGACGGGAATTCGAATTCAAGGTAAAAAGATATCAACGATAATATTCACTGATGATATTGCTATCCTCAGTGAATGTGAAGAAGAATTACAGGATCTTTTGAATGGAACGTACTGTCTAATGAGTACAGTATATGGATTGAGGGTAAACCGAAGAAAGACGAAAGTAATGAGAAGCAGCGGAAATGAGAACAGCGAGAAACTTAACATAAAACTGGTGATCACGAAGTTAAGGTGTTCTGCCACCTCGGAGCAAAATAACCTATGATGGACAAAAAGAGGATATAAAAAGCAGACTAGCAATGGCAAAAATGGCATTCCCAGCCAAGAAAAGTCTGCTAGTATCAAACATTAGCATTAATTTGAGGAAGAATTTTCAGAGAATGTAAATTTCGAGTACAGCATTGTACAGTAGTTAAACATGGACTGTGGGAAACCCATAACTGAAGAGAATCCATGCATTTGAGATTTATGCTGAAGAAGAATGTTGAAAATTATGTGGACTGTTAATGTAAGGAAAGAGGAGGTTTTTCCAGAGAATAGGCCAGGAAAGAAATAGACGGAAAGTGCTGACAAGAAGAAGGGACAGGATGATAGCACAAATATTAAGACATCAGGGATGTGAGTTAATGGGCGAGTTGTGGCGCCAAGTGGCCGCACGGGCCCGGCAGCAAACACGTGCTGCCAAACGCTAGCTGAGGTCCGGAAACCGCGTGACTGGGAATTCCATGGTGATGCTGTGTCGATGAGAGAGACTTGTATACCAAAAGTGCCAAAGATGGTGGACTTTGTGAAACCATAATGGCGGACATTCCACAGTTCATATAAAAATTAATAGTAGCCAGATGAATCATGATATTTCAAAAAGAAACATGTACATTACCATTATTTGCATGACGATTCTGATGGTGTAATCTGATTTTCAATATCTTTATTAGTTTAAAGTTTAGTATCTGATTGTGAACTATACAAATAAAACCCAGCAACGAATTTCCAAAAGCTAAACCGTTCATCTGATTTCGTCGATCGACATTGTTTTAGAAAGCTATTAGTGTAAACCTAAATTGGTATGAATTTCAGGCATGTAACTTATATAGTTCATGAGTTATTGGAGGGAAAAGTGGCTAATTACTATCGATCGCGTCAGGCCATAAGTACTCGACAGTTACACGAAAAAACGGTAGCAGCATGCTTATAAATATGTTTATTCATATATGTCTTTGTTTTATCCGATATATGCTATTTATGAAGAAATTGGTTAAATATTTACTGTGTTTTAGAAATCATGGAGACATTAGGCTACTGGTCTACCTTTTGTTCTGTTCCTTTGATATATGTTTATTTAATTTGTTTATATAGTTTGGACAAGAAGAGAATAGAAGCTTTCGAAATGTGGTGCTACAGAAGAATGCTGAAGATTAGACGGGTAGATCACATAACTAATGATGAAGTATTGAATAGAATTGGGGAGAAGAGGAGTTTGTGGCACAACTTGACAAAAAGAAGGGACCGGCTAGTAGGACATTTTATGAGGCATCAAGGGATCACAAATTTAGCATTGGAGGGCAGCGTGGAGGGTAAAAATCGTAAAGGGAGACCAAGAGATGAATACACTAAGCAGATTCAGAAGGATGTAGGTTGCAGTAAGTACTGGGAGATGAAGAAGCTTGCACAGGATAGGGTAGAATGGAGAGCTGCATCAAACCAGTCTCAGGACTGAAGAGCACAACAACAACATGTTTCTAATAATGTGTCTAGAGCGTGTTTATGGTCCAGCCGTAGGAATATTTATTTAATTTCAAGTTATTTAAATGTAAATCCAGTATTTCGAATGTGTTTCATTATGTTTGTGTGGGTGCATTGGCTTGAAGACATGACTCGAGCGCTCTAGCCAATCACAGTGCTTGTGAATGGGGAGACTGAATGGAAGAGGGAGAAGAGTTCTGAGAGTACAGCACAGGACACAGGAGGTGCTGGACGGGAAGGCGCGACAGCCGGTCGCAGCAACTACGTTGGAGAGTGGAGTTTTGCGCGTGGTCGCGGGAGATAGAAATATTTCGTAGTGCCGACTTGTGCACTTGTGAGATTTCCGTGGTTTCTGCAGTGAAGACGTAGTATGCGTTTAGAAGTGAATATCTCGTGAGCTATGTTGTTGTCCTAACTATTTATGTGAAATAGGAATCTATTGTTTCCCTGTTATTCAGCCGGCCGCGGTGGCCGTGCGGTTCTGGCGCTGCAGTCCGGAACCGCGGGACTGCTACGATCGCAGGTTCGAATCCTGCCTCGGGCATGGGTGTGTGTGATGTCCTTAGGTTAGTTAGGTTTAAGTAGTTCTAAGTTCTAGGGGACTTATGACCTAAGATGTTGAGTCCCATAGTGCTCAGAGCCATTTTTGAGCCTGTTATTCAACTTATATTTTATTTAATTGCTGTACCATCGACACCAATAAGTGTTTTGCAGAAATATACCACATTCTCATAAGGACTTCTACTATCGTAGTCATCATTTAAAGTCGTTAAGATAGTACCTACAGATTTTATTTAATTTAAATCTTTCATTTATAAATTTCTACGTTACATTCGCAATTGCCGAGTGATAGGAACCTTCGACCATTCGATTCATGTGTATATTCATATTATGTACTGTAGACTCAGCAGTATTTGGCTTGTACCGGGGCAATTACGTATCCCAGCCCCTAGACAACGAAACCAGCCAAATCTTCTAATATTTCAACTCTGAGTCGGAGGGTACTTAGTTGAGCGTCCACATCATTTCATTATTTTATTTGAAAGCCCGCAGGGAAGAACTATCATGGTACAAGAAGGAGCCTTGAAATGTAAAAACTGAAGAGGAAGACAGAGCCTGGAATACATCCAGCAAATAATTGAGGACTTAGGTTGCAAGTGTTACTCTGAGATGAAAAGATTGAAGCAGGAGAGGAAAGAGTTGCAAGTGTTGTTCTGAGATGAAATGGGTGGCACAGAAGGGGAAAATAAAATAAAACATTAGATGAAAAACGAGAATGTCACCACCAACCCTTGGGAGTAGGATTACGAGATTAGTGTTTAACGTCCAGTCGACAACGACGTCATTAGAGACGGAGTAAAAGCTCAGATTAGAGAAGGACGGGAAAGGAAATCGTCCGTGCCCTTTCAAAGGAACCATTCCGGAATTTGCCTGAAGTGATTTTGGGAAATCACAGAAAACCTAAATCGGGATGGCCGGACACGGGTTCGAACCATGTTATTCCCGAATCCGAATCCGGTGTGCTAAGCCTGCGCTACCTCGCTCTGTAACTTTGGGGAACAGATTGCTGGAAGCTGTTCTGAGATCTCTAGTTGCCATGCTCCCTTTAGCGCAGACACGACACCACAGACAACAGACTTGCTTACAGACACAACAACAACATACAATAATCATAAAGCAAAACAGTTACATTTGGAGGGGTGGGGTAATGTAAGGTTTCTAGAATATTTTTCGTATTCGGTGAAAGTGATGTGAGCACCCTTTTATTAGGTGTGTCATACTTCGTACTAGTTCACTGGATAGTTTTCAAACAGGACAACAATAGTCTATATGTTACGCCACAGAGGTGTGATCTTTGGTCGTCACTAGTATTGTCGTTGACTGTGCAGCATTCATTGATAAGTGAGTGAGTGAGCCGGGTGTTGGTCACACTGCTGCGAGGCCTGGAAACAATTAGCAGGACACAGAGGTGCAAAGACAGAGGATGCTGCTTTTTGCAAGTATGATTTTGTGAAGAATGATTTCAGAAGTGTGAAGATGTAACGTTTTTCCTGCATTGCTTGTGTGGGAGTAATTTGTGGTGAAATTAGTATGAAATATTCTCGGTCGCACAGTCATTTAATTAAAATATAACTGGTGTCAGCCTCTAGTAGTAGGTCATCTTCAGATAACGCACTGTAAAGATAAAAATTGAAACTGCTGATTTAAATAGGAAAAACAAGAAATATTGAAAAGAATACATGTTAAAATGATGTGTCGTTACCCATGCTGCTGACGATGCCGCTTGGAACAACTGTGCTGACCCCAGTCGCAAATTGCTGCTAACGCCTGAGCAGCCACTGGTTGCGTAGAGTGGAAGGGAGCGCCGGGAGCCGCACGACGTCAGTGTCAGCCAATGGGAAGCGATTTACACGTCGTACATTAAAATTTGAACTGCTGTATTCAATGGTTACATGGGTACCTTTTATATCTCATTCTACACTCAGGTTCAGAAAAAAAACACTTCGAAATACTACATATAGGACGTACAGTAGCGGACAAAACGAGCGAGACCCCTCGCCTTTTCATTATGCTGATCCGCACAGCTTTAAAGTCTGCTACACAGCATAACAGGCAAGGCGACAAAGTGCTACCAACATACTATGCACAGGCGTGAAATTGACGAACTATCCAAACTTTGTCAGACTGTTTTCAATCATATGTAAGACTATACGAGGGTTGGAACTTAAATACTGGCAACTATTTATTCACAACCGATAAAAAAGAGTTAGTTTGCACCTGTTACTGTCCTTCAAAGTAGTCATCAGCGTTGTGTAGAGCCCGTTGCCGTTACTCGCTAATAACAGTATTTTGTCATTTCGACAAACATCCCGAATGATTGTCACACAAACGGTGACATAAAGGTAGAAAATCCATATTTTAGAGTCCAGAAAGCTCTATGCAACAGAAACTGCGGATCATTTTGCCATTTTCATTGCGAAATTGCCGGCTTATTCATGTATGAGGTAATAATAGAGGGCTGTTTGCCTGGGTTTTCTGCTAGCGTAGTGAAAGGTGTTTGTACTTCAAGGGAGGTCTGGTTTGTTTTCGGTTCTAATCTCGACGGAGGCAGATAGACTAAAAGTAAAGCAATTTTAAAAAATTCTCGCGCCCTCTATACATTTTGTTGCTACATTTATTCTGTACTGGCACCCTGTGGATGTCAATTTGAAACTCTTGTAGAATTTCATACTTGTTACTGCCTTCCTTTTCCCGCTTTGTCAATAACTGAATCAACTTACGTGTGGCACTGAATGATTTTTAACTGAATTTCGTTATGAATCTTCAGGCATTGCTAAATTTGCACACTTTCATGGTAGGTCAGCAACGGTAATCCACTATGACTGGTCTGAAAGTTGACACAAACCGTTTCGTGGCCGAACGCGCAAAATATTTTGCTAATTCGTAACGATCTGGGGTACTTTGTCTTACTAGAAATGTTGTGTTATCTTGATAAGCTGAAATTCATTTTTATTAGTACAGTTCATACTAATTAGCGTTTCTTCTTTCATTTATATCTTATATTTACGTGTTGTGTTTAACACACTAATCAGCATTAATATAGTCTTACACATGACTGAAAACAGTCTGACAAAGTTCGGATAGTTTGTCAATTTCACGCCTGTGCATAGTATGTTGGTAGCACCTCGTCGCCTTGCCTGTTATGCTGTGTAGCAGACTTTAAAGCTGTGCGGATCAGCATAACGAAAAGGCGAGGGGTCTCGCTCATTTTGTCCACGACTGTACATAATCACAGGACGTGTACATTAGTATGTTCTGCACAAACGATTAGCATTTCAGTCACCTCGGCTCAGCATGTTGTAGCGATGCAAGGGGAACCAAATTTGTTATAAAGGTCAGTAAATTACTCAACGGACAGTATTTTTCAGTACAGGTATTTCGTTCATTCCAAGCAAGTATCGATTCGTGACGTCATCGTCCAGACACGAGTTGACAGTAACCTCAATCCGTTTTAGCGTACTAATAATTTCTCTCAGGCGATAAAATTTTATTGGTTATGAATTACAGGTTCTTGAAGTTTTATTCAGAATCGGAAATGTTTAGTTAGCAAATACATGCAATAATTTATTTGTTCAATATAAAGGTGTTTTGAATTTTATATGTATAAGAAACAAGTCCTCCCCATGAACCATGGACCTTGCCGTTGGTGGGGAGGCTTGCGTGCCTCAGTGATACAGATGGCCGTACCGTAGGTGCAACCATAACGGAGGGGTATCTGTTGAGAGGCCAGACAAACATGTGGTTCCTGAAGAGGGGCAGCAGCCTTTTCAGTAGTTGCAGGGGCAACAGTCTGGATGATTGACTGATCTGGCCTTGTAACATTAACCAAAACGGCCTTGCTGTGCTGGTACTGCGAACGGCTGAAAGCAAGGGGAAACTACAGCCGTAATTTTTCCCGAGGACATGCAGCCCTACTGTATTATTAAATGAGGATGGCGTCCTCTTGGGTAAAATATTCCGGAGGTAAAATAGGCCCCCATTCGGATCTCCGGGCGGGGACTACTCAAGAGGACGTCGTTATCAGGAGAAAGAAAACTGGCGTTCTACGGATCGGAGCGTGGAATGTCAGATCACTTAATCGGGCAGGTAGGTTAGTCGAATAAAGTCGGGTGATGCTGAGGGAATTAGATTAGGAAATGAGACACTTGAAGTAGTAAAGGAGTTTTGCTATTTGGGGATCAAAATAACTGATGATGGCTGAAGTAGAGAGGATATAAAATGTAGACTGGCAATGGCAAGGAAAGCATTTCTGAAGAAGAGAAATTTGTTAACATCGAGTATAGATTTAAGTCTCAGGAAAGTCGTTTCTGAAAGTATTTGTATGGAGTGTAGCCATGTATGGAAGTGAAACATGGACGATAAATAGTTTGGACAAGAAGAGAATGGAAGCTTTCTAAATGTGGTGCTACAGAAGAATGCTGAAGATAAGGTGGGTAGATCACGTAACTAATGAGGAGGTATTGAATAGGATTGGGGAGAAGAGAAGTTTGTGGCACAACTTGACTAGAAGAAGGAATCGGTTGGTAGGACATGTTCTGAGGCATCGAGGGATCACAAATTTAGCACTGGAGGGCAGCGTGGAGGGTAAAAATCGTAGAGGGAGACCAAGAGATCAATACACTAAGCAGATTCAGAAGGATGTAGGTTGCAGTAGGTACTGGGAGATGAAGAAGCTTGCACAGGATAGAGTAGCATGGAGAGCTGCATCAGACCAGTCTCAGGACTGAAGACCACAACAACAAGAAACAAGTGTGAATTTATGTGCAGCTTTACCTCTGAGACGACTTATCACTTAGTGTTAAAAATGCGCGTGTAGAGTTCGCTGACCTACGTGGTGAATTTTATTTTGTGGCCTTGACCCGAAGGGAGAGTAAATCCAGTTTCATTTAAACTTTACGTGAGATAGACACATCACGTTATTACAAAAGAGACGTTTAGCCCATTAGGGAAAAATGAAACCTGCGAGCTCGATTTGAAATACATTACCCGCCAGTGCGTGATCGAGCTTTCCAGTAAATCGCGTACAGTAGTAGCAAATGCGTTTGGACTTAATGCACGAAGTTGGAAATTAATTTTGGGGCAAGTGCTGATTTTGACAAAAAATGAACCGAAAGTTTATTCGTAATATCGAGGTGCAGTTTTAATTGAGACACGTATCACCTTGTTGATTACGTTGCCAAGCAACGCTGTAAAGCAGCTTAATTAATTCATTAGAACGATTTGCGAAGTAGTAAGGCCCATTACACACACAAAGTGTTACACGAAGTTTGCTGAGAGTATGAAAGTGTTTTTCTTTCCATAAATGCCAATAAACCGGCAGTTTCAAAAGTTAAATTATTAACCGTTGTGTAGCTTCATTGATTGTCCTACACCACTACGGAACTTGTTGTATCGTGTCTCTTCACAAGAAGTCTCAAGAATCTGGGATAAAGAAGAAGAAGAAAAAGACTAAAGAAGAGGCATCGGTATAATGTGTTCTGTTGGTAGTAAGCACGGGTCCCTCCAGGCCCTGCTAACTTGTTCCATACGTTATGGCGTATAAGGCACCAATTGGCGTCCTATTGGATAGTCATTCATCCAGCGTTCACCTGGTTCCAATGTTCTTCAGCGGTGGTTGTCATTGGGTCAGAGCACCGCTGCCGTCGTTTCACCATATCTCAGACTTTTTTTCGATTGGTGACAAGTCTGGCGATCTGTGACACCAAGAAGACGCATGTTCGTGCAGCGATATGTGGTCGTACATTGACTTGATGAAAAAGGGTGTTGTGCAGAAAGGGTATGGCTACTGGTAGCAGGATGTCATTCGCGTAGGTCACACTGAACACAGTGTCCTGGACACATACCAGCTGTGATTTGTGGTTGAACCCAAAAACACTGCGCACCACAAGGCCTTGACTTGCCGCAGTATGTCTTGTGCGAATGCAGTTACTATGATGCCACTCCCCCTGTCTGCGGCGAACCAAAATACGGCCATTGTTTTCAAACAAATAGAACCTAGTTTCGTCCGAAAACACTATCTAATGTGTTACACTGTCCCAAAGTTGCGCCAGATCCGAGGAGGACGCACATACGTGTGCAATGGCATTCGGGTGATGTATCGGTCTTCTCGGGAGTGGTCTGGGTGATAAGACCTGACCGATCTCGTTGTGTTCTACGGCCTTCCGCTAACCAGTCTGTACACACCGTTGCATTGCCGAAAGACTTCGTCCCACACGAGCACCAACTTCCTGGATGGATACATCACATTCTCTCATGCCAATAATGCACCCTCTTTCAAACACACTGATGTGACGGTACGTATCGCGCATACTTTCGCGAGACTTCCTGCACACTGATCCATTGCCTTCGGTTTATGGCGACAACAACAGCCGCAGGCACATTTTACCAGTAGTTGGTGCTGCGACGCGATATCGAAGTTGACCTCGTACCCGCTGGCCAGCGTAGTTCAAATGGTGATCTGTTCTGCAGAACATACTAATGTACTTGTTCTGTGAATATGAACATCCTACATCTAGTCACTCAAGGTGTTCTGTTATCTTCTGAACATAGGTGTGTTATAAATATATAATTGATGACTTGACAGCAGTTGCTATGGAAACAGCATCTTCGTAATGCTATCTGTTGCCTAAAGATGGCGTTCCGTTTTTAAATTTTGCCTATCTAGTTGGCTAGTTATTTAATCTTTGTAAGACTGGTTCAACGTATGTGATACCCATAGGACACTGAAACTCGTATTTTTGGCCGCTAACAGTTAAATTTATGTACATATTAAATGGAATAAAATGATTATAAAGAATCCGCCTCGATTGCGAATAGAAACCGGATGTTGACCTAGGTTTCAGCGCGGATAACCACGCCTGCTTCGGAACACACCAAAACTACAAACTGCCTAAAGAGGCATGGTCCAAAATTAATCCAGAAAGCTCAAAAGGGCGAAAGACTCGCATAAAATGTAAAATAAACGGTACGTGTATATCATGTCAACAGCTGTACTTAGCTCAAAAGTCAGAAGCGTACTTCCTCACCCCAGCCAACGTTCGGTGGGCCGCAAGTCTTTTGCCCTTTCGGGTGTTCTGTATTAAATGTTGGACCATGCCTCTTTAGGTACTTTGTGGTTTTAATGTGTTCCGAAGAAGGCGTGGTTATCCTCGCCGAAACCTAGGTCAACATCCGGTTTCTATTTGCAATCGAGGCGGATTCTTTATAATCATTAAATTATTCACGATTTCTAATGAGCTGCAACGTTAAAATTTCTCATTTTAAATGGACGTTCAGACCTTAACGTACGACTTGTAAATCGCTTCACATTGGCTGACGTTGATGTCTAGCGGCTCACGCGCGCTCTGTTTACTCTATAAGTCTATATAACCCGTGTCTGCTCAAACGTTAGCAGCAGTTTGCGACTGGGGTCAGCCCAGCTGTTCTAAGCGTCACCATCGTCAGTCGGATGGGTAGCGATACATCATTTTGATCGATATTCTTTCTAATGTTTCCTGACTTCACTTACCACTGCGGCAAAGCCCTTGGCAGTTTTATCACATAGCGTTTACGTAAACACACCACTTGTATTGTTCAGGTTCACATTACAACACAGACATACACATTAGGAACAGGAAACCAGTTTACATACACGACAACAACAATCAATAATACTAGAATAAGAGAGTCATAAACGTTGAAGAATTTAGATCATAAAGAGAGCACACATTCATGAAACTGTTACTGATAATAATACTGGCTGCAGAAGTGTGTGGTCAGATATGTGGGAGGCTTACCTCAAAAAGTGTCCAGAGCTCTGAACAAGGTCTCGGCAACGGACAGGCCATGCACACAGAAGCGGTCCCGCCAGTAACGGGACAATGGTCCATTGTTTGCTGATGGTCGGAATGGCGCTCCAAATTGTTAGTCCGGTACCGTACACGTGTTTTGCTCGCGGCGGGCTCTTCTATGAAGAAGATAGCACGGAGGTCTTCGAACGGAGTTCTGGCACAATGTCGCAGGTAAAAAGACGGAACAGGAGAAGAATAGCGTCACTTTTAAGTGAGTGGCTTGTCCGGAGAGTGTCGGAAACTTATGTCCGGAACCACGAAGCAGTTTTTGCCGCGACGACCTGCAGGGACAAAATATGAGAGCGCTCACAAGCGTAGTGGCACAGAGCTCCAGAAGCCTGCAGACATCGCAGCACGGGTTACGACATGTCTTTTAGGAAATTTTCGATACAGCTCCACACCATCGCCAAGTGAAAAAGAAAACACTGAAGGAAAAATGAATCGCAACATCAAGATGGAGTTGTGCGACGTAAAAAAAGCTCGTAGGTGTGTTCCTGCATCATGTCCATATTTCGTGCCAGTCAGCTAGAACGGTCGTGATCGTTTGTTACCTTTGAGATAGGACGTGATGAGCAGGTGTCACGAATGTTACAAATGCTTTTAAGGCGACAGAGACGCGATTTCAGCGTCCTACTTAGAACGGAGTCGTGTTATAGGGCTACGAACAGCTGGGTGTTCCTTGATGATGTTTGGTTTGTGGGGCGCTCAACTGCGTGGTTATCAGCGCCCGTACAATTATCCAATCTTTGCTCAGTCCAATTTCGCCACTTTCCTGGATGATGATGAAATGATGAGGACAACACAAACACCCAGTCATCTCGAGGCAGGTGAAAATCCCTGACCCCGCCGGGAATCGAACCCGGGACCCCGTGCTCGGGAAGCGAGAACGCTACCGCGAGACCACGAGCGGCGGACGCTGGGTGTTCCTTGTGCGACACGGCAGATAGACTTGGCGGCAATGTAACCACTGTACATTACTGCTGGCAGCCGTGGTCACGGGAACGTACGGTCGGAAGAACATCAAGCTACTGGCACTACCGAGAGGGAAGACCATCGTGTTGGGAGTATGGCTCTGTCTCACTGCACTGCGTCTGCAGCAGCAATTTCAGCAGCAGTTAGTGCCACACAACGAACTGTTACAAAACGGTTACTTCAAGAACAGCTGTGAGCCAGATGCCCTGTAGCGTGCGTTCCACTCACCCCAAACCAACGCCATTAGCGACTTCAGTGGTGTCAAGCGAGAGTCCATTGGAGGGCAGGGTGCAGCTTTGTTTTCTTTGTGATGAAAGCTAGTTTTGCTCTGGTGTCGGTTATGTGGTGGTTAGAAAGAAGGCAGATGAGGGCTTGCAACTAACCTGTCTGCGTGCTGGATACATTGGACCAACACCTGGAATTATGGTCTGGCGTGCGATGTCGTATGACAGCTAAGCTCTCCCGTGGTTATCCCAAGTATCCCGTCTGCAAATTTGTACGTCAGTCTGGTTATTCGATCGGTTGTGCTGGCATTCACGAACAGCATCCCAGGGGTTGTCTTCCAACAGGATAAAGCTCGCCCAACAGCGGTAAGCCCAGCATGGTCTTCAGAGCGTCAACATGTTGCCTTGCCCTGCTCGATCGCCAGAGCTGTCTCCAATGGAGACAACTACAGCGCCATCCACAACCAACAATAACTGTCCCCGTATTGACAGACCTAGTACAACAGGCATGGGACTCGAGCCCACAAACTGACATCCGGCACCTGTTCAAATGGTTCAAATGGCTCTAAGCACTATGGGACTTAATATCTGACGTCATCCGTCCCCTAGACTTAGAACTACTTAAACCTAACTAACCTAAGGACATAACACACATCCATTCCCGAGGCAGGATTCGAACCTGCGACCGTAGCAGCAGCGCGGTTCCGGACTGAAGCGCCTAGAACCGCTCGGCCACAACGGCCGGCCCGGCACCTGTACAACAAAGTGCATGCTCGTTTGCGTGCTAGTATTCAACATTATGGCAGCTACACCGGTTCTCAATGAACCAGCATTTCACATTTGCAATGGCTTGTCTGTCGCGTATACCTATGATCTTGCAATGTTAAACATTTAAATATGTCACCTACACAAATGTATTCTCGAAGTTTTATTAATGTAAATTAATTATTTTTGTTGCTACAATTTTTGGCCGGCCGCGGTGGTCTAGCGGTTCTAGGCGCTCAGTCCGGAACCGCGCGACTGCTACGGTCGCAGGTTCGAATCCTGCCTCGGGCATGGATGTGTGTGATGTCCTTAGGTTAGTTAGGTTTAATTAGTTCTACGTTCTAGGGGACTGATGGCCACAGATGTTAAGTCCCATAGTGCTCAGAGCCATTTGAACCACTTTTTGCTACAATTTTTTACCGTTCGTGTTCACGTGGAAAGTTCGAAGATATACGACGGAATGAAGACTATATATACAGTGTACCTCAAGGTACGCTGTCATCCATGATGTGTGTAAGTGACCAGACGGATAAATCATTCTAAGGCTGTTCAAAGACGACGTAGCTGTGTACAATAAGGTATGAAATTACAACAACCTTAGCTGCTTACAGGCGTTGACATACGTCAACGGGGACAGATGAACATGTGTGCCCCGACCGGGTCTCGAACCCGGGATCTCCTGCTTACATGGCAGACGCTCTATCCATCTGAGCCACCGAGGACACAGAGGATAGCGCGACTGCAGGGATTTGTCTCTGGCACCCCTCCCGCGAAACCCACATTCTCAACGTATTGTCCCGCACTACATTCGTAGTGCCCCCGCCCATTATACTCACAAGGGAACCTCCCCATCGCACCCCACTCAGATTTAGTTATAAGTTGGCATAGTGGATAGGCCTTGAAAAACTGAACACAGATCAATCGAGAAAACAGGAAGAAGTTGTGAGGAACTATGAAAAAAATAAGCAAAATATACAAACTGAGTAATCCATGCAAAGATACACAACATGGAGAATACTCTCCGCTCACGAGCGCCGTGGTCCCGTGGTTAGCGTGAGCAGCTGGTTCAAATCTTCCCACTAGTGAAAATTTTATTTTCGCGACGTTATGATCTGTCTGTTCGTTCATTGACGTTTCTGTTCACTGTAACAAGTTTAGTGTCTGTGTTTTGCGACCGCACCGCAAAACCGTGCGATTAGTAGATGAAAGCACGCGCCTCTCCAATGGGAATCGAAAACATTTGATCGTAAGGTCATAGATTAACCGATTCTTGCACAGGAAATCACGTCTCATATATTCTATACGACACTGGTAACGACATGTGCGTCACATGACAGGAATATGTTGTCGACCCACCTAACTTGTACACTTGGCGAATGGGTTTTACCTTGCCCGATTTAGGTTTTCTTGTGGATGTGATAATCACTCCCAAAAAAGTGATGAAAACATAAGAGTGTGTCATATAAACTGCAACAAATGAATGCAACAGTTTCACAGTCGCACAGCTTTCCCCGTGCTCTATCGAAACATATGTTTTTAACGGTTTTTAACGTTTTAAAATTTTCCCTTGTGTAGACTGTCAAATCCTGCATATGTCCAAGCAAACCTGAACATGTCCTGGAATTTTGGAGAGCGAAGTTGATTATATGTGAGTGCCTGAACTTTGATAATTGACTGAAAATAAAAAATTAAACTTCTCTTTCGAGGGAGGACTTGAACCAAGGACCTCTCATTCCGCAGCTGCTCACGCTAACCACGGGACCACCTCGCTCCTGAGTTCATACCTGTCTATAATGTTGCCCATGCTGCACATGGACTACTCAGTTTGTATATTTTGCTTTTTTTTTCATAGTTCGACACAACTTCTTCCTGTTTTCTCGATTGATCTGTGTTCAGTTTTTCAAGGCCTATCCACTGTGCCAACTTATAAATAAATCTGAGGGGGGTGCGATGGGGAGGTTTCCTTGTCAGATGTGCCCGAACTCTTACGGGAATCGGCAACGCGCCTCGAGTAATGAGTATAATGGGCGAGGGCACTACGAATGTAGTGCGGGACAATTCGATGAGAATGTGGGTTTCGTGGGAGGCGTGCCAGAGATATAGCTGCAGTCGCGCTATCCTCTGTGTCCTCGATGGCTCAGATGGATAGAGCGTCTGCCATGTAAGCAAGAGATGCCGGGTTCGAGTCCCGTTCGGGGCACACCTTTTCATCTGTCCGCGTTGACATATGTCAACGCCTGTAAGCAGCTAAGGGTGTTCATTTCATTGTAATTTCATTCTAACGAGCTGCTTGGTTGCCGATGGTATCTGTTCTTCCGGACATGTCCGCAAGAACAGATACCATCTTAGTAAATATACAATAAGGTATGAATTTAGGAACTTGTTACGAGAACTTTCAGACGAGACGTGTCTGACGCAAACATTGGCGTATGACTGAACTTTAGCAAACGTCATGCACTGCACATTAATGTACGAACTGATCCGAAATAATTTGATCACGCAGTCGGCGAACAGTCTAGGAAAATCACACTTTAGCACAGTAACTGTTTGTCACCCTTCTATTAAATCTAATAGTTTTAGACAAACAAGTGTTTGCTTACGTATTCTCCAGCTCCTTAGTAAATCCAATTGCAATCACTTAGACACATTTTTCATTGCGCATTTATCTTTCTGATACTCTCTATACAGTAGTTTGTTTCACTGTTTTGTTTTCAGTATGCCGCCATGTCGTTCGAATTTGTTCCAATACGTTTTCATTTTATTTGTGTGCATGTATGCATGTCTCCACGAGAATTTAATGCTCGTGATTTGACTGTTCGCTTATAGTGTTGAATAACGTTCAGTTGCAGAGTGCTGTTTCATCATTCATAACTATTTTGCCCTGTATGATAGCTTTTTAGACGTGGTACTTTTCTTCTGTTGTTAATAAGTGGCACAGATAATTACTGTGTTCTAAGATCTGCTGGTCTGTCTCTACGCCACACGAGTGCTGACTGCTTTCATTTAAGTGGGCAGCGAATGTGGAGTGTGCGCTCTCGTTTTTCTATGCTCTTAAATGTCCAGAATATCTTATTTGTAAGTTTTTACATGTCTGTCTCGCATGTGTCTACTCATGTGAAGGGCTTATTTCAATAGTAGTACAAGTCCATTACCTCCACTTTTCTGCCTATAATGCTTCTGAAATTAATGATCCAAACAAACAGAAAGGAAGGTTCATTCTAGCAAGAAACCATATGCTCGAATATTTCTGGCATCTCAACAGCAGATTTTTCAGCGCTCATTTAACTTTAGGATTCTGTATCTCAAAATGAACAAAAATGGGCTTGTAGCACTATTGAAATAAGCCCTTTATGTGATGTTCGGTCAATTGATCTACTATTAATGTCATTCTTCGTGCCTGAGGATGCTCTGTTCTTCGAGCGGAAATGGTTGTTTTAATGAAGATGTGGCACACAGCTGTTGTGGCAATTCATGCTTCCTTTTACTTGCCCTGTCTTCCCATTCGCCAGCATTAGCGATAATTGCAGTCCTACTCCTTCGGAAGACTTTCCTCGTCATTCCAATTATTTCCGCTCTCCATGTTATTCTCAGCTGTCCGCTCTTCCTACTTCTCGGTGGCACTCACTCCAGGATTACTTTTACTCTTCGTACCTACTCCTCTCGTCGCGCATAACCATACCACTGAAGAGCTCTTTTTTCAATTCTTTGAACGGCTACTTATTCTAAATCCATTATCTCTCTAATTTCCTCATTTCTTCATCTCTCTTCGTTGTTCTCAGTGTTCCATCCATCCCTACTGCATTTACTTCTCACATGTCCGTAAGGGTCTCCCCGTCTGCACCACTTGTTAGTGTATTTCTTTGCTTGTTTTGATAGTGTTCTGCTCCACAAAACTCCACTTTCCATTACAATTGACCCTGCTGGGTGCTGCCTTCCACATCTGTTATGCAGTTTCCAGAAATACGGATAATCGGTCCTAAATCTTTAAACAGCATTACTGTTTCAATGGCTTCCCATTACTCGATATTGTGTTATACTCATATTTATTCTAAGTCCGTCTCGTTTAAATGCTTCCATTAACTTCTTTATCATAAACTTGTATCCGCTCTGCTTTGTGCTATCAATACTTAATTGTGGGTACATAATAATGAGCAGGCAGTTCCATATTGCAAAGAAATTCCTATCCCTCTGCACGACCTACTCCATTTTGCCAGTATATACTGCACATTTATTTGAAACTGGCGAGCGACAGACTGCAGTCTTTTGATGTTTGGAATAGCTGTTTCAACATCCTACTTTAACTACTACGTATGATTGCTGACATACTCACTTTAACAACTTGTGATATGACTTGACCATAGTTTTTTTTTTTTATTTCCAAAAACACCTTGTCTCGTGATTGAGAATGATAACGTGATACAATGTACACTATGTGATCAAAAGTATCTTGACACCTCGCTGAAAATGTCTTACAACACGACGACAAAACACGACCACACCATAACACCACCGCTTCCGAATTTTACTGTTGGCGCTACACACGCTAGCAGATGACGTTCACCGGGCATTCGCCATACCCACACCCTGCCATCGGATCACCACATTGTGTACCGTGATTCGTCACTCCACACAACGTTTTTCCACGATTCAGTCGTCCAATGTTTACGCTCCTTACACCAAGCGAGGCGTCGTTTGGTATTTACCGGCGTGATTTGTGGCTTATGAACAGCCGCTCGACCATGAAATCCAAATTTACTTACCTCCCCCCTAACTGTCATGGCACTTGCAGTGGGTCCTGATGCAGTTTGGAATTCCTGTGTGATGGTCTGGATAGATGCCAGCCTATTACACATTACGATCCTCTTCAACTGTCGGCGGTCTCCGTCAGTCTACAGACGAGTCGAACAGTACGCTTTTGTACTGTACGTGTCCCTTCACTTTTCCACTTCACTACCACATCGGAAACAGTGATCCTCGGGATGTTTAGAAGTGTGGAAATTTCGCGTGGAGACGTATCACTCAAGTGACACCCAATCACCTGAGCGCGTTCGAGGTCCGTGAGCTCCGCGGAGCGTCCCATTCTGCTCTCTCACGATGTCTAGTGACTACTGAGGTCGCTGATATAGAGTACCTGGCAGTAGGTGGCAGCACAATGCACCTAATATGAAAAACATATGTTTTTGGGGATGTCCGGATACTTTTGATCACATAGCGTAAGTGTTTATAAGAAGCAGCTTTATCTTCCGCTCTTTTAAAGATGAGTTTATTTTTTACATTTTCTATTTCTATTATGCAAACAGCTTTAATTATTATGTTATACGTGTAAGTGACTCCGTCCTAATGGTTCAAATCTACTTGTTCTACCGTACTTCGATGAAAACTTTCTGTAGCTTGGCTGTTCCATCCACTAGTTACGTATTACATTTCGTTACTAAAAATTGAAATTCAAATGGCTCCAAGCACTGTGGGACGTAACATCTGAGGTCATCAGTCCCCTAGACTTAGAACTACTTAAACCTAACTAACCTAAGGACATCACACACATCCATGCCCGAGGCAAGATTCGAACCTGCGACCGTAGCAGCAACACGGTTCCCGACTGAAGCGCCTAGAACCGCTCGGCCACAGAGGCCGGCATTTCGTTACTCATGGCGCTGTTACGTAAAGTACTTATTTACAAAACAGCCGAAATACTTTGTTTCATTGCACTTGCTTGGTTCTTCGTATCCTTAACATAAGGGTTTCCTTTCTCAGTGACACTGGAGTTCACGAGTAACTCATACTACATGACATCACATCGTTTTTCGCAATGATTTCTTAATGTGTCCCGTCTATGTTTCTAGCGCGTCCGAACTGAAAATATTCACACTCATCTTGCCTAGTAAACAGATGCTTTGAAAGCTGCATAAATTTTGTGGCCTCCCGACTAGAAAAAGCTCCAGGGCGCAGAATGAGAACAGCGCTGTAAAACAAGAAATATGGCGCACACGTGGCCAGTCAAATCTCTCTTTCGGCTGCATACGTGCACTTTCTCTTACAGCATTACGTTTTATTATAAGATATAGAACAGTGAGTGCTATAATTCCGAACTGAAATTGCCCTGCACATTCAATTATTCCTCCTAACCGCAGACTGGGAAAGTTAGTCGCATGCAGCCCCAGTCGGTGTCCGATAGGGTCGGTGCGCCTCCAAAATTGGAGTGAAAAGATTCAGAGCGCTCATAACCTGCTGTTGAGAAACAGCCGCTGTCCAAATTATTTCGTACGGCCACCTGTCTTATTGATACTATTGCAAGGTGTTTATAGCTCACCGCTGGTCATATTGACGGACTTCTCTTACTGGTCTGCGTTCCGTTTTTGTTGAATGTGTGGAGAGCTGTAAAGCTAAGGAAAGACGTCAATTTTGGCTCGTTACCTGCAGGGCGAGACAAAAGTACTAAAGGTAGCTGCCTTGCGTATTTCAAAAGACGATATCTCGTGATCACAGGTGTTGCACGAGCATACTCACAGATATTCAGTGACGCGTGGATGCGGATTGCCTTTGAACAGTCTTCCATATCGACAGTGTGGTAATTCACACGGTTGCTGTCTTTTGTATTATGCAGGACCATGTCTTGTGATTACAGGTGTTGCACAGGCATAGTCATAGATATTTAACAACCCATAGATATACCGACCGTGTCCGAACAGTCTTCCAGTTCGATACGGTGGTTATTTAGGCGGAAAGGGGGATTTATCTGGCTTGCGAACCCAGAATTCTTATTTCTGTGGATCAATTATTTCTGCAGCTCTGTAGATTTTTCTGTGCTACTATTATCTGATAACATGTGCTAAGACAATCATTTCGTTTCTTCGTGGGTTTTTAACGACGTCAGTAGACGATTTGTTCCACAACAGGTTGAATATTTGACGTCCATTTACTTCACGTTACTGTACGGTTTTGATGATATTTCCATTTGCGAACATAGCTATTTGAGTCCACAAATTTCACCAGCCCTACACAAGAACCACTTCAGTGTAAGACATCGCACTTGTTAGTCCGAACCGCAACGCCTGAAATTGGCTATATGCTTGACACTGTACAATAACGATGAATGTAGAGACAGTATACATTCCGCCATTTCAGTAGTAATACGAGGGTAAGTCATTTATTATCCACAATTTAGTAATATTTTTGTATTATTTTGGTAGTACCGTCGTTTTACGTTGATGACGCATGCTTTGTTTATTTGTTGTTGTATCTTGGCAATTTTCAAGGTGCTACGTTAGTATCGTTATCGTTGCCGTGATGTTAATCATGGCTGCTCCGATATCTATTTGCACCAAAGAAGAGCAACGTTTAGTGATCTGTATTTTGTGGTCGGAATGCGTATCAGGGGCCGAAATTCAGCAAAGACTTTCAGTACAGTACGGGAACAGTGTTTTGCCACAACGGAGTGTCTATGAATGGATTGGAAAACTCCTAAATGGTCGTACAAGTGTACGACGGACGACCGTTTACCGCCACAAATGAAGAAACCATTGAGCGTTCAAGTGAAATGATTCTCTTATACAGACGATTAACTATTGACGAAGTGGCAAATTAGTCACGGTTCTGCCTACGAAATCATCCACAACTGATCTGGGTTTCATAAAGTTTGTGCAAGATGGGTCCCAAAACAACTCACACATCTGCAAAAAGCATTTGGATCGCTATGGTAACGAAGGGGACAACTTGTTAGACAAGATCATTACTGGTGACGAAACATGGATTCATCATTACGAGCCGGAGAGTAAATGGCAGAGTATGGAATGGAAACATCCAAATTCGCCGTGCAAGGAAAAGTTGAAGACCCTACCGTCCGCAGGAAAACTGATGCACAAGGTCCAGTACTGGAACATTATGGGGAAAGGGGCACAACAATAAACAGTGTACGTTACAGTGAGATGCTTGCTGCCAGGCTAAAGCCTGAAATTCGAAGCAAACGCTGAGGATTGCTGTCAAAAGGTGTTGTGTTGTTGCACGACAATGCCGGTCCGCATACTGGTACTCACACTGCTGAAACGCTCCAAAACTCAAATTTAAAGTACTGGATCATCCTCCATATAGTCACGAACTTGCCCCGTCTGACATGTTTGGTCCACTCAAACAGGCATTAAGGGGCCATCGATTTGCGTCGGACGAAGCGGTGAAAGAAGCGGTGCATCCCTGGCTCGCATTTCAACCGAGAACCTTATTTTATGAGGGCATCAGTAAGCTTGTACAACGATGCACCAAGTGCATAAAACTCAAGGCGAGTATGTCGAAAATTGATTTTCTTCTATGTTTCCTGTTTGATTACAATAAGACCGGCCGCAGTGGCCGAGCGGTTCTAGGCGCTACAGTCCGGAACCGCGCAACCGCTACGGTCGCAGGTTCGAATCCTGCCTCGGGCATGGATGTGTGTGATGTGCTTAGGTTAGTTAGGGTTAAGTAGTTCTAAGTCTAGGGGACTGATGACCACAGCAGTTAAGTCCCATAGTGCTCAGAGCAATTTGAACCATTTTGATTACAATAAAATTTTATAACTACTTTGCGGATAATAATTGACTTACCCTAGTATGTAAGGGGGGATCAAAACGTTTCGGTTTGAGGGCGTTGCTGCAACGTACACGCAACATGGCGCACTCCAGTGTAGATATGTAAGTACCGAAATGAAGGCAAACGCAAGGGATTAGTGTGTCATAAGTGTCTTTACTACGTGCGTACGGTAAACGCAGAAACGTGAACTATGGTAACGTTACTACCCGGTGTGTGCAAACAGTACCAACGTGCTGTTATCCGTTTCTAGGTCGCGTACGGTCAAACATCGACAGATATCCATCGGAGAATGAATAATGTGTATGTGGCAGGCTGCTGCTCAATGATAACGCACGTCCTCATATCGCAATCTTCGCAGCGTAGAAGTCACGCCAACTCAAATGGGAGGCACTGGAGCACCAACTCTGTGGTGCTGACCTCTCCTCAAGCGATTATTACGCCTTCGGTCTCTTAAAAGAAGTCCTTGCTGTGTCTACGATTCCTGTCGGGCGAAGATAGGCAGCAGGTAGTTACAGACTTCTTCACAGGGTGTTTCACCAGACGGTTATCTTCAGCCTAGTGGATCAATGGAATGATTGCCTCAATTTCACGGAGGTTTTGCCTAATTGGCATACCGATTTTGGGCTTTACGGCCTTCGAATGTAAACTTTTTCATCGTCCCATATAAGTAACAGTGCAAATAAAAATTTATGGATGTCCATATTATTGCATGGACGAGCGGATTCAGCTGATGATATATACGAGAAAAAGTACCACCACAACTGTATCTTGGGAATGTCTTCATTCTATCACATGACTAGTTTCGGCGGCACATTACCGACACCCTCAGACGCACTGCCAAAAGAGTAATTTGATTTCCTTAGTGCGTTTACTGTCAGATTCTTGTTACTAGCAGACGTGGGCTAGCTTTCATCAGGAGCCTATACTCAACACCGCATTGTCTCCATTGGAGACGGTGTGCTAGTAACAAGGATCCTGCAGTAAATGCGCCAAGGAAATCAAATTACTCTTTTAGCAGCGGGCCTGAGCACGACGGTAATGTGCCGCCGAAACTACTCGTGTGATAGAGTAAAGACATTCTCAAGATACAGCTGTCGTGGTACTTTTCCTCATATAAACAAAAATATTTAATATTTATATTTGTACACATATTTACAATGTATTAGAATGAGAGGAGCATCGAATATGTTATTGAGAGATAGAGGGATATGTCTTCCGCCTTTCTCGTCAAGTTAAGTCGTTAATTTTGCGCTAAGAACATCTTATATGTACAAACGTTAAAAAAAGTATGCCCTAGAATGGTAAGCATCACGGGATCATTTCTGGCCCGAGCTAAAATATCCGAACACAGCCGATTAAACGCCTCATTGGGCCGTCAAAGCACCCGACGCCTTGTATTATGTGAAAAAAGGCAGAACTGCGAGACATCGGGCCGCACTTCACGCCTTGTCAGTGGCTTTTCTTCTACTTTCTGTTGAAAACATGCAGCCATATGCGGCGCTATAAGCAATGGCCTGTTGCGAGATACCCGACCACAAATGTCTATTGCGCGCGGTGGTCGCTCTTAAACAGCATCAGTTCCTGTCTAGTCTGAAACGATTTTCGCAGACAGTGCGATACTAGTCTGCAGTACCTGTAGGTTTTGCCGGGCGGGGTGGCCGAGCGGTTCTTGGTGTCCTGTCTCGGGCATGGATGTGTGTGCTGTCCTTGGGTTAGTTCGGTTTAAGTAGTTCTAAGTTCTAGGGGACTGATGGCTCAAATGACTCTGAGCACTATGGGACTGGACTTCTGAGGTCATCGGTCCCCTAGAACTTAGAATTACTTAAACCTAACTAACCTAAGAACATCACACACATCCATGCCCGAGGCAGGATTCGAACCTGCGACCGTAGCGGCCACACGGTTCCAGACTGTAGCGCCTAGAACCGCACGGCCACTCCGGCCGGCGGGGACTGATGACCTCAGAAGTTAAGTCCCATAGTGCTCAGAGTCATTTGAACCTGTATGTTGGCATCTTCTTATGACCAATTTTCTGGTGCCGTGTTACATGGCATTGAATCATGCACTGTTCCTTGACGACAAGTTGGACAGCTCGCGTTGATACGGCAACAAACCGCCAGCTTCACGCACAATGTGGTCACGTACTTGTTTTTAACACGACAGCTCCATCCTCCGATCCAATTCTGTTACGTGTCGACGTCGACTCCTTTCACTGCGCTGATTCCACACAACAGACTGGCACATACACACCATGTCACGTCAGCGATGAAGTGTCGCGTGAGCTCATAGTACCATTTCAACAAGACGTAAAGTTTCAATTATCACTTCGAAAACATAAAGTAAAACAATTAATTTTCTATTGTTCTACATCTCTCTACAAATTTGAATTGCCATCCGACAGTACAGTAGCACGGCACTTGAGGACCCATAACAAAATGACAATCACCGTTGATAAAGTAGGGAATCGTGCAGTAATTCGGTTTTTGCAACAGCAGAAAAGCAGCAGTTGTGGCACAAGCCCTTCCACAAGACGTTTAAATTAGAAGAGGAGGCTTCTGTGGACTTACGTGTCGGGACATCATTACGTTTAAGTGAATCATCGACAGTTGGAAGTCTGGCAAAGAACAGAATCAAACCTATCGAGATTTGAAAATACAGGAATATGCTGAAAATTAAATGGGCTCATAAGGAATGCAGAGGTGAGCCGCAATAGATGGGGAATGCAATACACGTAAAAAGAAAAAATGCAAAGTACGATAAGGGACAGGATGATAGCAGATGTGTTAATACATGTGAAAGCAACTTCCATCGTAAGAAATAAATCTGTACAGGATAAAAGTTATAGGAGAAGCGGTCCTAGATAGTTCTCCATTTTCAGTGACAGTCACACAGAGGTGCGAGAATATAATTGGAAGTGAGCTTTTAGCGTCATTAGCCGGAAGGCCCTTGCGGGGCAGGTCCGGCCGCCTTGGTGCAGGTCTTATTACATTTGACGCCACATTGGGCGACCTGCGCGCCTGATGGGTTGAAATTACCCAGTCCCTGACCGGAGAAACTCTCCGACCCAGCCGGGAATCGAACCCGGGCCCGTAGGGCGGCAATCCGTCTCGCTGACCATTCAGCTACCGGGGCGGACAGAATATAATTAAAACGTTGTATCTTAAAAGTCTTTAGAAAAATTAAGTATTATTATTTCAGGCGCTTTGATTTGCCATTTTTCGCAGTATATCTGAATGCAGCGTGTAAGCTGAGTAAGTTGATCGCGAGCGGTTCTAGAGATTGATACAGTAACAAATCGTGTGGGAGTTCTCATGGTGAGGTCGCAGGAGGTACGCTGGTGGTGTGAAGACGTGAACGAGGTGTCTGAGCGTATCGACTGAAGCGGTCGTAGATTCCTGGGCCCACCCGATATTTAGGCGCGAAGCAAATACTTTTCCTGCTTCAGATATGAATTTCTAGAATCCTTTTTTGACATAATAAGTACTAGGGACAGACATTAAAGCTTATTTAGTGTTATTACACTATGTAATAAACTAATTGCAATAAGAAACGAATGACGGCTAATATTCTACTAATCCTTCCGATGTGCGAAGTTTACTTGTGTTTCTTGTTGGGTGCAAAACAAGTCAGTCGGCATTAGAAGGCGCCATCAACTGCAAGTCAGCGATGCTCTCCGTTATCATTATTCTATGAAATGAACTGCTTCAAACTGAGAATAATGTTTATCAATAAACGCAGTGTAATGGCATCCCGGAATATTATTTAAAGTAATTTATATGCGCACATCCAGTCATAGCCACATAATAAGAACTGAAATGTATCCGCAGTTGCGGATATGGACAACCATCAGTCGTATAATAGAATGACGATAATGGAAATCTGCCCAGACCGGAAGTCAAACCCGGGTTTCCCGCTTATATCGAGCGGTCGCCGTACCTTTACCTTTAGGTTATCTGAGCACGCTTCGCGGCCGCAGCCAAAGTTCTACATGTTGTCAACCTTCGTTTACAGCCCGTATACATTAAGTACATTCCCGTACAGGGGAAACATTGTAATTGAAAGTCGGTTGTTCCTATACAGGAATACAGAAAATGCACTACTGGCCATTAAAATTGCTACACCACGAAGATGACGTGCTACAGACGCGAAATTTAACCCACTGGAAGAAGATGCTGTGGTAGGCAAATGATCAGCTTTTCAGAGCATTCACACAAGGTTGGCGCCGGTGGCGACAACTACAACGTGCTGACATGAGGAAACTTTCCAACCTATTTCTCATACACAAACAGCAGTTGACCGGCGTTGCCTGGTGAAACGTTGTTGTGATGCCTCGTGTAAGGTGGAGGAATGCGTACCATCACGTTCCCGACTTTGATAAAGGTCGGATTGTAGCCTATCGCGATTGCGGTTTCTCGTATCGCGACATTGCTGCTCGCGTTGGTCGAGATCCAATGACTGTTAGCAGAATATAGAATCGGTGGGTTCAGGAGGGTAATCCGGAACGCCGTGCTGGATCCCAACGGCCTCGTATGACTAGCAGTCGAGATGACAGGCATCTTATCCGCATGGCTGTAACGTATCGTGCAACCACTTCTCGATCCCTGACTCAACAGGTGGGGACGTTTGCAAGACAACAACCACCTGCGCGAACAGTTCGACGACGTTTGCAGTACCATGGACTGTCAGCTCGGAGACCATGGCTGCGGGTACGCTTGATGCTGCATCACAGACAGGAGTGCCTGCGATGGTGTACTCAACGACGAACTTGGGTGCACGAATGGAAAAACGTTATTTTTTCGGATGAATCCAGGTTCTGTTTACAGCATCATGATGGTCGCAACGGTGTTTGGCGACATCGCGGTGAACGCACATTGGAAGCGTGTATTCGTCATCGCCATACTGGCGTATCACCCGGCGTGATGGTATGGGGCGCCATTGGTTACACGTCCAGGTCAAAATTGGTTCAAATGGCTCTGAGCACTATGGGACTTAACAGCTGTGGTCATCAGTCCCCTAGAACTCAGAACTACTTAAACCTAACTAACCTAAGGACATCACACACATCCATGCCCGAGGCAGGATTCGAACCTGCGACCGTAGCAGTCGCACGGTTCCGGACTGCGCGCCTAGAACCGCGAGACCACCGCGGCCGGCCGTCTAGGTCACCTCTTGGTCGCATTGACGGCACTTTGAACAGTGGACGTTACATTTCAGATGTGTTACGACCCGTGGCTCTACCCTTCATTCAATCCCAGCGGAACCCTACATTTCAGAAGGATAATGCTCGATCACACGTTGCAGGTCCTGTACGGGCCTTTCTGGATACACAAAATGTTCGACTGCTGCCCTGGCCAGCATATTCTCCTGATCTCTCACCAACTGAAAACATCTGGTCAATGGTGGCCGAGCAACTGGCTAGTCACAATACGTCAGTCACTACTCTTGATGAACTGTGGTATCGTGTTGAAGCTGCATGGGCAGCTGTACTTGTACACGCCATCCAAGTTCTGTTTCATTCAACGCCCAGGCATATCAAGGCCGTTATTACGGCCGTAGGTGTTTGTTCTGGGTAGTGATTTCTCAGGATCGATGCACCCAAATTGCTTTAAATTGTAATCACATGTCAATTCTACACTCCTGGAAATTGAAATAAGAACACCGTGAATTCATTGTCCCAGGAAGGGGAAACTTTATTGACACATTCCTGGGGTCAGATACATCACATGATCACACTGACAGAACCACAGGCACATAGACACAATGTCGGCACTAGTACAGTATATATCCACCTTTCGCAGCAATGCAGGCTGCTATTCTCCCATGGAGACGATCGTAGAGATGCTGGATGTAGTCCTGTGGAACGGCTTGCCATGCCATTTCCACCTGGCGCCTCAGTTGGACCAGCGTTCGTGCTGGACGTGCAGACCGCGTGAGACGACGCTTCATCCAGTCCCAAACATGCTCAATGGGGGACAGATCCGGAGATCTTGTGGGCCAGGGTAGTTGACTTACACCTTCTAGAGCACGTTGGGTGGCACGGGATACATGCGGACGTGCATTGTCCTGTTGGAACAGCAAGTTCCCTTGCCGGTCTAGGAATGGTAGAACGATGGGTTCGATGACGGTTTGGATGTACCGTGCACTATTCAGTGTCCCCTCGACGATCACCAGTGGTGTACGGCCAGTGTAGGAGATCGCTCCCCACACCATGATGCCGGGTGTTGGCCCTGTGTGCCTCGGTCGTGTGCAGTCCTGATTGTGGCGCTCACCTGCACGGCGCCAAAACGCATACGACAATCATTGGCACCAAGGCAGAAGCGACTCTCATCGCTGAAGACGACACGTCTCCATTCGTCCCTCCATTCACGCCTGTCGCGACACCACTGGAGGCGGGCTGCACGATGTTGGGGCGTGAGTGGAAGACGGCCTAACGGTGTGCGGGACCGTAGCCCAGCTTCATGGAGACGGTTGCGAATGGTCCTCGCCGATACCCCAGGAGCAACAGTGTCCCTAATTTGCTGGGAAGTGGCGGTGCGGTCCCCTACGGCACTGCGTAGGATCCTACGGTCTTGGCGTGCATCCGTGCGTCGCTGCGGTCCGGTCCCAGGTCGACGGGCACGTGCACCTTCCGCCGACCACTGGCGACAACATCGATGTACTGTGGAGACCTCACGCCCCACGTGTTGAGCAATACGGCGGTACGTCCACCCGGCCTCCCGCATGCCCACTATACGCCCTCGCTCAAAGTCCGTCAACTGCGCATACTGTTCACGTCCATGCTGTCGCGGCATGCTACCAGTGTTAAAGACTGCGATGGAGCTCCGTATGCCACGGCAAACTGGCTGACACTGACGGCGGCGGTGCACAAATGCTGCGCAGCTAACGCCATTCGACGGCCAACACCGCGGTTCCTGGTGTGTCCGCTGTGCCGTGCGTGTGATCATTGCTTGTACAGCCCTCTCGCAGTGTCCGGAGCAAGTATGGTGGGTCTGACACACCGGTGTCAATGTGTTCTTTTTTCCATTTCCAGGAGTTTAGTATAATATGTGTGTCCAATGAATACCTGTTTATCATCTGCATTTCTTCTTGGTGTATCAGTTTTAATGGCCAGTAGTGCAGATGTACGAGTGCAGGTTGTAGACTCTTGGCTGAGGACATGTGGACAGCTGACAGTTGGCCATATTCGAAACTGCAAATACGTATCATGTATTGCATAACGACAGTAGTCGTCATAATGTCTGTTCCTTTGGACGTTCATGTATCTCCAAAGGAACACTGCATCGTACTTCTGAACAGCACAAGCACTGTACTATCGTATCTTTAGACTTTTGCAGCAACGAACGTTTCCAGTGTGCTACAATATCTACCAGAAGGTACTACATCAACGAAAGTACTCCACAAAAGAGGTGGGAGGAAGTCCTACGAGCTGATTCGCAAAGTTAATCGCGGAAAGGTTTATATTTTCTCTGTCAAACTCGGGTGAAAAGTTTTAGACATTCATAAACGCGAACTGCTTTCAGACATATCAGTTTGGAAAATACGAAACATGTAATGGATGGTGAGTAGTGGCAATAGTATACAGAAACATTTGTCGTGAAATTTCGGAGTTATTTCTCTATTTATCACTGTATTAATGTAAGTGTTGCCCTCTTCCCCAGCGCGGCTTCTGGCCGCTTTCTTCTCCTGACACACTTTACATATGCCAGCAGAAGGATGAGTGGGGCATTACTGAGCGCTTTGTGACATTTTCGAGTGCCGCCACAAGTTGGCGCTGCTTTGGCACAAAAATGTTTATGTTGTAGTGTTCATCATGTCTTCTGCAAAGCGTCGGCAGCCAGTAAGATTTAGAATTTTAAAGTAATTCCTTGAGTCATCGGTCTTCTGACTGTTTTGATGTGGCCCGTAACGAATTCCTCCCCTGTGCCAACCTCCTCCTCTCCCCTCCCAACTGTAACCTACATCCGCAATTATTTTCTGGATGTATTCCAATCTCGGTCTTCCTCTACAATTTTTGCCCTCTACAGCCCCCAGTAGAACCATGGAAGTTACTCCCTGCTGTTTAAACATATGTCCTATCGTTCTATTCCTTTTCATTTGCAGTGTTTTCCACATACACGTTTCCTCTCCGACTTTGCGCAGAACCTCCTCATTCCTTACTTTATCAGTTCACCTAATTTTCAACATACGTCTGCAGCACCACATCTCAAATGCTTCGATTCTCTTCTGCTCCGATTTTCCCGCAGTCCATGTTTCACTAATACACAATGCTGTGCTCCAAACGTACATCCTCAGAAATTTCTTCCTGAAATTACGATCTATGTCTGATACCAGTAAACTTCTGTTGCCCGTCTTTGCCGGTGCTAGTGTGTTTTTAATGTCCTCCTTGCTCCATCCTTCATCGATTGCTTTGCTGCCTAGGAAGTAGAATTCCTTAATTTCATTTACTTCGTGATCATGAATCCTGATGTTATGTTGCTCACTGTTCTCATTTCTGCCACTTCTCATTACTTTCGAATTTCTTCGACTTACTCTCAATCCATGCTCGCAATGGCCTTGCCGCATTGGATACACCGGTTTCCGTGAGATCACGGAAGTTAAGCTCTGTCGGGCGTGGTCGGCACTTGGATGGTTGACCATCCAGGCCGCTATGCGCTTTGCCATTTCTCGGGGTGCACTCAGGTTCGTGTTGCCAATTGAGGAGCTACTCGACCGAATAGTAGCGGCTTCGGTCAAGAATACCACCATAACGACCGGGAGAGCGGTGTGCTGACCCCACGCCCCTCCTATCCGCATCCTCCTCTGAGGATGACTCGGCAGTCGTTTTTTTTTTTTTTTTTTTAATTCTCAATCCATATTCTATACCCATTAAACTGTTCATTCCATTCAGCAGATCATGTAATTCTTCTACACTTTCACTTAGGATAGCAACGTCATCAACGAATCGTATCATTGATACCCTTTCACCTTAAATTTTAATTCACTCCTGAACCCTTCTTTTATTTTCATCATTGCTTCTTCGATGTACAGATTGAACAGTAGGGGCGAAAGACTGCACTATCTTCTTGGTCGTTCACTCTTATTATTCCCTCTTGGTTCTTGAACATATTGTATGTTACGATTGAACAAAAGTGCTTCTCTGAATAATTCGACCACTTTTTGCTTTCCGACCACACTCCTGATGCCTTAGGTGACGGACTAGCTAGGTTATATCGCACTTTCCTGGGAATTTATAACAACCTGCAGCACTTACCTCTTAATTTAAATTATAGTTTGCTCACACGGTACAACCGACTCGGAGTGGGGCGGAGGGAAAGAAACTGAAAACTGACACCGACGGTGAAACCCTCGCCGCAACAGTAACGACCTTGCACGTGCTGCGGAACAATTGCAGCGCGGACAAGGCGTCGAGCAGGTGTTTGCAGGACGAGACGAAATGGAGCGCGCCACTGTAAAACAGGAGGGGTGGGACTGGCCGAGTTCGGCCGGACGCACGTTCTGCGGACCGCGGCTCGAGGCGGCGAGTGGTCGGCGGTCGGGCAGGGGCGGCGACAGCGGCGGCGGCACGTAGCGCCGTGGTCGTTGACCGTGAGAGCGGTTTCGGCGCCTCGCCACCGCCAGGGTCACCCGCCGGCGTGGCGCTGCACTCGCAATTACCGCTGCAGCGCCGCCGCCGCCGCCGCCGGCCTGCAGGTGCGCAGCTGCAGCTGCCCGCTCGGCCTCGCCTAGCGCCGGGGGCCAACAAAAACACCGCGGCGCAGCCAAAAAGGAAGAGTCGGCTGCCGGCGCCTAGGCGAGCGTCGCGGTGCAACGACCACGTCGGCACAGTGCGGCAAGTGACAGCTGCGGCACGCGGCAAGTGCAGCTAGGCGGCCGGCCAGGTGGCGCTGTGGTCGAAGCAGCTTTCACACGGGAGTCTGAAGTGATGTTGCAGCTCGAAGCACATTTTTCATTATAGCACTGGCTGAAATGGTCCGAATCCTGCCTCGGGCATGGATGTGTGTGATGTCTTTCGGTTAGTTAGGTTTACGTAGTTCTAAGTTCTAGGGAACTGATGACCTTAGAAGTTAAGTCCCATAGTGCTCAGAGCCTTTTGAACCATTTTTGAGATGGTTCGTCTGGAATTAAAGTTACGGTGTAGGTTATGCCGTTATACCTAAGCCAAAGACATTTCCTTCGAAAAAAGAATTTAGTGACATTTGAGTGGAAATTCTTTCAGTCCGATGCATTTACTCGATCCGACGCATTTACTCGACACTCTAGAAGCGTGTACTGAGGTGGCAAAAGTCGTCGGACAGCGATATGCGCGTGTACAGATGGCGGTAGTACCGCATACACAAGATATAAAACGGAGGTGCATCGGCGGTTTTGTACCCCGCTTGGGTGGCGGCGCGTGGGTAGGAACGGGAAAAGGTAATACAAGTCGGTACTGCAAGAAAATGGTTAACTGGTGCAAAAACAAGGTGATAAACGATTACATAACTTTGTACGTAGGTGCGATGCTGAAGCGAAGTGTCCTGGCTGGCTGCACCTGATCAAATGGGCTGAAGCAGTCGCGGAGCTCGTAGACCTCGGTGTCTCTCGTAGTGCAAAACTGGTTCAAATGGCTCTGAGCACTATGGGACTTAACTGCTGAGGTCATCAGACCCCTAGAACTTAGAACTACTTAAACATAACTAACCTAAGGACATCACACACATCCATGCCCGAGGCAGGATTCGAACCTGCGACCGTAGCGGTCGCGCGGTTCCAGACTGTAGCGCCTAGAACCGATCGGCCAACTCGGCCGGCTCTCGTAGTGCCAACCTAGCAGAGCGAACCTACGTTGTGGCATCGTAGCTATCGAAAACACAGGCGGAGATGTCATTTGCACTCAGGTGACGCAAGTGAAAAGGCTTCCGACGTGATTATGACAGCTCGACTGGAATTAAAAGACTTTGAACGCAGAATGGTAGATGGAGCTAGAGGCATAGGACATTCCATTTCGGAAATAGCTAGGGAATTGAGTACTCTGAGACCCACAGTGTCAAGAGTTGTGCCGAGAATACCAAACTTCAGGCAACACCTCTCGTCACAAACAACGGAGTGGCCAACGGCCTTCACTTATCGACCTAGAGCAGCGGCGTTTGCGTAGAGTTATCAGCGCTAACAGACCGGCAACGCTGCTTCAAATTACTCCAGAAATCAATGTGACTCGTGCGACGAGCATATCGGTTAGAACAATACGACAAAATCTGGCGTTAATACGCTATGGCAGTAGACAATCGATATGAGTGCCTTTGCTATCAAAATGACATCGCCTGCAGTGCTTTCCAGGAGTCGTGACCATATCGGTTGCACCATAGGCGATTGGTAAATGGTGGTCTGTTCAGATGAGTTCCGATTTCAGTTGACAAGAGATGATGACAGGGTCAGAGTGTGCCGTGTTGTCAAAAAGGCACTGTGCAAGCTGGTGATAGCTCCATAATGGTTTGGTCTGTGTTCACCTGTAATGAACTGGGACCTCTGGTCAAGCTGTATCTACGTACATCAGAAAAAGAAAAACAAAAAACCCGGTAGGAGTACCACAACTTTGGTAGAACATGGTTGTGTGTCAAAGCGAAAGAATAAGACGTGTTCATGCAATGGAGCGGTACCGTCCCCAATTCATTATTATACGACCGGCGTTCAATAAGTAATGCATCACATTTTTTCTCGGCTAATTTCGAATGAAAAAAATTGGGAATTTGTTGTGTCACACCGAGGAATATTCCCGCTTCAGTGCGTACACTCTCATGAAGTTGCGATTGGTGGCGGCGCTGTATGTAGCCTTCAAAACAACGTGTACAATGGAGGTGCGTTCTCAGCAGAGAGATCTCACTGTGTTTCTTTTGGAGGAAAATCAGAGCACCGCTGATATTCATAGGCGCTTGCAGACTCTATGAGAATACCTGGCAGAGAAGAAAACCACGGTGAGTCGTTGGGCGAGGCGTCTGTCATCATAGAAACAAAGTCAGGCAAATTTGTCATCTCCAGTGTGCCTGTCGGCCTTGCACAGCTGTGACTCCTGCAATGTTGAAGGTGATCGACGGATCATAATCAGACACATCACTGAATAAGCAGAACCTCTATTGGCACTGCTGACACACTGGTCCACCTGTCAAGCGTGTCCGCTGGTTTCCCCTAACAGACGACCACAAAGAACAAGAAACGACCATCTGTGCGGAACTGCTTGCGCTTTTCCAGGTTGATCGTGACAATTTTTTGTCGGGCATCGTCACAGGCGATGAAACATGGGTTCATCGCTTCGAATAGGAGAAAAGAGACAAATCATTGAGTGGCGCCGTATCTCTTCGAAGAGAAGGATCAAACGCGTACCCTCAGCTGGTAAATTCATGACTACGATCTTCTGGGTTTCAGAAAGGGCTATCCCGTTTAGCGTCCTCCCTCATGGTACAACGATCAACTCTGAAATGTGCGTGCTACCTTCAGGAAATTGAACAAACGACTTCAGCATATTCGTTGCCACAAAAATGCAGACGAACTTCGCCTGCTCCATCACAGCAGAAGGCCTCACACAACTCACAAACTCACAGGTCACAAAACTTCAATGGACTATGCTTCCAGGTTCACCTTACAGCCCTGATATCACAACCTCCGACTTCCACCTGTTTGGCCCAATGAAAGATGCTCTCCGCTGGGAGCAGTACATGGTTGGTGTTGAGGTTACTGATGCAGCAAGACGTTGACTCCAACGTCGAGCAGTAGAGTGAAACATGCGGGCATATATGCCACCCAGGGATGTGGTGAAAGGCCGTCAAATTGAACGTAGATTATGTTGAAAAATAGGGTTTTGTACCAAAAAAGAGCATAATCATAATCATGATGATCGATGGGATCACCGTGTCAAACATCTACAGGTACCAGTCACTGAACGCTGGCCCCAATTTTGACCGGACCAGAGGTAGGAATCTTCCTAGACGTCGGTCAGGGGGCCTGAAGAGGCGTAAAGTAGCGTCGAAACTGGTTGCTCAAATCAAAAAACAATTGGAAATTTAGACGGCTGAAAGGTGTTTTGATTCGATATTTTAGCTGACGAAAAGGCATCGAATGAAACTGGGATTCCCCAAGCCAGTGTTACAGGCCGTCTGCTGTTCCTTGTTTATATAAACGACTTAGGAGAGAATCTCAGCACCCGTCTTTGTTTGGAGATAATGCTATCGTTTATTGTCTACTGATGTCATCAAAGATAGAAATCAATTGCAAAACGATTTAGACAAGATATCTGTATGGTGAAAAAATTGTCAATTGACCCTAAATAATGAAGAGTGTGAGGTCTTCTACATGAGTGATAAAAGGAATCCGTTGAACTTTGGTTACACGATAAATCAATCCAATCTAAAGGTCGTAAATTTGACCAAATACCTAGGAATTATAATTACGAACAACTTACATTGGAAAGATCAGATGAAGGATGTTATGGGGAAGGCGAACCAAAGACCGTGTTTTATTGGCCAAACGCTTAGAAAATGCCACAGATATACTAAAGAGCCTGCCTACACAACGCTTGTCCTTCCTTACCAGATATGCTTAACGGAATACATCGAGAAAGTTCAAAGAAGAGTAGCACGTTTTGTACTATCGAGAAGTACGGGAGAGAGTGTCACGGGCATGATACGGGATTTGGAGTGGATATTATTAAAACAAAGGCGTACTCGCGAAATTTAAGTCCCCCACTTTCTCCTTCGAATGCAAAAATATTTTGTTGACGCCAACCTAGACGGGAAGAAACGATCATCAACAGAACAGAGCTCACACGGAAACATACTGGTGTTCGCTTCTGCCTCGCGCTGTTCGAGAGTGGAATAACAGATAATTATTGTGAAGGTGGCTCGATCAGCCCTCTGTCAGCCACTGAAGCCTGATTAGCAGCATAGCCATGTAGATGTAGATCTTTAAAATGTATAAGAATGTACAAAATGATAAAAGTTCACGCGTGCTTCTTCGTCTTTTATTTCCCTCTGTTGCAGCGTTAGTTCGAGCCAGTTGCAACATGGTTCTTCATATACCGCGCAATGGATTTCTGTTGACGAAGTGGTTTCTTCCACGTTCTATTAAGTAAGCTGCAGCGTGACCCAAGACACATTCCTTTTTTTCTTCTTTGGATGTCTCGGCTTTTGGAGTGCAAGGGTTCATTAATGTTTATGGCGTCGGGCCGTGTTTTATCCAACGTTGCCAGCTGTCTAAGCGCTTTTGTGATACATACGGCATTTCCACAAGTGTGTCTGTAGATCAACGTTCGAGAGACGTTCGATAGGTAATGAACCACTTTTTTTTCTCGGACAATTTCCTTTGAAAAAAAATGCAGGATTTCTTGTGGAACATCGTGGAAATATTCCTGGTTCAGCCCCAGTAGTTCCATGAGGCTCCAGCGGGTGGCGGAGCTTTACATACTCTTCAGAAAGGTGTGTATAGCGGAGGTGCGTTCGAAGGAGAGAGCTATCATTGCGTTTTGGTGGAAAACCAGAGCGTCACAGATTTTCATAGGCGCTTGCAGTACGTCTACGGAGATCTAGCAGTGAACAAAAGCACGGTGAGTCGTTGGGGCGTCTGTCATCACCGCAACAAGTTCGCGCAAAACTGTCCGATCTGCCGCACACAGTTGTTACTCCTGCACTATCGGAACGAGCGGACACTCTCATTCGAGATCACAGTCAAACACCTCTCTACGTAACTGAACGTCTCTGTTGGTAGTGCTAACACACTGGTGCACCAATTGGGGCTCTCAAAGGTGTGTACCCGCTGGACTGCTCGCCTAACCCAAGAGCACAAAGAGCAACGAGTTTGGCCCAAGGAAGTGTGCACTTCGCGGGCAGCAGTACGTGAATAATGGGTAGTTTAATGATGTAGCAAGACACTGGCTCCTATGTAGACCAGCGCAGTGGTGCCATGCGGGCAGTAAGGTGGCGTCGGGACGTCGCATTCAACGGTACTGTAATCCTGAATAAAGGCAAGCCGCTTTCAGAAAAAAAAAAATTGCGTTACTTATTGAATGCCCTTCACATCTACATAATCTCTCTGTCCACTAATATTTGTGCGTGTCATATTGATCTTTTGTTTTCTGAGCGTACTGGTAACTCCCCTAACCAAGACGCTTCCCGCAGTTGAAGTTTTTATCCTTGTTGATCTTTTATCTTTACATAGCTACATCATTACGTAATACCTGACCAAGAACCAGTGAACATACTGTGTTTGCACATAGAGGGTGTCCCAAAAAGAATGACCCGATTTTAAATAGTATTACTTATTAGGAAGAAGGGCTTAACACCAACAAATTGCATGCTAAATTAGTCAGAAAAGACAGGAGTTTATAAAAATCAATCATAAAGGTTCAATATATGCTCCACTGGCTGTACGGACGATATCTAGCCGCCGGCCGGAGTGGCCGAGCGGTTAAAGGCGCTACAGTCTGGAACCGCACGACCGCTACGGTCGCAGGTTCGAATCCTGCCTCGGGCATGGATGTATGTGATGTCCTTAGGTTAGTTAGGTTTAAGTAGTTCTAAGTTCTAGGGGACTTATGACCACAGCTGTTCAGTCCCATAGTGCTCAGAGCCATTTGAACCATTTTTGAACGATATCTAGCCGATAGCCGAATTCATCCCAAACTGAGCGTAAGCTGTCTTCTGTCACTGAAGCTACAGAAGCTGATATTCTGGTTTTTAGTTCATCATGGTCACAAGGTAGGGGAGGAATGTAAAATGATTGTTTAACTTACCCTACAGGAAGAAATCACATGGTGTTAAGTCAGGGGACCTAGGAGGCCAAAAGCATAATGTCTGGTCTCACAGCCCTGTACGCCCTATCCAACGATGAGGCACGTCGGCATTGAGGAAACTGCGCACGTTGTAGTGTCAGTGCGGTGGTGCTCCATCTTGCTGATAGATGAAATTGTCAGAGTCAAGTTGAGGGAATAACCAGTTCAAATGGTTCAAATGGCTCTGAGCACTATGGGACTTGACATCTTAGGTGGTCAGTCCCCTAGAACTTAGAACTACTTAAATCTAACTAACCTAAGGACATCACACACATTCATGCCCGAGACAGGATTTGAACCTGCGACCGTAGCAGTCGCGCGGTTCCGGACTGCAGCGCCTAGAACCGCTAGACCACCGCGGCCGGCTAATAACGTTCAAATTTTTCAAATGGCTCTGAGCACTATGGGACTTGACATCTTAGGTCATCAGTCCCCTAGAACTTAGAACTACTTAAATCTAACCAACCTAAGGCCATCACACACATCCATGCCCGAGGCAGGATTCGAACCTGCGACCGTAGCAGTCCCGCGGTTCCGGACTGCAGCGCCTAGAACCGCACGGTCACCACGGCCGGCAATAACCAGTTCCACAGTATAATTGTCCCGTTACGGTTTCCTCCTCAAAAAAAGTAGGGTCCATAAACATTGATTTGCGACACAGTACAAAAAACATTTACTTTTGGTGAATCACGTTTGTGTTCAATTGTTTCATGAGGACTTTCGAGCCTCCATATACGCACATTATGACGGTGAACCTTACCGCTAATATGGAAAGTTGCCTCATCGCTGAATATCAACCGTGACATAAAAGTGTCGTCTTCCGTGTCCTCTAGATTAACGTTGCAAAAGTCCACTCGCTTCACTTTGTCAGTATCTCGAAGAGCTTGTACAAGTTGTAATCGGTATGGTTTGAGGGCTTAACGACGCCGTAACACACGCCACATTGTCATGCGTGGTAACGCAAATTATCAGCTAGCACGACGCGATGACTTGCAGGGGCTCCGCTCAAATGCTCGTCGGATTTGTTCCACTGTTTGTCCAGGAACGCGTGGCCGGCCAGGACTTTTGCCTTTACAGAGGCACCCTGTTTCTTCAAACTGTTTATACCACTGTTGAATGTTCTTTGGTAATGGTGGCTTAGCACGAAATCGGATATGAAACGCCCGCTGAACTGCGATCATTGATTGAGTACGGCTAAGTTCAGTAACACGTTACGCCTTCTGTTGCGCGGACGCCATATTGCGCGAGACTGGCTGCACGCTCCAGGTCAGCGCTCGTAATGACATCTAGCGGATTTTTTTCTGAAACTCTAGACCATGTCGATTACATCTAGCGCAGTTTCAGTTACCTAATGACATTTGTCTCAATATTATTACAAGTTAAAATCGGGTCATTCTTTTTGGGACACCCTGTATTATTCTTGAAATAACAACCTTTACAGTTCTGATTTACTGCGTTTATTTCTCGAGGAAGTAAAAGAAGTAACCATGAAAACGACCAAGGGCTTACATTTTTAATTATAATAGAAATTATTTCCACATAAAAAATCCTATATCTTTGGTAAGTGTATGCGTAGCATTGCGTTTAGTGCGTTACAAGTTTATGGGACTTGTTTCCATCACATTCATTTTTACTGAATGACGCAGTCCTCCTGGGCAGTTGCCTGTTCCAGCCTTGCACTTAGGAGGAAATCTCAAGTCTCTGAAAGACCGCTACGTATATCAGATTATAGCAAAGTCCACAGAAAGCCGCTTCTCAGAGCATAGAGCTACGTTCGCATACTAATTCTCAGAAGGCAGACCCAGCAGGTTATGTGATATCATATTTATATGAGGAGCTCACACAGCGGTCTGTTTTAAGTTATTTTTTCGCGCCATGTCCTGCTGCTCGTTGTAGCATCACTTAGTAGGCAAGAGCCCTGGTAGAAATGCATACAACGTGCGTTTAAACAGTTCGGTTAAGGTTCCGACGTCTAAATGGTAAAGTGTATTAAAAATGTGTGCAGGGACGTGGGCATGCACGACGTTGTCGAAAAGAGGCACATAGTGTCCGTAAACAAAAACTCAGATGGAAACGCAAACGGTGTTGTCGGACGGGTACTGAGCAGGCAACGTGCTTCAAATTCTTAACGTGCTTCGAATTCTTTTGGGATGGAAACGAAGTTGCTGAATGATGAAGTAGTGCCCTCTTCACTGTTGAGTGTTCGATCTTCCTAAAGTGCCTGGTTAATTGGCAAGTTTCAGCAAAGCGTCGTGTCCACAAACGTGAGATCGATAAATCTATGTCTCCCATGGATACCCTACTAATTATTTAGCATTTCGATTCTTCAGGTATGGAGCTGTAGGTCTATAGAGTCTCTTGAGATTTTGAGAATGATTTTGGTAGTATAGGCAACGAATAAATTAAAAGATTGATTTCTCTGTGTGTAGTATGAAAACAACATAGTGACTTTAGTTAGTGTTGTCAACACGGAATATTATAATACGCACTGACAGTTAGCTAGGCAACACATGTCGCGCACATCATATATCGATATATACTGTAGCTCTTACTCACTTGAAATAGCTTCTTTTCACTCGTGGCTCCTGACATCACTGTACGAGTATGCACTGATCGATACTTTATAATAACGACATGAGATGTAATCCGTGTTTATATTCTGTTAACTTCGTTTGAATGTCAGTTTACTATATTATTTAAAGTTTATAGGTTCATTATATAAAAGAAAGCCGCTCACAGAGAGCCCTTTCTTTATGCACGAAAACAACGTTTATAATTTATTGATTGAAACGTACTGACATGGAAAAGGTAGATGCAAAAATATATATATTCTGAACCACAAATCTGAACCACATGTTAGTAGAAACTGAGTAATAAAGCTCAAAAGTGAGCCTCGCTAGGTTTAAAAATAACCCGTAATGCCAAACGCATTAATTAACGTGGAAACTGCACTTTCCAAAGCGAAGCGCACCAATGGAGTAAATCCCACGGTTTAAAAATCGGGGGTAGTCTACTCAGTTTCCGGGAAGTTCACAGAAGTGTTCAAGGAGCCGAGTCGGAGTGATTCCAATCACAGTAAGAAGAAAATCAAACCGAAATCCAGAATTTTACTGATAACAATTTAAATTTAAACTTCCTCTTGAAAATCGGTAAATTTAGACAAAGCAAGAAAATCCAGTATCATCATTATCGGATTGCCAAATTATTATGCTTCCAGTTTAGGATATCAGACGTACGAATGGGAGCCAGTCGTACGAATCGCACCAAACTACTCACAATTTGGATTGGTATTTATAGTTCATAAGTCAACAACTGATTTAGTTATAGCATGTAAATCTCCCTCAGGACGCATCGAAATTGTCGTGGGTGAATTTAATGCAAAAATTTGAAAAGGGAAGGAATTTAGGACGATTTTGCTTTTTTTATACGTCCGGACATAGATAGACAACCGCAATGCTATGCAGCTACAAGAGTACAGTAGATTCAGTTTAAAATTGATTTTATCCAAGAAAAATCCTTACTAGAAGTAGGACCTGAATGTCGCCCTGTTCATTGTCAGATGTATTTCAAGTCTATCGCGTAATGAATTCTCTCACGAATGCGACAAAAGTCATTAAACTCACAGTCATCAATGGTTTATATTTAGGTTCTGCTCATCAGGCTACAAAGTTCTCCTCGACGTCGTTACTGGAAGCAAAAAATTACAGATTAAACCTTCGAAAATCGAATAAGATGTGTAAAATAGCAAATATAATGAAAGCTTGCAAATGCACCAAAAATCAAACCCACAAAAATTCTTCTTAAACTGTACTTTATTGTAGCTTAATTTTACACCCATGTTTTCAGATTATCTGGGTATCCAGTTATGCTGGCTGCTGATGAGATACATATAGGGATGGTATCAACGCGTTCAGCATCAACTACAGCCTGAAGATGTTGCACTGAAGCTCCGAAATTGGTTGAAACAAAGTAAATAAAATCGTAAGGACGGCTATAGGCGTTTGATTTTCTCATAAAAATGGCATGGTTCCACTGCCGCATGTACCTTACTCGTCTGACTTGGCTCCGGCGACTTTATCTTATTTGCACGCATGAGAAGGGGCGTGAAAGGAGTCCAATGTGACAACAATGAAGAAGTCAAGAAAAAAAATAACAAGGGAGGAGCTGTGAGCCATTTCTGAAGAAAACTAGAAAAATATTTCGAACAGTGGAGGCACCTGTGGGACAAATGTATTAGTTGTAAGGAAAAGTATTTTGAAGGGGATAAGGTTGCTTTGTAAACACTTTGAAAATAAACAGCTTTTAAAAAATAATTACTGTTTTTTGCGTATCCCCTCGTAAGTTGTGAACGATAGCAAAATACAAGTTCAGTATTTTAATTTCTATTATATGATAGATGCTAATAAATATTACTACTTAATACAGTGTGTACCAGTCATTAGGCATTATACATCGTCATAATCTGTTGATCTGAATTGCTCTTGTTGTCATGTACATACTGAAAAATCCAATTGATCGTTACAAAAATAAATATGTACAAAGGTATATTTGGTAGGTGTTATAAAGCTGTGACCCTACCTAAAACAGAAGGTCGTCTACGTTACCTAATTTACAACATTAACCATATATCACATACAAGGGTTATTCGGAAAGTAAGTTCCGGTCGTTCGCGAAATGGAAACCAATGCTAAAATCCGATGAAGCTTTGCACGGATGTGCTGGGCGGCGTCTCTAAAATAGTCGACGATTTCGTCACGTCGCTCTTTTCAGTTCTGAGTGCAGAGTAAGCATGTAAAGATGCCTAGGAAACAGCGTCTTCCAACAAGTACGTGGGCCTGGCGTGAGATTTCGCCTGATGTCATGCAGGCTACATAACGCAACTGTCAGGCGGTTCCTTCTTCATGACAGTTCTCGGCCGCACTCTGCAGTAATAATGAAGATGTTCCTGCGACGTTTTCGATGGGAAGTGTTTGATCAGCTGTGACTGGCTGCCCCTGAGCTTCATCTCTGCTCATATGAACCTCTGTCTTTGAGGACAACATTTTGGCACAGCCAACGAGCTGTAGACCAGTGTAGGGTAACGGCGGAAGGAACAAGCGACTTCTTCCATGACGAGGGTGTTGGAAAGTTGGTACAACGCTACGACGAATGTCTAAGTGGTAGTGGCGACTGTGTAGAGAAGAAGCTGGATGATGTAGCTAGCTGTTGCAAATAAAACATTCTTGATTTTCACTGTAGTTTACATTTCGCAACCGCTCGGAACTTTCTTTCCGAATAGCCCTCGTATATATCTAGTGCTCACATTGCCACACTTGTGTTTTAATACAAGGTGAGTGACAGTGGCAACAGTAACATAAATCGATGTATATAAGACGTATCATTCGCAACTCTAGCTACAAGAACGAGGAAGTACCTGTATTACGGCTGTCAGAGAACTAGCCACTATGTAGCCTCATAGCTAAACGAAAACGCTAACTGCCAGATGATCTAAAGTCGTGACTTTACAATAAAATTAAGAACTGTAACTTTCTACTAGATTTACGTCATATCAGATGTAAGGAATTGTGTTTAATTTCCACATATCGATAGTAACCATACACCGAACATACGTTGTTCGTTAAGTAATACAAAACCAGGGCTTATTAAAAGAGAAGGCGACCCGTATCCGTGGCCGAGGCCGCTAAGGCACGCTTTTGTAGTGGCACTCGACCCGGGGGTAAACTGGTTCGAATTCTGGTGGTGGAAAAAAGTTATCGCTTTCAGTAGTTGTCCGGCAAGATGGCGTAAAGCCCCTGATCAGTGAGGCTGCGCGAATATCCTGGTTTAAAGACCAACCTTTCCGCAGTGTGTCACGGATTGAGGTCATGTGACACTGTTGATATGATCTATCCGTCTCTTAGGGATATTAAACTTGGCGGCCCCTTTGGTGCTATTCCCGATGAGCAGGCTATGTGCTGGCACCGGGTTTCACCCTTTCCCTTCTCTCACCATCATCATCATAGAACACAAACATTACAATACACTTCACACACAAACACACACACTCACACACACACGGACACGGACACACAAACATGCACACGCAAACACACACAAACACATACACACACACACACACACACACACACACACACACACACACACACATGCACACACGTAGATGCACACGCATGTACACACTCACAGTACATACATGTAGCATGACAAATATTTTAAGGGTGCATGTCGAAAATAAACAAATATAAAACTAATAGACAAAGAAAATAATGTAAGGTCGCAATTGAAAGCAGTGCAATATTTTAAAATGCAGGAAATTACGTACGGTGTAATGATAAAAAAATTATAAATCCTTAATATCAAATAATGAAGCAAAGTAATACTGAAACCTGAGGTCTAGGTGCCAGTTACAATCAGCGTAGTGAGTGAGTTTAACTACAGACCAATAAATAGATGGATAAAAAATCTAAGTGGTACATTTGAGCGACTAAGGATGGTTACAAAGATCGAACTTCATATACACTCCTGGAAATTGAAATAAGAACACCGTGAATTCATTGTCCCAGGAAGGGGAAACTTTATTGACACATTCCTGGGGTCAGATACATCACATGATCACACTGACAGAACCACAGGCACATAGACACAGGCAACAGAGCATGCACAATGTCGGCACAAGTACAGTGTATATCCACCTTTCGCAGCAATGCAGGCTGCTATTCTCCCATGGAGACGATCGTAGAGATGCTGGATGTAGTCCTGTGGAACGGCTTGCCATGCCATTTCCACCTGTCCCCTCAGTTGGACCAGCGTTCGTGCTGGACGTGCAGACCGCGTGAGACGACGCTTCATCCAGTCCCAAACATGCTCAATGGGGGACAGATCCGAAGATCTTGCTGGCCAGGGTAGTTGACTTACACCTTCTAGAGCACGTTGGGTGGCACGGGATACATGCGGACGTGCATTGTCCTGTTGGAACAGCAAGTTCCCTTGCCGGTCTAGGAATGGTAGAACGATGGGTTCGATGACGGTTTGGATGTACCGTGCACTATTCAGTGTCCCCTCGACGATCACCAGTGGTGTACGGCCAGTGTAGGAGATCGCTACCCACACCATGATGCCGGGTGTTGGCCCTGTGTGCCTCGGTCGTATGCAGTCCTGATTGTGGCGCTCACCTGCACGGCGCCAAACACGCATACGACCATCATTGGCACCAAGGCAGAAGCGACTCTCATCGCTGAAGACGACACGTCTCCATTCGTTCCTCCATTCACGCCTGTCGCGACACCACTGGAGCCGGGCTGCACGATGTTGAGGCGTGAGCGGAAGACGGCCTAACGGTGTGCGGGACCGTAGCCCAGCTTCATGGAGACGGTTGCGAATGGTCCTCGCTGATACCCCAGGAGCAACAGTGTCCCTAATTTGCTGGGAAGTGGCGGTGCGGTCCCCTACGGCACTGCGTAGGATCCTGCGGTCTTGGCGTGCATCCGTGCGTCGCTGCGGTCCGGTCCCAGGTCGACGGGCACGTGCACCTTCCGCCGACCACTGGCGACAACATCGATGTACTGTGGAGACCTCACGCCCCACGTGTTGAGCAATTCGGCGGTACGTCCACCCGGCCTCTCGCATGCCCACTATACGCCCTCGCTCAAAGTCCGTCAACTGCACATACGGTTCACGTCCACGCTGTCGCGGCATGCTACCAGTGTTAAAGACTGCGATGGAGCTCCGTATGCCACGGCAAACTGGCTGACACTGACGGCGGCGGTGCACAAATGCTGCGCAGCTAGCGCCATTCGACGGCCAACACCGCGGTTCCTGGTGTGTCCGCTGTGCCGTACGTGTGATCATTGCTTGTACAGCCCTCTCGCAGTGTCTGGAGCAAGTATGGTGGGTCTGACACACCGGTGTCAACGTGTTCTTTTTTCCATTTCCAGGAGTGTATATTATCATGCTACCTTAAGCCAATGTAAATGCTATAGAATACGTTATCACACAATAATACATACGACACATGTCAAAATACAAGTTAACTGATGGACACCAAGCATTAATTTTATTTCTTTTATAGCACGCATCTGAGACGTCAATCATAATTGAAAATTAACATGTAGAAGACATATATATATATATATATATATATATATATATATATATATATATATATAGAAAATGAGAGGGTTCGTAGAGTGGATCATAACAAGCATATCTGACATAGCAACCTATGCCCGCAGTTGTTTGCGTGCGGCCCTACGTCGTTGAACAGCGTGCGCACCGCCGAGAGGGTAGGCACACAATACGCCATCCAGCCTCCATGGCAGCAGGTCTGCAAGGCTACGATGTATAGGTGTTTGTGTCATCAAGGTAAAAGAGACGTCGGGTTGGAGTTTTACGACCTTTATTTGCAAGCGCTATGAGCGACATAGTTGCGGATATTCCAGGCAGGACAACACTACGGGTTTTCCGCCTTTTACTGCGTCGTGAACGCGTTGCTTTTGGTTGTACCAATGCCTGTTTGATAAATGTTGCATAGAGGGCAGCACCCGCGCACACTGTGGAGTCTTCTTCGCCCTGCGTCAGTTTGTAATCAAACGAGGACACTCTTCTGCCTGTTATTGTGTGGAATGGACAGGAAACAAAACGCTGTTCTTGGAAGGGAAGGACAGTCTTGTACATTGGTTACGGGGCGGCGGATGTAAATGCTCACGCTGCCCAGCGTTTGTACGTTCGGCGATTTCCGTATCGTCGAGTGCCAAATCCACACACATTTACTTCCATCCACACATTCCTACGTGAGACAGGTTAACATGAGGTGCGTTTTCCACTGGCACGTTCTCTTAATGGGTCATGTCCATCTAAGGCTTCCTTCTAACCCCGGTGTATTCATTTTTGTTACAGGCACGAAGACCTGATGGACGTGGTGGTCAACGCACAGTGCATACATCAGACCTTGAAGAGTAAATGTCAGCACTGCAGGAAAACACGTCCTCAACAAGCTCGCGGCGTGATGCGCGGGAAATTGGTGTAAGCCAGTCCATAATTTGGTGTGGGTGGCATGAAGATGATGTGCACCCAAACCGGTTTCAGAAGGCCCACGTCCTGAACCCAGACAATTTTCCACGTCGAGTTGAAACCAACCAGTGATTTTAGCGAAGGTGTACCATTCAACCGTATTTTCCGAAGCGTGCACTTTTTACGGATGAGGCATCCCTTACACGGGATGATATGTCCAGCAGCTACTATCAACACATGTGGACGCGGGAAAATCCACACGCTGCCTTTGTTCGACATCACCGAGACCAGTTTTGCTGCCAACATTTGGGCCGGTTTGGTACGTTATAATTTGACCGGTCCATACGGATCCCCCAGCGACGGAACGCAAAGAGATAGTTAAGCTTTCTACAAGAAATTGCTTGAGTTGCTGGAACATGTTCCACTCAAAGTGCAACAGCGAATGTGGTACCAGCACGATGGAGCACCTGCACACTTCGCACATGCGCTGTAAATGCGTTCGGATGAAACCTTTGGTGAGAAATGGATAGAGCAGGGGGCATCGTTGTTTTGGCCTGCATGTTTCCGCGACTTGACACCCATTGATTTTTTTGTTCTGGGGCCACCGGAAACCTGTTGTCTACGGAACACCAATGATGAAGAGCTGAAAGCGCTAATTATGACAGCCCACGATTCAAATTCCACTTTGCCAGGAGTGTTTTAAAGAGTGGGACAGCCGTCCAAAGTCGTTGCACGACGTGGACGTAATTTAGAGCACTTTTTGTAACTGTTTTCAAACAAAGGTAATAAAATTTCACCCCGACTTCTCATTTCCCTTGATGCCACAAATACATTGAAATCGTTGCCCTGCGGACCTGCTACCGTGACGGCTCGGATGCCATGTTGTGTGCCTACCCTCGTGGCGGTTAAGGCTTCGGCTACGATTTGAATCTAGGGACCGGTCGTAGCAGAGGTTGGTCATGGGCCTCCCCCACCACCCCGGGCGGTTGGGATAGGGCTCCGCGACTAGCGGAAATCATGTCATTACGCCACTGATTAACTGAACCAAAATTGTAACCAGAACATAAATGGTCATTCAAAATAGCTAGGAGAAGCAAGTGTTGAGATTAAAAATTATTAACTTATTCAAATACCTTTTTGTCCTTCGTTCGACCCCGACGTTCTGAAGGAACGTCTGGTCGCTTACCTATCTTCCGAACTGTAACCGTCGCGCGGAGCCCTATCCCAACCTCCCGGGGTGGTGGGGGAGGCCCATGACCAACCTCTGCTTCGAAAAACGTTTTTGCTTTACTCATCTTTCGCCAAGCCCTCCTGTTCCTGCTCTCTGCCTTCCACCGGCACAGTTTAAGTTGGTAGAAGATTAGGAAACCCACCACTTCTCTGGTCCGCCTGTTACTTCATTTAATTCATTCACACTTGACCACACACTTTCAGGAAGGGTGAGAAATGGAAGTCAGGACACAGGACGTGCTCATAAGACTGAGAAGAAATGTGTCGACCCATATTGTTTTTACAGGCATGCAGATGTCGGAGCAGACATTAATTAGTTGCATAAATATTGATTTAATTTTACCACATTATATGTCAGGCAGAATGGACATTTGTTTTTGCATTCATTTTTAGTCATGTAACGACACCTATTGTGGTGTTACAAGACACAGAGAACAGGTACAACCCAGATGTAACTTAGGGTCTAGTCCCAGATACTCCGTGATGCAACGAATAATACAACTCACAGTTAAGTGCTTCACATAGCAGAAGTGCTTATTAAGACTACGGAAAAATTACAATATTTGCATTAAACGTAAGAAAACAGCCAGCCATACAAAACAGGAATAACAAGAGTATCAAACGGTATCAGAATATCTATGTGTATAAAATAAACAGTATATAAAATAAACAGTAGGTTGCCTCAACCTTTGAAATGAATAGCACAGTTGGCACTATGAGTATATATAAGTGATTTTAATGTTTTTATTACAGTTGTTGTACTGAGGATGACCTCATAATGTCCAAAATATGGATTTACAAGGAACATTATTTGCGACTGATTGCTGTATACTGCTGTTGAGTACCGTTCGTGGGAAAAATTAACGATATTGTGAAACAAACGAAGATTCCTGACATCGATGTTCCCGTAACACGATAGTCTATGGTACTAATGTCATATTTTTATAATGAAAGTATTTAACGCGCATGCAAGTGTTTGAATAATTCACATAAAGTGATTTCATTAGCTGCACTTTGTGAGTGTAGTTTAAATGCCAGTGTTCATGTCGGCTACGAATCGCAGTCAAAGATAATACGATTGCTGATAATCAGAATAACGCGTCAAAATGTCACTCCGATATTAGTTATGATTGGCTTGTAAGCCACCAGTAATCGTGCAAAAGTCACAATCAGATTTTAAAGCTTGGGTACCATTAATTATTCCATTCAATTCACTCGATGTAACACTGATGCACCGAATTCACATCCGTCGTAATATATGTCAAACTGATTTCTATTTAATTATCCATTACTGTGATGCTGGTTACACGAACATTAACAGTTCGTAAGGATTTCTTAAAGTTCCATATTTATCCTAATCTTCGCACTGTTAACTCACAGACATATTGCTACACGTCCGATGCTATGCAATGCATAAGAAAATTTACTGTTATTTAAACTTAAATTGAAACTCCCATTTACATGCCACAATAATCTGCATTTACAGTTGATTAGCTAATCTCTCTTCCACTCTAAAGTGTCAAATTAAAAAATATTCTATTAAGTAATTCTCACAAACATTCTAATATATCTTTTGAGCACTTCTTACGTACAGTGCATCACCAGCAGACATATGTTCTATTGAACACAACTTTTAATATTCACAGTCAAATATGAAGTACAATAGTGAACAGAATTCTTCATTACATACTTTAGAAAGACATTTTTAATAATTAAAATTGGGTCTCGACAATGTCTTCCAGAACATCAGCAGCGTTCGGTACACCCGCTGCCGCGTCGTCAGAACAACACTGGAACTTCTTGACGAAATCGACCGTGGATCAAGAAATACGTAAACACAAAACAAACCTTTTTAGTACATCGTTTCATATAAAATCTATAATATAAAACTATAACACCTATTTATACTTGCCTAGTGTCGCTCAGTGGAAACTGTCAGTTTCACGGTGATGTACCCCGTCAGTCCGAAAAATTCGATACGTTATTAATAATAATAATAACAATAATAAAGTAAAATTATGAAGGTGATTTCAATGCTTCTGGTGTTCTACATAGTCTCTCGCCCTCTCCCATTCAAGTGAGTACAACGGAAAGATCGTTTACACAGTCATGTGAAACTGTCTTAAAGGGTCTTATGTGGGATGCTGTTCAACACGCGTCTACTTCTTGATAGCGAAACGTGTCTGCTATTGAAGAATAGTATTTAAATAGAAGATTTGAGTAGTATGAATATTACTGCGAGTTCGTCTGAGTCCTGGTTACACTACTATTTGCACTTGTGGCGTGGCGACACACGGCCACATCAGCAACTATGCGGACATAAAAGTCCTCATCCATTAATCAGTTCGCCGCAGGCAGCCTGTAGCTGACGTCAGGAGCGAAGGAAGAGCGCAACTGCAATAAATTACGTCATTGGCGGAGGGTCAAGTGATGCAGGCAGCTGTTCTACAACATCTGCTGTTCAGAAAAGCGACAATTGTTATTTAACTGTAACCCATGTTTAGCTAAAGTCCGAGTTGAGAGCCACTCTGCTCTTCGGAAACACAGCCTAGAACGAGTAAAAACCGCTAAAGGACAAACACAAAAAACTTAAACAGTCCTGTAGTAAATGACTTTCGTTCATATTTCAGACTGAAACAAGTGTGCAACATTTGATAGAGCATTCAATCAGTGGAACAAAATAAAAAACAATATGAAAAGGGAAAACACTTCCTATGTTCTGCAAAATTATATTTGTATGTTCACGAATCGGCTTTCGGCATCTCCAACCATCTTCAGGTGACAGCTGAATGTAAAAAACACAAGTGAAAGTGATTAGCGATTTAACCAATTATTATTAGTAAAGAAGATACAAAACTGACATAGCGTTTACGTAGGAAAGATTACAATAATTATATTAATTAAAATGGGTAAACAATGTTTACTACGTCGAGATACATATAACAAATAACGAGAAACATGATAATTTTACAGTCTGAATTTAGTATTTGTAAAGAAAATGTAATTTAACCAAGCGCAAAATGAAACTGAATCTGATCGTTCAAAACTACAAAACAACAAACAAATCGGTTTCAGCAGAGGTTATACATCTCCTGACTGATAATATTATACGAAAGAAGAAAACGAATAAAATTGCACCACTTTTGTACGCTGCGCAACAGCAATCGTTTAGTAGTTACGAGCCATGACGTATAATACCATATATTGGCAAAATTTCAGACAATCTTGCAAAAATGTTAAGATATTGCAACTTCACACCAACATATCCTAAAACCAGTACTGGTAACGTATCAAAATTATTATTCAATAGTAAAGACGAAGTGCAAACCTTGGCACACAGTGGTGTGTATAAGATCACTCGCACACAATGGTAAAATGTGTATATTGGTCAATCTGTCATAGCTGTGGCAGTTAGTAGCCTAACTGCGTGAACATGAGAGAAGCTGGCGATTAATGAAGAAATATTCGACCCTCGCTGATCATCTTTTAGCAGAAAACCATTCATACGATGTAGAATGTGAAGTTTTACGTTTTGTCACGAAAAGCAGAAATATGACCCTACTAGAAATACTGGAAATCAACAAAACCATGACACAGAACGTCAGCCTAGTATTAAAGTATCAGACTCAGTTTCCATTTTTATCTTTGTTAAACTAAGTTTTCGTTACAAATGCTATATTCAGACAGTAAATTCAGCCTGTTTCTTGTAATTGTTACTCTATCTCCACGTAAAAAACTTTGTTTATCTCTTTTTCGTTAATGTAATTATTACAATGTTTTCCTACGTCAACAGTTCGTAATTCCTGTATCTTCTGTATGAATTATACCTGTGTGGATCGCACGTCATCTGTGTTTTCGACATTCAGTCGTCACCTGAAGATGACCTGAGTAGCCAAACCGATTTGTGACTAAATACACTACTGGCCATTAAAATTGCTACCCCACGAAGATGACGTGCTACAGACGTGAAATTTAACCGACAGGAAGAAGATGCTGTGATATGCAAATGATACGCTTTCCAGAGCACTCACACAAGGTTGGCCCCGGTGGCGACACCTACAACGTGCTGACATGAGGAACGTTTCCAACCGACTTCTCATACACAAACAGCAGTTGACCGACGTTGTCAGGTGAAACGTTGTTGTGATGCCTCCTGTAAGGAGGAGGAATACATACCACCACGTTTCCGACTTTGATAAAGGTCGGATTGTAGCGTATCGCGATTGCGGTTTATCGTATCGCGACATTGCTGCTCGCGTTGGTCGAGATCCAATAACTGTTAGCAGAATATGGAATCGGTGGGTTCAGGAGGGTAATACGGATCGCCGTGCTGGATCTCAACGGCCTCGTATCACTAGCAGTCGAGATGACAGGCATCTTATCCGCATGGCTGTAACGTATCGTGCAGCCACGTCTCGATCCCTGAGTCAACAGATGGGGACGTTTGCAAGACAACAACCATCTGCACGAACAGTTCGACGACGTTTGCAGCAGCATGGACTATCAGCTTGGAGACCATGGCTGCGATTACCCTTGACGCTGCATCACAGACAGGAGCGCGTGCGATGGTGTACTCAACGACGAACCTGGGTGCACGGATGACAAAACGTCATTCTTTCGGATGAATCCAGGTTCTGATACAGCATCATGATGGTCGCATCCGTGCTTGGCGACATCGCGGTGAACGCACATTGGAAGCGCGTATTAGTCATCGCCATACTGGCGTATCACCCGGCGTGATGGTATGGGGTGTCACTGGTTACACGTCTCGGTCACCTCTTGTTCGCATAGACGGCACTTTGAACGGTGGACGTTACATTTCAGATGTGTTACGACCCGTGGTTCTACCCTTCATTCGATCCCTGTGAAACCCTACATTTCAGTAGGATAATGCACCACTGCATGTTGCAGGTCCTGTACGTGCCTTTCAGGATATAGAAAATGCTCGACTGCTGCCCTGTCCAGTACATTCTCCAGATCTCTCACCAATTAAAGCGTCTGGCCAATGGTGACGGAGCAACTGGCTCGTCACAATACGCCAGTCACTACTCTTGATGAACTGTGGTATCATGTTGAAGCTGCATGGGCAGCTGTACCTGTACACGCCATCCAAGCTCTGTTTGACTCAATGCCCAGGCGTATCAAGGCCGTTATTACCGTCAGAGGTGATTGTTCTGGGTACTGATTTCTCAGGATCTATGCATCCAAATTTGTGAAAATGTAATCACATGTCAGGTCGAGTATAATATATTTGTCCAATGATTACCCGTTTATCATCTGCATTTCTTCTTGGTGTAACAATTTTATTGGCCAGTAGTGTAAATATAGTTTTGCAGAACATTATGAAGTGTCTTCCTTCTTAACATTATTACGAGTATTATGTTCTGACAAGCATCGACGGAAAATTCAATTAGTGAGACAAAAAAAATTAAAAAGCCCAGATTATGTGAGTGTTATTTGTGGACTGTGGAAACTGAGGATAAAGCAACTTTGCGTCCAGATTCAGGAACACAATAGAGATCGTCTCCGTTCAGCGCTCCAAGTTACCAGACTACAACACAATACTGGTATTACCTTCAGTTAACCGTTTTTACTGCGTAGCATAGTTTTTAGTGTACTTTCAGGAATGAGACAAGACTGCAACAAGCATTGCGCACTAGTCAATAACCTCTAAAGCGGCTGACGTGCCTGTACACGGACACGCGAGCTCGAGGCAGTGCAGTCTAGTAGACACCTGCGCCACATGTTTCTTCATACGAGTGACGAAATATGTCATTGTCTGGAAAACTAACCGAACTCTTACCTCTTCAAAAGAAAAGCACATCTGCAGAGGTGTGCTAGACGTCGCCGTATCCTCAGCTTTTTACACCGCTAATTGCCAGCCTGTAGATAGCCGCACATTAGCTGAACAATAATGCGCGAAGGAAACACTTTCTTAATTGCAGCAAGAGGCCTGAGAGGCGTTCTTGTTGAACGCAGTGACAGAAACAGGTTCTGTATCTCCGTGAGTCATTCGTGGTGTGCAGAGACCTGCTCTCCAACTTCTTTCCGAGTTTCTGTTTCTTTCAACGGCTTTCTGAATGTAAGTAGTTGCCTGTACTGTTTCGACTAAGCAGCATCAAGATTTAACGTCCCACAGATGTCGGGGTCAGTTTAGCCAAGGCAAAAGTTCAAAATAATGAGGAATGGTGATGAAAATCGGAATGCCAAAGAAACCGTGAACAGTTCCCTGAAGTTCATAACAGCACTCGCAGTAAACATAAAACTTTTCCTCTGGCTGGATGTATGAACGAGTTCAATGTTTCGATCATTGCCCCACTAGTGTGTGCACAGTAGACCTTAAACTTACACTCGGTGACAAAGTTGATTAGCATCAAATAATTGCGCATTTTGGAAGGTCTATCGAGTGAAACAAAAACATAACCTCTTAATACCGAAAGTATTTGCCATTTGAACATGAAATGACAGCTAAGTTGTGCTGGGAAAGTGTCTATACTGAGCAGAACGTATTAATTTTCAAAGAAAACGGTTGCAAATCCCACATGTGAGAAAGAGAAGAGTGAAGCGTTTCTAAGTCTGAGTTTAGTCAAGAATCAGGCACACTCTTGAGATCTAGCGCTAAACTTAGTGTGCACAATGAAAACCACACATTGTGGTTCATGGTGTGGGTTCCTGTAGTCATGTCCTAGTTCATGAACCACGGGCAACGTATGAGTGGCCAAGTAAGTGGTCCCGACAGTCGGGATACCAGCTACTTTGGAATAAGGCTGGGCATCTCGGACATATTCTGAGTCGTGGTCACCTTTGTGCTCATACGGCAAAGACTACCAAATCCACCGGTTAGTCCCTCAGCCGTTAGGGGTAAAACCCAATGGGACTCGGGGCAAGTAAGGCTAACAACCTGCTTCCCTGGTACTTTAAATATGATGCTGGCAACAATCAGAGCAAAATGCCTCGGACCTTTGGAGGTGACGGAGTCCCACCTCTAACTGACAAACCAGGGACTTCTAAGATACGACTTGGCAAACAAATGGTAATGAGATGGGGAGCTATTAATATCAATGGGGGCTACTCTTGGGAGAAGGTAGAGCTGGCAGAGGCTGCAAGTAAGATGGGGCTGGACGTTTTAGCTGTTAGTGACATTCGGGTAAGGGGTGAGAAAGAAGAGGAAGTGGGAGAATACAAGGTCTACCTGTCAGGAGTCAAAGCAGGAATAGCACAATGGGGTGTAGGGCTTTACATCAGGAAAGAAATGGAACCCAGCGTAGTTGCAATAAGGTATGTAAACGAACGACTGATGTGGATAGATTTGACAGTGTCTAGCAAGAAAATTAGGATTGTGTCAGTATATTCGCATTGTGAAGGGATAGATCAAGATAAGATGGATAGTTTTTATGAGGCACTCAGTGATGTAGTTGTTAGAGTAAAGGACAAGGACAGTGTTCCGCTCATGGGTGATTTTAATGCCAGGATTGGAAATCGAACAGAAGGGTATGAAAAGGTTATGGGTAAATTTGGAGAGGATATGGAGGCCAACAGGAACGGGAAACAACTCTTGGATTTCTGTGCCAGTATGGGCTTAGTAATCACAAACTCCTTTTTTAAACATAAGAACATTCACCGGTATACTTGGGAAGGCAGGGGAACCAGATCTGTCATTGACTATATAATAACAGATCAGGAATTCAGGAAGGCTGTGAGGGACGCACGTGTATTCAGGGGCTTCTTTGATGACACTGATCATTATTTAATCTGCAGTGAAATTGGGATTGTGAGGCCGAAAGTGCAGGAGGTCAGGTCCATATGTAGGAGGATAAGAGTGGAGAAACTTCAGGATAAGGAAATCAGGCAGAAGTACATAACAGCGATCTCAGAAAGGTACCAGTTAGTTGAATGTATTCAATTAATTACAGTCATTGGAAAAGGAATGGACAAGGTACAGGGACACAGTACTAGAAGTGGCTAAAGAATGTCTTGGAACAGTAGAGTGTAAAAGTAGGATGAAGCAAACAGCTTGGTGGAATGATACAGTCAAGGCAGCCTGTAAAAGGAAAAAGAAGGTGTATCAAAAATGGCTACATACCAGAACCCAGGTAGACAGAGAAAGTTATGTTGAAGAAAGAAACAAAGCCAAACAGATAATTGCAGCATCCATGAAGAAATCGTGGGAAGACTTTGGAAACAGGTTGGAGACTATGGGTCAAGCTGCTGGAAAACCATTCTGGAGTGTAATTAGCAGTCTTAGAAAGGGAGGTAAGAAGGAAATGACAAGTATTTTGGACAGGTCAGGAAAACTGCTGGTGAATCCTGTGGATGCCTTGGGCAGATGGAGGAAATATTTTGAAGAGTTGCTCAATGTAGGTGAAAACGCAATCAGTAATGTTTCAGATTTCGAGGTAGAATGGGATAGGAATGATGATGGAAATAGGATCACATTTGAGGAAGCGGAAAAAATGGTCAATAGATTGCAGTGCAATAAAGCGGCTGGGGTGGATGAAATTAAGTCGGAACTCATCAAATACAGTGGAATGTCAGGTCTTAAATGGCTACACAGGATAATTGAAATGGCCTGGGAGTCGGGACAGGTTCCATCAGACTGGACAAAAGCAGTAATCACACCAATCTTTAAACATGGAAACAGAAAAGATTGTAACAACTACAGAAGTATCTCTTTAATCAGCGTTGTGGGTAAAATCTTCTCAGGTATTGTTGAAAGGAAAGTGCGAGTATTAGTTGAGGACCAATTGGATGAAAATCAGTGTGGGTTTAGGCCTCTTAGAGGTTGTCAGGACCAGATCTTTAGCTTACGGCAAATAATGGAGAGGTGTTATGAGTGGAACATGGAATTGTATCTATGCTTTATAGATCTAGAAAAGGCATATGACCGGGTTCCTAGGAGGAAGTTATTGTCTGTTATAGAAGATTATGGAATAGAAGGCAAACTTTTGCAAGCAATTAAAGGTCTTTACACGGATAGTCAGGCAGCAGTTAGAGTTGACGGTAAATTGAGTTCATGGTTCAGAGTAGTTTCAGGGGTAAGACAAGGCTGCAACCTGTCTCCACTGTTGTTCATATTATTTATGGATCATATGTTGAAAACAATAGACTGGCTGGGTGAGATTAAGATACGTAACACAAAATAAGCAGTCTTGCATATGCGGATGACTTAGTTGTGATGGCAGATTCGATTGAAAGTTTGCAAAGTAATATTTCAGAGCTAGATCAGAAATGTAAGGACTGTGGTATGAAGATTAGCAACTCCAAAACGAAAGTAATGTCAGTGGGAAAGAAATATAAACGGATTGAGTGCCAAATAGGAGGAACAAAGTTAGAACAGGTGGACGGTTTCAAGTATTTAGGATGCATATTCTCACAGGATGGCAACATAGTGAAAGAACTGGAAGCGAGGTGTAGCAAAGCTAATGCAGTGAGCGCTCAGCTACGATCTACTCTCTTCTGCAAGAAGGAAGTCAGTACCAAGACTAAGTTATCTGTGCACCGTTCAATCTTTCGACCAACTTTGTTGTATGGGAGCGAAAGCTGGGTGGATTCAGGCTACCTTATCAACAAGGTTGAGGTTACGGATATGAAAGTAGCTAGGATGATGCAGGTACTAGTAGATGGGAACAATGGCAGGAGGGTGTCCACAATGAGGAAATCAAAGAAAAACTGGGAATGAACTCTATAGATGTAGCAGTCAGGGCGAACAGGCTTAGATGGTGGGGTCATGTTACACGCATGGGAGAAGCAAGGTTACCCAAGAGACTCATGGATTCAGCAGTAGAGGGTAGGAGGAGTCGGGGCAGACCGAGGAGAAGGTACTTGGATTCGGTTAAGAATGATTTTGAAGTAATAGGTTTAACATCAAAAGAGGCACCAATGTTAGCGCTGAATAGGGGATCATGGAGGAACTGTATAAGGGGGGCTATGCTCCAGACTGAACGCTGAAAGGCATAATCAGTCTTAAATGATGATGATGATGATGAATGAAATTACAAACACTTTAAATGACTCGCCCAAGCAGTGAATCTGAAGATCAGGAATTGACTTAATTTTATCGTTTCAAGGAACGGGTATGAAAATGACCTCAAGATCTAAATAACGCTGTGGTTTATTGTCAAAGACGTGTGAATATTAATGCAGTAAAGCACAATTAGGTTGACAAGAACAGTACAAAGTTTTTCCTTACTATAAGTATTGCTAACTACAGTTCTGAGTTCGCAAAGTTATTGAAAGAGGTGAGTTGCACCAAATCTCATATCTACCGTATATCTGTGACACAGGCACACTAAACCTGTCTATGGTGACCATAATGAGAGTCTGTCTGGAGACAACACCCAAAAATCCTACAGATCTGTGGAAGCGCTGATAAAGGAAACAGAGGTAGGTGTCTCGCAACTGAACTACCATACTCACTGTTTCCCGAATATGCTGAAGCTATAAGTGACGCTTACTATAACCTTCACTTAATCTGAGCATTCTCTGACTTCAGTATGCAGCTACACTCTAGCCTCCGTCTCCTGTCTATGACTTCAGGTGTATCAGCGTGTGTGTCTCATAATCATTCTCTCCCATTCAATTCCCGATCATCATATTCCATGTTCTGATCACCACCTTCCACTTCTGCGTCTCCTCAGCGATTACTTTCCAAGCTCACATCTCCTCATTAGCTCTTTTCTCTCCATTAGTAAAAACACAGGTTGCTGCTGTCTTCCCATCAGCACAATGCATCCACCAATGTTCAAAAAAGTTGGCTGTGCCATCCAATGGCATTGGCGTTCCACAGACACAATCCCGCCCTCAAAACGCCGAAACGCCAAGAAGACAATGAATCACATTTGGTACCCTCTTATTCTCGTAAAAGGATCTTGCTGCCGAGCATTATGTTCTCGTGACATCACAGATAACACTCCAGTCGGTGCAAATTCTGCCATCGGCTAGCTTCACATTAAAACCCAGCGAAAATGTAAAAAAGCTGGCTGAGAGGCTAGTTGCTGACTCTGCTCCAGTGTCCATCCGTAAAGTAGGCCAGAGCTGTTTACTAGTTTTTTTAGGAAAGCTAGGAGACGTTTGTCTCCGCAAGCAGGTCACTTCACAAGTTCCTAGTGCCTGTCACCCATTTACAGAGCTCCATCTTTTTGAACAAAGGCCTTTTTATCTGGGCCACCTGACAACCCTCATACAAATGGACATTTGCTTGTCCGCATGCTCTCTGTGAACCCTAGAGACTTCTGTCCACTATGTGGGTGCATCACTTGGTATTTTTTCCCTGTTTGCCCGAAGGATGGCGTGCCTCAAGCTCTCTCGTAGCTTTTTCCACTGGGCCTCACCACGAGACGCTTGTCTCATGTTCCCAGCATTCCTCGTTTCTATAGTAAGCCCAAAAAGCAACTAAAAGTACCCAGCGCCATGTTAGATTGCAAGAAAATTAGGAAGGGGGAGTGAAATCGGCACATACCATCACCGCGATGATACCTATTCTGTTAAGCTAACCGCGCGGAGTGGCCGAGCAGTTTAGGGCGCCATGTCACGGACTGCGAAGCCCCTCGCACCGGAGGTTCGAGTCCTCCCTCGGCCATGGGTGTGTGTGTTGTTCTTAGTATAAGTTTAAGTAATGTGTAAGTCGAGGGACCGATGACCTCAGCAGTTTGGTCCCTTAAAAATTCACACACATTTGAACCTGTTACGCTAATCCAGCTACCCTCCATTTTCATGATTAAAGATAACCAAAGATTGGAAAGAGGCTGCTTGTAAGGCTTGTCGCATTTCTCTGTTCTACATACTAACTGTAATAGCAGAAACGTGGACACATGCATCCAGCACAGTTTTTCAATTTTTGCCCAAATAAGTAATACTTTATTCAACTTTGTCTTCGTATATGCCATACAAATTATATCTTCCAGTGAGTTGATTTTTATATTCTCACAGCTTTTCATTTGGAGCTTTTACCTATTAAGTTCGTGAGAGCTGGTTTCTCAGGAAGGGGCAGAACAGGGTTACGATTATTGACGGGGTCGCAATCAGTTACTCTCGGTTGCACAACAAATAGGTAAACTTTATTTAAAGAAATTGAAATTTGAAAACAATCTCTTAAATAAAACGCAATAGACTGTATGACGGCTGAAGGCGTTATCACAGAAAAAAGTCCACAATTTTAGTGCCGAAGGCCACCAACAATAACCTCAAATAACAAATGGCTAAAGGCCGGAATTAGAAGTCGGAAGAACAATTCCAATAGCACATAAATATTTCGTTTTAAAACAGTCTGTAACACGGCTGAAGCCCTTATTATAAAATAAGTGAAATTATTACTCGGCTAAAGGCCACAAACAATTTCAAATAACAAACGGCTCAAGGCCTGAATTAGAAGTCACGAAAACAATTCCAAAAAGCACTTTTGCAATAAATCCCTTGCTTTTAAAACAAGTTTACTAAAAAAAAAAAACTTACTGTAACACGGCTGAAGGCCTTATCACGAAAGAAGTGAAATTATTGCTCGGCTGATGGCCACACCAACAATAATTAGAAAATTACAAATATTCTTATAACAAAAATCACAATCTAAGGAATCAGGACAAGCGGTTCTCAGCAAGTTTTCCAAGGGCCGGCCTGGGAAGATAACTCAAACATAAAGTAAGGTGAGATAGGCAGCCAAGAGTTGTAGTCATGCTACAGGATGGCAACTCAAATTAGGGGCAGCTTAAGCGCCGACCGACCAACTAACCAATCCGCCTAACGTCCGATCACCGGTACTACGATAAAACATTTTTGGGCAAAGGCGAAGAGACAGACAGCACTACGTCTTCAGAAAACACCCAAGGCCGAAGAAAACACTAGAACCAAGGTATACCTCCCCCCCCCCCCAGAAAAAAATGTACAGTACAATACAAGAAGCTGTCGAACTACACGCCGTGTTGGACAGCATCAACACGACGAGGAAAGGTACACTGCCGGAAAAGTACGCTAAACTCCAGGGCAGGTAACTGGGGCGTTAGCGGCCACGAGGCAGAAAATACCGCTTGTTGCACTTCACTAATAAGAATAATACTAAATTCAATGATGAATAACAAACAGAGAAAGACGGCTGCAATATTTCACGGCCTCGAAAGGCTTCACTCGTTGCCGCCAGGCTCAGCGGCCCTGGGAGCGACAACCCGCCGACCAAAGGCGAGATCTCAGAATAGTCGATGTTGCATTAGCAGTTAACTCTTCACCAGGGTTCGGTGTGCAACGAAGTCGTCGCTCTCGCAGCTACCCCTCCTCGATCCGGCAGTGGCAGCATGCCGCCAGCGGCCCCGGCTTCCCTAGCGCTACACGGACCTGCTCACTGCTGCGCCCCAACCGAACTCATGTCCCAAAACCATTACGCTGACAGTATTAAAATAGCTGCTCATTCAAAACCACAAGATACACACGGTTCCGGGAAAACAATTCCACCAACAACTCACAATACTAAAACCAGTCACTGTGAAACAACACGGACGAATTGTAAGTCAGCACAAACACAGAGAAGCTAGAAGCGGTTGGAAGACCAAATGCACGTTGTCCGCTGCGACGACCGACCGAACGACGAACCATCGTTCGTCCCCACTCAAGTTAGGCACGGGAACGATCCCAGTATAAATAGTGGACTGACAACTTATTGCCATGAGATCACCTCGACGAGCGGAGCCATACACACACAAGTGGAAGTTGCACTACTCGAATATCACGGTCCATTCAACTAAAACTCGCTGAATCCGGTCGTTGTTGTGGTCATGCACTGTCACGACCACATCCTTCCGCCGGACAGTGCATGTGTGTCACCAGCGGTTGGGCGAGTACTGGCTGTCCGGACCTCACTGCAGCTCCGTCCCAACTCCTCTCGCTCGACACATGACGACCCGGAAATACTACAGGCCGCTCCAAACATGGTACCACAGTAAGCGCTGCTGCTGGCCCTCATGGACAGACAAGGGCAGCAAACGTAGTATCGCCAGTGAACACCAAGAAAACGAGACGCCACTATCGCCATTACAAGATGCCAAGCTATGAACGGCATCAACGCGAGCCACACACGGCTTAGTTAGTTTTGTAACAAGGCCACATAATAGCAAAAAAAAAAAAAAAGAGCTGCGTTTTCCATCTCAGTGACTGGCGCTGTAATGACTAATTTTACTGGCCTGATTCTTTGTATGTACAATCTACCCATATTAGCCAACATAGATTCAGAATGTGTCGTTACGTCTCCTGTGTAGAATGAGATTTCAGCGGTCGACAAGTACAATCTAGATTACTAGATTCAAAATTTTCTATCATGCGGACGTAGCTTCCGGTAATATATCTACATCCATTCTCTGTGAAACATTAAATTGTGCGTGGCAGTGGTTATCTTTTAATGTACCGTACACTCAGGTTTTCCATTTAGTTTTCCGTGTGTGGAAAGAAAGTTGGTTACTATTTTATCTCCACAGTCTTTTTCACATAAAACCGAAATTTGCACTCTGCAAGCCGCTTCTTGCAATTTTCTCATGAGGTTTTTGTGAGATATGTAGGGTCGATTTTGAGGGGCAGGAGGCCCACAACTTTCAGTACATTACAATTTTCCTTCCAGTCAAACAAGCTTGTTCAAACATACCACTCTTCATTGTATTCATCCTATTTTTCCTCCTAATCCAACACTTGAGTAAAATTACAATGTAGTCCCTAAAAGCGTGCCTTAATTTCCTTAATAGGCAAACTGCAGCTTATCAGCAATAAATGGAAGTCTAACAGTTGATTTACCACCATATAAAATTACGTTTTGGTGTCAATTTATATCTTTGCCACTCCCAAATATTTGTGTAATGTGACTGACTTCGTGACAAGTTAATTATTTGGGGAAAGCTTACCAGACTTATACCCTGCGACTGATACATAGCTATTTGGTGGAAGCTTATTGTATTTGTAACTTTCGGGAAGTGAACAGCGTATCGTTCTCTAACTCAAGAACTGCTTGGAATTCATTTCTCCAGATTGAGCCGGCCGCGGTGGCCGTGCGGTTCTAGGCGCTTCAGTCCGGAACTGCGTGACTGCTACGGTCACAGGTTCGAATCCCGCCCGGGCATGGATGTGTGTGATGTGCTCAGGTTAGTTAGGTTTAAGTAGTTATAAGTTCTAGGGGACTGATGACCTAAGTTGTTAAGTCCCATAGTGCTCAGAGCCATTTGAACAATTTGAATCTCCAGATTGATGTTTCCTCAATGTAAAACTTGCTCGTGGTTAACATGATGTATTAAAAGTATAAGATGGCCGCTAAATTAAAGTCATTAACGTCTGACATGAATAATAAAGGTCCTATTCCACTTCGCTTCGGCTCATTGAACATTAATTCTGTGTACGAGTCTGATTCTCCATCCAGGATAACATGCTGTGTTCTGCACGTTAAGAAATTTTCAACACAGTGTCAAACCTGGTCGAACATCTCTCTCTCACTCTCTCTTTCTTTTTTTAATGCGATCCATTCTATTATCACTGTCTAGAACTTCCAGACTCACTTTTCCCCCCGTTAGCGACAGTTTTTAGGATATAATGAATTAAAAGCACTCGCCGGGTTTGGAATTGTTGGTGTTCATGGAAACCTTGTTTTATATTTGCGTTAGAGAGAGGATATGCGTGACCTATGTTTTTTTTTCCAATCTGAGGAAAGAAATATATGCGCAAGGATACTTGGGATAGTTGTGACCAAGTGTGGAGCAAATTTATTTTCAAGTCGTTTCGGGCCCATGGACTTCGTTCCGTTTCATCAGCAGCTGATGTTCAACAGCACTAGTACTGTTTACTAAGTAATTCATCTCCGTCGCAGTATGGCACATGAAACTAGAACTGAAAATACGCAAAAGGGATCCGTGAATGGATGGTCACGTAACAAGTCACAGCTGTCTGGCACAGTGACAATGCCATACAAGGACTTACAAATGCAATCTGCAAAACCTTAGTAGACATAAAAATGTACGTTCTGCTTTTATTCTGGGAGAAACTCATTTACATTCACAGTGCATAATTGATTTAACTTTCCTTAATTGTCTGGACCATTTCGTGATTATTTCTGCCTTCTTTCTTGATAGAAGAAAGATGCTGCCACTCTGGCTGGAGTCAGATGTCTCTTCTTATGTAATGGTGACAGCTGTCCATCAACAGTCAATGTCATGAGGGTTGTACAAATGTATCTTTATCAAGTCTTTGTAAGTCTGTCTTTATATAGATGGTTGCGGGACCTTGGCTGTTCAATTTAAAGGTCATTTCAGTATCCAGCTGTTATTTCATTTGAGCTGCCAGTTTCAGTGCTACATTACGCCGTTTTCAGGCCCCCGGACCGACGTGTAGGAGGAAGCCCACATCTGGTCCAGTCAAAATAGAGGTCGGCATTCAGTGACTGGTATCCATAGATTTTTGACACAGCGATGTCTTCGATCATTACTCACCGACCACAAGGCGGGATTCTTCCTCCACGTCGGTCAGGGGGCCTGAAGAAGACATAATGTAGCGCTGAAACTAGTCAGTCAAATAAAATAACAACTGAAATTTAGACGGTGGAAGTGTTTTGATGCGATATTTCATCTCTATCAGTTCCATCTGTAGCATCATCGACAGCATTCATCGTTGTAGCTTCAAACATACTGTATCTCAGTCGTTCACAAGTGCAGCACTACAACAACGCCATTGGCACAGGTTACAAAAATTAAATGATATCGTCATCTCATTTTAGATTTTATTATAAATCTTAACCACATGTATTAAATATACAATGAAGCGCCAAAGAAAGTGGTATAGGCATGAGCATTCAAATACAGAGAAACGTAAACAGGCAACGCCTATATAAGACAACAAATGTCTGGCGCAGTTGTTAGATCGGTTACTGCTGCTACAATGCCACCTTATCAAAATTTAAATGAATTTTAACGTGGTGTTCTGGTCGGCCCACGAGCGATGCGACACAGCATCCCCGAGGTAGCGACGAAGTGGGAATTTTCCCGTACGACCATTTCACGAGTGTATCGTGAATATCAGGAATCCGGCAAAACATCAAATCTCCGAAATCGCTGCGGGCGAAAAAAAAGTCCTGCAAGAACGGGACCAATGAAGAGAATCGTTCGACGTGACGGAAGTCCAACTCCCCCGCAAATTGCTGCAGATTTCAGTGCTGGGCCATGAAAAAGTGTCAGCGTGCGAATCATTCCACAAAACATCATCGATATGGGCTTTCGGAGCTGAAGACCCACTCGTGTACCCTTGATGACCGCACGACACAAACCTTTACGCCTTGCTTCGGCCCATCAACACCGACATTGGACTGTAGCCTGGTCGAACAAGTTTCGTTACAATTGTATCGAGCGGATGGACGCATACGGATATGAAAACAAACTCATAAATCCATGGACCCTGCATGTCAGCAGAGGACTGTTCAAGCAGATGGAGGCTCTGTAATGGTGTGGGGCGTGTGCAATTGGAGTGATATGGTACCCCTGATATGTCTAGACACGACTCTGACATGTGACATGTATGAAAGCATCCTGTCCGATCACCTGCATCCATCCATGTCCGTTGGGCATTGCGACGGACCTGGGCAATTCCAGCAGGACAATGCGACACCCCGCACACATCCAGAATTGCTACAGCGTAGCTCCATTAACAGTTTTCTAAATTTAAACACTTCCACTGGCCACCAAACTCGCCAGACATGAACATTACTGAGTATATCTGGGATGTGTTGCAATGTGATATTCAGAAGAGATTTGCACCCCTTTGTACTCTTACGGATTTATGAACAGCCCTGCAGGATTTATGGTGTCAGTTCCCTCCAGCGCTACTTCAGACATTAGTCCGGTCCATGCCACAACGTGTTACGGCATTTCTGCGCGGGTGCCCTACACAGTATTAGGCAGGTTATCAGTTTCTTTGGCTGTATGCATTTTTTAAATGTTTCAATGTACATTCGAAGATAAAGAAGTCGTAGCAAAGGAAAATAGTACGTCCACCACCACGAGCTAAAAGTAAGCCACTAGACGCCATAAACAATGGGAACATTGGCAGTGAAAATATGCAGAAGGACCTCTTAGTTAACTGAAATGCCTGTCTAGACCACAATTTGCGTTAACCATAAGTCAAAGATTAAACTTATGAACTGATGTAGAAAGGATGTTAATGTCATGCTAGGAATCAAAACTGTAGTAGCAACTTCTTCGAATCTCGAGCTAGAACACACTAAGAGTAACACTTGGTTCAAAGTGAAACGTATAATATGATCGGGCATACGACAAATATGTAGTCAGGAAGGGCTGCAGTTGCACATAATGATATCCTGGAACGTGCTAAAGTACTAAATCATAACTAAAGCAAAACTCGTAAAATACTTGGTTTTTAATCCATGAAAGGTAAGTCTGCAATTCTGCAACTATAGACGAAGTATTAATTAAATGCACGTTTAGGTTAATACCTATGAAGCACAAGATTTATCGTACCTTTATTTTACGAGTTTAGCGAATATGTATTTTACGGAGATCATAATAGTTACAGTCTCCCCCTTTCTGTATCCCTTCCTCCCTCTCCCCCCATCCCTCCCTCACTCTTTCTCTCTCTCCCTCTCTGCTTCTGTGTGTAGGGGTGTGTGTGTTTGTGTGTGTGAAAGAGAGTGAGAGCTTGCAGGTGGTCTACGAAGTAATTCGCGCAACAAGTCTGAAGCTCTTGTCTTGTAAAAACCTGTTCACGCTAATCCTGATACCAGATCTGTGCACCTTTAGTGATCTCAGCCGGTCAAGTTTCTGATCTTCTTTTTCTGTTATTACCATCCCAATTAATTTTTGTACAACCGATCTTAAAAAGCGGCGCCATTTTTGATGAGTAGTTTCCCTTAGCGGTACACGTAATATGACTAACGATGTATCGTAGGACGATTGAAGCAGAATGAATTTATTTCATCAACTGAGCAGCAGCACATGTTACAAGAATCACATAAAAGTGCAATTACAATGTCCATACATGAGGACCTGGTATAGAATTCTACATTTTATGTCCATATATATGAGGATCTGGTATAGAATTCTACATTTTATGTAGAATTCTATACCAGGTCCTCATATGGACATCGTAATTGCACTTGTCAGAAACGTGCGAAATTTTACCTCATATTACGATCACATGCCTGGAATGTGATAAGCGTAAGCAGTTACATGTTGCAAGAATATTCAGTGCACTGATTCCAGTCGATTTCCAGGTAAAAGCGAATGATCTATCGTTGCGTCTTGATTACAGTCAGAGCAAAACTAACAAACGTCGCTGTCACCGATTTCCTCACTTCCATCTCAAATATACTCTTATGCGTGAGTTTACTCAGCAATTAACACGTGAAGTTATTGCATACCGAAGACGCTTTTACTCGTATAATCGATTTTTAAATTTTGTGAAATCTCTATTAGGGTTAGTACAAAACATATTTGCAGTGCTGTAAATACCATTCTCGAATTGGAACAATTTAAGAACCTATTTCTCCCACTACCTTGTAATTGGGCACACAATATTATAAGCCTTGATCCACTTGATATTTTCGTATTGATATCTGAAGCCCCACGTAATACTTTAAGTTGCAGTCCTCTTTTTCTGATGTTGTTTCCATACGTGTCTATAACTGTTACGTGCGTTCAGCTTCAATTTAAGTTTAGTGTGAAGTAGAATGTTATAAACCAAAGCTTCCAAAGCTGTATTATAATGTTCTTTGGTCTGCTTCTCAGACTTTAAAATAATCAGAATTTCTCTTCTACTCATCTTCTTTCCCATGGGCAGATACTGTTGTATTTTGTGACTGGGAAGCTTGAAAACGTAGCACAGAAACCTTTCTTTTTTCTTTTCTTTCTTTCTTTCTTTTTTTTTTCGAGTCATCAGTCTTCTGACTGGCTTGATGCTGCCCCCCACGAGTTCCTCTCCTTTGCAACCTTTTCATCTCAGAGTGGCACTTGCAACCTACGTCCTCAGTTATTTTCTCCATGCATCCCAATCATTATTTTTCTCTACAGTTTTTGCCCCCTACAGCTCCCTCTAGTACCAAGGAAGTTATTCCGTGATGTCTGAACAGATGTGCTTTCATCCTGTCCTTTCTCCTTGTCAACATTTTCCATATTTTCCTTTCTTTGCCGATTCTACGGAGAACCTCCTCATTAGTTAACTTATCAGTCCACCTGACTGCCAAAATTTTTCTGTAGCACCACGTGTGAAATGCTTGTGTTCTCCTCTGTTCCGGTTTCCCCGCAGTCCATGTATGACTACTATACAATGCTGTGCTCTGAAACGATGCTGTAATGTTATATTTACCCACTGAAGACGGATTTCAACCTTCTCCTTCAGTCTTTCGACTAGTTTTATGCTGCTCTTCGCATTCTCCTACTTTGAGCTACTTAATACGCCTCTAGGTATTTGTTGTCATCAGTATCCTCTATATCCATATTACTCTCTTCATTTTTTGTGTGTCATTACAAACTTTCTGTTGCAGACAGTCAACGTGAGTCTGGACAAAATGAGCAGGGATTTACTCGTAAAGCAGGTTCACCGCAACAACAGGAATCCACTGCTGTGCTTCGCGATTATCACGAGTATCGACGAATTAGAGGGGTACGGGTACGTCCTCTTCCTGCACTAGTGATGAAGAACTTAATTTGAAAGTTAGAATTAACTGGTGATTTGCGAATTGCTCCTGAACAAGGCTGACGCCCGAATGCCCCACAAATTGTTGAAAAAGTCACTATTGCCATGGCTGAGGATACTGGATGCAATGCGCGATCTTCAAGCAGCGCACGACCGGTGGCACAACAGCTGAACTTTCCATGGTCCGTCGTTCGAAAGTGCTGCGAAAAGATTGTAACCTGTAACGTGAACACGTTACGCAATCGACAAACGTTACTTCTCATGTGGAAATTGTAACGTGTTTCTTTGTGGAAATGTTCTTACAAACTTGCTTTTTATGGAGGTCTTCTTAAGTATCGAAAGATTAATTACAGCCACCCAGTACTTTTTACAGCTGTACTGAAATGCTTATCACTGGTATATCCAAGCAAGACAGCATTTCATCTTCATCGTAATGCAGTTTTCATAGTCAGCGTTGTATATGATCAATCATGCAAAATATTCAGTTTACCTGGTGTTTATTTTTCGCTGCAGTTTGATTTTTTGCTCAGATGTTTGATCAAAGCGAAAATTACACAATGGATTTTTTGTCCGAATTTTCGTAAACAAACAAAAGTTGTGAAATGGACAAACGTGTTATCAAACTGATCAGCGTGAGGTCTACTTTTGCAAAGGAAGAATTAATTGACTGAATGTAATCAGGGTAATTAAGAAAAAAATTCTGAGTGATTTGAGATGGAATATACCGTCCGGTTTTCACAGCTACACGAAGACTGGGTAACAGACAAGTAGGGTATAAAATTGACCAGCGTGAGGTTAAGTTTCGCAGAGTAATACTTAACTGCTTGAAAGTAAGCGGGGTAATTAGGAAAAACATAATTAGTGATTTGATGGAAAATTACATGATGGGTCTTTTTGGCCGAAATTTCACAAGTAATCGAGAATGTGAAATGGACAAGTGCAGTATGAAATTGACTTGCATGTGGTCTAGTTTTGGGAAAAACGGTTTAATTGCTTAAGGACAATTACGCCAAACTTAACTAGATATTCGTGGCAAATTTTTTCTCCGAATTTTCATAGGCAAACAAAGGGAGCGAAATGGACAAACCTGGTATCAAACTGATGAGCGGAAGAACTAGTTCTCAAAAAAAAAAAAAAAAATAAATAAACAAAAAAAAAATAAACGTAATTGCTTGCAAGTATTCAGTGTCAAATATATTTCACGCTTGCTAAATAAAATACGAAAATTAAAAAAATGAAATAAGGAATGTTTAAATGTTTAGTGAAACTATTTTTCTAAAAGTAAGAAATGAAAAAGGTTTGACATACATTTCATACGACTGTGGCTAACGCTCGAAATCATGTACAGCAAATCTGGTGTAGACTGAGAATTTAAAGTTCAATGTTCGGTTTAGAATTGTAAAGAGTGCTGCAGGGTACTTGTCTGGTGGTCCACATAATACACCCACCAGATCTTTTAAAATTCTAGGATTGTAAGCTACATGTCGAACTTTAAACTCTCGGTCGTCCCTTCCTTCGCTGTACAAGATATCGAGCATCATGCAAAAGTATATCAAATGTTTCTGTAGCATACATCATGTCCTGCCGCTAGACAAATAATTTCACGGAATATTAGATTTCTTTTTTTTTTCAAATATTTTTTGCTTCCGTTTTCCCCACCAATGCTAAAAGTAGTAAGAGTTGAAAAATGTATACCGTATGGGTTTCCGTTAATCGTCCTTGTGAGAAATGTGTATCATCGTTTTCGAGGGTGGCTGTAACGGATTTTTTTTTTTTTTTTTTTTTTTGGAGTGTTGGGAAGAGACTGGATTGCGGAAAAAATACAACATTGAAAGATTATTTGATTAAACAGAGAATTTGAAAAGTTTGAAGTCGTCGCCACTGTCCATTTCATCTGCTAACTGGATCTAGTTACATGAATTCCATGAAATACTCCAGGTACCAAGTCGTTTTATAGTGGTTTATTAACGACAAGCTCTACCACTTCTTCTTGGTGGGAGCCCACTCCACATAACAGGCTACATAGTCACAAAACCGTAGTACAGTAATTATATTATTACACTGACGTGTGACACAGTGATCGCGTCTGTGAACATGTGTTTCCAACTGACCTTTTTTTTTAACCTTCTGCTCCCCCTATTTATATGTTATTAACAATGAAGTTAACAGAACTATAGAGCAAATTTATAAAATTAACATTCAAAAGTTTAAAGTTATTATGAATATCTACACACAAAACCTTTCGTATTTTATGCCCAATCTGGCTTATTTAACATAAAAGATTTTTTCATAGGAAATACATCACACTTTACAAAATAGTGAAAAACTACAATGACAACCTAATTTTTCTTAATTATGGCTTCATTAGTGAATGCAAAATAATGCTAGCATTTATTGAACGAACGTCACATACATGTAAACAAATAATACATTTTATGAAATTTAATGTATTATACGAAATCACTTATTAGATACTACTGGAATTACGAAACTTTTAATGAATTGCCTCTTCAGAGAGTATTTCATTAGGGTATCGAAAAGGTAAAGTAAACCAAGCGATTGTTTTATTTCAATGTTCGCTTGTTAAGTTTCAGTAAGTTTTAGAGTTAAGTCTGTTTCAGGCGAACCGAAAGACTGTCAGTTCTTATTCATTACCTTTTATAGAAAATCGCCACTGGAACAGCCGTTTTTAGTGCATTCGCTTTTTTTATATGACAGTTCATCCCAACGTTACAGCAAGGTCTGCATCAGTATTCGTATAAAGGTAAACGGAATATTAGTCTACAATGTTTTAATGTGGTCAGAATTAAATATCGCTACGAAATAAGAGCTGGTCGGCTTTGTGGAAGTTCAATTGTACGCTATACTTGGAACAATACTAGTATCATCCGCAAATACTATTTTATTCCATGAAAGCGCAAGTGGGCCTACGATACTTCAAGAGAGCAAAACAGACGCAGCGGTAGTGAAAGACGGGATTAAAGATATGGCCACGTTTTATACTTCCCATTTACTTACAGTTTGTCAACCTTCTCCATCTCAAAGACTACATCCGCAACGTAACTTTGAAAGGTCTCTGTTGGATTCCTTTCATGTTTAATTTCTTAAATCTGTTGCCATTTATGGAATAAATTCCTCTTCTAAATGTACTGTGGCGTTTCTGACTATCTGGGAGGAGACTGAGCAGTGGAACGTGTTACTTTTACACATAAACAAGAACAATCTGTCACACTACTACACTTTAAAGCACAGTTTATATGTAATTCTTATATGTAATTCATGTCACACAGTCTCATACGGAACCTACATCCGCTTTCTTTTATATACTGTATATGATAAGATACTGTCATCCCCCTTCCCTTTTGTGTGAGAGGATGAATGAGCATATGTATTTCTAGTTGCATGCTTGAGGGTAGCAGACAAGGCTGTCTGCTAGAGAACAGTAGGACCAACGTCGGAACAGGTAGCTACGCTTCCTAAATGCAAAGAGGTTTCTATCCTTAGTATGGTCCTGTCTGTCCGTTGTCATGTTGGTATAGGAAGCTGCCCCTCTGGCCACTTCCGTTGGTCTTTGTGAGCCACCCTCAGGAAGCACGCTCGGCAGTAGGGCAGTTGCAGTGTGGCCGTGGCGAGCGTCTGAAGTGGTAAGATCTCCGGCTAAGCGCGTGTCTGTTAAGTCCATAGGACAATGGATTTCTTAAGTTCAGCCTAACTGAAAATTTAATCACCTTTATTTCGGGTTTAGGTCTAAAATATCCAATGTTATCTTAAATTGCAGCGCAGTATAATTATCGTGTGAAGTTCAGATTATTTTCCGGTAGTTGCTTTGTTACTACTTTGTGAGTAAAGTGGAACCACGTGTTGATCAGTAACTCTAACTAAGTTCATCAATCTTAAATCCGAATGTGCGTGAGATTATAACGTCTCGTCTTGAGAATATTTTTTTTAATATAGCAACTTTTCTTTATGCTTTTCTTTATGTTCAACCCACGTGGGGTGTACTTTGCGAGACCAGTACCACGTGCTTATATAACTGATTGACCCATCAGGTTAATAGTAAGACGTTAGTAATCAGTTCAAGGTTTTTCTTTTGTCAATTGCTTTTCGATCTAATTTATTTTAATTATCAAAATTATTGTGGAGTTGTACGCTTTGTGTAAACCAAGTTGACCACGTGAAGCATGTGGTGTAATCATCAAAGTAGCCCTCAGCTATTCTTTTTGCGAAGTCTTCACAAAGAGTTAATATGAATTTAGTATACCAGTGTGTGGTAATTACATGATGGACAGGATTGTGGTATGAACGTAATTTCTTTGTGTAAAAACTGAATCTGTTGGTTGTGGTTAATTTCTTCTTGCATATGTTTCAACGTTCTTCGTGTGTTATTTTATGAATGCAGTGTTGTATGCAGTCTCCCAATCTTGGCTCCATATTTGATGTGTTCCGTAAAATTACAAACTCACATTTTCACAATCCTAACTACGGCACCAGTTTAGTTATGAATCAAGTTTAATATGCTGAAATTTCAATGATCAATCTTAAAATAAATTTCCAAATATAAACTGATTTCTTTCTTTTTATTTAAATTATCCTTTTTATATATATATTACCGGTTTTGTATGACTATTAAAAGATTATCATTAATGTTAGTCTGCTTGGTAAACCTAGACTAAATATCTGATGAAACTGTTGCCCAGTAATCCACGGTTAACGTCCCCAGACAGATCACGGCCTTTAACCCACTTTCATTGTCAATTATCACCGATTTCAGCATACCAAATTAAAGTTACAACATTACACATGGCGACCCTGTTCTGTGATTCCGCTAGACTCTGGAATCTCTGAAATGTTAGATTGCGAGCGTGTTATAATCTTAATTTTTTTTTCCCTACAGCGCTCAAACAACTTCTGCGTTGTTTCCGAGCAGACTTTCAAAAGATTCACGGCGTTGTTGATCGGCGTTGCGTTGTTTGTCTTGTTTTGTTTTTTATACTTGTGTGTTTTATATGTCTGTGTGTTTTTATTCTCGCTTGTAAATTCGACTGTTTCGATCTAAGATAAAAATTTGTTTTGCGTGTGAAAAAGTGCGTACTAGGTTGGGTATCTTTCGTGTGACTGTCGTAATTTTTGTGGGACACATTTATTTTGATTAGTGTGTGCATACCGGTTATAAATTGCACTAATGCAGACACGTAACCAAACTAAAAGTAAGCGGTCTGACAACCTAAGCAACATGGACCAAGGGGATAATTTAATTTCGAATGTTAACGCGTCGGGCGGTTCCGAAAATGCAATGGGGAATACTTCAGACGAAATGCAAGACAGGACGAACGGGCTCACATCAGAGCCACAAATTAATTTGCCTCCAACTAACCAAATTGATTTGGCAGAACTCATGAAAGCCTTATTGCAACAAAATAAAGAATCATTTGAAAAATCGTTCCGAGAACAAAAAGAATCATCCGAAAAATCGATCCGCGAGCTAGGCGAACAAATGACGCATAAATCTGAAAAATCGATCCGAGAGCTAGGCGAACAAATAGACGAAAAACTAATCCAGCAGACAAATAAAGTCGACAAGTCAATGCAGAGAGTGTCCGATGATATCTCACAAAGAATAAACAATCTGGCAAGTGAGATAAAAAGTGATATTATGAAAGAATTAGGCCGTACATTTGAACAAATCGATGATCGTCTGCAAGCCTTAGAACAGAGCAAGCGGAGGGGCGATGCCCAATCTAAAGAAAGAGAAGAACGGCTACTTAGGAATTTCCAAGAGCTGAGGGAAGAATGCCAAAGGGAGCACCAGCAGGTACTGTCGAGGGTCCAAGAGGCGGAAACGCATTGTCCCACGTCCATTAGCAACACAATAGCGGACAACAGTTTAGCGATCCACGCGTTGGAACAGCAAATAGAACAATTGAAGCAGACTGGGGCGGAGGACAAGAGACAAATTGATGATAAGATTGCGGCATTAGCGGACACTGTAGGCACGATGAAGCTGACGGAAAGCGAGAACAATACTACACCGGTAGCGGCCGCAGAGACTGAAGAAGTGCGTTCGCTTCTTAGATTTCAGAAGGGACAGTTTGAAGTGAACAGACAACACAAAGCTGTAACAGGCGAATTACAAGAACGCGTGGCGCATCTGGAAAACCGCATGGCGTGTGATTCCGAACTCGCCAATAGCACTAAAAATAGCCGTACGAACAGTGCAGAGAGGGACTCCGGCCACGAGGGAGATTTTGACGACAGGGAAGAATGTAATTTAAGGGGCAGACATGAGAGAAACAGAAACATTCAAGGGCCTCGCCAGGAGGAAATGCGGGGATTTGATTTCAAACATTTCCTTACAGTAAGAAAGTTTGAGATATTCCGAAATTCGCAAAAAGGAATACATCCACGTGCATGGCTCGAGCAATTTGAGTTCTGTCTTCCTCCCGACTGGGCAAGTTCACATAAGATAGAATATATGTGTGGCTATTTGGAAGGCGAACCGGCGATTCGCATGAGGTCGGCAGCGCGTCACTGCAACTCCACTCGGGAGTTTCGACAAGCCTTTCTGTCCGCCTATTGGTCGGAAGCGGCACAAGATAGGGTCAAACATGGCATAATTATGCTGCCAAATTTGAACCAGTCTGGTTTCGGCAGCCCTGCACGCCTATTCGACCACATGCTGCAGGCAAATCAATTCCTATACGACCCATACGGGCCTGCGGAACTAATTAGGATATGCATCACCAAATTGCCGATGCACTTGCGGCACGTCATTCTTGCGGGACGATGCAAAGAGGACGTGGAAACGTTTAAAACACTTCTCCAAGATTTGGAATATAATACAGCAGAATGCCCGCCTAATCAGGCACAAAGTTATTACGGGGCACAGCAGCGCGACCGCAGTCGTGGCCGTATTACTAATCAACGGAGTGACTGGTCGTCGCGACGCGAACGGAACAATAATCGGGACAGCCCGTATAGAAACAGGGGTAACAGTCGCGAACACAGGTGGAACAACAGAAATGATCGAGGACGTAGACAGGATCGTGAACGCTACAGGTACGGCAACCAGAATCGACACTATGATGAATACGGTGGGAATAGGACTGTAGGCGGAGCACCTCATTATGTTGAAATTCGGCCGGCTAACCCTAGACATAATCCAGCAAATGGAAATGAACGAAACCGGCAATGACAAACGATCAGCGCAGAAGGCGCCCAATCGGAACAAATGAGCGACATGGCAAATGACTAGAAAGGACAGTGAGAAGTAGAGAGGACGGTGAGGAGAAAGAATTGATTAGTTTAAATTTGTGACGTATGCATTTTGAATAATATGTTGGTAAAAAATTAATGATAAAGATGTTTCTATGTGATGGATTGAAGTGATGTTTTAATGTTTTTCTTTCCTTGTGCAATTAGGATTTAGTTTGATTCAAACGTGAAGATAAAAGGTTTCTTTGTGAACGAGTAAAATGCTGTTTATGTTTTTTTTGTGTGTAAATTGAAAAGAGTCGCTCCTGAGGAAAGCAAGATCGTTGCTGAATTAGTGCATAAACTCAGGGGAATATCCGATCTGTGGGTATTATGGGTCTGGCAAACCCAGGTCCTCAGCTGTTACTAGCCTTGTTTCCGATTTTCTGTTTTCAGTGCTACTATCTATCTATTACTATTCTATATCTGTCAGTATAAATGAGGATCTCTTACTATAGTATGCGTGCTGTATGAATATTTTAAGATAGGAGAACTCTGAGAAAGGAATGAGTAAGTTTGGAATCTTGAAAACAGGATGCGATAATACGATTGTTGAACCATTGGCTTCCAATATGCGATGATATGTTAATATTGATGATATATGTCTTTTTTGTTCTTTATAGCTGAGTACGTAAAGTGCTGTCTGTGGATTTCGTAAGTATATTGATTCCCTTCAAGGTGAAAGAAGAATTGTGGTTTGTGTAATTTACGTGGCTCTGAAACATTATTGTGGTAGTCAAATACGAGCAGCTTTTCAGCAAATGGAGAATGGAACGGAAATATGGATCCTTTTTGTAGTCTTGATTGATGTTGAGCCAAAGCCTAAAAAATTATTCTGCGTTAATACTTGTCCTAGAAAAGCGACGTTTATGTGTTTTGCTGATGCTGTGAGCATTACAGCTTACTGTTTTCGCTGGTGCGGGATGCACTGCAGCCTATATGATTTGTACTGAGGAAATTTCCCTCTTGAAGGTAGAGGAGGATTAAATAATTTTGATTATGGGAACGAAGGAAAGCTTGGTTTAAGGTAATAAGGATAAAGCAAAACATTTGTCATTTAAACTACAGGAGGATTCGGATCTTTTGTGTCTGTTGTAAGTTCAATATGTTAAGATGATACTGTTTTACAGAATAGAGGTGACCACAATTTTGCCATTCATGAGAAATGAACCCAGAATAACCACCACAGGCGAAATAACTGATTTGGAAGCGAAAGGTAACGTAAAGAAGGAACGAAATCGCAGCAAAATGGGTAAGAAAATGTAATATAACCTGTATAATGCAAATATTTTTAACCTTCTCAGAGTCATCTGCGTGATTAATTGTTGTGATAACGTAATTTTAGGTGAAATTTTCTTACTGTTTTATGTGTGAATATATGAATATGATAAATGTATAATTGCGAGTCTCTTTTCAGGTGTGCGAACTGGTATAAATGTTTTGGCATGTAACTAACCATTGTTCTTTTTAATGTGTATGTTTAAGGAAAGTTCCCATATTTATCATGTGACAAGACGTATGCTGCGAGCGTCAAGAAGAGGACGAATTACAACAAAGTTGTAGTGGTATATACACGGTGTTGAAATAGCATTGAAGTAGCTTATTGGCTTAACTAGTAGTGGATAGAAGTAGAATATTGAGTAATGCATGTTTATGGGTAGTTAGTTTGTAGAATAGACAACAGGTGTGCATGTATGTGTGTGTAAATAACATGTGTACCCTATGCTGTCCTGACCTATAGTTGCACAAGGCATAATCCTATTCATTTTAGTGAATTAATAAATAGCATTTGATTTATTAAAACGTAAGTGAACCACATTAGTGATGTGGATTTAAATATTATATTGTCAGTTCATTTAAATTTTTATTTTTATACTGTCAAGTTATTTCACTTTTATTTTTTTTACATTGTCAAGTCATTTAAATTTTATTTTATATTGTCAATTCATCTAATTTTTTTATTTAAAAAAAATATTAAGTCTCACTTTGTTCTTAAAAATTGTGAAAGACAATACTAAGTGGTATTATGTATGACATTGTGTAATCACATAAGGATGATGAAAAATTTCTGTGAATGCAGTTGAGAACGTGAAAGCGAACCAGCAAAACTCTTAAGAGACAGCGGGAGCAGCCGGACTAGTTGTAAACTGGCGGGTTTCCCAGCAGGACACGCTGTCAGCCAGGCCACTTTGGGAGCGCGGCCGACAACAAAAGAAGGTACGCGGCAAACACTTTCCCTTGTACCTGGAGCTAATGGGCGGCCACCCCGGGCGACCCTTCCTCGAGGCGATGACCTGAGATGGGCGAGCGGTCCACCGCACGGAAATCTATCTGCTGGCAACGCACTACACGCACGCGACCGTGACGAGACGGCTGCGGTGAAACAACACAAGGGGCGTGGAGCCTTTTGACAGGTACTGCCCAGAGAAACTTGCAGACGTCAACGACGCCTATCGACATTTCCTGATGGATGCCTACTGTCAAGCGACAGTAAATCATGGTTCGATGTTCTCTGGTCGCTGAGGGTGGCACAAAAGAAGAGCCATTAAGTGTCATCCTTGCCCAGGAATATCAAACCGGCGAGCCAATTGAGGATAACCCAAGAATGTAACAACACAAAGGGCGTGGAGCCTTTTGACACATACTGTCCAGAGTAACTGGCAGACTTCAATGACGCCTATCAACATCTCCTGACGGATGCCCACTGTCAAGCGACAGTAAATCATGGTTCGATGTTCTCTGGTCGCTAAGGGTGGCACAAAAGAAGAGCCATTAAGTGTCATCCTTGCCCAGGAATATCAACCTGGCGTGTCAAACGAGGATACCGCACGAATTTGACAACACAAACATGGAACCAAATCGAGATGACGTGACACGGGAGAAACTTCATGAGAGGGCAGAGACGGCGGGATCGCACGCAACAGATGGACAAAAAAATCCCTACTGACAGCTGTGGCGACGAACCCCCCTCTTTCCCCTATATTGTGCCTCGGAACAGTGGAAGTACTGAGTGTGTCAGTGAACAGTGATTATACGGTTCTTAGTCCAGTGCATATACGTGTGTTTCTGTCAGAGAAACTCTGACTCGTGTGTTTTGCAGGAGTTCGATTTATTGGTGTTTATTAGACTGACTCTTGTATTTTGCAGGTGTTCTATTTATCTTTTTTAGACTTTGACTCTTGTATTTTGCAGGTGTTCTATTTATCTTTTTTAGACTTTGACTCTTGTATTTTGCAGGTGTTTTATTTATATGTGTTTTTTTTGTTTTAAATGTTGACTATTGTACTGTTTTATTTATCAATGTTTGTTTTTGTGTGGTGTACTAGATTTGTGATATTTTGTTTCGTAAATTCATTGCTGTGGCATTGCTTCGTTTATCAGTCAGATAGCTTTTTATTCTCATTGAACTGTGATCGATTAGCCTTTACATGGGGCATATTTACTGTGAGGAATCCCTTAAGGGTAACAATCACATAACTATTGTAGTTTCAGTATAATGACACAGTGCTCATTTTTTGCTAGCTAATTGAAATATAGTAGAGTGATTAAATGAGTGCCACATAGTTATTTTAATTCTACAAATTATTAGTTTTATACGATATAGAATTTTTTAGCGATAATCACTTTGTAAAACATGTTTTTTCTCTTATCATTTTGTTGCTTTTGCAGATTGTGCATTGTTATGTTCTGCTTTTTAATACCGATGTTATTTGATGTTCTTTTTTTAATTGCTGTGGCACCTTTGCTATTTTCATAAATTTTGCTTGTTAATAAACAGTCATAAATTTTCCTGTGATCAGTTGGCTCTTGCAATGAGCAAATACTGGTGAACTCCATAAGGGTAACAACCAGAAATTGTTTTCATATTAATGACACAGGAACCATTGTTTTTACTTGCTGACCGAATTAGGTCTACACTACCTTTTAAATAGGTGTCACAGATTGTGTTCTTTTTTTTCTGTTTGAAATTGGTAGATTCTAAAGATGTGTTGAAATTATTGTGTTTTAGCAAGTAGCTGGTGTCCTTTTGCCTTTTCTTTTACACTTTTGGTTTAAGTAGGGTGTGAGAAGCCTGCTTGGGAATGTCCTAGCATGGCCAGAAAATTCCCTGCACAGTCTTTTCCCGGAGCGTTGGGGTTATGAAAGGTCTCTGTTGGATTCCTTTCATGTTTAATTTCTTAAATCTGTTGCCATTTATGGAATAAATTCCACGAAAATTTGGAAGCTACGAGGAATGGCGTTCTGATTATTAGCATGCAGGAAAGTTCCCTGTCAGAGCCGTGAAATCCCGGCAGATTTCAGTCTGAGAGAATCATAAGAAGTCGCATGACATCTTTTACTGACTTGATGCGTCCCGCCACAAATTCCTTTCCTGTGTCAATCTCTCCATCTCAGAGTAGCACTTTCAATCTACATCCTCAATTATTTGCTGTATGTATTCCAATCTCTTTCATCCTCTATAGTTTTTACACTCCACAGCTTCCTCTTGTACCATGCAAGTTATTCACTGATATGTTAATAGACGTCCCATCATCCTGAGGCTTCTTCTTGTCAGTGTTTTCCCTGTATTCCTTTCGTCGCCGATTCTTCAGACAACCTCCTCATAGTTACTTGATGAGTCTACCTGTCAACATTTTTCTGTAGCACCACACCTCAAATGCTTAGATTCTCTGCCGTTGCGGTTTCCACACAGTCCATGTTTCACTAACATACACTGCAGTGCGCCAAACGTATATTCCCACAGATCTCTTCCTCATATTAAAACCTATGTTTGATACTAATAGATGTTTCTTGGCCAGTAACGCCCTATTATTTCCTCTTGACTCTTGTAGAAGCTGTATACTACCCATCTGTTCTTATAGCTTACTCCTATTTTCCTCAGAATTTCTTACATCTTGCGCTATTTGACATTTTCGAACGCCCTTTCCAGGTCGATAGATCCTATGAACGTGTCTTGATTTTTCTTTAATCTTTCTTCCATTATCAAACACAACGTCAGAATTGCTTTGCTGGTGCCTTTACCTTCACTAAAGCCGAACTGATGGTTACCTAATTCATTCTCAATTTTCTCTTACATTTTTCCTTGTATTATTCGTGTCAGTGACTTGGATGCATGAGCTGTTGACCGGATTGCGCGATTATTCTCGCACTTGTCATCTCGCAGTTTTCGGGATCGTGCGGATGATACTTCTCCGAAAGTTAGATGGTATATCGCCAGACTAGTATAGTCTATACTCCAACATTAATATTCGTTTTGTTGCTGCTTGCCCCAGTGATTTTAGAAATTCTGATGGAATATTTATCCACCCCTTCTGCCTTATTTGGTCTTAAGTCTTAAAAAGCTCCTTTAAATTCTGACTCTAATACAGCATCTCCTGTCTTTTCTGTATCAACTCCTGTATCGTCTTCTATCACAACAAACAAATCTTCCCCCTCATAGAGGCCGTCATTTTACTCTTTCCACCTACGCGCTCTATCCTCTGCATTTAGTGGTGGAATTCCCGTTGCACTATTAATGTTACCCCTCTTGCTTCTGAGATGTCCATTTAACTATAATGCCTAGTGAGCTATTCTGCTGTAGTAGGTATAGCCTCAGAGAACTTCAAGCGTATCTCTTCATTCCATAACATTTTTGTATGCCACTTCTTTGCTCATTGATTCCTCCCGACTAGTATCCAAAACTTCAATTTAGTCTTCATCACTACTCAATTGTGATATGCTTCTACAGTTCAGTATATGCTTTTGGAATCTCTGTGTGACCATGATGTTAGCTAACTGAATCCTCCAGTATCCTCCAGCCTTTCCGAAGTATACCTCCTCCTCTTGTGATTCTAGAGCAGTGTTGCTGTTACTAGCTGAAATGTATTACAGAACTCAATTATTCTTTCTCCTCTCTCATTCCTAGTTCCAAGCTCATATTCTCCCGTACCCCTTTCTTCCCCTATAACCTCATTCCAGTCCGCCATGACTATTAGATTTTCATCTGCCTTTTCTTACAGCATTACCTGTTCAGTGTTCTCACATACTTTCTCTATCTCTTCATCTTCAACTTGCGACGTCGGCATGTATACCTGAACTATCATTGTCGGTATTGGTTTGCTGTCGATTCTATTGAGGACTGTGGTATCACCTAACTATCGACTGCTCATTGTATAGGTTTTCTTTTCTTTCACTTGAGAGTCACATATACTTTTGACTATGGGATTCCATTCTGCCGTGGTTTCATGAAGCATATTTAAACTCCGTCCGAATGGGTCTCGGAAGGCCGAACAGTACCGACCGACCGCCGTGTCATCCTCCTCCTGTAGGCGTCACTGAGTGCTTATATGAAGCGGAATGTGGTCAGCATACCTGTCTCCTGGCTATTGTCAGTTTCGTGACCGGCGTCGCTACTTCTCAGTCAAGTAGCTCCTCAATTGGCCGCTCAAGGGCTGAGTGTATCCTGGTTGGCAACAGCGCTCGGCAGCCCTGGCTGGTCACCCATCCAAGTGACATCCAAGCCCGACAGTGCTTAACTTCGATAATGTTACGGGAACCGGCGTTACTATTGCGACAAGGTCGTTGGTATGAAGTGTATTTACGTAGCGTTAAATTGGACCAGTTTCTATTTTTGGCAGCGGAAAGAATGGAACACCTGACTGTAAAAACTTCGGCGATTTGTAGTTGCGCTCGAGCCACAAAACACTAGACAGTAATCACGAGGTATACGCCATGTCCATCTTGAGTCCACGGAATTCAAGCGGAAGATTGCAGCTGCCGATTGAGACATACCGATCCGTAGTATGCTCTGAGGAATGCCTTCGATAAATGAAGCGTGTTACTGTAATCGCAGAAGACACGACTGGCGCCTATAATTGCGCCCACCTGCCACATACCGCACGAGTGGTCCGAACAACGGCGTGCCATTCCTTACAAGATAATTCGGTGCATCTCACCACCAAAAAAAGTTGGCGAGAAAATTCGGTGCGTTCAGTATTGGTAATTGTGTTATCGCGAAGAATCTTAAGAACAAAAGGTGGCTACTTCAGGAAGCTATTTAGCACGCTTGCCCTGCGTAGCACCGGAACAGCAAGAAAATATGCCATATACGTTGACGAGAGGTCGTTACAAAATTACGTTGCAGCAGCTGGGAAACGTCTCTTCTGCAGAAGGAGCATTTATGATGTGACAACAAAAACACTTTATGCCTGGCTGGAAATCTCCTTTCATGGGCAGCGCATTACCTTCTGGGAAAGCAGGTCCTTCTCAAATGGTTCAAGTGGTTCTGAGCACTATGGGACTTAACTTCTGCGGTCATCAGTCCCCTAGAACTTAGAACTAATTAAAGCTAACTAACCTAAAGACGTCACACACATCCATGCCTGAGGCAGGATTTGAACCTGCAATCGTAGCGGTCGCGCGGTTGCAGACTGTAGCGCCTAGAACGGCTCGGCCAACCCGGCCGGCAGGTTCTTCTCATTAGCCAGTTTCTTAAGTTTGGATGTACCTTTCTCTTGCTATTCCATACAAATGCCTAGCAACGCGACGTATAATGGAAAATAGTGTAGCGACACCGTAAGGGATTAATCCCAGATCTAAACCTAACCGTAAGAATGCGCTGAACTGAACTGAATTGAATCTTCCTATGGTGACAAACTGTTTGTTGGGTCTGAACACAAACCGTTTTTTCATGTTCCAACAACAACCTCAGGTATTGGTCTACCCATCATGGCTAGACTAGAAGCTTCAGACAAAGGTCTGGATTTCAGCACTATTTCAACTGTGGCAGCATTTCTAGAAGGTCCAATTCACACATGTGTCTTTACGCAGAGAAAGTTTTATTCGGTCTCTTAACGAACTGCTCTATGGCAGAAGTAAAGTTACAGGATGAAATTAGAGATAATTGTTATGAGTGGTCGACGCAGTGCTACGTAAGGTGACAATGTCTGCGGAAATCTTCTACGTCACTTTCCATTTCATTCAGTACCAAATAGTTAAACTTTTAAACGTAAAATAACAGGTAAGTTAACCACTACTATACCTACTTTATTGTTACACCGATCGATTAGAGGACAACACCACACCAAAAAGAAATTATTGAAAGAGAAGTAAAGTCAGCCTTAGATCATATGAAGACATACATAGTAATAAGTGAAATTGTCATAAATGACTTAGGGACACTTGCCATTGACGTCAGGTGAGAAGACGTACAGGTACCTCCGGAAAGAGACGGCAGTGAGGAAGTTGTGGCTGGATAGCAGTCGAAGGCAAGTGGTAATGGGTCTGAGTAGTGCATAGCCTAGTGTTAGTCCGCGTGAGTGAAGGAAGGTGGGTTAGGTTGGACAATGTAGACAATCAGTAAGATAGTTAACAGTTTCGGGATAGAATACTGAGGACGAAGGAAAGTACTGAATACTCAGTAGAAAACTACACGAAGAAGTTTATATTTAGCAATGTGAAACATACTGGAAACATATGGTGCAATAGGTAATAATAGTATACATAAACAGTTGCTGTCATAATATAACAGTGGAAAATATAAGCGATAATGCGAAAAGACTGAGGGTACGTCACACTTTAGCAAAATCATTGACCTACAAATTCACCTCAAGAAAGGATCACTGCACAGCAAGCCCTGCTTATCTTAAGGAACAAATAATTGAGTTGCATTGCAGGAGTGCAGCATCGTTCCTCAGAGGAAGAAAATGAGTTTGGAATGATAGTATTGTTTACATGTCGTAAAATCACTGAATAACTATCCTTGCAGTCAGGTCCAAGCACAAATGCAGTCAGATTCAATAATGGGGACAGACGTAAATTCCATTGGACAAAAATTTTAATATTTAACATATAGATAACTAAAGGAATACTATACTTGTCTTACTAGGCAAAAATGAAGCAGTTACGACACAAGGCAACTTTATTTTGGGCTCCACCTGCCGCGATAATATATAGCACTCGGTATTTTTCGCTCACCCTGTTTGTTGGCTTTTCTACGGAATATTCCTCTTGAGCAAAGTTTTCTGGTATTCTGAGTCATTTCATTTTCTTTTCTAGCATTTTTTTCGCTGTGTTCATTTCTTTGTCGTGAAATACCGAAAACCTTTCGGTTTTCTGTGGTGTCATTGGCAAAGTTACTTGCACAGACAATTACCTTCGACATTTATCTGTCATTTCTCATCGACATTGATACCGTTGAAGTTACTGCTCCTCCCATGGACGATATGACAAAAGACAAGAAAGCATTATCATACAGCATCGAAGCTGTTTAAGCATCGTATGTGTTTGCTCAGCGGGAGATTGATGAAATATAGTTTCTAAATATTTTCTCACACGGAAAAAGATAACTGTATTGTCGATATTAAGGCTGGTTTGCACATCACATTCCTAAACTGGGCACTATGCTATCGATTTTGATGTGCCGTGGACTACCGTTCTCAAACAGGATGGTTCATCCGTGCTCGTCTGTAAATGATCATCCTATCACATCCGTCTGAATCTATTTTAGTTTTTCTGTTGTTTTACTTGTGTTTGTGAGTTGCAGACAATTTTAAAGCTATCTTTTGGTCTGTGGGTTAGTGTGATTGTGCGATGAACATGATTACGACTGAGAGAGAGCGAGTTCAGTTTAACGTCAGATTGCTGCCTACTTCTTTTATAGCATGTTAAACGTTTTAACAACATTCGTTTCTACTGGTTTTGGTATTGGCGCTGTAAACCTCGTCGTTGACAGCCACTAAACCACAAACACATGCACACACACATACACACACACACACACACACACACACACACACACACACACAGACACGATTTCAGGACATATACATTTTACCGTGGAATGCAAATCACAATGGAATTTGATACTACTCACAGAGAACTGCCACACATGAAAAGTCGATAGAAGGGTTGGGGTGGAGCGGAGAGGGGGGGGGGGGGGGAGAAATGCAGTGGAAACAGCCAGGGATAAATTTATTTGTCACGAATAGCCCACAATATTTTATTGATAAATGTTTAAAGCACGTTTACACAAATTCTTAACTAAAAATCACTACGCAACCTTTTCCAAATTACTGAAGAAAATTCCAAATGATAACAGGAGACGCAGAAGTCGTTTTAACACACAGTTACGGAAAGTGTTTAACGAAAAGATCATTAGATGATCTTTTTAAAACTGCTGTAGAAAATTCCATAAACAGGTGACGCTGTAAGTGATCAGGAACAATCAATATTGGGCAAGATTTCGCAGAAGATACACTTATAAAATATTTTTCAAAATGCATAAGAGTAATAAAACAATGTAACATACACGGAAGCAGATTAAAAAAAACACGACTGATCAGTTGAAGTCTCTTAATTAAATGGAAGGTACTGTTATTCGATTACTATTGTGCAAGAAATACTATTTTAGGAGAAATGTACATGCAGGCAATTTAGATGAGATGCGAGATTACTGAACAGAACGAAGCCATCTTACAACGTTAAGAAATTATGTTATGAACATAAGAAATAAAACAGAAAAACCACAACTGGTGAAATGCCAAGTTTCAGCGACCTGAATGTTAGACTCCTTAAAAAAACAAGGGAAAATAGAAAAATTAATTTTATTTAAACTGTAAGAACGTTCAAAATCTGATCACCAAAGGTTGCTTCCACTTACTGGTGGCAATTCAGAACTTCTGGTTAACAGCATTTCACGAACTTAAACGATTTAGTACTGCTAGATTAACTGCTGTTGGCCGCCCAGCAAAACCTTCAAAACAAGACTAATTACAGGTAAGACAACAGTGACCAGTACTACAACAGATAAAACACACAATTAAACCCAGGCTTAAAATATGCATTGTTAAGCTCTACAGAATTAAGACTGCAAATCCGGGGAAGCATGTATATCCAGTTAGCATACATAAATCCTATTAATTCGACTCAGAAGAAAATTGTATTATCAAGCAGTATTATTTCTTGCTTGAACAACTTATCCACCAGATATTAACTATAATTCCGGCGGCGGCAACTAAAAATGGCTTCCATGCCGAACATTACAAATCGGCCTCGTTATCGACCTTCGGAAACATCAGGAGAATAAGGTTAATAAATTACTCACCACAGTGTGAGTGTCTTTTGGTGAGGTGAAAAGGGTTTTACTATATTATTTGTGAAAAATACTTGTTATAGTTACGTGTGCTTCACAACATCTCAGCATGATGCGGAGAATGGAAGTGCTTGCCACATGAAAACATGACAAGCTTCCTGTAGTAACTAACACACAAATGATCCAGAAAATTCATGCACGCCAAATGTAAAGAATAAATAAAAACGATAACCCACTGATGATGGCACAGTGATGCCGAAACATGTTTGGATACTGAGAAAAAACGGTGTTTTTCATAACTGGTGGACCTCACATCCAACAATTTTAACTGCAAACACGGCCAATACAAGGAGCTGCAAATCAAAATTATCAAAATTATGAATAACCGAATGTGGTTGAGGGTAACACTCCCCACGTAGACTGGCGTGCCGTTAGGCGATCGGTGTGTGCTCCTTATCTTGACACTGACGTCCGGTCTGCATGGCACGTTACTTTCAATGGGAAGCAAGTATGCCGGTCACCCCTTCACGGGATTCGCCTCGCAGACACCCCGTCCTCATGTTCTGGACACGGACGAGCATCGCCTTGAGTGCGGGTCGGCGAGAGGTATTTGTTTCTTGGTACGACGGATGCCGGCCCTAGGTACACGTATGACTTCTCTTCAGATACCTACTCACCTGCTTCTATTTCCAGACGTGGGAATCTTCCCGCAAGTGAAGGCAAACCCTGTGAAGTGGTTTTGTGGACACGTATTTCACTACCAGTTTTCTGACGGTGCGAAAAACTTTCTTGATTTTTGCTTTTTCTTAATGACACCATTGTGCGGTTGTAGGCAGTCCCAAATAGCGGCAATTTCTCTCTACTTTCCGTTCTAATGTCTTTCTTAATCCACCCCAGAGTTGGGGTATTACTGCAATGACGGGACAGTCTCTGCCATTTTCCAATCTTAGAATCGGTTATTCTCTGCTCATCGGAATGTTCTTCATCGCAAAACTGTCTGTCGATAGTCTCGTCGAATCTGGCAACTTTCCCCTCCCTCCGCACCGCCGCTTTACTGGCATTCTCAGTAGTATTGAAACGTCCCCTTAGAAGAAATTATACATGACTGTGCTTATACTGACACACAATATTTTTAGCGCAACGCAATCTGACTTTCAATAATCCCTACAAAAGAATGGCCCTGACTAACAATAACCTATACCTTTCATGAATGACTTACCTCACCAAAAATCTTCATTACTCGAACTACTGCAATACAGCGAGCGCCAATACTGTCAGCTAAATAAAAGATTCAAACTACTGAAGGCACTAACTAGTGATAGGCATAGTTAGCATAGTTAGCAAATGAAAGAATTTGATAGAGAACAAACAATGTATTTACCTTAATAGTGTCGAAAAATCATAATATATACAGGGTGAGTCACCTAACATTACCGCTGGATGTATTTCGTAAACCACATCAAATACTGACGAATCGATTCCACAGACCGAACGTGAGGAGAGGGGCTAGTGTAATTGCTTAATACAAACCATAAAAAAATGCACGGAAGTATGTTTTTTAACACAAACCTACGTTTTTTTAAATGGAACCCCGTTAGTTTTGTTAGCACATCTGAACATATAAACAAATACGTAACCAGTGCCGTTTGTTGCATTGTAAAATATAAATTACATCCGGAGATATTGTAACCTAAAGTTGACGCTTGAGTACCACTCCTCCACTGTTCGATTGTGTGTATCGGAGAGCACCGAATTACGTAGGGATCCAAAGGGAATGGTGATGCACCTTAGGTACAGAAGAGACTGGAAAAGCACATTACGTCCACATGCTAACACCTTTTTATTGGTCTTTTTCACTGACGCACATGTACATTACCATGAGGGCTGAGGTACACGTACACACGTGGTTTCCGTTTTCAATTACGGAATGGAATAGAGTGTGTCCCGACATGTCAGGCCAATAGATGTTCAAAGTGGTGGTCATCATTTGCTGCACACAATTGCAATCTCTGGCGTAATGAATGTCGTACACGCCGCAGTACATCTGGTGTAATGTCGCCGCAGGCTGCCACAATACGTTGTTTCATGTCCTCTGGGGTTGTAGGCATATCACGGTACACATTCTCCTTTAACGTACCCCACAGAAAGAAGTCCAGAGGTGTAAGATCAGGAGAACGGGCTGGCCAATTTATGCGTCCTCCACGTCCTATGAAACGCCCGTCGAACAGCCTGTCAAGGGTCAGCCTAGTGTTAATTGCGGAATGTGTAGGTGAACCATCATGCTGATACCACATACGTCGACACGTTTCCAGTGGGACATTTCCGAGCAACGTTGGCAGATCATTCTGTAGAAACGCGATGTTGCAGCTGTTTGTTACAACACGCAACTGAACGTCGGAGGTTTCAGGCGTCAACTTTAGGTTACAATATCTCCGGATGTAATTAACATTTAACAATGCAACAAACGGCACTGATTACGTATTTGTTTATATGTTCAGATGTGCTAAAAAACTGACGTGGTTCCATTTAAAAAAACGTAGGTTTGTGTTAAAAAACATACTTCTGTGCATTTTTGTATGGTTTGTATTAAACAATTACACTAGCCCCACTCCTCACGTTCGGTCTGTGGAATCGGTTCGTCAGTATTTGATGTGGTTTACGAAATATATCCAGCGGTAACGTTAGGTGACTCACCCTGTATAGCAGTTTATGACATCCAGTCTTACAAATTTCAAAACTCCGCCATTTCTCTCCCCACATCCACCACTGCTGGCGGCTCACCTCTAACTGCACAACGCTACGCGCTGTTAACATCCAGCTGCCCAATACTACAATGGCAGACAACAATGCAAACTAGCCACAGACTGCACACAGCACAGCAAGTGATTTTCATACAGAGCGCTACGTGGCGTTACCAATAAGAAAACCTAAACAGGCTACTTACAGTATCAATGAAACAAATAAATCATTTACGTTCCTTGTACCTCTACTCCACGTTCCCTATACATTTCCTGGTTCCTGGGTGGAGGGAACGGGACATGGTGGCTAGGATTCGGGTTACGACTCCTGCCCACTCCGCCCCCTTTGGGCACCAGAAAGAGAAGATACCTTAACATAAGAAAGGGGTAACGTCATTGATTGGTAATCAAAGCGTCCCCGGTCCCAGATTCGAAACTTTCCACCTCATAAATTTTGAATCTACATCAGTTTTGGTGGACGACGACTTCCATGATAAAAAGTCAGCCTCATTCTGCCGACGGCCATTTAAAGAGGGTGGAGGGGAAGACGCAGTTTCAGGGAACTCTCTTGCTCTTGTGGTAGGAAACTGCCCCTAAAGGCGGAAGAATCAGCAAGGATCAACGGCATGAGGACGCAGAGGACAATGGATACCACTGCATTACAGACAAATAATGTGTATCAAAGATACATGTGGCCTGTAGTTGATGGAGTGTCATGATGATACCCGCATTAGCAAAGTATTCCGGAGTGGTACCCCATTCGGACCTCTGGGAGGGGACTGCCAAGGGTAGGTGGCCATAAGAAAAAGATTGAATTACCAACGAAAGGATAACAATCTACGAGTCGGGGCGAGAAATGTCAGCAGTTTGAATGTGGTAAGGAAGTTAAGAAGTCTCAAAAGGAAAATGCAAAGATTCAATGTAGATACAGTGGGGATCAGTGTAGTGAAATGGAAAGGAGACAGGTATTTCTGATTAGATGACTGTAGGGTAATACCAACAGCAGCAGAGAATGGTAAATAGGAGCAGGTTACGTTGTGAATAGGAAGCTAGGGCAGAGGGTGAGTTTGTGTGAACGGTTAAGTGGTAGGTTTGTTCTCATCAGAATCGACAGCAAACCAACCAGGACAAAGATACTTCAGGTATACATGTCGAAGTCACTATCTGAAGATGAGGAGACAGAGAAATGGAAATGCAGTGGAGAGAGCATGTAGGTGAAAACAGCACACTGAAGGCCTCTGTGAGGGGAAAGACGTTTCTGAATACGTGATAGAAGAAGAAAGAGGACACGATATAGAAGAGATAGGGCATCCCGTATTAGAATCAGAATTTATAAGAGCTTTGGAAGACTTAAGATCAAATAAAGCAGAAGGACTAAATAACATCCTATCAGAATTTCTAAAGTTATTGGGAGAAGTAGCAACAAAACGACTGTTCACGTTGGTCTGTAGAATGAATTATTCTGGCGACATACCATCTGACTTCCCGAAAAATATCATCCACTCAGTTTCGAAGACTGCGAGAGCCGACAAGTGCAACAATTATCGCACAATCAGGTTAACATGTCATGCAACTAAGTTGCTGAGACGAACAATATATAGAAAAATGGGAAAGAAAACTGGGAATGTGTTAGATGAAGATAAGTCTGGCTTTAGGAAAGGTAAAGGCACCAGAGGCAATTATAATTTGCGGTTGGTAATGGAAGAGAGATTAAGCAAAAATCAAGACCCGTTCATAGGTTTTGTCGAACTGCAGCATGCCAAGTGGTGCTAGATGTTCGGAATTCTGAGTAAAATAAGGATAAACTGTAGGAAGAGACGGGTAATATACAACGAGTATAAGAGCCAAGAGGTAATAATAAGAGTGGACTACCAAGAACTAAGTGTTCGGATTAAATAGTGTGCAACACGGGGATGCAGTCTTTCACCCCTATACATCGAAGAAATAGTGATGGAAATAAAAGAAAGGTTCGAGAGTAGAATTAAAATTCAAGATTCAAATATTAATGATAAGATTTGACGACGGTATTGCTATCCATTGCTATCCACAGTGAAAGTGAAGAAGAATTATAGGATTTGGTGGCTCTAAGCACTATGGTTCTTAATATCTGTGGTCTTCAATCCCATAGACTTAGAACTACTTAAACCTAACTAACCTAAGGACATCACACACATCCATGCCCGAGGCTAGATTCGGACCTGCGACTGTAGCAGCAGCGCGGTTCCGGACTGAAGCACCTAGAACCGCTCGGCCACAGCGGTCGGCTACAGGATTTGTTGAATCGAATGAACGGCCTAATTAGTAGAGAATATGGACTGCGAGGAAATCGAAGAAAGACGAAATTAATGAGAGGTAGCTGAAATGAGAACAGGATTGATGGGAACGAAGTACATGAGGTTATGGAATTCTACTACCTAGGCAGAAAAATAGCCCGTGACGAACGGAGCATCGAGGACCTCAAAAGCAGACTAGCACTGGCAAAAAAAGGCATTCCTGGTCACGAGAAGTCACTGGTATCAAACATAAACCTTAACTTAAGGAAGAAATTTCTGAGAATGTACGTTTTGAGCAGAGCATTGCATGGTAGAGAAACACAAAATGTGGGGAAACCAGAAGCGAATCGAGGAATTTGAGGTGAAGTTCTGCAGAAGAATGTTGAAAATTAGATGGACTGATAAGGTAAGGAATGAGAAGGTTCTGCACACTATCGGAGAGGAAGGGAATATACGGAAAACTGATAAGAAGAAGAGTTGGGGGATAGGACGTCTGTTAAGATATAAGTGAATAACTTCCATTACACTAGAGGGAGCCGTAGAGGGTAGAAAGTGTAGAGGAGGAGAGTGACTTGAACACATCAAGCAAATAACTGAGGATGTCGGTGGCAAGGACTACCCTGAGACGTAGAGGCTGGCACAAGAGGAGAATTCGTGACCGCATGCAACCAGTCAGAAAACTGATGAAAAAATGGAAAAGTAGATGCCGTAACAAGATTCAGTGGAAGAATCCTGAGGAAATATTGTCAATAAACAAACAAAGTACCTTACAAAACACTCGTTCGACCAACATTTGAAGATTACTTGTCAGTATGGAACACGTACCAAACAGAATTGGTAAAGGAAACAGAAAAGATCCAAAGAGGAGCAGCATGTTTCGTTACAGCTTCATTTAGTGACCACGATAGCATCACGCTAATGCTCAGCCAACTTAGTGGCAGACGCTGCAAGAGAGGTGTTCTGCATCACACTACGGCCTACTGTTAATGTTGCGAGAGCGTACAGCGCAAGAAGAGTTAACCAATATTGCTTCCTCCTACGATCTCTCTTGGAAAGACTATGAAGATCAAATTAGAGAGATTGCATCCCACATGAAAGATTGATCTTTCTTCCCGCGACCCTTTCGTGACTCTAACAGGATAACAGGGACCTGACACTGATAAACAATATACCCTCCACCACACACCGTAAGGTGGCTTGCGGAGCACGGATGTAAATGAGGTTGTACCTGTTAATGGACAGATTATGACAGCGTTTTATATTTTTAAATTCAGTCCATTACTACACAAAATATTGGAAATTATATTGTTGACGTCCCCCTGGAAGCCATAGATAGGCAACCTGCCATTTGTACTAGGTTCCGGCTTCCGAGTTTCGGGATAGTCGCTTAGTAATGAAAATTTTACTGTGTTGCCATGTTTTCACTAAGATAAAGCTGGTTTCTTTACTGTCCTAATATGTTGTTGTTGTTGTGGTCTTCAGTCCTGAGACTGGTTTTATGCAGCTCTCCATGCTAATCTATCCTGTGCAAGCTTCTTCATCTCCCAGTACCTACTGCAGCCTACATCCTTCTGAATCTGCTTAGTGTATTCATCTCTTGGTCTCCCTCTACGATTTTTACCCTCCACGCTGCCCTCCAATGCTAAATTTGTGATCTCTTGATGCCTCAGGACATGTCCTACCAACCGATCCCTTCTTCTAGTCAAGTTGTGCCACAAACTTCTCTTCTCCCCAATTCTATTCAATACCTCCTCATTAGTTACGTGATCTACCCACTTAATCTTCAACATTCTTCTGTAGCACCACATTTCGAAAGCTTCTATTCTCTTCTTGTCCAAACTATTTATTGTCCATGTTTCACTTCCATACATGGCTACACTCCATACAAATACTTTCAGAAACGACTTCCTCACACTTAAATCTATACTCGATGTTAACAAATTTCTCTTCTTCAGAAACGCTTTCCTTGCCATTGCCAGTCTACATTTTATATCCTCTCTACTTAGACCACCATCAGTTTTTTTGCTCCCCAAATAGCAAAACTCCTTTACTACTTTATGTGTCTCATTTCCTAATCTAATTCCCTCAGCATCACCCGACTTAATTCGACTACATTCCATTTTGCTTGTTTTGCTTTTGTCGATGTTCATCTTATATCCTCCTTACAAGACACTGTCCATTCCATTCAACTGCTCTTCCAAGTGCTTTGCTGTCTCTGACAGAATTACGATGTCATCGGCGAACCTCAAAGTTTTTATTTCTTCTCCCTGGATTTTAATACCTACTCCAAATTTTTCTTTTGTTTCCTTTCCCGCTTGCTCAATATACAGATTGAATAACAATGGGGAGAGGCTACAACCCTGTCTCACTCCCTTCCCAACCACTGGTTCCCTTTCATGCCCCTCGACTCTTACAACTGCCATCTGGTTTCTGTACAAATTGTAAATAGCCTTTCGCTCCCTGTATTTTACCCCTGCCACCTTTAGAATTTGAAAGAGAGTATTCCAGTCAACATGTTCTAACATACATCGATAAATTACGTACGATATATATAAGAAAAATTGCACACTTACACGAAGATAAGCTCAAACGCTATACAGCGTCGGCTGGTAGTGCTACTAGCTGCACAAACCAAAGTTTAGTGCATGCATTCACACCGATTGTTTTTTTCAGGGACCCTCAACCGCAGTCACCTCTTTCATCTTAAATAGATTACGGGAGCACGCGACACTCGCCGTGCTGGTCATACACCGAAGAAAGAACGCCGACGCGGAACATGACGGTGAGCGCTGAGCGGTGGAGGTCCATCCCGGTTAATTGCCCACTCGGCCATCTCTCTGCTGCACCAGGCCGTTACGCCGATTAGCAGCGTCGTTGTGAGCCCATGCGCCGGGAAAAGCGTTGCTGGGGCGCCGTGGAAAATGCGACCGGCGCCTTTGGCACCGTTAGGCAGCGTGAGCCCAGGGTACACAACGACGCTTATCGGTCTGCTGGCTCTTTATGGCCCACTGGAGACCGTAATTGGGAGAGGCGGGGCTGGTGCGCCGCGATTTAACGGCAAAGTGTTCATCGCAAGTCCCGTTAGTACTCTGCCTTAAACGTCCAGTCTCAGGCTCACTGTCAAAGGCAAACCCGTCTCGAGAATACCAATGATTTGAAATTTCTGCAGTACCTGTGTGGGGAAATGTCTCGGGGCTTATCTTGTCGCCAGAAGTTCGCCGTTTCGACACCGCACTTTTATTTGGCTCTGAGTGGAGGATGCTGCCAGCGGAAGCTTGCTTCCGGCTCGTAGTGCGTTAGCTACTGGGACAAACCCGGTCTCCTTCTCTCTCTGCAGCTAGACTTCAGCTTAAGTAATGAATATCTGTCCTCCTTTTTCGCAAAGGAACCACCGGAGTATTTAGGGCTGATACTCAAGCCAAAGACGGACATGGTACAGCCTAGTCACTCGCTATTGTAATTAATATTGTCAATCAAAAGAAAGAACATTGCACACCTACTAACAACACATTCACAATGCTTCCTCTTCTCAGTTGTCATTTTGACATGGAGACTATATTATGGATTATCTACATTCTTCCACAAATGATTTCTGTTTCTGTCTTTCGTGGTCCATTCTCCTTTTCTCAGGCCCATCGCCTTCGTATCCCCGTTGATATCATTCTTCCATTTTGGCAGTGGGCTTCTTTAGCGCGTTATGCGTTCCATGGATCCTGAGAATGGCACTTTAGGTAGCCTTTCCTCTTCTATTCTAATTAGGTGTCCTGCCCACAGCAATCTTCTTTTCTTCGTCCTTCTCAAACAATATCAGTTGTGTGTGTGTGTGTGTGTGAAATCTTATGGGACTTAACTGCTAAGATCATCAGTCCCTAAGCTTACACGTACCAAACACACGTAAGGACAAACACACACACCCATGCACGAGGGAGGACTTGAACCTCCGCTTGGACCAGTCGCACAGTCCATGACTGCGGCGCCTGAGACCGCTCGGCTAATCCCGCGCGGCTATATCAGTTTGTGAGTATAGGTCCACCAGTTGCTGGTTTTTTAATATTCCCCATTCCTGTGACTGGGTGTCCCTCTGAGGGCCAAATCTTTTCCTACGTGTGTCTTCCTATGTTCAGAGCCTTATTCTTATGGAGCACCATACTGTTATATACACTCCTGGAAATGGAAAAAAGAACACATTGACATCGGTGTGTCAGACCCACCATACTTGCTCCGGACACTGCGAGAGGGCTGTACAAGCAATGATCATACGCACGGCACAGCGGACACACCAGAAACCACGGTGTTGGCCGTCGAATGGCGCTAGCTGCGCAGCATTTGTGCACCGCCGCCGTCAGTGTCAGCCAGTTTGCCGTGGCATACGGAGCTCCATCGCAGTCTTTAACACTGGTAGCATGCCGCGACAGCGTGGACGTGAACCGTATGTGCAGTTGACGGACTTTGAGCGAGGGCGTATAGTGGGCATGCGGGAGGCCGGGTGGACGTACCGCCGAATTGCTCAACACGTGGGGCGTGAGGTCTCCACAGTACATCGATGTTGTCGCCAGTGGTCGGCGGAAGGTGCACGTGCCCGTCGACCTGGGACCGGACCGCAGCGACGCACGGATGCACGCCAAGACCGTAGGATCCTACGCAGTGCCGTAGAGGACCGCACCGCCACTTCCCAGCAAATTAGGGACACTGTTACTCCTGGGGTATCGGCGAGGACCATTCGCAACCGTCTCCATGAAGCTGGGCTACGGTCCCGCACACCGTTAGGCCGTCTTCCGCTCACGCCCCAACATCGTGCAGCCCGCCTCCAGTGGTGTCGCGACAGGCGTGAATGGAGGGACGAATGGAGACGTGTCGTCTTCAGCGATGAGAGTCGCTTCTGCCTTGGTGCCAATGATGGTCGTATGCGTGTTTGGCGCCGTGCAGGTGAGCGCCACAATCAGGACTGCATACGACCGAGGCACACAGGGCCAACACCCGGCATCATGGTGTGGGGAGCGATCTCCTACACTGGCCGTACACCACTGGTGGTCGTCGAGGGGACACTGAATAGTGCACGGTACATCCAAACCGTCATCGAACCCATCGTTCTACCATTCCTAGACCGGCAAGGGAACTTGCTGTTCCAACAGGACAATGCACGTCCGCATGTATCCCGTGCCACCCAACGTGCTCTAGAAGGTGTAAGTCAACTACCCTGGCCAGCAAGATCTCCGGATCTGTCCCCCATTGAGCATGTTTGGGACTGGATGAAGCGTCGTCTCACGCGGTCTGCACGTCCAGCACGAACGCTGGTCCAACTGAGGCGCCAGGTGGAAATGGCATGGCAAGCCGTTCCACAGGACTACATCCAGCATGTCTACGATCGTCTCCATGGGAGAATAGCAGCCTGCATTGCTGCGAAAGGTGGATATACACTGTACTAGTGCCGACATTGTGCATGCTCTGTTGCCTGTGTCTATGTGCCTGTGGTTCTGTCAGTGTGATCATGTGATGTATCTGACCCCAGGAATGTGTCAATAAAGTTTCCCCTTCCTGGGACAATGAATTCACGGTGTTCTTATTTCAATTTCCAGGAGTGTATGTGAGGTTGGCAAAGAGCATAAACAATCCGGATCATGAATTCAGCGGACTTCCAACCATCACAGAGACGCCAAGGTAAATTAAACGACACTTAGTTTGTACAAGGCTATAAATAGGACCATACCGGCCTATGAAGAACTGGCAGACACACACCAGATCTGGACAGATGTCTGTGACACCTGCAGTGAACTAGACACTCGGGAGAACAGGATTTTGTATCAAACAGTCACAGCCATTTAAAAAAGCACTAGCCGGCCGTGTTGGCCGAGCGGTTCTAGGCGCTTCAGTTCGGAACCGCGCGACTTCTACGGTCGCAGGTTCGAATCCTGCGTCGGACATGGATGTGTGTGATGTCCTTAGGTTAGTTAGGTTTAAGTAGTTCTAAGTTCTAGGGGACTGATGACCTCAGATGTTAAGCCAATTGAGTCTTTTTCTTTTTTTTTTTGAAAAAGCAGTAAAAACACAGCTTGATCAAATAACTGCATCGAACCATTTAGATGCAACAATAAGCACAGCACAATACTTCAAGCAATTTCTTGCACGTAAGAGATCAGTCACCGCATGGACAGTCTCCCACACACCACAGGACATCTTCCATCTGAGACACACATAGAAATTACAATTTTTATCGTGTCATGGGTCCAAAATGAAAAGACAAGGAAACAAAAACTTCATCAACTTGCTAATCATAGAGCAGACCTGGCATTAACAAGAACTGTGACCAATGTCAGCAGCCATGCTGAGCGACAAACTGTTTACAACATCACCAGATCAACAGGTTCCTATCAAGATTACGTGCACCTGTATAACTTCTACTCTGCCTGCGGTGGTCGTCGTGCACGTGCCGCGTCTAACTGTAGCGCCGTAGCGGAAGGCTTCTCACACGGCCAACACTGCAGGACGCTAGGTCGTTTGAGAGCAATTTAAGATAAAACACTCTAAGATATTTTGACTCAAAACCCCCCGTTTTGAGCAACATTACATTATTCTTTTTTGGGAATTGATTTTGATGCATACCACAAATACGATAACATTGTCTGAAAATTAGGCAATGAAAATTGATGAATTAAGCTGTGAAAAGTCATTGCAACCACTCTGTTGTTCATGTCACACTGGGTTTCCAGAAGCAAATTGTAATTTTTGCAACCTCAAAACAAAATTTTTAACTTGACAATGAAAGTAAAGGTCACGTTCCCCAAGGACCAAACTAATGAGTAGTTTCTATGTGCTCGGAAATCAGTAGGCAGCAATTTTCCAGACATAGTGATGGAATATCGCGTTGTGTATGAATGTGTTAACGCATGTGCACACCCAGCTGCAACAAGGGTTAGTTTTCCTCCCTTATGCGATAATGTACGTCGAATGCTCGTCTTTGCAGCAATGTTACTTAGTGTCGTTTTCATGTAGTGTGGCTTAAAATTTTAATCCTTTACCAAGCGAAGTCGTTTGAGAAACTTATTTGCCTACTCTGTCATTATCCCTTATTGAATTATTATTCCTGCCAGTTTATATGCAGAAAAAATACAAGTAATAAAAAGAAAAAAATGAATCTGGGAATCGAACACATATCCCCTACATACCAGCCAGGTGCCTTGGGTGCTTTGCCAGTGGTGCTTTATTTTAACAGAGCCTGCCTTTAGGCTTCATAAGGGGCAGCCGAAAAAATTTCTTCTGTCGATTTCTAGAAAAGAAGTGTTTGTCGACCCCACAAATTATATAGTTACATCTGTATGCTTTGGTAGTTTAGTTTTTGAATTTCAGCGTGTTTGTTTAATGTTTTATGGACACACTCCTAGCATCTTCGTTTGTGTCAGAAAATAAATCGATTTTGTAACATTTTACAACTTCCTAACCAGGAGCGAATAATTTGGACTCACGTGTATGTTCTCACGTGTGTGCTTTGGTAGTTCAGTTTTTGAATCTTCACGTATTAATCTAATTTATTAGAGAAAATTCTCGCGTTTTCGTCACTGTCTACAATAGACTTCCGCAGCGTGTATCAATAACCTTTGTTTGTCTGGGTAATGTGGTTTTCCACGGTCTATAGTATGGACAAGGACGGCGACTGCTGTGTGCAGATGAGAGCTGAGTTGGTGACACTTTGCTCTCAGCTCCACACTGTGTTGGTTTCGGTTGCACAGTTTAAAGATGCAGTGCATGGCCATCACTGATGTGTGCTGGCCGTGAGGATCCAATGGACGTCCAGCACGACCCATGGGTCCACAAATTAGTCCGCACCTTTGTCCAGCCCAGTTACAGCTCGGACTAAGGTTGACTCCTCATATGTGTCGAGTGGAAGGTCACCTTGTGGCATGGCATGCGGCGAAAGACTTCCCCTCGGGACTGGATTGTTTGGGAGAAGAGACCAAACAGCGAGGTCATCGGACTCATCGGATTAGGGGAGGACGGCGAAGGTAGTGGGCCACGCCCTTGAAAAGAACCATCCCCTCAATACTTCCTGGGAAGCCGAAAGTAAGGCATTCCCAGTTAGTCTGACAAACAGTTTCCAGGTGCTGTCCATCAGCCAGATGCTATTACTTGTCCTGTTTCACCGGCCGGCGTGGCCGAGCGGTTCTAGGCGCTACAGTCTGGAACCACGCGACCGCTACGGTCGCAGGTTCGAATCCTGCCTCGAGTATTGATGTGTGTAATGTCCTTAGATTAATTAGGTTTAAGTAGTTCTAAGTTCTAGGGGACTGATGACCTCAGAAGTTAAGTCCAATAGTGCTCAGAGCCATTAGAACCATTTGTCCTTTTTTCGAGGAAATCTCTTTCAGCCTGCAAGATCCGGGCAATCACAAACGGTGGAATTGATGGTAGTTGGGAGCTCCCATGTTAGGCTCGTGAAGGGGCTTCTTAGGGACATGGTGCCCAAGAAAGGGACGAGAGCCAGTGTGCACTCTGTGTGCATACCGGGTGGAGTTATTCCAGTCGTGGAAGGAGTCATTCCGAATGCCATGAAGAGCACAGGATGCATGCAACTGAATATTTTTCTCACGTCGATAACAAAGATGTGCGTCACATCGGATTGGAAGAGATTCTTTCTGGCTTAGAGCGGCTATTAGAAACGGTAAAGGTTGCCTGCCTTGCTTGCGAAATTAAAGCAAAGCTCTCCATTTGCAGCGTAGTCGACAGGACCGATTGTGGACCTCTGGTGCAGAGCCGAGTGGAGGGTCTCAATCAAAGGATCAGACGGTTCTGCACCATGTAGTCTGTAGGTTTCTAGTCTTGCGCCATAGGATGGTGGGGTTTCGGGTTCCACTAAATAGATCAGGAGTCGTTTACAGACAGGAGGCGGCTACACGATAACTTAGGCTACGTGGCGTGAAATGGGCGCTTTTTAATTTAGCGGGTCTCAGGGAAACACAAAAAGGGCTTTAGTCTTAAAATAAAAAACGTAAATCTATGAACCATCGGTATAACAGTTGTAAGATGTTGTATTGTGTTAGGGAAGTATCACAGCTCTAAGTGCTAATACAAATCACTAATGCTCAAATCGTTATAGGCAGTGAAATCGCTAAAGCCGGTGACAGCTTAAGCCAAAATCTTCACGAAGCAGCTAATGGTGTTCGTATAGGATAAACACAGGCTACGATACACACAGTTGGCGGTGGCGTGTTTGTTCCTATTAGAAGTCTTGTAGCGAAATTGAAGTAGGTAGTTCATGTGAGGTAGAATGGGTAGAGGCCATTCTTAGCAACCGGAACGAAGTAATAATTGGATGCTTTTACCGACCACCCAACTCAGATGATACAATTGCTGAAAGGTTCAAAGAAAATCAGTCTAATTCCAAACGCTTATCCGTCTCATACATTTATAATAGGTGGTGACTTAATTTACCCTCGATATGCTGGCAAAAATACATCTTTAAATCTGGAGGTACACATGAAGAATCATCGTTTAAGAGTAAACGTCGACAAGTGCGAAGTCTTCTGTTCACTAGAAGACCAAAGCAACTGTGCAAACACCGATACTGCAAACCAATAACACTACATGCACGCCCAATACGTTTTCGCGAGGAAGTCAAATACCTCGGTGTCTGGCTGGACTCTGGGGGGACCACATTCAACACGTGACCCACCGAGCAAGTGCGAGTCTCAGACAGCTCTAGCCTAAGCTCAACAGGCGTAGCACACTGAACAGAAGGGTGTCGAGGTCCATGTACATGACACTTATTCGACCACTGATGACGTACGCAGCCCCTGTCTGGGGATACGCTGCGCCCACACGCCTGCGCCGTCTGCAGATCATACAAAACGAAGTACTTAAAATCATAAGCAATGCCCCACGATACACACGCTTCGCGGACCTCCACCGGGAATACCGACTTGAGGCTTTCACGGAGGTAATCCACAAACTCACCACAAGACTATATACACTCCTGGAAATTGAAATAAGAACACCGTGAATTCATTGTCCCAGGAAGGGGAAACTTTATTGACACATTCCTGGGGTCAGATACATCACATGATCACACTGACAGAACCACAGGCACATAGACACAGGCAACAGAGCATGCACAATGTCGGCACTAGTACAGTGTATATCCACCTTTCGCAGCAATGCAGGCTGCTATTCTCCCATGGAGACGATCGTAGAGATGCTGGATGTAGTCCTGTGGAACGGCTTGCCATGCCATTTCCACCTGGCGCCTCAGTTGGACCAGCGTTCGTGCTGGACGTGCAGACCGCGTGAGACGACGCTTCATCCAGTCCCAAACATGCTCAATGGGGGACAGATCCGGAGATCTTGCTGGCCAGGGTAGTTGACTTACACCTTCTAGAGCACGTTGGGTGGCACGGGATACATGCGGACGTGCATTGTCCTGTTGGAACAGCAAGTTCCCTTGCCGGTCTAGGAATGGTAGAACGATGGGTTCGATGACGGTTTGGATGTACCGTGCACTATTCAGTGTCCCCTCGACGATCACCAGTGGTGTACGGCCAGTGTAGGAGATCGCTCCCCACACCATGATGCCGGGTGTTGGCCCTGTGTGCGTCGGTCGTATGCAGTCCTGATTGTGGCGCTCACCTGCACGGCGCCAAACACGCATACGACCATCATTGGCACCAAGGCAGAAGCGACTCTCATCGCTGAAGACGACACGTCTCCATTCGTCCCTCCATTCACGCCTGTCGCGACACCACTGGAGGCGGGCTGCACGATGTTGGGGCGTGAGCGGAAGACGGCCTAACGGTGTGCGGGACCGTAGCCCAGCTTCATGGAGACGGTTGCGAATGGTCCTCGCCGATACCCCAGGAGCAACAGTGTCCCTAATTTGCTGGGAAGTGGCGGTGCGGTCCCCTACGGCACTGCGTAGGATCCTACGGTCTTGGCGTGCATCCGTGCGTCGCTGCCGTCCGGTCCCAGGTCGACGGGCACGTGCACCTTCCGCCGACCACTGGCGACAACATCGATGTACTGTGGAGACCTCACGCCCCACGTGTTGAGCAATTCGGCGGTACGTCCACCCGGCCTCCCGCATGCCCACTATACGCCCTCGCTCAAAGTCCGTCAACTGCACATACGGTTCACGTCCACGCTGTCGCGGCATGCTACCAGTGTTAAAGACTGCGATGGAGCTCCGTATGCCACGGCAAACTGGCTGACACTGACGGCGGCGGTGCACAAATGCTGCGCAGCTAGCGCCATTCGACGGCCAACACCGCGGTTCCTGGTGTGTCCGCTGTGCCGTGCGTGTGATCATTGCTTGTACAGCCCTCTCGCAGTGTCCGGAGCAAGTATGGTGGGTCTGACACACCGGTGTCAATGTGTTCTTTTTTCCATTTCCAGGAGTGTAGAAACTCCAGACATTCGCAGAACCCGTTTATTCTGAATCTGGGGAACTACGACCACAACCATAGATGAAAACATAAAAGACCAAACGACACACTTGCAAGGACCTAACATCTATGTCCAAGCACACGCAAACACAACGGTACAGGTGATCTCCTGTTAATGAGCCACCATTACTGGATATCCAGTTGGAACACACTTACCGAATAACTGGCACCACACAGGGAAGCCGTGCCGTACACTGCATGCAGACAAGCTCCACACACCCCCCACACAGTGAGATGATCTATGGGGCCGATCTCCCACTAATATATAACGATGCTGATTGTCCCAGGAATGCAGCGGCTGCAGCAAACTCGGATACATCGCCATCGCCTGTCACGGTAATGATGCATGATACCCATACTAACAAACCCAACCTTGCATGAACTATCGCAGCTAGTAAGCCACTACTGCTCCTACTACCCATCCCACTGTCGCAGAGGTTTTTTTCCCACGGCACGAGCCTTAGCACTTTTTCCCTCTGCTCTTCGAATTGCTACCCTCATTCGCGTTTCGTCCACTCTCTATCACCAGATGGACCGGTGTTACCACTGCGGCAAGGCCGATGGTCTTTGGTTCCTTTACCCTTCGTAAGTTCAAACTAATCGTCATCCAACAGATCCTCAATTTTCTTTTGCATTATTCCGTACATTATTCTTGTATAAACACCTTACTGGCGTCGAAACAAGAAACATTTCACGTTGATTACACAGCCATATTGTCACATGGTGACAGAGGTTGAATGATTGTGTTTTTCAACTTTCTCCGCGAGTACACCGACTATCAAAAATACTTGAGATGTTTCAACGTCCTGCGAAATATACAGCCTTCGTAGCAGCACTCCGAACACCGTCAGTTTAATTACAACCACCCGGTATGTTGATGTCACTAGAAAGTTCAGTCCAAGTAGAGAATCTGGTTAGCAGCACGTTGGAAAACAGATCACAGGCCAAACACAAAGCACACAAGCGATGAACATTTAGGACAAACCATAACACTCACACCACAATAAACCCGTTACTGAAAGACGAACGCGAGCCTCTGACCCGACAACCTTCCTCCCATTGCAACCGCAGTTACAGCTGGGAGAATTTCTGCAAACGACTGAAGACACTTCCTTTCGTGACATAGACACAATTCCCCCTGAATCACCAAATGACGAGAAATTTATGATAACCACTGTAACTCAGTCTATGTCATTCTTTCAGCGGAGGTTCGAGTCCTCCCTCGGGCATGGGTGTTTGTGTTTGTCCTTAGTATAATTTAGGTGAAGTAGTGTGTAAGCTTAGGGACTGATGACCTTAGCAGTTAAGTCCCATAAGATTTCACAAACATTTGAACATTTGAATTCTTTCAGCCAGGTACACACCAGAGACAATCGAGATCTAAACGAGCCCTGGCATCACAAAAGAGGTTACTTCAAAAAAAAAAAAAAAAAATAGAATAGCAAGTAAAAGACAAACTGGAGATCTTCTTAAGTCAGTTAAAAATATACTACCACGAATGCATTTACTAGCTGAACGACAACCGGAAAGTAAAACTGCACCCCGGACTTGCAGTATGGCCCAAAGATTCCCTTGTCTGAAGACATGTCTGCTTAGGTGACTATCTTGAACACACAAATATATCGTTAAGCTATAACGCTTAACAAATACCTGCATTTCGTAATTCATAGCACAGAAATCAAAAAGTGCCTGTGAGGACCCGTGTATACTCACTTGCAAGGTGTCCGGATTACCAAACTAAAAAAAGAAAAAAGCGTACCGATGAAAATCTTTCGTTTCCCATGGACGGTTTTTCGCAGGACTCCTGAGCAACGTCAATACGTACTCTTCAATGTCAGTTCTGCGTAAGTTGATTTCCTACGTCCAAAAACAGATCATTTCAGTCGATACCACAAATGGTATCTTGGTTTCATGTACGGGGAACAGGAAATCCATTCCATTCTGGTAATTCTAGCCTTCTGAAGGAACGTGTTCACGAGAGCAGCACGATGAGCATTTGAGTTATTGTCCATCAAGATGATCAGTCACTAGAATGTTGGCAGTACGTCCCGTTATTGGTTGCAGAATCTCGGCCCTTTACCATAGAGCAGTAAGACACCATTATAAAGTGATTTGGCTACGGTACGTTGTATGTAGCTGGTATTTTCAACTCTCTCATGCCACTACTAGATATTTCTCCAGTATTTGTAACACGTTCTATCCTGGTGCCATGTCAGACGGTCTGCGATGTATGCATTGGGTTATAGGCGAGTGAGGATGATGGCTAATTGACAATGTGTAACCTCCCTCTTCCTAATCGGCCTACTGCATTGCGATATAACTGAATGTGATCTCATACGCCTAATGGAATTCTATGGTGCGTAAGGCTATCGTCACCGAAGGAAAATGATATCGGTTAGTTGGAGGAAAGCGTACAACAGACTCTTCTGAAGGAAGAATCTATTCTAAACCTAATCTAAATAATGATGATAATAATTAAATGGGTGGAATATACTGCAATCGCTCATGAATCACACAGGAAGGGAGGGTAAGGGTACCACAGAAGATTTACTACAAAAATTACTGATAATAGAAAAAAAACAATGACTAGCTAAAAAAGGGATAATTAAACGGTTGCCAGCCCGCTGGGGCAATGAACCTCCAGTATCTTAAGAAAGGTAATGGGACAGGAATCTAAGCAATAATCGCTCGCGTGGCAACAGAACTGTCACGCTTTTCACACAGCAAAAAAGTTCAAGAGAAAATAACTGAACCAGAAAGCACTGAGTTTGCAGTTACTTATTCTGAAATACTAAATTTTGAAAGTAAAATTAATTTGAGTTGCTGGTTAAATAAATGTAACTAGAACTTCGTTATGTAAAGGAAAAAATTACTTTCAATAGCCTCAGTGTATCTTAATCCAAAATTTAGAAAAAGGCAAGCAATTTACTTTTGATTATTGAAAGATTGACTTAAATTTACTTTAAGCAAATGAGGAACTGATTTTACTTTTAATATAATAACAATAAGATGTATACCAAGCCAGCAGAAGTAACTAGCTCAGCTAAATACTGAATAAATGAAATTTGTACTCTTAATTTTAGCTGTATCTTTAGTTATTAGTTTTGCCAGAGAAATTTGATGTTACTTTAAGTGAATGATGTTAATATTCCGTATTGTAAATTATTTAATCCTCTGTTATGCAGCTGGCCGCGGTGGTCTCGCGGTTCTAGGCGCGCAGTCCGGAACCGCGCAACCGCTACGGTCGCAGGTTCGAATCCTGCCTCGGGCACGGCTGTGTGTGATGTCCTTAGGTTAGTTAGGTTTAAGTAGTTCTAAGTTCTAGGGGACTGATGACCACAGCTGTTAAGTCCCATAGTGCTCAGAGCCAGCCTCTGTTATGCAATAGAAATATGAAAAGCTACTGAGGCAGAAAATTTAGACTGAAACTGGTCATTAGCAAACACATAAAACTGGCACCAAATAGTTAATAAGTTTTCATATTCTTACGGCACTCAGTAATTGCATGGAAAGGAAAGGGACCCTGCATGGTAATAATGTCTGTGGACAATGACAACACAGGTGCCCTACAGGTTTTAACTTTTGCAGGTTATTATTCAAGTTAGTTATACTTTGTGAAAGAAATGTCACAGGGTAATGCCTACGTAAGTTTATAATTTTTCAGTTAACAGTCTTATAATACTGTAGCCGTGCGGGCGATGAAGAATGCAGCCAACGACAAAGCTGAGCTGCTGCTTGTACTGCTGCTGTTGCTGGGTGAGAACCCCGAGTGGTCCCCAGAGCCACGGATAATTGCAGCTTCCTCTGCCTGTCCGCTCATACCGCGCTCTCAATACTCGCGGGTTAACGAGTAAGGTGCGCCTACCCTGGTGCGACAATAGGTGCACCCCTCGTCTGCGGGAGCACCCAACACACACTTCTGCACTCTTTCATGACTCAAGCTGCTCTGCTTCCACTCTGCTCGTAGCGCGACAGAGACTCCCCATACACGAAGATAAACAATGGCACAGCTACTGCCTTTACGTCATTGCTTTCATTATATTTAAATAAAGTTCCCTTGGCTGCTACCCAGCAATTTACAATATTTTCATTATATTTACAGTCAGTTATATACAGTCAGAAATAAACACACTATTACATCGATCATGTATTAAATATAGTTTCAGTAATACAGCTTACAGATTCATAGTCAGAAATACGGTACAAGGCGTCAACGGATACTGAACAGCAAAAAGTTTTGAATGTTGCAGAAGGTATTTGTTTTGCTTTTTCGGTGTTACAAATGATCACATACAGTAGATGGTGTGCTATGCGATGAATCACTGTAAAAAAAAAAAATGCAACGCTAGATTGAAATCGTAATAAATGTACAAAATCCTATGACCAATACACTGGCGTTTCAGATCTACAGTGTTGCGTTTCCTGGTAGAAATGCTGTCTGCTATTTGGAGTGAAATCTTTCCATTCAACCACATCTTGTAACTGTTCCTCAGTCTCTGCCCGCCATCCACGCAGCTCTGTCCATGTGATCGTCCCAAATGAAGTTGGAACTGAGCAGAAGTCGGAGAGCGCTATATCTAACACCCTCTGCAGTCTGTGCAGAAACAGTGTGTGCTGACTTAGTGCGACCGGACTGTGTTTTCATCACCCGGTGGAAAATTGGATCAAGTTGTCATAAACGAGCCAAATGTGTACGATGTGTAAGGCCAGAGCCAATTGGATCTTTCTCCTGAAACACGAGGTAGTAGCCGAAAAAGACAGTACAAGCAGTTACGAGAACTGGGAGAAGGACGAGAATTTTGCTACTGCATTGCGATGCATTTCCAAACTACATACATGTATTCCAGTCCGAAGAAGATCTGTGTCCCTCAAGGTGCATTCACGCCCGTCCCCCAAACATTCTCTCTAACATCATTATTTTGTACCATCCAACAGAGAAAGAAAGACTGTGGAGTATAAAAACTCCGCTATTATCACCTGGTAGATAACTCGATAAGATATTACTGTAACTCTGTCTTCCGATCTATATTACGAAAACAAATACAGTCTGCATATTGGCATCGAGCACATACGCTGACTCCTATATAGAGGTACTGATCCACTCAGTGACGAAAGTCGCCTTCACAGACCATTCTGTAGTTGTGTATTACAGTCCCTCAACTAGTAATACCACGCTCCTTAGCTACGGCCACTGTATAAAAATCTGTAAGGTGGATGCCGATAACTTCGAGATCATACCTGAGCTGGTGGTCCTACATATATATGTAAATTATTCGATGAGGTTTCGGGATTGCAGCCGTATGATGTTGACTTCTTGCCACAATATTTCGGATGGCAATCGTTCAGCCATTATCAGGTGAGAGTGTCCGCCACTGGACGATTGCCAGCCGAAATATTGTGGCAAGAGGTCAACATGATCCGGCTGAAATCCCGAAACCTCATCGAATATTCAGTACGCCGGGAAAACTTCAAAAATTATATATATTAGGCAACCACGTTAAACATTCTGTTCCAGCCGTTTTATCGCTGCGGACCAAAAAATGACTATTTCTCTAGTTCCCAGTGTTTCCATGTCAATTTTTTCTCGTATTCATCTTGCCGCCACATAAAAAAACTTTGCTACATCAAGCAGAATATATGCGAGTTCTGCCGCATTTCAAAGGATTTTTTTTTCCGCAATTTATACAATTTTTCTGTATTTTTTCGTGTTATTTTCGATTTTATGTCATTTCTGCCCACGCCATCACTTCTCGCTATGTATTCTGAAACTGCTTGTAAATGTAGTAGTTCAGTTGTTAACACCTAGAAAAAATGTACTATTTTTCTCGTTGGACGCTATAGTATAGCACTGTACTCGAATACAGTTTTAGTGCATTTGATATGTTCTCTGTATATCTGTGCGTGTGTCGTGGATGTTTCAGGTAGGAATGCAGAGTAGCTTCAGGTCTGTTGTCAGCTCCATGTGGCGTGAATAGTGTACCTCAGAGAAGGAGGGGTGAGGTAATTCATGTACAACAGGAAATGTGCTTTTGGTCTGTTAGGGCTTAGACTGAGCGCAGAGCTCACACCCTTGCTAGTGTGGTGTGGACCAGCAAAAGACACGTGGTGCATCCAGGCGGGCAACGAGTCACTGTGTCCTTAGCTAAATAGCGTTGTATTACCAGTTGAGGGACTGCAATATACAGCTACAGAGTGTGAAGGCGTGATCAGGTGTTTCAAATCCTAACAAACAGTTTGTACACTGTGCTTCTCTGTACTCTCAGCCAATCACAACCTGCTGTGTCAGCTAACTAATAGTAGTTGTATGGCCACATTATACTTATTGTCTATTGATGTAATAGTGATACATTCGAGTTGACTGTTGTTTTTCATACTCTCCTGGAAAAAAGTGAACCACGTGCCGCTAAGATGACTTTCATCTGCGTTAAAGAATGACAGAAAATGGATGGAGGGATCGACTGAGATGGAGTTGTAAAGAGTTACGACTTAATGTTAGACTGAGGATGCATTCTATACAGGGAGGTAGATGTCGCTGCACGTCATTTATTGCCCATTTAACAATCATTGTTTTACGTTGTTCTGGTGGGTGTATCAATCATATGGCATAACCTGCGCTCGACTGGTATACAAGAGCATGTTCTATGTGCGACTTACAGGACTATCTACCTGTGATCGCTAACAGCAAATATCTCAGTTCTCAGAGGACTTCCAACTCATGCATGGTGATGATGAAACATGTCCATCCTGTTTCGGCACCCTCCTTTAGACGATCAAAGATTTATACAACGTACTCTATACTGCATCTTGGGTATAAAATCGAGTCATAACTACGGCGTTTTCAAGTTAGTGACAGGTGTTTGCCGGTCGGAGTGGCCGTGAGGTTCTAGGCGCTACAGTCTGGAACCGAGCGACCGCTCCGGTCGCAGGTTCGAATCCTGCCTCGGGCATGGCTGTGTGTGATGTCCTTAGGTTAGTTAGGTTTAATTAGTTCTACGTTCTAGGCGACTGATGACCTCAGCAGTTAAGTCGCATAGTGCTCAGAACCATTTAAACCATTTGACAGGTGTTTGTGGGGTACTGAATCCCCATGTATACAACTGCTTGACAGATGTCCTGTTTACGGAGTTATTGGTACCATGATGTTTAATTTCACATGTGAAACATTGCTGCTACGCATTTATCTGTTTCCCCGTATGAGACATTCTCCATTACTAATGATCATTTTTATAGGACTGATGTGAGCATACTATAATTTCTGAATCATGATCAGATGTGAACAGTAGATGGTATACACCACTGGAAAGCTATATTATATATGTATTTCAAAGTCTCTAAGTTTTAATGAAGTAGTTTTATCTTCTTAAAGTTTGTCATTGTAATGAGTTTGATAGAGAAATTGCAGGGTAGATGTATGTCAGATGTTGGACACTTATGTCCTCCATTATGTTCTAAGATCTTTTCTCTCTTATCAATACCTGCTTGGTCATCAATCTATGTTCACAATCTAGTGTATGCATCTCGTAAAGTAATGGAAGGGTGGTTTAGTGATGACACAGAAACTCGGGAGCATGCTGCTGTGTCACTGGCAGGTGTTGAAAATTATGAAATGCTGGTAAAATTGCTAAAATCGATCGTACTATCAACTTTGATGCTTATCATATTACATCGACAGTGTCTTTCCCATCTCATTTGCCCACTGGTATGCTGTTGATTACACATAATGATTGACTGGCCTCACTTGTTTGAGATGGAGAAAGAGTCTTGTTGGAAGTGCAACAACTGCCGGGAATGGCTAGCACCAAAACAGTGATGGCGTACATGACTGCAATATGATGACTCAATCGGAATGGAACACGTGGCTATGAGCTATCCCATCCCTGTGAATGATGAGCTGAATGTAGAGGTCATCAGTCACCTTTGGGCATCCACTGGGAAATGCTCAACAATGCCGCAAAATTCTTCCAGTTTCCATATGTTACCACTGCCTTTTATTTAAAATCATGCTGTGTGCCTGTTGTGAGAGCAGCATCATGATTTACTCTGTACGATGTCCAGCTTTTGTCAGAGCCAGTGAATCGAAATGTGTTGATGTCGGTTTAGAAACTGACACAGATGTCAAAGTCGTGGTGAAGAAAACCAAGTGTATGGCAGTGTACAAAGTTGTAGTCATACACTGCTTGGATGTGTTAGAGTAGGGAAAAAAAATTTACAAAACAACAACACAGGGACCCAGCGATCTCCTCTTGTTACTGATAGTCTGTGAGGTGTGGTTCTCTTACAGTACAGTTCATTAAACTTTACTTTACACTGGTCTGTGCAGGTGACTTCAACCACTTAGTGGATCAGTACCTGTATCTTTGATGGAGTGAGCAGAGATGCTCGATGCCAGAAGTAGACTGTACTGCGCTACGATAATATCTTATCGAGTTCTCTACCAGGTCACATTAGTGAAGGTTTTATAGCTCGTAGTCTTTTTTTTGTCTCTGTTAGACGGTACAAAATAACGATGATAGAATGTTTGGGGCCAGGCATGAATGCATCCTGAGGGATGTAGATCTCCTTCAGACTGCAGTACCTGTATGTAGTTTGGAAAGGCATCGCCATGCAGTAGCAAAATCCTCGTCCTCGTCCTTCTCCTAGTTCCCATTACTGCTTCTGCTGTGTTTCTGTACTACAACCACATGTTACAGGAGAAAGATCCGTTTGGTTTGGGCCTTACACATTGTACCCATTTGGTTGAGCTAAGACAACATGTTCCCATTTTCCACCAAGAGATGAAAACACGATCTGTCGCATTAACTGAGGAACAGTTACAAGATGCAGTAGGACTGTCTAACAAACCACATTGGAGTTTTACTGTAGCAGATAAGTTCGAAAGAAGTGACTGATTTCGAGATATGAGAGTGCCATGAATATGATTCACTAGTGGCTACAGGAATTAAAATACATCACCATAGGATCCAACACAGGCATGTGGTTGAATGGAAAGACTTGATTCCATATCACAGACAGCATTTCTACCAGAAAGTATAGCACTACAGATCTGAAAAGCCAGTGTATAGGTCATAGGACTTTGTACATTTCGTAAGAGCTCAATCTAGCATGGCATTTCTTAAAAAATGATTCGTCACATAGCACACGATCTACTGTATGTGATTATTCTCAATCAACCATCATCCTCCCTCACCTGTAATCCAGTGGATATATCGCAGAATCCCTGACATGACATCGGGATATGAAGCGTTACAAGTACTGGAGAAATATGTATTGGTGGCATGAGGAAGTTGCAAATAACAGCTTCATACCACATTCCTTAGCCGAGTCACTTTCTAAATTCTGTGGTTTTATTATGAGCTTACACCTCCAGGAACATGCACCTGCACTTTCGTTTTGTTAATATACACCCCTGGAAAAGGAAAAAAGAACACATTGACACCGGTGTGTCAGACCCACCATACTTGCTCCGGACACTGCGAGAGGGCTGTACAAGCAATGATCACACGCACGGCACAGCGGACACACCGGGAACCGCGGTGTTGGCCGTCGAATGGCGCTAGCTGCGCAGCATTTGTGCACCGCCGCCGTCAGTGTCAGCCAGTTTGCCGTGGCATACGGAGCTCCATCGCAGTCTTTAACACTGGTAGCATGCCGCGACAGCGTGGACGTGAACCGTATGTGCAGTTGACGGACTTTGAGCGAGGGCGTATAGTGGGCATGCGGGAGGCCGGGTGGACGTACCGCCGAATTGCTCAACACGTGGGGCGTGAGGTCTCCACAGTACATCGATGTTGTCGCCAGTGGTCGGCGGAAGGTGCACGTGCCCGTCGACCTGGGACCGGACGGCAGCGACGCACGGATGCACGCCAAGACCGTAGGATCCTACGCAGTGCCGTAGGGGACCGCACCGCCACTTCCCAGCAAATTAGGGACACTGTTGCTCCTGGGGTATCGGCGAGGACCATTCGCAACCGTCTCCATGAAGCTGGGCTACGGTCCCGCACACCGTTAGGCCGTCTTCCGCTCACGCCCCAACATCGTGCAGCCCGCCTCCAGTGGTGTCGCGACAGGCGTGAATGGAGGGACGAATGGAGACGTGTCGTCTTCAGCGATGAGAGTCGCTTCTGCCTTGGTGCCAATGATGGTCGTATGCGTGTTTGGCGCCGTGCAGGTGAGCGCCACAATCAGGACTGCATACGACCGACGCACACAGGGCCAACACCCGGCATCATGGTGTGGGGAGCGATCTCCTACACTGGCCGTACACCACTGGTGATCGTCGAGGGGACACTGAATAGTGCACGGTACATCCAAACCGTCATCGAACCCATCGTTCTACCATTCCTAGACCGGCAAGGGAACTTGCTGTTCCAACAGGACAATGCACGTCCGCATGTATCCCGTGCCACCCAACGTGCTCTAGAAGGTGTAAGTCAACTACCCTGGCCAGCAAGATCTCCGGATCTGTCCCCCATTGAGCATGTTTGGGACTGGATGAAGCGTCGTCTCACGCGGTCTGCACGTCCAGCAGGAACGCTGGTCCAACTGAAGCGCCAGGTGGAAATGGCATGGCAAGCCGTTCCACAGGACTACATCCAGCATCTCTACGATCGTCTCCATGGGAGAATAGCAGCCTGCATTGCTGCGAAAGGTGGATATACACTGTACTAGTGCCGACATTGTGCATGCTCTGTTGCCTGTGTCTATGTGCCTGTGGTTCTGTCAGTGTGATCATGTGATGTATCTGACCCCAGGAATGTGTCAATAAAGTTTCCCCTTCCTGGGACAATGAATTCACGGTGTTCTTATTTCAATTTCCAGGAGTGTATATCACGCTATCACCCTCTATATTCAGTGTCATGGGATTTGTGTTGAAAACACCATATCAGAATCAACACCATATCTCGATTTATTAAGATTGTATAATTTTTAACATGGGTATTGTAAGTGATGCTTGTGTGTGCCTGTAGAACCAAAACTGCTTGTGAAAATAAAATGGTCGTTGCGATCATGTAATAGCTGGTCGATTATAAGACTGACATCTCTCTTTCTAGAACACAGTAGCACCACTCAGAACCGTAACAAATGACACATGTCCATTCACAGCGGATTTTCGCTCAATATTGTTTGGTGTCACCAGCATTGAGTTATTGGCGAAGTATTATACGAAGTAGGGATGTGTGATGGATTCGCCATGATTAGTAGGCTTATAAAGTATATGTACTGTGGTCAGTGTTCCACCATGTGCTAAGAATGTGGCTTTCTCTTGTCATAAGGATGGTATGGGTTAACGTGAGAAATTGCGGTAGCTGTATGAGATAAGAAAGATTTCATTATGTGGAAAATTATATACAGTCATAAGAAGGATATAAATTTTCATGTTTCCAGAGCAACAGTCGTCCGGAGGGGATATTTCTTATACTTTGCTCATTGTCAAATGAGATCAGATTGATTGACGCAGCAATCGTAATATTTAACTCTAAGTACAATGATGAAATATTCGCCCTCTAGGTGGCTGAATGGCGAACAAATACTCAGTACATGCTGGGAAGCCTTCGTGATTCCATGTTTTCCGTCGACATTTGACAAGATGTAATATGGGCGTGTGTTTGCATTGGCCAATTGTTCCGCCCCATGTAAGTTGTTCGGTTCACTGCTTCTACTATTTTCCATCTTTATTTGGTTGAGAAAACATCGATTTTTGTGTGTGTTGTGTGGATCTACACAGATGAAAAAAAAAAGTTTTGCATCATCCAGGTTCCCAGAACTCCTGAAGATAGACGTTGACTGTGGATATGGTATCACAGACACAGTCCCTTTGACTGGTCAGAGATGTCACTAAACCCGCCCAAAGACGTAAAAAACCATGCATGAGCAGCACCTTTTAGACGGAAAGGGGCCGACAGCTGATCAGTTCCAGTCATTCCACCAGGAAGGAGGTACACGGCTCATGTTGTCTGTAGTTCAACCATGACTAGACAGTCAATACCGCGGTTCGATCGCATTGTTATTTTGTGCCAGGAAGGGCTCTCAACAAGGCAAGTGTCCAAGCGTCTCGCAGTGAACCAAAGAAATGTTGTTCGGACATGGAGGGGATACAGAGAGACAGGAACTGTCGATGACATGTCTTGCTCAGGCAGCCCAAGGGCTACTACTGCAGTGGATGACCGCTATCTATAGAATATGGCGCGAAGGAACCCTGACAGCAACGCCACCATGTTGAATAATGCTTTTCGTGCAGCCACAGGACATCGTGTTACGACTCAAACTGTACACAATAGGCTGAATGATGCTCAACTTCACTCCTGACGTCCATAGTGAGGTCCATCTTTGCAACCACGAAACCATGCAGCCTCGGCACAGATGGGTTCAACAACATGCCGAATGGACCGCTCAGGATTGGCATCACATTCTCTTCGCCGATGAGTGTCACATATGCTTTCAACAAGACAATCATCAGAGACGTGTTTGGAGGCAACCCAGTCAGAATGCCTTAGACACACTATCCAACGAGTGTAGCAAGTGGATGTTTTCTGCTGTTTTGGGGTGGCATTTTGCGGGGCCAACATACGCTGTCGAAGGTCATGGAATGTGCCGTAACGGCTGTACGATATGTGAATGCCACCCTCCAACCAACAGTGCAACCATATTGGCAGCATATTGGCGAGGCATTCGTCTTCATGGACGACAATTAGCGCCTCCATCGTGCTCATCTTGTGAATGATTTCCTTCGGGATAACGACTTCGCTCGACTAAAGTGGCCAGCATGTTCTCCAGACATGAACCCTGTCGAACATGCCTGGGATAGATTGAAAAGAACTATTTATGGACGACGTGACAAACCAACCACTCTGAGGGATCTAAGCCGAATCGCCAATGAGGATTGGGACAATCTGGACCAACAGTGAGTGCCTTGATCAACTTGTGGATAGTATGCCACGATGAATACAGGCTTGCATCGTTGCAAGAGGATATGCTACTGGGTATTACAGGTACCAGTGTGTACAGCAGTCTGGACCATCACCTCTGAAGGTCTCGCTGTATGGTGGTACAACATGCAATGTGTGATTTTAATGAGCAATAAAAATGGCGGAAATGACGTTTATGTTGATCTCTATTCCAATTTTCTGCACAGGTTCCGGATCAGAGGTGATGCAAAACTTTTTTTGATGTGTGTAGATGGTGAAAGACAGATGTAAGAGACATTTTCTGATTCTCTAGACATGAGGAACACCTTATTTGGCTTTGTGAAGTAGAAGGATTTATTTGGAATCTGTTATATCATCGACATCGGCATTCATTACAAAAAGATATGAGTGGAACTACCAGTTTCCTCCATTCTCGAGTTTTCATGTAAAAATCTTCACAGACGAGAGCACGGGTGTGTGTGTTGTCCGTAGCGTAAGTTAGTTTCAGCTGAATTAAGTAGTGTGTAAGCCTAGCCACCGATGACTTCAGCAGTTTGGTCGCATTGGAACTTACCACAAATATCCAAATTTCACAGACGAGATAAGTTTCTAGATACTCTGCGGTTTGCAGCATATTCCACCTCATTGCGTATCTCTTAGGTTTCTGTTTTCTACAGATACAGTTTACATTCTTTATCTTTTTTATTATACTGTGCAAGCAATCAGTAGCATATTGCTATGTGCTTGACATTAAGAACTACCGTGCAAATGGCATGGTATTGTGGCGAACCATATGAAAATACATATCTTCTTGTAATTCCAGAGACTTGAGATGGCTGTAGAATGCATGGTAGCAAGCAAGTGAGCAGGTCGGGGTCGGAAATGGTAACGCCTTTGTACTGACGGAAACCAGCCCAGCCCTGCACACAATTTCAGAAATTGACCACGGTACACTTAGGGCGCTTAATTTTGCGCATCAGCACAACATGTGTGGGGGCAATCGACTCGTGACAGTTGGACGTAGTGGATGACCGCTTGACCTCAAGGGAAATATCTAGAGTGACAAGGACTATATGTGGTGCAGGTTCATACCTTTTTTTGGGGGGGGGGGGCGGATCTGTCTGTCTGTGTGGTATATGTACTAATGTGTGGTGGCTGATAGCTATGTGCAGGATGCAGAAGTGATGATTTTGTATGTTGCAGAATACGAATTGTGTTTGTGGCATCGACAGGGTATGGGTGATATAGCCCAGTTGGAGATCGGTTTCATGCTGAAAAATTCAATCTTTCCTCGATAGTAGGAGGGTATTGTAATTGAGGAATTGGCTTTGGAGATAGTTCCCACATTTAGTCATCTACAACAACTTTTTCAGGGTTTAATTGTCATTGCAGTATGACTGTTGCATGTTTTTGTTCGATCTGTACGAAATAGTTTCGCCACTGAAAGTCTCGTAATTTGTCTGTCTGCAGGAAATTGCAGACAGTGCTCCCACACTGGCAGTTGCAGCAGTTTGGGGGGTAAATTCAGTAAGAACCAATCAGAATGCTCCACTCACAAAGAAATTTTCATGACATCAGAGAGTCACAAGACATCCTTTGCGCAGGGCATAGGAGCCTCTACAGACTGGTTCAAGCAAGAGGGGGGCAAGATATCTACGGCAAGTCCTGCGACATCTGAGAGTTACATGATATCTCCGTTGTTCGTGTGTTGAGAGACAAGTCCAAGTAGACCATCTTCCTCTGGTTCAGTCAGGCAGAATGCTGCCCCTCACCATCTCTTGTGGCTTTAAAGTATCTCCAGACCTGTGGCGATAGACCATCGAAAATTCACCGGAAATTCGAGTCATTTTGCTCGTCTGTAGCAGAGTGCTTCGAATTCTGTTTGTGTAATTATTCTCATTTGCCCATCTTTATTTAGACACCAGTGTGTGCTTCGAAAAGTGAGGAAAATAACGTCCCTGACTCCAGTGGCAGCAAACGTAAACTAAGCTCACTCACCATATCAGAAAAGTGATGAACACCATAGTAGCTGTAGCAATCACACAAGCAGCTAAAACTGGAGAAGTTGTGAGAGTCTTGTTTAGAGTTACAGAGTTATTAATTTAGACTTCCAAATACCATCATTTTGCAGTTAATATCATTTTCGGGATCTGTTTCTCACAAAAGCATGGAAGTGTCTCAGCGAGGTTTACAAGTCTGCAGTAACTTTTTAAAGTCCATCTTCGAGTGTGGTGGTATACATCGCAAAATTGATGCAAGCTACTGTGCAGACTTTTTTTAAGTGTATTTAGAGACATATTCAGTTGAATTTAGTAACTCCTGAAGCAGCCGTGCTCAAAGACAAGTGTATTTCCTTACAAGGAAAGTGTCTCAGGGACTGTTTCACAAGTGTGCCACAATCTATTTAGAGTCTGTGTTCAAGTTCTCCCTCTCTCTCTCTCTCTCGCTCTCTCTCTCTCTCTCTCTCTCTCTCTCTCTCTCTCTCTTCGTGCAGTGGTACATTTAGTTTCTATGACATCTTCAAGTTATGTATATGACAGGATTTTGCACGTTGCTTAAACACCAAATTTAATAAGTCCCAATGCGGTTTGCATTCAACAACAAAGTGTATTCATGTGCCAGGGATGGGAAGGTGGAATACTGCAGGTAATTCCAAAATGACAGGAAGTATGCAGTTGCCCCTACATGGCAGTGCCATGAGCATGCCATGTGGCCTCTGGGGCAGGGAGTGTGCACACACTGGAATAAATGTCTTGCCTCTTGCGATTTGGAAGACTGACTGGACTGTTATTGAATGATCAACAGTTACAGCACATGCATTTATCAGCTTGAGCTGCGAAGTGCAACTTAGCCTCATCCTACTAAATGTTCATTGTTTGATGAAGCGTGTTTGTCTTCATCAAATATCATTGCTTTCCAAACTCCGTGGTGATGCCTATTGACACAGTCCTCAGTGGCATGATTACAGCTAATATATCCATTAAACTCCTTCTCCAGCACAGACATCTCATCCACTGGACACAGTAAATCATCATGTCAGTCCTCCCAATTCAGCAATTAGACACAGACAGAGCGGATTATTGCCATTTTTCCCCAGACCGCTATCTTGGATTACGTCACAGGAGGGGAGGGGGATAGGTGGGCTAACAGTACCTCCCTGGTGGTGGTGTTGTGAACTAGGTCAGTTGGACTCTGGACCTTAAGGTGAACACACTGTTCTTGACAACTCAAATGGTGTAAATAAAAAGTATATACTAAATAAAGAATTATGTTGATCCTATCTAGCAATCCAGTACAGACTGAGTCCCTTTCTTGCCAATTACCAGTTGGGGAGAGGAGGGGAGGGGATGGGAAGGGAGGAGGCGAGGGGAGCTTAGTGGGGGGGATAACGTTAGTGGACATAGCCGAATTCACCTATTTTCCCACCAAAACTTGAAATTGCCACTATGACATCAATGCAATGTTGACGCATCTATGGGCGCCATCTTGGACCCAACATCTTGAATAAATTTGGCAACAGTGCAGAGTGGTCCCACACCCCCTTTTCCCTACTACTTATAGATACTTTTTCTCCCATGCACTATTTGCGAGTGGAAGATGGAAGGGAATGTCTAGCCATGGTACGGAGGGTACCCTCCACCTTACACCATATGATAGCTTGCAAAGTGTGCATATAAATACAGATATAAATTTAGTTTTTCTATTATTATTTCTGTCCATCATTACATAAGGACACAAATTCACGAAACGCTGTGGTCTGTTATTTATCGAGAAAACAAAAGATGGAACTTCTGACGCTGATTGTCTCTCGATAAAATCCTTCGTGTTAGAACCTAATTATCACTTGGCGAGAAGTATGTGAGAGGTTGCAATATTCTTGCCCACAATACTTAGAAAAAGCGGTATAGAGCTCACCTCTCAACTTCATCTTCGTCAGAGTATCTCTTACCTGCCGTATAACTCCTCCAGTCTTCTGCATATATATCATTTGAATGCGTCTGATTTCGACGAGTAAGAGATGTCCCCCGCCAAGTCACAAATACCTGCTGATTCTATTGAAACTCCATCACTTTCAGACAGCACTGCTCCATTAGTTACAAGGCTGTCGAGTCCCTCAGCTGTTACTGATTAGGTAGAGAGCTATCACAGAGAAAATAACGCAATAACGTACAGGAGGAAAGACACAACCATGCACAATATATATGGACTGCACAGAAGCATAACAATTGCAATCCAGAGATATCGAATGATGGCCTACAAATATTCCCGCTGTACGTGTCCTAATCTCATTTATCGTATTAGTATGATTTCTACGCAAGAAATATGACAGTGTAATGGTACAGAGTCTTCGTTGACAGAAAAGTATTTTTTGAGAAATACAACGCTTTCTTTTCAATGGAGCTTACTTCCACAGTACGAATCTAGCAAGACTAAAGAGCTCCCAGAACACTAGCCAGCGAATCACACAATTTCTCACCTCCAGGCGTAATTCAGAGGTACTGCTAGAGTAGTGGATGGAGATTTGAGACTTTATCACGGCACGCGCTGTTCGAAAGTGGATCGACCATGGTAATGTATTCCACCTAGAGCACTTGGGAAGTAAGCATATTTGTAGTGGTAGTTTTTTATTCAGAAGCAAACCCACTATTTACATGCTTGTCCAACTGTCGTACATCGAGAGCCAATTAATCAGCAAGTACAAGCCAAAGCAAATCAGTGCCATTATTTCCTCAAGCAACAGCAGTCATCTTAGTGTCTCTTACCTATCGATCCGCATTGTAGTGCCAGTCTCTCTAAGTGACTTACCAGCAGGATCTGCATTCACTCACTTCCTATACCTCACTTCTCAGTGAACGGATCACGTTCCACTTAAAAATCCTAGCAGACGAATCTGAACCTGACATATATTCTGCTTTAGCTTGCCATGTTACTACTTCTTGGTGTCTGGATTGCTTCCCTTAAGATTCCAGCAAATGAATCGGAACCCTGCGTATGCCCTCGACTTCAACTCGCTCCAGATGCTTACTGCTAGGCATCTTACGGCAGTTAACGTTTGTAATGAACTTTCGTTGATCTTAGAATGATTGAGTGACCGAAATGACGAACAGCCCATCTCCATCTCAATGCTCCGACTATCTTAAGCAAAACAGTACCATTGATCTACTCTCGCTCCTCTGCATCACATACCACTTACTGCAGACAATGTGCATTTGTGGCACTTTGTTGCTTTAGAAATACGTTCTGTGATGACTTTCGAGCTGTTAATTTTAACGTAGCAACACCAATCATATGAATATTGATGCACTAACACTACTGCTGTCGAAGACGGGAATGCTGCGATAGAATGTGCAGTACTTACCTGTCAACTGCCCCTCGATTTATAGTATGTCAGCTTGCGGATCATCTTACACCACTGTTTGAACGGGTCCCATCTTATTTTCTCACTATACATTCTCAATTTTCACCATAACTTTGAGGTCATTGTCAGCTGCTAACCTGACATTAACACAAATATACCGGTTTGTGATTAAATGATACATACTGGTAAAGAGTAACAACGATTCAACAGCTCAGCACTACACAGCCACTGTCCACCAATCCTGTGACCCCCCACATCTGTTTGTGTTACGTGACTCCTCTGCGAAGCAAAGGCAAAGTTTTATCATTTTAAAGTTTGTCACCATAGTGTTTGGCTTAGGGAGCTTGGTGGGGGTGGTTGTATGTCCGATGTTGGATAAATATATCCTGCATTAGAGTATTAAGAGCGTTGCATTACGCACGACTAATACTTCGAAAACCATATGGCTTCAACAAATAGCTTTTTAGGTTCAGAGCTTGTAAACACTGGAGTGTGCATTTATGCTCTACAATAATTTTTCTCATACCAGTACCTTCCTGATGCTGACTCCAGACAGTGGTATAATGCCTCAGAATTGACAGCACGGTTGATTTACGCAAAATGTTTCAAACTCCATCTGTCTGGAGCTCCATCATGTGTAAACTTCTTGTATCTTCTCACATGTCTGTTATATCACTGGAACACTCTCATGTCAACCATACACTGATAAGAGGTGCTACCCTCGACACGCCTGCATCTGGAAAGATCTTGGGCATTCGGATTGGTGCTGTGGGAAAGATTGGTGTTTCAAGGATTGGTCAAGGTCAATGTAGGATAGATCTGACAATCTCCGACTTTATCCTACGAATGCAAGAATATTCTGTGATGCAAATCCACACAGGGAAAGATGGCCGGTCGTAATCGTTATTTCTGCACTACGATCGATGCGCTGTACACATATAGATAACTGCATCGGTATAGGATGCTGTCTCGTATACTTTGGTATATATGGCCGAAGGGACATACTGCACAGTCATCTATCTGCATTAGCAGTCTAGTATATGGCACCAGCAAAATAGTGCAGGGGTGGTATAGCGATGATACAGAAACTGGGAAGCAATCTGTCATGCCATTGGCTGGCATTGAAATTTCGGAACAATTGGTATACTTTGATGCGTATGACTGAACAGACTTATTTCATAAACAACTATCTGCATTTGCTATCTAGTATATGGTACTTGCAAAGTAGTGGAGAGGTGATTTAGCGATGATAAAGAAATTGGGACGCATTCTAACACATCACTGGCTGGCATTAATATTATGGAAGAACTGGTATACTTTGATGTACATGGTCGAAAGTACATACTGCACAGTAATCTGTCTGCATGCGCAATCTAGTATTTGGTACCTGCAAAGAAATTGAGGGGTGATGCAGAAACTGGCTGGCACTGAAATTATATAGCAACTGGTGAAATGGCTAAAATTGATTGACTATCAACTGTGGTGCATATTAAAATACTTTGTCCCATACCAACGGTGTCTTTCCCATCCCATCAGTCCACTGTTATGCTGTTGATTACCACTTAATGACTGACTGAAACCACTTGATTGAGATGGCGGGAGCCTTGCTGGAACACTGGATATCTGCTACTTGTCGCTGTGGAGCACGGGATTAAATTTAGAGATCATCACCTGGAGGCAGTTGTCTGGAAGTGTTCCGCAGTGCTGCAGACATGTCCTATTTCCATATTCTGTGATGCCCTCCGCAAGTTTTTTTTTTCTTTTCACCAATAAGATAACAGTACCTCTTTATTTCTGCCAACCTGTGCTTGTTGTGAACAACATCATCTAGCAATGATCAACACTGGAACAGTAGTCTTGGCCGGCCAGTGTGGCCGAGCGGTTCTAGGCGCTTCAGTCTGGAACCGAGCGACCGCTACGGTCGCAGGTTCGAATCCTGCCTCGGGCATGGATGTGTGTGATGTCCTTAGGTTAGTTAGGTTTAAGTAGTACTAAGTTCTAGGGGACTGATGACCTCAGATGTTAAGTCCCATAGTGCTCAGAGCCATTTGAACCATTTTTTGAACAGTAGTCTTGTATCTGACCAAAATGAGTAAAAATGCTCTTCAAAACAAAAAACCAAGACATCCGCTACCCCGTCAATGTGGAAGATAAGATTAATCGTGTAGATCATCACCATCGGATAGCTGTTGGAAATGCTCCACAATGCACAAACTCTTCCAGTATCCATATGTTGCGAAGTATTCCACATTTTTGTCAATGACAAACATCGCCTCTGTATTTTATTTCTGCCAAACTATGTGTTGTGGGAGCTGCATAGTTTACACCATGCGATGTTCAGCTTTCTATCAGAGCCAATGTTGGTTTAGTACCTGACACAGACCGAAAAGTGGCGATAAAAAAACAAAGTGTATAGCAGTGTACAAAACTGTAGTGATACAGTGCTTGGATGAGTTAAAGCCGAAAAAACGATGTATTAAGCTATTTATGAAGGAAAAATTATGGAACCCTCTCTTATGATTGATAGTCGTTTCGATATGGTCTTCCTCCAGTACAGTCGATAAAACTATATGCAGGTCTGTGCAAGCGACTTTGACCACTTATTACCTGCTCCAGTAGAGTGCTATGTGTACGTAATATGCTCGATGTCAACACCCTGATGGTATTTGTTTTTTATATGCTGGAAGAAAGAGATGTGGTAAAATCTTATAGGAAGTTCTATTACAAGGGATGGTATGACTGGTTAAAATTTGAATTCAGATATTTCTCTCAAAACTACACAGATTTTGCTCATGAAACTAATAGAAATAGGCTATATCTGTTCTGGGGTCATGAATATTTTTATTTATTATTATGATTGTGTGTTAAAATAGGTGTTACCACTAGTCTTGTGTTATTTCATACTACATAACTTGTAATTATAAAGTAGACGCTAGTTGAATTATAGCTTGTTGTAGAATACAGAAATATAGATTTTTACCGACATGTGAGTAGACTGCATGAAACAGGCTGTGATGATCAAATTGCTTACAAAACTATAACCCAAGAATCTGCTGTACAATAGAAACTTTAAATGACAAGTCGGTAGAGGAGAAGTATGGAGCAAAAATGTCAAATGGAATCACACAGACAGTATTTGTTCTCTATGTAACAGAAGAGAGAGAGAGAGAGAGAGAGAGAGAGAGAGAGATGCAGTAATATCTTATGCGAGGTTCTATTACAAGACATGCTCTTATTATTTGTTTCATAAACGTAGGTGTCATATATCATCGCGTTGGTAAAATGGGACCTGCTATAGTGTGCAAAACTGCAACATCCACTTGAATTATAGCTTCTTGTTGTCGAACGTTAAATGAATGCGTTTTTCCCGATATGTGAGCTAATGGCGCGAAAGATTGTATTCTCTAACGCTACTTCACGTTTCTGTAATACACACGTGCATGAATAATTTATTTCAGACACTGATCTGAACGTGAGAAACGCTCTCAGGTCGTCTAATTTGTATATCAAGCTCAAAGAAATTTCTTAATGCAGATGTTTTTTCTTTGGAGTTTAAATTCTCCCTTTTTCTTCACTTCGATCATGGTTTCGAAATAACATGGACATTCTACAGTGATTGGTAGTTTTCACAGCAAAATATTGGAAGTTCTTTCTCCAAATTTTATATAGGTTGAATATGTATAGGCCTCTGCAGTCTCATCATTTTTAATCGTCGGGGATGCACTTCGCCGGATGGTACAAAATAATGAGATACAAATTGTATCCCGCAGTCGAATGTAAAGACTATACCGATTTTGCTCATAAAACTGAAAGGAAATGGACTGCAGCTATTTTCATGAAATGAGGACATTCATTACCATCGCAGTTGTGTTTTCCTTTTTAAAAGATGCTTGATTATAAGAGATACATTGATGTTAAATACAATTGTTACGGTGCAGCATTCTCCAGAATGGCGGTCGCTTGCAAGGAGGGGTGTGGCAGTGGCACTAAATTTACCTTTTGTGTTCTCAAAGGACTGTTGCCTCAAGGAGGCTGCGAGCCTGTAACAAGCCTACATATCCACCAGCAGAAGGGCGTACGCCACACAGCAGTACATGGCACGCGGTAGCAGCAGTTGAAGATTTGAAAATACTTGTCCCCCCCTCCCCCATAGGTGGATGGAAGGAGGGAAGGAGAGAAGGTAAGAGGAGATGTAAGAGGGCCTATAACCTTGCTAGTACCTGGCTGTAAGTTGATGAGGATGCTCGTTCAGCTACTGCCCATCTGCAGTCTTCTGATGTGACGATTGCCCCCCCCCCCCCCCCTTACTTGTGTTGCGCTACAGCCCATTTATTATGAGTGCTGTTTTTTTTCTTTTTAAGACAATTTCGATGTGTAATTAGAACAGTGATGAATTTACCGTTGGTTGTGATAGCGTGTATTGGCTTCGATTACCTGGGATGCAGGGTGATAGTTGAGCAGGCACCTGTAGCGAACTCTGATGTCAAACGGTGATAGATAATGTTCTCAGCTGTATGCTTACAAATAATGCTCTTATTAAACTCCTCTCTGTCCAACACCACCATCTCGCTAGTTGAATACATTTCCCACCAGCAAAATAAAGATAGTACCTTACAACCCAGCCTTTTTCCCCATCAGCTTGTAGGTGAAGGGTAGAATTTGAGTGTGCCTGCCACTAGTTTTGAATCATATTGTGAAATTTTTTCCCAGCAGCATAATACCTGTTGTATGGCATCATCAATTTTAAGGTGTATTGCGATTTTAAGCACTCCTTGTGTAGCGCTATACATATAATTGTGTGATTAGGACCATCTTTATGATTAAGTATTTAATTAGGTCTGATCTTTACTTCAGTTTCCCAACCAAAATAAATAAAGTACACTAATGTAACCTTCCTCTCCTGCATCTGGATAGTTTCCACGTGTTGGGTGGTGCACTTGCGCTTTCTGTCCAGAAGAACCAGGGTTCGAGTCCCGGAAAGGGCACTGCCATAATTGATTTCCCGCCAATTCCAGGGCAGGGAGTGGGGTGGGACGTCGGCACAGCTATGGACGAAGACATTCCCCCCAAAATTCGAAATTCCCACCAGTAGGGTAGTAGGGTGACGGGTAGGGGGGAGGGGGAGGGAGTGGAAACCCACATGCTGACAGACGAAAATACGTGACGCCATCTGCGGAGCGGGAGTGGGGGAAGGTGGAGGATGGTGGTAATTGATTGATAAGTTTAATTAATTCGCATATCAGTTTGATATAAAAATTGCACCTGGAGCCACAGTCAGTACCCTACAACTTTTGTGATGGTCAATTGTGTTGTTACTAGTTAGAATCCACATAACTGGTGCATGCATTTGTGTTGTTCTTTAGTGTGTGCTACCACAGAGTTTGTACAAGTGTCGGTATGGGGACTTGTCAAAATACGGTATCTTGTAAGCGACTCGCAGTAGGATTCTGCAATAAATACCACCAACATTCTAATTAACCGTAATTGAGTTCTGCTAATACCAACAGGCATTGTTCAATTTAAAAAGTGTGACCTTGCAAAAAAAAAAGTACATCTCCTATTATTACAATGTGTTTATTTGTTAGCAATACGAGCCCCTGACTACTAACCCACTCTTGTGAAAACCATACGTTAACAGGACTTCCCATTTACGCAATATCTGCGATGTAAGTTTTAGGTGATTAATCATGTGTACTGCAATTGTTAATAAGAAAATATGTTATACCCGAAGCTAGTAAACTGCTTTTGTAATTCGTTTGGAACATATTGCAGAATTTGGTTTCTCGGTATAGATGGACTTTTCCTAATTTTGCACTGTTTTAGTAGAAAAAAATATTAAATTCTTGCAACTAGTAAATGGTTTATTATCAAAAGAAAGGAACATACGAATATTTCTAATATACTGGGGAAACTGTACTGTAGAAATAAATTTTATCAAGATACCAATTAGAAAGAAAACGATATTCAACTAGTTACCCGTTCCTTCCTCTAGGATCTGTTGACTTTATCCTCTCATTAATTAACGTCCTTATTAGGCATTATCAACTATCACTTTTAGAGACGGAAAACTTTTGGTGTGATCATTTAAGTTGCTTCAGCAGCTTCATCTGTTGGAGAGCAACGCATTAAAAACATCTACCGAGGTGCAGCTGTGCACGACGGAGATGAACAGGGACGATAAATTCCTATCTGCGTTGCTCAGTTTACCTAAAAAGACTGAATCACGTTTTACTCTTACAAAGAAAATATAAAGTATTACTTTTATGCAGTTCTGAAAGTGTTTGCGCATGCAACCCATCCATTTAACGGCAGCAGATTTTGCGCCGAAGACGCCCACATTACTTTACCTTACAACAGGCTTCCGCTAATGGAGGTGCAAGCCAACGTAGGACCGGACCACTTACTGTAACACGTTTGTTATGACCATCAAGTGCCCACACCAATAAACGAGCCGAAAAATGACCCCGATACCTGTTGCAATCGCTGCTGGTAGTCGCAATCGGACACGAAGAAATACATGTCTGCAGGAAAAGCTAACAGAAAAAATGCTCTGCCAATGAAACTCCATTTATTTGCTTTGCATTTAGAAGTTCGTAAACTAAGAGAGGAGAAGTGCTTATAGTCTTGTTGACCTCAGTATGACGTCTCCAGATGTGTTTGTCGTCTCTGCCGAGTCCCACCTGCACTTCGTACTGCGGTTTCAGGTGTCCGTCCCGTACGTGTGAGTTGAAATAAATGTATATCGGGGCTATTCTGGGTGTGACAGTTAGTAGAAAATACTTATCTTCGTTTATCGGCGAACTCCTATGCTGCAGTGGCCTCAAAAGAATTGCGAATATTTGCTCCACCAGGTTTGCTGCAACTCCCCGAGTTCTTCAAAGTGTAGCTAACGGTTTCGTACGCCAAGGGAAATTTTAAGTAATCAGGTTGACACGAAGTTTTCACTTTCACAATTAATGTTTATTGCACAATACTTAAACAAAGCTGACTCTCTCAAAAACTGTAGCAAAACTGACTCTTGCAAGGCTGATTCGCCACTAATTAAATAATTACAGGTGATGTCATCCATTTTTACAAACAGGAAATTTAAGGATTACAATCAAAAACTTTCCGTTGTTTACAAACTGACAATAGAAAATTAAACATTAATTCGCTCCTTCCACGCTGCAAGTTAAGTTTTGCTTAGTTCTTAGCTTTTTGTGCTGAAATTCACAAAATGTGTTCACTAACAATGCTTTTTACAAAGTCGCTTGTATGTTGAGAGTTACTAACTGGAAAATGTTAGTAACATGTACATGAGTTCTTTACGTAAGTACAAACGATAGGCTTGTTTCACTTACTGTGAAAATTTTTCTGGAATTACAAAATGAGAATTATTTACGCTTTATGTTCAAACATTGATTAGTTACAGTCGAAACAGAAGAGAGAATTTTTGCACTCGGTATAATTGAGATGAAATTAATGACAGAATATGAAGCAATGTAAAATATGTTTTTTAAAATGGCCACTAAATGAAAAAGAATGTTACAAGATTCATATAAGCCTGTAAATGTGCCATCTTGACATCTGATGTCAATACTTCATGCTGTACCTATCCTAAAGATTATATACTGGTGCGTTTCAAACTGAACATTGGTTTATTTAACTAGTTAGTATGAATTGTGCCATAATACAAAAAACTGCTCATTTATTTCAGAAAACTACTCCATATACGTGTCTCTGAGTGAAGATACGTGATGTATGATCAAATATTAGAGACAATTACGTAATACTGAAAGGTAAGGTTGTCTCAAGTCAAAGGTTTGTTTGGGTGCCACTGCTCTACTAAGTACGGTCCTCTGCAGTGTAATATTATTTCCTTGCCTTCTTCCAACCGCTAAACTGACTGACACTGTCAATTACCGGGGGATCTAAGGCTTATTGTGGACTCTTTCGGGTCCCTCTCGAGGTTACTGTTAGGTGTTTTACTTTAGTTAGAGTTTCCGCTGATTTTTCGCCACTAATGTAACCGCACAGTCGTGGTTCTCTTTGTCCATTTATGCGTATTAAGTCACACTTATTTGTTTTGGGGATCATTTGCCAGCCCCTGCACAAACTGTCCATCTTTTGTAACCATCAGCAAATTACCCAGCTCTGTGGTACAAATCGCTTAAGTAATTTAATGATCTTGGGGTTAACTGCGTAACCAGCTGCTGCCTTTAATTGTATCAATAATGGCACGCTATCTTTACCAGCACTGCTAAATTTACTAACAACATACATAAATTGTGGTAATCTATATCCCGAGCAAAACCAGTAGGACAAACATGAATAAAATTACATCGAGTAGTAGGCGTTACACATCGCAATAACAGTGTTCCCCACTGCAAACACTTTGCAATATTCTCTCAATACTTGTGGGCCTACGAAGAAGTTCTTAAATCTACTAACCACTTACTAACGGTAGGGTATTGTCCATAACTGTAAATATACTTTCCACCATTTCCAGCCTTTGTGGAATGAGATTTATGTGCAGGCAACATCTTATTTCCTTAGATCTCACTAATGCATTACGTTTTCTCCTTTCCACTCAAATTTAAGATTTTACGATTGGGATAATGCACTGGTTTCACGATTCAGTTAATCCACCTGCGTGCAACCAGAACAGGTATTATATGAACTGCCGCCAAGGCACACCTCCATAGTTGCTGAGACGACTTTATGGCGAATATTCAGCCATTGCCAGAAATACTTCGTGAAGTGCCGACACTGTTTTCATAGTCGCTTTTCAGCTTCATAGGCATTTTTGCATGTTCCCTTTCTTTCCTTGAGCTTGTAGAAGAGTCACTCAACAAAAAAAAAAACGAATTTTTTAAAGGAATATATAACTAGAATAGAATACAACACTTACTCATTATTCGACGTAATCCCTCTGAAGTTCTATGCACTTATGAAAGGGCTTCACAAGCAAAGAATTCCTGAGGGTATGTGCGTAACCTGTTATGCAATGCTGCCTGGACTTTCTCACCATCAGCGGACTTTGAGGGGGCCAAATTGTGGGAATACGAATGAGGGAGGGGGGGGGGTGGATGGGGGGGGGGGGCTGGGGGGCTGGGACAAGCAGACGAACCTGTACCTATCGTGACTCTAGCAGTGTGTGGCCTCGCCTTGTCCGGCAGTAACAGAACGCCACTGGATGTAAGTCCACACCGTTTCCCCAAAATTGCTAGTTTCACATTTTCGCGCACAAGGGTTGCGTACGTCTCACTGTTCACATTTTGACCTTTCGGCGTGCAGTGCTCGAGAACACATTTATTATGGTCCTTAAACTGTCAACATGAACAAGGCAGCAGTTCTCCCAGTTCGCACCTTCTTAGGATTTTGGAAGCGAAGAATGTCGCCACTCCATTGAAACCTGTTTTTCATTCACGTTCGTAAAAATGCACCAAAATTTTATGTCTCGTTACAATACAGCGAAGAAACGCGTACTCTTCAGCCTCTCACTGTCGCAATAACTCCCTGTACACACTCATGCGCCTTTCTCTCTTTCCTGGGGACCCACATCACAACACTTTCTTGAACATCAGTACGTCATGAACAATATGGTGGGCTGATCCGACACTAATGTTCATCGTTGCTGCGATATCAATCATCGTAATACGCTTGTTTTCCCGTATAAGTTCATCATCTGTCACAATGTTCTCCGTGACAACACAGCCAGGGCGTTCTGGGCGTGGCGAATGTGCAACGTTGTTACAACCCGTTTAACTTATCTTTCCATTCCTACAGATGTGTTTGAATAAAGCAAATTTCACCATATTTCACTGCCATCCCACGGTGAATTTCGATTGTTTTGAAACCTTCAGCTAACAGAAATCTATAAAACCTGGATGCTTCATATTGGTTCAAATCCTCAAGGATGCCGCCATCTTGTGCTATTGATCCGAGCTTCCCACTTGCGAGGCAGGCTTGGCAACCTTATCTCATTTCAGTTCTGGGTTCCCACCAAAAAAATAACAAAGAAGCGCAAACTTTGCCGCAGTTTGGATTGTTTATAAAAAATTTCCGGTAAATTATAAATTATGAATCTAATTGTCTTGAGATGTGTAAGCACCCAGTGCTTCAATTAGCTACTCCGTCAGAGTACCAGCACGTGAAGAAGACACATTGCATCGGTTCCACATTTTTCTTGGATTGACACTCAGTTATACCAGAGCTTGTTGCTTGCCTCTTCCTACGTAACTGAACTTCATATGTTTTGATATCTTGCATGTGGATCAGTTGCTTCACTAACTTTTCTCATAAAATTATATTTCTGCTAGGATTTAGTCCTATACATATGGTGGTCATTAGGAAAGTAAGATCAGATCGGTCGCGAAATGGAAACCACAGGGAAAATCACAAACGTTTTATTTGCTACTGTTAACTACACCTCCCAACTACGTCTCTACATAGTCGCCACTCCCACTTTGACATTTGTCGTAGTGTTGTACCAACTTGCCAATACCGTCGTCATCAAAAGCAGCCACCTGTGCTTTCCGCCACTTATCTACGCTTGTCTGTAGCTCTTTGTCTGTGCCACAATTTTGTCTTCATAACCAACCGTTCATGTGAGCAGAGATGAAACGCAGAGGGAGCCACTCCGAGCTGTATGGTGGGTTGTTATTGCTGCGCTCTACCAAAATTACGTTTCAGTAGTTTTGGTGTAGTAGTTTTACATAAATGACGTAGTAAATGGTAGGATTACTGGTAGTATTTGTAGAATTGGTAGGGAAACGAACACAAATGAATGTGTGAGAAAGAAAATGGGAGCTGATGCCTTCTCTTTTTTTTTGTTTGCTTGTTTGTTTCGCACTTAAAACCGCACATTGTTCAAAGTTAGTACATTGTTTTTTTTACAGCGTTACAAAATATGAATTGCACAACATAAATTAAATTGGTTGATCGCGTGCCCTTTGGGTATTTATATAACAGATTATTTTTGGTGCAAGTGCAGTTTACATGCACAAACATTGGAATGTCTTTATAATAATTGTTATTTGGCGTTTTCTAGCGCTATATGGAAAATATGTGTTGTTCACTTTATTTCTACTGCAACATCCCTCTGTTTCACTCTACAAATCAATAATTTTCGAATGAAATCTGTCAGTTTTAATTTTGTTACAAATAGGTTCATTTTTATGTAACAGACAGGAGGAAAAATGTTCCATACGTTATGCCACTCTTTATACAGGGTAATTCAGAAGTAATGGTGAACATTCAGGAATATTACAGGAATGATCATTCGAAACAAAAAAGCCATGTCTCTAAAATGGATGACTTAAGAGCTATTACCAATTCTTGACCTTAGATACTGCGAAACAAATCTCTTTTACCGCAAGCTCTTTGCTTTCATATTCTGAGAAGTGGTAATATGGACCTAAACAAGAAAAATATGTCCAGTAAACAAGTGCTGTAAAACGCATACCTTAAGAGCTGTGAGCACTTGTTCATCTTCGCTACTTTGAAAAACAACTACCCTAATGAACAAGTGCTCATAACTTCTAAAGTATGCATTCTAGAGCACACGTTTACTGGTCTTTTTTTCTTGTTTCCATCCATACTATCACTTCCCAAAATATAGGAAGCAAAGAGCTTGCAATAGAACAGATTTGTTTCACGGTATTGAAGATCAAGAATTACTCATAGCTCTTAAGCGGTGCTTTTTAGAGTCCATGTTTAATTGACTTTTTTGTTTCGAATAATCATTCCTGGTATGTCCCTGAATATCGACCAACACTTCTGAGACACCCTGTACATCCTCATTCAGTTTACAGACGGTTCACTTCTTTCGGTTTCTGGAGAATATAATACGAGACTGAGCGCGTACGTAAAGAAAGCGGTCGTCATGGAGTAATGGCCGCTAATTATGCAACTCACCTGCTGTTCAGGTAGTATGAGTACGATCTTAAATGACCAAAGCTACTAGGAAAGTTACCGTCATCTACACTTACTTATGACAGACTACGATAAACTACGGTAGTTTTACAGCTCTAGGGTGATCAAACACTTCCCAGCAAGAAAGCTGCGGGAGTGTCCTCATTGCCCCTACAGTTTGTGGCCGAGAACTGTGATAGAGAAGGAAATGCATGACTGTTATTATGTGGTGTTGCATGAAAAAATGATGCAGGCACCCGTACTTGGCTTCTTCACGTGCCCACTGCGCGATCATAACTGAAAAGAGCGATGTTATACGATCGATTGACATACTAGAGATACTGTCCAACACAACTGTGTGCAAACCTTCGTTGGGTTTAACTGTGGTTTACATTCTGTGACCGATCGAGCCTTACTTCCTGAATAGTTGTGCCTCTCTGCAGCTCAATGACTCCTCTGTAAGCTGAGGAGCGATCTGTTCTTTCCGTAACCCTGTCTTCATTCCAATCTGTATTTTCGTTGTTTGACTGTAAATACAGGGCTATTACAAATGATTGAAGCGATTTCATAAATTCACTGTAGCTCCATTCATTGACATATGGTCACGGCACACTGCAGATACGTAGAAAAACTCATAAAGTTTTGTTCGGCTGAAGCCGCACTTCAGGTTTCTGCCGCCAGAGCGCTCGACAGCGCAGTGAGACAAAGTGGCGACAGGAGCCGAGAAAGCGTATGTCGTGCTTGAAATGCACTCACATCAGTCATTCGTAACAGTGCAACGACACTTCAGGACGAAGTTCAACAAAGATCCACCAACTGCTAACTCCATTCGGCGATGGTATGCGCAGTTTAAAGCTTCTGGATGCCTCTGTAAGGGGAAATCAACGGGTCGGCCTGCAGTGAGCGAAGAAACGGTTGAACGCGTGCGGGCAAGTTTCACGCGTAGCCCGCGGAAAATTGGCTCATGCCAGAACTGGAGACCGACAGCGCCCACTTCATCTTTCAACAGGATGGTGCTCCACCGCACTTCCATCATGATGTTCGGCATTTCTTAAACAGGAGATTGGAAAACCGATGGATCGGTCGTGGTGGAGATCATGATCAGCAATTCATGTCATGGCCTCCACGCTCTCCCGACTTAACCCCATGCGATTTCTTTCTGTGGGGTTATGCGAAAGATTCAGTGTTTAAACCTCCTCTACCAAGAAACGTGCCAGAACTGCGAGCTCGCATCAACGATGCTTTCGAACATATTGATGGGGACATGCTGCGCCGAGTGTGGGAGGAACTTGATTATCGGCTTGATGTCTGCCGAATCACTAAAGGGGCACATATCGAACGTTTGTGAATGCCTAAAAAACTTTTTGAGTTTTTGTATGTGTGTGCAAAGCATTGTGAAAATATCTCAAATAATAAAGGTATTGTAGAGCTGTGAAATCGCTTCAATCATTTGTAATAACCCTGTACAATAAGTGCTTGATTTGTGACGGCATGGAGCGTTCCGCCATACTGGTACCTGTGATGAAAAAAAAAATCGGAATCGTGGATGTTGATATGAGGAGGATAAAACTTTTTCTGAGGTTGAAGCAAAGTAAAACAAAGTTAATATTTTCACTTTTAAAATGCTCAGAAGAGCGTGAAAATAAAGTTTTAAGAAATCTAAATTTCAAACACATCCCCTGGAAGCTCACAGTACTGGAAAGTCTTCTCTTACGAATCAAGCCTCTCAACCGTTTCCATCTGCTCGGCCGTACACGTACACGATCTCAGCTTGTTCCAATACTGCGCCATTTTACTGTTTACAGTACACCGAGCTAATCACACAGCCTGAAACACACAAAGGACACACGGTACATGGTCAGAGAAATTTCCACTCGTCAGCGCCGTCTACCGTGGCAATGATGCATTTCCGAACATAGGTTCATAGGACATTTCTCCCTCCATTCCCACCGTCCCTGTAGTTTGTCGATTTTTTTTAGTCTTCACCCTATGTGTGATTCTCCGGGTTATAGTGAAAAGGGTAGTGGAAATATCTTATTTGAAAACAATGATGTCGTATAAATTAAGTCGAACTCATTCCTAAGATTTATCGGCCTAGAAAAATAAATCGACAAAATGAAAGGTGAAAGTGGTGTGAAATTCTCAGAAAAATGTAGGTTATTGAACGACACCAGTAATTTGTATATATAAAAGGGAATGTCAAGACTGACAGAGTGACAGACTCGTCATTGCCCAGCCCAAACCGCTACGGAGAGGAAATTTGGAGAAGGTATGGGTCTTACACTGTGGGCATCGTTTATGAACGGTACTCTCGAAATTCCAATCCTAAGCGGTCAAACATGGGATGAAGTGTTTGTTTGAAAAAGTAGCTATTAATGCAATATTGAAGCTAGACCTACTAAAATTGGTGTTTGCTTTCTCGGTTAAAAATAAAGAAATAAATGTTTCAGTATTTTTGGAAATTTAACCCTATGGGGGTGAAGTAGTGGGTGAAAGCACTGTTTGAAAATATATCATTATTACACGACTACTAAAATATTTTTAAAGCTACGTCTATGAACATTGGTATTTGACTTCTCGATTACAAATAAAAAATATTTGTTTAAGTGTATTTGGATGTTGAACCCTAATGGGCTAAAATAGGGGATGCGACCTTTTATGGAAGCATTTGTAAAGCCAAATCCATCCGCGTGGGACAGCCGCGCGGTTTGAGGCGCCTTGTTACGGTCCGTGCGGCTCCCCACGTCGGGGGTTAGAGTCCTCCCTCAGGTATGGGTGTGTGTGTTGTTCTTAGTGTAAGTTAGTTTAAGCTAGATTAAGTAGTGTGTAGGCTTAGGGACCGATAACCTCAACAGTTCGGTCCCGTAAGACCTTACACCAAAAATTTCCAAAAGATAACCTATGAAATTTAAATTTGACTTCTCAGTTAGAAAAAGAAAGGGTTTCACTGCTTTTGGAAAACCAGCCCGTACGGGGTTGAATCGGGGGATCAATGTTTTTATGGAAATGTTTCACTGTGCAGGCATTTTTGCAGCTAATATTGGTACAATATCTAAAAAAATGGCTCTGAGCACTATGGGACTCAACTGCTGTGGTCATAAGTCCCCTAGAACTTAGAACTACCTAAACCTAACTAACCTAAGGACAGCACACAACACCCAGCCATCACGACGCAGAGAAAATCCCTGACCCCGCCGGGAATCGAACCCGGGAACCCGGGCGTGGGAAGCGAGAACGCTACCGGGTACAATATCTATATTACCATTTGTAAAAGTAGCAGATCGTCCAGGAACTGTATGGCAACGGTTGCTTAATGTGACGACAATTCTGTGAATGAATTGGGGCGGGGGGGGGGAACACGGCTGAAGCGTTTAATGAAAATATTTCATTGCGAAAGCATTTCAAAGCTAAATCTTTGAAAATTGGTGCTTGACATCTCGGCTAGAGACGAAAAAATACGTTTTCACTGTTTTCGGAAATTCAACTCCTAAGAGGGTGAAACATTGTCAGACTGATTCACTGACTCGTCATCGCCCGGCCAAAACGGCGGATAGAAACTTGAAGTTTGGAGAGGTTGTGGATCTGATACTGTAGGCATCGCTTAAAGAAGGATTTTCCGAAATTCCACTCCTAAGGGCCGAAATAGTGGATGAAAATCTCTTTGAAAATATGTCGCAATTAAGGGAATTTTGAAGCTAGAACTAAGAAAACTGATATTTGATTTCCCACTCAGAAAATAAAAAATATGTTTTAGCATTTTTGGAAATTCAACCACTAAGAGGGTAAAATAGTTGGTGAAGCTGCATAAACATTCACTCAGACCCTGATAAGATTTGAAAGTGGTACAAAGATTGACAGCTTGCTTTAATCGTTCAAAAATTTAAAATTGTGCGCTTCACAAAACGAAAAACGTAGTATCTATGACTATAATGACTGTTGGTATCAGCTAACTCATACAGATACCTATGTGTAACACTTTGTAGGGACATGACATGAAATGATCACATAAGTTCTGTTGTGGGTAAATCAGGTGGTAGAAAAATGGTTCAAACGGCTCTGAGCAATATGGGACTTAACTTCTGAGGTCATCAGTCCCCTAGAACTTATAACTAGTTAAACTTAACTAACCCAAGGACATCACACACATCCATGACCGAGGCAGGATTCGAACTGCGACCGTAGCGGTCGCTCGGTTCCAGACTGTAGCGCCTAGAAGCGCTCGGCCACTGCGGCCGGCCCAGGTGGTAGACTACTATTTATTGGTAGAGTGCTGGAGAAGTGCAATCAGTCTACAAAGGAGATATGTTACAAATCGCTCATGGGACCGGTTCTAGAATGTTGTTCAAGTATGTGGGACCTGCACCAAATAGGACTAACGGGGGATATTGTACGTACGCAGTTGAGGGCAGTTCGAAACTTCACAGGTTTGTTTGATCTGTGGGACACTACAGGAGCTGAACTGGAAGATTTTTGAAAATAGGCTAAAGTATCCTGAGAAAGTGTATTAACAAAGTTTCAAGAACTGGCTTTAAATGATGACTATAGGAATATACTACAACCCTTACGTATGGCTCACATAGGGAAATTGGTGATGATATTAGAATAATTACTGAATGCACAGACATTCAAACAATCATTCTTTACGCACTCCAAACGTCAATGGAACGAGAAGAAACAACAGTAATTGGAACAACTGGATGTATCCTCCATGCCGTGCAACTCACAGGGCACAGATGTAGAGGCAGATTTTAGTGGACGAGTGTGTCAGAACTACCAACAGAGATGCCTAGTTGGGCAGCGAGGTGCTGAATTGCTATCCGTCAATCACCTCGAATGAGAGTGTCAACACGTTCCAACATTGCAGGAGTTACAGCTGTGTGCGGCCGACTGGCACGAGGGAGATGGGATAGGTTTACGCGACCTTCGACCATTATTCGAGGATGACAAACGCCTCGCCCAACGACTCGCGGTGCTTTTGTTCACTGCTAGAACTCCGCAGACATTCTGCAAGCGCATATGAATATCTACAATACTCTGGTTTTCTACCAAAAGAAACCCAAAGACAGCTCTCTGCTTCGAATCCAGATGCCATTTGGAAAGCTACATACTGTGCCGCCACATACCGGATCTTCATGAAACTATACGTATTGAACCGTGAATATTAGACGAAGTCCCACAAGAAGCTCCACAATTTTTCGAGCGAATTTAGCCGACGAAAAAAATGTTTCGTTGCTTATTGAACGCCTCTGGAGGCACGGAAGTACGGTGAGACTGCCAGGTACGGCCGTCAGCGGAGCGCGCAACGGGCTTCTCGGCGGCCAGATGCAGGTGTGCGATGAGAGTGACGGATGGCGTGCCTGCTCGTAGGCGGACGAGGCGTCCAGCGATGCTGGCGACAACGGCTCCGCTACCTCGCTAGGCGCGGGCACAGTCGCTCGGCAGATTTCGCGGCCGGCCCATCTGGGCACGCACATCTCGCGGTGTCTGGCAGAGGGTGCGGGGCGCGGCCGTCTATTTGCGGCGCCGCAACGCATGCATTATGCAGCCTCCGCCGCCGGCGATACTCATTCATATGTATCTCGCCTGGGCGTCCGGCGCCGCTGGGTGGTCCTCGCGCCCGCCCCGCCAGACAGCGCTGCCACCGCTAATTCCCGCTGCATGGGACGCGCGTCGCTGCGTGACGCGACTGGCGGATGGCTGCCAGTCATCAGGGCCCGCCTCGCTCATCGGCAGTGCGCGCCCGTCGCTCCCCAACAAATACGACTTGCTGTAGACAGCTTCCGTCCCCGTCGCAGGCACGTGCAGAGCTGAAATAAACGCATAATGGCCGACTACGTACTTTGTTTGTAATGTAAGCACGCCAGACAGGTATTAGTCACCTCCTTAAAATAGCACACTGGTCGCTTTGGAGCGCTGTAGATAACGTAGGAGACCTTCCACCGCTGGTGATTGTAATTAAAATGCATCTGCTTTCGGAGGAGTCGTCGGTCTTGCTACAATGGTGACACCAGTTTCCATCAGATCAACGGAGTTAAGCGCTGTCGGGCTGGGCTAGCACTTGGATGGGTGACCATCTGGGAATGCCAAGCGCTGTTGGCAAGTTGGCTGCACACAGCCGTTATGAGGGCAATACAGGAGCTACTTGATTGACAAGTAGCGGCTCCTGTCACGAAAACAGGCAATGGCTGCGAGATATGGGTGCTGAGGACTCAATATCTGATGCAGTGACACCTGTCGGCTGGGTATGAGACGGAGGTCTGTCGGTACCATTGGGCCTTCCGAAGCCTGTTCAGATGGAGTACTGTCGGAAACGAGTGTGGACTGTAATTATCGTATGGCAGTGAAACTTGGCAGATACTGTATGCGTTAATGCGGAACCAATTTATGCTGAATAAAAAATTAATTTCCAACTCTAGCCACCAGGTGCAAATCTGGCACTGTACTCTATTTGTATGATACGCACACTGTCATTTGACAAGCCATAACGTGAGTGAACAGTATTGTGGCGGTTATTGTGTATCATCAACATCGACAAATGCAGTGAATGTGGATGATATGATACTCTATGGTATTCTGCGGTTTCAATTCACTCTGTTTTTCTTAGCAGTTGCATTGATTTGATTTTGTAAATGATACTGACAATATTATACACATGTATAATGCATTATTCATACTACAACTTCTCCCAGATAATTATTTTGTTCAAATTGCACAAGAATTCCACCTGACGTAGTGTAATAATGTTGACTGTAAGTCGTGTTCATATCACTAAAAGTACAGATCGTACATCAGAGCTTTTATAGTTTTTGTCTTCGATGTATTTAATTATTTTCAGCAAATTGATCATGAAAAGGAACCACAGAATACCACCCGCACACAACACTGACGTATGCTACCAGAAATATTTTTCTCCGTGATTCGTGCGTAGTTTTTAATTTTGGCCTCATACATCAGCAATGAAATCCTGTTCAACAATAAATACCATCAGCACCGTTCTTAAAAAATGCAGTCTGATTCGATTAATTTTTTTCTTTTATAAATCGAGTTCAGTACCACCGGTGCACATTTATTTCTTACACATCGGAATATTGTTTGCAGATTCAAGTAATTTAAATTTGCCGCTGTGATACAAGTTAAGATAGAGGATTTCTTTTTTAATTAAGATTTTCCTTTGCTCAATAAATAATAACCATTTAAATTGATGCCACCAATAAAAAATTATTGAATTGTTTTGCAAATTAGTTTAACACAAACCCATGCTATTTTCAACTAGAAGTACAGACGAAGTTGCTATATAATAGCAACTAACAGTAGCTTCGCTTCTTGCTGCTATGATAAAACAATTAATACAAAATTATTATTAAAAGAGGAAGTGAATTTTCGATAAGTAATCATAAATAGATTTAATGCATTTGGCTCTATTTGTTTTTACCAGCAAATGAACATAAAAGTACAATAATTTTCCATTAAATGTTTTTCATTCAACAGACCTCAAATCGATTCGCGTCTTGCGTCGACGACGTTCATCAGAAGAAGACGACAAAAGGGTACAAAACAAAAGAAAAGAATGGCATAGATTAACAAAGAATGTGAAACAAATATTGTCTCTGTTTTACATAATTATCATCTTTTTAAGAAATAATTACATAATTGAATGAATATTATTGAGTTACGTAATTTTCCACACTTTCATATTCCACTCGTAATATATATATATATATATATATATATATATATATATATATATATATATATATATATATATATATATCGTGGACGTTATAGTGTGGCTATCGAGAAGAGGCCGTGCGCTGTTAGTAAAACTGCTTCAAGGGAACGGCACCAATTACAGCGCTGTATTGAGACAATATGGCCAACTGAAAGACCTGAGCAGAAGCACTATTTCATTAAATAGTTTCAAGAAGAAGATAATGAAATTCAAAAACAGGGATGAGCTTAGTTGTGCCACCTGGAAGCGGTAGGCGTCCTATGCCGTTGAAAGTTATTGACAAGGCTACTGTTGTTGTAACTGATCTCACAGCATGTATCCCGGGTAATGCCAGTGCCTGCGCAGACCCACGAGAATTGTTTATCCCATGCTCAACAGTATGGATTGTTTTGCCGTCTATTTTGAACTGGTACCCGTAACAGATCTACGTATATGGTGCAGCAGCTGAAACCTCATGGCCCACAGCAACCTTATGCACAGCAAGCGGTTTAATAGTACTCCAGATTCGGTATTTCTATATATTCACTGATTCCTGTAGTGTAAAATGTGTCTAATTATTCAACAGATAATCGCCCGGCCACATGTCATTAGCTTTGATCAGTGCCAGAAACCGAAGAGCAAGTTCATAACGTTGCTGCGGGCATGAGGTTTCAGATGCTGCACCATATAGATCTGTTACATGTACCAGTGTAAAATAGACCGCAAAACATTCCATACTGTTGAGCATTGGATGAACGATTCTCGTGACACTGCACAGGCGCTAGCACTACCCGGGGCACATACTGTGAGATCAGTTACAGCAACAACAACCTTGTCAATAACTTCCAATTGCGCAGGATGCCTTCCTCTTCCAGGTGCCACAATCTAGCTTATCCCCATTTCTGAATTTCAGTATCTTCTTCTTTAAACTATTCAATGAAATCGGGCTTCTCCGCAGATAAATCCACACATACGGTGAGTGCAATGCTGCCATTCTCATGAAGCAGTTTCACTAACAGCCCACAATCTGTCTTCTCGATAGCATCTTCGTTCTCGGTCTGTTTTTCTGTGAAGAGAATACACCCAGAGGGCCTGCCAGGTGTACTATGAGGTCTGCGCGCTATCGAGACCTCCTTCTACAGCAAGTGATTCTTGCTGTGTAAGAACTCAAGGTTCAGGAGTGGAATTAAAATACAAGGTGAAAGGATATCAATGATACGATTCGCTGATGACATTGCTATCCTGAGTGAAAGTGAAGAAGAATTAAATGATCTACTGAACGGAATGAACAGTCTAATGAGTACACAGTATGATTTGAGAGTAAATCGGAGAAAGACGAAGGTAATGAGAAGTAGTAGAAATGAGAACAGCGAGAAACTTAACATCAGGATTGATGGTCACGAAGTCAATGAAGTTAAGGAATTCTGCTACCTAGGCAGTAAAATAACCAATGACGGACGGAGCAAGGAGGACATCAAAAGCAGCCTCGCTATGGCAGAAAAGGCATTTCTGGCCAAGAGAAGTCTACTAATATCAAATACCGGCCTTAATTTGAGGAAGAAATTTCTGAGGATGTACGTCTGGAGTACAGCATTGTATGGTAGTGAAACATGGACTGTGGGAAAACCGGAACGAAGAGAATCGAAGCATTTGAGATGTGGTGCCATAGACGAATGTTGAAAATTAGGTGGACTGATAAGGTAAGGAATGAGGAGGTTCTACGCAGAATCGGAGAGGAAAGGAATATGTGGAAAACACTGATAAGGAGAAGAGACAGGATGATAGGACATCTGCTAAGACATGAGGGAATGACTTCCATGGTACTAGATGGAGCTGTAGAGGCCAAGAACTGTAGAGGAAGACAGAGATTGGAATACGTGAAGCAAATAATTGAGGACGTAGGTTGCAAGTGCTACTCTGAGATGAAGAGGTTAGCACAGGAAAGGAATTCGTAGCGGGCCGCATCAAACCAGTCAGTAGACTGATGACAAGAAAAAAGGAAAAAGAACTCAACTGTATAGAGTCCACTGTTTTCACGTAAGATGGTGAATAGTAAAATTAGCGTATCCTTTTTTAATTTTCTACCCACATGCAGTTACTAATCCATTACATATGAAAACATTTTGTGCGACTTCCACGAATTCACAGTGCCAGCACATTGGAACTAATTTTTTTTCCAGCTCAAACCGGTTTCGCATTAACGCTTTTGCATATCTGCGAAGTTTCGGTGCCATATGATAATTACAGCCAACACTGGACCTGCATGAGTAGCTGCTCTGTAATTATAACCACCACGTAAGATGGTGAATAGTAAAATTAGCGTATCCTTTTTTAATTTTCTGCCCACATGCAGTTACTAATCCATTACATATGAAAACATTTTGTGCGACTTCCACGAATTCACAGTGCCAGCACATTGGAACTAATTTTTTTTCCAGCTTAAACCGGTTTCGCATTAACGCTTTTGCATATCTGCGAAGTTTCGGTGCCATACGATAAATACAGCCAACACTGGACCTGCATGAGTAGCTGCTCTGTAATTATAACCACCACGTAAGATGGTGAATAGTAAAATTAGCGTATCCTTTTTTAATTTTCTGCCCACATGCAGTTACTAATCCATTACATATGAAAACATTTTGTGCGACTTCCACGAATTCACAGTGCCAGCACATTGGAACTAATTTTTTTTCCAGCTTAAACCGGTTTCGCATTAACGCTTTTGCATATCTGCGAAGTTTCGGTGCCATACGATAAATACAGCCAACACTGGACCTGCATGAGTAGCTGCTCTTTAATTATAACCACCTGGTAAGTGGTATGTTTGTGTCATTCGCTTATATGGACTCAAAGCGTTAACATTCATCAGCCTCTTTTAATGTGTGATGACGTGGAGTACAGTTCATTCACATATGTTATGCGAAATGATGATGGACAGCGTGCTTGATGGGAATTGCTACATACAGGACGGTCAAAAATATGGAAACACAGTGACAAATCCATGATTGAACATAGACGCAGATGCTAGCCAAGCCTTCAGATGCCGCTGTTGTATTTGACAGCGAACGGCACCTTTGCAATGCCCTCAGTACGTTGCAAAAGTCAGTCGTGGTTCGAACAAGATTCTGTGCAATTTTGAGTTAATTATGTTGGAGCTAATTGAATTCGAACTTGGGTGTTTGAAGAGTTATCGTATCGAAGATTTATGTCACACAAGGACAGAAGGAAAACACCTTCCGCGAAGTCTCAACGCGGACGAAAGCGTGTGTTGAGTGCTGGTGACGGACAGTCGTTGAAGAGGATTCTGACAAGAATTTAGGGGACGACAGCTAAGCACGATTCACTCCAGAACTGAATGTCGAGCTAGCGAATCCTATCAGCAACAAAACAACACAAAAGGATTATTATTTATTTCAAGTTCCTGCTACCAGTCAATTTTTATTTTATGCTTAATCTAACATAATGCAACGCGTTTCGAACATGCTCTGTTCATCTTCAGGCGTTTATACACACATACATACATACATAGAGAAATGTTACATAAAAATAAAAAGTCTTGAACTAGATTAATCTAGAACACTTTGTCCATTGTTTTCTACTGTAGCTGCTGGTGTGACATTTGGGCGGAAACGCGTTGCATTATGTTAGAGTAAGCATAAAATAAAAAGTTACTGGTAGCAGAAACTTGAAATAAATAATTATCCCACACAGTCACGGTTCACAAACACAGCCATTATGGCTGAAAATAACACGAAAGGAGCTCCAAGTGCAGGGAACTGCAGGGTGAGTTGTAATTCCAAAACCACTCATCAATGCTCGAAATGGCGCTAACAAGAAAACGTGTGGAAGCCGTAAAACCTGGACTATGGAGCAGTGGTAGGAAGTCATTTGGTCGGATTGGTGGTGATTCACTCTGTTTCCAACTTCTGAAGGCGTTAACGTCCCTAGAGTGAAACATGGCGGGGGTTCGGTGATGATTTGGACAGCAATGTCGCGGTATTCCGTGGCCCCCAAGGCTACTCGTGAAGGTCGCATTACCACCAGAGATCATATGATCATTTTGTCTGATCAGGTCCATCCCATGGTATAATGTTTGTTCACCAACAGCGATTCAGTGATTCAAGATGACAGGGCCCCTGTCTACACGGTTAGCACAGCCCAGGATTGGTTTTGTCAGCACGAGTATTCAGCCGTGTCTCTCCTGGTCAAGGCAGTCACCAGATCTTAGTGTTATCGAGACTTTGCCATCTACTTCAGAGCTAAGTGAGCGTGATCGCTATCCAGCTTATTCATCGTTAGTTGAACTTTCCTTTAATTTGCAGGAAGAATGGTATAAGATTCCCTCGAAAACCTTACAGGACATACATTTATCCATTCCGAGACGACTGGAAGCTGTTTCGAATGCCATCGATTTTCCTACACTATATTAGACATGGAAATTCTTTACTTTTGTTCACCCACTGTATCATGACGAAGCTGTTAGTGGATTAATCACACCTCAAGATGGCAATTAGCTACCGAGAATGGTAACAGGAATATTGTAATTATAAAGCGATTCTAACGCAATAGTTTATTACGTAACCGTATCATGGGTCGATGAGAAAACGTGACAAGGGGGTTGATAAGAGCTATAGTGTTTGGAGGTGCCTATGATCACACCGGGAAAGAAGTAGTCAAATTTGTTGGTGTATCAAATGTATCTACAAGTAATACTGTACCGCTACCAGCCATGAATCACATCCTAAGTACACTGATGTAAAAGCAACCCTAATCGACTGCATATGTGTGTCATCCCTTGTCAGTGACAGCTGGTTGCAAATCCGACAGGAGTTGTGCTCTCAGTGACTGCAGGTGTTTCTCAATCAGTTTCTCAGCGATCACTGCGAAGGGAAATGCATGCGCTCGACATTTCGGATCGGGTACCAAGAAAAGGCCATTGCCCTATATGCACGTCTTGAATAAGCCAAACGACACAAAGTCGGCAGCAGCAGACTGGGAACGTGTGCTGTGGTCCTAAGTGTGGTGATTTCAGCTCATTTAAGTGATACAAGATGTCGAGAGCACAGCTGGGCAGTTTAATCCGCTCAGCATATAGGAAGTAGTTCAGGTCTGAATATCTGTGATGTATTACGAGTATTTTTATAGTATGACTTGGGACCACTGAATTATTTCAATATTTTCGGTGATGAAGCGTGCAAGCCACCTACTCTTTTTGTGTAATGTTCTGAGTATATGAAAATATAATTTCAGAAAAGAAATACACTTAATACGTGTTCCTCTCTGCATATAGCTTTGATCCAATAAATAATTTACAGCGCATTCTGCCACGTATAATAAACAAATTACTTTTTGCAACTGAGAGAAATAGGAGCATAAATGAATATTTGAGAGAATTTTAGGATTAAAGTTACCCCTAGCAATTTTATAATATGGCTCGGAGAACGTACATACAGTGAGCATGCTTGGATCAGTCTGATAGCCTAACATCGTTCCATACAAAACCTGAAATACAAAAACGTACAACAACCGCTCCAAACATAATGTTATAACCAGCAAGCTGTCTCTTAGTCTCCACGCCGTCACTTACCAACTAAGGTAAATGTATTTCTGAAAAATCTTCTGCTGATTGCAGTTTTGCTTTGCGTTGACTGACGTTCATGCTGAAAAAAGGGTTCTGATTAAAGTTAGTGCTTGAAATTATGTTCAGATTGAAAAATGTATACACAGGCTCGGCTCGTCACATCTTTGACAATCAATTCATGAGCGACACGCGAATGAAAATGAATCATATAAGGTTCATTTAAATTTATGGTTATTATAACTATATCCATAGTCATTGATACAAGAAACAGTACCATTGTCCATACATGGACGACGTGGCAAATAGGAGAGCAAAGCGATAAAGAAGCGAACAAAGAAATATTCTAGACAGATCGTAACATGGACGGTGGACAGTTTAGACAAGAAGAGAACAGAACGTTTTAAAATGTGTTGCTACAGAAAAATGCTAAAGATGGATAGATCTCGTAATTAATGAAGAGTTACTCAGTAGAACTGTGGAGAAAAGAAATTTGTGGCACAACCCGGTTAAAGGTATGGATAAGTCATAGGACACATCCTCAGACATCAAGCGATCACCAGTTTAGTGTTGCAGGAAAGAGTGAGGGGGTAAAAGCCGTAGGTGAGACCAAGAGTTAAATGCAATAAGCAAATTCAGAAGGATGGAGGTTGCAGTAATGATTTGGAGATGAAGAGGCTTGCACAGGATAGAGTAGCGTGGACAGCTGCATCAAACTAGTTTTCGGACTGAAGTCACAACAACGATAACGCCAGAATATACTGAATACCTTTAAATAAAGGAGAGCCACACTCTGCAACATGATAGCGACCAGAACAGTGATCCAGAAAGTGCAGAATAAATTTCTTTATTTCCGTATATGATCACACCTTGTTAGGTCCTTAGACTACCCGTTTCGGTCAGCAATGAACGTCTTCAGATCTGTTTTTAAAACATGTTCCAATATAATCAAGGCATAGAGACATACGGAAATAAAGAAATTTATTCTGGACGAGTGATGTAGTCAGTAAACGTGCAGATAAACTAATGAAAATCCGACACTGTACCGCACCGAGCGAGGTGGCGCTGTGGTTAGCATACTGAGTTAGCATTCGGGAGGACGACGGTTCAAACCTGCGTCCGGCCATCCTGATTTAGGTTTTCCGTGATTTCCCTAAATTGCTTGAGGCAAATGCCGGTATGGTTCCTTTGAAAGGACACGGCTGACTGCTTTCCCTAACCTTTCAAACACGATGGGACCGGAGACCTGGCTGTTTGGCCCCCTCCCCACCAAACCAACCAACCAACCAACAGTGTACCACGTGAATCGATGTCTAACTGCTTCACGTAACAACGGAAGTTTGAACACGACTAAAGGCGCATTACAGACCGGATAATACTGGAAATAAATATTACGTCAAGCTGCAAAACGCGAGCCGCAGCCTCGCCATACATTTTGTAACTCGCTGTATGATGATAACCATCTGACAGTTGCTTCAAAGAAAGTTACCAGATGACCGTAGCAAACACGTTGAATCAATATCAAAACCACCAGAGGTCTCACGGAAAAGCTGGCCAAAAAACATAGGAACAGCATAGAGAAACGAATGCCATTTCCCTCGTTCTACGGGGCTGACATACAGACCCACAGTCCGCGCACGTCCGTGACTGGCTAGCACCCACATTATCCAAAATATGTCTTTGCTCGCCTAGTCAGTGACCATGATACCTTAAGTAATCGATCTCTTGCTACAGAGCAGAACTCGCGGACAAATTATTACTCTGGAAGCCGACATTCTAATGAGCAACTTTCAAGTGTTCCCTTTTCTCCTGTATCCCCACGATGCTGTGGACAGCCCCACACTCCTAGATGACAATTAATTACATGCTCTGTATATTTACTTTCTAGCGAGTGCTATTAGTTGCAATGCGAGTGGAGAATAAAGATTCTGCAGGTAGCCTTCGAGGCAGTTTAGGAGTGTCATTACTTTCAGTGTATAGATTGACTCAGTAGTAAATCACTGGCTGATTTACTACTGAGTCAATCTATGCACTGAAAGTAATGACACTCCTAAATAAGCAAATTCAGAAGGATGGAGGTTGCAGTAATGATTTGGAGATGAAGAGGCTTGCACAGGATAGAGTAGCGTGGACAGCTGCATCAAACTAGTTTTCGGACTGAAGTCACAACAACGATAACGCCAGAATATACTGAATACCTTTAAATAAAGGAGAGCCACACTCTGCAACATGATAGCGACCAGAACAGTGATCCAGAAAGTGCAGAATAAATTTCTTTATTTCCGTATATGATCACACCTTGTTAGGTCCTTAGACTACCCGTTTCGGTCAGCAATGAACGTCTTCAGATCTGTTTTTAAAACATGTTCCAATATAATCAAGGCATAGAGACATACGGAAATAAAGAAATTTATTCTGGACGAGTGATGTAGTCAGTAAACGTGCAGATAAACTAATGAAAATCCGACACTGTACCGCACCGAGCGAGGTGGCGCTGTGGTTAGCATACTGAGTTAGCATTCGGGAGGACGACGGTTCAAACCTGCGTCCGGCCATCCTGATTTAGGTTTTCCGTGATTTCCCTAAATTGCTTGAGGCAAATGCCGGTATGGTTCCTTTGAAAGGACACGGCTGACTGCTTTCCCTAACCTTTCAAACACGATGGGACCGGAGACCTGGCTGTTTGGCCCCCTCCCCACCAAACCAACCAACCAACCAACAGTGTACCACGTGAATCGATGTCTAACTGCTTCACGTAACAACGGAAGTTTGAACACGACTAAAGGCGCATTACAGACCGGATAATACTGGAAATAAATATTACGTCAAGCTGCAAAACGCGAGCCGCAGCCTCGCCATACATTTTGTAACTCGCTGTATGGTGATAACCATCTGACAGTTGCTTCAAAGAAAGTTACCAGATGACCGTAGCAAACACGTTGAATCAATATCAAAACCACCAGAGGTCTCACGGAAAAGCTGGCCAAAAAACATAGGAACAGCATAGAGAAACGAATGCCATTTCCCTCGTTCTACGGGGCTGACATACAGACCCACAGTCCACACACGTCCGTGATTGGCTAGCACCCACATTATCCAAAATATGTCTTTGCTCGCCTAGTCAGTGACCATGATACCTTAAGTAATCGATCTCTTGCTACAGAGCAGAACTCGCGGACAAATTATTACTCTGGAAGCCGACATTCTAATGAGCAACTTTCAAGTGTTCCCTTTTCTCCTGTATCCCCACGATGCTGTGGACAGCCCCACACTCCTAGATGACAATTAATTACATGCTCTGTGTGTTTACTTTCTAGCGAGTGCTATTAGTTGCAATGCGAGTGGAGAATAAAGATTCTGCAGGTAGCCTTCGAGGCAGTTTAGGAGTGTCATTACTTTCAGTGTATAGATTGACTCAGTAGTAAATCACTGGCTGTAATTTATTGATAGTGACCTGTATATTCTAACAGATAAAGAAGTTATCTTGGTGAAGTTTCGAATCTTTGTGCCATACAATCGGCATTTCTCTTGCCAAAAGCACCGCAGAAAAATAGATGTACTTTCGTGAATTACTTTCGCGGATCACGTCTTCCAAAAGCTGCTTAGCGTATGTTTAGATTTCTTACTCCTGTAGTTTTGTTGATTTTGAAACCGTATCGTGGTGACCAGGTAGGACTGTACTTATTTTTTCCGCGATGGAAATGTCGTGACACTGAAAATTTTGACAATACGCTACACAACTGTGCACAGCTACTTGAGCTAGTGTGAGTATTCAGCATGTGAGTTTTGCACCAGGCCATGAGCCACACGACTAATTTAGTCGTGTGGCTCATGGCCTGGTGCAAAACCCACATGCTGACGTCACTTGGCTGACTAGTGTGTCAAATATCTGAAGGGTTTCTCTCAAGTGTAGGTGGATGTGATGAGTACGTGAGGAGAGAGGGATATGTTGAAACTCGGTAGCCTACTCCTGTCAAACAGATCACAAGATGGCAACCGAGCTTGGTGGTTCGACCCAACGGACGGATCACCACCAACAAATCACCTGCTTATATCACGTAAGACATTAGAGAGGTATTTTATTGCTGTGTGTCACATCAAACGCAGATCTGCGGAATCTGAGTGCTAACCACAGGTCGGCTAAAGCCCAATAACCCTCCAGAACGTGTCCATTTACTGTGTTTCGTACAAGATCCAGCCTAAATAATTTCACTTACAGTCATTTGTATCATTGTTGAACTACTGGTGGCGTCGTTCTAATTACTGAGCTCAGATGTCAGCCATCCTACAGATGAACTGTAGGTCTGATCCGAGCGTTACTTCCGCAGCACCTTTGATGGAACATAAACTCTTTCACTCGACTCATAGCTCGATTCAGTGGTCGATATGGTAGGTTTGCAGTTTTATTGAGGACTGTTGTCTGTTGTTCAGGGAGTTTACGCCATCACTTCTCCTCCACTTGCCGCCCAAATACTGCAAGAAGAATGATTCGAACCAGACACCTCCGAGTCGAGTGTTGGCGAACAAATTACGTTAACAAGCTCGGCTACGGAAATGGGTGTCATAAACATGCCTTACTGTACAGTTGGCCCTTAAGACTGCAACGCCGGGAAGGACAACAAATAAAGGAATTCTGCTTATTGTGGGCATACGGTACACATAGCAATAAAAGTACATGGTGAAATTTGTAGGCAGTGTAAGAATATACAAGATGCGAATTTTAGTACACCTCTGGTAGCAACAATGACTTTAACCCGGGTGGACACTAAGTCGAAATGAGCTTCGATGATAGGTATTGGAACATCATTCCTGCTTGCCTGCCGCCAAATGTAACGTATCAATGAACAGAATTTGTGGCTGATTTAGACCCCTTTTCACTGTAATACGAGTGTGTCGTCGATCTCGCGAACAAAAAACTAAGCATAGTAATGTGACTTCGTAGGCTATACCGGCGTAATAAGTCTTGAAAGACACTTCGGGTTTGCTCCCTGACCGTAAAATCAACCCGGTTCAATATTTCGGCGATCCAACTGTTCGTCATCTTCAAGAGAATGCTGCTGTTGCTGCTGCTGCTCGTGCTACTGCTACTCAGTCTCGCTGAGAACTGATGCTAAGGCTGCAAATCGGCGTCATATATAGGCCTCCTTACAGTACACGGCGCATGCGCCGCCCACCATAGTTGCTGCACTCCAAGAGTGGCCGCCCCTAGCAGAATACCGACGGCAGCGATATATCGCACTCAGAGACTATTTTCGATCACTCGGATAGGCCGCACCGAATAACGTTCTGTTTTGATGCGGGATAGTACAGGGTTCCACGTCCTGCTAAGAGGAAACCCATTGTCTCTCTTAATCAAATTACCTGCCAATCTAATTTCAGTTGCCTCCTTGTAAACAATGTTCCAAAAACCGGAAGTGTTGTCCACTATCATAGTTTCATTAAATTTCATCCCACGTCCCTTTTTAAGCAACGTTCCGCTACCACAGACTTTTCCGGCTGATGTAGCCTCGTATGACGGCGATGTTCTACACACCTGTCCTGAACAGTGCGAATCGAACGGTCTATGTAGACCTCCCCACACTGAAAAGGAATTTTATATCTACCAGGCCTCTTAGTCCCTAAATCGTCTTTCACAGAGCCGAATAGTGGCCTAAGGTGGACTGAACACACTCCTTAAAATTCCTCTAATCTTAAATGATATGCCACTAGCATAAGGAATAAAGACCAAAGATCTATACTCCTCTTTATGCTCCTCCGGAGATGGTCCAAACTCCATAGCCGACGATTCTGCCTCTCAGAGTATCCGTTTTCCTTAAACACAGCCATCAAATGTGCATGTTCTTGGGTGAAAGTGTCCGCGTCAGAAATGGCATATGCCCTGCATACCGGAGTCCTAAGGACGACAGTGCGTTGGTGTGGTGGATGGAAACTCTTAGCAATCAGATACCGATCAGTGTCCGCCAGCTTTCGGTGAACACTATGTCCCAGAGTTCAAAATGGTTCAAATGGCTCTGAGCACTATGGGACTTAACATCTGAGGTCATCAGTCCCCTAGAACTTAGAACTACTTAAACCTAACTAACCTAAGGACATCACACACATCCATGCCCGAGGCAGGATTCGAACCTGCGACCGTAGCGGTCGCGCGGTTCCAGACTGAAGCGCCTAGAACCGCTAGGCCACAGCGGCCGGCTGTCCCAGAGTACTATCTGGTTTTTTGAAAACCACGATATCCAAGAGTGGAAGCATCCTATCACTTTCAAGGATGAAGTTCAACTGCTGATGTCTCTACACCAACGTTTACTGTCGAGAGAACGATCGTAATGGCACCAAATGAAATGTGTGGCCGGGTCGGGGATTTCTTCTTAGGGAAGACTTATACATTTTATCTTGAATGAGTAGTAACTACAGGCGTGTGGTTTGGGTCCCTTGCTCTTCATGTTGTATATTAATGACGTAGCTTACATTGTGCATAGTAACCTCACAACTGCAGTTACTTATAATGAAGTACTGTCTGAGAAAACAGCTCAAATATTCAGCTAGACGGTACTCAAAACTTTCCAGCTAAGGACGCAGCACTGGAATGCGTAGAAGCAGCCCTGGAGGCCCATTTAGTCCAGCTGAGTTTGGCGAAAAGGCGGCGCCTGCTTTACGACGAGTTCGCAAACACATTAGGCGGCGGGCAGCAGACCCTGGTCAGGCACTCCAAGGCACAGGCCAAACACAGCTGGCCGGCGAGCGGGGAGTGCCCAGCAAGAGTGGTCCGTGTTTTCCCAGCGATCGAGTGGCACGATCCCAGGCTGAAACACGCTGGATGACATGCCTCTCGATGTGATGCTGCCTTTCTGGCAACTGACGCGACCTACGTGACCTCATCATCATCATCATAAACTAAAGGCTACGCCTTGTTGTCGCGGGGCGGTGTGCCCGAGCGGTTCTAGGTGCTTCAGTCTCGAATTGCGCGACCGCTACGATCGCAGGTTCGAATCCTGCCTCGGGCATAGGTGTGTGTGATATCCTTAGGTTAGTTAGGTTTAAGTAGTTCTATGTTCTACGGAACTGATGACCTCAGAAGTTAAGTCCCATACTTATCACAGCCATTTGACCCATTCGATATGCCTTCTCGATTTAGCCACGTCCCTCCCTCCATTGTCAATTCTTCATACGATTTTATCTCCATGTCTTCTTTGATGTTATTAAAATACGTTGCCCTTGGCCTGCCTGTTGGTTTTTTCCCTAAAACTTTTCCTTCAAATACATTCTTTAGGAATTGTTTGTGTCAGTGGAGTAAAACGGAAGTGATATCAGGTGTTCCCCAGGGACGCGTCCTGGGACCTCTGCTGTTCCTGATCTATATAAATGACCTGGGTGACAATCTGAGCAGTTCTCTTAGGTTGTTCGCAGATGATGCTGTAATTTACCGTCTAGTAAGGTCATCCGAAGACCAGTATCAGTTGCAAAGCGATTTAGGAAAGATTGCTGTATGGTGTGGCAGGTTGCAGTTGACGCTAAATAACGAAAAGTGTGAGGTGATCCACATGAGTTCCAAAAGAAATCCGTTGGAATTCGATTACTCGATAAATAGTACAATTCTCAAGGCTGTCAATTCAACTAAGTACCTAGGTGTTAAAATCACGAACAACTTCAGTTGGAAAGACCACATAGATAATATTGTGGGGAAGGCGAGCCAAAGGTTGCGTTTCATTGGCAGGACACTTAGACGATGCAGCAAGTCCACTAAAGAGACAGCTTACACTACACTCGTTCGTCCTCTGTTGGAATATTGCTGCGCGGTGTGGGTTCCTTACCAGGTGGGATTGACGGAGGACATCGAAGGGGTGCAAAGAAGGGCAGCTCGTTTTGTACTATCACGTAATAGGGGAGAGTGTGGCAGATATGATACGCGAGTTGGGATGGAAGTCATTAAAGCAAAGACGTTTTTCGTCGCGGCGAGATCTATTTGCGAAATTTCAGTCACTGACTTTCTCTTCCGAATGCGAAAATATTTTGTTGAGCCCAAGGTACATAGGTAGGAATGATCATCAAAATAAAATAAGAGAAATCAGAGCTCGAACAGAAAGGTTTAGGTGTTCGTTTTTCCCGCGCGCTGAAGCACTTAAATGTGAATTGCAGAGTAATCGTGTAGATGTAGATTATGTGCCCTACCATTTTTTATTTTCTTCTCCCTATATTATTTAGCAGCGTTCTGTTCTCATTTACTTCTCTTAAGACCTGTTCATTACTTTTTCTATCTACCCACCTTGTTTTCGTCGTTCTTCTCCATATCCACATTTCGATTGCTTCCAGTCTCTTTTTCTCTGCCTTTCACAGAGTCCACGCTTCACATCCGTATGTTAAGACACTCCAGACGAAAGTTTTGGAAAACTTTTTCTTACTTTCTAGGCTTATATGATTGTCTGTTAGTAAATTCCTTTTATTTTGGAAAGCTTGCTTTGCCAAGGCTGTTCCTCTCTTTATGTCTGTGATACATTTATTGTCGTCAGAGATTGTGCTTCCCAGAGTACCAGAAGTTCTCAACCTTCTCTAGAAGATCATCTTCTAGTTTAATATTAAATTCACCATTTTCTTTTGTCTTCCCTAGCACCACAGCTTTTGTTTTCTTCTTATTTATTTTTAGATTAAATTCTCTTAGGAGTTTGGCAAATTCCTTTACTGAGTCAGCAAGTACTATTATATCATCTGCAAAACGGATATAGTGTATTCCTTCCCCGTTAGTTTTAATTCCTTTGGTTATTCTTTTCAATATTTCAGTGGCTTTTTCAATAAATAAGTTGAACAAATATGGTGATAATGGGCATCCTTGCCTTACTCCCCTCCTTATTTTTGGTTTCTTCTTCACACCATTCACTTCTATCTCTGCTTCCTTCCTTTTATACAGGTTCCAGATTAATCTTCTGTCCCTCCAATCAAGATTTATTTCCTTCATACGTGCCATCACATGCAGCAGGGCAGTTTTAATTAACTGTGGGTAACAAATTTCAAAAGTTTTTCTTTAAAGTCAATTTCACGCAAACTAAAGTTTTCAGTACATATGCCCCATTATATCAGAAAGTATCATTGATAAATGAATGAAATTTTCAGAGACTCTGAATAACATAAAAAGCCACCTCTGGTAGTACATTCATAATATTCCCCAATTAGGAAGTTCAGAAAAAAATATTTTCTGCAGAAAAAGCTTAATATTTTTTGTTAATAAATTTAAAAAAGTATTTCTTAAATACTGTAAAATGCTTAAATTAGATTTTAGTACAGTTGACTCAATTAGCATCATGTAACATACAGTAAAAATATTAAGGTCCTGCTTCAAACAGTTTTTTCAGAAATGGGTCAAATACTTGCCTAAATTAAGATGGGTTAGATAGGCAGGGTGTGGTCCCCTTAAGTTCAACACAGTTTAAAAATTATTGCAAAAGAGTGGCATTAGCAGAATACAAATATAACCTGTATGCAACATACGTCTAGGAGAAACAATCAGTAATAAAGACCTCGTCAATTTTTATATTATGTATGCTGCCAGGCAAACAAATCGTTCTTGAAGATATGCAGCAGCCGTTTTAGTAGTTGCAGGGCATTAGTCTGGAGTGTATGATCATCTGATCAGACCTTGGTGTGCTGGTACTACAAACGGCTCAACGCAAGGAAAACAAGCTGTTATATTTTCCGAGAGGATCCAGCTTTATTGTATGATTACCAGACGATGGCATTCTCTTGGCTAAAAAATTACCGAATCGAAATAGTTCCCTATTCCGCTTTCCTGGAGGGGACTACTCAGGCGGGCGAGATCAAAATTGTGTCTGTTCTTTCGGACAACCGCACACAGAAAGTTGATGTTAGTAAAGTGTGAAGAGAGGAAGAACAGGTCTTCTGGCCAGGTGAGTACACGGTAATAGATGAACAATGACATACATGTTCGTAAGAACAGACACAGTATCCATATAAGTAAATACTTTTAATAAGAGTCAACAAAGATACCCCTAAATGTGATTGAACAAAGTGCATGAGATGTTGCAGCGGTTCCTACCGCTTCCTAACTAATTAACTGATGAGGACGAGATAATATTGCTGTCACGACACGTAACTGCGCCGCACATAACAAGTGGTTTGCTGCGAACTACTGCGTTTTGAGAGCTACGTTCATGGACTCGCAGTGAAGAGCTAAATAAAATTTCTTGCTTCTGTCTCTGGAGAGAAAAGGGGATGGAGGGTGAGGGGGGGGTTGCTTACTTTATCTCTTTTAAAGGTGTCTCGATATCCCCATTGACTTTGTTCTCCTCCGGCCGCAGGTCTTAGCATGCGAGCACGAACAATAGACAATAGACTGGGACGTGAGAATATCTCAGCGCCACTACAATGAAAGTCTCAAAATAAAAGGAGCATGTGATTTTATCGCTCTCCATCTTCACACCATGAAAATGAATCGTTATAATAAGAAAGCACTTGATGGCCACTACTGCCTGCATACTGCGATTCTAATTATCCCTGATCGACACCGTATACGTTTACTTTTATCTCCACATGTTTCCATGACTATACATTATCGTATGCAAACGCTGTATGAGACAATTACAATTCCAAGGTTAGTTCACATTTCTGCAAACTTAAGAAGCCAACCCCCTTGCCGCAGTGGTAACACCGGTTTCCGTCATATCATCTAAGTTAAGCACTGTCGGGCTGGGTTAGCACTTGGATGGGTGACCATCCGGTCTGCCGAGCGCTGTTGACAATCCGGGTGCACTCAGTCCTCGCGAGGCAAACTGAGGAGCTACTTGATTGAGAAGTAGTGGCTCCGGTCTCGTAAACTGATTTACGGCCGAGAGAGCGGTGTGCTGATCACATGCCCCTCCATATCTGGATCCAGTGACGCCTGTGGGCTGAGAATGACTCGGCGGCCAATCGGTACAGTTGGGCCTTCATGACCTGTTCAGGCGGAGTTTTTTTTCTGCAAACTTAAAAGACTTACTCGGCACACGCATATTGCTTATCAGAATACTAGTCGAAGACTGGGTCACAAACGTTTTTCGAGGCTGGCTTAAAGTAACTTAATTTCAATTAGACCAAATATCCTCTCATACTACGAACATGTCGCTGGTGTGAAAGATACATACGAACCGCCTGAAAGTTTGTCATAAACTGAGCTCATAAATGGTTTTTCGTGGCTGGTTTTAAATTTAATTCACTTTTGATAATCTGAAATAGTCACACGTAAGAATAACATGTCGCCATGGTGAATATGAAGGCCGGGCTGCCTAGTGAGTTAGCTTACAATTTTGCGCCTGCCCGCTCACGGCGCGCTGGTTATTGGGTGCTTCAGCCAGTCACTCATTTACAATATAAACTGAAATCTTTCGTCATACTTTGAGCTTGGATTTAGATTTTAAAAGCCATCATTGTGGATAACGTCTTCTGTATAGCTGGAGGCACGTTAAGAGCTTGGCGCCAAGGCTGGTAGGTGAATCACCGCTCTCACCATACTCTCCAGCACGTCAATCGTTCTACGCACACCACCATTCCCACGCTTGATGACCATCTGCCGTTTGTGGAATGGGTAGGATACCAATTTTGCCTCGTCGCTAACTTACAGCAGCGTGAGTCTTCATATACCGTATGATAAAACGTGTGCTGAAATGTAGCATAAAATACCCCGATGTGACTTGTACAAAATGCCCCTACTGTATTAAATTTTGATCCACGAAATAATCTATAACGCCATCTCGCCATGGTTTCATAGGCGTATTCAAGCGTACGGGATGCTTACGTTGCGCAACGGGAAGAAATGGCAGCCTGGATGTAATATGAGTAAATTTTAGATAAGAATTATTTTTCGTAGTTTCATATTTGGTTTTGGTGGGCATATAATTGATCTCATTTATAAGTAGAGCAAGTGATATGAGGATTTGAGCCTCAGTCTCGTAGTCTTAACACAGGGTTTCGCAAACTTTTCCTCTGATGCAACACGTTTTGAATCCTGGTACTTTTGTGAAACATCTTGTTTATTTTGAAGGTTAACTTGTCGTCAGTGACTTGTGAACCCGGCAATGTTTCGCAAGTGCTAAATTGGAATAGAAATCGGATGTAAGTGCTAATCTCCTCCCACCCGCCCCCCCCCTCCGTCCACCTCGTCCTCCCTCCCTCTCTCTCTCTCTCTCTCTCTCTCTCTCTCTCTCTCTGTCGATCTTCTACTCCCTCCTAACTCCATCCACCTCCTCCTCCCCACTCTCTTTGTTTCTTTCCTCCCCGTCTCTCTCTGTACATCTATTCACTCTCACTCTCTGACCTCGAGCCTTGTTTGTTGTTATTTCCAATGAAACCTTGCTGGGAATTTAAGTCGTTTAAAATGAATGAGTAAATCAGTTGGGAGAATGTGTATACGGAATACGAGGAACCTCTCTTTCTGTTGGATCTGTAAGGATAGTAGCTTCAATGACAGTATTTTGCGTAATTTAAATTTGCCCCTCAAATCGTATTTAAAACTGACTGAACTAATAACACAGAAATAATAATGAAATTTAAAAAACTAGTTAATATTGTCAAACTGTCGAAAAAAAGCCACCAGTTTTTCGTGGAGCATTTATTCACTTCTCGTGGAATACCAGTGTTCCGTGGAGCGCAGTTTGAGAAACCCTGGCCCGAGACCTGTTTACACAAGAACGCCAAGTATAATCACACAATGTCGTAAACAGCAGAAAAATCTAGGAATCTGTGCAGCGCTACCTACATTTTGAGCTGTAAAGCCACGCAAAGAATTGGGAAAGGCTTCGGCTGATTGCAGTTTGGTCTCGCGCTGACTAACATTTCTGCTGAAGGCAGCTTTCACAATAAAGTTATTTCTCAGATCCAATACAAATTCGAGAATAAATAGAAAGGCATGCATGTAATCAGTATAGATTTAACTAAGTGACTGGGGAAGGAAAATATATTGTGTCGTCCGAACAAGACACAGCCAGGAAACAAGCGCCACAGACGCAAAGATGCGAGCTGGTGCCAGTGCCGTAGAGACTCGCCACTTGACCGAGTCCCACCAGCGCCACGGGCGGCGCTGAGGGTGAAGATATCGACTTCGCCTCGGCCAATTGGCGGCCGAGTAAAATCCGTCAATGACCGAACGAAAATGGACAGAAGCCTACTCGGAAGACAGAAGAGCAGCTCTCGCCCACTCGATTATAGAGCATCGTCCAGGGCTGACTTAGACAGGGAACTTCAGTGAACTCTCAGAAGTGAAAAGATTGTTGTTGTAAATTGCATTTTCTATGTACTGTGAAGTTTACCCACGATTATTTGCACTTAGCCATTGAGGGCCTGCGCCGTAATTGTGTCCGGCTCTTCGAAAAGCGCGCCAGGCGGAGTGCTTTCTCTTCGCGTCTAGTGTTTGCGGTGGCGCTTTCGGTTTGGCGCGCTGTTTGTGTCGCTACCGCCCTCTGGCGGGAGGTGGAGCAAATGTACGGTGGCGTGACGATCGAGGAGTACGTACTGGGCGGGGACCGAGAGAGGTGGCGGCGCGAGCGGGGCCCTGCTGTTGGGGGTCGTCAACTGCTCGCCACGTGCTTCGGCCGACCTGTTGGCTGTCAGGGGCTAAGTCTGTCTTACCCGCATGTACGTGGCTTATGAAGCTCGGAAGCCGTGGTGCAGGAGATCAGCGTGTGGGACCGTATGTCTTCTTATCGGCCGTTGAAACCACTGGCAGCGGTTGGCACTCACGAGCATTTGTAAGTGCGACGTGTTCCCGGCGCTGGGGTCGAGTGTGAGAAGTTGTGTTTTTATGTAACAGAGTTATATATATATATATATATATATATATATATATATATATATATATATATGGGTTTTTGAAGTTCTAGTGAAGTGTATGAGTTTCTTCACCAGTGGCTTTCTTGGGTCTTCCAACCACAGTTTTCGTTTGCCTGTCCGCGGGAATGTGGTAATTGCTCCTTGGTCAGGCCGTTTCGTTCACACCTCGATTGGGTGATCTAGGGTCGGTGTCGCGTGTCTCTGTGGTTCGGAGTCTGTGCAGGCTTCGCCCTTGCTACATCTTCTGATTTTGGGTAACTCGGGGAGGTGGTGGCTTCTAATGAAAGTTTTGGGGCTGATCTGCTGTGGCTCTGTAGACCACCTCACGCTTCCCACGCCCGGGTTCCCGGGTTCGATTCCCGGCGGGGTCAGGGATTTTCTCTGCCTCGTGATGGCTGGGTGTTGTGTGCTGTCCTTAGGTTAGTTAGGTTTAAGTAGATCTAAGTTCTAGGGGACTGATGACCATAGATGTTAAGTCCCATAGTGCTCAGAGCCATTTGAACTATTCTGTAGACCACCAATAAGTATTCCGCCTATTGTGATTTGGGCCCCTTTACTCGTGTCACTCCCTCACCGAGCTAAGGAAAATTTTTTTGGGAACTGCCTTTAATGTGAAGGTTTGTGTGCTGGCTTATTCACATTTATCTTGTAAAAACTGACAGGTTTAATATAAGTTATTTAACTGGCGAGAGACAACTATTTTAGCTTTAGTACAAACTAGCTACTTAAAGATGTTTTTTGAAGGAATTGTTCTCTTATAGATATGACAAGTTCAAAATCTTATTATTGGGAAGTTAACGTCATACCTTCCAATATCCTTTACATAGAGAAAATTTGCAAGCTATTTAAAAGAGTTTTTTTAATTGTTGTCATATATATATATATATATATATATATATATATATATATATATATATATATATAAATCTTACTATTGGGAAGTTGTTAACGTCATACCTGGCAATCTCCTTTTCATAAAGAAAATTTGTTAGCTATTCGAAATTGTTTTTGAAGTTGTTTTTTTTTAAAAATGCCAGATTTAAAAATTTATTATTGAGAAAGCCTTTTAAAATAAAAATATAACCTTAGCAGTGTGTGTTGTTTCACCAGCACCCCCTGACCCCTACTTCCACGATAACGTTTTTGGAATAACATGTGTACTTGAGTTGTTGTCCGTGAACCGCCCTAATTGACGGTTCAGGGCCTTTTCTGTCATATGCAGTGTTGCAGCCTTTATTATTCATCAGGTCACAAAGGTGGGTAAACCTTTTTAACTCATTTGTGTGACTTTGTTACCAATTTGTTAGAGTGTTGCAGTTCCTTCGTTATCCTGTCCTGTTACCTGATCCTGAGGCATGGCTATGTAATAGTGGCAGGAAGAAGTTGTCTTAGCGGTGTACTGCACCAGAAGCCGTTTCACGAACTCACAAATTCGGCCTACCGTAACAACAGTGGCAACTCGGTCTCCACGAGGCCTTTACAAAAGAGGCGAAGAGGGTTCACAAAAAAATAAATCGTATATATTTTTGTAAAAGTCATAAGTATTGAAATTCATTTCAAAAGCAGTAACAAATGAAAGATTACACTTGTGCTGTTATGGACCACGTGTTACACTGTGCCACTATACGTGAAAAATTGAACCAAGAGAAATTCCAGATACATTACAAATCTTGAACACATTTAAATTAACGGACACGAAATGTAGCTAGTAAGGCTACATTCACATGAATGAGAGAGAAATCGATACTGCATCCCGTGCGTCGGCCACGATTTACCCCTCTGAATAATGGAAGTTAACTATGAAGACGAACGAAGGCACACTTAAAGGCCTGAAAATGCAGCCATAGCAAAATACTGAACCGGCGAGACGAGTCAGAAGCCAAGAAGAGTATCAGAATCAGATTGCTTTTTCCACCGTTTAATAGAGCTCAAAAACACGGGACAGGGCCCGTGCAGGCCTTTGATTGAGGTGTACACACTGCTTCCAAAGTATGGGCTGCCAGACATGATTTCATTCAACTAGTACACTAACATTACGCATTCGACAATCCGGAGCAGAATGTCTCTGCAACAGACTTGCGACTCACAACTTACGTAAGCATGAATAACGGGGCAGTTGATATTTTAACGAACGACCTCCACACGTAGCCTGAACCAACCGGACCGACGGAAAGCGTGGCTCCGGCCGTAGAATATGTGCCGCAGTTTCCGCTGGTCGGCTTGTAAATACTGTAAGTAGGCTGTTTAGGTTTTTATGTTGGTAACGACACGTGTACGAAAATCACTGGCTGTGCTGTGTGCAGTCTGTGGCTGGTTTTCATTGTTGTTTGCTATTGTAGTGTTGGGCAGTTGGCTGTTAACAGCGTGTAGCGTTGCGCAGTTGGGAGGTGAGCCGACAGCAGTGTTGGATGTGGGGAGAGAGATGGCGGAATTTTGAGAGCGGATGATCTGGACGTGTGTCCATCAGAGACACAGTAAATTTGTAAGACTGGATGCCATGAACTGCTATATATAGGGTGAGTCACCTAACATTACCGCTGGATATATTTCGTAAACCACATCAAATACTGACGAATCGATTCCACAGACCGAACGTGAGGAGAGGGGCTAGTGTAATTGGTTAATACAAACCATAAAAAATGCACGGAACAGCACATTACGTCCACATGCTAACACCTTTTTATTGGTCTTTTTCACTGATGCACATGTACATTACCATGAGGGGTGAGGTACACGTACACACGTGGTTTCCGTTTTCAATTACGGAGTGGAATAGAGTGTGTCCCGACATGTCAGGCCAATAGATGTTCAATGTGGTGGCCATCATTTGCTGCACACAATTGCAATCTCTGGCGTAATGAATGTCGTACAAGCCGCAGTACATCGTGTGTAATGTGCAGGCTGCCACAATACGTTGTTTCATATCCTCTGGGGTTGTAGGCACATCACGGTACACATTCTCCTTTAACGTACCCCACAGAAAGAAGTCCGGAGGTGTAAGATCAGGAGAACGGGCTGGCTAATTTATGCGTCCTCTACGTCCTATGAAACGCCCGTCGAACAGCCTGTCAAGGGTCAGCCTGGTGTTAATTGCGGAATGTGCAGGTGCACCATCATGCTGATACCACATACGTCGACGCGTTTCCAGTGGGACATTTTCGAGCAACGTTGGCAGATCATTCTGTAGAAACGCGATGTAAGTTACAGCTGTTTGGGCCCCTGCAATGAAGTGAGGACCAATGAGGTAGTCGTCAATGATTCCGCACCATACATTTACAGTCCACGGTCGCTGTCGCTCTACCTGTCTGAGCCAGCGAGGATTGTCCACGGACCAGCAATGCATGTTCCGTAGATTCACTGCCCCGTGGTTTGTGAAACCCGCTTCATCGGTAAACAGGTAGAACTGCAACGCATTCTCTGTTAGTGCCCATTGTCAGAATTGCACTCGATGATTAAAGTCATCACCATGTAATTCCTGATGTAGCGACACATGAAACGTGTAAAAGCGGTGACGATGCAGTATGCGCATGACACTACTTTGACTCAGTCCACCGGCTCTCGCAATGTCCCGTGTACTCACATGTGGGTTCATGGCAACAGCAGCTAACACACCAACTGCACCCGCTTCTCCTGTGACGCGCCTGTTACGGACCCGTTTCCGTGCTACGACCATACCTGTTGCATACAGTTGGCGGTAGGTGTTTTGCAATGTGCGGCACGTTGGATGCTCTCTGTCCGGGTACCGTTCTGCATACACCCTGCAGGCTTCAGCTGCATTTCGTCGACAGTCGCCATAGATGAATATCATCTTCGCCTTTTCAGAGTTCGAATACACCATGGTCACAGTTCCTACAACACTACACTAGCACAGACGTCTCGTAACAGGGTGTACTACAGTTGGTCTGCGTGCGGAGACGAATGCAGAATAACAATAGCAGCAAGCGCTACATGCGGACACTGCGACAGCTAGACAAAACCACAACAGTGCACTACAGCCACACTCGTAAACACGGTCGTCATCGTAAACATTTCCCTGCAGATGCTGCTCGCCGACCGTGGCCCGTGTTTGTTACAACACGCAACTGAACGTCGGAGGTTTCAAGCATCAACTTTAGGTTACAATATCTCCGGATGTAATGAACATTTTGCAATGCAACAAAAGGCACTGATTACGTATTTGTTTATATGTTCAGATGTGCTAACGAAACTAACGTGGTTTCATTTAAAGAAACGTATGTTTGTGTTAAAAAACATACTTCCGTGCATTTTTGTGTGGTTTGTATTAAACAATTACACTAGCCCCTCTCCTCACGTTCGGTCTGTGGAATCTGTTCGTCAGTATTTGATGTGGTTTACGAAATATATCCAGCGGTAACGTTAGGTGACTCACCCTGTATATTATGACTTTTGAACACTTTTCAGGTAAATACATTGTTTGTTCTCTATCACAATCTTTCATTTGCTAACTATGCCTATCAGTAGTTAGTGCCTTCAGTAGTTTGAATCTTTTATTTAGCTGGCAGTAGTGGCACTCGCTGTATTGTAGTAGTTCGAGTAACGAATATTTTTGTGAGGTAAGCGATTTGTGAAAGGTATAGGTTAATGTTAGTCAGGGCCATTCTTTTGTAGGGATTTTTCAAAGTCAGATTGCGTTGTGCTAAAAATATTGTGTGTCATTTTAGTGTTGATCAGAATAGGTAAAGAGCGAAATGCGAAATGTCTGAGTGCATTCAGTTCTGCTCAGCTGTTTGAAAATCAAATAACGTAGGGGCTTACCAGCACAGTACTTCATTAATTTTTCTAGGGGGACATTACATATGGCGACCCTGCCAGGATACCTCACTGGAATCTTCTCATTTTTTCTTGTAGTTTGAGTAATTAGTGTAGCTATTGTTTATTGCTAGAATGTAATTGTAGAGAGAATCTTCTTTGTAGTTGCAGTTTTCTATTGTTGTTCAGTAAAACACTTGTGGCATGCATTTAGATTTGCACCTAGTATTTTGCAGCTGCGCTTGCAATTAACTAGATATTATTTTCAGTGCTATGTTAATGTGTTTTCTTATTTTACTCTTCCAGTTGTGCTTTTCTGTGTTATCGTGTGAAACATTGTGACAATTATGGCGTGTGAAAAATGGAATACTAGGCTCCAAAGTAAACTGAGAAATGACAGTGAAGACGAAAGCAGTGTGTTAGCGCCACCGAATAATGAATTAACTAATGTTCAAAGTAGTAATGTGCTAATTGTGCATAGGGACATGGAGCGGGCGGCTAATAATGGTGTAGACAGTGACACAATTAGTGAACAGGAAAGCATTATCGATCGATCGGTCGGCAACAGTTCGCCTCAGGAATCCAAAATGACAGGACACAATCTTACAAATACTGTAAATTCAGATTTTGTGTCCTCACCGTTTTCTCAAATAAGTCAAGACACATTTTCTGCTCGTCAAAATGTGAATGTTGCTGGCGCAAATGCACTGCGGAAAAGCATAGAGGAACAGATTCCAGACACTAATACATTATTATTGCAATTAATGCAACAAATGAAACAAAATCAGAGACAAACACAGCAACAGCTTGAAAAGTTAGACACCATGCTTGAACAAACACGTTAAGGTTTAACCGCTGAGTTACATAACATCGAATCGAAATGTCAAAAAGTCTGTAACGACGTAAAAACACAAATTTGTGAGCATTTCCAACCTATTTTTTCGCGTCATGAAAATGCATTACAGAATCACGAAGCAGCCATAAAAGAACTGCAAACTATTGTTCATGAAAATCACGACACCTTGCAAGCTAAAATTGACTCAGTTGCATCTACTGATTCGGTTACACAACTTGCAAAAGGACACAGTAGATACGATTTCAACACAAATTGACACTCTGAAAATTGGTTCAGAAAAACACACTGAGGAAATCAGTTCACTATTGGAGAAAGTAGCCGAACTTTCGGATCAGTTCACCAACTTATCTACAAAGGTAGATGATGATCTGAATGGCACAAGACCCATAGCCGTCACTGACACAGAAGAGTATGAACAAATTAGAAAATTCAAACAAAATCAAAACCAAATCAATACACAGTACAAAAGAGAAATCCGGGAAGTACAAGATCAGTTGACACAGGTAATTCAAGAACTAGAGATTTCAGAGGAGACTCGCGCTCCAACACGGGAAGAGGGACTTAGAAATACGGAAAAGTCACAAAATAATAACACAGGGCATTTCGGAAATTATGAAAGAAGTTGGCAAGGCGCACTGAATTTTGAGATTGAACCACCGAAACGGAGTAACAATGACCGATATGCGACTCGCCGACATGATGATTTTGACTATAAGTTGTTCATTACTACACATAAATTCAAAACATTTAAGAATTCTGGCAACGACATTCCTCCACAAGGATGGCTTCATCAATTCTCTCATTGTTTTCCTCCCAACTGCTCACTGCAGCACAGGTAAAAATTTATGTGTGGCTTCTTAGAGAATGAACCAGCTGTAAGAATGCGATCGGTCATTCACGATTGTCACAGTGAAAGAGAATTTTATCATGCCTTCCCTTACGCATATTGGTCTCAAGCTACACAAGACCTAGTAAAACATAGCACCATAATGATGAAACATTTCGAACAATCTGAATTTTCCAGTCTTGTCAAATATTTCGAAGATATGTTACATAAGAATCAATAACTTTCAAATCCAAACACCCCCTCAGAACTCATCCACATTTACTTAATCAAATTGTCTGAACATTTACGACACATTATTTTGGCAGGACCTTGCAAAGACGACATTAAAGCTTTTCAGGGATTCTTACAAGAATTGTAAATTGACACTGACAATCGCGGAACGCACAAACAGGAGCACAGTCATTACAGGTCACATTCGTCGCAATTCTGTGACAACAGAAACAATAACTGGACACAACAAGGCTATTCTTACAACGTAAATCGTTACCAAAACAGACTCCACCCGTATGACAACCGTTGACAGAATAATAGTTACAGAGAAAGATCGCATTTCTATAGTAATGAATATGACAGAGATAACCACAGAAACAGACAATATGGGAACCAAAGCAATTATTATCAAGAGAGACAGAATAACGTCAGATGCAACAGTTCAGCCCGCAGTTACGATTCAGGGAGGAATTCTCCACCACTTAACTGACAAGAAAGAAACTACAGGAACTACCGACATAACGACAGACGATATAATCATAACGACAGACCGGAATTTCATCAGAACTGGTGGGATTCAAACAGGGCAGGACCCTCTCGACAAGGTCAATTGGTAGAAGTTAAGTCTCCTAATCCTAATAACGACACGCGCCAACAAACAGACAGACAATAACTCGCATTGCAGGCAGCCACGTGCGCCAGCTGGCTCAGAGAAAAATAACAGACGCTAACCTTGAGAAAAATTTTAGCATTCTTTACCGACATATACCACATGATAATTGCATTGAAGTTGAAACTCTGTGTACTAGGAAGAGTAAAAGATTGCAACACATTTCACATGTAAAACCGTTTGAGAGATAATCTGTTTTTTAACTTAGTCTTTGCTATAAAATTTTTCACTTCACGTTACTAGTACTCTTTGTCACACTTAGAAACTGTTACCATGCAACTATGTTTTAAAGTTAACTTTCCAGTCAAGAACCTAGGCAACTTATTTAGACAGTAACTACGAATGCATTGTTATAGTAAACAGACCACACAGTGTCAATGTGTGTGTACATTCTTGCTTGTTAGTTGCACGATTACATAACGAATATACTGCTTATATACTTAGAACATATACTGTTAATGAGATTTTAATGCTACATTTTGGTTTACTTGAAAAGATATTCTTTATTTAAAGTACTTTCTGTGAGATTAAAGATGACTTAGCATTTGGTTTCTTTGACAACTACACGATGATATCACGACGCTACTAATGTGTGACACAATTTATATTGTTACTTTTTCGGTGTATCTATTTTATATCTGCACAGTTTTTCTGAATTCTTCTGGAAAGTAAAACATGTTTTAGTAGTAACTTTTGTGGTATAGCTACAATGTGATGGCCTTTTTCGTAACACAACAATATGTTACAGTATAGTACTTTCTTGATACAGTACTGTACGTAATAACTACGATATCTATACGCATAGCATTTCGCTTTTGTTTATTACGGGGTAAGTACATTGGCTTCCACAGAACTTTGCTTACGGACGACGATAATTACGACACTTGGCACATTTTTTACCCTTAAGTGATGACAGAGATTATCTTACAAGACGCATAGTTCAGCGCTACAGTACATGTATTTGAGTGATTAATTTTGTATTTAAAACATTTATTTTTATAGATTTTTGAATTACAATGATACAAAGGTTTTCTGTGATGTATTTCATTCCATTGCAGTAATCTGTAACACCTGAGGATATAATTACATTAATCCTCAGGGGGGTACACGCTTACCTTGTATACCATGTGTTTGGCAAGCACAAGGAGCCCCAGCTAATATGGTATTTGCTAATACAACTTTACACATCGGTACCATATTTCTCTAACACAGAATTACACAGCTATCTGATTATTTAACAGAGAAACAAAAATTTTTTTTTCCATGTCAGTGACACATGTTTATGCAATTACACAGTTGGATAACTTCACGCTTATGAAATTGTATTTTGTCTGTACTTTGTGAACTGTTCATATTTTTTCAGAACCATTGTGATACTATGAGAGCTTTGAATGATGTATTTGGTATGGGATCATGATTTTTGAAGTACGTTTGAGGTAGCTGACACTATTGAAATGAGGAGAGAATTCTTTTTAGGTTTTGAAATTATTGCAGAAAGCTACGACGATTTTGAGATTTGACTGGTGTGTTATGATGTTATTATTATGATGACTATGTGATTATGCTGTTGAGGTATGTTTATGATCAATAAGCTGATGTTATATGAGGAATTTGATTATGCTACACATTTATTATGATGAAATATTGAAGAAATGTCGACGAATATGTATATGTGTAATAATGTAAGGAATAATGAGTAGTGGTTAGGGACTCTGACTTGTGAGAAAGGATGTTGGAAACCAAGAGTCATACTTTAAGAGTTATGAAATGTGTGTAAATGCATGAATGTATCACAACACCGGCGAAAATTTTTTGGACACTTATATTTATAGGATTTTGTTTCTACAGGTTTGGAACACAAATATTTCGACCTGTGAAATTTTATTTGTATCAAACTGTCACTGTAGCGGAAACTGATGTCGTAAATATTTCGGTAAGGAAGGTAGGTCACTGTAAGCAGCCAGCTGCGCGACAGTCGCCTGGAAAAAAGCCATTAGTGTGTGCCTTTCAGAGGCACAGGTGGAGAAAAAAAGAGGCCATTATCCTTGATATTGACATTTCTTTGTACAAAGCATCGCAAATACGACATGCCCAAACTTGAAAACATATGATTACACTGTTGAGCTATTAATTTATGATATTTACTAAATTGCCTAATGAAATGATGAGAAACATTTTACATCTATTGTCTTTCTAGTTGAGAGATTTTTACTGCCTTTGGAGACGCCATTTGCCTGGTGAACGACGTTTCATATGTTGCTTTATATATATATATATATATTTGCTCATTTTGTTTAATATCTAGTTTCTAGCTGCACTGCAGCATTGGTTAAAATAAAATTTAATAGATGTACTAATAAAAATATTTTCTGTCTACAGATCCAGTAAATAATAGTTTTGTGATATACTTTAAAAAAAATTAGGGAGCCCAAAAAGACATTTCCCTTCACAGGAACTGCATACATAATTTTCTTTTCAAGTACTTAGTAATTTATTTTGTAGAATAAGTTGTGGTACACCATTTAATTACATAGACATTAAGATGTGAATAGACATTTCCCTTACCTGCATTGTTGTCTTTAGTGTACTATTTTTTCTGCTTGAGCTTTGTCATGTTTAGATATAAGTTATTGCATTTGCTGCTGCTGTTTGCCAGGCATAGTGTTACTGAATTTGACTTTGTATTACTCTGTTAAGCCAGTTTTACTACTGATTTATTATTCTTGTTGCTGCACATTGGCTCATATTAGTTGTAATGCTGCATTTGCTCTGCTAATTTATATTTATTGATGCTTGCTTTGCCAATTTGCATTTTTTGTCATTGCTGTTTGTGTTAATTGTTTTGTGCTGCTGCATTGTCTCGTCCCTTAGTTTATGCATCTGAGCTCAGTAGATTTAAGTTAGCTTAAGAGGGGGTAGACTATATAAGAGAATAAGTTTCGATGAATTGAAAGAAATGCATTGAAAAGTTTTACGAAAAAAGTACAGAAAGCAGGTATAGAGAGCACTTTTTGAAATAATGAAGAACGAAGGGAGATCTCCAAGAAGTAAAGAAAGTTTTGTTTGCAAGATGCTGCAGTAAAACAAACCCTGTCCTTTCCTTTTCTGTTATTCCGCTATGTGTTTGTGTACTCTTGTATATTTGTGTTTTTCCTGTCTTTATGTGTTTAGCTAATAATATTTATGTTGTAGAATTTTTCTAGTACTAAGCTACATTCACTATGGTGAGGAATACAGTTATCCTGAAATATAATTTGCATTAATAATATGTTATTTACTTTGTAAAGATGATTAGACATTATTTTCAAAAGTTGTTCTGATCTTTTATGTATGTACTTATGTCATGATTCCTGTAACACTGATGGATATGTCATTTCGATTCTTTTGTAAAGCCTGTGTTACTACAAGTGTTATCTGTACTGTTATGTTCCTTAATGATGTATTTTGTACCTTTGTAATTGCAATCTTATGTTGTAAATTTATAATTGTATAGACACCAGTTCTTCAAATTAAGATTCATTTCAGTGCGCACGTTTCTGTTGGTTGTAATATATGCACAGTATGTGAGAAGTTGGGACTGTTAGGGCTTGCACGTGTGTTAATAATTCAGCAAGGGACTCTTTAACAACATTGCTGGTTCCAAGGATAATTCCAAAAACTTTGTGAGTGCACAAGTGGTGGTTATGGACTTGCTATATTATCCGCAAGACTCTTAAATGGTGATTGTGCACCCGCACAGTCACAACAGATGGCTGCTGGCCATCTCTACAAGGACTACAGTGGGTCTGCATTTTTGATGACCCACCAATACCATTATTTCTACAAGGACTACAGTGGGTCTACACCTTTGCTGACTCACCAGTACCATTATTTCTACAAGGACTGCAGTGGGTCTGCACCTCTGGTGGCCCACCGATACCATAAACTCTACCAGGACTACAGTGGGTCTGCTCTGTGATGACCTACCTACCAGTGTTCTTCAAAACATCGACTGACTCTGCGGTGGGTTTGCTCTGTTGTGGCCCATTACCTGTCTGCATGTCAAGAGTCAGCATTATCTTTCCGTTGGAAGGACAACACTACTTCTTCAAGACTGCATGGAAATCCACTACTTCTGTGTGCATTTTCTTTTATTGCTCAGACTTTGAGGAAAGCACTGCAATTTTACTGTGATGAACGATCAGGAGTGTCTTTATGGACTGTGAGAACAATTTTTGCTTCTGACCAACATTGCTTCAATAAGTGTGTGCATTTGATATCTTTGTTATTGTAATTATGAAAATTTTTTTCAAACCTGTGTTGGCCAGTGCCCAAAACAATTTTTAAAATTTTTTGTGGGGAACATGGAGGCTATGTAAGTAGGCTGTTTAGGTTTTTATGTTGGTAACGCCACGTAGCGCTCTGTACGAAAATCACTGGCTGTGCTGTGTGCAGTCTGTGGCTGGTTTTCATTGTTGTTTGCTATTTTAGTGTTGGGCAGTTGGCTGTTAACAGCGCGTAGCGTTGCGCAGTTGGAATTGAGCCGCCAGCAGTGTTGGATGTGGGGAGAGAGATGGCGGAATTTTGAGAGCGGATAATCTGGACGAGTGTCCATCAGAGACACAGTAAATTTGTAGGACTGGCTGCCATGAACTGCTGTATATATTATGACTTTTGAACACTTTTAAGGTAAATACATTGTTTGTTCTCTATCACAATCTTTTTTTGCTAACTATGCCTATCAGTAGTTAGTGCCTTCAGTAGTTTGAATCTTTTTTTTAGCTGGCAGTAGTGGCGCTCGCTGAATTGCAGTAGTTCGAGTAACGAAGATTTTTGTGAGGTAAGTGATTTGTGAAAGGTATAGGTTAATGTTAGTCAGGGCCATTCTTTTGTAGGGATTTTTCAAAGTCAGATTGCGTTGTGCTAAAAATATTGTGTGTCATTTTAGTGTTGATCAGAATAGGGAAAGAGCGAAATGTCTGAGTACGTTCAGTTCTGCTCAGCTGTTTGAAAATCAAATAACGTAGGGGCTTACCAGCACAGTAATTCATTAATTTTTCTAGGGGGACGTTACAATAAGACAGTGAGATATGCGTAATTCTTGTGGCGCTTCCCATATAACACATACAGGGGATATGCAAAATGTGAACCGTGATAGTAATGAGAGGGTTGTGTTTAACGGTCAACAAGGCAGGTAAGGCATGTGTCGTGCCGGACTGTGCATGTTCAGTACAGAATAGGCATCAGTGTAACTTCTTTACGAGTAGTGCACACTTCGTATTTTCATTCTGAGGCCGCAGTCGACGTGCAATGAAAGACCTAACAGAGTTCCAAACAGGGCAGATTGTGGGGCCGATTAGCTGTAAAATCAGTAACCACGAGAGCCAATTGCAGAATTCCATGGACCACGGCCTTATATCCTGGAAGAATTATCAACAACAGTACCATCCGGTCGTGAAAGCCTTCATTGTGTGACAAGACAGCCAACTTATTGAATTATTTTAGACATAACAATATTTATAGACTTCTTCAAAAATACCGAAACCATAAATGTTGATAACTCAATCAATAACTCAAATAACAATATCTTTAGAAAAATTATATAATAGACCAACATTTATTATTACAATAATAATAATAATTTATTTATTTTTAGCATTATTAGCAATAGTTAAAATCACTACTGCAGTCATGGCAACCTACACAAAACATGGAAAGAGATCATCGCGTTAACGTAACAGTGGGAGCAAATCAAAACTAAATGACGAAGATCGTCTTACGCTAACACGAATTGTGTATAAACAACACAAAACTACGGCGGCTAAAGTGACTACAGAGATCAATAGCCGTCTTCGAGACACTATCTATCGATACTGTCCGCCCAGAAATCCATGAAGTGAATATTCATGGAAGAGCTGCTACACCGAAACCATTAGTGACGACAACCAGCGCTGGCCGGTGTGGCCGAGCGGTTCTAGGCGCTTCAGTCTGGAACCGCGCGACCGCTACGGTCGCAGGTTCGAATCCTGCCTCGGGCATGGATGTGTGTGATGTCCTTTGGTTGGATAGGTTTTAGTAGTTCTAAGTTCTAGGGGACTGATGACCTCAGATGTGAAGTCCCATAGTGCTCAGAACCATTTGAACGACAACCAGCGCAAAGAAGTGAAACACATGGCGTCAGGAGCATCAATCCTGGACACGTCATATGGTCCGACGAGTCAATGTTTTTGTTATTTCCAACATCGGGCCGGGTTTACATCTGGAGAACGCCTAAAGAAGTCTACAATTCTGATTGTTTGATTCCAACGGTTAAGCATGGAGGCGGAAGTGTGATTGTGTGGGTAGCCATATCATGGTACTCTGCTGGTTCCATCATTACTCTCAAAGGCCGTGTTACAGTCATCGATTATACAAACATTTTAGGTGATAAGGCGCACCCCATGATTCAGCAGTTGTGCCCAACAATAATGCCTTATTTCAGGACAATAATGCACCCATTTACACAGCCAGAACAGTAAAATCGTATTACGAAGGGCATGCAAATAACTGCAGCGTCTTCCCTGGCCAGCACAGTCCCCGATCTTTAATATTATCGAACCCTTTTGGGCGGTATTGGAGCGCAGGCTCCGGAGCAGACTTCCGTCTCCCTCGTTACTACAGGAGTTTGAAGAGGTTCTGAACGAAGTGTGGCATAGCATTCAACTCTAGACCATGCAACCATTATATGTCAGTATTGCAAGAAGAACCGCAGCTGTATTACGGGCAAATGGGTATCCAAACCCTTATTAATAAACCATTCCCATGTGAGTATAGGTGTTCACTTCTGTCTGTCTCCTGTACATGCCTCACTTACGTTACGCTAAACTTGAACTGAGGTGGTGCGATGACTTTCCCTGCAGGAAATATTGCAGGGTGCCGTATCTGTGCATGGCGTCGGCAGAGTTGACGGTGAGGAATTGCCACAATTAGTGCGTAATCTGGTGAGCGCCGACCTCGCCAGGAGCGCAGCGGGAGTCCTGGCGACAGATAACGCCGTCCTCAACGTCCATTGTCTGGTAAGGCGCACACATGTCTCTGTCACGCGCAAGCGTGCCGCTGTGGCATGCCGGGAACGTGGGCGCTCGTGTACAGACAGTCACCGCTGTTTAGGCTACCGGCGCGCAGCATCCGCAGTGTCTTTCTTATAAGAGGGTGTCGAGAGTGGAACAGATCTGCTTCCTTCCGCAGAAGCCTCTTCTGTTCTTGGTAGCTGCGCTGGCTCCAAAACTAGCTGAAAGATGTTAGTTCTACCGAAACTCGTAGTCTATAGCAATATTGTGGTCGAATTTCCCTACTACACTATTCTTTGACTGTTAAATTGTCCTAGTCCACTAAACACACAACACAGTCCAGTGGTTATAAATGGTTCATATATGGCAAGAATTTAACACATCAGTTCCCGGTATCACTGTCATATACACATTTAAGGAACTCGAAAAAATTTAGATAGTGCACAAAAATAGTCAGCATGTCTGTCAACACTGCCCTACTAACCAATCATTGTTCACAGCAGTCAATAATCACTGTCTTCCCATAATAAGTTCCCAGTCGCCATTAATGAGTAATTACTGTCACAGAAACCTTGTATTAAACCAATGACTAAACAAAACGAACTGTGTGCAGTATGTGCTAATATTTCCAAATATTAACTATCGGTCTATATCACACTGCTCACGACAGGAAACGTAGGTGTTGCTCACTTTACTCTCTGCCGCAGACCAACTGACATCAGCAGTGCTAGATCTATATATAGTTCGCCTATGAACAATATGTTGACGACAGCCATCTTAAATAAAATAATTTGTTGTGGTCTTCAGTCCGGAGACTGGTTTGATGCAGCTCTCTATCCTACTCTATCCTGTGCATGCTTCTTCATCTCCCAGTACCTACTGCAACCTACACCCTTCTGTATCTGTTTAGTGTATTCATCTCTTGGTCACCCTATACGATTTTTACCCTCCACGCTGCCCTCCAATACTAAATTGATGATCCCTTGATGCCTCAGAACATGTCCTACCAACCGATCCCTTCTTCTAGTCAAGTTGTGCCACAAACTTCTCTTCTCCCCAATCCTATTCAATACCTCCTCGTTAGTTATATGATCTACCCATCCAATCTTCAGCATTCTTCTGTAGCACCACATTTCGAAAGCTTCTATTCTCTTCTTGTCCAAACTAGTTATCGTCCATGTTTCACTTCCATACATGGCTACACTCCATACAAATACTTTCAGAAACAACTTCCTGACACTTAAATCTATACTCTACGTTAACAAATTTCTCGTCTTCAGAAACACTTTCCTTGCCATTGCCAGTCTACATTTGATATCCTCTCTACTTCGACCATCAACAGTTATTTTGCTCTCCAAATAGCAAAATCTTTTACTACTTTAAGTATCTCATTTCCTAATCTAATTCCTTCAGCATCACCTGACTTAATTCGACTACATTCCATTATCCTCGTTTTGCTTTTGTTGATGTTCATACTATATCCTCCTTTCAACACACTATCCATTCAGTTCAACTGCTCTTCTAAGTCCTTTGCTGTCTCTGACAGAATTACAATGTCATCGGCGAACTTCAAAGTTTTTATACAGTACCTTCTCCATGGATTTTAATACCTACTCCGAATTTTTCTTTTGTTTCCTATACTGCTTGCTCAATATACAGATTGAATAACATCGGGGAGAGGCTACAATCCTGTCTCACTCCCTTCCCAACCACTGCTTCCCTTTCATGTCCCTCGACTCTTATAACTGCCATCTGCTTTCTGTAATAATTGTAAATAGCCTTTCGCTCGCTGTATTTTATCCCTGCCACCTTCAGAATTTGAAAGAGAGTATTCCAGACAACATTGTCAAAAGCTTTCTCTAAGTCTACAAATGATAGAAACGTAGGTTTGCCTTTCCTTAATCTAGCTTCTAAGACAAGTCGTTCGGTCAGTATTGTCTCACGTGTTCCAATATTTCTACGGAATCCAAACTGATCTTCCCCGAGGTCGGCTTTAAGAATCACAAATTACAGAAATTTCTAATTAGTGAGTTAATTAACAAATGCTGCACGTCAAACGAAACGTAAAAAATGTATCAACAAAGTTATAATTCAAAGTACGGAATGTAACAGTAATTTTGACACGACTTGTAAATGAAGTTGACAATTGTCTAAAGCTTTCATGTTAATTAATTCGGAAGATAAGTAGTTTCAGACAATTTTAGATATGTTACGGAAAAGTTGGAGATATGTACTTCCAAATGATAAGCGTTAATATGAAGAAAGACTTTTTTTTGTCTAAACCCTCGTAGTCAGTTTTGTAAAGACCTCGTTGCTACTGCTGTGGAGGCCGAGTTGCCACTGTTGTTAGTGTAGGCCGACTTTGTCAGTTCGTGAAATGGCTTTTGGTGCAATACACCGCTAAGACATTTTCTCTCTGTCACTATTACACAGCTACGCCACAAGGTCAGGTAAGAGGATAAGGAAACGGAGGTTCTACAACACTCCAATAAATGAGTTAAAAATGTTTACCTATCTTTGTGACTTGTTGAATAATGAAGTATGTTACACTGCATGTAATATAACACAAAAATGGCCCGGAATGGGTAAGTGCCAATAATCGCAGGTAATATTCACAGTATATAGCAAATGCACTTTACAACAACTGTCTCTTCACTTCCGAGTTGATTAATCGACTTTCCATTTCTAAGTTCTTCCTCGACGATGATCTCTAACCAAGTGGGCGCAAGCTACTCTTCTATCTTCCGCGTGGATTCTGTCCGTTGTCGTACGGTCACTGGCGGATTCTACTCGGCCGGCAATTGGCCGAAATGTAGTCGATATCTTCATCCTCATCGCCGCCCGAGGCGCTGGTAGGAATCGAATAAGTGGCGAGTCTCTACGATACTGGCACCATCTCGTATCTTTGAGCCTGTGGTGCTTTCTCCCTTGCAGTCTCTCGTTCGGACGGCACAGCACGTTTCCTAACGCTCACTAAATATGTAAGGTCGTACTGCATGAACCTTTTCAGTATTTAATAATTAACAAAGTTTCTGTGTTAACTAATTAGATCACTGCAACTGTATTAGCAATAGTGTGTAATGAGCTATGAAACTGAATGGGGCTAAGCTTATTAATGAATTTGAAATTACTATGCACTCACTTGATACTATGTACACTGTCGTATTGTCATTTTCATAGTTCAGGAAAAAATTTAAGAAGTCTTGGGCGCCAGAAAAACAAAGCAGATGAGATTGGTACTCAAGTGGCATCATCTCAAGGGCATGAAAGTTGGTTATTACATTACAGCTTTTAATATTTAATTTGCTACTTTTAAAAGTGTGGAAATTACCAACTATTAGCTTAATAAGTCATGGCTGCAAAATACTGACACGAATTCTTTACAGACGAATGGAAAAACTGGTAGAAGACGACTTTGGGGAAAATCAGATTCCGCAGAAATGTTGGAACACATGAGGCAGTACTGACCCTACGACTTAGCTTAAAAGAAAGATTAAGGAATGGCAAACCTACGTTTCTAGCATTTGTAGACTTAGATGAAGCTTTTGACAGTGTTGACCGGAATACTCTCTTTCAAATTCTGAAGGTGGCCGGGGTCCAACACAGGGAGCCAAAGGCTACTTACAATTTGTACAGAAATCAGATCGCAGTTATAAGAGTCAAGCGGCATGAAAGGGAAGCAGTGGTTGGGAAGGGAGTGAGACAGGGTTGTAGCCTATATCGTATGTTATTCAATCTGCATATTGAGCAAGCAGTAAAGGAAACAAAAGAAAAATTTGTAGTAGGATTTAAAATCTATGGAGAAGAAATAAAAACTTTGAGGTTTCTGGTGACAATGGAATTCCGTCAGCGACAGAAAAGGACATGGAAGGGCAGTTGAACGAAATGGACAGTGTCTTGAAAGGAGGATATAAAATGAACATCAACAAAAGCAAAACGAGGATAATGGAATATAGTCGAATTAAATCAGGTGATGCAGAGGGAATTAGATTAGGAAATGGGACATTTAAAATAATAGATGAGTTTTGATATTTGGGGAGCAAAATAACTGATGATGGTCGAAGTAGAGATAATATAAAATGTAGACTATCAAAGGCAAGAAAACCGTTTCTGAAGAAAAGAAATTTGTTAACATCGAGTATAGATTTAAGTGTCAGGAAATCTTTTGTAAATGTATTTGGTGGAGTGTACTCATGTATGGATGCGAAACATGGACAATAAATAGTTTAGACAAGAAGAGAATAGAAGCTTTCGAAATGTGATGCTACAGAAGAATGCTGACGATTAGATGGGTAGATCATGTAACTAATGAGGAGGCACTAAAATAATTGGGGAAAAGAGGAATTTGTGGCATAACTTGATTAGGAGAAGGGATCGGTTGCTAGGACATGTTCTGAGGCATCAAGGAACCACCAATTTAGTTCTCGAGGGCTGCGTGGAGGGTAAAAATCGTAGAGGGAGAAAAAAATGGTTCAAATGGCTCTGAGCACTATTGGACTTAACATCTGAGGTCATCAGTCCCCTAGAACTTAGAACTACTTAAACCTAACTAACCTAAGGACATCACACACATCCATGCCCGAGGCAGGATTCGAACCTGCGACCGTAGCGGTCGCACGGTTCCAGACTGTAGCATTTGCTTTTGCGAAAGTAACTATTTCGATGCCTCAGACAATTTTAGACTTTGCCGATCTTCCCGTTCTGTCCATGTCGTGCGCTCTGTGTAATGAAATTATAAGTCACTGAACTTGAACGGTTCAACTTATTGGTATTTGACGATTAGGGGGTCCCACTTACTTCTTTCTATGCACTGATTTTCGTTTTTTTCATCACATGATAACTATTTTCCACATGCCAACATTACAATGTAAAATAGTACATGAAGGGCGAACCAAAACCACGGGGAATAAAAATGTGGAACAGATGGTCAAATGTTTGATTTTATAATATATCAAGGCTCGACGACAGAACTTGATCCAACAATGTTAAACATTTTTGGTCTTGGTGCATCAGTAGTGGTGAAATTAGCAGAAAGAATCAATCAAACAAATGTGCTTCTTATTTTCAATAATTATTTATCGAATTATAGTCTTCTGCAGTACTTGAGAATAAGAATATGTATGCAATACGTATGGTGTGCCAAAATTGCTTCAAGAACCCACCATTTTCAAGTGACAAAGATGATGAAGAAACGTGGTAGAGGCTCCGCTGAGGAGCTAATAAGTTAAGACGGAGAAGTTACAGTAACAAAATGGTATGCCAATAAGCCAGTGGTAATGAAATAAAATTTTGAGGGAATTGGAAACGAATATGCGTGTAAAAGATGGGATAAAACTGCAAAGAAATGTGTTGAAAATGAGCGGCCAGAAGTTATTCAAGTTTACAATAAACATATGGGAGGGGTCGACAATGTGGATTTTCTGATTACAATTTGCTGCAAATTAATCAGATTGCGAAAGTGGACACTTCACATATTTGCTCATGCAGTTAATATTGCATGTGTAAATGCATGGATTGATTACAAGAAAAGTGCATCAGAAATAGGGGTTCCTAAAAATAAGACCCTTGATTTGCTTCACTGTAGTGTAAGTGTGACCAAAATACTGACAAAAATAGATAAGCCAGATGCCAGAAAAAGGGATGTCCCACTGGAGCGACTACAATGCCATTCTGAATACTCTGTAATTTCGTCTAGAAGCTGATATTCGTTTGAACAACGTTTAGCATCTTCCAGTGGTCAGTGACAAAAAATCATTTGACAGGTGCAAGAAACAGGGTTGCAAAGGCAAAACCAAATTTTATTGTGTAAAATGTAACATTCACTTATGTCTGGATAGTAAAAAAATTGTTTCTTTAATTATCATTCTTCAAATGTGTAAAATCATAGTTTATTTATATAATCATTAAGTCAGCTTTGTGTAATTTATGTATTTTGGTGAAATAAAATAATTTGACTTTTCAACTTATATTGCACCGATCTGAACACAATGTCCTCATTTGGAGACGCATTGTATCCCCCTTATTGGGACACCATGGAATATTTTATAAATTTGAAAAATCATAATTTAATTCGAAGAACTGAAAAAAATAATTCGTGAGTGAAAAGGTTAAGTTGATTTGAAAGGACACTCTCCACAGTAAGATATTGCAAGGTGAGAAATAACTTTATGATATGATGGGGTTGTATTCAAAAAGAAAACTGCGCTGTAAAAGGTGTGGTTTATGCACACAATATGCACTGTCATAAATGGTGTCCGTTTCCTATCTACAGAAAGGCACGTTCGCACACACTAACACCGCAAGGAGCGGAACGCATTTACACGAGTTCCACCCTCTACCACCCGAATCGTTGATGTGCTCTTACATGCTGTACTACTGACGTCAAATGCGATACCGTTTGACTGCATTTTGTCAGTATGCAGGATATTATACTACTGCATATGCATAGTGCGTAACTAATCCACAGACAATACTGTTTTCCTACAAATATTCATGTCCTTATATTGATTTCCACTACTGTACATGTGTCATTTTGATTTTCTCACTTTTCACAGTTACATGCATATTCTTTCTAGTCCATTGTTAACCACTCACTTTTAATGTTTAAACGAATTAGGCAACTTGCAGTTACCAGTTGTGATAAGATTACTTGTTGCGAAAAATTCTATTTAAGCCATTGCAATTGGTAGAATACTGAAATATATCTCAACAACAGCATTAATCCCTATGAATATTATATTTAACATTTCTCATTATGCTTTTTTAGCAGAAAAGGTGGCCTTTGTACTGACGCAGGTGACAGAGACGCAGTTCTACGGAAACTGTGTTTATTTGAAGTTAGATATTTGTGTTTCATTACAACAGACTGAGCCCACATGCTCATTTGCGAAGCAAGTGACTACAAGCTCAGTTACATAAACATTTTATTATTCATTGCCAGATGTTTGGTACAGTTGCCTATGTTCCCTTCAGTTTTTCTTTTCTATCCAAACTGTAAATCGTTGCGCCAATAAAGTAAGGGTTCACAGCCTAGGTAATTTTCTAGAAACTTTTCATAGTGGGGTCGAGTTACTAAAATTGATTCATGGACTGAAACCATGTACATGAGAGGGCGTTTTTCTTAATTCAAAGCATATTCCCGTTTAGTTTCATAGGTAATCCACTCCTAAACCTTGCAAAAACCCGATGGTATTGCTAGCCGCAGTGTAACTTACCGAAGAGAGAATTACGGGATGTGGTGAATGGAACGAGCAAATATGGATTGAGAGAAGACCAAAGAAAGACTCAGGTATTGAGGAGTACCAGAAATGAGACGGGCAATGCACTTATCAAAACTGAGGACGACATACACTAAAGAGCCAGAGAAACTGGTACACCCGCCTAATGTCATGTAGCACCTCCGCGAACACGGCGAAGTGCCACAACATGACGTGGAATGGACTAGATTAATGTCTGAAGTTTGCTGTAGGGAAGTGACACTAAGAATCCTGCGGGCTCTTCATAGACCCGTAAGAGTACAAGGGGGTGGACATCTCTTCTGAACAGCACGTTGCAAGGCATCCCAGATATGCTCAAGTGGCCAGCGGAAGTGTTTACACACAGAAAAGTTTTCCTGGAGCCACACTGCAGCTATTCTGGACCTGTGGGGTGTCGAATGGTCCTGCTGGAATTGCCCAAGTCCGCCGGAATGCACATTGGATATGAATGGATGCAGGTGAAAATGGTTCAAATGGCGCTGAGCACTATGGGACTTAACTTCTGAGGTCATCAGTCCCCTGGAACTTAGAACTACTTAAACCTAACTAACCTAAGGACATCACACACATATGTATGTGGCAGGATTCGAATCTTCGACCGTAGTGGTCGCGCTGTTCCAGATTGTAGCGCATAGAACCGCTCGACCACTCCGGCCGGCGATGCAGGTGATCAGACGGGAAGTTTACGTACACTCTTTGACATAAAACTTGACCGGCGGCCGGCCGCTTCAGAGGCTAAGTCCGCGCCGATCGCGACATGGGACAAAGAAACTGGCCAACTCGCTAATTCTCTAAGTCCGGTTATCTGCACAATCTGGCAACACTGTAGACTGCGGCACTTCCTGGAGGAAAACTTGTCCCAAGATAGAGAGACTCTAGGCTGATTACGCCTGTGGTCTAGCGGTAGCGTGCGTTGTTTCTGTTCATAATGTCAGTGGATCGAGAGCAGCTGGCATAAAATATTTTTATAGCCTCTTCTGTCTGAATGCTGAAGACGTGAATGTAATGGTAGCGCAGATTCAATCTATTTCGCTTTGTGACACACCGATATCAAAATTTTATCTAGTAACGATTTTGCGGCAGATTTCCTGCAGACTGTCCTCCTCTGGACGCCGTATGCGGCAAAGCTCCGGGATCCATTTGCTGGCTACTGGCAGCGGCCGTGGCGACAGCAGCGGCGCTGCACTCCCCCGTTCTTTATCGAAAGCGCCTGCTACCGCTCATCGCTTTTGATGATTTAAAACGCTTTATTATTAAATGTTGCTCCACAGAAAATTTCTACAATTTCCATTCACGCTCAAAAGCAACGGAGACAGACGCCCTGATTAGTAGGCGGGTAATCGGCAAGAGCTGAGTATGGCCCGAAATTAATTTTATAGACTGGGACGAAATTAAACCACCTCACTACATTCGATGAATTTATAAATGCTTCATACCTCGTTTCTTTTCCTTTCAAACTTAATTATTTGTGCAACTTTTGGTCAATGTTTGGATGTTTTCGTCAAGCCAGAGTGAGCGTCTGTGGTGTAAAGTGTATTACAGTTCTTGTTTCATTCCTTATGGTAAGTCTATGCGATAAACTGTGTGAATACCTTGCAATGCATGCTCTGTAGCAGTGCAGGCACACTGCACATTTGGAGTTCCATGTATGGGTTCATGAAGTATTTATTGTTGATCGGAAGTGATAGTTAAGGTCCTCAGATTTAAACCAGAAAAATTTGTCGTTTTGAAGGTTTCAGAGAACGGAAAGGAATTGCTAACGCCGGTGTTAGAAAACGTCTACAGTTAAACGCTATTGCAAAAATTTAGAAGATGTGAACTATATTAATGAACATGTGCACTTCATAAACAACCTTCTGACATGTTAGACCTATATGACGAACAAAGCTCAAATTTATATCGTTGACAGTCGGTTTGAATCTTTTCAGGACCTATTTTACAGTGAAGCACCTTGGAATTTGCAAAGCAGAAATCCATGATATTAACTTAAATTACTAAGTCGAAATCGGACGAAGATTGATGTTTAAAGGCATTCTTCAAATTTCGCATAAGAAATTTTTACTATCAGTTTGCAACTCCATTAATTAAAATGGAAAATAAAAGGTTTTAGTCAGCGGCTTCTACCGTGATTCGAACTTATAGTACAAGCACTGCAACGCACAAGGGAACCTCTGAGCTAACGACACACTGGCGGCCAGGGGCGGACTATAGTCACTGCGATGTTGCCTGAGCCTCAAAACGCAACCTTAAACACAGAAACAGAGGAGGTGGAGATTACTGTTTTAACGTCCCGTCGACAACGATGTCATTAGAGACGGAGCACAAGCTCGGATTAGGGAAGGATGGGGAAGGAAATCGGCCGTGCCCTTCCTAAGGAACCATCCCGGCATTTGCCTGAAGCGATTTAGGGAAATCATTGAAAACCTAAATCAGGATGGCCGGGCGCGGGATTGCACCATCGTCCTCCCGAATGCACACACAAACAGGTGTTACTTATGTGAAGAACGCCGTTCTTGGAGTCCAGAAATTAAATATACTTTCTAATTGTGTCATCTTGCAGTGGATTATATCGTACGAGTCTTCGATGTGGAAAACGAATGTTAAGTGAATTTAGCGAGGTAACGCCGACCTACACCCGGAAGTAAATGCACTATCAGAGTGTTGACAAATACTTGCTACGACGCTGCCATTTCTCGGCTCTCTGACGAGGCAGCTCTTCAGCGAAATGCTTGCCGTGATTCTCCGATACGGTTCTTCGGAGTGGAGACGCGCGCGCACGTTTGGTTTTTATGCGGCGTTCTCCCCTGGTGGTTTCTGACGTCGCCTTGTGGGCTATGTATACATATGAGACATTCAATTATCATTAATCCAGAATGATACAAGTTTCAGCTTCCGGCCTGGAAGAAGGCTGTTGACGCCGACATTATATCATTTCAACGTAGGGAAAGCAAAACGGATCATTCAATGTTTCTCATTCAACATAAAGCATGTGAGATAAATTTCCGTAACGTTCATAATCATCTAAAAATACAAACGAAGTAAAAATACACCGGAATCTTATTCGAATTGAATATGATGTAAGATACCAAACGCTTTGCACCTCGATGTCGAATTTGTCCACTTGCAATCGTTTGCAGCATGCACATAGATTGTCATGATTACCACGAGAATGAAGAAATATGTTGGTAAGGATGGAAGCAAGAAGAGACGCAGTCAACAAATATTCTATTCCTCATGGCATTCATTTCATTTGACACGTAAGAAGAGGTAAAGCGGGAATTTACTTTCGTTAACACGAAAGATATGCCGCACATATTGATAACGAGGAAGTCTGCGTCTTCATACGTTTCCTCCTTGAAATCTGTATGCTCTATTATATACTAAGTAGCCCGATCATTGTTTCAGTAATGTTACCCTCTTGTTTGACCCCGTAACGATGAACAGATTCCAAATGCATGTCTCTGCGTGAAAGTAGCTGTTCGAACCCTTCCTGGGTTGTTTTTTGTGTTTTATTGCTTGGAATTCCTGAAGCAGACCACTGTGCCTTCCCCCCTCGTGGGTTAGGTCTCAAAACTAAACCGCTTTGTATCCAATGGCATAATTTATTCATACAGCATCAGCATAAGACTCTTGCGAGTGAGAGAATGACAATAACAATCGTAACAAGAACAAGCAAATAATGAATGATGTTTATTCCAACGCAGAAAGAGAATGGCTTTAAATATAAAAATCTATATCTATATCCATATCTATTGATCTTCGAGTTGGCACAATGAAAATATATTCTTAGCATTTAGTTACTGAATTTAGTTCTGGATGTTTGCAGAGAAAAGGAAAAGTCGGTACTTCTCGCTAGTGTAATATAATGTGAACCAGCAACTACCCTTTCCTTAGAACACGACTCAAGCAGGTCCTCAAGTAGGCACTGCTGCACTCTGTTCCCTGACATTGCTCTGATGACGGTTAATGCAGATGGTTCCGATTATGAAATACAAAACGTATTGCAGGTTAGTTCCTAGGATAGTAACATTAAATTTGCGTTGTAGACGGCACATGAACGTGACGACTATCCATATTACTCATCAATATAAAAAGACAGTATTTTGGGAATTTAGCAGGATTACTCAAAATGAATTCTGAAATTGGGTGACTGACCGCACAGGTGCTAAACGTCGTCAAGAGCATACGATGTCCTAATCGCATTAGGAATATGAAGATCGTCTTCGACAGCTCGCAACTTTCACATAGCTAACCCCACCCTACTCCAGACAGCTCTCGGTGGAGTTGCACTACGTTGCCGATGTTATGGAAGGCCTTCAAACCGACAACAGACCACATATTGAAAAATACAAGCGAATTCTCTTGCAGCGTAAGCTTATTGTAACTAATCTAAAAATTATTGGAGAGGAACATTGTCCTATTCAAAAAAGTAAAATGTTACACACTGTTGACGTCAAACGGACATTATCTATGTCCTGTCTTGTGTCCTACTCATCTATAATATCAAGTGTACTATGAAAATGATTATATATAATGGATTATAAGGTAATGCATTGATACCAGATGGTGGGGGCCGGCCGATGTGGCCGTGCGGTTCTAGGCGCTTCAGTCTGGAACCGCGTGACCGCTACGGTCGCAGGTTCGAATCCTGTCTCGGGCATGGATGTGTGTGATGTCCTTAGGTTAGTTAGGTTTAAGTAGTTCTAAGTTCTAGGGGACTGATGACCTTAGAAGTTAAGTCCCATGGTGCTCAGAGCCATTAGAACCATTTAACACAAAATGACATTAAAAATTTAAGTTATTCACGAGCAGCTAGTTGAGAATATGTATGAACATTAAATGACACGACGAACCGTCATGTTCTGCATATGGATTCAAACCCAGCTCATGCAGACTAAGCAAAGATTTCGTGACTGACGGAAACTAACAGTCATTCCTGATTAGGCATACAGAGAGTGATATACCTCGATTTTAGACAGTATCAGTTAGCAAATATCAACTTTAAATTGCATAACGTAAACATTTTTAACAGACGCGAATTCCTACCCAGCATCTATTGTCCCTGTTAACGAACTACGAGAGATGTTAAATATTGCTTCTTCACAAGTAACTTACTTGAAATGCCGTGAGGTAAAGCTGTGTGTTGGACACGGATTCGAACCCGGAACCTAATCGGATTGCTATCGAAGCACAGTCAAATGTGACATATCGGAATTTCGCGGCAGTAACTAGATGTTATAACTGAAATGACGAGACGAAAAATTAATTTTTTCCTTCCCAGGACTCCAACCCGGCACCTATCGCTGTTATATTCTAAAGAAAACAAACGTTAAATATGGGTTTGTTGCACCAGCAGTGACATGTGAGCATGTTTGAACTGAAATAATATGACGAAGAGTTCAGCGCTCACTGGGAATAGAGCCCCACACATATCGTTGTTGACTACACACAAAGAGACGTCAGCTACCGAATTTTTCTCCACCAGCTGCTCAGAATAGCATCTTGAACTTACAGTCATCTCGCAAATAGTTCTGTGTCTCACTGGGAGTTAAAAACGTCAGATATCGTTAGTGTGACAGCGAATGAAAATACATTAAAAATCAAAATTATTATCCACCAGCAGACAGGTGTTCTCATGCTAGAGCTTGATAATACATAATTAAATCTTTAGTGCCGGGCCAGGATTCGATCCCATTCACGCATAATATGTGAAGGTGTTGAGGAATCTGCAGTTTTGAACAAACAACAAATTGTAGCCGAGCTGTATTGCCACGAAGGGATCAAATTCCGCGTTAAGGGCGGTCTGAGTTGCATTCCCAGTTCAGAACCAATTTTATCGACATACAGAAGCTCAAATAAAAGATGGAATAAGTGTCCTGTGACCATACATAGCGTTTGTGTCGTCACTTGAAATAAATAACTAGTATAAGAAAGGTTACTGGTGGTAGAGTTTCTACATGTCGCCACTCCAGACTTTATTGTGGTTCAACCTACCGTCTACTTGGTAAAGAAGGAATATCATCTTTAATGTGAATTTTCTGACCATGCAGCCATTATATCTCCTTCACTTGGTGTAGCCAGGAGAGAATGGAATCTGTCTCTCCCTATCTAAAATCATTGACAGAAGTGGGAATCGAACCCAGACCATAGGTATAACTACCTACCATCCGTCCAACAGACCACGAAATCCTCTTCTCTGCGAGTCATTTTTCTATCGTAACGCAGTTGTGCCACACTGGATGAGAATTCTGACACACAGGCTCCCTGTAGTAATTTGCAGCATGTTCAGTAAATTCATTTACTTGGTTGACCGAATCACCATGAACTAGCTGCCTCGGCTACCCAGTGCATACATTCGACTATTTTGTAATCACAGAAATAAAATCACGTTACTGCCACCTACACACAACTGCCAACATTGTAGGATGCAGAAGTTTAAATAAGAAGTGTTCCTTTTCACTTGAGCTATTCTATTGCGCTGTCTGTTACTAGAAAACGTCGTTCAGTCCAAAAGAAAAGCTGTAACTGTTTGTCTCTCAGAAGTCAAGACATGGCCATATGCATAATCTCACAGTGCTGTGGAATCCAAAAGTTCTGAAGGAATAGTTGCTGAGCTCTGGAGCTGTTGTAGTTCCGTGTCAGCTTGTAGCATAGATAAGATGTCGCGAGTTCGAATACATTCAGTGCTACATTTTTTAAAACGCAATTCTGCTCTCTGCTGAAGTTATCAATCTAATGGAACTTTGAACAAATTCCCTTCACTTCTCAACCCAAAGTAGTCGCATGTGGAAAAAGGACTAACTACTGTGACATTTTGTCCTATTCAGGTTTAATAGACAGCAGGCAGCAGATGCATCTCGAAGATGTGCAGGGAGAGCGCATCGTGCCATAATATGTCAGAAAAGTATTTTCTACATTAGCCGTCGTGTGGTAGTGGTATTTTATTCTTCTTCAAACTTTGATTGACAGCTTTAACTCAGAACAAATTTTCTACATGCATGTAATCAATAAACTGCATGTGCATTGTCAGACTGTCATAGGTAACATCAGAGAATTCGCATATATCGTTGATGATTAATTTCTCTCTCATGTTTACTATTGTTTTAACAACACTAAAGGAAACCTTACGAAAATTGTGCACTGTATTATAAGAAATGAAATAAAACTAACGATGATAACCTTACGACGAAAGTATCTGTACACAAGCATGCCTCTATCGACACGAATTAGTAAAATACTACTCACTTAGATTTTGATTGGGTCTGTGTTTAATTGGTATGCTGTGTCATACTCAAGAGGTATGCAAATGTGGCATTTCATAAATATAGTTACGTATTCCTAGAAACCCAAAATTCGCTTGTCAGCAGCGGAAAGAGGCGTTACCTGTTGTGCAGCATTGTAAGTGTTTCAACATTGCACTATGAGCTGAAAGCATTTTCTTACGATTTCCGTATTGATGTTTGATCTGACTGCTTGTAGCTCTTTCACAGAAGGGATAAAAACGTTTCAGTCAGTGAGACTGGAACTGCGAACCGTAACAGACGCTGTTTCACATGTCAGCACGTTACCACAGAGCTGGCGAGAGGGTATGGGTCTCAGCTTCCTATTACGACGGCAATAGTAACTAGAACTCGTAAACCGCTATTTAAAGGTCGAGATTAGTTGCGATTTCCACCTGCAACGACTTTCTTGGGCTGAAAACCGTAAATTTTCAATCTTTTGTTACCCTTCAAGCTATAATAACTCAGATTATTCAATGGAAATGACAGGTAAAATCAAGTGAACTTTGAGGCTTAATTCCGTGCACACCAGGAAGTAACTCGTCGATCACAGAGTTGCCAAACATACGTTGCCTTGTTGCCAAATCTCAGTTACAGTACCAGCAGGAAGAAGACGAACCGATGTGATCCTACAGCGGTCTGGGAAGTGACCATAGCTGGTGTCTCCAAGTCGCGGCTGCTACGGCCTGGAATACGTAATGCGTCTGATTCGCTTTCTGTAACTAGGTTTAGGGACTGGAGCGTAGTTACTAATAATACTCAGAACTGACTGCAAACTGAGCATCATAAATCAGTAACTCTCATTGTTGTTTTTATATTTCTTTCGTAAGTGCACTCAAAACTAAGAAAGTCATTCACAGGCGTTTTCGTGCCTCGCCGATAGTCGAGCACAACATACAAATAAAAATAAAAAAGAATGTGTGTGTGTGTGTGTGTGTGTGTGTGTGAGAGAGAGAGAGAGAGAGAGAGAGAGAGAGAGAGAGAGAAATAAAAAGCAATGAGAGAGTGTGTAAAAAATTGTTGTAAAGAAATTGAATCATGGTATTTAAAGAAATCTTTCATTAAAATGACACGTTCCACATCATTACGAAATGTCGTATTCATGATCTATGGAACAAGAGTTAATCTAATGTAATGTAATCTAATCTAATCACATCATATTGATTATTAGCCATGAAGAGTCATGAACTACCGAAAGTTTTGCCAATACTAGTAACCAAATCTAAACTTGAAAATAAAAGACGACAATTTTTGTAATAAACCGTGACTCCTATCAAGACCCTTTCATCCCTGTTATCTAACCACGAAAGATGTCTGATATACCTCCATTCTGAAGTAACAAAGTGTGCATGCATTTAAAGATGAAGTGCATGATGTGAAGTTCTGTGACGGAGATACGAACCCAACACGTAATCCGATTGTTAACTAAGAAAAATCAAATGTTACGTATCGGTTTTTCTTACGAGCCGCTAGGTGTCTGAATCTAAAATAAGGATACAAACTTTTGTGCCTAAGCGACAATCGAACTGCACACCTACCGCGCATCCACGAATATAGCTTAAGTATCAGTTGCTTACTCATGAACAGTAAGATGTGTGCGTGTTTGACCAGAAATAACGACACCTGTTGCGATTGTTGGCAACACATGAACAGACATTGAAATTGCGCGTTAATTTTCACTAGCAGGTGGGTGTGCACTTGATAAAGCTAGAAATGAAATTATGAATATTTTTGTACTGGATCAGGTTTCAGACCCACATACTTACCTTTGGAAGAGAGCTAGAGAAGATTGCAGTCTTGGGAAAAGGAACGAAATGACTGAACTATACTGTTCCGAGAGATTCAGATCCTCGAAAGAGGAGATACGAATTCGAATCACAGTCCAGCACCAAATTTTTAAACGTCTCTAGTTCAATCAAGTACAAGTAAAATAAGAGCCCTGTCCCTTTAAATGGCTATCGGTTCATCAAATAAAATAAAATTTTATAATGTAAGTAAGTTTACTGGCGACTGTATTTCTGTTTACCATGACTTCCGCTTTGTCATTTCCCAACGAAAACTGGCTCTGCTCAGTTGGTTATGAAGGAACGTGATGTTTAATGCGGATTCTGGATTATAACGTCTTTCTCTTGAGGTTACCAGAGGTAAAATAAATCTGTTTGTGCCTCTTAAAAGTAAATGCCTGAACCCACGCATTGCACCTGTGATAGCTCGTTCCACCAGACCATTGTGGCCACATTACCCAGCCCCAGGAGTGTGCTGTAACGGATGATGTGCTTAGCTTACAAAATTAGTCACGGTGGAAAAAATGCGAGTCTATTAAATGGTCAAGTAGAAGCAAGCTTCTGACGCAGAGATTATGCTATTCTCATGTCAGCAGGATGTAAAGACTCTTCTAGGCATCATAGGCTGGATGTGAAGCCATTTTGATTTTTCACAAATTCAGCAAATTTCTTAGTTCGAGAAAATCCACTGTGAAGTGTGAAGTTGCCGGATAATTCGATTATTACTGTTATTATTAATATCATTTTATTCATACTGCTGCTGTAACACAAGTGCTTGAACATCATTTAGTATCTTTTGGTCACTATAGAAGTAGTTTCCCAAGAACAGGTTCTTTCCCTGTCTACGGAATCCTTTTCATGTTAATATCAAACACCAGCAATTACTCGTAGATTACATTAAAACTAAAGTAATTGACGAAGACGTTGCTTGGTAACAAAAACGCACTGCCTTTCTTCATTTACTTTCGCCTAGAAGTGGCTATCGAGTACTGACAAACCAAAAGGCAAGAGATCTTACTGCCTTCCGATATACGTTGCTGTTAGTTCTTCCACATGATTTGGTCGACATGACCTGTTTCAAGTAGTGTATGACAGACAGTGTTTTAGAAAATCTATTGTTTCCCTTTGCAATAAACAGAAGTATTTTCATTCTAATCTGTCCAAGTACAAAATTTTCGCAATATTAGTGCACATTTAATATTCGCTTCTATAATGTATAAAAGTATTTCACAGTCGCAAAACTCGCATCCGAAACGTTGACCTTACACTTAGTCGCTGACCATAAATTCTAGCTCAGAGTGACACCAGTTTAAATAACCTAATGTAGCGAAGACTGTTTGCCAGTGCTCTTTCTCACCGGAAAATACGCAATTGACTCATTTGGCTCCATAAGTACACTGTAACAGTAATTTCTGTGTGAAATTTGTCAATAAGCTTTCGCCTTCCAACCGGCAAAATACGGAAGAGTACAGCCGGTAAACAAATCACAAATCACGATTTAGTGCCGATAAGACGATTTCTTTAAACATTGTCGAAGCTGAGGGAATTTATTTTCTGCTTAAATCGTCTTAAGCAGCAACGTTCACAGATATCTCAAATAGGAAAAAGCTGAATATCCAGGTACGAAGGTTGTAAAACAAACTTCCCACAGTTTGTGTCAGGTTGATCTTTTCGTCTGATAACACTGCTTAAGTATTTTGTCTAAGAGGTATCACAAGTAGTATCCCTGTAGCTGTGGGAATCATTGGTTGAAAACGAGTTTAACACCAATGGGTACAGTGCTGCTATATTTTCAAAATTATTATCAACTTAAGTCTGAGTTCATCCACAAACTGAGGCGTATTTATAATATTGAAGCTAGACTGTGTATCCTTGTCTTTCTTGAGTGGTCACTGGAAGGCGTTTACACACACGTATACAATACTATGAATACTTCGAACGCTATGGTTAACGTTGCTCTCATAAACTACTTTTTTATTTAAATTCTTCTGGGTCTTAAGCGAGCAATATGTGTTGTAGATACAGTCTCAGACCAAAAAATTGACCGCCGAGTCGTTCACGTAAGGTGGACAATACAGTCATGCTCCTCTCAGAATTCTATGTCTGGCAATATGCTCGATCTAGCAACATGTAGACTGCGGCACTTCCCAGAGGAAGTCTTGACTCCAGTCTTAGTACATTACTCTAGACTACGACCGTAGTCTTGAGGTTAAACGCGAGACCAGCTAATATGATATTGTAGATTCGCTTGAATTACACTCATAGCTTCAGCACCGAGAGGAAAGGGGCGATAAAAATTCTGTCGATATGTGCTTTCGGTCGCCAGACGTCATATTAGCTGGTCTCGCGTTTTACCTCAAGACTACGGTCGTGTTCCATCAGCGGTACGAATAAAATGATAGTAATAATAACAGTAATAATCGAATTATCCGGCAACTTCACACTTCACAGTGGATTTTCTCGAACTAAGAAATTTGCTGAATTTGTGAAAAATCAAAATGGCTTCACATCCAGCCTATGATGCCTAGAAGAGTCTTTACATCCTGCTGACATGAGAATAGCATAATCTCTGCGTCAGAAGCTTGCTTCTACTTGACCATTTAATAGACTCGCATTTTTTCCACCGTGACTAATTTTGTAAGCTAAGCACATCATCCGTTACAGCACACTCCTGGGGCTGGGTAATGTGGCCACAATGGTCTGGTGGAACGAGCTATCACAGGTGCAATGCGTGGGTTCAGGCATTTACTTTTAAGAGGCACAAACAGATTTATTTTACCTCTGGTAACCTCAAGAGAAAGACGTTATAATCCAGAATCCGCATTAAACATCACGTTCCTTCATAACCAACTGAGCAGAGCCAGTTTTCGTTGGGAAATGACAAAGCGGAAGTCATGGTAAACAGAAATACAGTCGCCAGTAAACTTACTTACATTATAAAATTTTATTTTATTTGATGAACCGATAGCCATTTAAAGGGACAGGGCTCTTATTTTACTTGTACTTGATTGAACTAGAGACGTTTAAAAATTTGGTGCTGGACTGTGATTCGAATTCGTATCTCCTCTTTCGAGGATCTGAATCTCTCGGAACAGTATAGTTCAGTCATTTCGTTCCTTTTCCCAAGACTGCAATCTTCTCTAGCTCTCTTCCAAAGGTAAGTATGTGGGTCTGAAACCTGATCCAGTACAAAAATATTCATAATTTCATTTCTAGCTTTATCAAGTGCACACCCACCTGCTAGTGAAAATTAACGCGCAATTTCAATGTCTGTTCATGTGTTGCCAACAATCGCAACAGGTGTCGTTATTTCTGGTCAAACACGCACACATCTTACTGTTCATGAGTAAGCAACTGATACTTAAGCTATATTCGTGGATGCGCGGTAGGTGTGCAGTTCGATTGTCGCTTAGGCACAAAAGTTTGTATCCTTATTTTAGATTCAGACACCTAGCGGCTCGTAAGAAAAACCGATACGTAACATTTGATTTTTCTTAGTTAACAATCGGATTACGTGTTGGGTTCGTATCTCCGTCACAGAACTTCACATCATGCACTTCATCTTTAAATGCATGCACACTTTGTTACTTCAGAATGGAGGTATATCAGACATCTTTCGTGGTTAGATAACAGGGATGAAAGGGTCTTGATAGGAGTCACGGTTTATTACAAAAATTGTCGTCTTTTATTTTCAAGTTTAGATTTGGTTACTGGTATTGGCAAAACTTTCGGTAGTTCATGACTCTTCATGGCTAATAATCAATATGATGTGATTAGATTAGATTACATTACATTAGATTAACTCTTGTTCCATAGATCATGAATACGACATTTCGTAATGATGTGGAACGTGTCATTTTAATGAAAGATTTCTTTAAATACCATGATTCAATTTCTTTACAACAATTTTTACACACTCTCTCATTGCTTTTTATTTCTCTCTCTCTCTCTCTCTCTCTCTCTCTCTCTCTCACACACACACACACACACACACACACACACACACATTCTTTTTTATTTTTATTTGTATGTTGTGCTCGACTATCGGCGAGGCACGAAAACGCCTGTGAATGACTTTCTTAGTTTTGAGTGCACTTACGAAAGAAATATAAAAACAACAATGAGAGTTACTGATTTATGATGCTCAGTTTGCAGTCAGTTCTGAGTATTATTAGTAACTACGCTCCAGTCCCTAAACCTAGTTACAGAAAGCGAATCAGACGCATTACGTATTCCAGGCCGTAGCAGCCGCGACTTGGAGACACCAGCTATGGTCACTTCCCAGACCGCTGTAGGATCACATCGGTTCGTCTTCTTCCTGCTGGTACTGTAACTGAGATTTGGCAACAAGGCAACGTATGTTTGGCAACTCTGTGATCGACGAGTTACTTCCTGGTGTGCACGGAATTAAGCCTCAAAGTTCACTTGATTTTACCTGTCATTTCCATTGAATAATCTGAGTTATTATAGCTTGAAGGGTAACAAAAGATTGAAAATTTACGGTTTTCAGCCCAAGAAAGTCGTTGCAGGTGGAAATCGCAACTAATCTCGACCTTTAAATAGCGGTTTACGAGTTCTAGTTACTATTGCCGTCGTAATAGGAAGCTGAGACCCATACCCTCTCGCCAGCTCTGTGGTAACGTGCTGACATGTGAAACAGCGTCTGTTACGGTTCGCAGTTCCAGTCTCACTGACTGAAACGTTTTTATCCCTTCTGTGAAAGAGCTACAAGCAGTCAGATCAAACATCAATACGGAAATCGTAAGAAAATGCTTTCAGCTCATAGTGCAATGTTGAAACACTTACAATGCTGCACAACAGGTAACGCCTCTTTCCGCTGCTGACAAGCGAATTTTGGGTTTCTAGGAATACGTAACTATATTTATGAAATGCCACATTTGCATACCTCTTGAGTATGACACAGCATACCAATTAAACACAGACCCAATCAAAATCTAAGTGAGTAGTATTTTACTAATTCGTGTCGATAGAGGCATGCTTGTGTACAGATACTTTCGTCGTAAGGTTATCATCGTTAGTTTTATTTCATTTCTTATAATACAGTGCACAATTTTCGTAAGGTTTCCTTTAGTGTTGTTAAAACAATAGTAAACATGAGAGAGAAATTAATCATCAACGATATATGCGAATTCTCTGATGTTACCTATGACAGTCTGACAATGCACATGCAGTTTATTGATTACATGCATGTAGAAAATTTGTTCTGAGTTAAAGCTGTCAATCAAAGTTTGAAGAAGAATAAAATACCACTACCACACGACGGCTAATGTAGAAAATACTTTTCTGACATATTATGGCACGATGCGCTCTCCCTGCACATCTTCGAGATGCATCTGCTGCCTGCTGTCTATTAAACCTGAATAGGACAAAATGTCACAGTAGTTAGTCCTTTTTCCACATGCGACTACTTTGGGTTGAGAAGTGAAGGGAATTTGTTCAAAGTTCCATTAGATTGATAACTTCAGCAGAGAGCAGAATTGCGTTTTAAAAAATGTAGCACTGAATGTATTCGAACTCGCGACATCTTATCTATGCTACAAGCTGACACGGAACTACAACAGCTCCAGAGCTCAGCAACTATTCCTTCAGAACTTTTGGATTCCACAGCACTGTGAGATTATGCATATGGCCATGTCTTGACTTCTGAGAGACAAACAGTTACAGCTTTTCTTTTGGACTGAACGACGTTTTCTAGTAACAGACAGCGCAATAGAATAGCTCAAGTGAAAAGGAACACTTCTTATTTAAACTTCTGCATCCTACAATGTTGGCAGTTGTGTGTAGGTGGCAGTAACGTGATTTTATTTCTGTGATTACAAAATAGTCGAATGTATGCACTGGGTAGCCGAGGCAGCTAGTTCATGGTGATTCGGTCAACCAAGTAAATGAATTTACTGAACATGCCGCAAATTACTACAGGGAGCCTGTGTGTCAGAATTCTCATCCAGTGTGGCACAACTGCGTTACGATAGAAAAATGACTCGCAGAGAAGAGGATTTCGTGGTCTGTTGGACGGATGGTAGATTGTTATACCTATGGTCTGGGTTCGATTCCCACTTCTGTCAATGATTTTAGATAGGGAGAGACAGATTCCATTCTCTCCTGGCTACACCAAGTGAAGGAGATATAATGGCTGCATGGTCAGAAAATTCACATTAAAGATGATATTCCTTCTTTACCAAGTAGACGGTAGGTTGAACCACAATAAAGTCTGGAGTGGCGACATGTAGAAACTCTACCACCAGTAACCTTTCTTATACTAGTTATTTATTTCAAGTGACGACACAAACGCTATGTATGGTCACAGGACACTTATTCCATCTTTTATTTGAGCTTCTGTATGTCGATAAAATTGGTTCTGAACTGGGAATGCAACTCAGACCGCCCTTAACGCGGAATTTGATCCCTTCGTGGCAATACAGCTCGGCTACAATTTGTTGTTTGTTCAAAACTGCAGATTCCTCAACACCTTCACATATTATGCGTGAATGGGATCGAATCCTGGCCCGGCACTAAAGATTTAATTATGTATTATCAAGCTCTAGCATGAGAACACCTGTCTGCTGGTGGATAATAATTTTGATTTTTAATGTATTTTCATTCGCTGTCACACTAACGATATCTGACGTTTTTAACTCCCAGTGAGACACAGAACTATTTGCGAGATGACTGTAAGTTCAAGATGCTATTCTGAGCAGCTGGTGGAGAAAAATTCGGTAGCTGACGTCTCTTTGTGTGTAGTCAACAACGATATGTGTGGGGCTCTATTCCCAGTGAGCGCTGAACTCTTCGTCATATTATTTCAGTTCAAACATGCTCACATGTCACTGCTGGTGCAACAAACCCATATTTAACGTTAGTTTTCTCTAGAATATAACAGCGATAGGTGCCGGGTTGGAGTCCTGGGAAGGAAAAAATTAATTTTTCGTCTCGTCATTTCAGTTATAACATCTAGTTACTGCCGCGAAATTCCGATATGTCACATTTGACTGTGCTTCGATAGCAATCCGATTAGGTTCCGGGTTCGAATCCGTGTCCAACACACAGCTTTACCTCACGGCATTTCAAGTAAGTTACTTGTGAAGAAGCAATATTTAACATCTCTCGTAGTTCGTTAACAGGGACAATAGATGCTGGGTAGGAATTCGCGTCTGTTAAAAATGTTTACGTTATGCAATTTAAAGTTGATATTTGCTAACTGATACTGTCTAAAATCGAGGTATATCACTCTCTGTATGCCTAATCAGGAATGACTGTTAGTTTCCGTCAGTCACGAAATCTTTGCTTAGTCTGCATGAGCTGGGTTTGAATCCATATGCAGAACATGACGGTTCGTCGTGTCATTTAATGTTCATACATATTCTCAACTAGCTGCTCGTGAATAACTTAAATTTTTAATGTCATTTTGTGTTAAATGGTTCAAATGGCTCTGAGCACCATGGGACTTAACTTCTAAGGTCATCAGTCCCCTAGAACTTAGAACTACTTAAACCTAACTAACCTAAGGACATCACACACATCCATGCCCGAGACAGGATTCGAACCTGCGACCGTAGCGGTCACGCGGTTCCAGACTGAAGCGCCTAGAACCGCACGGCCACATCGGCCGGCCCCCACCATCTGGTATCAATGCATTACCTTATAATCCATTATATATAATCATTTTCATAGTACACTTGATATTATAGATGAGTAGGACACAAGACAGGACATAGATAATGTCCGTTTGACGTCAACAGTGTGTAACATTTTACTTTTTTGAATAGGACAATGTTCCTCTCCAATAATTTTTAGATTAGTTACAATAAGCTTACGCTGCAAGAGAATTCGCTTGTATTTTTCAATATGTGGTCTGTTGTCGGTTTGAAGGCCTTCCATAACATCGGCAACGTAGTGCAACTCCACCGAGAGCTGTCTGGAGTAGGGTGGGGTTAGCTATGTGAAAGTTGCGAGCTGTCGAAGACGATCTTCATATTCCTAATGCGATTAGGACATCGTATGCTCTTGACGACGTTTAGCACCTGTGCGGTCAGTCACCCAATTTCAGAATTCATTTTGAGTAATCCTGCTAAATTCCCAAAATACTGTCTTTTTATATTGATGAGTAATATGGATAGTCGTCACGTTCATGTGCCGTCTACAACGCAAATTTAATGTTACTATCCTAGGAACTAACCTGCAATACGTTTTGTATTTCATAATCGGAACCATCTGCATTAACCGTCATCAGAGCAATGTCAGGGAACAGAGTGCAGCAGTGCCTACTTGAGGACCTGCTTGAGTCGTGTTCTAAGGAAAGGGTAGTTGCTGGTTCACATTATATTACACTAGCGAGAAGTACCGACTTTTCCTTTTCTCTGCAAACATCCAGAACTAAATTCAGTAACTAAATGCTAAGAATATATTTTCATTGTGCCAACTCGAAGATCAATAGATATGGATATAGATATAGATTTTTATATTTAAAGCCATTCTCTTTCTGCGTTGGAATAAACATCATTCATTATTTGCTTGTTCTTGTTACGATTGTTATTGTCATTCTCTCACTCGCAAGAGTCTTATGCTGATGCTGTATGAATAAATTATGCCATTGGATACAAAGCGGTTTAGTTTTGAGACCTAACCCACGAGGGGGGAAGGCACAGTGGTCTGCTTCAGGAATTCCAAGCAATAAAACACAAAAAACAACCCAGGAAGGGTTCGAACAGCTACTTTCACGCAGAGACATGCATTTGGAATCTGTTCATCGTTACGGGGTCAAACAAGAGGGTAACATTACTGAAACAATGATCGGGCTACTTAGTATATAATAGAGCATACAGATTTCAAGGAGGAAACGTATGAAGACGCAGACTTCCTCGTTATCAATATGTGCGGCATATCTTTCGTGTTAACGAAAGTAAATTCCCGTTTTACCTCTTCTTACGTGTCAAATGAAATGAATGCCATGAGGAATAGAATATTTGTTGACTGCGTCTCTTCTTGCTTCCATCCTTACCAACATATTTCTTCATTCTCGTGGTAATCATGACAATCTATGTGCATGCTGCAAACGATTGCAAGTGGACAAATTCGACATCGAGGTGCAAAGCGTTTGGTATCTTACATTATATTCAATTCGAATAAGATTCCGGTGTATTTTTACTTCGTTTGTATTTTTAGATGATTATGAACGTTACGGAAATTTATCTCACATGCTTTATGTTGAATGAGAAACATTGAATGATCCGTTTTGCTTTCCCTACGTTGAAATGATATAATGTCGGCGTCAACAGCCTTCTTCCACGCCGGAAGCTGAAACTTGTATCATTCTGGATTAATGATAATTGAATGTCTCATATGTATACATAGCCCACAAGGCGACGTCAGAAACCACCAGGGGAGAACGCCGCATAAAAACCAAACGTGCGCGCGCGTCTCCACTCTGAAGAACCGTATCGGAGAATCACGGCAAGCATTTCGCTGAAGAGCTGCCTCGTCAGAGAGCCGAGAAATGGCAGCGTCGTAGCAAGTATTTGTCAACACTCTGATAGTGCATTTACTTCCGGGTGTAGGTCGGCGTTACCTCGCTAAATTCACTTAACATTCGTTTTCCACATCGAAGACTCGTATGATATAATCCACTGCAAGATGACACAATTAGAAAGTATATTTAATTTCTGGACTCCAAGAACGGCGTTCTTCACATAAGTAACACCTGTTTGTGTGTGCATTCGGGAGGACGATGGTGCAATCCCGCGCCCGGCCATCCTGATTTAGGTTTTCAATGATTTCCCTAAATCGCTTCAGGCAAATGCCGGGATGGTTCCTTAGGAAGGGCACGGCCGATTTCCTTCCCCATCCTTCCCTAATCCGAGCTTGTGCTCCGTCTCTAATGACATCGTTGTCGACGGGACGTTAAAACAGTAATCTCCACCTCCTCTGTTTCTGTGTTTAAGGTTGCGTTTTGAGGCTCAGGCAACATCGTAGTGACTATAGTCCGCCCCTGGCCGCCAGTGTGTCGTTAGCTCAGAGGTTCCCTTGTGCGTTGCAGTGCTTGTACTGTAAGTTCGAATCACGGTACAAGCCGCTGACTAAAACCTTTTATTTTCCATTTTAATTAATGGAGTTGCAAACTGATAGTAAAAATTTCTTATGCGAAATCTGAAGAATGCCTTTAAACATCAATCTTCGTCCGATTTCGACTTAGTAAATTAAGTTAATATCATGGATTTCTGCTTTGCAAATTCCAAGGTGCTTCACTGTAAAATAGGTCCTGAAAAGATTCAAACCGACTGTTAACGATATAAATTTGAGCTTTGTTCGTCATATAGGTCTAACATGTCAGAAGGTTGTTTATGAAGTGCACATGTTCATTAATATAGTTCACATCTTCTAAATTTTTGCAATAGCGTTTAACTGTAGACGTTTTCTAACACCGGCGTTAGCAATTCCTTTCCGTTCTCTGAAACCTTCAAAACGACAAATTTTTCTGGTTTAAATCTGAGGACCTTAACTATCACTTCCGATCAACAATAAATACTTCATGAACCCATACATGGAACTCCAAATGTGCAGTGTGCCTGCACTGCTACAGAGCATGCATTGCAAGGTATTCACACAGTTTATCGCATAGACTTACCATAAGGAATGAAACAAGAACTGTAATACACTTTACACCACAGACGCTCACTCTGGCTTGACGAAAACATCCAAACATTGACCAAAAGTTGCACAAATAATTAAGTTTGAAAGGAAAAGAAACGAGGTATGAAGCATTTATAAATTCATCGAATGTAGTGAGGTGGTTTAATTTCGTCCCAGTCTATAAAATTAATTTCGGGCCATACTCAGCTCTTGCCGATTACCCGCCTACTAATCAGGGCGTCTGTCTCCGTTGCTTTTGAGCGTGAATGGAAATTGTAGAAATTTTCTGTGGAGCAACATTTAATAATAAAGCGTTTTAAATCATCAAAAGCGATGAGCGGTAGCAGGCGCTTTCGATAAAGAACGGGGGAGTGCAGCGCCGCTGCTGTCGCCACGGCCGCTGCCAGTAGCCAGCAAATGGATCCCGGAGCTTTGCCGCATACGGCGTCCAGAGGAGGACAGTCTGCAGGAAATCTGCCGCAAAATCGTTACTAGATAAAATTTTGATATCGGTGTGTCACAAAGCGAAATAGATTGAATCTGCGCTACCATTACATTCACGTCTTCAGCATTCAGACAGAAGAGGCTATAAAAATATTTTATGCCAGCTGCTCTCGATCCACTGACATTATGAACAGAAACAACGCACGCTACCGCTAGACCACAGGCGTAATCAGCCTAGAGTCTCTCTATCTTGGGACAAGTTTTCCTCCAGGAAGTGCCGCAGTCTACAGTGTTGCCAGATTGTGCAGATAACCGGACTTAGAGAATTAGCGAGTTGGCCAGTTTCTTTGTCCCATGTCGCGATCGGCGCGGACTTAGCCTCTGAAGCGGCCGGCCGCCGGTCAAGTTTTATGTCAAAGAGTGTACGTGTCACCTGTCAGAGTCGTATCTAGACATACCAGGGGTCCCGTATCAGTCGAACTGGACACGCCCCACACCATTACAGAGCATCCAACAGCTTCAACAGTCCCCTGATGACATACAGGGTCCATGGATTCATGAGGTTGTCTCCACACTCGTACACGTTCATTCGCTCGATAAATTTGAAACGAGATTCGTCCGACCAGGCAGGAAGTTTGCAGCCATCAACAGTCACAAGTCGGTGTTCATGGGCCCAGGCGAGGCGTAAAGCTTTGTGTCGTGCAGTCATCAAGGGCATACAAGTGAGCCTTCGCCTCCAAAGGTCCGTGTCGGTGATGTTTCGTTGGATAGTTCTCACGCTGACACTTGATGATGCCCCAGTATTGTAATCTGCAACAATTTGCGGAAGGGTTGCATTTCTGTGATACACTCATGAAACCGCCGTACGAGAAAATGCCGACTTCTTCGTTACATCGGAGATGCTGCGTCCCATCGACTATAACACTTCGTTCAAACTCACGTAAATCTTGATAATCTGCCATTGTAGCAGCAGTAACCGTTCTAACACCTGCATCAGGAACTTGTTGTTTTATATAGACGTTGCCGACTGCATCACCTATTCTGCCTGTTTACATATCTCTGTATTTGAATACGCATGCCTATACCAGTTTCTTTGGCACTTCAGCGTATAAGCTGTTTTACTTAAACATGCTTTTATGCATGGTCAGATGTTTGGCACGGTTTCCTGTGTTCAATTCAGTTTTTCTTTTCTATTCCTAATGTAAATCGCAGCGCTAATGAAATGTGCACTGCTTAGGTAATTTTCTACAAGCTTTTCGTAGTGGGATCGAGTTATTCAAGTTGATTCATTGGTTGAAACATTGTATATGAGAGTGTCTTTTTCTTAATTCAGGACATATTCCAGTTTAGTTTCGTAAGTTATCCATTTCTAAATCTTGCAGGAACCCGATCGTATTACCACCTCAGTGAAACTTCAGTGAAATTTATTCGACGTTGTGAACGGAAGGAAGAAAATATAGACTGAGAGAAAACCAAAGAAAGACTCAAGTATTGAGGAGTAGCAGAAATGAGACTGGCGATAAACTTATCAAAATTTAGGACGACGTAGTACATTACGTGATATCAAATTGAACCCACCACCTCTTATGGGGGAATACTTCTTGGGTTATGTACTAGTAGATGTTCAATAGTTCAGATGGGACAGTAATTACACGGATTGCCTTATTGATATGCTATCCTATAAATTGTGATTAATATTTGATATTTTATACCGTGATGATGGTGTGAACCGAAACCGTTAGTTATCACAAAAGACATTTTAACAGCTATGTGTACTGCATCTTTTAAAAACATTATTTTGAGGGCAATATAAACACTTGCATTGTGTAACGGATCTCTCCTTCTATCACAAAGAATTGTTCTATCTTCATAAAGTACCGAACAGAAGATCTGGGAATTGTATCGCATATAAACGAATAAGCGTTATGTTTGCCTGCTACGCTCTTTGTACAAGAAGCAACAATTTGAGTAACAATAGTTAACAGTGTATAAAAACTAAAAGGCTTATTTAATAACATAGATAGTGCCGAATAAGTTGCTGAGCAAGTGTAAACATGTCACACAATTTCGAATGTTTTCGTGCGATCTGGAACTGATCACTGAAAATACCGTTGCTCTTTTAAAATGAACAGGTGGACAGATGTATTTTACGTCCCCACGTCCCGCTGTATCAGCTTTCTCCTGAAGTAGCAACAGTTGCACATTGTGGCCCACGTCTCGCATGCAGTAAAGCTACTGGAAACCTGAAAAAGGGAAACACGAGTGGCGCGGATCTGGAGCGACTCAACGGTAATCCTGTCTGACCTCAGCTTTACAGTGTAAGTAACAAGACCAGACAGTGTGTCACGCATGCTTGCGCCTGTGTCAAAATTCAGTGCACTTAGCTTACAGGCGGAGTGTCGGTGGCTGCTACCTGATTCCCCCGCCCGGAAACACTCGTAAAAGTCTCCTGTACGACTGCTGACAGCCTGCATAAATTCTTTCTAGTTTATGCCATTTAGATGCAACGGTAATCCTGTCTGACCTCAGCTTTACAGTGTAAGTAACAAGACCAGACAGTGTGTCACGCATGCTTGCGCCTGTGTCAAAATTCAGTGCACTTAGCTTACAGGCGGAGTGTCGGTGGCTGCTACCTGATTCCCCCGCCCGGAAACACTCGTAAAAGTCTCCTGTACGACTGCTGACAGCCTGCATAAATTCTTTCTAGTTTATGCCATTTAGATGCATTACCAGTCAGGTGTATTAAAGTGTAATTTTTATGTGCAGGCGACTGGAGAGTGAATTGTAAAATTTGATAAAAACCAGTCAGCAGCGAAGATCGCATGTTTTTAAAATTAAGATTTTAACAAACTGTGCTGTCTTAAAATCTTTTGTTGTAAAACATTTTCCTTTTGCGCTGACCTCACGCATAAGATGTCAAGTGGATGAGAATCAGAACATTATAAAAGGTTTGTCATCGCTAAAATATTTAAAAACATAAGTCACCTTGCGCAAAAGGCTATGTTCATATACATATTGCTCACAATTGCTTGTTGCATCATACAAATACGGTACACAATAGTACAACTCTTGCATTTGCAGTAAGCGAGTGTGAGCAACATGTAGGGGAACTCGGGGCGGAACGGGATACTTAATGTTTAACAATTTCTTTAAAATAAGGGAACACAAGGAGACACTTCTTAAAGTGATAATAAAACACCTTGTAGTGTAAATTAGTGTACCTTATTTTAAAATCACTTAAAACAATACATTTTGCATTTTTTACAATTTTTCAAAGAAAGTCTTGCATATTTGCCGTTCCGCTCCACCCACGGGGCAGAATGGGATAAGGGATTTTTTGGTTAAATTATTGCATAAACGTTGAATTTGAATTACGAATATCGTATTAAACTATGACAAAATATTGTATAACAGGCAATTCAGACTAAGGAATGTGTAATTTAAACAATTAAAAATCGTTCTTCAAAAAAAGAAAATATTTTAATGTCATTCTGAAAAATGTACAGTGCTTAATAACCACCAAACCATTAACTAATAGCCCTTTCGACAATAGTCACAAATCAGTATTTCCTGTTCTTCTTCACTGTCTATGCCAGCACATGAATTGTGTGCCCACTCTGGCATGCGACCCAGCCCTCATTAGAAACGGAGTAGAAGTCCCCACAGTAGAGACACTCAGCATCCTCTCTCTCTCTCTCTCTCTCTCTCTCTCTCTCTCTCTCTCTCTCTTCTCCATCATCTCCTTCCTTTTATTTTTCTTAAGGTCTTTGATGTCCTTTGTTTTGGTTTTTTTTTTTTTTTGGTGTACAGTTTGATATTTTTGCCTTAAGTTGCATTGCACCTGACGTCTCTGTCCTGACGTCGTTTATATTTGTGCACCCTGCTCCTTTCTGTAGGCCTACTTTACATGCGACAGCATTCTGCAGTTCCTTCTTATAAGGAGAATCTGCTAATAATACGGCGGTTTTTCCTTTTCGTCTTGTAGTCCGCCGAGTATTTTGACAGATTAGTGGGATTGGAATGACAGCCTCGGGCGATATCTGGAAAGATGAGTTGTTCGGCGGACATAGCTGGTTGGGAGAGTCTGGCATCCATGAACATCCAGGCTGTGTTTGCTTTCTACTTGCATCAAAATATGACGGGGCAGAACGGGACACTATCCCATTCTGCCCTGTCCTGTTCCGCCCCAAGAGCACTTTTGAACAACTTTTATGCAGTGTAATAACTGACGTATTTAAACGCATTAAATATTTAAAGTATAACAAATGCCATGCAATTTAAGGGAATGTGTGATTTTAGGGTATACAATTAACAGCTTACCTGGCGTTGAAATTCACCAAACGTTAGAACAACGCAAGCGGTAGCGTGACGGACAATTCAATTAGATCTCGCACTTCAAACTAAATCAGAATGGTTGTCCTCACTTCCCTTCCATTCGGAGAAATAGTTACATGCCCTTACAACAGGTTGCAACACTGTCCAGTCTAGAAATGAGAATTTCCCTTTGTGCCCCGCTATCCCGTTCTGCCCCGAGTTCCCCTATATGGACATAGCCTGTTACACAACGTGCTTCATGTTTTCAAATATTTTACCGATGGCAAACCTTTTAAAATGTGCTGATTCTCATCCACTTGACATCTTATGCGTGAGGTCAGCATAAACTGAAAATGTTATACAACAAAAGATTTTAAGACCTGAAGATGAGAGCACAGTTTGTTGAAACCGGTTGTCTCGAATAAAAACATATTTTGTACAGTCTTGGCTATTGAATGGTTTTTAACAGTTACACAGATCGCCCTTCAGTCTCTCAAGCTGAGAAAGTTCAATGTAAAATTTGAGTCCTATAACAATCATTTGCGCTACTCTTCGAAGGTACCCTCACTTCTGCAGATTTCTCTCCATTATTATGCTAAGTCCTATTTGCTAGGGAAAGTTCCGTGTACCACAGACCGGCATGATACCCTATGTACTAGTTCTCGCATTTTGTTCACTAAGCTACCGGAGGGGGGAGAGAACTGCATATCGAAACGTGAAGGAACACGGCAACAGCCTGTGCGTCGGCATCCATGACCACCAGGGTTTCGAGAACGAACAGAGCGAGCTAAGTTTCCCACCATCATTGTTTACGGAATCCATGTTGATTGCTACACAGGAGATTACTCTGTCTCCGGACAGGTCTTTAGGCATAAGCGTATAATGTAACCCAAAATTATACAACAGACTGCAATATAGGGATGTGCGGCTGTATGGTCTTTGTCTGTTGGATGACTCTTCTTAAAAATGGGAATGATCTGCGGTTTTTCTAGTCGTTTGGAACTCTTCATTCCTCTAACGATGCCCAATAGATTGCCACTGGAACGAGAAGAAGGATCTCTCGCGTATACGACAAACAACTGCATAGTTATAGTTATCCCACCAAGCCATCACGTCCAGTCGCCTTTTCTATGTTGAGCGACTTTATTGGATTTTCTCTTCGGTGGTTGCTTATCTCACTGTCATTTTTATGTCCGTGATATGGCTGACGGGAAACCACACTACGATCTTCCTCTGTGAAACAACTTCGCATAATAGAATTAAATTTGTCACGGTCCGTGCGGCTGCCTCCGTCGGAGGTTCGAGTCCTTCCTTAGTGTAAGTTAGTTTAAGTAGGGAGTAAGTCTAGGGACCGATGACCTCAACAGCTTGGTCCCATAGTCCTTACCACAAATTTCCAATTTCCTATAGAATTAAATATTTCGGATTCTGTATGTGAGACACCGTTTCGTTGCCAGTATGGTCACTGACTGACTGTTCAATCGAATTTGTGACTGAACGTAAGACCGAAGTTTCTCAGGGTATTTTTGTCGGATCGACAGATAGAATTTTGCTGTTGAATTCGTTGAACGCTTCAGGCACGGTCATTTAGGCCTTGTTCAGTTTTTGTTCGACTACATGGCTCTGACTACATTTAAAACGATTCTAAATTTCCGTGTGTGTTCGGAGTACCTAACACGTGTGTTGTCCCACTGTGGGTCTTTTCTGTCTCTCACAACAGTGTTCGGCACTTAGGCTACCTGTCTAGGGTAACACTGAATTTTATATTTTTCAACTCAACATTTTCCTAGATGAATGTTTGATGTTGACCGCTCAGGTGATCTGAAATCTGCTTCGAGGGGTTCTAGGCGTTACAGTCTGGATCCGCGCGACCGCTACCGTCGCAGGTTCGAATCCTGCATCGGGCATGGATGTGTGTGATGTCCTTAGGTTGGTTAGGTTTAAGTAGTTCTAAGTTCTAGGGGACTGATGACCTCAGAAGTTATGTCCCATAGTGCTCAGAACCATTTTGAAATCTGTTTCTCGTCACATTTAGTAAACAGAAACATCTTCCTACTTTTCTTAGTCTTTCTATTGGCACCTTAAGTTAGCGATAATTTAACGGACTTGTGGTCACTGGCTACCTGCTGTACATGAACTAAAAAAAAAATTAGGATCTCTTTGTAAATTGGACATCTAAGACGTTGCCGTCACTATTCGGTTTTGCCCCAAGGTAATTTTCGGTTAGACATCTGGAACGATATCACAAGAACCCTCTCCCTACCAATGACCATAATACTTATCAGTTACCATGAGGGGAAAATGAGGGTAAAATTAGAGTAAATCTACCGTATGCAATTAGATCAAGACAATAATTTTTTCTTGGGAACTATTGGTGATTGATCTATAAAGCCTGGAATGTTGGGCATGAGTGGGGGGGGGGGGGGGAGGCGGTGTGATAAAACTGTGTACCATGGTAACATGTATAGTTGTGATACATGTGACAGTGAACCCGTTCTTCTTCTACTGCAAGCTCTTGGCTTTCCATATTTTGCAAAGACTTAGTATGAACCAAAACAAGAAAAATTTGTCTGTTAAACTTGAGGTATAAAATAAATGCTTATGAGCTATTAGTAATTGTTCAGTAGAAGGGATGTTTCACAGGAGCTAAGATCAACAAGTGCTCATAGTTTTTAAGGTAAAGGGTATTTTTTTCTTGTTTTGATTCATACTATCTCCTCCCAAAATATGAGAAGCAAAGATCAGATGTATCACAACTATTTTCGCTTATAACTTTCGAATCGGTAGTCTCTGGAGCAGGGTCCCTTACCTCAAACTGATGTATTTACTCTTCTCCATCGTCCTTGGAAGTTTGTAACATCATTGCGGAATCACCCAATATGTACAGACACCAAACATATTTAATGCTTCCTGTTTCGTATTTCGCATCATTTCTTTGTACCGTCCAAGTGTGATTTGGGCCTAAGAATGAATCAGACGTTTACGCCACGAAATAAATATTATGGTGGAGATTTTATTGACATAGATCTACATTTCTAAGGCGACGTGCATATGAACTTTAACTCCTCTCCTAAAACACTCAGTATGAACATTGTTTCCAAATTTAGAGAATCGTTTCACCACACTGCCACCGGCGCAATTACTTACTGCTGGAAACAAATTGCGTTATACATCTCTGAAACAGACACGAGTTTCACGCATCCTTTCTGCAACGGGCTGAAGGTGGCATAGCGGTGTCGCAACGATAGGATGTCATTAGTTTCTTTGGTCCCATAACGAGACAGATAACCGTAGGATACGAAGTATCTCATTCGGTACAGTGTACAAGAGCATTGTTACTTTGGAATCAGCAAGTTTTCCATCAGAGATAATACGTATGGATCGTGTAACTTCTACTTCACGTTAATCGAATGTGGATCTCCATACGTACTACTCCTCTCGAATATGCGTTAGAAGACATCAACAACTCTCGCATTCCAGAGTCCTTAAGGAATCGAACTCGCATGCATAAAACAGATTCAAACAAAGGACTACCATCGTCGGGATAAGTTGGGTTCCGTTTTAATAAAAGCCTGTTTTTCTCGCACCTCAGTGGTTATGCCATAATTTGTCCTCTGATGTGTGTCTTGCAGTGATATAATTTTGCAGCTACAGGGTGACACTCACTAAACTGCATGAAATAAAATCGTCATAACTTCTGAACGGTTTGTGTTACAACGTTCAAACCGCGCAATTGGCCGCGGGGCGTGATGGGAATTAGTGTGCTTATGCATGGTTTGGTTTAGCAACGAAACCCACTTTTATTTGGATGGGTTCATCGATGAGAAAAACTGGTGCATCTGGGGGACTGAGAATCCGCATTTCGCGATCGAGAAGTCTCTTCACCCTCAATGGGTGACTGTGTGATGTGCAACGTCCAGTCACGGAATAATGCAATATTCCTTGATGGCACGGTGGCTAGCGAACAGTACGTGAAGGTGGTTCATGCAAGACAGAACTCGACCCCTTCGAAGTACAAGAGTGATGTCCTGGAGGAGCACTTTGGGGGACCGCATTCTGGCTCTGGGTACCCAGAGGCCACTGGCATGAACCTCGATTGGCGGCCAGTCTCCGGGTCTGAATACGTGCGACTTCTTTTTGTGAGGCTACATTAAAAACAAGGTGTAAAGCAATAATCCCAAAACCGTTGCTGAGCTGAAAGCACCATTCAGGATGTCATCGACAGGATCGATGTTCCGATACTCCAGCAGGTCATTCAGAATTTCACTATTCGTCTGCGCCACATCATCCCCAATGATGGTGGGAATATCGAACATGTCATAACCTAAATCCGAATATCCGTAGTGACGGTTACATGTTGAAAAAGTGTGCGCTCGCCGTAGTGTGACACTAAGCTACGTTTCTACAATGACTAAAATATTCCGGGCTATTATGCCGTTGTCGAATGGATTTCATTTTAATATCTGACGTTTCGTCCCCATCTGTAGAGAAAATTGACAGTGGGGATCGTAGCTATGATGAACGTCCGATTCATACCCTGGCTCGCTACTAACTACAGCAAAATTCCGCTTCCGCGATCTTCCGCGCACTGGCGCTAGGTCACATGTTTTGACTACGCGAACGCATGGTGGAAGACTGGTACATATCTTGCCGGCCGGGGTGGCTGAGCGGTTCTAGGCGCTACAGTCTGGAACGGCGCGACCATTACGGTCGCAAGTTCGAATCCTGCCTCGGGCATGGATGTGTGTGATGTCCTTAGGTTAGTTAGATTTAAGTAGTTCTAAGTTCTAGGGGACTGATGACCTCAGAAGTTAAGTCCCATAGTGCTCAGAGCCATCTGAACCATTTTGTGCATATCTGGAAACCAAATTTCATGCAGTTTTACGCCCTCCTCCTTCTTATAGAAATTCCTGGGGTGTTTCATAATTTCTGTTGCCTCTCTGTATAGTCTTTCGTGGTATCCGCTCGTGGCTGCCATACTTGAGTCATATCAAAATGAATGTGGTGGCCTCCTGACTGTAAAGCACGTTCCAACAGCTGATCTGTTAGTCTCCCCTCTTCTGCAGTAGCCTTTGTGCTATTCGAGTCGTTTTTTGACAGTTTTTTTTCTGTAGTACCCATGTACACCTCCCCACAACTACACGGAATCCTATAAATTCCATCTTTTTTCCAGCGGTTGGTGAGCATCCTTGGCCGATTTTGGGTGATGTATCTTCAATGTGGATGTATAAACTACCGCTGTTCAGCTTTTTCAAGATTTTACCTACGCGGTCAGTGACGTCCTTAATGAATAGCGGGAAAACTTTACATTTTACCGGCGCTTGAGCATCGCTGTTATTTCTACGCGGTGGTCTTAGCGCTCTTTTCACCTCAGCGAACGAATAACCATTCTTGAGCAACGCATTGGTGAGATGTCTTAATTCTGCGTCAAGCAGCTTTGGTTCGCAGATTTTCCTTACTCTATCCGCCAACGTTTATATGATGCCTCGGTTTTGTCGTGGGTTTTAGTTCGAATCCCCTTGCAGGTAACGATCTGTGTGGATGGGTTTTCGGTAAATCGTGTAGCCCAATCTACCATCATCTTTCTTGAAAAACACATCAAGAATATTTAATCAGCCGCCTGCCTCCTCCTCCTTGGTAAACTGAATCTCCGGACTGATACCGTTGAGATGTCTATAAAAAAGGTTCAGGCACTAACTGTGGAAGTTTCGGCCGTGAAAGTTTACATTTTACCATTTATCTTTTTTTATATAATTCAATAATTGTCTCCCTGCATATGTGGATACTGTCTGCAAAATGTGTTGCGAGTAGAGTTGTTGTTGTTGTGGTCTTCAGTTCTGAGACTGATTTGATGCAGCTCTCCATGCTGCTCTATCCTGTGCAAGCTTCTTCATCTCCCAGTACTGCCAACAGAGCGAGTAGAGCTACTAGTAAAGAAGTAATTAAAATGTCCTGCATGATGCTCCGGTTTTACTGCATGAACGGCGAAAATGTAGTAAACGATAAACTCTTTTTCCTTTCATTGTTTTGTGGGACACGTCAGCGAGAAAAAGTTACGATATGTTTCGAAATGCCGATAAGAGCTCTCATTCTCAAATACTGGATTAATAAAGTTTAGGTAATTTGCACGCCATGAGTTTCAATACATCAAGACATAGACACAGTTTCTAACTTCAATATTTGTCTTACACTGTGTTAAGGGGAGACGGTGGCAGTCTTGTACTGATCTTTTGTAAATCCATATCTTTGCCATTTTTTGTTCAATCTCATTGAAATTGTGCACACTTATATATAGAGATCTAATATGATTTTTAAAAAAATTCAGAATTTTTAATAACAATCTAATGCAGCGGGATAATTTTGAATTTTTTATTGCATTGTTATTTTAAGGTACACTTTTCCATAATTTCGAGGAAAATTAGGCAATTTTTTTTAATGGTAAAATAATCTACACTAATAGGTGTTCAATTAAGTGCAGTAACTTTTTGGTAAATTAATGCTATTATTTTCTGCGATATTTTGGATTCGAACATTTTTTACAAGCAAACTTTTTAATATATTATCAACCACAAAACTGTGAATAACACCTCGATTAAAATTTTGTTCCACTTAAATATTGCTTCAAAGTAAAAGAATAGGTGTGCCAAATTTCATTGCAATCCTTTCAGTAGTTTCTTATGTATGTGTCCCTGAAAGCAAAAAACCTTAAGTTGCAGAAAAATCATTTTGAAGTTTGGATGAAATGTAACCAAAAAAAAAATCTATCATACCTTAGCTAAAACTGCCTACATCCATATTCCATTTCTTCCTCATCATCCTCTTTTAGCTTTTCTGCTCCTTTGCCTAGCAATTTTTTGTATATTCTGGACTGAAGTCTCCGCCTTTGCGATTCTTTGCTTATCGATGATCTGCAGTATCTGCTTAGTGAAGACTCCAGGTGTAGAGGCCAACTTGCTGAGGATGCGAAGTCTTGCCACATTCCCATCATTAAACATAACTCTTCATCACCAAATTGGAAACAAACACAGTCTTTGGACATCTTTTCTAAATAAGAGCATTGAAACTTTCATTTGGGTTCTGTGTTTTCCCAAGCAGACATTTTTCTAGTAGTTCTGGTGAAGCCAGTGCTGTGAAAGTTGGTTTAATTGCCATTGAAACGTCAAAAGGAAGGTTATTTTGGTATAAGCTTACCAACTTTCCTTACGTTTCAAAAATTTGCACCATTCATTAGAACAAAGGCCATGTTGAGGTGTAGTGTCTGTCGACAAGTAATGAAACCAAATGGCCCATACTGCTTTCCTCATACTGTCCAAGCTTGTGAGGTTACTTCTAATTGCAGCACCATAATAGACTAGTAGGCTGTCAGTTCTCTTCTTTGTTAGTCTGTTTTTACCTCCCAGTGGCTTCCCATCCTCTAGTACCTTGCCTTTATTGTCTGCAACAGGTCTTCAGAGGCGGCCACCCATCCTCTTCTGAATATGGCCTAGGCACTCCAGTTTCTCAACAGTGCAATCTTTCCCATAGGGCTGACTTTCTTGAAAGCACCTGGGTCTCCATCTCCTAAATATTGTACGTATCTTACTCCATACTTTTGCAAAGATCTATGGGATCTGCAGCTTCCATCCCACCACTGGAGCCTGCATAATTTCTGCTACAAACAGCTTTATGGGCATCTTGCCATTCTGTTTCTTTACCTGCATCAATATATTTCTTGTGCAAGGAACATGCAGAACAATATTTAGACATCACCACTAAGTCTAATACTTTTCCAAGTGTCGATACTAAAGATTGTTGAAACTCCATGCAATGAAGTATGCCCCCTCTTCATGCAGGAACTATCACAGGAAACTGCTATATCGTTGCTATTAGTTGATTCACAGTTTTCTTGAATTGCCGCCAGGACTGCCATTTTCATGCTATCTTCACTTACTTCTGTAACTGCATTGAGGATAGCAGTATTCATTGCAGAAAATTTTAGGGGAGGACCAGGCATGTTCATAATACCCCATAAAAGGTTTCTACTATCTCTTCCAGTCCCTGTACATCTTAGTCCATAAGAAAATCTCACATTGGCTTTGTAGATTCTATTACTGACCTTTGAGGTCTTGAATGGTCTGCCAGCATCACAGTTTTGACACAAAATGTGCAATGTACAAACCAAACCTCTCTTTCCAACATCAACCAAATCCACATTTCCTCCACAAACAGAGCACTTGCAGGCTTTTCTAAGTGCTTCTGCCACCATTTTCAGACCCACAATTCTGAAATCGTATTTCTATCATGATTTGTTTCTTCTGCACAATCCGTGTCCCAAGTTTTATTTTAGATGCACTTGGAGACAAGCTAATGTTTGCATCTGCAGGCCCGACCCTAACCTCAATGTCAGTTTTTCACTTTATATTGGAAATATGGGACTTACTATAATTTTTAAATACTTTACCAGGCCTAGGCATTGTAAAATGGGGTCAACAGATACAACCTTGCACAAAGAATGGCACAATAAATCAAGCGTCACTCGAATTCCACTGAACAGCACAAAACTTGTATACAACACTCCACAGCCTTCTATACCACACTGACTGAACCAGAAAATGGCTCCACAGCCTTCTTTACAACACTGCTGTTATGTATACAAAAAATCACAGCCTTCTAAAGCTATATTTTCTAGGTTCACAGGCCAAATTCTGCAATAAAATTCTTCCTCCATTTGGTACATTGAAAAGCGGGCTTGGCGCATTACACTGCTTAGGGTTTTAATTTTTTATGCCATTTGTCGTTCGAATTTCAAGGAAAAAAGTTGGGATGATAATCTCAATTATATTTACTATCAAATAAGCAAATAAAAATAATTTGTAAATTATTCATTATTTCCGTCACTGTCTCCCCTTAAACGTTTAATGTAAGATTATAGCTCTTAATGTTCGGGTTATGGCAGCATTTCACTTTTTTAAATTCGGTCAGTAATTAGTATATATGAAATACTGAAAATCAAATTTTTGTTGGCCCTAGAAGCTGTTTTATTGGCAATCTCTAACTGCACTGAGTGCTTTTAGCCGTAATGTAGTAATGCTGATTTAAAGAAACAGAGCAGTTACTGCCCTATAACCTTATTGGAAAGAAAAACGTAAAAATAATCGTTGATGAAGAGCAGGAAACAGTTAGTGTGCCACGTGCTTGGCTTCCTAACACAGTCTCTACTTAATGGCTGAGGCAGCGTGCAAGGCCTGAAACGGCGATGAGCCTCCACTTGCATTTTAATGCAGAAACGATAATGCTAAAGATTCAAGATATATTCGATAATGTGCTAAGCAAACGATGCACGTATTCCAATGCATACTAATCAGGTATGGCGCACAGCGTGATTTAATGCCCAAGTAACGGGCCATAAGTAGAATTAATAGCGGTTCCTAGAGACAGCAGGTAGAGAAAAAAATCGATTTGTGTGCAGTTTATGCCAAAGGAAGTACTGAAAAATTTAGCAGCACCAGGATACCGGCTCTAAATAAATAAATCGTAAAGAAAATCTAGAACAGTAAAAATAAAAGATATTAACAGTGCTGCAAAGATTACCAATAAAAGCGATAAAGCTGCGGGTTAAAAAAAGTAGAAAAGTTCACTGGACCATAAGGCTTTCATTGTGATTGTTATAAATTACTACTGAGCCATTACGAAAGAATTACATTTCATTCTAAATTAAAACGTCATTTGAGCTATCACAGAGAATACTTGTGCGTAAGTGAACGCAACACACTGCAGTAGTGTCGTATCTGAACGTGTAATTCAAATTTTCGCATTCGTATTATGGGTGAACTAAAGAGACGACGTTGTGGGAATTAAAAGGTCTTCTCATTAGAAGCTATATGATACTGGTAGATTCATCACAACAGCAGTTCTCGAAATAACCATGTAGTAAATTTACATATCATTTCATCGCACGAAGCCGGACACCAGCCACCACACTTTCTGTCTGTTGTATCCACAGTGACGACGAGGACGACAAATACAAAAAATAAATAGGTAACTGCAATTTATAATGATACCACTAGAGCCACAACACAAGCCCGCATACGTAGAAGAAAAAAATGGTTCAAATGGCTCTGAGCACTATGGGACTCAACTGCTGAGGTCATTAGTCCCCTAGAACTTAGAACTAGTTAAACCTAACTAACCTAAGGACATCACAAACATCCATGCCCGAGGCAGGATTCGAACCTGCGACCGTAGCGGTCTTGCTGTTCCAAACTGCAGCGCCTTTAACCGCACGGCCACTTCGGTCGGCTACGTAGAAGACATCATTTTTCAAAAATCTTCTGAGACTTCCACTTAATCAGTCTAGGGATACAATTATTAAGTTAAACCTAGATGACTAATTCGAGCCCAGCGCCTTAGCTTCACAGAGGAAACAAGAGACGGTGAGAATAATGTGGGACTCAGACACCACTAACCTCGTCGGGTGACTGGGTGGTAGAAGGGTAAGAGGTAACCAGTTTATCTACCAGAAACATTCTGTTGGGTAGAAACATGTTTCGAAGTTAATATCATCGCTAAGAACCCTTAAAATTAACTTTTAACGGCAATCATCTTTACTACGGTCGCGAGTAACTAAATTTCAGAAACGACATTCCACAGATGAATACAAATATGAAAAAATTCTTATCCTAAATACGAATAAATTAATTTAGAAACACTCAAAAACACTTTGGGACAAAATGTAAAATCATAGACACAGCAAGTAACTCACTAGGCACTGTAACATGGCGCGGGATGTAAAACAAGTCGAATCCTACAGCAGATCTGAATCATCCCACCTCGACAGCAACGAATGAAAGAAGAATCACATTAACTCATAGAAAAATATCAGTAGACCCACACTGCATTCGTACACATACATACAAATCATAGCACGTACTCATAACAATCACTGCGAACAAGTGATAGCTCACCTGGTATTGTGCAGGTGGCGGCCAACAGGTGTTACACAAAAATAATTTAAACAATGCAGCATGTAAAGTTTCTAACTTATTTTTTGTGTTGAAGGAAAGTGATGTAAGCTATATAGTTTCATTCGATGTCTCATACCTTATATTTGTAAAGTGGATACTTGTTAAACAGTAGTTTTCAGTAGTCGATATGTTATGCCACAGAGGTTCTAAGTACAGGCCGAGCGATGTTTGTTTGACAGTAGCATTGTCGTTGGCAATAGCATTCTGTGAGAAGTAAGTGAGGGAGTTTGGTGTTGGTCGTATTACCTGCAGTCTGGAAATTGCTAGCAGAGCACGGAGATGAAGATGCAGATTATGTTGAATTTTGGAAATACGATTTGGTAAAGACAGATTTGAGAAGTGTGAAGATTTTCAGGTAATTTTTTTGCGGTATTGCCTGCTTGCGTGTAATTTAAGAAGAGTCTGTAAAGATAAAAGTTTTAGTGTATTTTTCTTTATTCATCCACGTTAGCTAGTTTGATTGTTGAGATGGAATTAAACACAAGTATCTACTCACATAGTTAGCACTCAGAATTTTAGATGCTCCACTCTTTACCTGTTTGGTAATTAATCTTGTGGTAGAGTAATATGCCTTTATATACGATATGCGATTTTTGTAAAGTTGATTGCAGGTGTAAAGACGCCATACGACACCCATCCGTTTAAGTTTCATTCAACGATTAATAAAATTAACAAACATAAATCCATACTAAATTAAAATAGTGATAGTGGTATACAAAATCCTCTCCGCTAGACACCATAAGGTGTTGTGTACATAGTTCCACGTAGTCAGCGCGTACACAACTTTCCCACTAGAGCGCGCCCCGCTAAGCACAACAGCGCAGGCGCAGCGCTCGTCCATCTCCGCACTACGAGATGGCGCTGTCTTAGAGACGGACCAAATTCTGCTTCCGTCGATCCGCTTATTAGTATGTAATGTAGCCAATGAGATTGCTGCTAACGTAGAATCTTTTCTCCTCGCGGATCACACTCGCGCAGTGATACCAGAACGATCGAGGTATTATAACGAGGGTGCAGACCTCCGATTAGTCAGTCTGCATTAGTCTGTATCAGTCTGCATTAGTCTATAGTCAAGTTTCAGTCTGCGCTTAATAAGATTATCATATTCCTGTACATAGCCATGAAGATAAATGAATAGACACTTTGTCAAGTATCAAATATATGTGAGAATAAGATTAACGTACCTAGACCAAAGGAACTTCAGATTGTCAATTGTAAAGAGCATCCAGAATCAAGTTAAGTAATTTCTATGCTTTTTATTATTTTAATAAATATGTGTGAAAATTAATCAAGTTCTGTTCAAAGTTGGTCACCGTCAATCTGCTACTCTAAGCGTGCAAGTGGCATTTCTATCGTCTGATCTAACGGCAGAAGATAAACACGCCACGATAAGACCACGAGACATATTGGTGACACTCGCCTACTTCGTTAGAGCGACAAGTCAAATAATCTGATGGTGTGTGTACCGAAGGTCTTACAGTACGCACACCACATAAGGTGGCTTGCGGAGTATTAATGTCCACTACTGTGTGTTCGGATGGCTTTTATCGGATAGTGTATTCAGCCCAGGAGATATCTCTCCACTACCCTCACAGGAAGTTGTAGGAATGTAAGTAAGAACACGCATGTGGCCAGCCAGCTATCAGTGTAGCCTTATAAGGAGGCCTGAAAGATGAGAAATAATTTATGATAACCACCTGAAATACCACGTGTAACGTCAATAACCGAATGTCTGCGAATTAGAGAGTGCTACCGGCAGTCCAGCTAGTACAATGACTGTGCGTAGAAGTTAAAAAGAATGGAGTGCAACGGTCGCACAGCTCCTCATAAGCCACTCATTGAGCTTGAGGCTGTATACAGAGCGAAGCCACCTGACGGCGAATGACTGGAAAAAGAGTGATTTGGGTAATGCAAAGCTCTACATTGTGTGGCAAACCAATGGACGGGTTCGGATTTGGCAAGCGATTAGAGAACTTTACGTGCCATCATGTGCAGTGCCAACAATAAAGTACAGAAGAACTGGTGTGCGGGTGATTTTCGTGGTGATGTTGTGGTTCCCTTACTGCGCTTGAGGTTAGCTACATATGGAAGGATATGAACACATTGTACATCATTGTGTACTGCTTACAGAACAGGACCTATTCGGAAACAATGATAGTTAGGGTCAGAATGACAAAACCCCCTGTCATAAAGCTGCATCTGTAAGGCTATGGTTTGTGTACAATAACATTCCCGGAATGACGGGCCTCTCCAGTGTCCCGACCTGAAGCCAACGGAATACCTTTGGGGTGAATTAGAAGGTCTACTTTGCTCTGGAACCCAGTGTCCGACATCACTACCTCCTCTGATTTCGGCTCTAGTCACGCGGAGTGGCCGTGCGGTTTGAGGCGTCATGTCACGGACTGCGCGGACACTCCTGCCGGAGGTTCGAGTCCTCCCTCGGGCATGGGTGTGTGTGTTGTTCTTAGCAAAAGCTAGTTTAAGTAGTGTGTAAGTCTAGAGGCCGATCCCTTAGGAAGTCATACACATCACATTTGAACATTTGATTTCGGATCTTGGGGAAGAACTTGCTGTCACTTCTCCACAGACATTCAGACACCATACTGAAAGTGTCTCAATCTGAGATGAGGCTGTCATGATGGTGAAGGGCGGGCACACCTCATATTAATGTCTACTAATGTGTGTTCGGATGGCTTTTATCGGATAGTGTACTCAGCGCAGAAGAGATCTCTCCGCTGCCCACACAGGAAGTTGTAGGAATGTAAGTAAGAATTTTTAACGCCTACATTCCGCAAACCTCTGTTTGATATGTGAGGGGGGTTCAACGTATTTAACTGTTATTTCCTCTCTTTTTTTCTGTTTGGGAACAGTGCATGTGAAGCACGCTTGTCAGTAAGCCTCTGTAGGAGTTTACGCTCTTAAGATTGTACAGTCTCAGTCATGTCGCATGATGCTTATGGTAGGATATAATAAGTTTTCTGGCTTTTATCAGAACGTCTTTCGGAATATTAACCTGATTCAGAAGCTCAACGACTCCCTTATAAGATGAAAATGATGATGATGTTGATGTTTGCTTTGTGGTGCGCTCAACTGCGCGGTTATCATCGCTCGTACAAATTCTCATTCTTTGCTCAGTCCAATCTCGCCACTTTCATGAATGATGATGAAATGATGAGGACTACACAAACACCCACTCATCTCGAGGCAGGTGAAAATCCCTGACCCCGCCGGGAATCGTACCCGGGACCCCGTGCTCGGGAAGCGACAACGCGACTGCGAGACGATGAGCGGCGGATTACTCCCTTATAGGGTAGACTGTAAATGTTGAATGAGCTTTGAAGTGATACTATCATTCTTGCTATCAAATCTGCGACGAAATGCGCTGCTTTTTTCTGTATGAAGGTCCTTCTAAAAGTAATTCCTAATTTATTTATATTTTACTTGTCTGGACTTTCAAATGCTACTACACAGATTGAAAATCACAATGCTAGCGATTAATTTATGACTTTTAAACTCGAATCTTAGCATTTTCACTGTTTTGGTCCACCTTTTAACCAGGGCATGTATTTCCACTGTGGAAAAACGCACGGTCCTGCTTCCCGAGCCACTGACGCACAGATGGTTTTGCAGCCTCCTCATCGTCAAAGTGATTCCCACGATGAGCTTCTTTTAGCGGGCCTAATAGATGGAAGTCTGAGGGTGCCAAGTCACTGGTGTATTGGGGATGACGCAAGACTTGCCACCAAATTTTCACTATCTGTTCAGTAGTGTGACGGCTAGTGTGTGGTACTGCATTTGTCATGCAGCAGCGGAACATCTGCCATAGCTTTTGTTGGGATCGCTCGACGAAGACGAATTTTTAAGCTCTTTGAGGGTTCTCAAGAATGAGACAGAGTTCATTTAGCCTCGTTGCTCCAAAAAATCAACAGCAATCACAAACTCAGCGTCGGGCAATACTGTAACCGTAAACCGCCAGTAGTGGCCGTGCGGTTCTAGGCGCTACAGTCTGGAACTGAGCGACCGCTACGGTTCCAGGTTCGAATCCTGCCTCGGGCATGGATGTGTGTGATGTTTTTTGGTTAGTTAGGTTTAATTAGTTCTAAGTTCTAGGCGACTGATGACCTCAGAAGTTAAGTCGCACAGTGCTCAGAGCCATTTTTTTGTAATCGTAACGAAACCTGCCGATCGCACAGTTTCGAACTTCTTCTCCTTCGCTGAGTTTTTGTGATGCTATTCCACTGACTGCCTCTTTGATTGTGGTTAAAAAAAAAAAACATGTTTCGTCAACGGTCACCATCTTTTCCAGAAGCTCCTCTTCCTCCAAATGGAAGCGCTGCCTAAGTTGGGAACCAATTCTTTCGTCTGTCCCTTTATTCTGGTCGGTTATCATTCTTGATAACCAGGTTACACAAACCTCTGAGTATCCCAGTTATTGAATAATCGCCATTATACTACCTTTACCCAGAGACGTAGTGCGACACAAATCATTTGCAGTAACCCGGCGGTCTCCACGAATGATGTCATCGACTCGCTGAATGTTGTATGGAGTCGCTCCGCGTTTCTTCAGCCAACGGTGTTTGCCCTTCAGCTTCCTTAGAGCGACGAAACCAACTTCTAACAGTGCTAACATGCGCTGTTGCATCGCCGTACATTTTTTTCAGTCATTCAAGAATTTTATAAGAGAACGCTGTCTAATAAGGCCATTTTGCACGGGACTGCAGCACTGGGCATCTGTTGACGCAGAAACTTACTATTGTAGTTGACTGGAGAAGGTTTGTGGAATTGCGACAAATACACTACTGGCCATTAAAACTGCTACCCCACGAAGATGACGTGCTACAGACTCGAAATTTAACCGACAACAAGAAGATGCTGTGATATGCAAATGATCAGCTTTTCAGAGCATTCACACAAGGTTGGCACCGGTGGCGACACCTACAGCGTGCTGACATGAGGAAAGTTTCAAACCGATTTCTCATGCACAAACAGCAGTTGACCGGCGTTACCTTGTGAAACGTTGTTGTGATGCCTCGTGTAAGGAGGAGAAATGCTTACCATTACGTTTCCGACTTTCGCGATTGCGGTTTATCGTATCGCGACATTGCTGCTAGCGTTGGTCGAGATCCAATGACTGTTAGCAGAATATGGAATCGGTGGGTTTAGGAGGTAATACGGAACGCCGTACTGCATCCGAACGGCCTCGTACCACTAGCAGTCGAGATGACAGGCATCTTATCCGCATGGCTGTAACGGATCGTGCAGCCACGTCTCGATCCCTGAGTCAGCAGATAGGGACGTACGCAAGACAACAACCATCTGCACGAACAGTTCGACGACGTTTGCAGCAGCATGGACTATTACCTCGGAGACCATGGCTGCGGTTACCTTTGACGCTGCATCACAGACAAGAGCGCCTGCGATTGTGTACTCAACGACGAACCTGGGTGCACGAATGGCAAATCGCCTGTTTTTCGGATGCATCCAGGTTGTCTTTACAGCATCATGATGGTCGCATCCGTGTTGGCGACATCGCGGTGAACGCACATTGGAAGCGTGTATTCGTCATCGCCATACTGGCGTATCACCCGGCGTGATGGTATGGGGTGCCATTGGTTACACGTCTCGGTCACCTCTTGTTTGCATTGACGGCACTTTGAACAGTGGACGTTATATTTCAGATGTGTTACGACCCGTGGCTTTACCCTTCATTCGATCCCTGCGGAACCCTACATTTCAGCAGGATAAAGGACGACCCCATGTTGCAGGTCCCTGTACGGGCCTTTCTGGATACAGAAAATGTTCGACTGCTGCCCTGGCCAGCACATTCACATTCTCCAGATCTCTCACCAATTGAAAACGTTTGGTCAATGGTGGCCGAGCAACTGGTTCGTCACAACACGTGGTTGTTCTGAGTACTGATTTCTCGGGATCTATGCACCCAAACTGCGTGAAAATGTAATCACATCTCAGTTCTAATATAATATATTTGTCCAATGAATACCCGTTTATCATTTGCATTACTTCTTGGTGTAGCAATTTTAATGGCCAATAGTGTGTTAGTTTTTCACATAACCAACTTTATTCAAGGAGAAGAAAAGTAAGAGGCATTACTTTTTGTCTGGCCCTTGTACGTGTATGTTCCCTTCTTCCTAACTAACACAGTGTACTTTTCAGTTGTTTGCTTGAAGACCTGTCCATATAGATGGGCTACAAAGGTCATTATAGTCAGGAAAACGCGCCCAATCACAGGCTAATCGTACCAGCAATCGCCAACAAATCCAACACGGTTCGTGAGTTCAGAGGTAAATCGGCAAACCACAGGAAGTTGAGTAATTGAAGATCCTCTCCTAAGAACAAGAATTCGCAGAAATACTGACTTCGCGAACGACTGAAAGAAGCAGCATTTACCCCATTCACACGCTCGCAGAGCCATGTTCTGCAGACCTAAGTCCACCATCGCAGTGATAAATGAAATACTGCCAATGAGTAGTGTAAATTAAGATTTAATCAAAGTTGTGAACTTTTGTTGTTTTTATGCTTCTCAGTTCAATGCATGACACAGTTATGTACTTTTAAAATTTATGGACGAATGCTTTTCAAATGCTGTATTGCTCTAAATTGCATTTTCTTAGAAGCTGCGATATGCTAAGCACTGATATTAAAACGTTTTATACGAACAACACAACAAAATAAAATAAAATAAATGAAAAAAATAAATTCCCTCTGAACAGGCTTCGGAAGGGTCAATGATACTGACCGACCGCCGTGTCATCCTCAGACAATTGGTAAGTACACGCCGTTGGCGGATATGTAAATGACTTGAATTATAATTCTCTGACTGGTGGAAAGACAACCAGAGTGCATTATTGCTCTTTGTGTTTAGTGCTGTTACCATGTCGGTAGGTTACATAAGAAGTGTCATGTTGAGCGATTACTGACAAGGACACAGAAACGCAGCTTAATCGTGTTAGACAGCACATGACAGAGTTTAAAAGAGGGCTCACTGTGGGTCTCAATTTGGCCAGCCGGTAGAGTCGTGCAGAAACCAGATTAGTGGGACGTTCGAATGTGAGAGTGCCACAATGATGGACTGCATAGAATTGTGGGGGCAAGAATGCTTGTTGTTAAGGTTCCGGTCGACCATGTCTGACTACCGCAAGGAAGAAATTAGAATTATATTAATAGCTTCAGCTGCTAACGGGAGTTTATATATATCAACGGGGACAGGTGAAAATGTGTGCCCCGACCGGGACTCGAACCCGGGATCTCCTGCTTACATGGCAGACGTTGTATCCATCCGAAGAAACAGACGCCATATCCATATAAGTATATAGTTCTGGCAATACCGGCCATGACCTTCCTCTTCTGTGCGGATGCACACATATTCCCCGAACTCTTACGGGACTTGGTAAGAATGTCTTCCACGAGTAATGATTGTGTTGGAGTGGGACACTACGAATGTAGTGTGTGGACATACAAGGTGAGAATGTGGGTCTCGCGGGAGGCGGGCGCGAGATAGTCCCTGCAGTCGAGCTATCCTCTGTACCCACGGTGGCTCAGATAGATAAAGCGTCTGCCTTGTAAGCAGGAGATCCCGGGTTCGAGTCCCAGTTGGAGCACACATTTTCACCTGTCCAAGGCCCGTCAACAGCTGAAGGTATTAATATAATTCTACTTTCGTTCTAGACGAAAGAACAGACCCCATATCCATATAAGTTTACCGCAAGGAAGAGTCACCATATTGTGTACCAAGCTTATAGTAGCGCCTTCACACCGGCCCCTGCATCCGAGAATAAGTAATGGATTCCCTGAACAATTCTGTATCATCTGGCACCGATTGTCGGAAACTAGCAGTAGCCAGACTGGGTAATTCCCACCGCATGCGTAGGCTGCCGTTAACACCACAAAACAAACAGCTATGTTTGGAATGATGCCGCGACTGGGAAACATGGACTGCTGATGAATGGTGTCGCACTTTTTCAGCTACGACTCAGATTTGTGCACAATCCCGGATTACCGTTGGAGGTGGCCCCATTCCTCCAATGTTTTGGAGTGGCGCAGTGGCGTTGCTCCTGAAATTAAATGGTGTGGGGAGCCATCGAGTAATGGCTGCTACTCACTGAGGAAACCCGCCGCGCAACGGTACGTAACATCCTATGTCCTCATGCGACAGTATTCTTGTGGCATTTTTCAGTAGAACACTGCTCACCCAACATCGTATGTGTTTCTACGATCTGTCTTCATGATGATGAGGTATTCCCATGGCCAGGAAGACCCCCAGATTTGTCTCCGATAGAACGTGTGTGGGCCCAACTCTGACGCCAAAACTATCTCATGGGCAGTATCTATGATACCAAGGACCAGTTACAGCTGGTGTAGGCCAATTTGCTAAGGAGAGGATAAAACGGTTTTATTACACGGTTCCCCGACTGAATCAGTGCGTGCATCCAGGTTATACTGCGAAGTGGGCTGATGCTGCCAAGGTCTTGTAAGTTAGACCCAATTTTGTAATCGATGAAACATCATCATATACTCTCTCAACCCGTGAAGTTGCTTTTCTTTTCCTCTTCGTGAGTGCTTCACTTTTTTGTATTTTACTGAATTATTTAGGTGGGGGGGGGGGGGAGGGGGGATGGAGTAGTGCGCTGGGGAGTGGCTTGGGGGGGGGGGGGGGGAGCAAGAGACCCTCAACCCCTGGAACCGGACCCTTGATCTCTGCCTGTTCATCTTCGGATCCATTCAGTGAATTTTATTCTTCTATCTCTTTTTCGCGTTGTCGATTCACCTTAAACCACTCCCGACGTGTACTGTTAGGTTAAAATGAGCCTCGGATATGCCAATAAATTAGCGGTGTGTAATTTACATTGTTCAAAGCTTTTCACTTGTTGAAGGCGGTGAGAAATTTTGCATTTGAGTGAGAACTGCCCGTTTATTTTTTCACATACACACTTCTCTAACGCATGTTCGTGCGATAGCGGTCAATACAATAACAGTTTACATCGCCAGTATTTGACCAGCAATTGGTGGCAGCCGGCAGTTATAGTCTCCACTTTTCACTAATGTCCTGGTTTAAACTTCGAATTCGTCAACACCGCCTCATGGAGTGAAGCTGAACGACATCTATAGTGATCCCTCCATAGAATGGGGACCTTAAACTCAGTGGCATCCGGAGTGCTGTTCGGAAGGAATTGGATGTCACACTCCGATCACTCCGATACTTCCTTTCATCCTCTACAAATAACCGAAAAGAATTCCCGAGTACTACAGAAGGCCTCACGACACCAGTGGAATGTTATAACGACTTTTAGATTCTATTGGCAAGGTCTGAGTTTCCAAGTTCGCCTGTCACATAGGAAATAAACGCACTCATCAAGGACAGTGACAGTGACATTCCACGTACAGACACTTGTAATTGTTGCAAGACTGCTCTCCCTGACATCTCTCTCCCCTCCTCCTTCCCCACCAATCCCCCGCACTAAGACCTCATCTCAGCCTGCCCCGACCTCATCTCAGTCTTCCCCCTCCCCCCCCTCCCCCCTCCCCCTCCCCCCCCTCCCCCCACCCAAATCCGTCGCAGCCAACACGAGTTCCCCACCGACTCCCCACGTAATGGCTTACGTTCTTGTTGTCCGGACCGGGCAGTATTTTATGAGAGCCTGCCGCTGCGATGACGACCGGAAGATAAGGTAAGCTTCCGTGGGGCGTGCTATGAAGATGCACAATTAAGATAGCAGCGACAGTTTAGCCGGGCGCGGCGCCGTGATAAAATCGACTTGCTGCACCGAAATGTGTTTTAGAACAATCTCTTAAACTTTTATGGGCGATAAGGACCATTTCGCGGCAAATTCCTTCCACGTGGTTAAACAGAAGCGGACTTTAAAATGCTGTTACCACTGCCGTGTCCCAGTTCAGTGTACGTTTCCAGCAGTAACGCACACACGACAGTACGCTTTGCTACCGCGGAGGAAAGACATTTATTAAAAAAACTTTGCTTCAAGTGCAGGTGAGAGTTTTGTATCACTTCACCCTGCGGCTCTGCTCTTTATTATATCTCTTGATATTTTATGTTTTAAGCACGGAAACATGTCTTCCCAAGGCGCGTTAACTTCTCACCAGGCGAACTGAAGTAGTGCTGCTATCTGGAAAATCGGTTACCGTGCAAGTCTAGAAAATCCTCAGTGGTTGTGGCCAAAATGTAAGTGATTATAATATGTGGAAAAAATTCTGCAGAGTTTACCTGGATTTGCGAGCAAAACCAGCAGTTCGAAAACCATTCTCCTGGTTTCTGTTCCAACTATTGCTTGCGATCGATATTCCTGTTGATGGCGGTAATCTTTACTACCTCTCACATATTATCCGAGAGGAGAAGATATTTTTTTCTGTCTATGTTTTATCTTCATCTTTCCTGTGTTTTGTCTTCGGCTTGTACAATATAGCCTACACACTATACCTCAAAAGCTCTCTATTCTGCCGAGGTGGTGAAAATGTCGTCTGTAGTAGGATTCTAAAATGGCCCCTGTGTCATTTCTGCACAAATTCACTCAGCGGTCATTCGATAATTGCGAAAATTCAGTCGTAGGATAAACACTTTGGCCCAGCCCGGAATGCAGTCTATGTAAAAGAGTATTCGAATGTCAAGGGAAATTTAGAAACCCCACTGAAAATCATAACCTCCATACAGAGCGCTTAGTTTTTTTTACCGTTTGACCACACCACAGATTCAGCAGGTCAACAGTCGTCGATGTACAACCACATGAGTAGAGACATCTAAGTGTAAGCTACTAGACTGTTCAGTAGTTGCTTCTCAGTTATTATTGCCTCCTCTTAATCCATTTCTATCACTGTCTGTCAAAATTCACTATTAATTTAAATCAGTATAACAAAATGCCTCATTGTTCTCCAGAATACAGAAACCGAGAAATATTTTTCATGTCGGGTCCGACAGCAATAATTTTTTTAAAACATTATTTTTCGCCTTGGTTATTATACAGTCATTGTTATTTACATCAAACGATCAACTAATTTAGGCGTTCTATTTCAAAGTGCTATTCCTATCGTCTTCACTTTACATCATGTACAGTACCTGAGCTGGTGTATTCGTGATCTGAATAAAGAAGACCGCTGCGACTGTTAGAATTCTTTATTGGAGAACACAAACCGTTTCGCAAAGTAAATTTGCATCTTCAGGTGCTTCACTGTCTGCAAAGGAATAAAAGAACTAATCAGAAATCTAGCCATGCCAAGAACCGACAAATATAAAGCGATAATGCCTGTATCTACTTACAGTCAAAAGATTGAGGTTCTACTTAAACCGGGTAAAGCCATTCCCTACATTTATATTCAGGTATTTAAAACTTCTGTCTCACAAATCTGCGAGAGTTTATGATAAAATGTATTGGGGTTAAAGCTATCCATAACCTAACAAAGAACACATCAGAAACGTCGAAGTAAGAACGTAGCAGCTATTAAAACAATTTATAATAAAAATAATTAAAATACTTAGCCAACACGTCGCGTTTGTTACAGAGAAACAGATGTCAACAGTGTCACTGTTTACCTTCACTGTAGACAGCCCGGGGAGGACGCGTTGCTATTGCTGGCGCCAACTAACCGCTATTTATAGTGAGGAATACGCGGAAAGCCGCGCATGCGCAGTGTCGCAGACATTAAGTAACCAGATACCTTGATTGAAATGTGGGGCCGGCTACAAATTTTATATTACCAAACTGCAATAATCGTAAATAATACAGTCTACTTGTGAGTCGCATAAGTCGGAATTTCTGTTTCAACGAATTTCAAAAGGCTTCCTGATACTATCTAGGATCCTATGTGCCACCCCTATGTAAGGTAGTGTATTTACAAGTGATAAAAAAGTTTCCACAAATTAAATGCCTTTTACATAAATATCAAACAATGGTACGGCTGGAAAAAGTCATTCACGTAAATAATCAAATTCGGCTAGGACGCTTCTGTAACGTGATGTTTTTAGATTGGAGTTCGCCTTAGCCCACAATGCATTTTATCATAGAGGCTCGCAAATTCGTGAGTCAGGAGTGTTACATACCTGGATATAAATGTTGCGAATGGTTTTATCCGGTTTAAACAGAACCTCAATCTTTCGACTGTAAGTGGACACAGACATTGTCTCCTTTATTTGTCCGTTTCTTGGCTAGATTTCTGATAAGTTCTTTTATGCCTCTGTATACAGTGAAGCAATTGAAGATGCAGATTTAATTTGTGAAACTGGTCATTTTCTCTGATAAAGAATTCTAACAGTCGCAGCGGTCTTGTTTATTCAAATCATGGGACATTTCGGCTCTAGTTGCCCCACATATAAAGCTGGTGTATTCAAATGTGCGTTTGTCATTTAAACACAGACATCAAAAAAAGATTTGTATCACCTAGGTTACCACAGTTCCGGAACCTGTATACAAAATTGGAATAGATATCAACATAAACACCATTTCCGAGCTTTTTATTACTCATGAAAACCAAACATTACATGTTGTACCACCATACAGCGAGACCTTCGGAGGTGGTGGTCCAGATTGCTGTGCACACCGATACCTCTAATACCAAGTATCACGTCCTCTTGCACTGATGCACGCCTATATTCGTCTTGGCATACTATCTACAAGTTCATCAAGGTACTGTTGGTCCACATTGTCCCACTCCTCAACGGCGATTCGGCGTAGATCCCTCAGAGTGGTTCGTGGGTCACGTCGTCCATAAACAGCCCTTTTCAATCTATCGCAGGCATTTTCGATAGGGTTCATGTCTGGAGAACATGATGGCCACTCTAGTCGAGCGATGTCGTTATCCTGGAGGAAGTCATTCACAAGATGTGCAAGATGGGGGCGCGAACTGTCGTCCATGAAGACGAATTCCTCTCAAATATGCTGCCGATATGGTTGCACTATCGGTCGGAGGATGGCATTCACGTATCGTACATCCGTTACAGCACCTTCCACGACCACCGGCGGCGTACGTCGGCCCCACATAATGCCACCCCAAAACTGCAGGGAACGTCCACCTTGCTGCACTCGTTGGACAGTGTGACTAAGGCGTTCAGCGAGACCGGGCTGCCTCCAAACACGTCTCCGACGATTGTCTGGTTGAAGGCATATGCGACATTCATCAGTGAAGAGAACGTGATACCAGTCCTAAGTGGTTCATTCGGCATGTTGTTGGACCCATCTGTACCGGGCTACATTGTATCGTGATTGCAAAGACGGACCTCGCCGTGGACGACGGGAGTGAAGTTGCGCATCATGCAGCCTATTGCGCACTGTTGGAGTCGTAACACGACGTCCTGTGGCTGCACGAAAAGCTTTATTCAACATGGTGGCATTGCTGTAAGGGGTTCCTCCGAGCCACAATCCGTAGGTAGCGGTCATTCACTGCAGTAGTAGCCCTTGGGTGGAGTGAGGCAAGTCATCGACAGTTTCTGGCTGTCTGTATCTCCTCCATGTCCGAACAACATCGCTTTGGTTCACTCCGAGACGCCTGGACACTTCCCTTGTTGAGAGCCCTTCCTGGTACAATGCAGACGCGATCGAACCGCGGTATTGACCGTCTAGACATAGTCACTACAGACAACACGAGCCGGGTACCTCCTTCCTGGTAGAATGACTGTAACTGATCGGCTGTCGGCCCACTCCGTCAAACAGGCGCTGCTCATGCATGGTTGCTTACATATTTGGGCGGGTTTAGTGACATCTCTGTACAGTCAAGGAACTATGTCTGTGACAAAATATCCACAGTCAACATCTATCTTCAAGAGTTCTGGGAACCGCAGTGATGCAAAACGTTTTCTTGATGTGTGTATGTGATCAAGATTACAGAATCCATATATTTAAGTGAAACACGACAGCATGAATTGAAGGCTGTGCTGATTAATCATTTACACACGTTTGACGAGAAACCATGCATAATTAATACATATGTCTATAAAACGAATGTCAAGCCACGTGAAACATTCTGTAGGATATTATATCCCATTCTGTGGACCAAGTGAGGGTCTGGTGATCATGAAATTAAGAAAATGGTTGCGTGGAAGGTTATACAACTGTCATTATTTCCATTCTGTAGCTCACTGCAGTAAACAAAGCAAATGGACAAGTAAGACTCGATTTAGACGCAAGAGCCATTAACAAAATTATTGTACCCGTTTGTACTCAAGCAAAGAACTTAGACGAACTATTACAAAAATTCTGTGCTGTGAAATATCTCTTTGGCCTTGATCTCAGGAATTCATACGGACAGGTAAAATTATGAAGACCCCAGAAAATACACTGCTTTTGTTCATGCCGGAAGCAACTACCAATTTTGTGTGCTACACTTGGGATTAAATGTAAGTGCAGGAACTTTCATTGCAGCACTTGACACTGTGCTTGGTCCTGATCTTTTGGATAAAGTAACTGTATATGTTGATGATATTCTCACTGTTATTGAAACACGCCGGCCGCGGTGGTTGTGCGGTTCTAGGCGCTACAGTCCGGAGCCGCGCTGCTGCTACGGTCGCAGGTTCGAATCCTGCCTCGGGCATGGGTGTGTGTGATGTCCTTAGGTTAGTTAGGTTTAAGTAGTTCTAAGTTCTAGGGGACTGATGACCACAGCAGTTGAGTCCCATAGTGCTCAGAGCCATTTGAACCATTTGAACTGAAACATTGTCAGAATATCTTGAACAGCTTACAGAATTTTAGACTGATTTTTTAAAACAGGTGTTACAGCTAACTTACTTAAATCTAAATTTAGTAGAGATGAAATAAAAATTTTAGGGCATATTACTCCGGCAGGCATCAGACACCAAACGTAGATGCTGTAAGAAATTTTCCCCATCCTACAACGAAATGCCAGTTACTAGCATTTCTGGGACTAACTTCATTTTTTCGTCGTCTCGTTCGTAAAAAACTTTTAAACAGTCTGTCACTTTCGAAATTCTAGAAAACAAATGCCATCTGGTGTTGGATGGATTCCTGTAAAAAGGTTTTGAGGCTATTAAGCGTGCCTTATTAAATTCAGTTATTTTATGCCACCCAAATATGAGTTTCATATTTTTATAGCAGCTGATGCTTCATTACGTGATCTAGGAGACTGTCTTTTTCCAGAAGAGATCAACATAATTAGTTTTGCCAGCAGAACACTTTCAGAGCGTGAACGTTCATATTCGACCACCAAATTAGAAGCCTTGGAACCTTGGCTGTCCTACGGGCCTTCTAAAGCTCAGCTATTACATCTGGGGTAAGCATGTATGTGTGTAGTGCGACCAGCAGGCTCTGAGTTCGCTACTGACATACAAATTACTTCATGCGAGAATTGCTAGGTGGACTGCTACCCTTCACTTATTTGAAACTCTACACATACCAGGAAAAGACAATATCTTACCGGATGCACTTTCTAGACTACCACCAGGTATCGCAGATTTAAATGATATTTCAGAGCAGATTAGAGTCCACAGAACTTTGTTAATAGAAGTCACACACGCTACTATCTGTATTATTTAGACGCGTGCAGAGACATAGCAATACTACAAGATCTAGATGAAAAATGGCTCACAGCTTATTCAGAACATCTCTGTAAAGGTAAAAGCACACTATAAAATTCATGATGATGTGTTATTCATTTCAAGAAAACCTAAGCAAAACGAATGGTGTGTGTGTGTATAAGTGTGTGTGTGTGTGTATGTGTGTGTGTGTGTGTGTGTGTGTGTGTGCGTATTCCTCATTCGTGAAAACATGCTTTAGTATGGCACACCTATTATTTGTGGGGTCATTACAGAGCAGATAAATGCCTAAGAAAACTCAACAGATGTTACATCACAACCAATTAAAAACTCGTTTGATTTGTCAGAAAGCTAAGCCAAAAAGGAGGTGTAGTCACATTGAGTTACATCCAATTGTACCAACCAAACCTAGAGAATTAGCCTGTGCCAATATTGTGTGTCCAGTTCCAATTAGACGTGGCGGTACAAAATATCTAGCACTGTTTTATGACTTGTTCACAAAATTTAAAGTGATACAGGGTGTTACAAAAAGGTACGGCCAAACTTTCAGGAAACATTCCTCACATACAAAGAAAGAAAATATGTTATATGGACATGTGTCCGGAAACGCTTACTTTCCATGTTAGAGCTCATTTTTTACTTCTCTTCAAATCACATTAATAATGGAATGGAAACACACAGCAACAGAACGTACCAGCGTGACTTCAAACACTTTGTTACAGGAAATGTTCAAAATGTTCTCCGTTAGCGAGGATACATGCATCCACCCTCCGTCGCATGGAATCCCTGATGCGCTGATGCAGCCCTGGAGAATGGCGTATTGTATTAAAGCCGTCCACAATACGAGCACGAAGAGTCTCTACATTTGGTACCGGGGTTGCATAGACAAGAGCTTTCAAATGCTCCCATAAATGAAAGTCAAGAGGGTTGAGGTCAGGAGAGCGTGGAGGCCAGGGAATTGGTCCGCCTCTACTAATCCATCGGTCACCGAATCTGTTGTTGAGAAGCGTACGAACACTTCCACTGAAATGTGCAGGAGCTCCATCGTGCATGAACCACATGTGTTGTCGTACTTGTAAAGGCACGTGTTCTAGCAGCACAGGTAGAGTATCCCGTATGAAATCATGATAACGTGCTCCATTCAGCGTAGGTGGAAGAATTTGGGACCTAATCAAGACATCACCAACAATGCCTGCCCAAACGTTCACAGAAAATCTGTGTTGATGACGTGATTGCACAAATGCGTGCGGATTCTCGTCAGCCCACACACGTTGATTGAAAATTTACAATTTGACCACGATGGAATGAAGCCTCATCCCTAAAGAGAACATTTGCACTGAAATGAGGATTGACACATTGTTGGATGAACCATTCGCAGAAGTGTACCCGTGGAGGCCAATCAGCTGCTGATAGTGCCTGCACACGCTGTACATGGTACGGAAACAACTGGTTCTCCCGTAGCACTCTCCATACAGTGACGTGGTCAACGTTACCTTGTACAGCAGCAACTTCTCTGACGCTGACATTAGGGTTATCGTCAACTGCACGAAGAATTGCCTCGTCCATTGCAGGTGTCATCGTCGTTCTAGGTCTTCCCCAGTCGCGAGTACAGTACATACTGACGAAACTAAAATGAGCTCTAACTTGGAAACTAAGCGTTTCCGGACACATGTCCACATAACATCTTTTCTTTATTTGTGTGTGAGGAATGTTTCCTGAAAGTTTGGCCGTACCTTTTTGTAACACCCTGTATACATTGAACTCAGCAACGGCAACTGTCTTAATACGAAAAGTCTCACTGAGCTAGCTACCAACGACAGGAAAACTTGAAAAACTGTGACAGACAATTCTACAAATTTCACGTGTAAAAAGTGGAGCGATCTTATAAGGAACAAGAGGTTAAACGCATTCTTACCTCAAAATTCCTTCAACAAAGGAATTATGTGGAGAGGATTCTATGAGGATTTAACAGATTTATAGATACTATCCTACTTCACATCATTCTAAATGGATAGATTACATCTAGAAAGAAGAAGAAATAGTAAACAATGTATCCATGTACGATACATCATAATGTGTAACAGGTCAGACGAGAATGAATGGCTGCAGCCTCTACCTCAACTGGCAAAAGAAGAATCGTCGCCGCAAGAAAAGGCAATCGACACACTAACAGCACTTACAAAGCAACGTTACAAAAGCGGTATATGACAAAATATTAGGTTCACACTGCAATACTCTGTGGGAGATTTATTACTTCTATCCACTCATCCACATTTTTCAGCTCTACTTAAAAAATACTGTAAATGGTAGCTACCGTACACAGATCCAACAGGAAAGTAAATGCATCACAGCAAAGAAGTTATCTTTTGGCATCACCTCAATTGTTAAAGATCAAAGGACTTTGCTGTCGCCATGATCTAAAAAGATATTTACGAGTATACATTTGCAAATCGTAATATCAAAAGTTAAATGTCAAGTACAATAATGTATGAGCAATAACACGCTATCAGAAACCATTTGATGAAAATTTTACTATATAATGTTTGGCGAAGGTATGCTGATTTCTGTATTCAGTTTTGCTGAATGATGTTATTTATAAGAATATTTTACACGCAATATGTAATAAATTTACTTATGAGTTTCTTCAGACAGAACTCATCTATAAAGCTAAAATGTTCTGTGATGTAGATTAATTCAGTAACTTAAAGAAAAGGTAATACTCCCATCCTAAAACCAAACTGGAACAGTAATTTCGAATTATTTGTAAAGGTTTTCTGAGTATTGTGAAACTATTGTTATATATTCATATTAGTATGTAAGTGGCAGTACTCACACAAAGTATACCACTTCTAAAACTTTTAATAAGTATAGCTCGATGGAATGACTAGAACAGAAACCAGAATTTTTCATTTGGAGGAATACTTTTGGCGCACGTTTGTGGAAAATTGTGTGTAAATTTTCTGTATATGAACACAGTTTTAATTTAGCCTAAGGTGCCGTTAGAATCGTGACGCCAAGCGTTGAGATCATGCTGTTTTTTTATGGGGGGCCGAGGGAAACTTCTCAGGCACACCATAGTACAAAATAGATACTAAAAGGTCTCATGGGGGTAGCATGAAACGCGTCAATGAAACCATCTCTTTCCATGAGGCATTTGATTCTTCCACACTTCGCGGTCGAAAGAAACGACGCTCTTGACACCCTTTGACACTGCTGACAACCTTCGACGTTTCAGCCCTTTTCTAAGGACACTGAGGGTCATGACGCACATTGAACGTTACTCAGAAGGAATACGGTGGAAGATTTTTGGTATAGCGAATGTAAGAAGAACGTCAGCTGCTATCATGTGTAGTGCCAACAGTGACGCACAGATGAGGCAGTGCCACAGTGTGTTACTGCTTTGTGTACTACATATGATGATTGTTTCCATCAGCATGACAATGCACCCTCTCATAAAGCAGCCTTTTTGAGGCAATGAATTGTGGAGATCAATACTCCTGAAATGGACTGGCCTGGCCGGAGTCCCGACCATAAGCCTACGGAACACCAACGGGATGAGTTACAATGCCGACTGCGCTCCAGACCACAGTGTCCAACATCATTACCTTCTCTGGTTTCGGCTCCTGCGGAAGAACGGGCTGTAATTCCGTAGAAGACATTCAGACACATAATTGAAAGTGTCTCCATCAGACTTCAATTGTCGTTAAGGCTAAGGGTGGACACACCCCATATTAATGTCCGTTAATAGGGTCATTGAGGGGTTGCTAATCCCCCATCCGGCACCTCTCCAGATACAGATGGAACTGGAGGAAATGAAATACCCGGGGTGGGCCACAACTAGCAACATGGGCCATGTCTGCAGTCCAGAAGAGGGGCTAGTCAAAGGCGTCTGTACTTCACGTTAGAGACGGCCTTGAACATCGGATCGCCAATCCGTCCTGAAGTAAACGTGACGATTATATTTCTAGCTTCTGAGTCATGATGTCTGACAGCAAGATAAAATGTTTCAGAGTTAAATTAGCCTCACATTCGGATTTCTGGGTGGTAGCCGCTTTAGTGTCACAAAATCCTAAGTGCATAAAACGAGTAAGTTGCAGCACTATCACGAAATATTTATAATCTGGACTTTAATAAAATTGGCAAGGTACTGGTAATCAGAACAGAGGCAGGAGCTGTGATCTAAATAACAATAGATTTATTCATTCTTAACATCACAAGACAAAAAAAAAGACTAAAGAATCGTCACACAAACATTTTCATTTGACAAACGCTTCCACTAATATGGGGTCTATGGTGAACAAAGTGATCCGTTGGGGATCGACACACGACACTAACCAGAACACTAATCGCTCTATCTGACTTCATACACGTGAATCCGGAGTATGGCACAAAAACTAATCCACCATCAAGCATCTATACTCTACTGTTCCAAAAAGATAAATATGGTTCGAAAGAACAGGGTGCTGAGAAACATATATCGGAGCCTACGCTGTAGCAGCGAATACTTTACTCTTCTTCTGGTGAGGGCGGCACATCACGATGCGTTCGGCGTTTGAAGTCATGGACGGCAGAAGTCTGTTATTAATGGCGCGCGCCCGAAAAATGCAAGTACACGGTCTCGTGTATCAACCTCTGAAACCCCGGTGGATTTTAAAGTGCACGTGGACCCGTTTGCTGGTCTGAAAAACCAATTTTACTCCATCCCAGACTATGCATGACGGAATATGTCAGATGTTTAGACGGCCGACTCAAGACAATTAAGTACACCCAAGCATCACTCAATGTGTGCGTAATGCTAGAAGCAGTACCTCTGATGGTTCAGAAATTGATTGGCACTGGCTCTAAGTGGCACACTAGCAAAGGACAGAAGTCTCACTGTTGAGGTAGAGACCTGCAGTTTTTTACTAGCGAAGTGTCAGTACAAGAGTGACCACTTCTCTTTCTCTCCGCCAGCTCGGTAGCAAAGCACATTTACATCTTAGACTACTCCCACTTTAGCACAAACCAATCATGAGCTGGAGCGCCGCATTCGAAGATGGGAGACACCTCCTTGCTCTGCATACGCCGATTTGACCAATCGGAAACTTTAAAGTTAATTGGGAGAAAAGGAAAAAAAATTCAGCTTCACGGCCTCTTTCCAACGCATTTACGCCGTGTCTTTTGCTAACAACATGACCAGGATGGAACCACAGCCCTCCATAAAAAGATTATCTCCCCTGTTGCGTACATTTCTAAGTATCCAAAGAACGGCCATAAACTCGCTCCTTGGACCGTTTTCTGCAACTTTCTGTCATCTGTCCAAGGAGCGCACATGCCGGTGGGAAAAAAATCTTCACGATTCCAGTTGACAATGCTGCACTGTTTTCTAACACGAGGGTTACTCGATATATGCAGGCCTGAAGATGGCATAATGTAATGCCAAAACTGGTCACCTAGCAAATAAAACCTAAATAAAGGCTGCTGGTATTTTATTATTGAAACCGACCAGCCGAAGTCCCACACTCCGGACATAGGATGGAGTTACATTTATTGCGCTTTTAACAGCTGTCAACTGCGATGCGCAAACAGCTGTAGGCGTCTGTAGATCTACGAAGAGGTTTTACCATGGAGACGTTTACAAAAGCGCGTTATAGGCACGAGAAGTAGATGCGCCCAGCATACTGATCCTGTCCGGGATCATGTTTCTTAATTTGGATACTGTACTCATGCATGTGCACATTAATTTGTGCGACTGTTTCAAAATCTCGAAAGCGTTCTCGCGTTTAAGTGGAAATAAAATTTCTTCGATACTTACATACAAATACATTTCATTTTTTGTTTTCGTTTCTAATAGTAAATTGGCGAATTGAATGCCCGGGAAATGCCGGGTTTTTCAGCTTGTGATGAAATAGATGAACCTCCTGTCTTAACTGCTACTGCTTCCCATACCTCTAGACAGAACCTCGTGTAGTCTTTGACCATAGCAGCAGGCGTTTCAACAAGACAATGTTATAGCGTAAGGGCCAGGGGAAAGGGCAGAAACGCATAACAGAAAGGCGTAAAATCAATTAGATAGATTGCAGGGCAGCCTTTACCCAAAGGGGTGACACCAATCCATAATTCCGGGTTATTCCTCGTATTGCTAGTCCTCCACGGCAATAAGAACTTAAAGAGGCTTTTGTGAAAGATGAATAGAAGGTTCGTCCAGTGTCTAGTAAAAATGTGGGAAAGCAGGCAGGAGAGGAACACGGGAAGTGCAATGTGTCACGGGACGACCGCTTTCTTAGCGCTGTATGGAGGCCATTACATACGAAGCGCAAATGACGGCCACTTCCTAGTTAATACGTACGAGCGATCTCAAAATCAAACTGCGCCGATGAGAAACTACTCCAGAGTTGGATGGAGAGCGTGTTTCTCTCCGTTTCATTGCCTCAGCGGAGACACGTTGGTGTGACTACACTGTTAAAAAGTAGTTCCTACAGCCGCCTTTGTAGGGGAGGCTGCGCTGAACTCTCCTGCGCCTTTTTTGACTGTGTTGAGGGTGAGACTCTCTGACTCCGTTGCTAGCAGTTCTGCAGTGGGGTCACTCACACAACGCTCCAGAGAAAAGGTCTTCCTCGTGATAGCGTGGCTGCAGAGAAAATTTGAGTTAAACGATTCTTTTATTCAGCAACGTACACCATCTTGGGACTTTCTTAAACAATATACTTGGTGGGTATTAAAACTACTTTGACCTCATCATCCGATGATCAATACCGAGAAAAATGGATATTATACAGGAATTCGCAAACTCTGATTGTAAAGATTAAATTGCTCCATATTTGGCTCACATATCCGGGCCATATTTAGAGAGTGAATGTCTGTGTGAATCGGTATTTGGATGTGTGATGTGAATGTTAGTGTTCCATATTAAGATGGTGAAGTTGGCTACATCATAAATAATCCTCCCTCTATGAGCTGCATTTTTCAGTTGCAGTGATTTTCTTTATAGAGTGCGGCATGTGCAGCCAGTTTGCGAGATTGTTCTTGGGCGATTGACTCACTACCTTGCTCCTAAGTGAGCCAACCGCTCACCAATTACAATCTAAAATGGCGTAGGGGCTATGAGAGGTGGCATGAGCCCCCTCTCATATTTCTATCTTACGATTCTCCTCTCTAATTGCATGCGGTGGAAAGTTGCTATTCCTTCACACGCGGACTTCCCATGCAGCGTCTCTCATCACCCGGGTGGTCCAGTGACAGGCGGGCTCTGTTGACTTTGAAAGGGTAAGCCAACAAGTGTGAATGCTTTCCAGATGCCGACATTGTCAAGAGGCACGCCCGCAGGGCCTGAAGTAGCGGCTGGGCTAGAGGTTCCTTTACTTCACAGAAACTTAGCGAAAACACTTTCTGGCGGGCTACCAGCGAGGCGTGGGAATGACTTGTGTACCCAGGCAGCTGTGGCGGGAAAATTCCCGCCCTTTCTGCAAAATAGTAACTGTGATTGGCTTGCTCAGGGCATAGCTCCGTGACGTAGCAAGATCGGTGCAGAAATTGGCGCCAAGAATCTCCATTGGTGGAATGGTAGCGTTCTGGCAATGGAGTGGTTTTGTATGGGTGCTCTTGTGGGTAGTCGGCTCTCGCCTTTCGGTGGAGGACGTCGAAGCAACCAGCCATCGGCACCGGTACGCCAGATCGTGTTCTGGCACTTAAGAAGACAGTTTGGTAAGGTATGTCCGCAGCACCGGCATACAGGGATTTTCCTAGGTGATAATCAGAGCTCAGCAGAGCGCGCCTGTTCGTCTTTTTCTAACTTTGTTCTGTCTTGGGTAGCAGGAATTAATGTTGGGTTGGCTATGTGTTTTCTCTAAGATTTGAGTTGCAAGGAATTGGCTGCACATACTCCTTCGTCATAATCCTCACAATCTAGTTTAGGGACAACTTCACATTCACAGCGTTTGTTTGAGTCTCCAATTTGAGCCAATTTGATGTATTATAAATGCTTCATGTGTTTTTGTTTATTATTTTGTGTTTAGTCTTAATAAATCATATTGTTATTTTGGACAGAACTTTCATTCTGTTAATCGGTAGAGCAACCCCATCATTCCTCACTATGTTAATGAAACCTTCGTTTATTTAACTTATTTATCAAATTAAATTATTGCAGGTGCCAAACTCTCTTCTACTCCACTGGCAGGGTTGATTAGAGTCAGTTCGCATTTTTTTTTTTACCCTTGTGCAACAGCAAAAGTTGCAGTTAGAATAAGGGGGGGGGGGGCTTAGAGCATCATGTACATATGTAGCTTCTAGAAGAATTGAATGTTAAATACACTGCTAGCCCCGGCACCTCGCATAAAATGGCGACCCTTAGCCTCGGATCTTTCCTGTGAATCACTGATTAACAAACAGTATTCTTAGTAGGAACATTCAATTTTTTTTCTCTGCTATTTTTATTATTAGTACCCAAGTTCTTTTTCTTATAGTTCCGCGATTAGTTTTTATTAGCGGCGCATGATTACAGTTTTTGTTTTAAGTGTATATATATTTTTGTTTGTTCATTGCTTTTTTGTGTTTCGTTTATGTGGTGTCCGTACCACAGCACACTTTGTCGGGTTTGTGTGCGGTTTCTGTACCACAAAAAATCGTGCGTGTAATTATAGCGTTGGAACGACGTTTTTGAAATTTTATGTTTATGTGTAAAAATATTGGGAGTAGATTATTTTCATTGTGCATTTTTAGATACATTTGTTTTTCATGAATGATCACGAGAAGGAAGGCACGACTATTATCAAATGTAGCTAAAACAAAACAGGATAGCATAATGGATAAGGGGCAATTTACTGACGGGGATAGGTTCGGAGATGAGATGCGTACATTTTTAGCAGGACAGGACGACAGGGTCATTGATGAGGACGGTGATTTGGATGCGATCTTAAGGCAACGTCGCGGCCGTGATAATGATAGTGAGGTAGAGGATGAAACAGAGACAGGCAAACAGATCGAGACGGCAGCAGAAGTTTATAATCAAACGAACGAGAGCACACAGGGACCAGCGCGGTCACGTCAGAGCTCTAGCGCCCAGGTGTCCAGAGTTACATCTCCCACGTTTGAAGAGGATCAAAAAGATGACGTAAACTCGATACTGAGTTTCCTACGGTCAATGAAAGAAGAAGCTGACGAACAGCGCAAGAAGGACACTCAAGCAATAATTTCGCATATGGGGGAAATTCGTGGGGAATTACAAACAATAAAGAAAGAATGTGGAGAAGCAAAACAAATGTCAATAGTAGCACAAAAAGTAGCAGGCCTAGCCAAAACGGCAGCAACAGGGGCAATGAAAATCGCAAAAGCAACTTCTCAACTCGCAGGGCGCTTGCGACGTGCGACTCAAGCCCACTCAAAATCCCTAGCAGTCTTAAAAACTCAAGGTAAAGTTGCGGTTATTAACACCAGGAAACGAATGAAAGAAGTAGAGTGTCGGATAACAAAACTAGAGCGAAACGGGCACACGAGCACCGCGCGTTCGGATACCAATGATGGAGTACACAGAATTGCTTCTCCGAGGAAAAGCCCACCGTGCTCTAGCCCAGTGACAGAGTGCGGAACTAACAATGCACACGCAGAAACAGAGAGTAATAGCTCCAATAATTGCAGCCCACTTAGAAGAGTGAATGCCGAATGCCACTTCCACTGTGATACAGACGTAGCACATCACAGTTATCAGCAAGATAGATCAGGACACTCAGCAGACGTGCAAGTATCGGAAACGAGTGACAACAGAAGTGCGAGGATCGGACAGGATTTTGATCACAATCACTTCCTGTCGATACTAAAATTCCAGAAGTTCAAAGATAATGGGGGGTCGATGCATCCGAAGAGCTGGGTGATGCAATTTACAAATTCATTACCGTCGTCATGGCCAACCCAGGCCAAATTAGAATTCATGTGTGGACACATCGAAGGCCAAGCCGCGGAAAAGATGCGGGGCGTGGCAGCGACGTGTCGGACTTATCAGGAATTTGTTGGTGCATACCTGCGGACCTACTGGTCAAAGGAAACGCAAGATAGGATTAAAGAGGAAATAATATTTTGTCCTGAACTGGAAGTGTCCGGGCATAGGAGCACAACCAAATTTTTTGATGATTTACTCAAGAAGAATCAGTTTTTAGATAGTCCATATAGCAACGGAGAAATCATTAAATTTTTCTTTTACAAATTGCCAGTTAGGTATCAACAGACACTTGTTGGGAAGTGTGGATCTGACATAGATGCATTCAAGAGTCTAATGCGCAAACTCGAAGTAGTCTTAGATAAACAAGACGCAAAGGACAGGAACAAGGCGCAAAATAACAAATACCACGGGCCAGCAAGGGAAGACGACCACAGATCGCATAATCGCACTGGTCAGTTAGGAAACCAGGGTTACGGAAATCAAGGTTACGCTATTCAAAGTTATGGAAACCAGAGACACGGAAACCAGAACGTCAGGGAACAGGGTCAATCTAGACAAGCAATCTGGACAGGAGGAATGACGAACGGCAAAGCGACCGTAATTGGAGAGAGCGAAATCAAGGACAACAGGAGAACCGGGAGATTGAAATTAGACCTGCAAATCCTAATGCACGTCAGAGGAGGGGGAGTCTAACAAGGGATTGGCGCTAGTCCATAGGATTCCACCACATCTCTCACACAAAGAAGTTCGTGGAATAATAGTAGTTTAAGTGGTGTACATAGTAGAATAGGCAAATATATGAACCTTTCTTCGGGGAAAAATAATCGTTGCATTAATAGATTAAGATTGTTAAATTATTAGCACGCTGCGTTTTCTCGCATAAGAATTTACTGCTGCTAACTTTTTTTGTCTATGTTCGCGATCTCCTCTGTCGCGATAAGAGTGTAAGTAGGCTGTTTATGTTTTCTTTATGTAAGTTTGATGTTTATGTTTTCTTATTGGCAACGTTACGTAGCGCTCTCTGTATGAAAATCACTGGCTGTGCTGTGTGCAGTATGTGGCTAGTTTGCATTGTTGCCTGCCATTGTTGTCATGAACTGCTATAGCTGGATGTGAACAGCAGATTGCGTTGGGCAGTTGGAGGTGAGCCGCCAGCAGTGGTGGATGTGGGGAGAGAGATGGCGGAGTTTTGTAATACTGGATGTGAATTATGAATATTAAGGTAAATACAGTGTTTGTTCTCTATTAAAATCTTTCATTTGCTAACTATCCCTATCAGTAGTTAGTGCCTTCAGTAGTTTGAATCTTTTATTTAGCTGGCAGTAGTGGCACTCGCTGTATTGCAGTAGTTCGAGCAGCGAAGATTTTTGTGAGGTAAGTGATTTGTGAAAGGTATAGTTTAATGTTTGTCAGGGCCATTCTTTTGCAGGGATTTTTGATAGTCAGATTGCGTCGCGCTAAAATTATTGTGTGCCAGGTTAAGCACAGTCATGTACAATGGTTCTAAGTGGACATTTCATATGTACAATTGTTCTAAGGGGACGTTTCATATGTCGACCCTTAGCCTAGGATACCTCACTGGAATCTTCTGATTTTTTTCTTGTAGTTTGTGTATTTAGTGTAGCTTTTGTTTATTGCTAGTGCGTAATTGTAGAGAGAATCTCCTTGGTAGTTGCAGTCTTTCATTGTTGTACAGTAAAACAGTTGTGGCATGCATGTAGCTTTGCGCCAAGTATTTCGCTGCTGCAATTAACTAGATATTATTTTCAGTGCTATGTTAATGTGTTCTCTTATTTTTGCTATTCAAATTGTGCTTTTCTGTGTTATCGTGTGAAATATTGTGACAATAATGGCGTGTGAAAAACGTAACACTCGGCTCCAAAGTAAACTAAGAAATGACAGTGAAGACGAAAGCAGTGTGTTGGCCCCACCATGTAATGAGTTAACTAATGTTCAAAGTAGTAATTTGGAAACTGTGCATAGGGAAATGGAGCGGGCGGCAAACAATGGCGTAGACAGTCAAACAGGTAGTGAACAGGGAAGCATTATCGCTCGATCGGTCGGCAACAGCTCACCTCAGGAATCCGAAATGATAGGACACAATTTTGCAAATACTGTAGATTCAGGTTTTGCGTCCTCACCGTTTTCTCAAATGAGTCAAGACACATTTTCTGCTTGTCAAAATGTGAATGCTGCCGGTGAAAACGCACTGCCAAAAAGCATAGAGAAACAGATTCCAGACACTAATACATTATTATTGCAATTAATGCAACAAATGGAACAAAATCAGAGACAAATGGGACAAAATCTTCTAAAGTTAGACACAATGGAACAAAATCTTCAAAAGTTAGACACAATGGAACAAAATCAGAGACAAACACAGCAAAAGCTTCAAAAGTTAGACACAATGGAACAAAATCTTCGGAAGTTAGACACCACACTTGAACAAACACGTGAAGATTTAACTACTGAGTTACATAACATTGAATCGAAATGTCAAAAGGTCTGTAATGACGTAAAAACACAAATTTGTGAGCATTTTCAGCCTATTTTTTCGCGGCATGAAAACGCATTACAGAATCACGAAGCAGCCATAAAAGAACTGCAGACTACTGTTCATGAAAATCAAGAGACCTTGCAAGCTAAAATGGACTCAGTTGCATCTACCGATTCGGTTACGCAACTTGCAAAAACTCAGGAAAACTTAAAGGACACAGTAGAAAGACACATGGGGGAAATTAGTTCATTATCAGAGAAAGTAGCCGAACTTTCGGATCAGGTCACTAACTTATCTACAAAGGTAGATGATGATCTGAATGACACAAGACCCATAACCTTCACTGACACAGAAGAGTATGAACAAATTAGAAAATTCAAACAAAATCAAAATCAAATCAATACACAGTACAAAAGAGAAATGCGAGAAGTACAAGATCAGCTGACACAGGTAATACAAGAATTACGTATTTCAGAGGACACTCGCGCCCCAACACGGGAAGAGGGACATAGAAATACGGAACAGCCACAAAATAATAGCACAGGGCATTTCGGTAATTATGAAAGAAATTGGCAAGGTACACCGAATTTTGAGATGGAACCGCCGAAACGACGTGACAATGACCGACATGCTACTCGCCGACACGATGATTTTGACTATAAGCTGTTCATTACTACACGTAAATTCAAAACATTTAAGAATTCTGGCAACGACATTCATCCACAAGCATGGCTCCATCAATTCTCTCATTGTTTCCCTCCCAACTGGTCATTGGAGCACAGGTTAGAATTTATGTGTGGCTACTTAGAGAATGAACCAGCTGTAAGAATGCGATCGGTCATTCACGATTGCCACAGTGAAGGAGAATTTTACCATGCCTTCCTCTCAGCATATTGGTCACAAGCTACACAAGATCGCGTAAAACATAGCATCATGATGATGAAACACTTTGAACAATCTGAATTTTCCAGTCTTGTCAAATATTTTGAAGACATGTTGCACAAGAATCAGTACCTATCAAACCCATACAGCCCCTCAGAACTCATCCGCATTTGCTTAATCAAACTGCCTGAACATTTACGACATATTATTTTGGCAGGACGTTGCAAAGACGACATTGAAGCTTTTCAGGGATTGTTACAAGAACTGGAAATTGACACAGACAGTCGCGGGATGCGAAAACAGGAAAACAATCACTACAGGTCACATCCGTCTCAATTCCGTGACGACAGAAACAATAAATGGCCACGACAAACCTATTCTTACAACGTAAATCGTGACCAAAACAGACACCACCCATATGATAACCACTGGCAGAGTAATAGTTACAGGGAAAGATCACCTTTCCGCGGTAATGACTATCACAGAGACAATCAGAGAAACAGACAATATGGGAACCAAAATAACTATTATCAAGGGAGACAGAATAACTTTAGACGCAACGGTCCAGCGCGTAGTTACGATTCTGGGAGAAATTCTCCACCACATGACCGACAAGAAAGAAACTATCGAACCTACCGACATGACGACAGACGATATGATCGTAACGACAGACCTGAATTGCATCAGAACTGGCGAGATTTAAATAGAGCAGGGCCCTCTCGGCAAGGCGAATTTGTGGAAGTTAGGCCTCCTAATCCCAGTAACGGCGCGCGCCAACAAAGAAACAGACAATGACTCGCACCGCAGGCAGCTGCGTGCGCCGGCTGGCTCCGAGAAAAATGACATTGACGCTAACCTTGAGCAAAATTCCCGTATTCTTTACGGACGAATACCGCATGATAATTGCATACAAGTTGAAACTCTGTGTACTAGGAAGAGTAAAGGTTTACACCACATTTCTCATGTAAAACCATTTATTGACAGATAATCTGCTTTTTAACTTAGTCTTTGCAATTGTCACTTCACGTTACTTGTACAATTTGTCACACTGAGAAACTGTTAACATGCAACTATGTTTTAAAGCTAACTAACCATCCAGTCAAGAACCAAGAGAACTTATTTAAACAGAAATTACGAATGCATTGTTATTGCGAACAGACGACACAGTGTTATTGTGTGTGTACATTCTTGCTTGTTAGTTGCATGATTACGTAACGACTATTAGGCTTACATACTTAGAACATATACCAGCACTGCTAACGAAATTTTCATGCAACATTTTGGTTTGCTTGAGAGTGGATTCTGGATTTGAGGTGCTTTCTGTGAAATGCCAGATGACATAGTGGTTAGTTTATGTGACAGCTACACGATTTTATCACGACGCTATTAATGCGTGACAATTTACAATGTTGCTTTTGCGGTGTATCTGTTTTATATCTGCACAGTTTTTTCTGAATTCTTCTATAAAGTGAGACATGTTTTAGTGGTGACTTTTGTGCTATTGCTACAAGGAGACAGCCTTTTCCGTAGGACAACAATACGTTACAGCACAGTACTTTCCTCATCACGGCAATAAGCGTAATAACTAAGTTATCTATACGCAAAGCATTTCACTTTTGTGTATCATGAGGTAAGTACATTGACTTCTGCAGAACTTAGCTTTCGGAGGACGATAACTACGACACTTCCCAGAGATTATCTTACAGCAAGACGCACATTTAGCGCTACAGGACACGTATTTGAGTGATTAATTTTGTACTTAAAACATTTATTTTTAAAGAGTTTTGAATTACAAAGAAAGTTTTTCGTGATACATTTCATTCCATTGCTGTAATCTGTAACACCTGAGGGTATAATTACAATAAACCTCAGGGGGGTACACGCCTACTTTGTGTACCATGTGTTTGGCAAGCACAAGGAGCCCTAGCTAATATGGTATTTGCTTATACAATTTAACACATCGGTACCATATTTCTCTAACACATAAATTACACAGCTATCTGATCATTTAACAGAGAAACAAACATCCTTTTACTACGTCAGTGACACATGTTTACGCAATTACAGAGTTGGATTACTTCACACTTAAGAAATTGTACTTTGTCTGTACTTTGTGCACTGTTCATATTTTTTTGGTACCATTGTGATACTATGAGAGCTTTGAATGATGTATTTGGTAAGGGAGAATGATTTTAAAGTACGTTTGAGGCAGATGACACCTTTGACATGAGCAGAGAATTTTGTTAGGTTTTGAAATTATTGGAGGAAGCTACGACGATTTTGAGATTTGACTGAGGTTTTATGACGTTATTTTTACGATGACGATGTGTATTATGCTGTTGAGGTATGTTTATGTCAATAAAATTCTTGACCTGTGAAATGTTTTTATATGAGACTGTCACTGTAGCGGAAACTGCTGTCGTAAATATTTCCGTAAGAAAGTTAAGTGACCACCTGCACATAATGCGACGTGGGCACCCAGGTGTGTCAGACACCTGGAGAACAAGCCTTTTCAGACGCTCAGGTAGAAAAGAAAGCCATTAGGGTGTGCCAGATGCACTGGTGGAAGAGAAGGACAAAGAGAGGCCTATACCCCTGTTTATGACATTCCTTTGTAGAGGGCATCGCTAATGTGACACGCTCGTTACTTGAAAACATATGATTTTTGTAATGCGTTGTGGGCACACAGCTGTGTCAAACACCTGGAGAACAAGCCATTAAGGTGTGCCTTTCATCGCTAATGCGACACCCTCGTTACTTAAAAACATATGATTACTCGCACTTTGTGCTAATTATTGAAATGCTTATGAATTGATGGGAAATATTCGTACATCTGCCCACCTGATTATGACAAGTGTCTTTCTACGAGAGTTGAGAGCCATTAACTTATGAAATGAAATGTCACATGACTACTGAATGATATTTTTATGCTTTGGTTTGCGTAATTGCTTATTTCATTTGATATCTGGTTTCCAGCTGTGTTGCAGCATTGCTTTTATAAAATGAGATGCATTTGCTAATGTGAACTCTTTCTGTCAACAGATCTATTAAATGATAATTTTGTAATCCACATTCTTTAAGAAAGGAGCATTTGGAAAGGAAAGAACAATAAGAAGAAACTAGCAACAGTAACACATAATTTTCTTTTCTAGTACATGGTAATATTTTTTTTTACAATCAGTTGTTATGGTGCACCACTTTAATTACATAGACATTAAGATGTGAATATGCATTTCCCTTGTCTGCATTGTTGTATTTCCTGTAATATTTTTTCTGCTTGCGCTATGTCATGTTTAGGTATAAGTTGCTGCTGTTTGCCAGGCATAGTGTTATTGAATTTGACTTTTGCTAATTTATGCTGCTAGCTTTGCCAATTTGCATTTTTTGTCATTTCTGTTTGTGTTGATTTGTTGTGATGCTGCATTGCCTCGTCCCTTGGTATATATATCTGAGCTCAGTAGATTTAAGTTAGCTTAAGAGGGGGTAGACTATATAAGAAACTGACTATGGAGAATAGGTAAAGAATGCATTGCGAAGAAAGATTTGGGCCCCAATGAGTATTGTACAATCAGAAATAATTATTTTGAAAGAAATATGAATAGAATACAGGAAGGAGGTATAGGTAGGATTATCTTGGAAATAAATAATGAGGTAAGAAATATGTGAACACATAAATACAGAAAGCATGCTTGGATAGGATTTTTTTGGTGGAAGCAAAGGTTGAAATAAGACGAACGATCTATGGAATGAAGGGAGATCTCCAAGCAAAATACTGCAGTAAACCAAACCCTGTCCTTTCCTCTTTGCTGCTTTTTCCAAATATGTAATTGTGTGTTGTCCTTTCCTTTTGGTGTTATCCCACTATGTGTTTGTGTACCCTTGTGTATTTGTGTTTTTTTCCTGTCTTTATGTGTTTAGCTGATGAGAGCTATGTTGTAGAATTTTTCTAATATTCTGTTATTTTCTTTGTAAAGATGCTTAGACATTATTTATTCTGTGTTGTTTTCATGCTCATGTGTGAAGTTGACGTTTCAAAAGTGATTCTGATCTTTTATGTATGTACTCATGTCATCATTCCTGTAACACTGATGTATATGTTTATTTCTATTCTTTTGTAAAGCCCCTATTACTACAAATATTATCTGTATTGTTATGTCTTTAATGATGTATTTTGTATCTTTGTAATTGTATTCTTATGTTATATAATTGTAATTGACGCCAGTTAATCAAATTAAGTAACTTGTAAGCATTCATTTCACTGCACACATTTCTGTTGGTCATAGTATATGGACAATATGTGAGAAATAGGGACTGATAGTGTTTGCACGTGTGTTAATAATTCAGCAAGGGACTGGATAACAGCATTGCTGGTTCTAAGGACAATTCCAAAAACTTTGTGAGTGCACAAGTGGTGGTTATGGACTTGCTCTATTATCCGCAAGACTCTTCAATGGTGATTGTGCACCTGCACAGTCGCAACAGATGGCTGCTGGCCATCTCTACAAGGACTACAGTGGGTCTACACCTCTGGTGGCCCACCAATACTCTCTACAAGGACTACAGTGGGTCTGCATCTCTGGAGGCCCACCAATACCACAATCTCTACAAGGACTACAGTGGGTCTGCACCTCTGGTGGCCCGCCAATACCAATACTCTCTACCAGGACTGCAGTGGGTCTGCTCTGTGATGACCTACCTACCAATATTCGTCAGAACTTCGAATGACTCTGCTGTGGGTTTGCTCTGTTGTGGCCCATTACCTGTCAGCATGTCAAGAGTCAGCACTTCTGTTGGAAGGACAACACTACTTCTTCAAGACTGCATGGAAATCCACTACTTCCGTGTGCATTGTCTTTTACTGCACAGACTTTGATAAAAGAAACGGCAGTTTTACTGTGATGAATGATCAGGACTGTCTTTATTGACTGTGAAAAAAAATATTAGCTGTTGACCAACATTGTATCAATAAGTGTGTGCATTTGATATCTTTCTTACTGTAATTATGAAAAAATTTTTCAAATCTGTATTGGCCACTGGCCAAAAACATTTGTAAAATTTTTTGTGGGGAGCATGGGGGCTATGTAAGTAGGCTGTTTATGTTTTCTTTATGTAAGTTTGATGTTTATGTTTTCTTATTGGCAACGTTACGTAGCGCTCTCTGTATGAAAATCACTGGCTGTGCTGTGTGCAGTATGTGGCTAGTTTGCATTGTTGCCTGCCATTGTTGTCATGAACTGCTATAGCTGGATGTGAACAGCAGATTGCGTTGGGCAGTTGGAGGTGAGCCGCCAGCAGTGGTGGATGTGGGGAGAGAGATGGCGGAGTTTTGTAATACTGGATGTGAATTATGAATATTAAGGTAAATACAGTGTTTGTTCTCTATTAAAATCTTTCATTTGCTAACTATCCCTATCAGTAGTTAGTGCCTTCAGTAGTTTGAATCTTTTATTTAGCTGGCAGTAGTGGCACTCGCTGTATTGCAGTAGTTCGAGCAGCGAAGATTTTTGTGAGGTAAGTGATTTGTGAAAGGTATAGTTTAATGTTTGTCAGGGCCATTCTTTTGCAGGGATTTTTGATAGTCAGATTGCGTCGCGCTAAAATTATTGTGTGCCAGGTTAAGCACAGTCATGTACAATGGTTCTAAGTGGACATTTCATATGTACAATTGTTCTAAGGGGACGTTTCATAAGAGGCACTACCTTTCCATGAGCAATGTTTGTGTCCTTTCCTATCTGGTGTCCATGTTAAGGGGTAAAGATTGACGAGATGTCGCACAAACGGGCGCATACAAGAACGTGCTCTTAGAAGCGATCTGAGAAGTCGTGATACGCTTCATAGCAGCCACAACCAGTTCGTGAGACGTTCATACCAATGCTTGCAGACACGCGTCAGTGCACTGCAAGATTGTGGTATATTGCGTGATTTCGAGGATGAATATGGGCAGTATAGTTTCTGCAGAGCTGCGCCAGCATCGTTGTCTTGCAAGTCGGGGTGAACCAGTGAGCGTTTGACTCCAATGGTGCCCTAGACGATAGAAATGCGGGCATAAAGCCTACCATGCCAATGTGCTGCTTGGGAATTTAGCGTGCTGCTCATGACTGTCACAGATGAATAACCAAGGAATTATACTTGGAGATTCGTGACATACTCTGTAGCTGGCGTGTGTTGGGCAACGGAATCCTCAACAGGAACCAGTCCTGGCTTGGTCATATTACATTGCCTCTGGAAAGGTGTGCTTTGATCGCGAAAACCGCAACACATAGAGAAAGAAGTTGCAACTATAAATTTATTGTCGTGTATAGCCATGGCTAACCCAGTCTCTGGAGTTTCAGTGAGGCGTAATGAAAATTCGGAGGTCATGTCGTACGGTGCGCACATCACTGTCGTCAATAGCGGCGAGCAGCGAGTCATCTCAACGTAACAGGAATTATGTAAGAGTATTGTATAAGGCAAACGAAAAAAAAGTACGATATACTAGGATAAATTAAACTTTAGGATTTTACAATAACTAGATCCTTAATAGTGCGGCGGTTTTCTACTATTAGTGTTCAGCAGAGCGCGCCTGTTGAGATGCTATTTTTCAGGTCACCAAACCACAGACCCGAGATGGAGGGACGACTGGCGAGCGATAGTAGCATAGTTGCATGTTCTTTATAGCACAGTAAAACTTAGACCTGCATAACACCATAATTTAATTAAAAGACATAGAATGTAGATCGTTGGCAAATGGTAGTTAATTCTTGAGCATGTCTACTGTCGATCTATATAATTAATAGTAATATTAGTGCGGGCCCACACATTTAGCTGTTCATCCAGTGTAGCGTCACACAACATGTACAGTAGTGAGACCGGTCTCTATTTTGTTATAATGATAGCCATAGATTAATAGCTATAAAAGTAAAATAAGAGTGTCTGAAATGACAGACCATCAATGTGTCATTATGTAAATTTATTATAACATAGAAGGTCATGGAAAAAAGTTAGGCATAAGATTTTTGTCAGAACTGTGCAGATGACGTGTATCGTGGCAATGCAGAGGCCAGCCAGCGCAAAAACAATAGGTCTTCAGCCACCTCACGCGAAGGGCGCGAGAGCATCCGGTTCTACAAGCTGACAGTCACCGGGCCGTATACCTGAGGGATTAGGCGGCAGACAGCCCTCGCCGGGCCACAAGTGAAAGTGAGGCTGCCCGTTGACACTGACATGCGACCCACACGTGACAGCCAGCTAGCTCTCCGGACGCGGCAGCCGTTTGGAGGGATTCCCTGCGGCAGACCACGTTGTCGTGAGTACACGACGAAGATCACATATGGTGTCATAACCGGCGTCTCATGTGCCTCAGGACAGAAAGAGACGCTATATACTCACCTGTTTGGGTTTGTACAACTCACTAGCATTGGCCGATCTGCATACACAAAGCAGTATCGTGCCACACTAACAAATGTATGGTCTCGTTTCTAACTTCTCCTCTCTATTAGAGAGCAGTTTTAGCAATCGTCGCTCCTAGTTCGATCCTGTATGGATGACCTCCCACACTTGTGGAGTCACTCCACGTGCCATCATCCCTCGTCGAACTGCAATATTGGGAAACGTAAAGTACTGTCCAGCGAGAGAAGAGACCTAGACTAGTGATGTATCCCAACAAGTAGACCTCAGAGACAATTAATCGACGTGAGGAGAGCCTGTCACTGTGTCTTCCTACCGTACTGCTGTGATCATATGCGTGGGTCTGACTACAATCTCAACAGCATTCTGCAGACGCTCCAGCACTCCCTATTGCTGTTGCAACAATGTAGCAACAACACCCGACGTTTAGCCCTATGTGATGTCAGTACTGTGGCCCCATCCCAAAAGCCCCCCTCCGATGCTCAAGACATGGAACCACGTGCATCAATGCATATGACTCAACATACCAACCCCCTCAGAGAAAATAATGAATTTGTGAAGTGCTTCGAAGATTTCTAACAATGTGATTTAGTGCCTCATTCTCAGCACAGTCGTGAACAGTGTGCAATGTGCACGCACAACTTAATGTCCCATGAACCTTGTTTTTTTTTCTTAAATTTCTTTCTCTAGTGTTGTTTTTGTAATGTATGTGATACCTTGTATGTGTTTGTTTTACACTGTAATTCTTATTACAAATTACTGTATTGTTCTCCACATCATGTTTTCTTTGTATATTGTATTTATTGTTGTGTGTATGCAAACAGTGTGCCTGAAGTCCCCATAAACTGAAGCAGATACCACCACTGTCATTGTGAATGGACCATCAGTTCAGGGAACATTTTGTAAAGGTTATTCTGGCTGCAGGGAGACAGAATGAATCGGAGGTTGTAATTAGATTCTGAAAGCTCACAAAGAGATCGTTAACTTAAATAGTATCATGTGTGAGTGAGTTCAGGTTAGTTTAATGATTAAAATTGTTGTAACATCTTGGGCATTTAATTGCGGAGCACTCCAACTCTGATTGTAAAGATTAAATTGCTCCATATTTGGCTCACATGTCCGGGCCATATTTAGAGAGTGAATGTCTGTGTGAATCGGTGTTTGGATGTGTGATGTGAATGTTAGTGTTCCATATTAAGATGGTGAAGTTGGCTACATCATAAATAATCCTCCCTCTATGAGCTGCATTTTTCAGTTGCAGTGATTTTCTTTATAGAGTGCGGCATGTGCAGCCAGTTTGCGAGATTGTTCTTGGGCGATTGACTCACTACCTTGCTCCTAAGTGAGCCAACCGCTCACCAATTACAATCTAAAGTGGCGTAGGGGCTATGAGAGGTGGCATGAGCCCCCTCTCATATTTCTATCTTACGATTCTCCTCTCTAATTGCATGCGGTGGAAAGTTGCTATTCCTTCACACGCGGACTTCCCATGCAGCGTCTCTCATCACCCGGGTGGTCCAGTGACAGGCGGGCTCTGTTGACTTTGAAAGGGTAAGCCGACAAGTGTGAATGCTTTCCGGATGCCGACATTGTCAAGAGGCACACCCGCAGGGCCTGAAGTAGCGGCTGGGCTAGAGGTTCCTTTACTTCACAGAAACTTAGCGAAAACACTTTCTGGCGGGCTACCAGCGAGGCGTGGGAATGACTTGTGTACCCAGGCAGCTGTGGCGGGAAAATTCCCGCCCTTTCTGCAAAATAGTAACTGTGATTGGCTTGCTCAGGGCATAGCTCCGTGACGTAGCAAGATCGGTGCAGAAATTGGCGCCAAGAATCTCCATTGGTGGAATGGTAGCGTTCTGGCAATGGAGTGGTTTTGTATGGGTGCTCTTGTGGGTAGTCGGCTCTCGCCTTTCGGTGGAGGACGTCGAAGCAACCAGCCATCGGCACCGGTACGCCAGATCGTGTTCTGGCACTTAAGAAGACAGTTTGGTAAGGTATGTCCGCAGCACCGGCATACAGGGATTTTCCTAGGTGATAATCAGAGCTCACCGAGTGTGCCTGTTCGTCTTTTTCTAACTTTGTTCTGTCTTGGGTAGCAGGAATTAATGTTGGGTTGGCTATGTGTTTTCTCTAAGATTTGAGTTGCAAGGAATTGGCTGCACATACCCCTTCGTCATAATCCTCACAATCTAGTTTAGGGACAACTTCACATTCACAGCGTTTGTTTGAGTCTCCAATTTGAGCCAATTTGATGTATTATAAATGCTTCATGTGTTTTTGTTTATTATTTTGTGTTTAGTCTTAATAAATCATATTGTTATTTTGGACAGAACTTTCATTCTGTTAATTGGTAGAGCAACCCCATCATTCCTCACTATGTTAATGAAACCTTCGTTTATTTAACTTATTTATCAAATTAAATTATTGCAGGTGCCAAACTCTCTTTTACTCCACTGGCAGGGTTGATTAGAGTCAGTTCGCGTATTTTTTTTTACCCTTGTGCAACAGCAAAAGTTGCAGTTAGAATAGGGGGGGGGGGGGGGGCTTAGAGCATCATGTACATATGTAGCTTCTAGAAGAATTGAATGTTAAATACACTGCTAGCCCTGGCACCTCGCATAAAATGGCGACCCTTAGCCTCGGATCTTTCCTGTGAATCACTGATTAACAAACAGTATTCTTAGTAGGAACATTCAATTTTTTTTCTCTGCTATTTTTATTATTAGTACCCAAGTTCTTTTCCTTATAGTTCCGCGATTAGTTTTTATTAGCGGCGCATGATTACAGTTTTTGTTTTAAGTGTATATATATTTTTGTTTGTTCATTGCTTTTTTGTGTTTCGTTTATGTGGTGTCCGTACCACAGCACACTTTGTCGGGTTTGTGTGCGGTTTCTGTACCACAAAAAATCGTGCGTGTAATTATAGCGTTGGAACGACGTTTTTGAAATTTTATGTTTATGTGTAAAAATATTGGGAGTAGATTATTTTCATTGTGCATTTTTAGATACATTTGTTTTTCATGAATGATCACGAGAAGGAAGGCACGACTATTATCAAATGTAGCTAAAACAAAACAGGATAGCATAATGGATAAGGGGCAATTTACTGACGGGGATAGGTTCGGAGATGAGATGCGTACATTTTTAGCAGGACAGGACGACAGGGTCATTGATGAGGACGGTGATTTGGATGCGATCTTAAGGCAACGTCGCGGCCGTGATAATGATAGTGAGGTAGAGGATGAAACAGAGACAGGCAAACAGATCGAGACGGCAGCAGAAGTTTATAATCAAACGAACGAGAGCACACAGGGACCAGCGCGGTCACGTCAGAGCTCTAGCGCCCAGGTGTCCAGAGTTACATCTCCCACGTTTGAAGAGGATCAAAAAGATGACGTAAACTCGATACTGAGTTTCCTACGGTCAATGAAAGAAGAAGCTGACGAACAGCGCAAGAAGGACACTCAAGCAATAATTTCGCATATGGGGGAAATTCGTGGGGAATTACAAACAATAAAGAAAGAATGTGGAGAAGCAAAACAAATGTCAATAGTAGCACAAAAAGTAGCAGGCCTAGCCAAAACGGCAGCAACAGGGGCAATGAAAATCGCAAAAGCAACTTCTCAACTCGCAGGGCGCTTGCGACGTGCGACTCAAGCCCACTCAATATCTCTAGCAGTCTTAAAAACTCAAGGTAAAGTTGCGGTTATTAACACCAGGAAACGAATGAAAGAAGTAGAGTGTCGGATAACAAAACTAGAGCGAAACGGGCACACGAGCACCGCGCGTTCGGATACCAATGATGGAGTACACAGAATTGCTTCTCCGAGGAAAAGCCCACCGTGCTCTAGCCCAGTGACAGAGTGCGGAACTAACAATGCACATGCAGAAACAGAGAGTAATAGCTCCAATAATTGCAGCCCACTTAGAAGAGTGAATGCCGAATGCCACTTCCACTGTGATACAGACGTAGCACATCACAGTTATCAGCAAGATAGATCAGGACACTCAGCAGACGTGCAAGTATCGGAAACGAGTGACAACAGAAGTGCGAGGATCGGACAGGATTTTGATCACAATCACTTCCTGTCGATACTAAAATTCCAGAAGTTCAAAGATAATGGGGGGTCGATGCATCCGAAGAGCTGGGTGATGCAATTTACAAATTCATTACCGTCGTCATGGCCAACCCAGGCCAAATTAGAATTCATGTGTGGACACATCGAAGGCCAAGCCGCGGAAAAGATGCGGGGCGTGGCAGCGACGTGTCGGACTTATCAGGAATTTGTTGGTGCATACCTGCGGACCTACTGGTCAAAGGAAACGCAAGATAGGATTAAAGAGGAAATAATATTTTGTCCTGAACTGGAAGTGTCCGGGCATAGGAGCACAACCAAATTTTTTGATGATTTACTCAAGAAGAATCAGTTTTTAGATAGTCCATATAGCAACGGAGAAATCATTAAATTTTTCTTTTACAAATTGCCAGTTAGGTATCAACAGACACTTGTTGGGAAGTGTGGATCTGACATAGATGCATTCAAGAGTCTAATGCGCAAACTCGAAGTAGTCTTAGATAAACAAGACGCAAAGGACAGGAACAAGGCGCAAAATAACAAATACCACGGGCCAGCAAGGGAAGACGACCACAGATCGCATAATCGCAGTGGTCAGTTAGGAAACCAGGGTTACGGAAAACAAGGTTACGCTATTCAAGGTTATGGAAACCAGAGACACGGAAACCAGAACGTCAGGGAACAGGGTCAATCTAGACAAGCAATCTGGACAGGAGGAATGACGAACGGCAAAGCGACCGTAATTGGAGAGAGCGAAATCAAGGACAACAGGAGAACCGGGAGATTGAAATTAGACCTGCAAATCCTAATGCACGTCAGAGGAGGGGGAGTCTAACAAGGGATTGGCGCTAGTCCATAGGATTCCACCACATCTCTCACACAAAGAAGTTCGTGGAATAATAGTAGTTTAAGTGGTGTACATAGTAGAATAGGCAAATATATGAACCTTTCTTCGGGGAAAAATAATCGTTGCATTAATAGATTAAGATTGTTAAATTATTAGCACGCTGCGTTTTCTCGCATAAGAATTTACTGCTGCTAACTTTTTTTGTCTATGTACGCGATCTCCTCTGTCGCGATAAGAGGCACTACCTTTCCATGAGCAATGTTTGTGTCCTTTCCTATCTGGTGTCCATGTTAAGGGGTAAAGATTGACGAGATGTCGCACAAACGGGCGCATACAAGAACGTGCTCTTAGAAGCGATCTGAGAAGTCGTGATACGCTCCATAGCGGCCACAACCAGTTCGTGAGACGTTCATACCAATGCTTGCAGACACGCGTCAGTGCACTGCAAGATTGTGGTATATTGCGTGATTTCGAGGATGAATATGGGCAATATAGTTTCTGCAGAGCTGCGCCAGCATCGTTGTCTTGCAAGTCAGGGTGAACCTGTGAGCGTTTGACTCCAATGGTGCCCTAGACGATAGAAATGCGGGCATAAAGCCTACCATGCCAATGTGCTGCTTGGGAATTTAGCGTGCTGCTCATGACTGTCACAGATGAATAACCAAGGAATTATACTTGGAGATTCGTGACATACTCTGTAGCTGGCGTGTGTTGGGCGACGGAATCCTCAACAGGAACCAGTCCTGGCTTGGTCATATTACATTGCCTCTGGAAAGGTGTGCTTTGATCGCGAAAACCGCAACACATAGAGAAAGAAGTTGCAACTATAAATTAATTGTTGTGTATAGCCATGGCTAACCAGTCTCTGGAGTTTCAGTGAGGCGTAATGAAAATTCGGAGGTCATGTCGTACGGCGCGCACATCACTGTCGTCAATAGCGGCGAGCAGCGAGTCATCTCAACGTAACAGGAATTATGTAAGAGTATTGTATAAGGCAAACGAAAAAAAAGTACGATATACTAGGATAAATTAAACTTTAGGATTTTACAATAACTAGATCCTTAATAGTGCGGCGGTTTTCTACTATTAGTGTTCAGCAGAGCGCGCCTGTTGAGATGCTATTTTTCAGGTCACCAAACCACAGACCTGAGATGGAGGGACGACTGGCGAGCGATAGTAGCATAGTTGCATGTTCTTTATAGCACAGTAAAACTTAGACCTGCATAACAACATAATTTAATTAAAAGACATAGAATGTAGATCGTTGGCAAATGGTAGTTAATTCTTGAGCATGTCTACTGTCGATCTATATAATTAATAGTAATATTAGTGCGGGCCCACACATTTAGCTGTTCATCCAGTGTAGCGTCACACACCATGTACAGTAGTGAGACCGGTCTCTATTTTGTTATAATGATAGCCATAGATTAATAGCTATAAAAGTAAAATAAGAGTGTCTGAAATGACAGACCATCAATGTGTCATTATGTAAATTTATTATAACATAGAAGGTCATGGAAAAAAGTTAGGCATAAGATTTTTGTCAGAACTGTGCAGATGACGTGTATCGTGGCAATGCAGAGGCCAGCCAGCGCAAAAACAATAGGTCTTCGGCCACCTCACGCGAAGGGCGCGAGAGCATCCGGTTCTACAAGCTGACAGTCACCGGGCCGTATACCTGAGGGATTAGGCGGCAGACAGCCCTCGCCGGGCCACAAGTGAAAGTGAGGCTGCCCGTTGACACTGACATGCGACCCACACGTGACAGCCAGCTAGCTCTCCGGACGCGGCAGCCGTTTGGAGGGATTCCCTGCGGCAGACCACGTTGTCGTGAGTACACGACGAAGATCACATATGGTGTCATAACCGGCGTCTCATGTGCCTCAGGACAGAAAGAGACGCTATATACTCACCTGTTTGGGTTTGTACAACTCACTAGCATTGGCCGATCTGCATACACAAAGCAGTATCGTGCCACACTAACAAATGTATGGTCTCGTTTCTAACTTCTCCTCTCTATTAGAGAGCAGTTTTAGCAATCGTCGCTCCTAGTTCGATCCTGTATGGATGACCTCCCACACTTGTGGAGTCACTCCACGTGCCATCATCCCTCGTCGAACTGCAATATTGGGAAACGTAAAGTACTGTCCAGCGAGAGAAGAGACCTAGACTAGTGATGTATCCCAACAAGTAGACCTCAGAGACAATTAATCGACGTGAGGAGAGCCTGTCACTGTGTCTTCCTACCGTACTGCTGTGATCATATGCGTGGGTCTGACTACAATCTCAACAGCATTCTGCAGACGCTCCAGCACTCCCTATTGCTGTTGCAACAATGTAGCAACAACACCCGACGTTTAGCCCTATGTGATGTCAGTACTGTGGCCCCATCCCAAAAGCCCCCCTCCGATGCTCAAGACATGGAACCACGTGCATCAATGCATATGACTCAACATACCAACCCCCTCAGAGAAAATAATGAATTTGTGAAGTGCTTCGAAGATTTCTAACAATGTGATTTAGTGCCTCATTCTCAGCACAGTCGTGAACAGTGTGCAATGTGCACGCACAACTTAATGTCCCATGAACCTTGTTTTTTTTTCTTAAATTTCTTTCTCTAGTGTTGTTTTTGTAATGTATGTGATACCTTGTATGTGTTTGTTTTACACTGTAATTCTTATTACAAATTACTGTATTGTTCTCCACATCATGTTTTCTTTGTATATTGTATTTATTGTTGTGTGTATGCAAACAGTGTGCCTGAAGTCCCCATAAACTGAAGCAGATACCACCACTGTCATTGTGAATGGACCATCAGTTCAGGGAACATTTTGTAAAGGTTATTCTGGCTGCAGGGAGACAGAATGAATCGGAGGTTGTAATTAGATTCTGAAAGCTCACAAAGAGATCGTTAACTTAAATAGTATCATGTGTGAGTGAGTTCAGGTTAGTTTAATGATTAAAATTGTTGTAACATCTTGGGCATTTAATTGCGGAGCACTCCAACTCTGATTGTAAAGATTAAATTGCTCCATATTTGGCTCACATGTCCGGGCCATATTTAGAGAGTGAATGTCTGTGTGAATCGGTGTTTGGATGTGTGATGTGAATGTTAGTGTTCCATATTAAGATGGTGAAGTTGGCTACATCATAAATAATCCTCCCTCTATGAGCTGCATTTTTCAGTTGCAGTGATTTTCTTTATAGAGTGCGGCATGTGCAGCCAGTTTGCGAGATTGTTCTTGGGCGATTGACTCACTACCTTGCTCCTAAGTGAGCCAACCGCTCACCAATTACAATCTAAAATGGCGTAGGGGCTATGAGAGGTGGCATGAGCCCCCTCTCATATTTCTATCTTACGATTCTCCTCTCTAATTGCATGCGGTGGAAAGTTGCTATTCCTTCACACGCGGACTTCCCATGCAGCGTCTCTCATCACCCGGGTGGTCCAGTGACAGGCGGGCTCTGTTGACTTTGAAAGGGTAAGCCAACAAGTGTGAATGCTTTCCAGACGCCGACATTGTCAAGAGGCACGCCTGCAGGGCCTGAAGTAGCGGCTGGGCTAGAGGTTCCTTTACTTCACAGAAACTTAGCGAAAACACTTTCTGGCGGGCTACCAGCGAGGCGTGGGAATGACTTGTGTACCCAGGCAGCTGTGGCGGGAAAATTCCCGCCCTTTCTGCAAAATAGTAACTGTGATTGGCTTGCTCAGGGCATAGCTCCGTGACGTAGCAAGATCGGTGCAGAAATTGGCGCCAAGAATCTCCATTGGTGGAATGGTAGCGTTCTGGCAATGGAGTGGAATTTTCCGCCGGTTTTCGAGTTGCTGATTGGAACGTTTAACCACAGCCACTGTCGTGGGGGCGGGAATGTTCTGTGTTCGGTTTTGTATGGGTGCTCTTGTGGGTAGTCGGCTCTCGCCTTTCGGTGGAGGACGTCGAAGCAACCAGCCATCGGCACCGGTACGCCAGATCGTGTTCTGGCACTTAAGAAGACAGTTTGGTAAGGTATGTCCGCAGCACCGGCATACAGGGATTTTCCTAGGTGATAATCAGAGCTCACAGAGTGTGCCTGTTCGTCTTTTTCTAACTTTGTTCTGTCTTGGGTAGCAGGAATTAATGTTGGGTTGGCTATGTGTTTTCTCTAAGATTTGAGTTGCAAGGAATTGGCTGCACATACCCCTTCGTCATAATCCTCACAATCTAGTTTAGGGACAACTTCACATTCACAGCGTTTGTTTGAGTCTCCAATTTGAGCCAATTTGATGTATTATAAATGCTTCATGTGTTTTTGTTTATTATTTTGTGTTTAGTCTTAATAAATCATATTGTTATTTTGGACAGAACTTTCATTCTGTTAATCGGTAGAGCAACCCCATCATTCCTCACTATGTTAATGAAACCTTCGTTTATTTAACTTATTTATCAAATTAAATTATTGCAGGTGCCAAACTCTCTTTTACTCCACTGGCAGGGTTGATTAGAGTCAGTTCGCGTATTTTTTTTTTACCCTTGTGCAACAGCAAAAGTTGCAGTTAGAATAGGGGGGGGGGGGGCTTAGAGCATCATGTACATATGTAGATTCTAGAAGAATTGAGTGCTAAATACACTGCTAGCCCCGACACCTCGCAAATTCAAAATGGCTCTGAGCACTGTGGGACTTAACATCTGAGGTCATCAGTCCCCTAGATATTAGAACTATTTAAATCTAACTAACCTAAGGACATCACACACATCCACGCCCGAGGCAAGATTCGAACCTGCGACCGTAGCGGTCGCGCGGTTCCAGAGTGAAGCACCTAGAACCGCTCGGTCACACCAGCCGGCTTTCCTAGATTTCCGAAGAGCATTTGACATGGTACCCCAATGCAGAGTGTTAACAAAAGTACGAGCTTACAGAAGAGATTCTCAGATATATGAGTTGCTCGAAGACTTCTTAAGTAATAGAACCCAGTAGGTTGTCCTCGATAGTGAGTGTTCGGCAGGTACAAGAGTAAGGGTGATAGGACCATTAAGATTTTCTATATACATAAATGATCTGGTGGACTGGGTCAGCAGCTGTCAGCGGCAGTTTGATGATGTTGCTACGGTGTACGGTAAGGTGTCGAAGTTGAGTGACTGTAGGATGATACAAGATGACTTGGACAAAATTTCTAGTTGATGTAATGAATGTCAGTTGGCTCTATATTTAGAAACATGTAAGTTAATGTGGATCAGTAGGAAGAACAAACCCGTAATGTACAGACACTGCCTGTCACAGTCGCGTCTGAGGTGTCAGGTCAGAGGGGTGTTCTGAACACAATTTCGACACAAAGCAGCTCAATAGGCTGTGGAGTGGAAGGGGTAGGCTAGCAATAGAGCAGTGCATCACCATTGTCTAGACACTCATTTATTGAACACATAAGTCAGGTATTACCCAAAAGGAACAATCAGTACAAATTACAAAATAATATTCTTGTCCTTTAAGTCACTCAGACATTTAAACAGGCAAATAGCAATCATTTAACTGAAAGCCTTTTAAGAAAGCAGGACTAGAAAATTTGAATGATGAGTTAAAATCATATTTAAATAGGCTCTGACCGAGCACATATTTTAAAACGAAATACTTCCTTTAAGGAACCAGCGATCAAAATTAATTACATAATCCTCAACAACCATATTACATCCAAGACATTTAAGATTAAACAGTAATATATAACATCAGAGAGCTGCAGTCCCAAGTTTTAAGCAGCACGTTTCAGATGGATTGCACTGCAACAGTACAATACAAGTCCCTCAGAGGATCTCCCCACACAGGAGGTTATTGCCGCAATCGACAAAATATCAACATCATTCCATGTACAGACCTAAAACAAACTAAAATCTCTCTTAAGTTTGGTACAGTTAATTCCCTTTCAACATAACATACATCACAAGTCCAGCCCTAGGACGGCACCGACACCCAGCAATTTAGCACGCGAAAAATTACAGCGATGCACTCATCACGTATCTTTACAAAATCCAAGAACAGAGAGCCGGCTCGCCAATAGCGGAACATTCAACCACGCGCAGCGTGCGGGTTTGCGGGATGCTGATCTCGCCCTTAACCTCAACACCAGTTCAAATACTAGTCAGCCTACAATCTTGAACCACCATACACATTCCTTCAGTTACTGCATAAAAAAGCCAATGTGATAGGCAAACAGACCAGCATATGATAAAAGCTCGAGGAATTTCCTTACTAGACAACCCTTATGAATAGTGGCCGTATTTTTTTTTTTTAAGCGTGAGCACACCCACAGTCAAAAGACAAACAACGCCAATCATAAGGACAGTAGCACATAAGCAAGTAGCAATGGTAACTTCTGCTTAGATTGGCTACAAATCAGCGCGTGATTTAACATACCATAGACCAATCTTTACAACATAACCATCAATACAATAGCAAATTACTCACACGTGTACTCCCCCATGATTTCGATTCGCAAAGCCATAGACAAACCGAGGAGAACGTATCACTTAGACCAACATAATGGTGATCCCTCAGTTACCCCAAATAACTGACTCCCTTACTTGCACAGCAAAGAACCAGACCCAATGAAACCACCACAGTTTTCGCCTCTAAATTGTCACAGTACAAGTGAGACTCAATCACAAATGTAATTTTACATCACCAGTTCCCGTATAGTCAATACAAGCGCCTGATTTTCACCCGTTTATAACGGCAGGCAGCAACATCGTACGGAAGAGAGCGTAGACACAAGCTCTTACCAATTCTCTTCTCCGAAAGCAGCCACCGTAACTCTCGGGAACCAATGGGACATCCAATGCAAAAATCGTTACTCCTTCACACAAATTACAAGACGACCGATTCCCGCTGCTTGCTACGGCGCCTTCCGTTCAGAGCCAACTTGTATATCTCCATGCGATTGGTCCGGTCCCACACTTGCTGCGTCAACCCGACAACAGTCTTCCATCACGTCCCAGAGCACACCCCCCACAGGACCTCGCCCCGTTACTCCTCGCGTAGGCCCCAGAGGGCGCTGCTTCCCGCCCTGACCGTGGCAGGAAAGATAAACCACCAGAGTGGCACTATCGATATGAGCCGCCACGGCTCAGCGTCGTTTAAATATCTGGGCGTAACGTTGCCAAGCGATTTGAAATGGAACGAGCATGTGAGGACTGTGGTAGAGGAGGAGAGTGATCGACTTCTGTTTATTGGGAGAAATTTAGGAAGTGTGGTTCGTCTGTAAAGGAGACCGCAAACAGACGCTAGTGTGACCTACAATTGAGTACTGCTCGCCTGTTTGGGATCCGTTCCAGGTCTCATTAAAGGAAGACGTCGAAGCAATTCAGAGACAGGTTGCTAGATTTGTTACTGGTAGGTTCAAACAACACGCAAATATTATGGAGATGCTGTGAGACTCAAATGAGAATGCCTGGAGAGAAGGCGACTTTCTATCCGAGAAGGACTACTGAGAAAATTTAGACTCTCAGCACTTCAACCTGACTGCAGAACGGTCCTACTGCCGCCAACATGCGAGTACATTATACTTAGGAGGGGGGAGATTAGTGTTTAACGTCCCGTCGACAACGAGGTCATTAGAGACGGAGCGCAAGCTCGGGTGAGGGAAGGATGGGGAAGGAAATCGGCCGTGCTCTTTCAAAGGAACCATCCCGGCATTTGCCTGAAGCGATTTAGGGAAATCACGGAAAACCTAAATCAGGATGGCCGGAGACGGGATTGAACCGCCGTCCTCCCGAATGCGAGTCCAGTGTTACATTATACTTAGGACCACGATGATAAGACATATTCCACGTCATGTAAGCGGTCCCTTAACCACTTCCGCTATCCGTGCACGAATCCCATACAGAAATGCATGTACCGAGGAACATTGCACCGTAATTTTTAATAACACAGGCACTGCCATTTCGTATTTATTGGCCAATACCAGTCTCTCGACTCCCAATAAATATAGCCTTCCTGGAAGGGAATATATGTAATGTACGAGTGCAGGTTGTGACACATGGATAACGACGTATGGAAGTTTGGGTGTGGTTGTGATTTGTGCACAGATAGCCAAAGAGGTGAAGGCTACCGCTCCTATAAAGCGGGAAATCCAAGTTAGAGTCCCCGTCTGGTGCAAGTTTTCACTTTCTTCACTCCAATATACAGCGGATGATAGTCCATATTAACCGTTACAAATACATTTCCTGTATTGTTTGATGGCTGTAGTCGCAGCAGCGCCTGTTTTTTTCTTAATAACTTAGGAGCTACTATTTCGTACTACTGGCAAAGTCGTGCAACAATTCTGCCGCCACCAGCGCGTATCACATGTTGCGTGAGTTCTCAAGTAGAGTGTGAGATACTTCCTGTACTTATTGTAAGACGTCGTGGTCTCCTGACCTTCATTGCTTACATATTCCGCCCTCACAATCATATTCCACACATCAAGATGCTTCATTTGAATCCAAACTCTATAAGATAAAATCAATGTTGTATGAATTCCTGTAAACGATATGCAATTTACAAGTAAGCGCAGCGTGGTTGAAATACTCATGGCTGGCGTACACACATACATTCCAGACACGACAGTCACAGAAGCTTTTAGTTCGGGAGAGAAACCGCACAATGGGACGCTGGTCCTTTCAGAGGACGACCCAGCCTAAGTCGGCCGGTGACCGCCCGTGTAGCGGACAGCGTGGGCCCGAGTGAAAAGGGGGAACGACTCCATGTTCAGCTTAAAAGCAAATTCCGCTACACTGTGTGGGAGTGGCCAGCCTACGCATTCTTTACACATAGCATGCAGTTTCAGAGATTTTCAAAGGGAGACAGCAAACGCCAAACGCCAATGCTACAGGTATCTGGATTGGTCGCCTTAAACGAAACATCATTCTCCCGTTTAAGAAGAGCAATGCTGATTGGCAGACGATATTTCTGACGCCTTGAGCTGAAGGAATAATGGAAGAGACCAAAAGATATACCCCTTGACGTCTGGCGTGGAGAGGTGCTGTTCCGTTGTCACTCTTGGAGTGAGGAACAAGTCTCTCCTCAGTACTTCACTGGGAGAGCACCTCTGTTGACAGCGAATGGAAGTGTTACTTTATATTGAGTCCTTGCGATTAAGCGTTGTTGCCTGTGTTGGCCGACACACTTATTGTGCGGTGTGAATGGACACAGTTATAGTTAAACACCTGCGAGCGAATTTTGAGTGGCATCGCAGTGGACTGGTTATCTGACTGGTGTACCACGCCAAAGGGGCGAAAGGAATCCTTGACTTCATCAAGGCATAGGGAGAGTTTGATTGGCGAAGGTCAATCCAGATAGGACGAGAGTTATCTTATTTGTCAGCAGCGAGCGGCGCAGACAGCAGTCAACACAGCTTACGGTATTGTGTGCTACAGCTATTGCGAGCCCCATATTTCCACCACAACAGCACACTTCCCTGCACTTCACACGCGACAGCCTCGATCGTACCTAGCAACATTCTAAAGGATAATTATTCAAGTTGAGTAGGCGCGCCTCTCAGCCATTCTGCTAAGTCAACAAAATGGTTCAAATGGCTCTGAGCACTATGGGACTCAACTGCTGTGGTCATAAGTCCCCTAGAACTTAGAACTACTTAAACCTAACTAACCTAAGGACATCACACAACACCCAGCCATCACGAGGCAGAGAAAATCCCTGACCCCGCCGGGAATCGAACCCGGGAACCCGGGCGTGGGAAGCGAGAACGCTACCGCACGACCACGAGATGCGGGCGCCAAGTCAACAACCATGTTAAAGTTTGTATAGAAATTTCATGAGCGAATCCTATCCTTGAGAGGTAACTTCACATTCCGAAAAGAACCAGGATATAATTTGTTCATTTCATAACTAAAAGTGCCATTGTGATTTTTTCAGAAATTTTTGCAAAGTAAATAATAATTTTCGTTAGTTTCATGTTTTTCTTACACTAACTAGCACTACTCCAGTACCCAAGTATCTCACTAGTTACGTAAGTAATTTTGTGAATTTTTGTGTCATTTCCTTACAGCGGACGACTCCAGAAGATATTTATTGCTGAACGTTTTCCAGGCATTTCTCTTTAGAACGTTAGGAGCGTCTGTCTGACTTCTGTAGTAGTGTGGGGGTGGAAATTGCATCTTGCAGGAGCCACAGGGTAAAGGGTACATCTCAGATGAATCCGTTGCGCAGAATAACAGATCAACCCCACACCTTAGATTATCTGTCCTTATCACCTGCATTGTGAGGATGATATGTTTCAGAAAGTCGGTCGCTGTGTCTCTGTAGACGTAAACTCCTTCCACGCACCATGGTGGCCTCATTGCTACCTACCGACCGCTGTGTTATCCTCTGATATTGGACGCGTATGGGGGTCAGCGCACCACTGTCCCTGCCGTTGTCAGTTTTCATGACCTGGGGCCATTACTACTCGGCAAGCAATTCCGCACTTGACATCACTATGTTGAGTACGCTCCGTTCCAGTCCTACCACCAAGGAAAATTCCCTGGCAGCTCTCGGAATCGAACGCGAGTCCTCCGCATAGCCGTCAGCCGCGACGACCACTGAACTACGTAGGCGCACAGTGATATGTCTCCAGTCCCACAGATTCTTCCTCATAGCCTGAAGAACCGTGTGATTGCTACTTTCCCCAATGGTTCAATTAGTTCCGAAGGAATGTTACGTAACTGTCTTATTTAATTCCATTTCTTTCAAATGCCTATCAAAAGAGCATAATTGCTAGGAACGAAATGAAACTGGAAATACTGGTAGTCACGCAGTCTGCAGACCCTGCGCCTCTGATGCTCATCGGCTTGAGCGCTGGCACGGCGGGCAGCGATGAAGACCAGTAGCCGGCGACCGCTCGAGCAGCCGGCCTGGCGCACTCCCATCAATCATTACGACGTGCCTTTCCAGCGGCGTCTTTATTGCCTCCGTATATCATTTGCCATCCGCAGCTCCTTAGCAGCCACGAGTCGACTTGTTTTTCGTACGAGGTGAGTCGTGCATCGTGCGACAGCCTGACCGTAGCGTCCATCCTAAGAACAGTCTAGACCTGGTTGCATTGCTCAACGTATTTCATACTGCGCTTGAACGTAGGACTGTATTTTCCAGCATTTTACTCTTGAGATAATTTAGTCATAATTACATTAAAAAATTGCTAGATTTTTCCGTTAGGGTATTTCATCAACATTTTTCATTAGCGTCCGTCTTTCCTTTTTCCTCTTCTTACACTCTAGCTGGAGTCTACATCTACATCTACGTACATACTCCGCAATCCGCCATACGGTGCGTGGCGGAGGGTACCTCGTACCACAACTAGCATCTCTCCCTGTTCCACTCCCAAACAGAACGAGGGAAAAATGACTACCTATATGCCTCTGTACGAGCCCTAATCTCTCTTATCTTATCTTTGTGGTCTTTCCGCGAAATATAAGTTGGCGGCAGTAAAATTGTACTGCAGTCAGCCTCAGTTGCTGGTTCTCTAAATTTCCTCAGTAGCGATTCACGAAAAGAACGCCTCCTTTCCTCTAGAGACTCCCACCCGAGTACCTGAAGCATTTCCGTAACACTCGCGTGATGATCAAACCTACCAGTAACAAATCTAGCAGCCCGCCTCTGAATTGCTTTTATGTCCTCCCTCAATCTGACCTCATAGGGATCCCAAACGCTAGATCAGTACTCAAGAATAGGTCGTATTAGTGATAAGTGGTCTCCTTTACAGATGAACCACATCTTCCCAAAATTCTATCAATGAACCGAAGACGACTATCCGCCTTCCCCACAACTGCCATTACGTGCTTGTCCCACTTCATATCGCTCTGCAATGTTACGCCCAAATATTTAATCGACGTGACTGTGTCAAGCGCTACACTGCTAATGGAGTATTCAAACATTACGGGATTCTTTTTCCTATTCATCTGCATTAATTTACATTTATCTATATTTAGAGTTAGCTGCCATTTTTTACACCAATCACAAATTCTGTCCAAGTCATCTTGTATCCTCCTACAGTCACTCAACGACGACACCTTGCGGTACACCACAGCATCATCAGCAAACAGCCGCACATTGCTATCCACCCTATCCAAAAGATCATTTATGTAGATAGAAAACAACAGCGGACTTACCACACTTCCCTGGGTCACTCCAGATGATACCCTCACCTCCGATGAACACTCACCATCGAGGACAACGTACTGGGTTCTGTTACTTAAGAAGTCTTCGAGCCACTCACATATTTTGGAACCAATCCTATATGCTCGTACCTTAGTTAGGAGTCTGCAGTGGGGCACCGAGTCAAACGCTTTCCGGAAGTCAAGGAATATGGTATCCGTCTGATACCCTTCACCAGAATGGCTCTGAGCACTATGGGACTTAACTGCTGAGGTATCAGTCCCCTAGAACTTAGAACTACTTAAACCTAACCAACCTAAGGACATCACACACATCCATGCCCGAGGCAGGATTCCAACCTGCGACCGTAGCGGTGGCGCGGTTCCAGACTGTAGTGCCTAGAACCGCTCAGCCACTCCGGCCGGCCATACCCTTCATCCATGATTCCCAAGATATCTTGTGAAGAAAGTCATTATCATCTCAGTGAATTAGAGGCAACTAAGGCGATTAATTCACGAACAAATATGCACTTAGTATCTGTATCAATGAACGCCATGTGTAAATGTTTAGTGGTGCCGTTTGTCACTAGATTTCAAATGAATGGTTTATGATGCACTTTTACTTTTTAGTGATAGTGTTGGACCTAGTGGTAAAGTGACTGCCTAGAAAGCAACAATATACTAGCTCGACTCTCGGCAAAAAAAATTTTCAGCCTGCTTTCAACCTAGTCTTCACCTCGTAATGGCTTTTCTAGTTCCTCCTTGCACTAGCGTCTGTCTGTCTTAAAAGATTTAATCCTCATCGTTTCCGGTTTTTCCACAGCCCATGCATCACTTCCGTCTTCGCTGTACTCCAAACGTTCATGTTCAGAGATTTCTTCCTCAAAAATGTCGATGGCCGGTTCTAGGAGACTTCATTCGACGATGAACGCCCTCTTTGCCTCTGCTAGTCTGCCATTCCTCAAACAGAACAATCTTCAACGAAAGAGTGACAGGAGTTGTTTCAAGTTGTTTGCCTAGCTGAAGCACGTCGTTCGGAGAACGAAGGAAGAAAGTTCTTGCCGGCATCAAGGTCATTAGAATACTTTGGCATCTGGAGAAAAAAAAGGAAAGTAAATAGCCATGGACGTTCTGGGAGAACAACCCAACTAGACTACTGGCTATTAAAATTGCTACACCACGAAGATGACGTGCTACAGACGCTAAATTTAACGGACAGGAAGAAAATGCTGTGATATGCAAATGATTAGCTTTTCAGAGCATTCACACAAGGCTGGCGCTATTAGCGACACCTACAACGTGCTGACATGAGGAAAGTTTCCAACCAATTTCTCATACACAAACAGCAGTTGACCGGCGTTGCCTGGTGAAACGTTGTTGTGATGCCTCGTGTAAGGAGGAGAAATGCGTACCATCACGTTTCCGACTTTGATAAAGGTCGGATTATAGCCTATCGCGATTGCGGTTTATCGTATCGCGACATTGCTGCTCGCGTTGGTCGAGATACAATGACTGTTAGCAGAATATGGAATCGGTGGGTTCAGGAGGGTAATACGGAACGCCGTGCTGGATCCCAACGGCCTCGTATCACTAGCAGTCGAGATGACAGGCACCTTATCCGCATGGCTGTACGGATCGTGCAGCCACGTCTCCATCCCTGAGTCAATAGATGGGGACGTTTTGCAAGACAAGAACCATCTGCACGAACACTTCGACGACGTTTGCAACAGCATGGACTATCAGCTCGGAGACCATGGCTGCGGTTACCCTTGACGCTGCATCACAGACAGGAGCGCCTGCGATGGTGTACTCAACGACCAACCTGGGTGCACGAATTACAAAACGTCATTTTTTCAGATGAATCCAGGTTCTGTTTACAGCATCATAATGGTCGCATCCGTGTTTGATGACATCGCGGTGAACGCACATTGGAAGCGTGTATTCGTCATCGCCATACTGGCGTATCACCCGGCGTGATGGTATGGGGTTCGATTGGTTACGCGTCTCGGTTAACTCTTGTTCACATTGACGGCACTTTGAACAATGGACGTTACATTTCAGATGTGTTACGACCCGTGGCTCTACCTTCATTCGATCCCTGCGAAACACTATACTTCAGCATGATAATGCACGACCGCATGTTGCAGGTCCTGTACGGGCCTTTCTGGATACAGAAAATGTTCGACTGCTGCCCTGGCCAGCGCATTCTCCAGATCTCTCACCGATTGAAAACGTCTGGTCAACGGTGGCTGCGCAGCTGGCTCGCCTCAATACGCCAGTCACTACTCTTGATGAACTGTGGTATCGTGTTGAAGTTGCATGGGCAGCTGTACTTGTACAAGCCACCCAAGCTCTGTTTGACTCAATGCCCAGGCGTATCAAGGCCGTTATTACTGCCACAGGTGGTTTTTCTGGTTACTGATATCTCGGTATCTATGTACCCACATTGCGTGAAAATGTCCTTAGGTTAATTTAGGTTAAGTAGTGTGTAAGCTTAGGGACTGATAACCTTAGCAGTTAAGTTCCATAAGATTTCACACACATTTGAACATTTTTGAACATTCTTCCAGTTCGCTCCAAAGGGTAACGCCTCAGGAGCATTCGCTGTTGTCCTCCTCCCGTTGGCCTCTGTGTGTAAAAACATCATCATCGGTGAAGAGTATTTTATCCGTGTATTTTCGAGCGTCTAAGAACTGATTGAAGCTTTGATGTCTATCAGTACTGATCGATATCTGCGACCAACGGCCTTTGTGGCCGAGTGGTTCTAGGCGCTTCAGTCTGAAACCGCGCGACCGCTATGGTCGCAGGTTCGAATCCTGCCTCGGGCATGGATGTGTGTGATGTCCTTAGGTTAGTTAGGTTTAAGTAGTTCTAGGGGACTGATGACCTCAGATGTTAAGTCCCATAGTGCTCAGACCCATTTTAACCATTTGATATCTGCCACCAAAACATCCTCATGTCTTACCCACAAGTAACTGTTTTGCGTTCCACGATCCCTCGAAAATCTTCAAATCTTCCTCCATCTTCCACAATTGGCAATATCCTGCCAACATGCACAAATTGAGGCTCAATGAATTTCTAACTCTAACCTTGTGGTAATTAATGGCACACCAAGTTCTCTGATGGATCAGTGGTTGCGGTTCTGATATTTGCCGTTGTGTTTTTGGTCTCTTTTGGTAGTGTCGTCCGTGAACTTAGCTGAGATGGCTTCCGGAGTTGGTGCAAGAGGTAGTAGCCAGCGTGTACAGTCGCAGAGTGCTATCAGTTGCTTTTCCTCGATGTTTCACATACATGTAGACAGGCCTCAGCGACTATTGCGTGCAGCTCATACAAAGAAAATGTGCGTACTCGATTAGTAAGAAATGCAATGCCCGGTTCATAGAGGAGCTGATGACTGCAGTCATCTACATCTACATCTACATCTACATTCATACTCCGCAAGCCACAGCAAGGCACGTGGCGAAGGATACCCTGTACCAAACCAGTCGTTTCCTTTCCTATTATAGTCACAAATAGAGCGAGGGAAGAAGAGTATCTCCATGCCTCTCTATAGTCATTCCACTACAAAGTCGATGGTGGTTGGTATTTGCTATTGCGAATACGTTTTCTGTATTAGCCAGCAGTGACCCCAGGGAACAACTCTCTTTCCTAAGATAATCTTCTTAAAAAATGTTGACTGAAAGTTGTACTAAGTTTTTCCCCTTCGTCATGATGAAGTCGATTTTGGTTCCGTATACCGCCTGTTATTGCTTATGACACGCATTATTTCTACAGCCATTATGTTTAAATCTTTTCGTGGAACGACAGGTTTCGGTGTACAGGACATATGAGAATGACATTTTGATCTCGTTAGGAGAACACGTACCATGGTGTTAGTAACAAATTCTTATTAAGCAGTCTGGGACTATAAAGAGGCTTTTTTTAATTACGTCGGATTCGTATTTACAAATAAATCACATCTGTTTAAAGAAAGATAAAACGTATAAAAGCCTGCTATGTCGAGTAAAGTCAGTCTTGCCTATTACAAAGTATCTCGTTAGTTAGTAGCTTCAAATGGTTCAAATGGCTCTAAGCACTATGGGACTTAACATCTGAGGTCATCAGTCCTCTAGAACTTACAACTACTTAAACCTAACTAACCTAAGGAAATCACACAACTCCATGCCCGCGGCAGGATTCGAACCTGCTACCGTAGCAGTAGCGCGGTTCCGGATGAAGCGCCTAGAACCGCTCGGCCACACCAGTTAGTAGCTAAGTAGGCTTCACGTGGCAAAGGAATTTAGAGATTTTTTTAGAACTTGCATTAAAATTCATAATATTGCACTGTTGTTAAAATAACCGATTAAAACATCAAAAATGTGTGTTGACAGATATGCCGATTACAGCCGCGCGGTTAGAGGCGTCATGTCACGAAGTGCGCGGCCCCTCCCGGCGGAGGTTCGAGTCCTCCCTGGGGCATGGGTGTGTGAGTTTTCTTAGCATAAGTTGGTTTCAGTAGTGTGTGAGTCTAGGGACCGAAGACCTCAGCTGTTTGGTTCCTTAGCAATTCACACATTTTATGGTGACTGCAACGATTTGATGGTTGTAAACTTCACGTGCTCAGTTGCTCTTGGGAAAGCGGTAAATGTTGTTATACGGGTAGCTGTAAGACTGTAGATTCTGTGAGAAGATTTGAAAAGGATTTGTAGTTCCGTGTTAGATGTGGAATGGGAACCGGAAGTGTAACTCTGGAATCTGATTTATCGAGAAGAAATAAAAGTGAGGACTGACCATGATAGAGAGGATAGATTTGTTGAGGAAGGCGGAGTTGGTTGAAATTACTTTAGGATAGGACATGTGTGAGACGATGAAGAGAATGACATATATGTTGGTAGAGGCAGCAGCAAAATCGTTCAAATGGCTCTGAGCACTATGGGACTTAACATCTGTGGTCATCAGACCCCTAGAACTTAGAACTACTTAAACCTAACTAACCTAAGGACATCACACACATCCATGCCCGAGGCAGGATTCGAACCTGCGACCGTAGCGGTCACGCGGTTCCAGACTGAGCCGCCTAGAACCGCACGGCCACACCGGCCGGCAGAGACAGCAGCAGCAGCAGCTCAAGTCAGCTGAGAAATGATGACACGAGGGGACTTTGCTGATCTAGGTTACAGTATCTATAGGACTTTTGTAGAAGTTTTAGGAATTTAAGAAGTACCAGGAACGTGTTTGTTTGTAGTGGAACGCAGGCACATACAGAATGTAAGGTGGGGACCATGGTGCCCGGTGAGTTGGTGAGACGGTTACAATTTGGGGCCGGCCGCGGTGGCGGGATGTTCTAGACGCAACAGTCAGGAACCGCGCGACTGCTACGGTCGCAGGTTCGAATCCTGCCTCGGGCATGGATGTGTGTGATGTCCTTAGGTTAGTTAGGTTTAAGTAGTTCAAAGTTCTAGACTAATGACCTCAGATGTTAAGTCCCATAGTGCACGGAGCCATTTGAACCATTTTACAATTTGGAAGGAGCAGATGTACAAAAGCTGTTAGTGCAACACAGAATCTGTCAGATAGTTTTTGTAAGTGTGAATGACGGTAGAAGGGTGTTATTCCCATGTCTTGACAGTTAGTAGTCTTCATAGATACGGTAAGCACGTGATCATAGTATTACACACTAAAAGAAAAAAGGGGGCGCCACGAAGAAATTATTCGAACGGGACAGAAATCGGTACATGTGATGTGCACGTACGGACAAACAAATGATTACAATTTCAGAAAGAGTGGATAATTAACTCAAGAGAGGGATCTTCACAAACTGAGTGAGTCAATAATGCGTTGGTCCACCTCTGGCTCTTAACGCAATCAGATTTATACAATTGTTGGATGTTCTCCTGAGGAACGTCGTTACAAATTCTGTAAATCTGTAAATCTTCAAAATCCTGAGCTGGTCGGAGGGCCCTGCCCATAATGCTCCAGACGTTCTCAACCTGGGAGACATCCGGCAACCTTGCTGGCCAAGGTACGGTTTGGCAGGAACGAAGAGAAGCAGTGGGAACTCTCTCCATACGTGGGCGGGCATTATCTTGCTAAAATGCAATCCCAGGATGGCTTTCAATGAAGGACAACAAATGGGGAATACCGTTGAAGTACCGCTGCCCTATAAGAGTGCCGCGGATGACCACCAGAGGGGTCCTGCAATGAAAGTAAATGACACCCCAGCCCATTACGCCTGGCCCCGTGTGGCGGGCGACGATCAGGTTGGCATCCCACCGCTGCCCAGGGATTCAGACACGTCATCGCTGGTCACCAGGGCTTAGATCGAAGCGAGATTCATTACTGAAGACATTAGTACTCCACTCAATAAGGGTCCAGGCCGAATGTGCCCGACAGTGTTACAAACGGGCTTTTGATGTACAGAGGTCAATGTTAGTCAGGGAAAGGGTACCGTGAGCTCTGCCCCCTTTCCGTGAGATGCCCATTGATTGTCCTAATGGTCACTGAAGCACCAGTTGCATGTAGGGCCGATGATAACAACGAATCCGGGGCTCTGAGTGCCTCACTGACGACTGCTCAGTCCTTGGAAATTTGTGGTGAGGTCTTATGGGACCAAACTGCTGAGGTCATCGGTCCCTAAGCTTACGCAGTACTTTATCTAACTTACACTAACTTGCACTAAGGACGAGACACACACCCGTGCCCGAGGGAGGACTCGAACCTTCGACGGGGCAGCCGCGCGGACTGCTCGGTCCTCTTTTGTTTTTTTTTTTTAATTCCACAAAAAAGTAAAAAAATGGCTAGAATGAAATGACATAAATAAGGCAACAGATAATCGCAGTCATAAATTACAGCATACAAACAATGAGGAATCATATTCAGTCTTTAGGAGTTGCACACATTTAGCACCTCCACTGTCGCCTTCAACTGGTGGCAGTTCAGCACGCACATTTTCTTCTTCTGCAGCCTGAGGTTCCTCATCATCACTTCCCAGACCCAAATAAATCATTCAGTAAATCCTTGATGTGTGTTCCTTCCAGGGTAAATTACGTGGACAGAGGAGCACTCCCGAACGGCGACATCTCAAAGTCCTTCACTGCTTTTTTTTTTATTTTTGTCAGTTCCAGCCTTCTAAACGCGTCCTTATGGAGTTCAAGATCTTTCTTTATATCAGACACCAGGTGTCTGCCTCCTCCTGATATATCTTTACGTCGAGCACTTTCGTCTTGACACTGTGCTCGGCCATCGTTCACCCACTCCCCATTGTTCACACTTTAATTTTCTTACACGGGAGTCAATTATAAACCAACATCACAATCGTCATTGCGGCACGAAAAAAAGACCATATTCGTACTCTTGTGCTGCTACTATAGAGGTTGTAGCATCGACTACCGTTGTGCAACGTATCTTCACACCAAATGAATGCTACCACTAACAGAGAACATCAACGCATATCGAAATAACCACAGTACTGACACTCATACTCATTAAATACTTCTCAACTCTTTTCGGGTACAAACATCTGCTCTGACCCGGTCGGAAACTTCTAGGAAGTTATCTGTTGGGGCTATATGTCATACCTCCACGTGTTCCTTGATTTAGTCGTTCAAATGCACAGCAAAAGCCGTCTTGTCGCATGAATATGTGAAGTTCATATAATGAAAAATGTTGCCATAGTCTCACCAACTGACATTACACATAACCAAATATGTATATTTCCTAGCTGTTTCGCTTGTTAACCTTGTTGTTTAATATTTGCCCTTTTCTTTGTTTGAAATTATCTCATCTGCCCAACACCAACGCTTGTTTCCTGGGTTAATTATAGTGTCCAGCTGTGCAGTTTCTGAAAATGATATGAAAATGATAGGTTTACAGAGGGACCAATTTCAATTTCAATGGTAGATCATATCTGGTACGAGTCTTTCAATTTATTGGCCACATTATTAATCTCAGTTTCTTTGTCTTTGAATAATCAGGTAATATCGCCAACATAGCTCTTGTAATGCGTTGTATGTTCTCTAAATTCAAGGTGCACAATTAAAACATAAATAATACTTCATAACAACGGCACGACCTGTATACTAGTTATCGGGAAAAGCTAGTTACCTACAACAGCATCACAATCACCGCTGTGGTCGCTTTCAAAATAAAACAATCACGTCTTCCGACATTACCAGCAGCCTGCCAGTTTCCTCCTGTTTAGCAAAGTCTGTACGTCATAATTACAATATACGTTATATCCGAAACTGCCTCACCGACTGAAGCTGTGTGATGGACTGGGTTTCGAACACAGAACATTACATTTCGTGAGCATTGCTCTTATGAACTCAGCATCCGAGCAGGCTTCAGTTCTGTATCATTTGTCTTCTATTTTCCAACTTCATTCATTATATTTATCCATTAAAGAATTGCATTCAGTTTATCCATTGAGCTTAGTCCCAATCAAATAAAATACTTGAAGTCGTTGTCAACAAAACAGTAAGACCCTACTGCTAACTTTTTCTTATCTAGGTGTTAGATGTAGTATTCTGTCAATAATAATAACAATAATAATAATATTAATACGAGAATATTTTTATAGTTTTTGTTGTTGATTAAACTAGACCTGCAAACGAAAATAATGACGAAAATCCACAGCATATGTCTCTGAAAAAAAAGGATGAAACGTGTCAGGCTGGAGTCAGTCTGTCATTTAATTAGTTATTACTATTTTTGCTCTTCATTCATACAATTATTAGATTTACTTTTTTTTGCTCAAGTGACGCAAGATTTTATATTCAAATGGCACTTAGATGATTGCAGAGGTCATAACATCCCTCCGGTAAAGTAAGTCCGATTAGCTGTGTATTGGGACTGCATATTGTACTAGGCTGGCAAATTAGACGAGTTTTGTCGAGCCAACGCAGCAACTGGCGCACTGTTACCCGGGGGGGTGAAGGCCACCAGATTTAATTTCTCAAGCTCTAAGACCTGTTACATAGGCACAGGACAGCTTCCCGACCCCCTGGGCCCAGGCTCGGGTGTAAGCTGCCACCAGTTAACGTAATGGAGTTTTCAACCGAAAGTCTATCGTGCACGTCAGTCGGATGAAACCATTTAAGGGTATGGTGAATGCAGTACCACATTTATCTGCGACTGACCCGATACGCACAGGTGTAGTAGGTAGAAAGAAGGAACGTCTAGCGGTCAGACAGCGCAAGGCACAAGACATGCGTTATGCTTTGAAGTCACGTAATTAGTCATGTTTTTAGGTTCTTCGCATTGTTCTGTTGGTGTTAGATTTGCTCTTGATATTCGTGTTATGAGTAAGTTTTGCATTGTGTTGTGTTTGGATGGTTTTAGTGTTTTTATGTCATTATGACGTGCATTTTCCTTTTATTATTGTAGGGTTATTGTCAGGTTTTTGATGCTGCTATTTCTCGTGTCCATTTTTCATTAGTTACTCGTTTCAGAAGGAGGGAAGGGATGGTGGATGGTTCCTTTCCTTAGGTGGCGACTTCAAGAGGACATCTTGGCTGATTGGACTCGGGAAGGAAACTTAACTGTCGTTCAGCCGTTGGAATAACGAGTGTTTTTCTCTAGGCAACCGGATGTCTTGCTTACGAGCCGTCAATGGACACTGAAATCAACATTAGAGATCTGGAAAATCAGGAACGAAATTCGGAGATTTGAAGATATTTTTAACGGAATTGTATGAACGAGCACATGAATTGACGTACTAGGGGAGTACCATGGATTACAGTTTACTTGCGATAAATTAAGAGCACAGTTATCCCTTCTGTTGGATACTGAAACACAGAACATAGTTCGTAAGTAAAGAGGCTAATTAAATGTGGGAGGTAAATTACTAAAAACCGGTATTCGGGATAGTGGATGAGGAGGATGGTCCGAAATTAAACTGTACACTTCACCAGTTTCAGTAATGGGGAGTTCTACGAAGGGTGTCGTAGAGTGGCACGCAACTCGACTATACAGTTCAGAGCAAGGAGTATTAGACAATACGAGGCTAGTACGGGAGTTAACTATGGAGCAATCTCGGTACGCCAGTGATGTGGAGAAAGCGTTGAATAACGATCTGTGAAAGATTCAGGGACAATTGTGTTGAATCCAGTACGAGAGCTTATGTTTGATTACACATAGTGGAGAAGCAGTTCCCAGCAGAATTAACAAACGCACTAGAAGTGACAGAAAGTAATTTAGCATTATTTTTTCATATGGCTAGGACAAGGGTAAGAAGGGAAGGAGCTTGGGTATATATAATGGTTCACTTACCTACAGGAGGGATTGGTTCGAAATTCCAGTGTTCCGCGATTCGCTCCTATCCAGTGGTGAAAAGGGAGAAGGGGGGGGGGGGGGAGAATGTAAGAGGGAAACGGGTATGAATAAAGTTGCAGGAGGTATTATTGATTTCAGGTAGTATGGAAGCTCATGTCGTTAGGTCGTTATTGGTTTTCGAGAAGTACTGGCTGGCCAGACACATGGGTACAGACCGATGTGATGACATGTGACGCAAGTACTCTGGTGTCCAAAATTAAAGTAACAAACTGCTATTTCCCTTTCCTGTCTCTGATTCACGATATAATCATACAAACTGTTAACAGGTGTCGTTACGATCGTGTTCTGCACGGAAGATGGCATTCCGATCAACGGACAACCACGCTAGGAATGACGTCAGGGCACCTATCAAGCGGAGTAGTGTTTGCAGTGTAGCCCTACACCCACAGTCGTTGTGTACAGTCACAGACGGTGCAGTATGGCGCAGATAGGACGCCTACAGGCTCCCTGCTGTGGAGGGCCGTAGGAAGAATGGAAGCAGTAGAGTCGCAAACTGAAATGGCCCAATAGTTTAATGTGAATCGTTCTATTGTTTCTCGGATGAGGCGACAGCTTATACAGTGTTTATAGAGAAACCAGAAAGCGTGGACCGTTATTTTGCTATAAGGGCACAGTAGTAACGCATTGCTACTGTACTGCAACTGGATGTGGTGTGTCGAGACAAACGATGTACAGAAGGCTCCAGCAGAGTGGCCTTTATTGTTCGAGACCTGCTGTCTGTCTATCTCTGGCGTGTCTTCACAGAAGAGACCGTTTAGAGTGGAGCCGTCAACACGCTACACATAGGCGAACAGTGGGCCAATGTTCTTTTTAGAGATGAGGCCAGATTTGGTCTGGTGAGTGATTGTCGACGGATTCACATCTGGAGGGCACTTGGAGCACGATTTTGGGACCCAGACCTTGTGGAAAGAGACCGATATCGAGGAGGATTCCTAATGGTGTGGACAGGAGTATGTTGACCACTCGAACACCTCTTCATGAACTTGTACGGGTGAATCGGCAAGCCTTAACTGGTGTCATGTATCACCAGGAGATCTTGGGATCTCATGCACGGTTGTTGTGAGGTGCTGTGGGTCCAGACTTCACAATGATGGACGATAATGCTCGACGTCACAGAGCTCAGATGGCTGATGTTTTTCTGGAAACGGCAGATATTGCACGTATGGCATGGCCTGCGCACTCTCCCGATTTGAATCCCTTAGAGCATGTCTGGGATGCACCAGGAAGATGGGTTGCATCACGTCACCATCCACCAGTAACTCTCCGAGACTTGTGAGTAGTTATTGCCTCAACATGAGATCGGTATCATTCACAGCACGTCCAGTCGTTGTCAGGCCTGTACTGGTGCCAGACGTGGTCACACCCCATACTGAGCATATTAACCAGTTGTCAGAATGTGTGTGCAAATCCATTCAGTTGGAGAAAAACTAAGAAAATTTTAGTCTACCGTTATGAATTGTAAAATGGCAAGATTTATGCCCCTTACATGAAATCATTAAAGATCACCGAACTCACGTTGAGCGAACAGTAGGGCTGAACAAAAATGACTGACAAGGTACAATGCATCTTGTAGAGGGTATAGTATGGATGTATTGGAATAATTAATATTGGGTGATGGTTTTAAAGTAGTTCATGCGACATGAAAAATTTGTGGATTTACTGGAGGCTAGTTTATCCCAGGGAAGTATTCAGTTGACCGCAGCCGGGTGGCGGCGCGCGGCTGGGGAGCGGCGAAGGGAAGCAACAATAGGCAGCTTAGGGCGGCTCAAACTCTGAGAAAGCGGTAACGGGATGCGGCCACCAGCTGCTTTAAGATGAGTGAAATGCGAGGGGGTGGTTGACCATGTGCTGGTGTACTGGAAAGCAGATGGAGAACTTGTACGCCTGTTGATAAATGTCCCTCGTCCCATTTTCAGTGAAACATGCGAGAAAGCTGGGCAAAGCAACGGTGGAGCGGTCAACAGAGGCCGAAACATGCGTGTTCATGACTATAGCAACTTCATGCTGCATTCACAGTCCGCAGAGTCTGAAGTAAATCAGGTGAAGAGCAACAGAATGAAATACACCGGCCTCCAGTGGGAACGTAGGACCAAGGAATTTGAAGTAGAGTCAGAATTGGTCTTTTATGCAGATGCTAACCTTGATGGGTGGCCTGGGGGGAGCTAAATAGCAGAAATTGAGAGGAAGGGATATTTTGTGGGAATTTTTTCACTTCCCAGAGCAGGCACTGGTCGGTGCTGGGAAGCGACGCATAATTAAAGCGACTTGCGCTGCAATTGGCGTAAGAGATTTTGCCGGAGCGGACTGGCAGAAGTCTCCATGGAGGTTTTCCGTTCCTAGCTTGCCTAGAGTGCGGACGTGGCGCTCTTTATTCAGCTTTCCTGAGAGAGTATGAACATCTCTGTAGTTTAGGACTTAGCAAATGGAACGATTGAGCTTGAAGATAAAAAGTTTTCGTTCAGCTATGTACTGAGCAAGATAGCTAGGAGTGAATAGACAAGTGGAGCCTTGCAGCACCACGAGGCCGGCCGACGTCCGCACAACGACGCCGCCCTGCCACACTGAATTCGGTGATATTGCGCACGCTGTGGCTTGAGTTAGGCCACTGGTTAATTTGTTGGATCACGTCGGCAAAGTTTCCACAAGGGTTTCATGGGCCGTGTATTGTAGAATTCTTCTCGCACTTCGCATTACGCCTGGGTCAGTCGATAGGAATTAATTTTGATATATCGCGCTTTACTCCACGTAAACGCAATTTATTCCCACTGCCTGTTAGGAGAGTCATGTAATGTGATGATTGAAGGTCGTGAGTTAAAATAAATTTGTGCTATTCGACTGCATCTTTTTTCAATCAAGTAGTTGAAATCCCTAGTCACCTTCTTAATTAATCTTATGTTCAACATTTGCTCTGGTGTTCAATAGCTGAATATAACATCAATGTGCACCCCTTTTTAATTAAAAGGGATCAATTATGAATCAATTAATGTCAACACTGCCACCGCAGTACGATCAGGAGTCACAGCGCCTTATTACTTGCTTTGCGTTATTTGATATTGCGGCAGTTTTGCACTCTCTGTTGATCTGTTAGTCGATTAGCTGGGGTGAACACACGCCAAAACCAGATAAGTGATGGGTGGGGTGTTTCAGCATGTTCCAGTTGATTACGTACTGTATTCTTTACATTGTTTCTACTTTACTATCACCTGTTTAAATTGTTCTGTGGTAAAATATACGCAGCCTTGCAAAATTTCTGTTTGTTGCTTTAATTTTGGGCACCAGTGTATGTTTTTAGGGAAAACGAATGAGACAAGTTCCGAAACACAGTCTTACTTAGCAGATCTTCTCAGTAGAAACTGTGTTGGCAAATTGCTATGAAAATGTGGAAACCTGAGCGGTTGAGAAAATTAGGGTTGCAGGAAAGCAGTATTATCATTAGCAGTATGGCTTCTGAGATAGTCGGAAAGGATTTCCGCCTTCCGGCTTCACTCACTGGTCATGTCATGGTATTAAGCAGAATGCGATGTATTGGCTTGTTTCCACTAAATACCTGCATATTTTATTTGTGTAATAAACGTTTGAACAGTCTACGGATCCACCGGCACTTCAGTTGCCAGTGAAATAAACCGAAGGAACAGTTGATGAAAGGGAAACCTCCATATTGAGTGGTATAAGTATTAGATTAAGGATCGTATTGTAATAAGGTCCTGGAGACACGCACTTTAAGAGTAAGCTCTTGTTAGTAACCGACAAGAGAGTAACCCGTGTGAGACAGTTAATGGTTGGAGTTGAGTGTTGCCCTCAGCACGGCATGCCGTTTTGTTTGGCGTTAAGAGTGATTTTAGTTTTAGATTCGCCTTGAGATCTTTCGAAAAAGGAGATAAGTGCTGAGCCCCAGAAAATTTCGGCGTACAGATTGTGAATTTTTAAAGTTTTATTCGTACAGTAGCCGGTAGTAGAGGCCAGCACGGCCGATGTGCTAATCAAGTAAGCAATTGGAGTATTTTTGAAATTACGACAAAACACATCGGGTAGACGGGAGTTTGCGACACCGGTCAACGGTTGTGCGTGTGGAACAGCTAACACGGTGGACTAAGACTGAAGTGCTACCAGAAACTCACACATTGCAAATACAACCGGGCCCAGAAACCGATGTTCGAGGAAGAGTGAGCTAGGAAAAGGTGAAAGAACAAAAAATATAAAGCAAATATACTCGTTAAATCAGAGTACCTTCTCTTAAACAGAATGTTTAAGAGGTCTACCTCTCCTTTTCGTCTCTGTTAGTTAAACCCCAACAGAGAGGGTTGCTGCTTCCGCTCTTCGGATCAATTGAGAGAGCGGCTGGTCCCACGTCCCCCAGGACGAGGACTGTGTGATGGCGTGGTTACCCATCCACATAAAGAACAACTGTAACTCATACCTGTCTATGGGATAAGCCAGATAGTTTACAAAGTCGACGACAAGACCATGATAAAGGAAAGCGAGTTGGCATTAAAGATACACTGCGTGTACATACCTGGAATATAAGAGGAGGCTTTAATACAAAGAAATTACAGCTTATAGGAAACTTGAAACAAAGAAATGCAGACATTGTTATAATAACGAAAACAAAGAAGAAACTGCAAGGAACAAAAAATTTAAATAATTACACATTAATTTGCAGTGGAGTCGAACAATCCAAGCAATCAGAGAGTGGAGTAGGCATTCTTATGGAAGAAAAATGGAAAAGAAAATTAGGTTTTTGTAACTACATAAATGAAAGGATAGTAACTGTTAGATTCAGAACTGGTACAGGACATTTGTGCCTCATAGGAGTTTACGCACCCGAAGAAGGAGAAATAAAAATTCTGAAATATTTTATGAAGAGCAGCAAAAACAAGTAAATTAGTATAATAAAACTGATTATTTATTAATATTAGGAGACTTTAGTCCAAGAATTGGAAAACTACCAATAGTAGATATGATAGGAACGTTTGGTGAAACAACTGTAAATGAAAATGGCTAGACATTAAGAGATTTTGCTACATTTAATCAGCTAAAAATTACCAATACCTTCCTCAGAAAGAAAGACACAAATAAATACACCCGGAATCCAAGAGTTTCACGCTCAATAATCGACTGTGTAATATCCAATAAAAAATAAGCTCTCAGATTCGAGGTACTCGTGTGTTTAGAGGTAATGGATACAGGCCCTCAGCACTTCCTAGTTTCTTCAAAGCTTGGGATACGGGCAAGGTGGAGGAAGCAAACAAATGTAAAGGAAACCCAAAGCCAAAGCTTTAAATATAAAGTTGATCATCTATGGCAAGAAAACATAACGAATTTATATCGACAAAGACTCACAAGGAATTGCAAATGGTTGAAACTAGAGTCAATATTGAAGAAGAATGGGAAAGATTATAACCAGTAGTGTTGGAATTAGTTAATGAGGTACTAGAGGAAAGCAAAGTATCAAATTGAAAAAGAGACCAGAAAATATGGAATACAAGAGCAGCTAGCAATATTAACGAAAAAATTGTTATAACACCTATTTACAAACACAAACAAATAAAGCCTGGGGAATATATAAACAGAAAATAAATAAAACACAGAATTGAACGAAAAAATAGCAAGAAAAAATTCATTGTTAATGTTGAACATGACATTCACAGAAGAGAGAATATAGATTTGAAAATATGAAACATACGAATAAAACGGAGAAAGACGCTGCAGACAGTAAGATAATAACAGAAAATCGGTTACTACACCATTACAGAAACTTACGGGATGTTGAAGATATTTAAGAAAGTTATTCCTTAAAAACTGATAATAATTGTATACGCCAAATAGACACAAAAGCCTTAAATGTAACAAAAGATAGAAAAGCTTCTCGCCTTGACAGCATTAATGCTGAATTAATCAAATATGGAGGAAAATAATGTGTTGGGAGAACTTTTCCATACTTGAAGAACAGAACAGAGCTACAGTTATTTTTGCAATCGGAAAACACACGAAACTATAGAGGAATAAGGTTACTAAATGCAGGATATAAAATTTATGGGAAGTTCTTAATGAAAGGCTACGAACTATAACTGATGCAGTACTCTCAGAAGTGCAATCAGGCTTCAGAAAGCGACGTTCGTATAATGATATTTCTAATAAGATAAACAATCGGAAAACGTCGGGAAAATGGTTTAAAAATGCGTTTAGCATTTATTGATTTTGAGAAAGCCTTTGATAAAGTAAAAAAAAATTTGTGGAAAATATTGGAAATAAAAGGTTTTCCGAAACATCTTATAAGAGTCTATACGTACATATAAAAATAGTTATAAGTTCAGGTTCGAAAATATCAGACTAAATTTTAATAGATGAAGGTGTTCCGTAAGGCTGCAGTCTATCATCGACTTTATTTAATTTTATATATTGACGATCTAGTTATGAAGTGGAAAGATTATCAATAACTAAAATTGGATTTAGCATACCATTAAATACCGTTATAAGCTGATGCTCAGATAATTATACAGGAAATAAAATATAATTTGCAAAGAGCTGTATGAAATGAGCCAAAACGCAATATATTACAACTTAATTAAATTTGCAAGTAAGACAAAGATAATGGCTTTCAAAGTAAAAATAATGGCTTTCAAAGGAAAGAGTCCAGTCAGACTGAAAACAATAGAAAGTGAGAAAAGCTTAGAATATGCATTTAGTGTGTGATTTTAGTTTTAATTATGAGAAAAACATTGAGAAGGACGTTAAGAAATATCAAGCTGACTGCGGAATAAGTGGAAGAACTTTGGAAAGAAAAACAAGAAAAGAAATACAAATGAAATTCTATAAGATTATGGCTGTACCTACTCTTGTATGTGGTTCTGAATCATGGACAGTAACAAAAAACGAACAATCACGTACACAAGCAGCAGAGATGAAGTTCATGAGACATGTAAGAGGCTATAGTAACATGGATAACATAAGGAATGAAACAATAAGATCAGATTTAAAAAGACTTCCTGCAAATGACAAGACAAAAGAGATTAGAAAGAAAGGGAAGGATCATATTGACCGAATGACAGAAACTATTGTCAAAAAAGACAATGAATTATCGACCTACTGGAAAGAGAGAACTAGGTAAACCTCGTAAGATGTGGATGGATGGATGGATGCCTGGATGGCAGGGACGGGAACAGTACCTAATCCTTGGAAGGAGATGATGATGAAGTACTAACCGACTTCAGTAGGATTACATCGGAAGCACAGCAATAAGGGTGTAAATAATCGGCTTAGGGCCTCAAATCATTCACGCTGTAAGTAGCCTGTTTATATGTTTGTATGTTGGAAGCGCTGAAGACTGTAATTAACATCGCTGACAGCGCTCCAGGCTCTTGGTAAGAGAATCTGTGATTGGACAGACAGGCAGTTAGCAGTTGTCAAGCGGACGGCTTGGACATGTGTCCTTCATGGAGACTCAGTGTTGGTAGGGTATGCATCGTAAAATGATGATGGATGTAGTTGGTAATGTTTGGATAGTGGAAGTATTGACAACTGTATAATTTTTGGAACTGGATGTCCCGTGAGTAAGGTAAAATCCGCTAAATACTTTGTTTGCTCTTCAACAAAATCTTTCTTTTGCTAACCATATGCCTCCTAGTAGTTGGAGCCTACAGTAGTTACAATGTTTCTATTTAGCTGCTGTAGTTGCTGCTTGCTGTAATTGCTATAGTTCGTTTTATGAAGATTTTCTGTGAGATAAGTGACTTATGAAAAAGTATGGGTTACTGTAAGGTTTTCTTCCAATTCAGAGCTATTCTTTTGTGTTAATTATTTGAAGTCATGTTGTCATTTTAGAGCAGTCAGATTGCGTTGCGCTTGTACATTATGGATAATAAATGAAAGGTCAAGTTTGAGTTGCTTTGACGGGGAAAATTCTGCAGATCAGTGTTGAAATGATAAAAATAAGTAACGAGACAGTAGGTTCAGTTTCACTCAGCAGTTTAAGACTCACACTGAAAAGTTTCACCTACTTAGTTATTTCAGTAGACTCAATCAAATAAGTCACCTGTCTTCCCTTAGCCGAGGATAGTTCACTGGAATCTTCTGACTTTCTTGTAGTTTTAATAATTAGCGCATGATTAGAAATTACTTATTGCTTACTCGTAGCGGGCAACTGTATGTATGGAATTTCCTTTGTAGTTGTAGTTTCTTATTGTTGTACTGTATTGTAATGAGAAAAGCAGTTATGGCATGCATACGGATTTGCACCAAGTATCGCGCAGTCGCATTTGCAACTAATAAGATAGTGATTATTTTCAGAGCTATTTTAGTGTGACTTCCTATTTTTGCTTTTCAAATCGTCTTCTTTTTTATGTGTGTGTGTTATTGTGTGAAACAGTGTTATAATCATGGCGAGTCAAAAGCGTAAAACTAGGCTACAAAGCAAAGTGAGAAATGGAAGTAAAGACGAGCGTTGCTTGTTAGCAGCACCTAGTAACGAATTGACAAATATTAAAGTCAATAATTTGGTAATAGTGTACAGAGACATGGACCAGACAGTAAATAAGGGGGTAGATACTGACACAATCGGTGAACAGGGAAGGATTGTCGATGGATCGGTCGGTAACAGTTTGCCTCGGGAATGCGAAATAACAGAGGAACGTTTTGTAAGTACCGTAGATTCAGGTTTAGTGTCATTACACTTTTCTCAATTAATTCAAGACACATTCTCTGCTTTTCAAAGTACGAATATTGCAGGTGAAAACGCACTGATGAAAAACACAAAGGAACATGTTTCAGCCACCAGTGAAGTGTTATTGCCATTAATTCAAAAAATTGATCAAACAAAGAAACAAACACAGCAACAAATGGAACAAAATCAGGAACGAATACAGAAACAGCTTCAAAAGTTAGACGCAATCGAACAAAATCAGAAACAAACACAGCAACAACTTCAAAAGTTGGACATAATTTACGAAATTAAACAAACGCTTGAACAAACACGTGAAGATTTTACCGCTGAGATACTCAAAATCGAATCGAAATATCAAGAAAGATTGAAGATGTAAAAACACAAATTTGTGATCATTTTCAGCCTGTTTTTTTCGCGACATAAAAACATATTACAGAGTCATGAAGCAGCCATAAAAGAACTGCAGATCATTGTACACACAAATCACCACACCTTGCAGGCTAAAACTGACTCTGCTGCATCTGCCGATACGGTCGCGCAACTCGTAAAAAATCGGGAAAACTTAAGGACACAGTAGATACGATTACGACATAAATGGACACTCTAAAACTTGGCTCAGAAAAATACACGGAGGAAATCAGCACATTATCGGGAAAAGTAGCCGAACTATCGGATCAGTTAAAAAATTTACCTACGAAGGTAGATGATGATTTGAATGATACAAGGCCGGTAGCCTTTACTGACACAGAGGAGTACGAGTAAATTAGGAAATTCAAACAAAGTCAGAAACAAATCAATACGCAACACAAAAGAGAAAAGCGGGAAGTACAAGATCAGTCGGGACAGGTGATACAAGAATTACATATTTCAGAGGATACTCGTGTTCCGACACGGGAAGAGGCATTTAGAAATACGGAAAAGTCGCAAAGAAATAAAACATGGTACTTCGGAGAGTGTGAAAGGAATCGGCAGGGTGCAGCGAACCTTGAGATGGACCCGCCAACACGACGTAAGAATGACCAATATGCGACTCGGTTCACGTTGACTTTGACTATAAGCTCTTCATCACAACGCGTAAATTTAAAACATTCAAGAATTCTACCAATGACATACATCCACAAGCATGGCTTCATCAATTTTCTCATTGTTTTCCTCCTAATTGGTCATTAGAGCATGGATTAAAATTTATGTATGGCTATTTAGAAAATAAACTAGCAGTAAGAATGCGATCGGTTATTCGCGACTGTCACAGTGAAGGAGATTTTTATCACTCCTTCCTTTCTGCATATTGGTCTCAGGCTACTCAAGATCGAGTAAAACACAGTATTATAATGATGAAGCATTTCGAACACTCTCAATTTTCCAGCCCTGTAAAATATTTTGAAGATATGTTACACAAGAATCAGTATTTGTCAATCCGAACAGCCCCTCGGAACTTATTCGCATTTGCTTAATTAAGTTGCTTGAACACTCAAGACATATTATTTTGACTGGATCTTGTAAAGATGATGTCGAAGCTTTTCAGGGACTTTTGCAAGAATTGGAAATCGACACAGACAATCGCATGATGCAAAAACAGGAAAACGGCAACTATTACAAGTCACACCCATCACAATTTCGTTACGACAGATATAATAACTGGACGCGACAAGGCTACTGTTATAACGCAAATCGTGACCAAAACAGACATTACCCGTATGTTAACCATTGGCAGAAGAACAATAGTTACAGAAAAATATCACATTTCCATGGTAATGACTGTGACAGAGACAGCCATAGAAGTAGACAATATGGGAACCAGGATAATTATTATCAAGGGAGACAAAATGAGTTAAGACGCAACAGTCCACCTCGTAATTAAGATTCCGGGAGAAATTCTCCACCACTTAATAGACAAGAAACAAATTACACAAATTACCGACAAGATGACAGACGCTATAGTTATGACAACAGACCTGAATTTAATCAGAACTGGCGTGACTCAAATAGGGTTGGGCCCTCTCGACAAGCTGAAATCGTAGAAATTAGACCTCCAAATCCCAGTAACGATACGCGACAACAAAGAGATAATAGACAATGATACACACCGCAGGGAGCACAAAACGTACCTATGAAGCTGACGACGTAGCTTCCGTGACTATCAATTACATGAAAATGGAAGACATTAGAGCCATTTTACTCCAGAAACATGACATGAATCATAACAGTACCGTGTCTCATGTAATTCGCATCACAACAAATAACTTAAAATTTACGGCAGTACTTGGCTCCGGCAGTCCTATTCCGGTAATTAGTGAAACAGCTTGGGTAAATTCAATAAATCGAACGATTGTCCCACACTTCCTTTACGTAAGATTAAATTACAAGGTGCAATTTTTGGAAAAAGTGTTGATGTACGCCAACACACTTATTTTGTCAGGGACACAGACTTATTATGAATTTTCTTATTGCTCCATTATTGTCGACGGAGATTAAATTAGGCGTAGACTTTTTGAATGAGTACAAAGCAATTTTAAACTTTCACAAAGCTGAAATAAGTTTAGAGAAAGAAGGTGAGTCAATAGCTTTGAAATTTGAAGATTGGCTTTCAAACCGTGACGAGGAAATTAATCAGCTTTACCTTTTGTCAGATCACATTTTGGAACTTTGGACGGATTTTGACACTAATAATCACTCTGCAAGAACTGACAGAGATGATATTGATGACGTATTACATATTAACGTTTTAATCCAGAAAAAAAATCAAACAAATGAGAGCTGTATGGACACTGATAGGCAGGACTTTTTCGACATCTTTCAAGCACATTCCACAGTTTTTACTCACAAAGCAGGAACAGGTAAAGGATTTAAATACAAATTTCGTGTTCGTCAGCATACTAAATTTTGCGTCAGACCATACGTAATTCCGGCACATTATAGGGACCGTGTTAGAACGGAAATACAATCTATCCTTGACGAGAGCATTATTGACCCGGCGGTATGCTCATACAGTAATCCATTACATGTTGCTCAGAAGAAAAACGGATCGATCAGGCTTGTCTTAGATTCCAGACAAATAAATACCACAGTAATTCCTGAAACAGACAGACCGCAAAAGTTGGAAGAACTTCTTCAAACTTTCAATGGCGTAAAAGTGTTGTCTTCTATTGATCTCAGATCCAGCTTTTATCAAATTGAACTTCATCCAGAATGTAGAAAACATACGGTTTTTCTTTGTTTCGGCGTTTGTTATCGATTTCGGAAACTTTGAACGTTTATTCGGCAACTTTCATTTGTGGGCTACATTCCATATTACCTACGTTCTTAATACGACACATCACCTCGTCCGTGGACGATATTTTAATAGCAGAAGCCTCTTGGGAACAACATAATCGTATCCCCAACAGTTTGTTACGTATTTTTGCAGTTAACTTGGAAAAATCTGAATTCGGTAGGACAAAGGTGAAGTTTTTGGGTCACATTATTTCTTCTGAGGGCATTCTGCCGGATCCTGCAAATTTGAAAGCAATCAGAGCCATTCCTGTTCCATCCACAAAAAGACAATTTCGCAGTTTTCTAGGTCTCGTGAATTTCTACCATCGTTTCCTGAATATGCAAATCCTAGTAACTCCAAAACTTTGTCCTCTCACAGGCAGAAACACTATTTGGAACTGGGACCCACAGGCACAGTTGGAATTTGACTCTTCGAAAGAAGCGCTACTTATCGCGCTAATGTTAGTTCACCCACAGCTGTCACAAGAGTTCTGCCTTAGCATCGATTCTTCTAAAGTTGGTCTTGGTGCTCATTTATTTCAAGAAGCCATAGAAAATATTACTGTTCAGAAAACCACCGCTTTTGCTAGCCGCGTGCTAACAAAATCAGAGAAAAATTATTCCGTCACTGATTTGGAGGCTCTAGCTATCGTTTGGGCATTTGACAAATTTCGTTTCTTTCTTTCGGGGAAACGTATAAAAATTTACAGTGACCATCGAGCATTACAATTTATGTCTTCAAAATTAAATCATGACAAGTTGAAAAGTTGGGCATTGTTTCTGCAAGAATTCCGCTTCACAATAATCTACTTTCCTGGCACGGAAAACATTGTTGCGGATGCACTTTCATGTGCACCGGCTGGCCTTGAGAAAAGCAACACAGAAACTAACCTTGAGAAAGATTTCAGTATTCTTTACATTCAAAAGTAGCCTTTGAAAACAGCGTCACTGCATCTTTAAAGGACATTGCTCATGAGCAAGACAAGGATCTGATTTGGAAAGGTATAAAAAGTGGCATGAAAAGACTCACATGCAGATTCGTCGTTATTATCTGGATAGAAACAACATACTCTTCAAATGTTGCACTGTTGATGATAGGATGTGGGTACTTTTTATTCCTCACGATTTTGTTAGTAAGCTCATCTGGTACATTCATTTCAGCTACGCACATTTTGGTCCACGAAAATGTTGTCATATTCTGTGGACGACTTGTTATTTTAACAACATGGAAAAGAGAATTAGGAGAGTCTTGGCTATTGGCAAACTTGGTCAAGAAGCTAAACCATCTACCATCTCACATCGTGCTCCACTGTTTCCTATTATTCCTATTCGATTAAAATAATTAGCTGCTATTGATCTTCTGGGACCCCTTGTTAAAACATTGAATGGGTTTTCGTACGTTCTCATCGCCGTTGAACGTACATCAAAATTTGTTTCTTTCACACCGTTACGCAGAGCCACTGGACGGTCTGTATCTAACGTCTTTGTTAAAAATTTCTTACGTGAAGTTGGACACGTTGCCAAGGTCATTTCAGATAACGGATCACAATTTAGGTCTGCTGTTTGGTTAGGTATGCTTCGGAATGGTAAAATCAAACCTGTTTTTATTTCAATGTACTCTCCACATTATAACCCGTATGAATGCATTACGAAAGAAATTAATAAGCTTTGCAGACTGTATTGTAACAGGAAGCATCAGTATTGGGATAGATACTTACACTTATGAAACTTCCTGGCAGATTAAAACTGTGTGCCGGACCGAGACTCGAACTCGGGACCTTTGCCTTTTGCGGGCAAGTGCTCTACCATCTGAGCAACTCAAACACGACTCACGCCCCGTCGTCACAGCTTTACATCTGCCAGTACCTCGTCTCCTACCTTCCAAACTTTACAGAAGCTCTCCTGCGAACCTTGCAGAACTAGCACTCCTGAAAGAAAGGATGTTGCGGAGACATGGCTTAGCCACAGCGTGGGGGACGTGTCCAGAAAGGCAAAGGTCCAGAGTTCGAGTCTCGGTCCGGCACACAGTTTTCATCTGCCAGCAAGTTTCATATCAGCGCACACTCCGCTGCAGAGTGAAAATCTCATTCTGGCTACTTACACTTATTTCAAAATGTACTGAATGAAATGCCTCATGACTTCACTGCTTTACCACCTATTCTTGTACTGAACAATAAGGAACCGCCGAAAAGAATGAGAGAGCTTGTAGTATTTCCGAGTACACGTAAACTTCGACATAAAGACATAATTGATTTGCCTATTAAAAGTATAAATTCTGCTACAGGCAAAAGGAGAAAGCTACGGCAAGACAAATGCAAAGAAACTACACATTGGTCAAACAGTACTCATTAAAGCCCATTCATTGTCACATAAGAAGAAACATTTGAGTCACAAATTCTTTCTAATTTACAATGGACCTTACAGGATCCGACGTATACCACATGATAACTGCGTTTAAGTTGAAACTCTGCGTACTAAGAGAAGTATAGGATTATGCCACATTTCTCATATAAAGCCGTTTATTGAGAAATAATTTGCTTTCTGACTTAGTCTTTCTTATTAAAATTTTCACTTCAAGTTACTATTTCGACTTATCACATTTAGCGAGCAGCGATGTTTTGAAGTTAACTATCTAGTCAAGAACCTATGGAACATATAAGGGGCGTTCAAAAAGAACTGAGCTGGAGACATTATTACAGAAACCGGTACCTGTATGTTAGAAGTATTGACCCTGGCTGTTGAGACACTTGTCGCACTGTGACACAAGGCGTTGAATGGCTATCTCATAAAGTTCCCAGGGCTGCGATGTTTACCAGTTCCGCACGTACAGCTGGACGTTGTCGTCCGAGATGAATCGTTTGCCCCTCAGAGCCCTTTTAAGGGGACCAAAAATGGCATAATTACATTGAGAGAGGTCCGGACTGTATGAAGAGTGGCTGAGAACCTCCCATTTGAATTTCTGCAGGAGTGTGTTGCAGCACTGTGTTGACCGTATGAGGTTTTGCATTGTCGTGGAGCGGAATGACCCCACGGGTGAGACTGCCTTGTTCTTTTGATTTTGATTTGATCGCTTGGCAAAGGGTGGTCAAGGTTTGCACATAACGCTGAATCAGAAGGGGGCCATTTTTGGTCCCCTTAAAAAGGCTCCAAGGGGTAAACGATTTACCTCGGACGACGACGTTCAGCTGTACGTGCGAAACTGGTTAACATCGCAGTCCTGGGAATTTTATGAGACAGCCATTCACCGCCTGGCGTCACAGTGGGACAACTGTCTCAACAGACAGGGACATTACGTCTAACATACAGGTACCGGTTTCTGTAATTATGCCTCTGGCTTGTTTCTTTTTGAACGTCCCTTACACTAAGACAGTAATTTTACGAGTTCACTTTTATAAGGATCAGTCAACGCAGTCTTATTTTGTGTACAGTTTTGCTTGTTAGTTGCACGTTTACGTCACGACTATAAGGTTCACAGTCTTGGAACATATACTGCTTATGAGGTTTTACTGCAACATTTTGGTTTACTTGAAAAGGAACATTTGTATGTAAAGTACTTTCTTAGAGGTCACAGATGACACAGTATTTGTTTTGTTTGACAGATACACGTTTATACTACGACGCTACTAACGAGTGACAATTTTCATTATTGCTTTTACGCTGTATCTGTGTTGTGTCTGCACAGTCTCACATTAATACGTTACAGTGCAGTACTTTCAAGGTCACGGCAATGAACGCAATAACTACGACATTTATATGCATAGCTCTTTACTTTTGTGTATGACAAGGTAAGCACATCGAATTTTGGAGAACCTTGCTTATGAATGACGATAATTACGACACTTGCTACATTTTTACCGTTAAGCTATGACAGAAATTTTCTTGCAGCAAGAAGTATAGTTTAGTGCTACATAACACACGGGTGATTACTTTTTGTACTTGGAACATTTTTAGAAATATTTTTGAACTACAATGATTCAGAGGAGGTTTACAGTGATACATCTCATTCCGCAGTTTAAAATGTAAGATCTGAGGTATAATTACATTATCCCTCATGGGGATACGCTTACTTTGTGTACTATGCGTGTGGCAAACGCAAGAAGCCTTAGCTAATATGGTATTTGCTTAAACAATTTTATACACCAGTACCATACATCTCTAAGAGAGAGTTACGTAGCCATCTGGTCATTTAATAGAGAGAAATAAACATTTTTACTGCATCTGACATAGTCTGGGTAATTGCACAGTGGGATTACTTCGCATTTAGGAAATTGTACTTTGTCTGCATTTTGTGAACCGTTCACATATCCTTTAGCAACCATTGTGATATCGTGAGAGCTTTGAGTGATGTATTTTATATGTGACCTTGATGTAATGTTCTGCTGTGCTGCCGGCCTGTGTGGCCGAGCGGTTCTAGGCGCTTCAGTCTGGAACCGCGCGACCGCTACGGTCGCAGGTTCGAATCCTGCCTCGGGCATGGATGTGTGTGATGTCCTTAGGTTAGTTAGGTTTTAAGTAGTTCTAAGTTCTAGGGGACTGATGACCTCCGATGTTAAGTCCCATAGTGCTCAGAGCCATTTGAACCATCTGCTGGGCCGGGCTGCAAGATAATCAGCAGGAAATACCGATTGTTGTGTTGCCTGTCAACTTGAATGGTGTCGCTTCAGCCGCATTTAAGCTTACTGCAATCCCGCAGGCGCTCCTACAGCTGTAGAAAAGAGAGGCTGTTGATCTCGCTATAAACTTTCCTTTCCAGAATACACCACAAACATGACATACATTATTACTTATAAACATATGATTACACTTTCAAGTTTGTACTTTGAGCTACTTATTAAATACTTATGAACTGATGAGAAATATTCTTACATTTAAATACCTGATTATGGCGTGTCTGTCTTACGAGAGTTGAGAGAATTTCAACTGACTTATGAAATTCCACATGGCTGTTGAATGATGTTTTATGTTTCGCTTTGTACATTTTTATTTTATAAAATAAAATTCATTACATATCCTACTGTGAACACTTTCAGTCAACAGATCTATTAAATAACAATTTTATGATCCACATTCTTAAAAAAAGGAGCACTTGGAAACGAGAGGACAATAAGAAGGAGAAGGGACTAACAGGAACTGCACATATAATTTTCTTTTCAAGGTCTTCGTAATTTTTTTTTGAGAATAAATTGTTATGGTGAACCACTTTACTGTTAAGATATCACATAAAATCATTGTATTTCACATGGGAGGTAGAACAAATCTTGTTCCTTGTGCTGGCACTTTGCATAGTTTTGATGGTCACAGGTGCACACATTATGTTGTAAGCTTACATGTTTATTTCACTTATCTGCAGTGCTGTCTTTACTGTAATATTTTTTCTGCTTGTGGTTTCTCATGTTTTGGTATAAGTTATTGCATTTGCTACTGCTATTTTTCAGGCAATGTCCAACTGAATTTTACTTTGTATTACTGTGATAAGGCAGTTTTACCACTGATTGATTTTTCTTGGTTGCTGCATATTGCCTTATATTAGTTGTAACGTTGCATTTGCTTTGCTAATTTAGATATGCTGATGCTTGCTTGGCCAATCTGCATTTTTACATTGTTGTTTGTACTAAATGTTTTGTGCTGGTGGTTCAAATGGCTCTGAGCACTATGGGACTTAACTTCTGAGGTCATCAGTCCCCTGGAACTTAAAACTACTTAAACCTAATTAACCTAAGGACATCACACACATCCATGCCCGAGGCAGGATTCGAACCTGCGACCGTAGCGGTCGCGTGGTTCCAGACTGTAGCGCCTAGAACCGTTCGGCCACTCTGGCTGGCTTTGTGGTGGTGCTATGCCTCGTTCTCTAGTTTATGTATTTGAGCTCAGTAGATTTAAGTTAGCTTAAGATGGGATATGCTATATAAGTAAATGAGTTATGATAAGTTGGCCGGCCGGAGTCGCCGTGCGGTTCTAGGCGCTACAGTCTGGAACCGAGCGACCGCTACCGTCGCAGGTTCGAATCCTGCCTCGGGCATGGATGTGTGTGATGTCCTTAGGTTAGTTAGGTTTAATTAGTTCTAAGTTCGAAGCGACTGATGACCTCAGAATTTAAGTCGCATAATATTTAGAGCCATTTGAACCATGAGTTGGGAAGAAAGGCATTGACAAGCTATAAGAAAAAGGTTTGGTCAAAAAGTATTGTATAATGATGAATAATTATTGTGAAAGAGGAAATGAAGTAGTTTTGCTTAAATATGGGTAAATAGGATTTTTTTTTTTTTTTTTTTTTTTTTTTTTTGTGGAAACAGATGTTGAAGTAAGAGAGATTGCTGAGAGTGAAATGAAGTTTTAGTTGGAAATGAAGTAGTTTTGGTCGAAAGTACAACAAGTATGACCATAAATTAGGTATAAAATGCTTACTACAAGTACCGCAGTACCAAATGTTACACTTACACTTTGACATTTACACTTGAAAACAACCCTGTCCTTTTCTTTTGTGTTATTCCGCTATGTTTATGTGTATCGTTGTGTGTCTGTGTTTTTCCTCTCTGTGTGAGTTTACCTGATAAGATAAATTTTGTAGAATTTTTCTCCTTCTAATACTAAGCTGCATTCACTATAATGAGGAATACTGTTATCCTCAAATCTAATCTTTTTTGTACCATGTTCTTTACGTTAGGAAGACCTTTAAACATTATTTATTCTGTTATGCTTCTACTGATATTCTCATATTTCATTTATTTACTTATGTCATAATTCCTGTAACACTCGTATATATGCTTGTTTTTATTCTTTTTGTAAAGCCTGTATTACTAGAAATGTTATTTGTATTATCATGTTCTGTACTATAATGCTGTTTTCTTTACGGTTAAATTGAGATTGTACAGACACCATTTCTTCAAGTTAGGTAAGTAGTAGCGATTCATTTTACTGCACACGTTTCTCTGTCGGTCATACTGTGTCAGTGCTTGCACATGTGTTGATAATTTTTCAAGGAACTGGTTAACAGCATTGTTGGTTCTAAGGATATTGCAAAACAAAATAATGAGTGCACAAGTGGTGGTTCACAGACTTGCTACAATATCCTCAAGAGTCTTCAATTGTAATTATGCACTTGCACAGTTGCAATGGATGCCTGTTGGCCATCTCTACAAGGACTACTGTGGGTCTGCACCTTTGCTGGCCCATTACCACCATAATCTCTAGAAGGACTACAATGGATCAGTATGTCTGGTGGCCCATAACTACCACAAACTACACAAGGAATACTGTGGGTCTGCTCTGTGGTGACCCACCAATTGTACCAGTATTCTTCAAGATTTCGACTGACCCTGCTGTGGGTCTGCTCTGTTGTGGCCCATTACCAATGTTCTCTACTGAAATCTTCACATCAAGAGTCACCAGTGTGTTTCTGTGGGGAGGGCAATACTACATCTTCAAGACTGCATGGTGGTCCACTACTTTCATGTGCATTTTCCTTTACTGCTCAGCCTTGGAGCACAAAACTGTCATAGACTTGTCTTCTACTGAATTACAACTGTATTTAGGAACTGTGAGGAGAATTTTTACTTCATGGACCAACAGCATATTACTTAACCTTTGCGTGCATCTGATCTATTTGATTTTGTTAACATAAAAAATTTTAACAAAATAGTCTTGGCCCCGCCCAAAACACTTTGTAAAATTTTTTGAGGGGAGCATGAGGGCTATGTAAGTGTGGTGTCACCGCCAGACACCACACTTGCTAGGTGGTAGCCTTTAAATCGGCCGCGGTCCGCTAGTATACGACGAACCCGCGTGTCGCCACTGTCAGTGATTGCAGACCGAGCGCCGCCACACGGCAGGTCTAGAGACACTTCCTAGCACTCGCCCCAGTTGTACAGCCGACTTTGCTAGCGAGGGTTCACTGACAAAATACGCTCTCATTTGCCGAGACGATAGTTAGCATAGCCTTCAGCTAAGTCATTTGCTACGACCTCGCAAGGCGCCATTGTCATTTGCTATTTATCTTGTGATGCATGTACCGTCAGACCGATGTTCATCAATCATGAATTAAAGTTAAGTATTCCAGCAGCAACGTACCTTATTGGCTATATTAATTACATTGTCCTGTTCCAGACCTCACGCCAGCCTGCATGAGATTAAACGCGTGCTTTTCGGCTACCGGTCATAGTGGCTTGGCTGTCTTGCCAAGTCACAACAGTAAGTAACCTGTTTATATGTTTGTTTGTTGGCAGCGCTATAGACGGTAATCAATATCGCTGACAGCACTCTGTGCTCTCGGTAAGAGACTCTGTGGTTGGGCGGACTGGCAGTTAGCAGTTAGCAAGTGGACAGCTCGGATATGAGTCATTCATGGAGACTCAGTGTTGGTAGGACATGCATTGTAAAATGATGATGGGTGTAGTTGCTAATGTCTGGGTAGTGGAATTATTGGAACTGGATGTCACACGAGTAAGGTAAAATCTGATAAATACATTGTTTGCTCTTCAATAAAATCTCTCTTTTGCTAACCATATGCTCCTGGTAGTTAGAGCCTACAGTTGTTAGAATCGTTTTATTTAGCTGGCTGTAGTTTCTGCTTGTTGTAATTTGCTGTAGTTCGTGTTATGAAGATTTTCTGTGAGGTAAGTGACTTACGAAAAAGTATGGGTTATTGTTAGGATTTCTTCCAATTCAGGGCCATTCTTTTGTGTCAAATATTCAAAGTCATGTTGTCATTTTAGAGCAGTCAGATTGCGTGGTGCTTGTGTATTGTGGGTAATAAATGAATAGGTTAAGGTTGAGTTGTCTTTGCCTGGGAAAATTCTGTACGTCAGTGTTGAAATGATAAAAATAAGTAACGAGACAGTAGGTTCAGTAGCACTCAGCAGTTTAAGACTCACACCAAGTAGTTTCACCAATTCGGTTATTAACTCGAACAAAGAAGTTGGAAGTCGTGCCGCCATTCGTCTGTCACTTGAAACGGAGAGAATGACGGGCTTGTGATTTTCAGAGATACTAATCACCGTTGGCTATGAAGATCGGTCGACTACATGCCGCTCATTGACCTATTAGGAACAACAAACAGCATATTTACTTGAAAATCTTTTCGGGTTTGCTGCCGGATCCTAAAATCAACTTGACTCGATATTTCGGCGATCCAACTGTTCGCCATCTTCAGGAATGCTGCTTCTGCTGATGAGTCCCGCTGAGAACTGACGCAAGATGCAATTCAACGTCCTATATAGGCCACCGTTCAGTACACGGCGCATGCGCCGCCCATCACGGTTTCTACCTTTCAAAACAAGGAGGTGGCGCCGCCCTTGGTGAAACATTGCTGGCAGCGATATATCGCAATCCATGCCGAACCGAAGAACGTTCAGTTTTGATGCGAGATAATACGGGATTCCAAGTTTTGCTAAGAGGAAACCCATTGTCTCTGTTGATTAAATTATCAGCTAACCTAATTTCAATCGCCTCTTTATAGACACTATCCCAGAATCCGGAAATGTTGGCAATCACAACAGTTTCCTCAAATTCCATTTTGTGTCCCTCATTTAGGCAGTGTTCTGCTACGGCCGATTTTTCCGGCTGTTGTAGCCTCGTGTAACGGCGATGTTCCACACACCTGTCATGCACTGTGCGAATAGAACGGCCAACGTAAGCTTTCCCACATTGACACGGGATTTTATACACTCCGCGTTTCCTAAGTCCCAAATCATCCTTCACAGAGCCGAGAAGAGCCCTAATCTTAGAAGGTGGACGAAACACACTCTTAATGTTAAAATTCCTTAAAATTCGTCCAATCTTAAACGATAAGCCTCCAGCATAAGGAAGAAAGGCCACAGACCTATGTTCCTCTTCGTACGCCTCCGGAGATGGTCCGGAAAAATCGGCCGTAGCAGAACACTGCCTAAATGAGGGACACAAAATGGAATTTGAGGAAACTGTTGTGATTGCCAACATTTCCGGATTTTGGGATAGTGTCTATAAAGAGGCGATTGAAATTAGGTTAGCTGATAATTTAATCAACAGAGACAATGGGTTTCCTCTTAGCAAAACTTGGAATCCCGTATTATCTCGCATCAAAACTGAACGTTCTTCGGTTCGGCATGGATTGCGATATATCGCTGCCAGCAATGTTTCACCAAGGGCGGCGCCACCTCCCTGTTTTGAAAGGTAGAAACCGTGATGGGCGGCGCATGCGCCGTGTACTGAACGGTGGCCTATATAGGACGTTGAATTGCATCTTGCGTCAGTTCTCAGCGGGACTCATCAGCAGAAGCAGCATTCCTGAAGATGGCGAACAGTTGGATCGCCGAAATATCGAGTCAAGTTGATTTTAGGATCCGGCAGCAAACCCGAAAAGATTTTCAAGACTTATTACGCCGGGAAAGCTTACGTAATCACAGCATATTTACTTGCATTCCATGTTAAGGCATCTCTCGATAGTAGCCTACTAGTCCATTACTTTAAAAATGTTAATGACCAGCAGAACACTAACTAACTGCTATGGGAAAAAGTAGACGACACACTTCGGAGGCCTTCGGATCGCGCCTAACGTGGATGGTGGGCGAAGTGGTTGGCTGTAGGATGAGAGTTGGTTTGGCAGTCTCGGAAGACAGAAAAGCTGTCTGCCACGGTTGGTGTCAGTTAAGACTTAATTAGCAATCTCTGGTTTGTAAATGTGAGAGCTGGTTAGGCAGCCTCGGAGAACAGACATGTTGTCTGCCGCATTCGGCGTCAGTTAAAAGTTTATTAGCATACTCTGGTTAATTGGACACTTAGTTGGGAAGAGTATGATAGTAATTACGGAAATACGCAGTTCATTATTTTGTTGAAGAATGGAAATTTTTTCTGACTCTAAAGTGGAATGTAATTGTGCAGTTTCTCGTGTTCTGTTAATAAAAAGCGAGTGGTATCCCGTATAAACAAACTAATTGCACATTTAATTATTTCTAAAATACCAGTTCCTCGCTAAGAGTTTATTACAGCCTCAAGATAACGGATTCACGACCACTGTGCTGTTTACTGCGCGGGTACAACAACTATAGAAGATTGCAGGTAGATAAACATTGATTAGAACGTACGCATTCCACTCAGGGCGGTGGGAGTCAATAGGCACCTGGCGTGTACTGCAGTCTTAGGACAAATGAGATCAGTGACCGTCATCTGTGGTAACACAGAGGGAGTATGAAGGAGAGATATTTTCGAGGGAAAGGGTTTATCTTACGCACGTATGGGCTCCCTCTCTCTTCCCCTTTCTTTTTCTACCTGACGAAAGTTTGTATACAAGGATTGGACAAAAATATCTAAACACCAGAAACACAAGCTATTACCATAACTAATACACTGTATGAAAATTTTTGTATATCAAAACAGCTTTAGTCGTCTCGGAATAGGTAAATACAGAACTTGCATGGTTTCCAAGGGAATCTTATACTGTTCCTCCTGCAAGATGGTCGAAAATTCAGGTAACGATGATGGAGACTGATACCCATCACGCACACTTCTCTCCAAAGTAATACTGAGATCTGGTAACCATGGTGTACAGGGAAGATACGACTATTCACGAAATCAGTCCTTGACAATGCTAGCTAGCTGTGCGTACATGAGCCTTGTTGTCTTGGAATACCGCATAACCTTTGGTGAGCAGATATTGTACCACAGAATGCACCTGATCTACAAAAATGGTCACATAATTCTTGGAAGTAATGCATCCTTGTAGAGTCACCATGGGTCAAACAGAATACCACAATATGGTTGCGTAATTAATCAACAAACCCAGCCATATTTTAGTCTTGTAGTGTAACCTTAAAGGTCTCTGTTGGATTCCTTTCATGTTAATTTTTTAAATCTGTTGTTTACGGCATACATTCCACTTCTAAAGTTACTGTGGTGTTTCTGACTATCTGGGAGGAGACTGAGTAGTGGAACGTGTTACTTTTACACATAATCAAGAACGATCTGTCACACTACTACACTTTAAAACACAGTTTATATGTAATTCATGTCACACAGTCTCATACAGAACCTGCATCCGCTTTGTTTTATGTACTGCATATGATAAGATACTGTCATCCCCCTTCCCTTCTGTGTGAAAAGATGAATGAGCAAACGTATTTCTAGTTGCATGCTCGATGGTAGCAGACAAGCCGGTCTGCTAGAGAACAGTAGGACCAACGTTGGAACAGGTAGCTACACTTTCTCAAAGCAAAGAGGTTTCTATTCTTGTTATGGTCTTGTCCGTCCCTCGTCATGTTGGTATAAGAAGCTGCCTCTCTGGTCACTTCCGTTTGTATCTGTGAGGTACCCTCGGTAGGGGCCCATGCCAGTAGTCTGTCTGCGGTGAGCGTCTGGAGTGGTAAGATCTCTGGCTAAGCGCGTCTCTGCTAAGTCCGTAGGACAATGGATTTCTTAAGTTCAGCCTAACTGAAAATTTAATCACCTTTATTTCAGGTTTAGATCTAAAATATTTTATGTTATCTTAAATTGCAACGCAGTGTAATTCGAGTGTGAAGTTCAGAATATCTTCCAGTAGTTGCTTTGTCACTACTTTGTGAGTAAAGTGGAACCACGTGTTGGTCAGTAACTCTAACTAAGATCATCAATCTAAAATGCGAATGTGCGTGAGATTATAACGTCTCGTCTTGACAATATTTTTCAATATAGCAAATTTTCTTTATGTTCAACCCACGTGGGGTGTACTTCGTGAAACCAGTACCACGTGCTTATACAATTGTTTGACGCATCAGGTTCATAGTAAGACGATAGTAACCAGTTCGAGAATTTTCTTTTGTAAATTACTTTTCGATGTAATTTATTTTAACTATCAAAATTATTGTGGAGTGACACTCTTTGTGTAAACCAAGTTTACCACGTGAAGCATGTGGTGTAAGCATCAAAGTAGCCCTCAGCTTTTCTTTTCGGGAAGATTTCACAGAGAGTTAGTATGAATTTAGTGTACCAGTATGTGGTAATTTCATGAGGCACAGGATTACGCTACGAACGTAACTTCTTTGGGTGAAAATTGAATCGGTTGGTTGTGGTTAATTTCCTCTTGCATGTGTTTCAACGTTCTTGGTGTGTTATTTTATGAATGCAGTGTTGTATGCAGTCTCCCAATCTTGGCTCCATATTTGATGTGTTCCGTAAAATTATAAAACTCACATTTTCACAACCCTAAATAAGGCACCAGTTTAGTTATGAATCAAGTTTAATATGCTGAAATTTCAATGATAAATGTTAAAATAAATTTTCCAAATATAAACTGATTTATTTCTTTTTATTTAAATTTTCTTTTATATATATATATATATATATATATATATATATATATATATATCACCAGTTGTCATATGTCTATTAAAAGATTATAATTAATGTTAGTCTGGTTGGGAATTTGGTAAGCTAGACTGGATACCTGGTGAAACAGTCGCTCAGTAATGCAAGGTTAACTTCCCCATATATCTCACAGCTTTTCACCCAGTTTTATTGTCTTGAATATCAGCACCGCTTTCAGAAAAACTTTATGCGTCAGCCTTACAACCTCAGCCAGAATTTGGAAACGGTGTGAAACAAGATTAATCCGACGAGGTGACTTCCTTCCATTATACATAACTCAAGTTTTCTGACTTTGCCACCACGTTTTCCTGTTATTGATTTTATGCATCAGATTTCCGGAACGAACATATGCGAATTCACATAACCTCAAATTAGATTCACCCTCAACCGGAATACTTGACAGCAATCGGAGAAGTGATACGAATAGTAAATGCACAAATGATTGTCAGCTTTCGTAATAACCTAAAACAGATTTGGATGCTAGCTGGAAATTAGAGACGTGTTTCGGAGGACGCTGGGCGAAACGGGGGTGTCTCCAGGCACGTCTTCGCTGGTAGTCGGGGCTCACTTATATGAGGGACTATCACTGAATACAATTCTACCGGAGTCAATTAGATTTCAGGTCGAAGACGTGTCTGCAGACGCCCCGGTCAGCTATGGGATACGAACCCTACGGTCACCCAGCATACGGCTCGACAACCAGGTGTGATTTATTTATCAAGGAAGATCAGCAAACAGCTGTACGTTTTTTTTTTTTTTTTCACTGCAGTTTTGGAATTTCAGTATGCCATCTTCAGACCCCATATGCACTTCACGTGCACACAGCAGAAAAAGTCTTGCATCACCTCGGTTCCGAAAGTACCGGAACCAGTACAAAAAACTGGAATAGAGATCAACATAAACATCATTTCCGCCCGTTTTATTGGTCATGAAAACCACATACTGCATGTTGTACCACCATACAGTGAGACTTTCAGAGGTGGTGGTTCAGACTGCTGTACACACCGGTACCTCTAATAACCAGTAGCATATCCTCTTGCATTGACGCATGCCTGTATTCGGCGTGGCATCCTATCCATAAGTTCGTCAAGGCACTGTTGGTCCACATTGTACCACTCCTCAACAGCGGTTCGGCGTAGATCCCTCAGAGTGGTTGGTGGGTCACGTCGTCCAAAAACAGCCCTTTTCAATCTAACGCAGGTATTTTCGATAGGGTTCATGTCTGGAGAACATGATGGCCACTCCAGTCGAGCGATGTCGTTATCCTGAAGGAAGTCATTCACTAGATGTGCACGATGGGGGGCGCGAACTGTCGTCAATGAAGACGAATTCCTCGCAAATATGCTGCCGATATGGTTGCACTATCGGTCGGAGGATGGCATTCACGTATCGTACATCCGTTACAGCGCCTTCCACGACCACCGGCGGCGTACGTCGGCCCCACATAATACCACCCCAAAACTGCAGGGAGCCTCTACCTTGCTGCCCTCACTGGTCAGTGTGGCTAAAGCGTTCAGCCTGACCGGCTTTCCTCCAAACACGTCTCCGACGAGTGTCTGCTTCAAGACATATGCGACACTCATCGGTGAAGAGAACGTGATGCCAATAGTGAGCGGTCCATTCGGCATGTTGCTGGGACCATCTGTACCACGCTGCATGGTATCGCGGTTGCAAAGATGGACGTCGCCATGGACGTCGGGAGTGTAGTTGTGCATGATGCAGCCTATTGCGCACAGTTTGAGTCGTAGCACGACCTCCTGTGGCTGCACGAAAAGCATTATTCAACATCGTGGCGTTGCTCTCAGGGTTCCTCCGAGTCATAATCCGTAGGTGGCGGTCATCCACTGCAGTAGTAGCTCTTGAGCGGACTGAGGGAGGCATGTCATCCACATTTCCTCTCTCTCTCTGTATCTCCTCCAGGTCCGAAAAACATTGCTTTGGCTCACTCCGAGACGCCTGGACACTTCCCTTGTTGAGAGCCCTTCCTGGCACATAGTAACAATGCGGACGAGATCGAACCGTGATATTGACCGTCTAGGCGTGGTTGAAATACAGACAACACGAGCCGTGTACCCTCTTCCTGCTACAATGACTGGAACTGATCGGCTGTCGGACCCTGTCCGTCTAATAAGCGCTACTCATGCATGATTGTTTACATCTTTGGGCGGTTTTAGTGACATCTGTGAACAGTCAAAGGGACTGCGTTTGTGATGCAATATCCACAGTGGACGTCTATCTTCAGTTCTGGAAACTGGGGTTACGCAAATCTTTTTTTGATGTATGTATATATTCTGATGTATCGGTATTGGTATACTGGAGCTACCAGTGTGTGGATATCGTGCATTTGTTATTCGAGTTCTTCCTTCGAAGACTTGACAACTTGTTACATCCTGCATCCATCATCACCCGCTTCAACCTCGCGATGGTCGAGTCCCAGGATCAATTAAGCTGCAAATCGCCGTCGTTATTGGTGGTATTTTCAGATATTTTTAGTTCTATAGCTTCTTTTAAAAAGCTATCGCAAAATCCTTTTGTCCTCTTAATTATAGACGTTCCATCGAACACAATCCGGTGCCGAATTACTAAAGCGTGTACACGCACTACAATCACCACCAGGTATCACAGGCTATTTATGGTAAGACGCGCAAGAAGAGAGCAAGAAGCTTGCGTTTATGCCTTTCTGTGGGACAGTGTCGGGAAAGATTAGCCAGCTCCGGAAGAGGAAGGCCTGTGAAGGACGATCTATGGCTCAGAACGTCTGGAATGCACAAGATATCACGTCAATGTGGCTGCTGCTAAGTCCGGCAAACAGTACACACTGTGGATCAATAACGGTCGGAACGCAAGAGATGGTTAAGCCTACGCTATCCCGTGGCAGTATAAGCCCCAGAAAATCGACACAGGATTTTATCCGACGAAACGTCTGTCATCATGAGGACGAATGGATTTTGGGATAGCGGTATAAATCAAGCTTACGATAATTCTCATTTATTGTTCCGTCTCAGTGTCTATCACATCGCGCTTACGGGCAGCATGGGGTTCACGCCTGAGCCTCGGGACGTGCGCTAGCAGCGCATGTCGGGTGTTTCAAGCGTCAACTTCGCATCTTAATATCTCGGGATGTAATGGGAATATTGCAATGCAATCAACGCCATTGTGTATGTGCTTTGTCATGCTATGAATTGCTGAAGAAAAAATATAGGAGGTCCATTTCAAAAAACATAAGTTTGTGTTAAAAAACACATATGCTTTCGTTTTAGAATGTTTCCAAATATGTACATTCATGGCCCCAAGCCCGACATTGATACCGGCGAAAGTCGTTTTCCAATAGCTGTTATTGTTCCAGAGATATTTTGGGTGGACAAGATAGCTGGGACAATATATATATATATATATATATATATATATATATATATATATATATATATATATATTGAATTACATGTTTCGAACACTCTGGATCATCTTCAGATCTCAGTTTTGAAAACACATTACTCTGATACGTGGTTCTGAGTGGACAAAACGCAACTACTTAGTTCTGAAGATGATCCAGAGTGATCGAAACAATGTACTTTTAAAAATGTGCAACTGAGATGGAACAATAAATCGGAATTATCTTAATTATGTAAACAGCTAGCGAATCTCTCAAGACGATTATGTCGACTGCAGAGATAAAAGAAGCTATCAGAAAGGACGGCAGTTTGCAGCTCAGGACAGTCTGGAACCTAGCCATTGCGAGGCTGAAGCGAACACGATGGCCTCGGGAAGAAAACATTAGCAAATTTGATGAAGAAGCGAGCACTAGTGACGTCACAACTAGAAGCGCGGCTTTATACGGCGAGCCAATGGCGTCACAGCAGTCATTTACCACTTGATAATGGCTGTGGGGTTTTAATCACCATATGCGGCTGGAAGTCCTTGATGATTTTATTAATCTTGTGAAACTGCCGCTCCATCAAGTCCAGTCACAAATTTCTTCTGATTTCCTTTCGTATGTCTCCATCCCTTACTGTTTTAGTGCTCTCCCTTTCTTCTTCCTTTTTACTCATTCTTCTTCACGCCCCCTTCTGTTTTCTTTTGCCATCTTTCTCTTTCTTTCGACTGCCAGAAAAAAGTTCCACCGCGTAAACTGTATCAGGCCACGCACCCCGTCTGTTACACTCTTACAACACTAATGCTCGTATATAGCTGCTTCTGATGTCGGTTATGATGGTGTGGTAAGGCGCGTGCCTCAGAAAACCAGAAATCGCGGAAGTTTCCAGTTTGCCTTTAATCTAACCCTTACCTCTAAACCATTTCAAGGGTCAGCAGAAACAATACGACAAATGACGAACTATATTACCCCTGGTTGGATGACTGGGGTGGGTCAGGGACACTTTAGTGGCCGAAGTGGCGTTCAGTAACTGGAAGACTTCCACTCGATCATTGAGCGACACGAATTTTCTATTAGTGGTATCATTGTTACTTAGAGAGGATTTGAGAGGACAGAGAAACGACTAGATAAGAACCTGACACCATACATAGCTTTCGTAGATGTAGAAAAAGCCTTTCATAATGTTAAATGGGATAAGATGTTTGAGGTACTCAAAAAAGTAGGAACAGACTATAAAGATAGAAAAATGATATGGAACCTGTACGAAAACGCGACTGCAGTTATCCGTGGACGGACAAAACCCTGAAGAGGTGAAGATATGGAAAGGTGTCCGACAAGGTTGCGCACTATTTCCTGTTATATTTAACCTATACATTGAAGAGGCGCTGAAAAAAGTAAGGGAAAATTCACAGACAGGTGTAGTAATTCATGGCCAACGAATAGATATGATAAGATATGCCGATGATATAGCTGTCCTAGCTAAAAGTGAAGAAGATCTTGTAGTCCTACTGAATCGAATGGATAAAGTTATGGGGGAAGAATATAATATGAGAATTAATAAAGCAAAAACAAAAGTAATGGCGTGCGACGAAAAAGATCAAGTGAAAGTCCAAGTTCATGTAGGCAATGAACTGCTTGAGCAAGTTGATAAATTTACTTATCTGGACAGTAATATTACCAGGGATGGAAGGAGCAAGGCAGAAGTGAGAAGTAGAACTGCTCAAACAAAGGCTGCTTTTAACAAGAAGAAAAACATCTTAACATCGAAGAGCATCAGCCTTGAAATCAGGAAAAGATTTTTGAAATCATGTGTGTGGAGTGTGGCAGGCTATGGGTGTGAAACATGGACTCTCGGGACAGAGGAAGAGCGGAAGCTAAATTCTTTTGAAATGTGGTGCTATAGACGCATGCTCAAAATAAAATGTATCGACAAGGTCACAAACGAAGTGGTTCTGAAAAGAGCAGGTGAGAAGAAAAGCTTCTGGAGTTTCATTGTTAAAAGAAGAGTGCAATTTACAGGCCATCTATTAAGACATAAAGGACTCCTGAACACAATCATAGAGGGATATGTCGAGGGAAAAAGACCAAGAGGAAGACCACGGCTGAGGTACATGGATCAAATCGTGAAAGATGTGGGATGTAACATCTGCAAAGAAATGAAGAGAAAAGCTGAAAGACGCACAGAATGGAGACAAGCTGCTATTGTAGCTGTTGCAAACCAATCCTTGGATTGACCACTACAGAAGAAGAGAGAGGACAATTGTAGTCAGATGAGTAAATAAATCGTGGGGAAAGTAGTCAGTCGAATGCTAGGAACGCTGTTAACCGCTTGACATGATCAGAATCCAGATAAGGTATTGTTGAGTGTCGGCAGATCTGCCCTCCGCACCGTCGTTTGCAGGTGACCCTTTCGACGCGCTTCCAAGTAGGGCAGGCAGTCGCGTGCAGAGGCCGCGCGCTTCCCACGCGTGCGCAGCATACCCACGAGGCGGTAATGAAGCCCTCGCCACGCGCCACTGGCCAGCGCCAGTTCCGGCCGCCGCCGCCGGATGGCAGCACCGTGGGAATGCCGCCACGCGCCCGGGGGAAAACATGTGTAGGTAGCCGGCGACGTGCGCCAACCTGAGCGGAAACTTATAATGGCCGCCGCCAGCTTCTTGTCCCCCTACTCCGCCGCCTACGGTCGGCTCAGAAATTCGTCCCGCAGCGCCGCAGAGGTGGCGCTTTTTGCCCACGGCTTCCCTGTTTGTACGCGGGCCCGAGGCAGGAAACAATGGCGTCTTTTTGTTGCGGCCACAATTGAACGTTGACAAGGCAGTGCCAGCGGGGAGCCGGGGGAGGTGGTAACGAATGGAAAGAATAACAGAGGTGAGGCGTGCCGCGCCGCCGCTACTCCTCCTACTGCCGCCTCGCTCTCGGACCGCATTTTTTCTGCGTCCTTTTCTTAGACGCTAGTTCCTGGTCCGGCTTCCGAGCGCGGGCTCTCCTCCGGCACCGGTAATGCATGTGGCCCGTGGGGGGTTCCTTTGCTGTTGCTGCCGTGACTTATCCATACAAATGGCGGAGAACAAATTGATTTGATGGCGGCGACAAGAAGCGTAGCCCAGAGCGTCTCCCCGGAGAGATTCACTTGTCCGCCGGGATTCGTTCCCCTTCACGATCTGGCGCCCATTTCGGGAGCGTGGCATGATAAACAAATCACGCCAAAGGGACACCGCAAGCGTACGCGCCCAGAATTTTCTTTCCTACGCGGGATTTCTTTCATGGATGTAATGTAATATCGCTCCTCTGATACGGAGCGTACCGGAGTATTTTTTCTTGTAAGCCGGATCGATTCAGATCGTAGTACTCTCCGAGCCAGATGGCGCAGTGGTAAGACTCGAGATCCATATTCTCTGCCGGTCAAACAATTTTATGTTTTTATCACAACTACTAGAATGGTTCATTTGGAAAGGACACGGTCAGTTTACTGTACTTCACTCTTCTGAGCCTGTGCTCTACCTCGACGTCAACGGGATGCTAAACTGTTAGCTTCCACCCCACCTCTATCCAGATGGTTTGTTTACGTATACGAGCCGACCGCTGTGGCCGAGCGGTTCTAGGCGCTTCAGTCCGGAACCGCGCTGCTGCTACGGTCGCTAGTTCGAATCCTGCCGCGGGCATGCATGTCTGTGATATCTTTAGGTTAGTTCGGTTTAAGTAGTTCTAAGTGTAGGGGACTGATGACCTCACAATGTTAGGTGCCATAGTGCTCAGAGCCATTTGAATCATTCGTATACTGTGCAACATACGGAAATGATAGAAACACGAAAAACACAGCACGTTATCACTGATAAGACGGCGTAGGAAAACCGCTGGCATTCAAAACATCTTCCAGTCGTAGGATTGGATAAATAAGGATTCTGTATGATTTTCAAGGGAATCTTATGCCATTCTTCCTACAAAACATTGACAACTTCAGGTAACAAAGATAGAGATGGATAGCGATTATGCATCCTTCTCTCCAACGTAGACCACAAGGCTCAGTAATATATTGGCCAGTGATAGGGTTGCCAACTTTTTACGGGTAAAGTAAGGGATCGAGGAACAAGCCTACAAAATAAGCATTTCAAATAGTATTTTTTTTTTTTTTTACAGAGAACGGTAGGAATGCATTTATTTATTTTACAATATTGCTTTTATTTATTAAGAGTCTTTGCTTCTTTTTTCAAAGATTCATTCGATTTTACATATGTAAAGCATTATATACAGCTAAAATTAAAATTCACTGCTACGTACACTTCCGCTTCTATAAGCTCGGGGGGTACATTTGTTGCGCAATTCGGTCTATTTTCGATTCATTAGGGAAAAATACATTTTGCCTCAGCATTTGAACTAGGAATAATTCTTAATACAAACCGAACTACTTTTAGCAAATTTGTAACCTGTGCATTTTTAACTCTCAGGGTAGAGAAAACATTAAGCCACCTTCTGTTTGCATTCCTTTCCATGCACAACCCTTGATACAAGATATCTCCTGCATTACAGTGTTCATGCTATAAACCACCTTAAACTACATCATCTAACCGAAGTGAGTCAACTACTTGTTGAAAATGTTTAAATTTTGGCTTGGACCATGGACAAAGAGGTAGCCAAGACTGTTCTGCCATTGGCAAATGATCTTCAGATTCAAAATTCTTGATTAAGTATGTTTTCAATTAGACTTAAAAGTCCATAAGATGGCTTTCAAGGCGTTTCCTGAAACAATTAACTTATGAAAAACTTAACTTGTTCCACTACCAAAATACTTCATTTTTTGCCTAGTTTTACTAATCAGAGTCTTGGTTGCATCAAAAGTTTTCATTATACTACCATCAGAGCGTTCTAAAAAGTTAGTACATTCTAAAACAACTGGACCAATACGAGAAATAGGTTGAATAAATGTCCGAGGTTAACTGTCTCCCAGTGTCATCAGAATCATTTAAAAATAACTTCAGAGCTTTGGGACAAACATCACTACTTCTCTTGCGACTTTTAATGGGCTCCAAATTTGCAATGATTCTGACAACACCTGTTCGTGTTCAAAAATGCCATCCAGATCGTAATGTAGGAGAATTTCACTTCATTCTACATCTAAAAATTAAAAAAAGGACTTCCCTTCGCTTTGTAGAAACGGATAAGAGACCATACAGTTTTAGGAACGGGTTACTTGTTCACCACAGTGGTAGAGATAGTAGGTAAAGTCGTGGCGTGTCAGGCGAAATAGATTACTTGAACGGCCATTGCCCCCCCCCCCCCCCCCCCCCCGCCGCCATGTTTCACTCTGGCAAAGTAAATTTGGTCAGAATTTTGGAAACTGTAGAGTCTCGTAATGTCAGGAAGCAAGGGAGAGGATGTTGTTATGGGTGGCCGGTATCCTCTTTCTACAACACAAATGTACACATGGATTAATAAGGTTCTCTATTTACATGAATATTTAAGCAACTGGAATAGAGACCATGTACACAAGCTCTTCAGTAATAATCCTCTTGCAGACAGTATCGGTAATCTCGTTATTACATACTTTAGTCTCGTTGTAGTCACTAATCTGGTTGCTATGTACTGTCGTAGCCTGTGATGTGAACTGAATCCGCTATGCAAATGAATGACAGACGCCAAAGTCGATAAGTGAGTCAGTGACTGAGCCCTCCGCACAGCGGCGGCGGCCCTAATACACTATGTGATCGAATGTATTCGGACACTCCCAAAAACATACGTTTTTCATATTAGGTGCATTGCGCTGTCACCTACTGACAGGTAATCCGTATAAACGACCTCAGTAGCCACTAGACAATGTGAGAGAGCAGAACGGGGCGCTCCGCTGAACTCAAGGACTTCGAACGTGGCAGGTGACTGGGTGTCACTTGTATCCTACGCCTGTACTCCAGATTTCCACACTCCTAAACATCCCTAGGTCCACTGTTTCCGATGGGATAGTGAAGTGGAAACGTGAAGGGACGCGTACAGCACAAACGGTTACAAGTCGACTTCGTCTGATGACTGACAGAGACCGCCGACAGTTGAAGAGGGTTGTAATGTGTAATAGGCAGACATCTATCCATACCATCACACAGGAATTCCAAACTGCATCAGGATCCTCTGCAAGTTCTCTGACGTTTGGCGGGAGATGAGAAAACTTGGATTTCATGGTCGAGCGGCTGCTCATAAGCCACACATCACGCCGGTAAATGCCAAATTACGCCTCGCTTGGTGGAAGGAGCGTAAACATTGGACGGTTGAACGGTGGAAAAACGTTATGTGGGGCGACGAATCACGGTACACGGTGCGGCGATTCGATGTCAGGGTGTGGGTGTGGCGAATGCCCGGTGAACGTCACATGCCAGCGTGTGTAGTGCCAACAGTAAAATTAGGAGGCGGTGGTGTTGTGGTGTGGTCGTGTTTTTCATGGAGGGGGCTTGCACCCCATGTTGTTTTGCGTGGAACTATCACAGCACAGGCCTACATTGATGTTTTGAGCATCTTCTTGCTTCCCACTATTGGAGAGCCATTCGGGGATGGCGTTTGCATCTTTCAACACGATCGAGCACCTGTTCATAATGCACGGCCTGTGGCGGAGTGGTTAGACAACAATAACATCCATGTAATGGACTGGCCTGTACAGAGTCCTGACCTGAATCATACAGAACACCTTTGGGATGTTTTGGAACGCCGACTTCGTGCCAGACCTCACCGACCGACATCGATACCGCACCTCAATGCAGCACTCCGTGAAGAACGGGCTGCCATTCCCCAAGAAACCTTCCAGCACCTGACTGAACGTATGCCTGGGAGAGTGGAAGCTGTCATCAAGGCTAAGGGTGGGCCAACACCATACTGAATTCCAGCATTTCCGATGGACGGCTGCACCAACTTGTAAGTAATTTTCAGCCACGTGTTCGGATACTGTTGATGACATAGTGTACATGCTGTCGAGAGAGCGTTGCGGCATGTTGCTTATTGGTATGTCTCTGGCCTCTCGTGATAGCCGCGCTTGATCCAGCGCCTATCGCTTCATCTTTGCCGACCGGTGTGCTGGTGACAGCTTACGCCAGCAGAGGAATAGTATGAAACAAGGCTCATCCGACCAAATTATATTCTTCCATCATTCCGTAGTCCAGGTTTCATCGCTTCGGTACCATGTTTTCCTGTTACGGGCATTTGCATCACTTGTGAGTGGTTGTTCCAGCTCACTCTGTCATTCCTTTTGTTGTTTCGGCACTGACATGGTTCGCGAGCATGATATTCAGTTCGTCCCCTTGTTTTTCGCCACAACTCTCATGACACGCTTTCGTCCGCGTTCGGCTTTTCCTGTATGCCAAATAAATCTTCGATACCACACCTCTTGAAACACCGTAACTTCTACTACCTTGAGCACTGAGCACTCACCATTCGAGCACCAACTGCGTAGCCACGTGCGAATTCATTTCCTCTGACATAATGCAGTCCCAAGTACACAGAACACTGTTCTGACCAGGCCTGACAGTTGCAAGTACTGTGGATACCGCGAAGGTGCTGTTCGTGGTCAGATGCGACAGCGCAACGAGCAGGCTTGGCTGACTTCTGCGTTTATTCTCAAGCACACATTTCTCGCTGTGTTTCCATGTTTTTGTGCAGCTCTAGTAACTTACACAGTACTGCTGAAAAGCAACGTAAAATGATTAAAAAATGTAAAACTCTGGTGGATTTTTAAGTTACGTGCCCACTGATATCGTGAGAAAAATGATCGTGTCATGTTTGTAAAAACTGTACAATGACACATCAGAATTATTTAAATACTGTAGCTATAAAAGAGTTACATTCCGATACGTCCGAAATTTCATACTGCATGCTTTACGAGTAAAAATCTAAATGTAATTTTCTATTTTAATATCAAATTACTGTAGCTGGTGGATCCAGGTCGAGTGTAAGGTTACGTCGTCTAGACCAGTGGTTCCCAACATTTCTTAGGCTATTATCCCTGAGTGCAATCAGACAGATCCATTATACATACTAATACAGAGTAGATTCCGGACGTGCATGAGAAATGCCAAGGCTTATTCAGAAGGAGACATGAACTCTGACCACAACTTGCTTGTAGCAGTTGTGCAGGGTAGATAGAAAAGAATTTTGGTAGGTAAAGTGAGAGAGAAATTTAACTTGGATGCTCTAAAGGAAGAAGGAATAACCAAAAAGCTTGAAGAAGAATTCCGAGACAAGTGGAAAATTATAGAAAAGACAGAAGGCATAAATGAACAGTGGAACCAGTTCAGAGACACCCTGAAGGCAACCAGTAAAGCTGTTGTTGGTCTGGTGAAGCGCAAGCGGAGAAGAAAAGCACGGGTTACAGATGACATTATCTTGAATATGGCAGAAAGGAGAAAATGGAAAAACCCACAAACTGATGAAGGAAAAAGGCAAGACAGGAGACTGAACAATGAACTGAGAAGTGTAACTGATCAGGCCAGGGAAAAACAGAAGAGAGAAATCTGCTCTGAAGACAGCAAGATTGGGAGAGGTGTTAGCCAGCGCTGTTGTCTCTCGCCGACCCTATTTAACATTTGTCTGGAGGAAGTACTGGAAAGCTGTTTGGATGGGACAACAGGCGTCAGGATAGGTGGTCGGAAAATTGAATGTGTAAGATTTGCAGATGACATGGCGATCCTCACAGAAAATCAAGAGACGCTGACTCAAATGGGAAATGACCTGAATTAAGCCTGTGCAGCACATGATATGAAAATTAATAAAACGAAAACCAAAAGCATGGTCCTAGGCCTAAAGAAAAGAAAAGTGAAAATTATGTTGGGGTCAGAAATCATAGAACACGTAAGGGCATTCAAGTATTTGGGAAGTTGGATTAAAGAAGACATGGATTGCCAACAATGGCTCTGGCGAAAGAGGCATTTCAAAAGCAGAGAAGACTCCTAACAAGGAAATAAGGAAGCGACTGGTTAAGTGCTTAATATGGACCGTGGCCTTGTATGGAGCAGAAACGTGGCCTTTGAGAAGGAAATGTGAGAAGAGAATTGAAGCTTGTGAAATGTAGATGTGGCGTAGACTGGAGAAGATCAGCTGGACTGATAAAGTCAGGAATGAAGAAGAACTGAGAGGAGTTGAAGAATAACGGAGGATGTCATAGGTCTACTGACTGGTTTGATGCGGCCCGCCACGAATTCCTTTCCTGTGCTAACCTCTTTATCTCAGAGTAGCACTTGCAACCTACCTCCTCAATTATTTGCTTGACGTATTCCAATCTCTGTCTTCCTCTACAGTTTTTGCCCTCTACAGCTCCCTCTAGTACCATGGAAGTCATTCCCTCATGTCTTAGCAGATGTCCTATCATCCTGTCCCTTCTCCTTATCAGTGTTTTCCACATATTCCTTTCCTCTCCGATTCTGCGTAGAACCTCCTCATTCCTTACCTTATCAGTCCACCTAATTTTCAACATTCGTCTATAGCACCACATCTCAATTCCTTCGATTCTCTTCTGTTCCGGTTTTCCCGCAGTCCATGTTTCACTAACATACAGTGCTGTACTCCAGACGTACATTCTCATAAATTAATTCCTCACATTAAGGCCGGTATTTGATATTAGTAGACCTCTCTTGGCCAGAAATGCCTTTTTTGCCATAGCGAGTCTACTTTTGATGTCCTCCTTGCTCCGTCCGTCATTGGTTATCGTACTTCCTCCTTTCATCAATCAACTGAAATATTTCTTCTCTTACCCATTGTTTTTTCGCAGCTACCTTCTTTGTACCTATGTTTTCCTTCCCAACGTCTGTGATGGCCCTTTTTAGAGATGTCCATTCCTCTTCAACTGTACTGCCTACTGCGCTATTCCTTATTGCTGGATCTATAGCGTTAGAGAACTTCAAACGTATCTCGTCATTCCTTAGTACTTCCGTATCCCACCTCTTTGCGTATTGATTCTTCCTGACTAGAGTCCTGAACTTCAGCCTTCTCTTCATCACTACTATATTGTGATCTGAGTCTATATCTGCTCCTGGGTACGCCTTACAATCCAGTATCTGATTTCGGAATCTCTGTCTGACCATGATGTAATCTAATTGAAATCTTCCCGTATCTCCCGGCCTTTTCCAAGTATACCTTCTCCTCTTGTGATTCTTGAACAAGGTATTCGCTACTACTAGGTGAAACTTGTTACAGAACTCAATTAGTCTTTCTCCTCTTTCATTCCTTGTCCTAAGCCCATATTCTCCTGTAACCTTTTCTTCTACTCCTTCCCCTACAACTGCATTCTAGTCGCCCATGACTATTAGATTTTCGTCCCCCTTTACATACTGCATTACCCTTTCAATATCCTCATACACTTTCTCTATCTGTTCATCTTCAGCTTGCGACGTCGGCATGTATACCTGAACTATCGTTGTCGGTGTTGGTCTGCTGTCGATTCTGATTAGAACAACCTGGTCACTGAACTGTTCACAGTAACACACCCTCTGCCCCACCTTCCTATTCATAACGAATCCTACACCTGTTATACCATTTTCTGCTGCTGTTGATATTACCCGATACTCATCTGACCAGAAATCCTTGTCTTCCTTCCACTTCACTTCACTGACCCCTACTATATCTAGATTGAGCCTTTGCATTTCCCTTTTCAGATTTTCTAGTTTCCCTACCACGTTCAAGCTTCTGACATTCCACGCCCCGACTCGTAGAACGTTATCCTTTCGTTGATTATTCAATCTTTTCCTCATGGTAATCTCCCCCTTGGCAGTCCCCTCCCGGAGATCCGAATGGGGGACTATTCCGGAATCTTTTGCCAATGGAGAGATCATCATGACACTTCTTCAATTACAGGCCACATGTCCTGTGGATACACGTTACTAGTAGAGGCAATTGAAGGTTTCGTTCTGGGAAAGAGAGGGAAGGGCAGAGGAAGGTTCCAGATGCTGGATAATGTCAACAGGCCACAAGGAGGGTACAAAAGAATGAAGAGCAACGCATGGAGATCTATGCAGTGTAAACCTGCCGCATGGCAGACAACCCAATGATGAGTTATTACCCCCCTCCCCCCCCCCCCCGCTCAGCCATCTGGTGTCCCCCTCTACCTCACATTATCACCAAATTTAGCACCTAACTAACTAAACAGCACAATGAAAGACTGAAAGACATTCCGAAAGATTTTTCTGGGAACAATTTTACGTTTAAAATTACTAAAGGCAAAACATAGTTTGTATGTGTGTGTGTGTGTGTGTGTGTGTGTGTGTGTGTGTGTGTGTGTGTATGTGTGTGTGTGTGTGGTAGAATGAATGACGAGGGAATTCGTGGTGCATCACAAGTGCTAGCCACAACTCCTTCTCAGAAAAGAAAGCTAACTATCCGCAGTGATTGTATACGCTTGTTGATAAAAATGCTTCCCCTGCATTACTCCTCTCCACCTCCACTTGCTTGACCTGCACACTGCAACCCAACTCGATATTAAACAGGTTCAGACGTGTACACTATGCTAACCGTTCGTAAATCTGCTGCACTCCTTATTTCTGAATCGGCGGAAGTTGCACGACTTCAATCTCTTAATGCTTTTTGTCTAACCACTCTAATAATAATAATAGCAAAACTGTCTACAGCACTACAGTAGCCCTTACGTAGTTACTCCTGTGTCATGCTGTCAATTAATTCATCTATCTGTTTCTAAGCGAGTAATGAAGCAACTTCTGGACTGTTGCACTTGCTATCTACAAGGTGGAGAAGATATTTTCTTGAAATATTCTCCATTTGATACGTAATTGTCCCACTTTTACCATAAGCGATGTATGGGACAAAGCACAACAGATGTGTGTAGTGGGTGGACTATGCGAGGAACCTGTAGGCTTCACCGCATTAATGCTAAGAATTGAGAAAAAGTAATAATTGATAAATTATATAATCAATATTAAAGTCTTACAAAATATAGACAACAGTAATGATATTTTGAAAATAATTTAGTTTTGTGACTGAAACAGAATCGGATCATCTAGTTTTTATCGCTCAGAAAATTTCATTTTACCCATTAGGGAGTAATTACCCTCAGGTTGAGAACCACTGCTCTAGACTGCTGTATGAAGTATTAGAGGTTGTTTTCTTTGCTTTGCGCACTGTTACTATCGTTTATTGCACGAGGTGAGCTCCGAATGTGGATTTATTTCCTATGTTGGTTTTTTTCCTGTTTAATGCTGTGTGTTCCTTGTATCGCGTTTTAAGTTACTTACAATAAAACAGTTCCTCGTTTGGTGGCAACTGATTCCCTTTAGACATCGTGAAATTATGAATTTTATCAATCACCATACTTAATAGCCGTTATTATGGGCTATATTTCCCAGCCGTCTACGTTCCTTTCCTACTTCATCACTATACAAAGGCAGCGTAAGTGGTCTATGAGCAGAACGATATGACACGGCACCGCGCCGGGTAGCCGGGCGGTCTGGGGCGCCTTGCCACGGTTCGCGCAACTCCCACCGTCGGAGGTTCGAGTCTTCCCTTGGGCATGGATGTGTCTGTGTTGTTCTTAGCGTAAGTTAGTTTAAGTTAGATTAAGTAGTAATTACAGGCTGTATATATAGCCACATCGGTTGCACAAATTTTTTTCGTCAAATTGACCATGGTTTCTACTGCACTAGGGCAATCATTAGAATAAAAAATGTTCTGATGAACATTGTCCTAGTGCAGTCGAAACCATGGCCTATTTCACAAAAAAAGTAATTTCTGCAGCCGATGTGGCTTTATATACATCCTGTAATTAAATAACGAACGGTTGCTGGATTTCGGCCAATAAAATAGTTTAAAATATTAAGTAGGCTGCAAGCCTAGGGCCCGATATCCTCATCAGTTTGGTCCCATAGCAACTTACCACCACCACGACACGGTAAAGGCAGTGAAGTCGTACGATGCAAACTTATGAAAAATTCTGTCCGCGTCGGTAGCTGAGTAGCTCAGCGTGTTCGGTCAGAGGGCTGGCTGCACTTTGTAGTTAAAAAACTGAGTGAATGGATCAATAACGAACTTCAATGGGCGTCAGGGAACGTCCGCCACGAACAATTGCAACGAACTATAACGAACAAAATAAGATTACAAAAAAAAGGTAACACAGGGGAAGAGTTTAAAAAAAAAAAGCCGGCACGGTAACTAGCGTGTTCGGTCAGAGGGTTGCTGCCCTCTGTAATAAAAAAAAACTGAGTTAATGGATCAATGAGGAACTGAAACGGGTGTCTTGCGACATGATCATTTCATCCCCATCCGGCGCTCAGGTCGCCCAATGTACGAGACCTGCACCAAGGCGGCCGGACCTACTCCGCAAGGGACATCCTGACCAATGACGCCAAACGCTCATTTCCATTTCCATGACAAATTCTGAAAATGTGTCTATGGTGATAAATGGTCATTCCACTGGTGATCAACATTAATAGTAATATATTGTGCATTTTACTAAAGACCGCCGCGCGGGATTAGCCGAGCGGTTTGAGGCGCTGCAGTCAAGGACTGTGCGGCTGGTCCCGGCGGAGGTTCGAGTCCTCCCTCGGGCTGGGTGTGTGTGTTTGTCCTTAGGATAATTTAGGTTAAGTAGTGTGTAAGCTTAGGGACTGATGACCTTAGCAGTTAAGTCCCATAAGATTTCACACATTTTTTACTAAAGACCTTTGCAAATTGGTCGATATCTTATTGTGAACCAAGTGGAGACATTTATCATTTGGATTTGCAGCTCCTTATGTTTACTATGTTTGCAGTTAAACTGCATAACTGACGGACCTTATATCCTACAAATGGAGAAACTAATACGAGAGAAAAACACAATTCACCTCATGGTATGTGGCAGAGGGTAATTTGTGTCACTTTCCCCTTTCCTGTTTCAGTTGGTAGCGTTCTCGCTTCCCGCGCCCGGGTTCCTGGGTTCGATTCCCGGCGGGGTCAGGGATTTTCTCTGCCTCGTGATGACTGGGTGTTGTGTGATGTCCTTAGGTTAGTTAGGTTTTAGTAGTTCTAAGTTCTAGGGGACTGATAACCATAGATGTTATGTCCGATAGTGCTCAGAGCCATTTGAACCATTTTGAACCTGTTTCAGTCACAAATGGCTCGCAGGAGAATGGATTTTTGATAAGCCGCTGTCTGAGTTCGAATTTCTCTAATTTTACCTGCCTGACCTTTTCGTGAGACATACTTGATAAGAAGCAGTGCATAGATTGACTCTTCTAAAAACGCACGCTCTGACAATTCTAACAGCTGACCACAACGTAATGCCAACACCTCTCTTGTACCGTCTGCCAATGCAGTTGGACGAGCATCACTGCCATGCTTGGCGCTTACTAAATGTACCTGTATCGATACATGTTGCTCTTCACACGAGTATTCGCTGTGTCCTCTATCAGTTATATCTGGTAGGAATATTCAGGTATTGGTTGGGCAAGGATTTTGTATGCTATCTCTTTTGAGGGTTGACTACACTTCCCGAGGATTCTTCCAATGAATCTGTCTGGGATCTGCCTTTCTGCGATTCGTTTTATGTGGTCATTTCACCTCAGATCCCTCCATAGGCATATTCCCGGATAGGCCTTATGTATCTGGTATGGGTGCTCCTTGTGATTATTCTGTAACCGTGCAATGTCATAATAACAGCTCTGCCTGCCTGTTTAAGAACAGTAAGCCATCTCTTTATGTTTAGGATCAGTTGCCAATCACTGCACCAGGTGTCGAGCCTCTGCAGGCCTTTCTACATAACGGATCAATTTTCTGGCTTTCCGTCTTCTTTGCACAAAACAGCATGATCCGTGTGTCGTTGCCTTGAAATGGCACACTTTCATTAAAACAGGACGGATCTTTTCTTCGGTATTGCTCTGTGTACCTTTAGTATTCCTACGTTTGCTTCTAAAAGTCCTGTACCGTATATTGATATTCATGGTATGCATTACACATTATTTAAATAATGACTAACGTAATACGTTGACTTAAATCATTTTAACCCTTATCCGTGAAGATGGTTGCGGGCTTACTATAAAGGAAATGAAATGATGTGGCCCTCATCTACATACCCTCCGTCTCAGAGTTGCAATATTAAAAGTTTTGGCTGGTTTCGTAGTCTAGGGGCTGGGATACATAGTTGCCACATTACAGCCCAAATACTGCTGAGTCTACAGTATACGATAAGAATACACACATGAATCGAATGGTCGAAGGTTTCTAGCACTCGGCAATTGCGAATTATGAATGTAACATACAAATTTATAAATGAAAGATTGCAATTAAATAAAATCTGCAGGTACTATCTTGTTGTTGTTGTTGTTGTTGTTGTCTTCAGTCCTGAGACTGGTTTGATGCAGCTCTCCATGCTACTCTATCCTGTGCAAGCTTCTTCATCTCCCAGTACCTACTGCAACCTACATCCTTCTGAATCTGCTTAGTGTATTCATCTCTTGGTCTCCCCCTACGATTTTTACCCTCCACGCTGCCTTCCAATACTAAATTGGTGATCCCTTGATGCCTCAGAACATGTCCTACCAACCGATCCCTTCTTCTGGTCAAGTTGCGCCAAAAACTTCTCTTCTCCCCAATCCTATTCAATACTTCCTCATTAGTTATGTGATCTACCCATCTAATCTTCAGCATTCTTCTGTAGCACCACATTTCAAAAGCTTCTATTCTCTTCTTGTCCAAACTATTTACCGTCCATGTTTCACTTCCATACATGGCTACACTCCATACAAACACTTTCAGAAATGACTTCCTGACACTTAAATCTATACTCGATGTTAAAAAATTTCTCTTCTTCAGAAACACTTTCCTTGCCATTGCCAGTCTACACTTTATATCCTCTCTACTTCGACCATCATCAGTTATTTTGCTCCCCAAATAGCAAAACTCCTTTACTACTTTAAGTGTCTCATTTCCTAATCTAATACCCTCAGCATCACCCGACTTAATTCGACTACATTCCATTATCCTCGTTTTGGTTTTGTTGATGTTCATCTTATATCCTCCCTTCAAGACACCATCCATTCCGTTCAACTGCTCTTCCAAGTCCTTTGCTGTCTCTGACAGAATTACAATGTCATCGGCGAACCTCAATGTTTTTATTTCTTCTCCATGGATTTTAATACCTACTCCAAATTTTTCTTTTGTTTCCTTTACTGCTTGCTCAATATACAGATTGAATAACATTGGGGAGAGGTTGCAACCCTGTCTCACTCCCTTCCGAACCGCTGCTTCCCTCTCATGCCCCTCGACTCTTATAACTGCCATCTGGTTTCTGTACAAATTGTAAATAGCCTTTCACTCCCTGTATTTTACCCCTGCCACCTTTAGAATTTGAAAGAGAGTATTCCAGTCAACATTGTCAAAAGCTTTCTCTAAGTCTACAAATGCTAGAAACGTAGGTTTGCCTTTCCTTAATCTTTCTTCTAAGATAAGTCGTAAGGTCAGTATTGCCTCACGTGTTCCAGTATTTCTACGGGATCCAAACTGATCTTCGCCGAGGTCGGCTTCTACTAGTTTTTCCATTCGTCTGTAAAGAATTCGTGTTAGTATTTTGCAGCTGTGGCTTATTAAACTGATTGTTCGGTAATTTTCACATCTGTCAACACCTGCTTTCTTTGGGATTGGAATGATTATATTCTTCTTGAAGTCTGAGGGTATTTCGCCTGTTTCATACATCTTGCTCACCAGATGCTAGAGTTTTGTCAGGACTGGCTCTCCCAAGGCCGTCAGTAGTTCTACTGGAATGTTGTCTACTCCGGGGGCCTTGTTTCGACTCAGGTCTTTCAGTGCTCTGTCAAACTCTTCACGCAGTATCGTATCTCCCATTTCATCATCTACATCCTCTTCCATTTCCATAATATTGTCCTCAAGTACGTCGCCCTTGTATAGACCCTCTATATACTCTTTCCACCTTTCTGCTTTCCCTTCTTTGCTTAGAACTGGGTTTCCATCTGAGCTCTTGATGTTCATACAAGTGGTTCTCTTATCTCCAACTATCTTAACGACTTTAAATGATGAGTACGATAGTAGAAGTACTTTTGAGAATGCGGTATCTTTCTGCAAAACACTTATTGGTGTCGACTGTCCAGCAATTAAATAAAATATAAGTTGAATAACAGGAAAACAATAGATTCCTACTTCACGTAATTAGCTGTGAACGACAACATAGCTCGGGAGATATTCACTTCTAAACTCATACTACGTCTGCACTGTAGAAAGCACGGAAATCTCACATTTTCACAAGTCGGCACTCCGAAGTATTTCTATCTCCAGCGTCATGCGCAAACTGCTCCACACTGTCCAACTCTTTCCTGTGAACGTCCGTCGGTAGCGCTGTCGCGTCCAACACGTCCCGTGTACTGTGCCGTTCTGTCCACGTCCTGTGCAGTACTGCCTCACGCCGCACTATTCCAAAACTACCACGTGTCCTCTCCGGAAACGATCTCCTCCCCAACCTCCACACGTCTCTCTTAGTAACGAGCGCTGTGATTGGCTAGAGCGCTCCCTCCATGTATCCAAGCCAACATATCTACACAAACATAATGAAACACATTCAAAATACGGGATTTACATTTAAATAACTTGAAATTAAATAAATATTTCTACAGCTGGACCATAAACACGCTCTAACACACACTATTAAATACATAAACAAATTAAATAAACATTTATGAAAGGAATAGAACAAAAGGTATACCAGTAGCCTAAAGTCTCTGTGTCTAAAACACATTAAATATTTAACTAGTTTCTTCATGAATAGTATACATCGAATATAAACAAAGACATAGATGAATAAATATACGAGGTGCATTCAAGTTCTAAGGCCTCCGATTTTTTTTCTCCAGACTGGAAAGAGATAGAAACATGCGCATTGTTTTAAAATGAGGCCGCGTTCATTGTCAATACGTCCCAGAGATGGCAGCACCGTACGGCAGATGGAATTTTACCGCCAGCGGCGAGAATGAGAACTGTTTTAAATACTTAAAATAGCGACGTTTTCCTTACTTGAACAGTGTGCAATCATTCGTTTTCTGAATTTGCGTGGTGTGAAACCAATTGAAATTCATCGACAGTTGAAGGAGACATGTGGTGATGGAGTTATGGATGTGTCGAAAGTGCGTTCGTGGGTGCGACAGTTTAATGAAGGCAGAACATCGTGTGACAACAAACTGAAACAACCTCGGGCTCGCACAAGCCGGTCTGACGACATGATCGAGAAAGTTGAGAGAATTGTTTTGGGGGATCGCCGAATGACTGTTGAACAGATCGCCTCCAGAGTTGGCATTTCTGTGGGTTCTGTGCACACAATCCTGCATGACGACCTGAAAATGCGAAAAGTGTCATCCGGGTGGGTGCCACGAATGCTGCCGGACGACCACACGGCTGCCCGTGTGGCATGTTGCCGAGCAATGTTGACGTGCAACGACAGCATGAATGGGACTTCCTTTTCGTCGGTTGTGACAATGGATGAGACGTGGATGCCATTTTTCAATCCAGAAACAAAGCGCCAGTCAGCTCAATGGAAGCACACAGATTCACCGCCACCAAAACATTTCGGGTAACCGCCAGTGCTGAAAAAATGATGGTGTCCATGTTCTGGGACAGCGAGGGCGTAATCCTTACCCATTGCGTTCCAAAGGGCACTGCAGTAACAGGTGCATCCTACGAAAATGTTTTGAAGAACATATTCCTTCCCGCACTGCAACAAAAACGTCCGGAAAGGGCTGCGCATGTGCTGTTTCACCAAGACAACGCACCCGCACATCGAGCTAACGTAACGCAACAGTTTCTTCGTGATAATATCTTTGAAGTGATTCCTCATGCTCCCTACTCACCTGACCTGGCTCCTAGTGACTTTTGGCTTTTTCCAACAATGAAAGACACTCTCCGTGGCCGCACATTCACCAGCCGTGCTGCTATTGCCTCAGCGATTTTCCAGTGGTCAAAACAGACTCCTAAAGAAGCCTTCGCCGCTGCCATGGAATCATGGCGTCAGCGTTGTGAAAAATGTGTACGTCTGCAGGGCGATTACGTCGAGAAGTAACGCCAGTTTCATCGATTTCGGGTGAGTAGTTAATCAGAAAAAAAGTCGGAGGCCTTAGAACTTGAATGCACCTCGTATTTATAAGCATGCTGCTACCGTTTCTTTCGTGTCACTGTGGAGTACTTATGGCCTGACGCGATCGACAGTAATCGGCCACTTTGATATCCAATTACTCATGTACTGTTCAAGTCACCTGCCTGTAATTTATACCAATTTAGGTTTGCACTAATAGCTTTCTAAAGACACGTCGCTCGACGAAATCAGGTGAAGCGTGTAGGTTTTCGAAATTCGTTGCTAAATGTTACTTGTATAATTTACAGTCAGATACTAAACTTTCAACTAATAAAGATATTGAAAATCTGATTACACCATCAGAATCATCATGCAAATAATGGAAATGTATATGTTTCTTTTTGACGTATCATGATTCATCTGGCTACTATTAACTTCTATACGATCTGTGAAATGCCTGCCATTATTGTTCCACAAAGTCTGCCATCTTTGGCAGTCCCACGTGTCTCCTTCATCGACACAGTGTCACAATGAAATTCCCAGTCACGCGGCTGGATCATGCGCTGGGGCTACCCCTCTCGTCGGGCTAATGTTCAGCACCACGTGTTAGCTGCCGGGTCCAGACTAACGGAGCAGCCCGTGCTCCCGCCAACTCCGAACTTAGAATATTTTCAGGGCCCTACAAATCGCCCTTCATCTCACATGGTCCAAGACTGAAACCGGTCGGTATTTGAGTTTAAAATATAAGCAGCTAACGGTTCAAATATACATTTTATTCATTACTGTTGACAGTTACCCACCAAATATGATATATTAACATACAGATCGATTGTGTTCATCTATTTGTTCGCCCACATCCTTCCCCCCCCCCCCGCCCCGCCCAATTCACCCCTCCCAGTGAAGAATTGTCCGATCAGAAAAACAATGTTCCGCATCAAACCCAAACGGTCAAAATGGGTGGAACGTTCCAAAGACTTCAGATGTTAGATTTTTGGTGTTTCTCAGGTCACCTATCGCAAGTTTATCGAGGATGGCGTGAAGCCTACCGAGTGAGGCTCATGTCCTACGACCGTTCATGAGTTGCAGCCTAGAAGAGAATCTTGTGCATGTGGTTTCTGAAGTGAACCTCTTGTAAAAGCGAAATTTCTACGTCAGAATGGGGTAAGTTAGTAAGTAAAGACAATCACTTTAAGTTCTTAGGGCTGAACGCAAATACTGAACGCTTTCTTGGAAGTTAAAGATCTTTTGCAGAAACTGATGATGCTGTCTTCAGTGTAAGAATGATTTCCACTGTCTTTGACAATGAACAATGAAAGTTTGTCTTGCTTACTTTCGCTGTATTATCTAGTGTGGTGTATTTTCATGAAATTCTGTGCAATCAGAAAACATGTACTTAGCCCAAAACCGGGCGGTCATTCCGGTGATTCAGAATTATGACTCTGCTTCACTTGAAGATATATTCCTTCATGAGATATGTTGTTGGAAGTATTGACTTATTCAGTAGACACGGTAACGTTCATTCACTGAACGCTAGACGGAAACACGATATGCACATGGATGACACTTCCTTAAGCATTTTATGGACAGGTGTGCACCGTTCAGCAGGTCTCCAGCACAACTGAAAATTAGTGACAAACCCCAGACATTCAAATTCAAGGAGAAATGTTTCGATGTGGCACACTCCTTCAATTGTGTACAGCAGTTCCTTTCTGTAGTTGAAAAGTATTCTGTCTGTAATATGTTATTTATTCCTATACTGGGCGATTTCATCTCAGATCATACAGGTCAAGAGTGAATGCGTCATATCACTGTTTCAAAGTTTACTGAAAAAGATATATGTTGAAGTTCCACGTGATACTTGATTTTCTGATGATTTGTTAAAACGCTACAGACCTCTCGAAATGAGAGTATTCGTGAAACTGTCGTAACGAAAGGGAAAATTGAGAAATTGTAATGAAGAAACCAAAAGTGATAGAGATCTGAAATTTTTTCAATAAATACTTTGTCCCCAATACTATGAGGTATGATTAATACACACACACTTCTGAGCTTTCTTTTTTTTTTTTTTTTTTTTTTTTTTTTTTTTTTTTTTTTGGGGGGGGGGGGAAGTAAATTATGAAATTTTGTAACGTTTTGCAGATTTCAAAATAATATTTTGAAAGTATGAATAGTCACAGGATATTAACTTTTGAGAAATAATAAAGTGTAAGGACTGCTGTCAGCTAGGACGTTAATGCATGAAATTCTTAAGCTGTCAAAATATTTGTATGTAAAGATGAAAGAATCTGAAATTATTTGGTTATTTAGTAATTATTTTCTCTAAAAAATCTCCACCTTAAATGTCCTAAAAACTTCTTGGTACGTTAATTGGTCATTGTACTTCAGGAATGTACAATCAGAGTGGGCAATACTTGTTTGTACAAAATGTGATAAATTTTTAGGTAGACTTAGCTCTATTCTCAATGTCAAAACATCATGGAAACTTAAATACTTAAACTGATTGCTAATTTTAACTAAATGTCATTCCAAATTGGTATTTCTGAATCAAAATAATTTCTTTACAACGTTACAAGTGAGTGGGAAAACAATACATAATTTTGTTAGAAAGAGTTATAGAATTTTTATACGCATTTTTTATGATATTATTCAGAAATTATTATTGTCTTCTGTAATGATTTTACTTCTTCATGACTTCCATGAATTAAAATTGCCTACAATGTAACAATCAACACTGTACCGTTGAAAAGAATTCATTTGTTTTTTTCTTCTGTTTCTCATTGAATTTGTGTACCTGAGATAAATTTACAAACAGGCAAAGATGATCCAACAACAGCAGTACTTGATAAATGGGAATTCCACACAGATCTTTTGATGATGGCCATTTGAAAGTATTAACAGGACCATGAGGTGACATAAAGAAGACGGTTATATCTTGCAGCTCATGGTCGATACTTATTATCTCTCCCACTCACCACTGATTACCTCATACACACAAGAAATGAAATGGTTCTCTGCAAAGTTTTCTAATGTATACTGTGGTCTCTACGTTTCACGCAGTCACAAGCTCCATTTCGTGGAGAACCGTTCTTGCAATGTACGTGCCACTTTGGGATGCAAGCCAGTAGTGATTTGACTGAATTTCTTCATAGCAGTCTACTTTTTTCTCTTTTTCAAACGGAATTCCCTCAGTGTACGTTCGTTTAGAAATAAAAGTTTCACGTTTGTTACTAATGTTGGTATGGTATGTACGAATCCAGTAGCAAGTCTTATAGCATCAATATCTCCATGCTGGAGATTAAATCATGTTGCAAGATGTTTACAGAGACCTCCTATCCCATCACATGCACATTTTACATGACCTGTTGCTGAAAATATCCAGTTTTTTCTCTTAATTCCTGTACTACAGTGTTGAGCAAGCTCATAAAGCTGAGAGCGTTTCTTAAAATGAGGTGCTGCACTATCAGTCACATATACATGTTTAGGATGCTATGTCACCAATACTATGTCATCAATTATCGTACTGACACCGTGGCATGCATGTGCACGGTCATGAATGAAATCATCACTGAAAATAGCAAAGCAGTGTGATGTTCCAAGAAAATGAGTAACACATGTGAATATTGATTCCTGTAATGTGTACCAGTGGTAACTATGAATTTCGTTTTGCAAAGCAACAGACCAATTCTGAGCAAAGTCGAAATGAAGAACTAATGTGTCGGTATTCTAGGATCTGGCTGATTTTACTTCTGCCATGGCCAGTCTCTGAATTCTCCGGATATGATGGTGAGCTATTCATTTCATGAAACAATACCTGGCCTCTGTAAGAAACTTCTCTGGCTCTTCTGTCTTCTTCACCAACTGTCTTCCCTCCCACAATGCATATGTTACGTCATATCCTGAAGGTGTAATCCTTCAACAGTCATCACTTCAGCACCAGGATACATTGCACACTCCTGCTACCAACATTTATTTGCGACTCTTGACATATACACAAAAGCATAAGGTCCATCTCTATGTACGAGTATTTCCTTTCTGTGACACTGCTTATGGCGAAACAAACACGTTTCAAAAAAAATGTTCAAATGTGTGTGAAATCGTATGGGACTTAACTGCTAAGGTCATCAGTCCCTAAGCTTACACACTACTTAACCTATATTATCCCAAGGACAAACACACACACCCATGCCCGAGGGAGGACTCGAACCTCCGCCGGGATTAGCCGCACAGTCCATGACTGCAACGCCCTTGACCGCTCGGCAAATCCCGCGCGGCAAACAAGTTTCAAATTAGTGCAGTAAATACATGTGTATACTTCCTTCACTGTCTGGCATTTTATCCATTTTGGTCGTAAGGAGAAGAATTTTGTGAGACCAATATTTAAATTCAGGTTCTCCTTTCCATTAGGAGATATGCCTCTCTTATCGATCTTGTCATACGTCTTTTTACCTTTTTAACTGTTTCATCATTTTTACTAAAAGAATAACATCAGCCTGGTTAGGACTTTGCATACTGCAATCTTTGTCATCACTTAGGCAATATTTCAGAGTAACAGCAAGCGTATCATCTTGCAACAGATGCCCACAGTAACAACCTGTGCATATCCAAATACCTTTCTCATTCTTTATTTTACGAGCTTTTGAAACCAAATAATGTGAGGGATTGGGTATGTATTTCTGTATATGCTGCTTAGAGTACCTGGTATTACTGTTAGTACTGTACCTTCTCAGTATAGGTGGCTGCTGAGAAACCAGTATCTAGGTTTTGAAACCACTCATCACATTCCATGCACATATCATTATCTTCAGGTTCTGCACCAAGTGCATCTACATTATACACTTCAAAAAGTTTTGAAGATGTTGCTTGTGTCTACCTTGGTTCAATTTCTCCCGCTTTTCATTTTACATACTGTTTTCTTCTTGTACTTCTTACCTTTCCTGTACGTTTAAGGGGGGATACAGTAGAGGCTATGGCAGCAATTCTGCCATCCAACGCATCAGCAACTTCACACCCAGGAATATAAGCATCTGCACTATCTTCTTCAGTTTCACATTCGTGTGATGGTGATCGTTCAGTTGGGTTGTCACTAAATTACTTCTTGTACTGAGTGTAGCAATTCCTGCACAATAGATGTGATGCTCTTGTCGTTTCTTGAGGACCAAGATATTTCTGCAATATCTCTGACAGATATCCAACAACTGTGATGTGTTTTCACTTTTCTTAAACACCACCTTCTTCCATCTTTCACTACTTTATTTCCTCACTGACTTTGTATCTAACAAAAAGATAAAACCAAACACAAAACTCGATGCAGAATGGTTTATGTGCAAGTTCTCATTCGTTTGTTGTAAACAAAAGAGAGCTGAAACCAGTGTTGCCAACATGCATATTTTAACTACAGTGATGCGAAATATGCAAAATATTGAAAACATTTTAACACTTTACACAAAAAATACTGCCCACTGTGTTTGCACTGACATCTGACACATTAACCAGACAATATTTATGTAATTATCAAAAGTTTTCAGCTGGAGGTTTCAGAGTAAATAATTCGTAAAAATAATTCCTAAAAACCCGTAAAAATGGAATTTTTACTTTTTTAGTAATAAATATTTACACAATAGAGACAGCTGGAGCGGAGAAGATACTGTTTATAATTACATCGGTAGTATTTGGTAATATGACTGAAAAGACAGCATTCTGTGACTTTCCAAATTAAGAAATAAATTTAAGTGGGAAAATTAAATTAAATTTCGTATTTTCGTCTTAAATTTGTAAGTTAAAGGAAGTCCATTAGTGTGCGGGTGTCAAGTAAATTTCAGCACACTAAGAGGGAGCTTTAACGCTAAACATCTGCCTGGTCTCTGTTACTTTTGGTTTATTAGTTAATTTTTTTGTTCTCTAATGTTTTAAAAGCTATTTACAAAACACACAGTTTTCAAAGGTCGGTACCATGTACCAAAATTAATATAAAACGAAAATACTTTATTTCTCAACACTTATGATATAGAGGTCTTATATACATTTTTTCCGGAGTAATTCATGACCACCAGTTGACATGACCTGTATGTTTTGAGATGAAATCACCCTGTAGGTTTTTCGAGTTTTCTTAACTCCTTAATTATTCTTTGTTCATAAATTTTATAATCAGCATTTCGTAAACTATGCTGACTCGTTCCACGACCAAGTAGCTATAACTCGCGTGGTCCCACGTAATTGGAAAAATAAATAAATAATATTAGCGAATATCGAGATGGCTTGAGGAAACAGAGATCCTGCGTCGAACAGATCTGGAGTTTGCAAAAGAGTATTGGACAGTTCCAACTCTGATCTTCATCGACTTTAAGGAAGACTGTGATTCAGTCGAGAGCGAAGTATTGTTTGACATCTTGACGGATTCTGGAGAGGGGAGAAAAACCGAAATTGTCAAACTCTAACACAGACACATTAAAAAGTGAAGGAAGAAGTCTAAAAAGTGTTTATCATTAAAGATGAAGTCAGACAAGGTGATGAACATCCATTTTTACCCTTATAGAGATATCAGGATATTAAGTATTGAAAGGTCAACAGCGTGTTCCCTGAAGATGTGGCTGTAATGTCATGAGACTAGTCGTAATTAATAAATCATTCTGATGTAGCTGTTGCGGTTTTCATCATTTGAAATGTAATTGAGTGTTCCATGACGTTTCGGGCTTGCAGTCGGATGACGTCGACACCTTACCGCAATATTTCAAATGGTTCAAATGGCTCTGAGCACTATGGGACTTAACATCTATGGTCATCAGTCCCCTAGAACTTAGAACTACTTAAACGTAACTAACCTAAGGACATCACACAACACCCAGCCATCACGAGGCAGAGAAAATCCCTGACCCCGCCGGGAATCGAACCCGGGAACCCGGGCGGGGGAAGCGAGAACGCTATCGCACGACCACGAGCTGCGGGCCCGCAATATTTGTCAAGCATTCAGCCATGTTCGGGTAGTTTTGCACACATCAGTGTAAAACTCACCTGAAGGTGGCTAAACAGAAGTCAGGCAGAAAGTGCTTGGCGAGATGTCGAAGTCATCCGGCTCTAGACCCGTAACATGGTGAATCTGATGTTCCGGTAGCGCCGGTCTGCGGACCACAACGGGACCGATGACTCGTAGGCTCAGACTCATATTAAGACAGTTTCACGATAAATGATCCGAGTCTTGGTTTCAAAGGTTTATTTGTGGATCAGTGGTGAAACGGGTTGCGTAATTTGTCTCGTGAGCCGTACATCGCTAGAAGTTTATGGATTCCAGGCGCGACTGGGACTTCGTGCGACGGCTCGTATATGCGAGCAGGAAACAAAGTAAGGTTCAAAATGGTTCAAATGGCTCTGAGCACTATGGGACTCAACTTCTGAGGTCATTAGTCCCCTAGAACTTAGAAGTAGTTAAACCTAACTAACCTAAGGACATCACACACATCCATGCCCGAGGCTGGATTGGAACCTGCGACCGTAGTGGCCTCGCGGTTCCAGACTGCAGCGCCTATAACCGCACGGCCACTTCGGCCGGCAAACAAAGTAAGGTTTCAAGCTGTGCGAGAATCACTACTTTTACGACTGCCTTCATAGTCTCTGACAGTGTCTCCCGCAGCGGTAAATGAAACGCCTGGTATGCCTAACTACACAGACAACGTTCGAGAACTCAGGTGTCACCCAGGAATACGATACTGCCTGTGTTACTTCGAAAACGATGCGAAGTTCCTTTGGACATGCATGCATGTCGAAAGGAACGCCGACTACAGCCGTTATGATATACATTGGATATGTTTGCAACTGCGATTACAAACAACCATCAGCTGTAGAATGGAACGACGACAATGGAAATTTATGCCGGACCGGGACTCGAACCCGGTTCAAATGGCCCTGAGCACTATGGAACGTCACATCTGACGTCATCAGTCCCCTATAACTTAGAACTACTTAAACCTAACTAGCCTAAGGACACCACACACATCCATGCCCGAGGCAGGATTCGAACCTGCGACCGTAGCGGTCGCGCGGTTGCATACTGAAGCGCCTAGAACCGCTCGGCCACACCGGCCGGCTTGAACACGGATTTCCCGCTTATGGCGAGCTGTTCCCTTACAGTTTTGGTATCTTTACACGACTCCTTGCCAGACCTAAACTTCCATATATCGTCAAACATGTGTCGAAAACCTGTACTTGTACATCCATTATACTCGTAAACATTTATGTTCAGAGAAAAACAGAACACCTTAAACGAGTAGAGATAGGACATTCATATTCACAGGACACGTACATTAGTACGTTCTGCAGAAATGATTAGCATCTGACCCATGTTGGCCCAAGTGTGCAAGGTCAACATCAGTATCGTGGTGCAATGTCACCTACTGGTAAACTGTGCCTGCGGCTCTCGTTGCCGCCGTAAACCGATGGTAATGGATCAGTGTTGCGCCGGCCGCGGTGGTCTAGCGGTTCTGGCGCTGCAGTCCGGAACCGCGGGACTGCTACGGTCGCAGGTTCGAATCCTGCTTCGGGCATGGGTGTGTGTGATGTCCTTAGGTTAGTTAGGTTTAAGTAGTTCTAAGTTCTAGGGGACTTATGACCTAAGATGTTGAGTCCCATAGTGCTCAGAGCCATTTGAACCATTTTTGATCAGTGTTGCAAGAGCAGACGTGTAGGGTGCCTTGCAGACGTATGCGCGAACGGTATCGTCAAATCAGTGAGTTTGAGATGGCGCATTATTGGCATGAGAGAATGTGGTGCATCTATCCGGGAAATTGCTGCTCGTGTGGGACGAAGCGTTTCGGCAGTGCAACGGGTGTGTACAGAATGGTTCATGGAAGGCCTTACAACACGACGAGATATTCGAGAAGCTCGACATGTCATCCGAATGGCATTGCAGGACAGATCTGCGTCCTTCTCAGCTCTGGCGCAACAGTGGAAGAGTGTAACATATAGTACACTATCAGCGGTGACAGTTTGTCGCCGTTTACAACGGCATGGAATACTTGCGTGTCGCCTGCCTTTGACTTGCTAGAGGCCAATGATGTATGGAACGACGTCACTGGGTATAGGAATGGAATCAGACGGTATTTTCGAACGAATACAGGTTCTGTATGTTTGAAAATTATGGCAGCATTTTGGTTCACCACAGACAGGGGTAGCTGCACCTCAGTGACTGCCTTCGAATAAGAAATACAGCACCAACTCAAGGCTTTATGGTGTGGGGTGCTATCGGGTACAGCCACAATCACAGTTGGTGCGTGTCTAAGGCACTGTGACTAGTGTGACCTACGTGAATGACATACTGCCACCCGTAGCCCTGTCCTTCCTGCATAACACGACAAATGCCTTTTTCAGCAAGACAATGCCCGACCACATGTTGCTGCGCGAAGACGTCCTTCTTGGTGTCACAGGATGTCAGACTTTTGCCGTGGTTCGCCATATCACCAGACTTGTCGCCACCCAAAAATATGTGGGACATGGTGAAAGGACTGCGACCAAATGCCAACTACCACACATGAACTTTGGAACCTGGTGACTGCACCATCGATGGCTGTACCACAGTACACCATACGCGCCTTATACGCGTCGGTGCCATTACTTATGGAACAAGTTATCGGGGCCCATGTTGGACCCCGTGCCTACTAGGCAAAAAGGACGCATGTTAACCCGTGGTGAATGAAACGCTAATTATTTCTGCAGAAAATACCAATGTACATGTCCCGTGAATATGAACGTTACATCTCTAGTCAATCAAGGTGTCCTATTTGTTTTTCTGAAGATGATTGTATATTTCCGTACAGGGTAGACATTTTACTTGAAAAGTGACTTCATCTACATCTACGTGGTTACTCTGCTATTCACAATAAAGTACCTGGCAGAATGTTCAGTAAACCACCTTCAAGCTGTCGCTCTACCGTTTCACTCTCGAACGGCGCGCGGGAAAAATGAGCGTTTAAATTTTTCTGTTCGAGCCCTGATTTCTCTTATTTTATCGTGACGATAATTTCTCCGTATGAAGGTAGGTGCCAACAGAATAACTTCGCAATCGGAGGAGAAAACTGTTGATTCAAATTTCTTGAGAAGATCCCGTCACAACGAAAAGCGCCTTTGTTTTTTTATTATTGCCACTCCAATTCACGTATCATGTCTGTGGCACTCTGCCCCTATTTCGCGATAATACAAAACGAGCTGCCCTTCTTTGTGTGTTTTCGATGTCATCCATCAGTCCCACCTGATACGGATCCCACACCGCACAGCAGTACTCCAGAATAGTGCGGACGAGCGTGGTGTAAGCAGTTTCTTTAGTAGATCGGTTGCACCTTCTAATTGTTCTGCCAATGAATCGCAGTCTTTGGTTTGTTCTACCCACAATGCTATCTATGTGATCGTCCCAATTTAGGTTATTTGTGATTGTATTCCCTCAGTATTCAGTTGAATTTACAGCATTCAGATTTCTGTGCCTTTTATTATCATCATCATCATCATTATTGCCATTTTTCCCACCACACAGATATCTTATCCAAATCATTTTGCAGTTCGTCTTGCTCGGTGTCGGCGGATAAATACGTGTATGCGTATCCAACTTAGCATCGTATTCGCAGTAACAAAGACAGTGGAACATCGTATTTAACCGCCGACACTGGGCAAGCGACTTTCGTGAAATACGTCTATCCTGTACGGGAATATACATAGTGGGTGTACGAGTATAGGTTGCAGACGCATGGTTGGCGACATATGGATGTTTGCGTCCGGCTTTGAGTCGTGCTCGGATAGCCAAATGAAAAGACGTCCGTTAGCTACAAGCGGGAAATCTAGGTTCCAGTGGCGGTCCGGCACAATGTTTCATACTCTTCATTTCATTGTACACATTCGAAACTGCGAATACATGTGATTTATGTCCCTAAAAGCCTGGATTTTTTTATCTTACGGTCCCGTCTGCACCAGACGATATGGTACCTTGGGTTTATTCTGACGATTTGTTCGCATGATGTAAATATAAGACAGACAACTGCTACCACCGAATCTCTTCCGGTTTTTTCTGTAGGACACTGTGCTCTTACGCTAATGATGTCATCTGTAGGCTTCATTCATTCATCATAAGCCGAGAAGTCGTAAGCCTCAGTGACTATCGCATCTCAGCTCGGCGCTAACAGTCACAAACTTCCAGGAATCTGGACCGAGCGCCACACATACCGGCTGGAGGGCGGTGAGAGGGGAACGGTATCCATCAGCAGCCGTGACGGAGCGGAACGCGCTGGTGTGCGTGGGAACGGGCCCCCTCTCGCCTAGATAAGCTCACCGCTTCTTAAAGGCGTTGCAGATTGGCTTGACAACGGTGCCAGACTCTCTTTTACCGTTAGCGAACGTTCACCCGCTTTGCTCGACACTGGCAGAGGTAGAACCCTTCGTTTTGCGTTGTGAATATGCACTCTCTCACATCGCATTTTTCTGTGTGCACAATTGAGTTGCAGAGCCGAGGCACACAGCCACTTTTCGCCAGTAATGCTACAAGAACGTGCGTCAGCAGTAATAAGTACGTTAAAGCTGAAGTGGTGGCGTCTTAGACGTCTACTCGGGTGCGACTTTACCGGCTAGCTGACAGCTGCTGAACGCTTGGCGCCGTACACGGAGAAGCAAAGTGTGTCTTCTTCTCTCGTTAGATGACATCTACAAGTACACTAAGCAAGCCACTGTAGAATGCATAGAGGGGGCTTAGTGGTACCGTTATTTGTCAGTCCCCTTGCTCTTCCACTCACGAAAGCTGTGCGGAATATCAAGTGTTTGTAGCATCCAATGCTCCATAGCCACTAGTACCTTCTCGGTATTCGAAATGTAGGATCGAGGCGACGAAATCATTTCACAATAGTCCCTGCCATTCCTCAATTCGCATCAAGGACACCTGACAATATAAATAACTTGGAAGTAGATATCCTCGGTGTAGCAGAGCGGCTTAAGTAGCTTAATAGAGGTAAGGTCTCCGGTCCAGATTATATACCAAACCGGTTCCTTTCAGAGTATACTGATGCAATAGACCCATATTTAGCAATAATACACAACCTCTCGCTTGTGAAAGATTAATACCTAAAGACTTCACTAATACCGAAGGAAGGAAATAGCAGAAATGCGCTGAATTACAGATCTATAACTCTAACGTCGATTTGAAGTAGAATTTTGCACATAGTCTGTGTTCGAACGTTATGCGTTACACCCAGGAGCACGATTTATTGACAAACAGACAACACGGATTCAGAAAAAATCGTTCTCGTGAAACTTAACTAGCTCTTTATTCTCAAGAAATAACGAGTACTATCGACAGGGGACGTCAAATTGATTCCGTATTTTTAGATTTCCAGAAGGCTTTTGACACCAGTTCTCACAAGCGAATTCCAATCTGATTGTGTGCTTATGGAGTATCGTCTCAATTGTGCGACTGGATTCGTGATTCCTGCCAGAATGGCTACAGTTCGTAGTAACTGACGAAAAGGTTCGTAGTAACAGACCGAGAGTCATCGAGTAACATAGAAGTAATATGTGGTGTTTCCGAAGAAAGTGTTGCAGAACCTCCTCTATTCCTGATCTACATAAATGAATTAGGAGACAAACTGAGCACGCGTCTTAGATCGTTTGCTGATGATATTATTTACTGCCTTATAAAGTCATCAGATGATCAAAACAAATTTCAGAACGATTTAAGCAAGAGATCTATTCGGTGCGAAAAGTGGCTGTTGACTATAAATAACGAAAGGTATGAGGTCATCCACATGAATACTGAAAGTAATCCGCTAAATACCTTCGTATTATAGTTACGAATAACTTAAATGGGAACCATCACATAGATAATGTTGGGGGGAAAGCAGACCAAAGAACTGCCATTTATTGATTTATTGGCAGATCACTTAGAAAATGTAACAGGTCTACTAAAGAGCATGCTTACACTACGCTTGCCTGCCCTTATCTGGAGTACTGCTGAGCAGTGTGGTACCCGCATCAGATATAATAGACAGAAGACACTGAAAAAGTTCAAAAAAGGGCAGCTCGTTTTATAATATCACGAAGTAGGCGAGAATGAGATATGCGAATATGATACGCGAATTGGTGTGCCAATCATTAAAGCAAAGGCGATTTTCATTGTGGCAGGATCTTCTCATGAAATTTAGATCACCAGCTTTGTCTTCAGAGTGTGAAAATATTGTGTTGGCGCTCGCTGTTATTGGAAAGAATAATCATCGTAATAAAATAAGAGAAATCAGAGCTCGCACGAAAATATTTAAGCGTTTCTTTTTCCCGCGCTCTGTTCGAGAGTCGAACGGTAGAGAAATAGCTTGCAGATGGTTCGATGAATCCCCTCCCAGGCACTTAACTGTGAACTGCAGAGTAATCATTTAGATGTAAATATGGATGTACAATCTGTCTCGAAGGCTGCCTCACTGAATTTTGACAGTAACATACATCTCTCATGTAGTGAAAGCCGTCTGTTGGAATCATCTTTAATATTATGTATCGAATCGCGAGCTGCGAATTATTGACGCAGCTTAAAGACTGTCTATTGAATGCTCTTGTCTGCTAGGGGTCACGTATTTGGTTGCGTGATTAGAACTACTTATACCTAACCAACCTAAGGACATCGCACACATCCATGCCGTAGGCAGGATTCAAACCTGCGACTGTAGCAGCAGCGCGGTTCCGGACTGAAGCGCCTAGAACCGCTCGGTCATAACGGCCGGCAGTACCTACTTTCGTTCGAGCTATCTGCAGATATTCGTCGCTCTCCATTTTACTTTCTCACTCACTAAGAGTTGGTCCTTTTGCGATTGATCCCTCTAGCGGTTAGGTATTAAGCAATAGAAGGTGCTGTTTACTTCTGCATTGTGTGCGTTTTCTCTACCAGAAAAGATGTAGCTACACTTGTAGGTTGTGTTTGAATGACTGAAAGTCTTGTTGATAATTTTGCATTACTTAAACACGTGTTATAGATCCCTTGATACATTCCGTTGCAGCTATCAAAGTGGGTTTCCTACCTAATATTTCATCGTCAGTCGTCAGCTCACTTTGTTGTTCATACATGGGTCATAGTTTTGAACAAGAAGGGGAACATTTTCATGGTGTTAGTATGGGACTCGTAACAGCTGGACCTTTAGTTTAAGGTCTAACAGGTAGTAAGGTATTTCAATATATGTCCATTAACAACAGTTTAAAATAATTCGTCATTTGTCATCTCATGGACTGCAAAGAGGACCACTCACGAATTTAAGTTTAGTAGTTTCTTTGTGTAATGTTTTATTCACCTGATCATAATTACGATGACCCTGAATATCAGACAATAAGATTACTCACCAATGTTCAAATAGTTGCAATATATATATATATATATATATATATTGCAATTTTGTTTACCTAAACTGATCACAAGAAACTTAAATGCAATTATTTGTAAATCTGGCGTCACCTGACGTTTGTGAAACAGCGTTATCCGTTGTCGTGGCGTAATCCACACACTTTTATCATCCACACCCACCAATCAGCGCTCACTCTGAATTAAAAGTGACCCGTTGTGGAAATTTGCCCTTCTCCAGCGCTTGTTTTCTGATATCTACTCGACACGGGGACACCTTCACTTCGTCTTTCTCTAACATTCTGTAAAACTAACTATTGCATTTCATCAGTCCAAAAAATGGTTCAAATGGCTCTGAGCATTATGGGACTTAACATCTGAGGCCATCACTCCCCTAGACTTAGAACTACTTAAACCTAACTAACCTAAGGACATCACAAACATCCATGCCCGAGGCAGGATTCGAACCTGTGACCGTAGCAGCAGCGCGGTTCCGGACTCCATCGGTCCACTACCGCTCAGGGCACCTGATAGTTTTCTGTGTAGAACTAGCATTATTTAATTTAGTCGGAATCTGATATCGCTTAAGAACTTTCCTTCCTTAAGACGGAAGTGCCGGCCGCTGTGGCCGAGTGGTTCTAGGCGCTTCAGTGCGGAACCACTTTGCTGCTACGGTCGCAGATTCGAATCCTGACTCGGGCGTGGATGTGTGTGATGACCTTAGGTTAGTTAGGTTCAAGTAGTTCTAAGTCTAGGGGACTGGTGACCAGACTGAAGCGCCTAGAACCGCTCGGCCACTCAGGCCGGCAACGAAACTAAATTTGAAATAGAAAGCTGCTACACAAGGTGCACATATAGACCTCGACAACCGAAGCTTCATCGATGAATGCAAGACGATTCTGTACTTTTAGTGACTAATATGAGGAAAAGCTTTGTTACCCTGACGTACACATCGGTAAATACTCGTGAGCAAGTTCTTGCCGCTCTAGATTCAAATTGAGTATTGTCGTTTCGCTGGAATAAACGAGTATAGGCGAAAAATAAGTACTAAACAGTCAATGACCTAAGAAGCGGCAGTCCATAGAGCAAGCAAGTCAAGGAAATGCGAGTTTTGTGGTTTTCTTGATGTTCGTGGTTATTTCAGTCCTAAACTAGTATTGTGTATGAGTCAGACTTGACAATTTTTAAGTAGTTTTTGTAGTCATGTTGTGAGTTTGAAAAGACATGTGTAAAAAGTGTGCAGTTTATTATATCGAAAAGTACAACTTACTTCACCCGTCTGAGGTAATAGATATGATCAGAGTAATAAATATGCAGCTGGATGCCAAGATAGGTTGGTCAAATACTTCACCCATATCGATAAAGTCATCTTACTTTCCTCCCACACAAGATTGTTTGAAATCCTGTTTTGAGACGGATTGCTTCGTGCTGGCTGTCTCTCATGCCAAGACTCCAGCGATCCACCAGTACTTGATGCTCTGCTCTTGTGCCTGTCAAGAGAAAGCGGAAAAATACGAAACTATATTAGTACAAAATAATCCCTTTAGCATACTTGAAAAAGAAAAACTAGAAACAATAAAATAGAAAAAACGGAAAGAAAAAATTGAATGTCAATAAACAACGTATGCAAGCACTGTCGTGAAACTCGCACAGATCCTGCCATCTAAGTACATTCCGTACTGCACGTGAGATAAAAATTCCCAACACCAAATTCTGTGGTTGTAGGTGTGGTTGGGGTCTTCCGTCCGAAGACTGATATAATGCACCTCATCTCGCTAGTCTGTCTGTGCAAGCCTCTTCATCTCCACATGACCAGTCCAATGTACATCCACTTCACATGGTGTACTCTAGCATTGAGTCTCCTTCAAGAGCTTTTAATTATTCTCCAGACCAAAATCGCTTTGTTTCTGGACTGACCATTCCCCGGTGCTTATGGAAGTGTCCTACGTACCGGTTCCCTCTTGAAGTCAAATTGTGCCGTAAATTTCTTCTCTTCCCGATTCGAATCAGTACCTCTTCATTAGTTAACCGATCTTCTTCACAAACCTGCATCGTAAGTTCGCAGCACCCTGTTCTTCTTGTCTGTTCTGTTTTTCGTCGACGCTTAACTTTCACGCATTACAGCACTCAAAACAAATACATTAAAAAAAAGTGTTCATTATACGTGATTTTCAAAAAGAATATAATAATTCAAATCCCAAGGAAAGCTGGTGTTGGCAGATGTGAAAATTACCGAACTATCAGTTTAATAAGTCACGGCTGCAAAATACTAACGCGAATTCTTTACAGACGAATGGAAAAACTAGTAGAAGCCGACCTCGGGGAAGATCAGTTAGGATTCCGTAGAAATATTAGAACACGTGAGCCAATACTGACCCTACGACTTATCTTAGAAGCTAGATTAAGGAAAGGCAAACCTACGTTTCTAGCATTTGTAGACTTAGAGAAAGCTTTTGACAATGTTGATTGGAATACTCTCTTTCAAATTCTAAAGATGGCAGGTGTCAAATACAGGGAGCAAAAGGCTATTTACAATTTGTATAGAAACCAAATGGCGATTATAAGAGTCGAGGGGCATGAAAGGGAAGCAGTGGTTGGGCAGGGAGTGAGACAGGGTTGTAGCCTCTCCCGGTGTTATTCAATATGTATATCGAGCAAGCAGTGAAGGAAACAAAAGAAAAATTCGGAAGAGGTATTCAAATCCATGGAGAAGAAATAAAAACTTTGAGGTTCGCCGATGACGTTGTAATTCTGTCAGGACGGCAACGGACTTGGAAGAGCAGTTGAACGGAATGGATAGTGTCTTGAAAGGAGGATATAAGATGAACATCAACAAAAGCAAAACGAGGATAATGGAATGTAGTCGAATTAAGTCGGGCGCTGCTGAGGTTATTAGATTAGGAAATGAGGCACTTAAAGTAGTAAAGGAGTTTTGCTATTTGGGGAGCAAAATAACTGATGATCGACGAAGTAGACAGGATATAAAATATAGGCTGGCAATGGCAAGGAAAGAGTTTCTGAAGAAAAGAAATTTGTTAACAAAAAGTATAGATTTAAGTGTCAGGAACTCGTTTGTGAAAGTATTTGTATAGAGTGTAGCCATGTATGGAAGTGAAACATGGACGATAAATAGTTTGGACAAGAAGAGAATAGAAGCTTTCGAAATGTGGTGCTACAGAAGTATGTTGAAGATTAGATGGGTAGATCACATAACTAATGAGGAGGTATTGAATAGGATATGGAGAAGAGAAGTTTGTGGCACAACTTGACTAGAAGAAGGGATCGATTGGCAGGACATGTTCTGAGGCATCAAGTGATCACCAATTTAGAATTTGAGGGCAGCGTGGAGGGTAAAAATCGTAGAGGGAGACCAAGAGATGAATACACCAAGCAGATTCAGAAGGATGTAGGTTGCAGTAGGTACTGGAAGTTGAAGAAATTTGCACAAGATAGAGTAGCATGGAGAGCTGCATCAAACCAGTCTCAGGACTGAAGACAAGAACAACAACATGTCTCCCTCCATGATTTTTAACCTCCACGCTTCCCTCCAATGCTAAATTTGTGATCCCTTGGTGCCTCAGAACATGTCCTACCAACCGGTCCCTTCTTCTTGTCAAGTTGTGCCACAAACTCCTCTTCTCCCCAATTCTATTCAATACCTCCTCATTAGTTATGTGATCTACCCCTCTAATCTTCAGCATTCTTCTGTAGCACCACATTTCGAAAGCTTCTATTCTCTTCTTATCTCAACTATTTATCGTCCACGTTTCACTTCCATACATGGCTACACCCCATACAAATACTTTCAGAAACGACTTCCTAATTCTTAAATCAATATTCGATGTTAAGAAATTTCAAATTTCTCTTCTTCAGAAACGCTTTCCTTGCCATTGCCAGTCTACATTTTATATCCTCTCTACTTCGACCTTCATCAGTTATTTTGCTCCACAAATAGCAAAACTCCTTTACTACTTTAAGTGTCTCATTTCCTAATCTAATTCCCTCAGCATCGCCCGACTTAATTCGACTAAATTCCATTATCCTCGTTTTGCTTTTGTTGATGTTCATCTTATATTTTCCTTTCAAGACACTGTCCATTCTGTTCAACTGCTCTTCCAAGCCCTTTGCTGTCTCTGATAGAATTACAATGTCACCGGCGAACCTCAAAGTTTTTATTTCTTCTCCATGGACTTTAATACCTACTCCGAATTTTTCTTTTGTTTCCTTTACTGCTTGCTCAATATACAGATTGAATAACATCGGGGAGAGGCTACAACCCTGTCTCACCCCTTCCCAACCGCTGCTTCCCTTTCATGCCCCTCGACTCTTGTAACTGCCATCTGGTTTCTTAACAAATTGTAAATAACCTTTTGCTCCCTGTATTTTACCCCTGCCACCTTTAGAATTTGAAAGAGAGTGTTCCAGTCAACATTGTCAAAAGCTTTCTCTAAGTCTACAAATGCTAGAACTGTAGGTTTGCCTTTCCTTAATCTATTTTCTAAGATAAGTCGTAGGGTCAGTACTGCCTCACGTGTTCCAATATTTCTGCGGAATCCAAAATGATTTTCGCCGAGGTCGGATTCTACTAGTTTTTCCATTCGTCTGTAAAGAATTCGCGTTAGTATTTTGCAGCTGTGACTTATTAAACTGATAGTTCGGTAATTTTCACAACTGTCAACACCTGCTTTCTTTGGGATTGGAATTATTATATTCTTCTTGAAGTCTGAGGGTATTTCGCCTGTCTCATACATCTTGCTCACCATATGGTAGAGTTTTGTCAGGACTGACTCTCCCAAGGCCGTCAGTAGTTCCAATGGAATGTTGTCTACTCCCGGGGCCTTGTTTCGACTCAGGTCTTTCAGTGTTCTGTCAAACTCTTCACGCAGAATCGTATCTCCCATTTCATCTTCATCTACATCCTCTTCCATTTCCATAATATTGTCCTCAAGTACATCGCCCTTGTATAGACCCTCTGTATACTCCTTCCATCTTTCTGCTTTCCCCTCTTTGCTTAGAACTGGGTTTCCATCAACGCTCTTGATATTCATACAAGTGGCTCTCTTTTCTCCAAAGGTCTCTTTAATTTTCCTGTAGGCAGTATCTATCTTACCCCTAGTGAGATAAGCCTCTACATCCTTACATTTGTCCTCTAGCCATCCCTGCTTAGCCATTTTGCACTTCCTGTCGATCTCATTTTTGAGACGTTTGTATTCCTTTTTGCCTGCTCCATTTACTGCATTTTTATATTTTCTACTTTCATGAATTAAATTCAATATTTCTTCTGTTACCCAAGGATTTCTACTAGCCCTCGTCTTTTTACCTACTTGATCCTCTGCTGCCTTCACTACTTCATTCCTCAGAGCTACCCATTCCTCTTCTACTGTATTTCTTTCCCCCATTCCTGTCAATTGTTGCCTTACGCTCTCCCTGAAACTCTGTACAACCTCTGGTTTAGTCAGTTTATCCAGGCCCCATCTCTTTAAATTCCCACCTTTTTGCAGTTTCTTCAGTTTTAATCTAATGTTAATAACCAATAGATTGTGGTCAGAGTCCACATCTGCCCCTGGAAATGTCTTACAATTTAAAATCTGGTTCCTAAATCTCTGTCTTACCATTATGTAATCTATCTGATACCTTCTAGTATCTCCAGGATTCTTCCATGTATACAACAAAAAACAACATACGTGATTTTAAATTAGATGTTAAAATACCTCTCTTATTAAAAAAAACTCACGTATTACTTTCGCTGTCTCATTTAATACTTTAATTCCATTGGTTTCAAGTGACTGAATTCGAATACACTGCATTACCTTCGTTTTACTTTTGTTGATTTTGAGTAATCGGTCTTCTGATTGGCTAGATGCGGCCCGCCACAAATTCCTGTCTTGTGCAACCTCTTCATCTCAGAGCAGCACTTGCAACTTACGTCCTCAATTATTTCCTGGATGTATTCCAATCTCTGACTTCCTTTACAGTTTTTACCCTCTGCAGCTCCCTCTAGTAACATGGAAGTTATTTTATGATGTCCTGTCCTTTCTTCTTGGCAGTGTTTTCCATACAATCCCTTCCATGCCGATTCTCCGGAGAAACTCCACATCCCTTACCTTATCAGTCCACCTAATTTACAACATTCTTGAGTAGCATCAAATCTCAAATCATTCGATTCTCTTCTTTTGCTGTTTTCACACAGTCCGTAATTCACTACCATAAAATGCTGTGCTTTAAACGTACATTCTCAGAAATTTCTTCCTCAAATTAAGGCCTATGTTTGGCACTGATAGACTTCTGCTGCCTGGGTAACAGAATTCATTAATTTCATCTACTTGGTGATTACCAACCCTGATGTTAAGTTTCTCGCTATTCTTATTTCTGACATTTCTTATTACTTTCATTTTTCTTCGGTTTACCTTCAGTCGATATTCTGTACTCATTAGACTGTTCATTCCATTCAACAGATCATGTAATTCTTCTTCACTTCCATTCACGATAGCAATGTCACCAGCAAATCTTATCATTGATATTCTTTCACCCTGAATTTTAATCCCACTCTTGAACCATTCTTTTATTTCCGTCATTGTCTCTTCGATTTATGAATTGAACAATAGGGGCGAAAGGCTACATCCCTGTCTTACAACCCTTTTAATCCAAGCACTTCATTCTTGGTCTTTCAATCTTATTGTTCCCACTGGGTTCTCGTACATATTCTGTATTACCTGTCTTTCCCCATAGCTTACTACTGTTTTTCTCAGAATTTCGAACTTATTGCCCCATTTTACACTGTCGAACGCTTTTTCCAGTTCGACAAATCCTATTAACGTGTCTTGATTTGTTTTCAGTCTCAACGTCATAATTGTATCTCTGGTGCCTTAACCTTTCCTGAAGCCTAACTGATCGTCATCTAACACATCTCCATTTTTCTTTTCCATTCTTTTGTAGGTATATTATTCTAGTCAGCAACTAGGACATATGAGCTGTTAATCTTATTGTGCGATAATTCTCGAACTTTTCGGCTCTTTCAGTCCTCGAAATTGTGTGGATGAAGTTTCTCCGAAAGTCAGATAGTATATCGCCAGACTTATTCATTCAGCACACCTACCGGAATAGTAAGTTTTGTTGCCTCTTCCCTCAATGATTTTAGAAAACCCGATGGAATGTTATCTGTCCCTTCTTCCGTACCGGATCTTAAGTCTTCGAAAGGTCTTTTAAATTCTGATTCTACGACTGGATCCAATATCTCTTTTGTATCGACTCCCGTTTCTTCTTCTATCAGCCAAGCCGCCCCCTCATAGAGGCCTCCAATGTACTCTTTTTACCTCTCCACTCTCTCCTCTGCTCCCTCAACATCAGTGTACCTCCTTCTTTCACCTATCAACTAAAGTATTTCTTCTGTTACCCACGATTTCTTTGCAGTTACCTTGTTTACACCTGTGGTTTTCTTTACAACTTCTGTGACCGCTCTTTTTACAACATTCTTATTCAAGTGAACTGCCTACTGAGCTATTGCTTACTGCAGTGTCTATAGCCTCAGAGAACTTCAAGCGTATGTCTTCATTACTTAGTACTTCCATATCCCACTATTCTGAGCATTGTTTCTTCCTGACTAGTCTCTTAAACTTCGGCCAGCTCTCCATCACAACTAAATTGTGATCTGAGTCTGTATCTCTCCTTAGGTACCCCGTTCAATCGAGTATCTGATTTCGGAATTTCTGCTCGACCACGATGTAATCTAATTGAAATCTGCCTGTACCTCGCGGCCTTTTCCAAGCATTTCACCTCTTTTTATTCTTGAACAGAGTATTCGCTCTCTCGTTCCTAGCACCAAGCCCACATTCTTCAGTAACCTTTTCCTCTACTCCTTCCCCTACAACTGCATTCCAATCCTTCATGACTATTAGATTTTCTTCTCTCTCTACGTACTGAATTACACGTTCAATATCCTCACGTACTTTCTCTGTCACTTCATCTTCGGCTTGCGACGTCGACACGTATACCTGAACTTTGGTTGTCGATGTTGGTTTGCTGTCGATTCTGATGAGAATAATCCTGTCAATGAACTGCTCGCAGTAACTCACTCTCTGCCTTACCTTCTTATTCAAAAAGAATCCTACTCCTGTGATACCATTTTCATCTGCTATTGATTTTACCCTATACTCATCTGACCAGAAATCATTTGTCTTCTTTCCCTTTCACTTTACTGATCCCCGCTACATCTAGATTGTGATTTAGCATTTCCCTTTTAAGATTTTCTAGCTTCTCTACCAAGTTCAAACTTCTGACATACTACGCCCTCGACTCGCAGAACGTTATTAGTCTTTTTCTCATGGTCAACTCCCCCTTGGCAGTCCCGTCCAGGAGATCTGAATGGGCGACTAGTCCGCAATCTTTCGCCAGTCGAGTTGTCGTCATGACACTTCTTTTCAATTACAGGCCACATGTGCACTGGATACACATTACGTGTCTTTAATGTATCGGTTTCAGCTGCCTTTGCGCCCTCAAGCCGTTGGTCATTGCTCGTTCTTCCTCCTTGAAGAGCAGTTTTCCACACCACCTTTCTTACTAATTAAAAGTGTGTCTTCGGAACGGGACTCGAAACCGCGACATTTGGCTATCGCAGGCAAGTGTTTTACCCACTGAGCTCCCAGGCACCCGAGGACCCGTCCTCGCAGCTTTATTTCAGCCATCTCCTACTTGTCAAACTTCATAAAAGTTCTTCTGCAAAACTTACAGGAGCAGCAATTCTGGAAGACGGGATATTTCGGAGACATGACTTAGACACAGCCACAGCTTGGGGGATATTTCCAGAATGCTCTGATATGAAACTTCTTGGCACATTAAAGAGGTGTGCCGAACATGAACACTGGAACTTTGTCTATGGCGGGCAAGGGTTCTATCTCCGGAAAGGCTGTGGCTAAGCCATGCCCCCGGAATATCCTTTCTTATAGGAGTGCTAGTTTCGCAGAGAACTTCTGTGAAGCTATAACGAGGGATCATGAGTCGCGCTTGAGTAGCTCAGTCGGTAGTGCACTTGCCCTGTAAAGCAAAGGTCTATCTCCGGAAAGGCTGTGGCTAAGCCATGCCCCCGGAATATCCTTTCTTATAGGAGTGCTAGTTTCGCAGAGAACTTCTGTGAAGCTATAACGAGGGATCATGAGTCGCGCTTGAGTAGCTCAGTCGGTAGTGCACTTGCCCTGTAAAGCAAAGGTCCTGGGTTCGAGTCCCGATCCAACACAGTTTTAGCCTGTCAAGGAGTTTCACATCAGAGTCCTCTTCGGTGTAGAGCGAAAAATTCACTTTGCATCTTATAACCTCTTTTCAAGATATCATCCGTTCCTTTCAGCTTATTTCCAAAATTACGTTATCGGTGAACCTTAAAGCTTCCATCTCTTCTCCACAAATTTCATTTCCAAATTTATCTTTGGTTCCTTTACTGCTTGCTCACAATACCGACCAATTAACACTTGGGATGGGCTACAACGTACCCATCTGGGCCAGTAGTGAGCACACTGGACTCGTATTCGGGAGAACAACGGTTGAAATCTCCATATAACCAATCAAAAAGGATTCTGTGATTTCCTTAAATCGTATGGCGCAAAAACTTGGCTGGTTCGTGCAAACAGAGGAAAGTTTAATATTGTACTTACACTCTTATTTGTAAGTGTGAGGTTGGTATCTAAGAAACATGTAAGGCTTAAGCATCTAAATGTCGGCGCGGGGCAGCAGAATCATGTGAAAAATTTAATTTTGAATGGAAATATGAGTGGAAATATGTGGAGCTCACGCTATTTAATGCTTTAGCCATACTAACAGACACCACAAACAATTCGTCTGCGAGAAATAAATCCGTTTTCAATGAAATTTGCATACAACGGTTGACTGCAAAACTAAATGACTTATTTCAAAATGTTGACCCTGAATACTGCCAATCTTTAGTCTTGCAAACAGTCACTGTACCAGAACTGTTATTCTAACTACACAGCAAATGAACATAAAAATTAACACATCTGACTTTGCGATAAAACTCCTTGAAAATTTACGAGACAGCTCATTACTGAAATATTTTATTGGTATTAAACCTCAGAAATGATACTGATATTATTTTCACAAAAATACTCTGTCAGTCTCACTGCCTTTCAGTGGATATGAACTTTGACATTTATTAGATTAATTGCTCCACCTGCGCGTAATGAACGCTCGTCTGCTCTGCAACTTGCCGCAAATTTCGTCTGCCGTACTTGTAATGTGCAGTGCAAGGAGGTATCTTACCAGTTTTCCTAAAAATGCTTCTCAATACACAACTCGCAATGTGCAATGCGAGTGTGCAGAAACAGCCATGAAAGTAAAAATGAAAATGGGGAACCTATCGTAACGACTGATAAATGGTAGCAAAGACTTAACAATGCTTCCTTAAGCCATTACAACAATACATATTTTTGTAAAGTTCTCACACCTAAGCAAGCTAGTAAATATTCCTTAATAAATTTCTCGTGTACAATAGCCTTTCCTGACACTTGTTCCAACTATAAGACAAAATTATATGTTGCATTATAAAATTTCTGCAGTAAGCTTCAGCCATACGCTGTGTTCTAACACCAAGAAGCTACACAGTTACAAATGTAAAAAAACTGCATTACCTCAAAAGTTGGCTTTTGTCATTCTTCCATTAATATCATCTCATTTCCTCAATATCTTTTTAAATAGCGCTACCGCCATAACACGTCAGGCAGACTCCATCCTTTTCAAACAAAGTGCGTTGCCGGCTGTCCATCACACACTGCTACTCTCTGCCTTACTCTAACATCTCTGATCCCAAACACAACCAAACAAAGAATAAGTTTATATCGACACTACAGAAGTTTAGTACGTTTACCAAATTCGCAACTTCATTCACTTTTATGGCCAGAATTTCCTGAAAATCTTCGTGGCCAATAGGACAGCCCCCTTTAAAATGGCACAGCCGATTACCTTTCCCATCCTTTCGTAATCCGAGCTTATGCTCCGTTTCAAATGACCTCGTTGTCGCCGGAACGTTAAACTCTAGTCTTCCTTTTTTCCTCTGATACATCCTAATTCATTCCCTTCTGAATTACTGCATACCATGTTCCTCGACTCGGGTTTCTATAGAGGCGGTAGATCGAAACTACAGCTTACAATCGTAACTATCTCATACCTTTACTAAATCCAGTTATCGGTGACGAAAGCATTCTATTGCATCTCTCTTTTCCACCAATTACAACTAACAAAGCTCTGTCAATTAACTCAAAGAGTAATTCCCGTCGTGTCCTCGGAATGGTTTTGCTATGTGCGTCATAGCTTAAGCCATTTACTTACAGACCGCGAGGCCTAATGAGACTGATAGCTGGCGGAAAAGAAAAAAATAGTTTGTTGGCAGCTTTTCTCCGAGGGTACCCCCCCCCCCCCCCCCCCCGCTGCCGTTACAGAAAAGAGACACACTCTGCAAACTGGATTCTCGACGGAAAACTACGCCAGTGTGGATGATGCAAAGCGGCAGGCGCCAAGCCTTCTGTGGAAGATTCCGACCTCGATAACCAAGGACGACACTTCAGTCTTTGGTAGCGGATGTGCTGCGGTAAGACCAGTGCATCCAAGCGAAACTGAGAAACTGTGAAAGTGGACAGCAGCGAATTATAAAGCAGACTGAGTCTATTTATATCTCATGAAATGCCCGCAATAAGGAATGAGGCCAGTCGTTTTCATTGCGTGGCGTCAATGTCGGCTGGAACAGGGTCTGTGTTGTACGGAATCTCAACACCGATGTATTCGGACCTCCTGATGAGGGGAAAATATTTCTCATTTTTAGGACTGTCGTAAGGCGTAACAAATCTCTATAGAATGGTATCCGGTTCAACTGTACACAGAGCGAAATTTTAATAGGAGGAAGGAAGATCGCACTAGCAACATTAGAGGCGGAGCACAAGTTCGGAATGGCAACATATGAGAACAACATTGGTCGTGTAGTTTTCAAACGAACCACCCCGACGTTTGCCTCCAGCAGTCCTGAGTGACTGGACAAGGAGATGAACCGCCGCCCTCCAATCTGCGCCTCTAATGTCTTATGTACTATTGCGGCGCTTTGTTCTATTGTTATCAGACCATACTAACATATGTACTTATATCGATTCCAGCCTACCCAAGAAAACAATATGGGGATGATTACATCTAATAACATTGTATGTTCGTAAAACATATTTACACTTACCAGAATGAAATATTCACTCTGCAGCAGAAGGTGCGCTGATATGAAACTTCCTGGCAGATTAAAACTGTGTGCCGGGCCGAGAGTCGAACTCGGGACCTTTGCCTTTCGCGGATAAGTACTCAACCAACTGAGCTACCCAAGTACGACTCACGCCGTGGCGTCACAGCTTTACTACTGCCAGTACCTCGTCTCCTACCTTCCAAACTTCACAGAAGCTCTTCTTCGAACGTAGCACTCCTGGGAGGAAGGATATTGCGGAAACTTGGCTTTGCCACAGCCTGGGGGATGTTTCCAGAACGAAATTTTTACTCTGTAGCGGAGTATGCGCTGATATGAAACATCCTGGCAGATTAAAACTGTGTGCCGGACCGAGACTCGAACTCCGGGACCTTCGCCTTTCGCGGGAAGGTAGGAGAAGAGGTACTGGTGGAAGTTACATTTGCGAGGGAGGCGGGTGGGGGGAGCGTGAGTCGTGCGTGAGTAGCTCAGTTCATAGAGCACTTGCCTGCAAAAGGCGAAGGTCCCGAATTCGAGTCTCGGTCCGCCATACATTTTTAATCTGCCAGGAAGTTTTAGTTTACACTTACGTTCAGAGAAAACTACTCAGCATGAAAGCTAGCACGTCGAGAAGGGCACCATCTTTGCAGGAGAAACATGGCCTAGTAATAGTAAAGCTCACGAAAATAAAGTAACAATTAAGTGCAAGAGGGTGCGTCAGGTGCATATTGACAGGCTGAGTTAGAATAAACATGTAAAGGTGCACTGGAGGTTCGGATAGAAAACAAAGTTCCGGTAGTAAAACAAAGATGACAGAATAATATAAACACCTAGCTGTAGCCACTTCATTTCGTTTTTCCTAACGTCCTGCGCACGGCATCTCTGAAAGACCTCTCAGTCGCCAGCACGCCTGTGAAACTGGGAGACACCTCATTGTCTGTTGGCGATGACAACAGTACTTCTGTAAGTAATGTTATAAGTTTGATGTCGTCAGAGATACCAAGGAAAACTGAATTGTGCTGAATGGTCGATGTAGCTAGACTGTTGAGTTACGAAGCATTAAATTCGCTAATAGAGGATATCTGCATGTAACGTGTACGCAACTGCGAATAACCTAACATTATAAGCGCTGAGACACTATTGTTGCAATTGTAAATCTTGGCCGGCCGGAGTGGCCGAGCGGTTCTAGGCGCTACAGCCTGGAACCACGCGACCGCTACGGTCGCAGGTTCGAATCCTGCTTCGGGCATGGATGTGTGTGATGTCCTTAGGTTAGTTAGGTTTAAGTATTTCTAAGTTCTAGGGGACTGATGACCTCAGAAGTTGAGTCCCATAGTGCTCAGAGCCATTTGAACCATTTTTGCAAATCTTGACAAGTCCAAAAGAATAGCAAAGTAGTACCGATATGGCGCATTACTGCACGCTTCATTTAGAAACAGCAAGTGGTTGGACGTCATTTCTTTTCTTTATTATTCTTTAATCCCTCGTCACCTCAAGGGCGAGGGTAGAATGGGAACGTTACAAAGTGCTGCCTTTCAGCCACGGTCATTTGTTCTAACACGCGTAGTTTTAAAATGTTAAAATAGATGAAACATTTTAATTAATTATATTAACAAGAAACAACCACAACCGTATTGGTATACATTTATTAGTTCACGACCGGGTGCGTTCGAAAGAGGATCATCGAGTTAGGTTGCCAAAAGTCTTCATAAGAAATCTCCAAACAGTCGCGTTAGAGGTCTAGCTATCTCACGGAACTTTAAAAGCCCGCTCTGGAATATGACTTCATGAAATGACACGATATTTACGTTACGATACGATACTGCAATGCCCCTTATTGTTCAGAAGTACTATGCAATGTTCCTTCGGACAAGCATGCATGTCCCAAGGAACACACCATCGTACTTCTGAACAACACAGGTACTGCAACATAGTTGTAGGGCTCCTACTATCTCTACTTTCTCAGATCAACCTGTCTCTTGCAAGCGTTGGCGGAGTTGTATAAACGTTCTTGCACAAGGTAACTGCCACCCAGCGTAACGCTCAAAGTGGACATGCTGCGTCCCCATTCTCTTCTGTTACACAGTACATTCTATCTTTCAGACACTGAATACATCGTTGCGATGTGACGGAAGTTACTCTAAAGCAGAACAAACGACAAAAACACAACAAAAAAATCCAATGTCAAACTGTAAACAAGAAAGTGAGTAAAAAGGAAAAAAAATTCCTAAAGTTTCTGACATATTTTTGTACACCCTATATACACAAAGTGCTTCTCTGTGATGAAGAGATGGTGCCGGAGAGGAAATCCTAAAGTATCTGATATATTTTTGTACACCCTATATTTACAAAGTGTACTCTGCACGAAACTAGTCAGAAAACTGATAAGAGGAAGTATAAAGCGCATCACCTGGATCAGTGGGAAGATCAGATTTAAAGCGGTTGCTGAAATGAGTCCACTGTCAGCTTAATGGCAAAATTACATTACGAGGTTATGTACGCGTGTGTGCCTCTCTCTCTCTCTCTCTCTCTCTCTCTCTGTCTCTCTCTCTCTCTCTCTCTCCCTCTGTGTGTGTGTGTGTGTGTGTGTGTGTGTGTGTCCCTTTAATAGTTGACTGTTTCACTTTCAAGTAAAATGAAGACAAATCAAAGTTTAACGTACCGTCGACTTCCTCGTCATTACATTCGCAAAAGATGCTTAGATTCTGGATGGAAAAAAGACCTCTCTCTTCAAAGCAGTCTTCCCAGTATTTGCCATAATCATTTTACGGAACCCAAAGATAACCGATCGGAGCATGAACCTCGCTTCCTCCAAATGCGGCCCAAGTCTCCACTTTAAGAACAGAGTAAACATACGCTCACTTCTTGCAACACCCCTCTCGCTTTTTCCGTAAATTTGCAGGCCACCATCTCCTCGAGAAGTGTGAGAGCTTCAAGTTTATTCTTCGCTGTTCCCCCCTCGGAATTCTAGTGGTTCGCTCGTTATCCTCCACTAGGTCCTTCTCGCTACGGGATACCGGTTCCCATCAAGGGACCAACTGCATTCCTTGAACGCACTCCTGCCTCATTCCCTCCATTATCGTTAGAAAAATAGATGGTAACAACTTGACATCACTGAAGATTTTAAGTTTTCTGAACGACGGTTTACTTTTCAAAACGTGCCCCTATAACTGCCCCACCATTCCAACCAGAACATTACCTACTATGGCCGTAGCAGAGCATTAAGGTTAAATCGCAGGTCAGTCTCCCTATAAATGCCTCTACATGATATTCGTTCTAACCCTAAGTGAACCGAATATATAGATTTCGGACTAAGGAAAAAAGATGCAACACTACTGCGATAATTATATGGAGCTGTATACCCACTACGAATGAGGTTATTAGAGAGACTTGAATTGCTGAGGACTCTTCCTCTCTCTAGGATCAATATGACTGGAGCGACCGATAAATCTGCAATTACCTTAAAGAGGAGGTGCATGCTTGTAACAGGTTTACGAGGCCGGAAAGATAAAAAGTTTAAAAAGCGGAAGGCTGCCATTATAGCTTAGAGTGCATGCCACAATGAATTTTCACTGTACACTGGAGTTTGCAAAGATCTGAAACTTACTGGCAGATTAAAACTACGTGGCGGACCGGGCCTCGGAGATTCCGGGTTCGAGTCGCAGTCCGACACACAGTTCTAATCTGCCAGGAACTTCTGAGAGCTTTATTTTCACATAATATCCAGATCCATATTGCAAAGGCTCCATGCTGAATCTGATTGTCAAACAGGAAGTGCATCCGAGATTACCATTTAAAATAAGTCAAGTAAAGCGAGTCAACTTTTCTGTTCCTCAATACTAATCACCTACGGGGTACATATGAACTGTAAGCTGTAACATTTCGACTGTATGCGTAAAAAATTAGAAGAACATTGGGAAAAATAACTATCAAACATTCATAACTCGAACTGCATAAAGTAACAGTTGTATCGAGTTGCTCATACGACAATAACACTGGGTAATAGAAGAAGAGAAAGGAAACTTAAAAAAAATGGAAAGAAAGAAACTAAATTTCTCCCGAACAGGCCATGAAGGTCCAACGATATCGACCGGCCGTCGCTTCATCCTCAGCCCATAGGCGTCACTGAATGCGGATATGGAGGGGCAGGTGGTCAGCACACCGCTTTCCCGGCCGTATGTCAGTTTCCGAGACCGGAGAAAGGAAACCTCGTGTTCTGAAAAATAGGTTTTTCGAGATCAATCCTAGGAGACGGAGAACCAGAGATATTAGCTTAAGGCAGAAATAAACATTTGAAGAAAAAAAGTGTAAAATACATCGAAATAATGTGGAGAGGAAGACCAGCAAAAATTTATTTAAGAGAAATCTCCTTCACCACCGAGAAAGGAAGAAAAATTGGAGTTCTACGTGTTGAAAGCTAGGTGGACTGATAAGATATGCAATGAGGAGGTTTTGAGCAAAATCAGAGAGGAAAGGAATGTGTCGAAAACACTGGCAAGGAGAAGGAACAGGATTATAGGACATCTGTTAACGCATTAGGGTATGACTTCCATGGTACTAGAGGGAGCTGTAGAGGACAAAAACTGTAAAGGAAGACAGAGATTGGAATATATCCACGAAATAATTGAGGATGTAGGTTCCAAGCACAACAGTGAGATAAAGTGGTTGGCACAGGAGAGGAATTCGTGGCGGGCCGCATCAAACCAGTCATAAGACCGATGAAGTCTCGTACACAGCGCGGTCATCACCGAGGGGGAGGAGGAAATGGAATGGTCACAATCCAAACAACGTAAGTACCCCACAGGTGTAGAACTAGAGTGACAATAACCGTGAGATCGACTTCTAGAACGAAAAGGAAGTTGTGCACGGAACGCTTTTGTCATATATTGCTACTGGCTCGCATGACATAAATGTGTTTATGTACATTTCGTGAGGGAAGTAATGTCATTACTTATTTTAAATCCAAGATACGACTAGGAACGTAACACAAATGATGAAGTGTGATCGTATCAAAGGAATCCTATTTGTATTACAAGAATTCTCACGTACAACAAAATTTTGTGTACATAGAGATGTTGATCTCTGTCGTGGTTCGAAGGCTACATTAAACACATGGTTCTGCACAAAACAAGGAACACCAGTAAGAAATATAACTGTCCACAACTCACCCAATGCGAGTCCAACACGTTGGTCTTTCATCTTCTCTGCCACTAACCTTCTGTCAAAATTTAAAAGACAGCATAATGGAAGCAAGGCTAAAGAAAATCAAGACACTTTCATAGGATTTGTCGACCCGGAAAAAGCGTTCGACAATATAAAATGGTGCAAGCTGTTTGAGATTCTGAAAAATGTAGGGGTAAGATATAGGGAGAGACGGGTCACATACAATATGTACAACAACCAAGAGGGAATAATAAGAGTGGACGATCAAGAACGAAGTGCTCGTATTAAGAAGGGTGTAAGACAAGGCTGTAGCTTTTCGCCCCTACTCTTCAATCTGTACATCGAGGAAGCAATGATGGAAATAAGAGAAAGGTTCAGGAGTGGAATTAAAATACAAGGTGAAAGGATATCAATGATACGATTCGCTGATGACATTGCTATCCTGAGTGAAAGTGAAGAAGAATTAGATGATATGCTGAACGGAATGAACAGTCTAATGAGTACACAGTATGGTTTGAGAGTAAATCGGAGAAAGACGAAGGTAATGAGAAGTAGTAGAAATGAGAACAGCGAGAAACTTAACATCAGGATTGATGGTCACGAAGTCAATGAAGTTAAGGAATTCTGCTACCTAGGCAGTAAAATAACCAATGACGGACGGAGCAAGGAGGACATCAAAAGCAGACTCGCTGTGGCAAAAAAGGCATTTCTGGCCAAGAGAAGTCTACTAATATCAAATACCGGCCTTAATTTGAGGAAGAAATTTCTGAGGATGTACGTCTGGAGTACAGAATTGTATGGTAGTGAAACATGGACTGTGGGAAAACCGGAACAGAAGAGAATCGAAGCATTTGAGATGTGGTGCTATAGACGAATGTTGAAAATTAGGTGGACTGATAAGGTAAGGAATGAGGAGGTTCTACGCAGAATCGGAGAGGAAAGGAATATGTGGAAAACACTGATAAGGAGAAGGGACAGGATGATAGGACATCTGCTAAGACATGAGGGAATGACTTCCATGGTACTAGAGGGAGCTGTAGAGGGCAAAAACTATAGAGGAAGACAGAGATTGGAACACGTCAAGCAAATAATTGAGGACGTAGGTTGCAAGTGCTACTCTGAGATGAAGAGGTTAGCACAGGAAAGGAATTCGTGGTGGGCCGCATCAAACCAGTCAGTAGACTGATGACCAAAAAAAAAAAAGAAAATGGAGCAGTCGCAGTATAGGTGTCAAGGAGCTGTTCCCCTGGAAGAGGACCAATTCGCGCCCTGCCATTGGCATAATGAGGAAGATATCGAGATTTATCGTGCCACGAAACGCTCTGCCACTGTGCCAATGTCCAGTGCTGATGGTCACGTGCCAGATACAGTCATAGTTTCCGCTGTCGTGGTGTTAACATTGGCAGGTACGTGGGTCGTCGGCTGCGAAGGCCCACCGTTAGGAATGTTCAGCACACTGTGTGTTCACTTCTACTCTGGCCAGCATTAAAGTCTGATGTTAGTTTCGCCATAGTTAGCCACCTGTCCTATTTTACCAGTCTGCCCAGCCTACGACGTCCGACACATGTAATGAGGGATGGCTGACCATCTCCACGACGTCTGGAAGTGGTTTCATTTTGGTTTCGCCACGTGTCGAAGGCACTCACAACAGCATTCCTCGAACACCCGACAACTCTTGCAGTTTCTGAAATGCTCGTGCCGAGCTCCCGGGCCATCGCAATGTGCCGCGATCAAACTCAAAAAAGATCGCGCGCCTTCCCCATTTTACACACGGACAGCACGCTGAGTGATACTACATGGATCGAGCGTGTGTTTAACTAGCAGTCATTCCTCGAAAGATGTCGCTGCTATCGCCTGCACGGGTTTATGTCGCTATTAGCTCGGTGGCCATAGTGTTCTGGCTGACCACTGTAAATTCCTCATTACTAAGTGGCGGAAGTCCGGCTTCGTGACGACGGATCATTATAACCGTACATCTAGTAGCCGGCCACGTGTTCGCGGCTGCAGCCGCCAGAGTGTCGCAAGCGGGCGGGCGGCGCGTGGCGTGACGCTGTGAGTGAGGTGAGGTGAGGTGACGGCTGGCCACCGCCGCCCACGCCCGCTCAACGAGATGATTGGCGCGGGCCCTTTGTGGACTCGTTGCTCGCCCACCATTCGCACTCAATCATCCACTTGCGGCGCGCGGGCCCTCGCGTGCTGCGACATGTCACCGGCGAAGCGGCCCGTGATTTACTCCCGTCTGCTCGCTGCCCGGGCAAAGAGGGTTTCTCCCGATGAATACGGAGCATGGCGCTGTCAGATCTAGTTGTTGTTGTTGAGGTCTTCACTCCCACGCCCCTTTAAATTTTATGTTATTAGCCCACTCAGATTACCCTTCTCTTTTCTGATGAGGTGAAAGCTATGCGTGGTATAACCACATGTATTGACAGACACCAAATTAACTCTCCTGTCAGAAGAGCAAGTGAGTCCGGTCATGGCATCTAAAAACAAACTCAACGCTGACACGTGGGAGATAAAACGATATTGAAACGTCCTCTTAGAAAATTAATGAATCACTGTGCTGATAAACCTCTTACGTTATTTGATTTTCAAACAGCTGAGCAGAACTGAACGTACTCAGCCATTTCTCTCTTTACATATTCTGATCAACACTAAACTGACACACGATATTTTTAGCGCAACGCAGTCTGACTTTCAATAATCCTACAAAAGAATGGCCCAGACTAACAATAACCTATAGCTTTCATGAATAACTTACCTCACAAAAATCTTCGTTACTCGAACTACTGCAATACAGCGAGCGCCACTACTGCCAGCTAAATAAAAGATTCTAACTACTGAAGGTACTAACTACTGATAGGCATAGCTAGCAAATGAGAGATTTGGATAGAGAACAAACAATGTATCTACCTTAATAGTGTTCAAAAGTAATAATATATATATATAATAATATATATATCACTTCATGACATTCACTCTTACAAATTTACTCTTTCTGATGGACACACGTCCAGATCATCCACTCTCAAAACTCCGCCATCTCACTCCCCACATCCACCACTGCTGGTGGCTCACCTCCAACTGCCCAACACTGTAATAGCGAATATTCCAACAATGCCAACTAGCCACAGACTGCACACAGCACAGCCAGTGATTTTCATAGAGAGCGCTACGTGGCGTTACCAATAAAAAACCTAAACAGCCTACTTACAATATTTGACTTCGTCCCCTACGGTATCAATCGTTTGAATCCGCCAACAAAGAACTACGTATTGCACATATTTGAAAGTTCGATAAAAACTCTTCGTGATTCTGCTATATTAGTAACAACGTTATTGCGCCATTAGAACCTAAAATGTGCTGTGTACAACACACTGTGCAGTCGCATTAATGTGACCACGTCTTAAAAGCCTGAGGAACCACCTTTCGGAGTGCGGAGCGCTGTGACACGCGCAGGAAGAGAGTCAAGGAGGTTCTGCAAGATACCGACAGGAGTGTGGAGTCATGCCTTCTCCAATTCCGTGGCCAGCCGCTCTCGGTACCACGGCGCGAACTGTCCGATTTAGGTGACCCTACGGATTCTCGATTGGGCTTAAATCCGGAGAGGAGTATACGCAGCCCCGTGCTATTCGAACCACGCATGTTTACTGCGAGAGGTGTGGCAAGTTGGATTCTCCTCCTGTTGGATGCCATCGTGCCTAGGAAAAACAAATCGCACGTAGGGGTGGACATGGTTCCCAAGGATAGATGCAGACTTGTGGTGAGCCACTGTGCCTTCCAGAATGACGAGATTCTAACATTTTGCGTGGTGTCTGTATGTTCTAAGTCGTGTCTCCCTACCACTTTCGCGCAACGACGCTCTGAGCGTCTATTTTGGGGAATTGACTAAGTTGAACCTGGGACCTGTTGCTGGTAAGGAGACGCCAGACCACACATGACATGTAGAGTTCAGAAGAGTTCAGTGAGACTAGCGATGATATAATCAAATACTTAATGATTTAAGCGTCAGCTCCACTGCACTCCCTGTAAAAGAATCTTAATACTAACTAAATTTAGTGGAAGGGGTTCAAGGCTTTCCTATTTTTAGTTAGCTGGTAAAATAACGTCGAAGTTAAGTTTACCATTGGAATTTTTATTCTAGTCACAAAACATTGTTTATAAATTGCACTATTGATAAAAGGAAATATTTTAATAGAGGATGGTAAAAACCAACTACGTTCAACAAAAATGTGAACGAATATTCCCTGAATGGGTTTCCAAGTTGTACAATGGATAGAAGGATGACCTATGCTATATCATATCTATAATCTAGGTTTAAATTAAGTTTGATAAAAGAGAAAACTATCAAAATTGTCTACAGTGACCCTCAATTATCTTTAATTACTTATTTAACTTGTCGTAAATTACAGTGGCTGATGTGGCTTCTCAATAATTATATAACAGAAAAATCATCACGTTTCAGATTTTAACTTCAAGTAGCAAATGTGAATCCCATGAGGTTTAATTGACGATCGACACTAGTATTACGTAAAAAGGGGATGTAACAGATGAGAATTCTGCAGTTCTGAGTGAAGCCTTATGCGCTCTTATGTGGCATCGCGTGCGTTCATTACCTTGTCGGTGGTTAGGCAGCGTCAGGGAACGGCGGGCGGCACAGCTCCACACACCTCGCCGTCTCGGAAGCAACTCTCTCTAACCTCTCCTTACTACAATTTCCCGAAGTTGGTTTAAGAAAAAGATATCTAGCTGTGTTTTCAACTGACCAACCAGGGTCTCAATGTTAACCTTAAGCTCCACCTACAAAAATTCTATCCAATGAGAAACGTTATACTTTTCGTGGTGGGGCAATGTTTTTAATGTTTGCAACGTAACAGAGACGCCTATAGTCTCACGCTAAAACTTGCAGCTGGTGTGGCCCTTTCAGTGTTATCGTAAGATCTATACTGTTCTTCTGGAGGGCTCTATCTTTTAACATGGGGGGGGGGGGGGGTGCTCTTGGCGGTCGGCTGGCAATATGGGTGTCCGTCCCTTATCGTAGGGCCTTCTAGCTTACACGACTCTGCTTTCGGCTTCTGTTTTCGTTTCTCCCCTCGGAACTGTTTCACGGTGGAAAGGTATGACATGCATTTAGGCGTTCTTGTGTTAGTCTGTGGTATTCCATTTGCTCACTCGTTGATCGTATTACTTTGGTTAATTTAACGTCAGGATTTATTCGGAGCTATGTGACATACTGCCGGATTTGCTATCATGTCAGGGTTTTCATGGAAGGTGTTGGATTAGCGTGACACCTTACAAGATCACCCGGCGAATGCCACGAAAACATTTCTCAGACCTCAATGTTCCCTCCTCCGGCCTGGATTCTTGCTTCGATTGTTGCAGGTTGCTTGCTTTCCGACGTTTTACGCCGTACAGGACAACGGCTGTCTGTCCGATTGAGCGCAAAATGTGATTCAGTCCGAAAACGCTAACTGTCGCCACTCAGTGAACATACAGTTTCGGTATTGGCGTGTAAACTACAGCCTTCATCGCCGATGAACTGCAGTCAGCATGCGTGCATGGAACAGGCGCCTCCTGCCGAGACCCCTACACAGCAACGGTCGCTGAATGGTCACAGGGGAGACATTGTTGGTAGTCCCTTGGTTCATTTGGTCTGTCTGTTGCTAGAGTTGCACGTCTACTCACCCGTACTCGTATCCGCTGCCGTCGCTCATCTCTGTCATCTATGACCTTTGGTGTACCAGGTTCGCCTTGGCGCCGGTTTCGGATAGCGCCATCTTAGCGTGTACGGCAAGCTGAAAAAGAGAATAGGGGAGAGAAGGGTGTATAAGTATGTGATAAACCCCTTCCCTCGAAAACTTCTCTCGTTCCTACCTTCTCTGTGTTACCACAGACGACGTGTCACTGACCTCATTTGTACTAAGATTGCGCCGGCCAAAGTGGCCGTGCGGTTAAAGGCGCTGCAGTCTGGAACCGCAAGACCGCTACGGTCGCAGGTTCGAATCCTGCCTCGGGCATGGATGTTTGTGATGTCCTTAGGTTAGTTAGGTTTAACTAGTTCTAAGTTCTAGGGGACTAATGACCTCAGCAGTTGAGTCCCATAGTGCTCAGAGCCATTTGAACCATTTTGTACTAAGATTGCAGTACACGCGAGGTGCCTATTTGCTTCCACCGCCTTGAGTGGAATGCAAAGTTCTAATTAACGTTTATCTACCTGCAGTCTTCTATAGTTGTTTTCCCCGCGCAGTAAACAGCACACAGCTCGTAAATCCGTTATCTTGAGGCTGTAATAAACTCTTAGCGAGAAACTGATATTTTAGAAATAATTAAATTTCCAATTAATTTGTTTATACGTGATGCCACTCGCTTTTTATTAGCAGAACACGAGAAACGGCACAACTGCGTTCCATTGTATGAGTCACAAATGATCTCCAACCTTCTACCTTTAATAAAAAATGAACTGTGTATTTACCTACTTATTATCATTTTGTTTTCAATTATGTGTCCACATAGCAGAAATTGCTAATCAAGTCTTAAGTGACACAGACTGCAGCAGACAACACGTCTGTCCTCCGACGCTGCCGAATCTGCTCTCACATTCACAAACCATAGATTGCTAAAGTCTTAACTGACACAGACTATTGCAGACAATAAGTCTGTCCTCCGACAGTGCCGAACCAGCTCTGATCTTACAGCCACTTCGCCCGCCATCTAAGTTCGCAATCAGAAGATCACCGAAGTGCTTCGTCGGCCGTTTTGTTTAGCAGTTTATTATTATTCTGTTGGTTATTAATACTTGTGAAATAATGGAAATAAGTGTCCAAGGAATAGAAAAGCAACTGGAATCACTCAACAGGCCGGCCGCGGTGGTCTCGCGGTTAAGGCGATCAGTCCGGAACCGCGCGACTGCTACGGTCGCAGGTTCGAATCCTGCCTCGGGCATGGATGTGTGTGATGTCCTTAGGTTAGTTAGGTTTAAGTAGTTCTAAGTTCTATGGGACTGATGACCACAGATGTTAAGTCCCATAGTGCTCAGAGCCATTTGAACCATTTTTTTCACTCAACAGAGGAAAGTCCACTGGACCTGACGGGATACCAATTCGATTCTACACAGAGTACGCGAAAGAACTTGCCCCCCTTCTAACAGCCGTGTACCGCAAGTCTCTAGAGGAAACGGAAGGTTCCAAATGATTGGAAAAGAGCACAGGTAGTCCCAGTTTCAAGAAGGGTCGTCGAGCAGATGCGCAAAACTATAGACCTATATCTCTGACGCCGATCTGTTGTAGAATTTTAGAACATGTTTTTTGCTCGAGTATCATGTCGTTTTTGGAAACCCAGAATCTACTATGTAGGAATCGACATGGATTCCGGAAACAGCGATCGTGTGAGGCCAAACTCGCTTTATTTGTTCATGAGACCCAGAAAATATTAGATACAGGCTCCCAGGTAGATGCTATTTTTCTTGACTTCCGGAAGGCGTTCGATACAGTTCCGCACTGTCGCCTGATAAACAAAGTAAGAGCCTACGGAATATCAGACCAGATGTGTGGCTGGATTGAAGAGTTTTTAACAAACAGAACACAGCATGTTGTTATCAATGGAGAGACGTCCACAGACGTTAAGGTAACCTCTGGCGTGCCACAGGGGAGTGTTATGGGACAATTGCTTTTCACAACATATATAAATGACCTAGTAGATAGTGTCGGAAGTTCCATGCGGCTTTTCGCGGATGATTCTGTAGTATACAGAGAAGTTGCAGCATTAGAAAATTGTAGCGAAATTCAGGAAGATCTGCAGCGGATAGGCACTTGGTGCAGGGAGTGGCAACTGACCCTTAACATAGACAAATGTAATGTACTGCGAATACATAGAAAGAAGGATCCTTCATTGTATGATTATATGATAGCGGAACAAACACTGGTAGCAGTTACTTCTGTAAAATATCTGGGAGTATGCGTGCGGAACGATTTGAAGTGGAATGATCATATAAAATTAATTGTTGGTAAGGCGGGTACCAGGTTGAGATTCATTGGGAGAGTCCTTAGAAAATGTAGTCCATCAACAAAGGAGGTGGCTTACAAAACACTCGTTCGACCTATACTTGAGTATTGCTCATCAGTGTGGGATCCGTACCAGATCGGGTTGACGGAGGAGATAGAGAAGATCCAAAGAAGAGCGGCGCCTTTCGTCACAGGGTTATTTGGTAACCGTGATAGCGTTACGGAGATGTTTAGCAAACTCAAGTGGCAGACTCTGCAAGAGAGGCGCTCTGCATCGCGGTGTAGCTTGCTCGCCAGGTTTCGAGAGGGTGCGTTTCTGGATGAGGTATCGAATATATTGCTTCCCCCTACTTATAACCGAGTGGGGTGGCGCAGTGGTTAGCCACTGGACTCGCATTCGGGAGGACGACGGTTCAATCCCGCGTCCGGCCATCCTGATTTAGGTTTTCCGTGATTTCCCTAAATCACTCCAGGCAAATGCCGGGATGGTTCCTCTGAAAGGGCACGGCCGACTTCCTTCCCAATCCTTCCCTAATCCGATGAGACCGATGACCACGCTGTCTGGTCTCCTTCCCCAAACCAACCAACCAACCAACCCTACTTATACCTCCCGAGGAGATCACGAATGTAAAATTAGAGAGATTAGAGCACGCACGGAGGCTTTCAGGCAGTCGTTCTTCCCGCGAACCATACGCGACTGGAACAGGAAAGGGAGGTAATGACAGTGGCACGTAAAGTGCCCTCCGCCACACACCGTTGGGTGGCTTGCGGAGTATAAATGTAGATGTAGATGTATTGAGATATTCTTTAACTTGAAGTGCAAGTACATATGCTGCTTAGTTTGTCTAATATTAATAACAGAAGATTGTCATTTTGGCACGCAGCTTTCGAACGCAGCAGCCAATCGTGGAGAAGGATCACAATTTTGGCGGTCTTTCTCACGATACCTGTACCGAACAAACCATCTGTAGTCGGTACCTCATACCACATTACATCTTCCCACTGCTGCATTCTCACCTGCTCGAAGAAGAGCTTCTTCTACCTGAATATGATAGCTGTCAAGCCAGAAAAATTATACGTTCACGATATACTTTAACCACGGCGGCAAGCGAATAGTTTACAGACTTAGCCATTTTGGATATGCTTCCACCCTTGACCGGGAAGTCAATGATCATGACCTCTTGGACGCCCGGGTGAATCGCTCCCTTTCTGCGTTACAACGACTACAGTGTTTTCCGAGTACCACCGAGACGCTGTTTATCAGTAAGATTCAAATGGCTCTAAGCACTATGGGACTTAACATCTGAGGTCATCAGTCCCCTAGTCTTAGAACTACTTAAACCTAACTAAACTAAGGACAACACACACATCCATGCCCCAGGCAGCATTCGAACCTGCGACCGTAACAGCAGCGCGGTTCCGGACCGAAGCGCCTAGAACCGCTCTGCCACAGCGGCCGGCTACGCTGTTTATACTGCCCTCTTGTAGTGTTGCCACTTGCTGTCTGTGAGTGGCTGTTGCACGTTGACGTAGAACATAGGCGGTGGTCACTGGACCGTGTACTTGAACTATTGTCAAAGTGCTGGTGAAAGTATCTGCGGTGTGGACGTTCTGCATTCAAAGGGTCCGCTCATTCAGCCTCCTTATTTTCCTTGTCAGTAACCACATTTTGGCCGTGAACGAACCACTGTTACTTTCGTCAGACGATGCTGACATTATCGTTTCCGCTTCACTCCAATACAAGTAATGCTCTCAACTAGCGTAAACATGCGCAGGGTAAAGACGGAGTAGGGAGCAGCGGTCCTTTCTCCTTTTATGGTTCCCTAAAGATCGTACACCGTGCACTTCGCCTAGCTTTTTGGATCCCCTTACACCACTCGCACCCTCCATCAGCTTACAAAATTCCGCAGCCTACTCTTCCATTTTGAACTCCTCCGAATATTTTCCGTTACCCATAAACTCGACACTATCCACCTCCTACTTCCCTCACTGTCAACTGATCCTGGTATTCCGTTGCGCCTCTACCAGCACATTCCCCCAACACTGTACCTCCATGTCCTCTCCCAACGAAAGTTCAATCGCGTGGCCTTACCTGACCACGAAATCCACCCTGATGTATTACTGTTCCACAACGTCTTGGTGATTCCTATCAACCTCCTTTTTTCGGGGCTCCCTTCCCCTCCAATCCTCTCCACCCACTTCCTAAGTCTTGGTTCGAAACCGCATCCCTCTCCACTCTTCCCCCATCCTACCTCCAAATATATACCCACAGAAATCCGTTCCTATACTCTACCGTTAAATGCTACGTTACCGTGATAATCTTATCACTGGTAGTCTACATCTCCATATCTCGTCACCCATCTATTTACGTATTTGAATCAGTCAAACACATAGCCTTTGCATTTTATCGTACGCAACTGTCTATCTGTTTTTATACATTTGTGTGTGACATTCATTTTCGATTCATCAGTGTCTATATTTTATCACCAGATCAGCCTTTGATATTTTAACTTATGCAACTTTTACTGTACGAAACGTTTATTTTTGCCAACTATCATGTGCAGCATTTATATTACGTTTTTAAAATTTTGCTCTCATGTAGCAGCCCCCCCCCCACCCGTCCCCCACCGCCCCTGCCCATAAGGGGACAAGAGAGCAGAAGTGTTCCAGCAAAGTAAACCGCAAAGTAAACGATTAATTATTTATGATCGTTATTTCAGCATACATATTGTGTCTCTTGACTGTGGACCACCTCGCTGCGTCACACGCTATCGCAGTAGGAGTAGATCGCTCGGGGCGAGCTGTTGATGGTAGTAATGGCGCTTCACTGTTACGTATTTCGAGACCAGGACCCTCGCGTCGATCACCTGCACCTGGCTGTATAGCCGGCGTCCTAACCGTGGGAACGTGGCTCCCTAGCTGCTCGTTTTGTTCCGGCTTCGCTTCCTCGTCGGGAGTCTCGGGCGCCCCGCCTAACCACCGGACCGGAACAGTTATCCGGTGATTAATTATTCAGTGGCTCACCGACACGCGCAGCTGGAAGAAAATGAAGCCTTCTCCCGTCTGATAGGAACAGCTGCACCACTTACTCGCGGAAGCACACACCTAGTCCCTGCCTCCGCCACAAGAAACACACACACACACACACACACACACACACACAAGGCTGAAGGCAGTAATTGCGCGTCTAGTCGTTGGGACCGTTCTAATTGAAGCTCCGCGGCGGAGGACACGCCGAGATGTCCGGAGGGTGGTTAGTTAGGCCGGCGTTCCTAGTTAACACAGCCGTTACCGGGAAGAGCAGCCGCTTGTCACGTGGATGGTGCGGCCGCAGCTGCCGACAATGAGACAGCGACAAGTGGCTGCCTGCTGTGACAAGAGAGAGGTGGGCCTGCCACAAGACGGAGGTCAGAGTCTCACGGGTAGGCTAGAGGAACAAAAGGTTTTCACTTAGCACAGAAACGGGATGTACACTGTGTTCATAAATTGTCTTTGCGACTGGAAGACTTTAATACCTCCGAAACTACACTATATCTTAACAAAATAGTCTTATAACTCATAAAATTTTGTTTCCTCATTCATACACGTCAATGGATGCACCCATAGTGGCACGGATAATGTCTAGTCGGAACTCCATTTCTCACCACATACGATTCAGGATCTCTATGGTAACATGTTTGATCAGAGTTTTTAACTTTCAAAAATTTTTTTTAAGATTTTACTTTATTTACTAGCGATTTATCAAGAACATTAGCACATTTAACCACACTATGTGAGCGTGGAAGTAGTTGCCAGTGGGTAACTGATGGAAACAAATCAAATTTCTTTCAAAAATTGAAACTTTATTGCTAGAAGCCTTTTTCCTTTTTTTTAAAAAAAAACAGATTTAAAAACTATAATTAGAAGGCACCCTGTAAATATCAACTTACAATTTATTCAGAGGCAGAAATAACATTTTTTTAATTTTTTTTATTTACAGTATGCGCTTTTGGGCTGAGAACCTTGCCGCTCCCTTGTAACTCGGCTGTAGTCACGACCGCTCACAACAATCTCTGACAGACTACCATGGTGCAAATCCGCAACACACCAGATTACTTTAAACTAAAAATTTTTACAACTCACACAAACACATAAACTATGCACCCTGTAAGAGGGATGGAAATGGTACAAAACACTCGCATTAAAAATTATTTGCCACCGAAAGGGCAACTTGTTTTTAAAAGAACTCTTATGGGGGAGGGTGGCAACTTTACCTACTAAAATGACCATTCAAATAAAAACCCATGAAATGCAGTCTTACAAAAAATGTACAAACATGCTCTACATTACATATACAGGGTGAGTCACCTAACGTTACCGCTGGATATATTTCGTAAACCACATCAAATACTGACGAACCGATTCCACAGACCGAATGTGAGGAGAGGGGCTAGTGTAATTGGTTAATACAAACCATACAAAAATGCACGGAAGTATGTTTTTTAACACAAACCTACGTTTTTTTAAATGGAACCCCGTTAGTTTTGTTAGCACATCTGAACATATAAACAAATACGTAATCATTCCCGTTTTTTGCATTGTAAAATGTTAATTACATCCGGAGATATTGTAACCTAAAGTTGACGCTTGAGTACCACTCCTCCGCTGTTCGATCGTGTGTATCGGAGAGCACTGCAACATTTCATAAATTCGGCCTTTACGCCTTAAGCAATAAATTCGTTAACACCGAATCCGACAAACATGACAGAGGCAGCTATTATCGTATGGCAGACCGACAGACAGACAGACAGACAGACAGACACTAACTGCCTAAAAAATGCGGACGAGAGACAGACGAGCAAGCTGGGGACGAGAGACTGACCAATAACACAAGCAGAATTTAACAAGTAAATGAAACCACATATCACGAATCACTTTTTTAATAAACTGCGATGTCTGGCGAAGATCTGTCGCAGCACGCCCAAGACGCTCTCCCGAACCGTCCGCTGCCAGCCGCTTCAACGGACGCAGGAAGGCGCGCCGATCTCCCGTCTCATGGCGATGCAGCTCGCCCCGGCCAGACCGATGTCGTGGGTTGACTCCTGTTGCTCTCGTGTTGGCCGCGAAGCCACTATCCCTGGCTATACGGCGTGGCCCACTGGACTCACGTGGCAACCTCACATACGCCGACGCTCCAGGCGGACAAGTCATCCTGTGTTCCAGTGCGCGACCGACCAACCGATCGGTCCAACCCACAATGCCCATTTCCTGAGCAAACTCGAGCAGACTGGCGGCCTAACACATACTAGCACTTCGGACGGCAGGCAGACACTAATAACCGCCTCAACAATGCGGACGAGAGACAGACCCAGACTAACTTGGCTGACCAACTGACAAGACTCGCCCAGACTGACAGACTGACCCCTAACGAGCTCATAGCGCCCCTTAAATGCACGTGAACAGGCAACTTTTCCCCTTTCCCAGAGGGAGACACCAAAGCTGCGACTGCCACAGCGGCGCCACCGCCAGGAACGGAGGGCGACTGCTTTACACTACGCGCTGCGGCGCGCTCTTCCAAACAGCAAATTTTGCCACGGCTCAATGTTGAAAAGCATTGCGAATGCGTGCCTTCAAATCCTTTAGGTCTCTAACCGTGGTTCGGTACACCAGATCCTGTACCCCACAGGTAGGAATCTAGTGGTGTGAGACCAGGGGATCGTGGCGGCCTTCTAATTGGTCCATCTCGTCCAATCTATCTATCTGGAAGCTTTTCATCTAGAGACTGGCGAACATTTAGATACGAGGGGGATGACGACCCATCCTTTGGAATATGGCACCCTCCTTTAGGTGTTCCAATTGTGGCACAAACCAAGTCTTGTAACGTATCCATGTAAACACCACCGTGGACAGCAGACTCGATAAAAAGAATGAACCAATGATTCATTTGTGAATCTGTCTGCACCAAAGATTGACCTCGGGACTGTCTCTTTCTACACTCCTGGAAATGGAAAAAAGAACACATTGACACCGGTGTGTCAGACCCACCATACTTGCTCCGGACACTGCGAGAGGGCTGTACAAGCAATGATCACACGCACGGCACAGCGGACACACCAGGAACCGCGGTGTTGGCCGTCGAATGGCGCTAGCTGCGCAGCATTTGTGCACCGCCGCCGTCAGTGTCAGCCAGTTTGCCGTGGCATACGGAGCTCCATCGCAGTCTTTAACACTGGTAGCATGCCGCGACAGCGTGGACGTGAACCGTATGTGCAGTTGACGGACTTTGAGCGAGGGCGTATAGTGGGCATGCGGGAGGCCGGGTGGACGTAGCGCCGAATTGCTCAACACGTGGGGCGTGAGGTCTCCACAGTACATCGATGTTGTCGCCAGTGGTCGGCGGAAGGTGCACGTGCCCGTCGACCTGGGACCGGACCGCAGCGGCGCACGGATGCACGCCAAGACCGTAGGATCCTACGCAGTGCCGTAGGGGACCGCACCGCCACTTCCCAGCAAATTAGGGACACTGTTGCTCCTGGGGTATCGACGAGGACCATTCGCAACCGTCTCCATGAAGCTGGGCTACGGTCCCGCACACCGTTAGGCCGTCTTCCGCTCACGCCCCAACATCGTGCAGCCCGCCTCCAGTGGTGTCGCGACAGGCGTGAATGGAGGGACGAATGGAGACGTGTCGTCTTCAGCGATGAGAGTCGCTTCTGCCTTGGTGCCAATGATGGTCGTATGCGTGTTTGGCGCCGTGCAGGTGAGCGCCACAATCAGGACTGCATACGACTGAGGCACACAGGGCCAACACCCGGCATCATGGTGTGGGGAGCGATCTCCTACACTGGCCGTACACCACTGGTGATCGTCGAGGGGACACTGAATAGTGCACGGTACATCCAAACCGTCATCGAACCCATCGTTCTACCATTCCTAGACCGGCAAGGGAACTTGCTATTCCAACAGGACAATGCACGTCCGCATGTATCCCGTGCCACCCAACGTGCTCTAGAAGGTGTAAGTCAGCTACCCTGGCCAGCAAGGTCTTCGGATCTGTCCCCCATTGAGCATGTTTGGGACTGGATGAAGCGTCGTCTCACGCGGTCTGCACGTCCAGCACGAACGCTGGTCCAACTGAGGCGCCAGGTGGAAATGGCATGGCAAGCCGTTCCACAGGACTACATCCAGCATCTCTACGATCGTCTCCATGGGAGAATAGCAGCCTGCATTGCTGCGAAAGGTGGATATACACTGTACTAGTGCCGACATTGTGCATGCTCTGTTGCCTGTGTCTATGTGCCTGTGGTTCTGTCAGTGTGATCATGTGATGTATCTGACCCCAGGAATGTGTCAATAAAGTTTCCCCTTCCTGGGACAATGAATTCACGGTGTTCTTATTTCAATTTCCAGGAGTGTATTACATGTGTACCGTGAGGATGCTGTCCACCTCGTATACGAACGTTACGACGAATTAGTTAACCGGATGCTGTAGCTTTTCTATTTTCAAGTGTATGTATGTTGTGTAGAGTGAATGTGCACGAAACTAATTACTGAAAAATGTGATTGCTTAAGCCCTACATTGTGCAGTCGATTCAAGAGTGGCGTGTTGCTTGACGTCACAGTGGAATGTGTTCAACGTCTCAATAATAACAAGGAAATTAAACCAATAAAAATTACACATCATATAAAGTACTAAATTTTGTCTGAATAAATTACTCAAATTACTTTACTTAAAATGTCCACTGCTGATTTACGTAGCTAACTTGCGAAACGTAAGCTATCAGACATAATCGCTGATTAACTTCGTAATGACGTTCTTCTGTATTTATACTGTAATAATGTGACTATGGCCCTGAACTATTCTTGCACTTACCTCGGTAGAGTAAAAAGTCTCTCGAAAGTGGAGCATAGCGCCGCAGCAAAGCTAAATTAAAATGGTAAACTAAAATGATATTCAAAAGAACGTGTATTGTCAGGTGCAATGCGGACACAAGAAACATAGTATATCATAGAACAATTTTGGGTACTAATGTTCGACAAACGTTTTTTTTCTGAAACAATGTTGTAGCAAATGATAAGTTTGTATCTTGACTTTCAAGATAGTAAAGATGCGGACGCAGGAAACATAGTATGTCTTGCATGGGAATAATTTTGGGTACTAATGTTCGACAAATGATATTCCTGAAACAGTTTTATAGCAAAAATTACTTTGTAGCCTCACTTTCAATATCGTGAACATTATTGACTTTATACAAAAATTTTTCTTTACACAAAGATTAACCTACCCAGAATGATATCTCTTCTTTCACAAAAAACGTGTATGTGTGGGAGCAGAACATAGCTCCCTAGCTGTGAGCAATCCATGAGATATGTTTCAACCAAATTGCGGCATGACTATTAATTTTACAACAGAGTGCTAACTATGCGCAAGTACGCAAAGCTGCAAATAAACCTTAAATCAGTTCATCGCAAAACTCATTTGAAAATCCATAAATTCTCTCATCATTGGATTATTCAACCATTTCCAGCCAATCTATATTCAGAATTTAGTAGCTAAATTCCAGATAAAAATTTCCTGACCATTCAGTTCCACGTCTGCTTTCCAGGCTAATAATAATGCTCTCTCCGTGAATGCCCTCAGGCAGAGATGGTGTAACAACACAACCACAGATCGCGGTACAACATCGGTTGCCCTCAGATGTATGCATATTGATATATCAGAGTAAGAAGTTAATAATTCTCTAATGGCCAAGATGACAAGCACACCGCACAATACATGAAACGTTGCCTCATCGTAGAAACAAATCTTTTCCAAAAAGTCATTGTTTGTGTCAATATTGCTGACTGCAAACTGTTCGCGCTGAATTCTGTACGTAGGTTTCAATACCTGAAGCAGCTACATCTTGTAGGAATATAGCAGGAACCTCTTACACAAGACATTTTCCACTGTTGCTTGTCTCATTTCCAACTCTCTGGCAGCCGTACGCACCGATTTGCTCGGACTCCTTGCAAATGCCTGCCGTACCTTGCCCACGGTGGCGTCTGAAACAGATGGGCCACCTCCTGTTTTTTAGGGAGAACACTATCTGTTTGCCGGCCGGAGTGGCCGATCGGTTCTAGGCGCCACAGTCTAGAACCGCGCGACTGCTACGGTCGCAGGTTCGAATCCTGCCTCGGGCATGGATGTGTGTGATGTCCTTAGGTTAGTTAGGTTTAAGTTGTTCTAAGTTCTAGGGGACTGATGACCTCAGAAGTTAAGTCTCATAGTGCTCAGAGACATTTGAACCATTTTGAACTATCTGTTTCCATAAATGACGTACGCCTAGGCCGAATAGTTGGTCGGAACGGTCGTTGCCTTCCATACCGTGTTCGAAAATTCCGTTGCAGTTGGATATCAGACGTCGTTTGTACGAACCAGGCCATGCACTGAGCTTTCTCCTGTGGTGTCCACATTTTACCAGGTTTTCAAGTTCACTTTTGCATCAAAATTGCGTCACCTGGAATATAAGAAAAAACTTTATGAGTTTTTTTGAAAACCATTGTTAATGCCTAGTTGTTGTTGTTGTTGTGGTCTTCAGTACTGAGACTGGTTTGATGCAGCTCTCCATTCTACTCTATCCTGTGCAAGCTTCTTCATCTCCCAGTACCTACTGCAACCTACATCCTTCTGAATCGGCTTAGTGTATTCATCTCTTGGTCTCCCCCTACGATTTTTACCCTCCACGCTGCCCTCCAATACTAAATTGGTGATCCCTTGATGCCTCAGAACACGTCCTACCACCCGATCCCTTCTTCTGGTCAAGTTGTGGCACAAACTTCTCTTCTCCCCAATCCTATTCAACTTCGTCGTCTGCAGAACTAGTTGGCATATAAACTTGTACTACTGTAGTAGGTGTGGGCTTTGTATCCATCTTGGCCACAATAATTCGTTCACTACGCTGTTTGTAGTAGCTTACCCGCATTCCTATTTTCCTATTCATTATTAAACCTACTCCTGCATTACCCCTATTTGACTTTGTGTTTATAACCCTGTAGTCACCTGACCAGAAGTCTTGTTCCTCCTGCCACCGAACTTCACTAATTCCCACTATATCTAACTTTAACCTATCCATTTCCCTTTTTAAATTTTCTAACCTACCTGCCCGATTAAGGGATCTGACATTCCACGCTCCGATCCGTAGGACGCCAGTTTTCTTTCTTCTGATAACGACATCCTCTTGAGTAGTCCCCGCCCGGAGATCCGAATGGTGGACTATTTTACCTCCGGAATATTTTACCCAAGAGGACGCCATCATCATTTAATCATACAGTAAAGCTGCATGCCCTCGGGAAAAATTACGGCCTTAGTTTCCCCTTGCTTTCAGCCGTTCGCAGTACCAGCACAGCAAGGCCGTTTTGGTTATTGTTACAAGGCCAGATCAGTCAATCATCCAGACTATTGCCCTTGCAACTACTGAAAAGGCTGCTGCCCCTCTTCAGGAACCACACGTTTGTCTGGCCTATCAACAGATACCCCTCCGTTGTGGTTGTACCTACGGTACGGCTATCTGTATCGCTGAGACACGCAAGCCTCCCCACCAACGGCAAGGTCCATTGTTCGTGGGTGGGGGGGGGGGGGGGTAATGCCTAGTATAGTATTAAATTATCTTTACACCTTAAGACATCAATAAATTTAATGCCTAGTATAGTATTAAATTTACTGATGTCTTAAGGTGTAAAGATAATTTACAGGCACCCTGTACTTCAGCGAAGTGGCTCTCTTGTTCAGCAGAGGCGGCGGAGTGGTTAAGGCAATAGACCTGCGTTAAGTAGGGCGCCTCTTCGGATACTCATCCGACCATCTACGCTTAGCTCTTCTGTGGTGTCCCTAAATTCTGTGGTTTCTTTTAAATGGACTTGGCCGGTTTCCTTCCCCCCATCCTTCTCCAAATTCTACGCTACATGATCAGAAGTATCCGGACACCCCCAAGAACATACGTTTTTCATATCAGGTGTATTGTGCTGCCACTTACTGCCAGGTACTCCATACCAGCAACCTCAGTAGTCATTAGACATCGTGACAGAGCAGAAAGGAGCGCTCCGCGGAACTCATGGACTTCGAACGTGGTCAGGTGATTGGGTGTCACTTGTGTCATACGTCTGTAGGCGAGATTTCCACACTCCTAAACATCCCTAAGTCCACCGTTTCCGATGTTTAGTGAAGTGGAAACGTAAAGGGACACGTACAGCACATGTAAGTAGGCTGTTTATGTTTTCTTTATGTAAGTAGGCTGTTTATGTGACTTCTGAAATTTTCCCGGCGTATTTCTTCTTCTAATAATTTCCGGGTATGCAGCCGGATCCCGTCGACATTCTGCCACGATATTTCGGCCCAGAGACGTCCGGCCATCATCAGGTGAGTACACAACTACTGAAGAGCCCAGGTGCAGTCGCGGTATTTATGCCGAATCTCGCGCATGTGAAATGTACTGGCATCCTACAGCGCATGCGTCAGGTGTTGACATGCGCAGCATAGCCGAGTTGTACGTGCTGCCCTCGGTGGTGGAAATAAAGGTTCATCTAGTCATTGAGTATCGAATGACACTGTCGATTCCGCTGTGATTGTATAATTTTAATAACAGGATTCCAATTTTTATCCAGCTGAAAGCCGTTGTCACGATTTATAAGATTATTGGCAAGACGTATTTCCACTGATTCCTTGATTACGGAATCCCAAAAACCGGAAACCGGGGATAAAATTTTTGTTACATTGTATTCCATTGAATGTCCCAAGGAAATACAGTGCTCTGCTACTGCCGATTTTGACGGTTGCCCCAGACGGGTGTATCTTTCATGTTCTATACATCGTTCATGGACAGTTCTTGTCGTCTGGCCAATATATGCAGCGCCACATTCACAGGGAATTTTGTAGACGCCTGCCTTCTTCAGTTGTAAATCGTCTTTAACGGATCCAACCAGGGCCCGGTTCTTTGCTGGTGGACGAAAGATAACCTTGATTTTATTTTTCTTCAGTAATCGGCCTATTTTCGACGACACATTCCCGGCGTATGGAAGGAACGCAGTTGATTTAAAGTCATCATCTGCGTTCTCAGTGCGTTGCTTCTTGTTATGATAGTTGCGCATGGCCTTCCTTATTTGGCGAGAAGTGTAGCCATTCTCTTTGAAAACCTTCTCCAAGTGTTCTAATTCTGCGTGGAGGTTTTCATCATCCGATATTATATGCGCTCGATGTATTAAGGTACTGAGAACACCGGCTGTTTGTGCTGGGTGATGGCAGCTTGACGCCTGGAGATACAGATCTGTGTGAGTCGCTTTCCTGTACACAGAATGTCCTAATGACCCATCATTTTTACGGCGTACTAGCACGTCTAGAAATGGTAAAGTGCCCTCTTTTTCAATCTCCATCGTAAATTTGATGTTCTCATGTAATGAGTTTAAGTGATGAAGGAATTTCTCCAGTTCCTGTCTGCCATGAGGCCATACAGCAAAGGTATCATCTACGTACCGCCAGAAGACCGTAGGCTTTAAAACAGCAGACTCAAGTGCTTTCTCCTCAAAGTCCTCCATAAAGAGATTAGCTACCACAGGCGACAAAGGGCTCCCCATGGCGACGCCGTCTGTTTGTTCAAAGAATTCGTCATTGAATAAAAAGTACGTTGAGGAGAGTATATGTTCAAACAAGGCCGTCATTTCTGCACTGAATAAGTTACCAATAAGATGTAATGATTCCATTAAAGGCACTTTGGTAAAAAGTGAGACCACATCAAAGCTGACTAATAAATCCGAGCTGCTAAGCTTAACTTCCTTCAAGCGACTGACAAAATCCTCGGAATTACGTATATGGTGGCAACACTTACCCACATACGGCTTTAGTAACGAGGCCAGATATTTTGCTGTAGAATAGGTCGCAGCACCAATATTACTCACTATTAATCGTAGTGGGGCACCATCCTTGTGTATCTTCGGAAGACCGTAGAGTCTTGGTGGTACTGCATTGTGTGGTCTCAATCTCTTGATAACTTCTTTAGGTAGAGAACAGTCGTTCAAAAGGGTAGTCGTTTTCCTTGATATTCGGCTTGTTGGGTCCTTTTCAATTCTACGGTACGTAGAATCATTTAGCTGACAATATATCTTCTCGTTGTAGGCTTCTCTTGTCAGAAGAACTGTGGCGTTACCCTTATCCGCAGGCAGTACGACTGTGCTAGTATCTTCTCTCAGGCTGCGGAGAGCAGCTCTTTCAGCTGGCGAGATGTTACTCCGTTGTGGCGCACATTTCAACAACGTTCGGCAAGATTCACGTCGAATTTCGTCTGCAGAATCCACAGGGAGACGTCTGATGGCTTCCTCAATGGAACTGATGAAATCCGTTAAAGGCAGTGAGGCAGGTGTAGGAGCGAAGTTTAAACCTTTCGCAAGCACTGACATCGTCGCATCGTCAAAAGATTTCTCCGTGAGGTTCACCACGGATCGTCCAGAGATAGCTTCTTGCGGTTTTCGTGTTACGAGTTGGCTAAACTTCGCACTTTGTCTGTTCGTACTGTCCCTGTGAGCCCAGTCTGCCTTGGCCCAGGATACGCCGTCAATCCAGTCCCAACTAAGGGAAGAACATCTTGCTGAAATCTTCAGATGTAAATAATATAAATTCCTGGCGACAGCGTCTAACTCACGTCGCGTAAAACGGATTCGTTCTCTTACTAAAGCCAGACTCGCCTTGCGTTTTATATTGTTGGCAGCCACACTATTGATAAAATGAACTACTCTGGCGAAAGTTGGAATCAAGTTATTGTCTCTACATTTCAGTAAAAAATTTAGTGAACACAGCAACCTGGCTCTTTTCTCACGTAGAGACAATAACTTGATTCCAACTTTCGCCAGAGTAGTTCATTTCATCAATAGTGTGGCTGCCAACAATATAAAACGCAAGGCGAGTCTGGCTTTAGTAAGAGAACGAATCCGTTTTACGCGACGTGAGTTAGACGCTGGCGCCAGGAATTTGTATTATTTACATCTGAAGATTTCAGCAAGATGTTCTTCCCTTAGTTGGGACTGGATTGACGGCGTATCCTGGGCCAAGGCAGACTGGGCTCACAGGGACAGTACGAACAGACAAAGTGCGAAGTTTAGCCAACTCGTAACACGAAAACCGCAAGAAGCTATCTCTGGACGATCCGTGGTGAACCTCACGGAGAAATCTTTTGACGATGCGACGATGTCAGTGCTTGCGAAAGGTTTAAACTTCGCTCCTACACCTGCCTCACTGCCTTTAACGGATTTCATCAGTTCCATTGAGGAAGCCATTAGACGTCTCCCTGTGGATTCTGCAGACGAAATTCGACGTGAATCTTGCCGAACGTTGTTGAAATGTGCGCCACAACGGAGTAACATCTCGCCAGCTGAAAGAGCTGCTCTCCGCAGCCTGAGAGAAGATACTAACACAGTCGTACTGCCTGCGGATAAGGGTAACGCCACAGTTCTTCTGACAAGAGAAGCCTACAACGAGAAGATATATTGTCAGCTAAATGATTCTACGTACCGTAGAATTGAAAAGGACCCAACAAGCCGAATATCAAGGAAAACGACTACCCTTTTGTACGACTGTTCTCTACCTAAAGAAGTTATCAAGAGATTGAGACCACACAATGCAGTACCACCAAGACTCTACGGTCTTCCGAAGATACACAAGGATGGTGCCCCACTACGATTAATAGTGAGTAATATTGGTGCTGCGACCTATTCTACAGCAAAATATCTGGCCTCGTTACTAAAGCCGTATGTGGGTAAGTGTTGCCACCATATACGTAATTCCGAGGATTTTGTCAGTCGCTTGAAGGAAGTTAAGCTTAGCAGCTCGGATTTATTAGTCAGCTTTGATGTGGTCTCACTTTTTACCAAAGTGCCTTTAATGGAATCATTACATCTTATTGGTAACTTATTCAGTGCAGAAATGACGGCCTTGTTTGAACATATACTCTCCTCAACGTACTTTTTATTCAATGACGAATTCTTTGAACAAACAGACGGCGTCGCCATGGGGAGCCCTTTGTCGCCTGTGGTAGCTAATCTCTTTATGGAGGACTTTGAGGAGAAAGCACTTGAGTCTGCTGTTTTAAAGCCTACGGTCTTCTGGCGGTACGTAGATGATACCTTTGCTGTATGGCCTCATGGCAGACAGGAACTGGAGAAATTCCTTCATCACTTAAACTCATTACATGAGAACATCAAATTTACGATGGAGATTGAAAAAGAGGGCACTTTACCATTTCTAGACGTGCTAGTACGCCGTAAAAATGATGGGTCATTAGGACATTCTGTGTACAGGAAAGCGACTCACACAGATCTGTATCTCCAGGCGTCAAGCTGCCATCACCCAGCACAAACAGCCGGTGTTCTCAGTACCTTAATACATCGAGCGCATATAATATCGGATGATGAAAACCTCCACGCAGAATTAGAACACTTGGAGAAGGTTTTCAAAGAGAATGGCTACACTTCTCGCCAAATAAGGAAGGCCATGCGCAACTATCATAACAAGAAGCAACGCACTGAGAACGCAGATGATGACTTTAAATCAACTGCGTTCCTTCCATACGCCGGGAATGTGTCGTCGAAAATAGGCCGATTACTGAAGAAAAATAAAATCAAGGTTATCTTTCGTCCACCAGCAAAGAACCGGGCCCTGGTTGGATCCGTTAAAGACGATTTACAACTGAAGAAGGCAGGCGTCTACAAAATTCCCTGTGAATGTGGCGCTGCATATATTGGCCAGACGACAAGAACTGTCCATGAACGATGTATAGAACATGAAAGATACACCCGTCTGGGGCAACCGTCAAAATCGGCAGTAGCAGAGCACTGTATTTCCTTGGGACATTCAATGGAATACAATGTAACAAAAATTTTATCCCCGGTTTCCGGTTTTTGGGATTCCGTAATCAAGGAATCAGTGGAAATACGTCTTGCCAATAATCTTATAAATCGTGACAACGGCTTTCAGCTGGATAAAAATTGGAATCCTGTTATTAAAATTATACAATCACAGCGGAATCGACAGTGTCATTCGATACTCAATGACTAGATGAACCTTTATTTCCACCACCGAGGGCAGCACGTACAACTCGGCTATGCTGCGCATGTCAACACCTGACGCATGCGCTGTAGGATGCCAGTACATTTCACATGCGCGAGATTCGGCATAAATACCGCGACTGCACCTGGGCTCTTCAGTAGTTGTGTACTCACCTGATGATGGCCGGACGTCTCTGGGCCGAAATATCGTGGCAGAATGTCGACGGGATCCGGCTGCATACCCGGAAATTATTAGAAGTAGGCTGTTTATGTTTTCTTTATGTAAGTAGGCTGTTTAGGTTCCTATATTGGTAACGCCGCCACCACGTAGCGCTCTCTGTATGAAAATCACTGGCTGTGCTGTGTGCAGTCTGTGGCTAGTTTGCATTGTTGTCTGCCATTGTAGAGCGGCAGCTGGATGTGAACAGCGCGTAGCGTTGCGCAGTTGGAGGTGAGCCGCCAGCAGTGCTGGATGTGGGGAGAGAGATGGCGGAGTTTTGATAATTTGTAATACTTGATGTCAATTATGAATATTAAGGTAAATACATTGTTTGTTCTCTATTAATATCTTTCATTTGCTAACTATCCCTAACAGTAGTTAGTGCCTTCAGTAGTTTGAATCTTTTATTTAGCTGGCAGTAGTGGCGCTCGCTGTATTGCAGTAGTTCGAGTAACGAAGATTTTTGTGAGGTAAGTGATTTCTGAAAGGTATATTTTAATGTTACTCAGGGCCATTATTTTGCAGGGATTTTTGATAGTCAGATTGCGTTGCGCTAAAATTATTGTGTGTCAGGTTAAGCACAGTCTTGTACAATTGTTATAAGGAGACGTTTCATATATAAATTATGCAAAGGGGACGTTTCACACAGAAGCCTATAGGCCGACCTCGTCTGTTGACTGACAGAGGCCGCCGACAGTTGAAGAGGGTCGTAATGTGTAATAGGCAGACATCTATCCATACCATCACACAGGAATTCCAAGTTGCATCAGGATCCATTGCAAGTACTATGAGAGGTAGGCGGAAGGTGAGAAAACTTGTATTCCATGGTCCAGCGGCTGCTCATAAGCTACACATCATGCTGGTAAATGTCAAAAGACGCCTCACTTGGTGTAGGGAGCGTAAACATTGGACGATTGAACAGTGGAAAAACGTTGCGTGGAGTGGAGATTCACGGTACACGATGTGGCGATCCGATGGCGGGGTGTGGGTATGTGGAATGTCCGGTGAACATCTTCTGCCAGCGTGTGTAGTACCAACAGTAAAATTCGGTGGCGGTGGTGTTATGGTGTGGTCGTGTTTTTCATGGAGGGGGCCTGCACCCTTTGTTGTTTTGCGTGGCATTGATTTTTTAAGCACCATCTAGCTTTCCAATACTGATAAGCAATTTGGGGATGGCTATTGCATCTTTCAACACGATCGAGCATCTGTTCATAACGTACTGTCTGTGCCTATAGAACACCTTTGGGATGTTTTGGAACGCCGACTTCGTGCCAGGCCTGACTGAGCAACATCGATACCTCTCCTCAGTGCAGCACTCCGTGAAGAATGAGCTGCCATTCCCCAAGAAACCTTCCTGCACCTGACTGAAGGTATACCTGCGAGTGTGGAAGCTGTCATCAAGGATAAGGGTGCGCCAACACCATATTTAATTCCATCATTACAGATGGAGGGCGCCACGAACTTTAAAGTCATTTTCAGCCAGGTGTCCAGATACTTTTGATCACATACTGTATTTACACCAACATTCTGCTCCTACAGTGTGTGCCGGAGAGTACTTCTGGTGCCACAGCGTGCTACATTCGTGAAAGGTAAATGACTTATATCTACATCCACATCTATAACCTCGAAGCCAACTTACCCTGCGGGGCGTAGGGTACCTTTTCCACCAGTCGTGTCCTCTCTTTGTTGTTCAAATAGCCAACGGTCCTCGAGAAGAACAACTGTCGGTAGTCCTCCGTGTGAGCTCTAATCCCTCCAATTTAACTTCCAATGTCATTTTGCTACGTATACGAAGAAGAAAGCAATGTATAGGTTGGTTATAATTAAACCCTGCTACTTCAGCGAGGTAGACGTAAAACTATTTACTGAGTGGACATCTAGCTTTGTAGGAATGATGCTGAGATTCTGCGCTGCGGGGATTGCGTTGTTAGTAGTGTTAGTGTCGTGATTAATGTTTAGGCAACGGTACTATTACGGCGACATGGCGTTGAAATACAAGCACCAATGTGTATTACAGTTGCAGGCAGCATGGGTTTGGTCAAGGTGAGCAGGTCTTTACTTCTAAAGCTGTTTTATAAAATAAGAACAGTGGCGTTCCAATTCGTCATTAATATCGGCGAGTTACGCAGATAGTCCCTCTTCCGCATCCGAAGCGAAGAAAGCTATTCGGAAGTTCGAAGAAACTGGTGATTTGGGAATTGTTCCTGGGAGAGGCCAACGTCCAATTGAGCCAATGTTCAAGAAATTACTGTTGAAGAAATTACTGTTGCCATGGCTGAGAATCCTGGACGCAATGTGCGACCCCAGGCTGTGCACTAGCTGTGTCACGACGGCTGAACGTTCCATAGTCCACCGTTTGTAAACTTCAAAGGTTCAAATGGCTCTAAGCACTATGGGACTTAACATCTGGGTCATCAGTCCCCTAGACTTAGAACTACTTAAACCTAACTAACCAAAGGACGTCGCAAGCATCCATACCCGAGGCAGGATTCGAAACTGCGACCATAGCAGCAGTGCGGTTCCGGACATCACACACATCCATGCCCGAGACAGGATTCGAATCTGCGACCGCAGCGATCTCGCGGTTCCAGACTGAAGCGCCTAGAACCGATCGGCCACTCCAGCCGGTAACTAGACGGAAGTGTGGAGGATAAAAACCATAGGGGAAGACAGCGATTGGAATACACTGAGGTGACAAAAGTCATGGGATAGCGATGTCCACATATACAGGTGGCGATAGAATCGCAAACGCAAGGTATAAAAGGGCAGGCTTTGGTGGAGCTGTCATTTGTGCTCGGACAATTAAGGTGAAAAGGTTTCCAATGTGTTTATGGTCGCATGACGGGAATTAACAGACTTTGAAAGCGGAATAGTCCATTTCGGAAATCGTTAAGGAATTCAATGTTCCGCTATCCGCTATCCACAGTGCCAAGTTCCAGGCATTATCTCTTCCCTTAACGACTGAAGGCAGTAGCGTTTGGGTAGAGTCGTCAGTGTTAGAAGACAAGCAAAACTGCGTGAAATAACCGCAGAAATAAATATGGTGCGTATCCATCATGACAGTGAGGGGAAATTTGATGTTAATTGGCTTCGGCAACACGACCGACACGAGTGCCTTTAGAATGACATTTTCACTCTACAACGGAGTGTGTGCTGATATGAAACTTCCTAGCAGATTAAAACTGTGTGCCGGACCGAGACTCTAACTCGGGACCTTTGCCTTTCGCGGGCGAGTGCTCTACCTACTGGGCTACCCAAGCACTACTCACGCCCCGTCCCCACAGCTTTACTTCCGCCAGTACCTCGTCTCCTACCTTCCAAACTTCACAGAAGCTCTTCTGCGAACCTTGCAAGTAGAGCACTTGCCCGCGAAAGGCAAAGGTCCCGAGTTCGAGTCTCGGTCCGGCACACAGTTTTAATCTGCCAGGAAGTTTCACAAGTGCTAATAGCACGACAGATAAGTCCTGATTCCAGCTGGTAAGGAATGGTAGAGTTCGAATGTAGCACAGACAGCACTAAGCCATGGACCCAAGTTGTCAACAGGACACTACGCAAGCTGGTGGTGGCTGCCAAATGACGGATGATGTGTTTACATGGAATGGAACAGGGTCCTCCTCTGGTCCAACGGCACCGGTCATTGACTGCAAATGATTATCTTCGTCTACTTTGAGACCATTTGCAGCCAGTCTGGAGTTAATGTTTCCAAAGAACGATGGAATTTTTATGGACGACAATACGCCAAAGCTGGTCCCTGTTGGTTTGAAGAGCATTCTGGATAATTCGAACGTATGATTTCGCCATCCATATCACCCGATATGAATCCCATCGAACATTTATGGGACATAATCGAGATGTCAGGTCGTGTAGAAAACCCTGAAACCGCTACACTGTCGCAATTGTGGGCCGGGGGAGAGCCAGCATGCCTCACTGTTTCTACAGGGAACTTCCAACGACTTGCTGAGTCCATGCCACGCCGTGCTACTGCACTACGGCGGGAAAGGAAGGTTGGACACTATATTAGAGGGCATCCCTGACTTTTGTCACCTCATTCTAAATTCAACAGATACACTACTGGCCATTAAAATTGCTACACCACGAAGATGACTTGCTACAGACGCGAAATTTAGCCGACAGGAAGAAGATGCTGTGATATGCAAATGATTGGTTTTTCAGAGTATTCACGCAAGGTTGGCGCCAGTGGCGACACCTCCAACGTGCTGACATGAGGAAATTTTCCAACCAATTTCTCATACACAAACAGCAGTTGACCGGCGTTGTCTGGTGAAACGTTGTTGTGATGCCTCGTGTAAGGAGGAGAAATGCGTACCATCACGTTTCCGACTTTGATAAAGTTCGGATTGTAGCCTATCGTGATTGCTGTTTATCGTACCGCGACATTGCTGCTCCCGTTGGTCGAGATCCAGTGACTGTTATCAGAGTATGGAATCGGTGGGTGCAAGAGAGTAATACGGAACGCCGTGCTGGATCCCAACGGCATCGTATCACTAGCATGGCTGTAACGGATCGTGCAGCCACGTCTCGATCCCTGAGTCAACAGATGGGAACGTTTGCAAGACAACAACTATCTGCACGAACAGTTCGTCGACGTTTGCAGCAGCATGGACTATCAGCTCGGAGACCATGGCTGCGATTACCCTTGACGCTGCATCACAGACGGGAGCGCCTGCGATGGGGTACTCAACGACGAACCTGGGTGCACGAATGGCAAAACGTCATTTTTTCGGATGAATCCAGGTTCTGTTTACAGCATCATGATGGTCGCATACGTGTTTGGCGTCATCGCGGTGAACGCACATTGGAAGCGTGTATTCGTCGTCGTCATACTGTCGTATCACTCAGCGTGATGGTATGGGGAGCCATTGGTTACACGTCTCGGTCACCTGTTGTTCGCATTGACAGCACTTTGAACAGTGGACGTTACATTTCATATGTGTTACGACCCGTGGCTTTACCCTTCATTCGATCCCTGCGAAACCATACATTTCAGCAGGATAATGCACGACCGCATGTTGCAGGTCCTGTACGGGCCTTACTGGATACAGAAAATGTTTGACTGTTGCCCTGGCCTTCACATTCTCCAGATCTCTCACCAACTGAAAACGTCTCTTGATGAATTGTGGTATCGTGCTCAAGCTGCATGGGCAGCTGTACCTGTACACGTCATCCTATCTCTGTTTGACTCAATGCCCAGGCGTATCAAGGCTGTTATTACGGCCAGACGTGGTTGTTCTTGGTACTGATCTCTCAGGATCTATGCACCCAAATTGCGTGAAAATGTAATCACATGTTAGTTCTAGAATAATGTATTTGTCCAATGAATACCCGTTTATCATCTGCATTTCTTCTTGGTGTGGCAATTTTAATGGCCAGCAGTGTAATTGCCGTTGGAAGTAAGTGCCATTGTAACGTAGAGAGGTGAGCCAGGATAGCAATTCGTGGTGGGCTGAATGAAACTAATAAAAAAAACCTAAAGACCCGATTTTCGTTTTAGCGAATGAGAAACCATTTAAAAACAATACCACGACTAGTCGTGTATAGGCGTTTGAATTTGATCCAGATCAGTATTGGAAGCTAGAGCTCTACATGTTATGCCACACAAGTTGCTCCGGCTTCACTTTATCTCGCTTCTTTAAGATCAGGCAGTAATGAAAGAAATCGCCGGGAGGGATATCGGCAGCCGACACCTCTACTGCTGCAGCGGCATCCTACTTCGCTTCGTAATCGGCGTACTCAGCTGGCCACCTGCGCCTTACCCCGAAATCAAACAAGATTTTCCTTCATTATCCGACGTTACGGGGAAGGCCGGAGCACGTGTTGAGTGGCGCTGTTTCTCCCCTCATCTCCGTAGCTGTCGGAACGACCTGCGTTACGGTACTGTGTCGGGCAACACACGCGGCTCAGAAACTGGTTATTAAACGTACTCCATAATCGCGTCCCGGCGATCAGCCGGAGCGGTGCTGTACACACACGTGCACGCAACGCGCCGCTACCGCCGAGATTGCTACGCCCGTGCGGTGCCGCCGACCCTAATTCGGGTAATTATTGTTACGGCGGCGGCGCGGGACCCGTTATCTTTCCGAGGGTACGTAGCCATCGCGGAGTTGCATCCGCGTCTGGAGGACGGCTACTGTGCGAGGCAGCCGCCTGCTGGAGGGGGCTGCCCGTTCCAGTGGCGGCGACTCCAGCGTCTCCATTCCGGCCGAGGGCTTATTACATTAGGCTGCCGCCTCCGCCGTGTAGCTATTCCGTCCTTAACCGCACTCGTTACTGCGTCCGCCACGCACGCACGAACACGCGTGTACGCCTTTTTCGGAAGCGCGGGTTCGTGCTTACTGCGCGAGACGAATGCGCGATCGGTGCCCCGCCGTCTCGCACGGGAGGGAATTTCGGTGACCAGTGATGCGGTTACTGCGCTGCCCAAATATGTACTCTCTCCGCGTCTCCCCCTATTGTTCTAGGTCCGTAATGGTGGTCATTATTGACGCGTATACGCGCCTGCGACTCTCTCTCTCTCTCTCTGTCTCTCGCTGTAGTGCTGGTGGGAATGAGATCTGCGGACGCAGCACATCTCACTCGACACCTCCTCTTGGCCACCCGCCGCTGTGTTTCTTGCTTCGCCGTTTGGCCTTCGGCTGGGGCGGAGATTAAAACGGACCGCTGCGGTTTGGAGCGGGCGGAAATTTACACACTGCGCGCGGGAACGTGCCGACACCAGGACCCTGCTATTAAGTCGTAATGCTATGCTGCCGTTCGCACCCAGCCGCGCCAAAGAAAAAAGTGGACACAATTTCGCGTCTGCAGCTACTGCTAGTTAGATTTCCCTCCCCAAGAACAAAAAATAGGTAGGAAGAAAACGGATTTCAAATTACAAGGCCTTACAGCACATGTCTTGCAGTTTCGGGTGAACCCAACAGCATAAACAAATTGTTGTAAACCTGTAAGACTACTCTTGATGAGATTATTGCAGTTCCCGATTGCTTATATGTCTAATGTATACGATGTGGAGGTGCAACAACCTGGGTAATTCGAATTCAAAAATTATGGGTCTTACACTGTCTCACAAACTGATTATAGTCTACTGTGAAAAACCTATAGAAATCAATATGAGTTCTTTCATTCCTCTCCCTGTCGTTCAACTTGTCTAATACATGGTCTACTGTTTAAGGATTTGGCAAATGATATTTTCAAATTTGCCAAATCCGGAAACATTTCTCGTAGGCGACAGTGAACGGCGTGTATACACAACATAGTTGTAATTAAACTTTCCATATTTAACACGTTATAACACGGAAATTAATTGAAAGGCGCGAGCTCTATCTTCTTATCTCGTGTTTTCTACTGAAAATCTCGTGCTTGCACTCTTTTTAACTTTACTATTACAGAGATCGCCTAAACTTTATCTTTTTTTTTAATTGGTCCTGTGGGCAACAAATAACGTACTTGGTCTTTTTGCTGCCACTGCTTGATCTGCTGCATTCCATTATGTAACAAAAACATAAAAAACCTATTATTTATGCTGAGTGCAATGCATGTTCTGTATGGCATCTCCTGCTGTTGCGCCGCTGGGCCGGCCGAAGTGGCCGTGCGGTTCTAGGCGCTGCAGTCTGGAACCGCGAGACCGCTACGGTCGCAGGTTCGAATCCTGCCTCGGGCATGGATGTGTGTGCTGTCCTTAGGTTAGTTAGGTTTAATTAGTTCTAAGTTCTAGGGGACTAATGACCTCAGAAGTTGAGTCCCATAGTGCTCAGAGCCATTTGAACCATTTGCGCCGCTGGTGTGGCCGAGCGGTTCTAGGCGCTTCAGTCTGGAATCGCGCGACTGCTACGGTCGCAGGTTCGAATCCTGCCTCGGGCATGGATGTGTGTGCTGTCCTTAGGTTAGTTAGGTTTAAGTAGTTCTAAGTTCTAGTGGACTGATGACCATAGATGTTCAGTCCCATAGTGCTCAGAGCCATTTGAACCATTTGCGCCGCTGGTGTGGCCGAGCGGTTCTAGGCGCTTCAGTCTGGAATCGCGCGACTGCTACGGTCGCAGGTTCGAATCCTGCCTCGGGCATGGATGTGTGTGCTGTCCTTAGGTTAGTTAGGTTTAAGTAGTTCTAAGTTCTAGGGGACTGATGACCATAGATGTTCAGTCCCATAGTGCTGAGAGCCATCTGAACCATTTTTTTCCTGCTGTTGCTGCGCCTGCTGCTGCTTACTACAACTACATATAATTCAAGAGAAAGGGTTTGGTCAAATCTAAACTCGATAAATGATAATCCAAACAAGTAATTCCTTTTTTCAAAAACTATATTCTGAAAGCGATTCTTTCTCATTCAATTAACAAAACGCTAGAAGCTCTTGCTTCGTATGTAAATCTGCCTCCAGCAATATTACAAATTAATCAAACTCTTGAGACAGACTGAAATACTTCTCAATTAAATAAATAGTGAAACAATTCCCTGACAATTACAAAAGAAATCGATGACAAAAATCAATACTTAATCTATTTGCCTAGCAGTGGTTTACCTTAAGAATTCAACTCCTATCATTATCAAAATTACCGTCTGTGGCTACGCACATACACAAACCCTTTTATTTAAATTAATAAGCGCGCTGCAAATTATAAAAGATATCAACTAAATACCAAATCCTGTGTCGCTGCTGGCGGACACGGCAGTACGGCAGCTCGGTGACGACCCCTCGCCCAACACACGTGCGCACCACAGCAGGCGGGCTCCTACATTGGCTTCAAAACTGCCACTAATTAATCCGTGCGCTGCGAAGCGCGACAACAATATCTTAGATTCCAGAGCTTGTGTATGCGCGCTGAAGACAACCATTAAATCCTAAGAGAGTATTGCCAACTCTCATACTCACTATACGAGTACTAAATTTGATCGCATTAATGACAAGGACACGGGGAGGAGAAATAATGCAGACTCAATTCAATCGAGACACCTTTAATGTGCTGCTACGGTACGTCATACCATTACATACCGCAACCATTAGTGCTATAAATGGGCTCAGTATTGCGCCTACCAGTGTCCAGAAGGCTCTGAAAGCGCAGGACTGCATTCTGCACAGCAGAACGAAGCATTTCCGTAGGTATGCTGACTACCTCTCTTGATATGCTGCGCTTCAGATCAGCACATGTGTGAATGTTCTCTTGGTAAACCCTGCCTTTTAGGTGGCCCCACAACCAGAAATCACAAGGAGTGAGATCAAGTGATCGTGCCTGCCAAGCATTTGGAAATGATCGGCTGTTAATTCGATCTTTTCCAAAAGTGTTGAAGACAATCAGGTGAACTTCACGGGTGAAGTACTTTACTGCATTGGATCCTTACTTGGCTTGAATTTATCGCGAATCTCTTGCCCAACGTAACGTCCCGAGCGACTGCAAAAAAACGCAGGTGACGCTTGTATATAAGAAGGGTAGAAGGACGGACCCTCAAAATTTCAGACCAATATCCTTAACATCGGTTTGTTGCAGGATTCTCGAACATATTCTCAGTTCGAATATAATAAATTTCCTTGAGACAGAGAAGTTGCTGTCCATGTATCAGCACGGCTTTAGAAAGCATCGCTCCTGGGAAACGCAACTCGCCCTTTTTTCACATGATATCTTGCGAACATGGATGAAGGGTATCAGACGGATGCCTTATTCCTTGACTTCCGGAAAGCGTTTGACTCGGTGCCCCACTGCAAACTCAGGTACGAGCGTATGGGATTGGTTCCCAAATATGTGAGTGGCTCGAAGACTTCTTAAGTAATAGAACCCAGTACGTTGTCCTCGATGGTGAGTGTTCATCGGAGGTGAGGGTATCATCTGGAGTGCCCCAGGGAAGAGTGGTAGGTCCGCTGTTGTTTTCTATCTACTAAATGATCTTTTGGATAGGGTGGATAGCAATGTGCGGCTGTTTGCTGATGATGCTGTGGTGTACGGGAAGGTGTCGTCGTTGAGTGACTGTAGGAGGATACAAGATGACTTGGACAGCATTTGTGATTGGTGTAAAGAATGGCAGATAACTCTAAATATAGATAAATGTAAATTAATGCAGACGAATAGGAAAAAGAATCCCGTAATGTTTGAATACTCCATTAGTAGTGTAGCGCTTGACACAGTCACGTCGATTAAATATTTGGGCGTAACATTGCAGAGCGATATGAAGTGGGACAAGCATGTAATGGCAGTTATGGGGAAGGCGGATAGTCGTCTTCGGTTCATCGGTGGAATTTTGGGAAGATGTGGTTCATCTGCAAAGGAGACCGCTTATAAAACACTAATACAACCTATTCTGAGTACTGCTCGAGCGTTTGGGATCCCTATAAGGTCGGATTGAGGAAGGACATAAAAGCAATTCAGAGGCGGGCTGCTAGATTTGTTACTGGTAGGTTTGATCATCACGCGAGTGTTACGGAAATGCTTCAGGAACTCGGGTGTGAGTCTCTGGAGGAAAGGAGACGTTCTTTTCGTGAATCGCTACTGAGGATATTTAGAGAACCAGCATTTGAGGCTGACTGCAGTACAATTTTACTGCCGCCAACTTATATTTCGAGGAAAGACCACAAAGATAAGATAAAAGAGATTAGGGCTCGTACAGAGACATATAGGCAGTCATTTTTCCCCCGTTCTGTTTGGGAGAGGAACAGAGAGAGAAGACGCTAGTTGTGGTACGAGGGACCCTCCGCCACGCACCGTATGGTGCATTGCGGAGTATGTATGTAGATGTAGATGTAGAAGTGCGGTGGGGCCCCATATTGCATGAAAACTGTTGAGTGCAATGCGTCTCTCTCCAGTAGGACGGGTATGACATGCTGGCGAAGCATATTGCAGTAACGCTGGCTAGTCACACATCACGTCTTTGACCGTATAGTGCCAACCTGTTCAAAAAAGAATGGGTCAATTATAAACGTAGCCGTGAAGCCACACCATACGGTGACACGTTCACCATACAGAGCAACTTCATGGACAGCGACTGGAGGTGAAGATTCCGACACCCGGAAATTCTGTGTGTTCTCAGCCGTCAGAGAAGAATGAGCTTCGTCTGCCCATAGGATGGTCCAGGGCAACCTTCGTCAACTTCAATCCTTGCGAGGAAGAGGAGACCGAAGTCAAACACGTCGTTGTGCGTCCTGTGGTATAAGCTGCTGTACGGTAAGGGTCTTTTGTGGAGAGCATTTGAGAATGGTTCGAAGCACCTTCCGTACGGTGGATCACGTGATGCTCAACTGTCATGACACAACATGCGCACTGCTTGACGATCGGGAATTGCGCGCAGCGTTGTCTGCTGTAGCAACAGCAATCTTATGAACCGTGACAATGGCTACCAGCTAGATAATGCGTGGAACCCCGTCATTTCTAAGATCTGCTCCAGACTCCGATGGCCGCGGCAATTGACAACGCCGAAGACAGCTTATAACACTCCCGTCTGCTACTGTTATACCATAACCTCAAAACTGGAGGCAATTTGCAAAACAGAATTATTTTGTTACAGCAATTATAGTATAAAGTAACAGAGCAGTGTTACCCTCTGAGAGGAATTTTGTTATGTTGACCGTGTGAAATGAAATAAAAGTCACAATTACGTAAACATTTGAACAGTAAAAAAAAAAATTTTGCCTATCTGCACTGTTTAACGAATAAAGAAAACGGTCGCCAGCCTAACTAGGCAAGAGAATGATTAACATTCTCGTTCAAGAAAATAATTATTAGTAATTTTTGGTGGATAAACACAACCTATACTTTGTCACACGGGAGTGCAGTGAGCTCTGACACATACATTTGTTTACGTTAAGAATGAAGCTAGCAGTTAGAGCAGCAGAACTATTTGCAAAATTATAAGAGATACCAGAACACCCTATTACTTTCAGGCTTTAAAGAAATTATGGTTTTTTATAATTAGTGGTCTTCCCATTACTTGATACCCAGCATTAATACAATAGACAAACTGTGGATCTTGTTATATTATTAATATGCACTTCCTATATACAAGAGAGACATACACTTAACAAACATGAGTGTATAACGTTTCACAACTGCAGTTTTCCACTTTTACTACAGCGAAACACAATGTTGGCAAAATTTCAATAAACTGACTCACCTTTTTTTTTAATTTACTACAGATATCAAGGTGATCATTTGCTAAGCAAAACTTTAGAAGCCTCAGTGTTAAGAACTTTTAATTTTTCAGTTAGCAACAGCACTTTAATAAGCAGTTTTAATAGGAAAATTATTTTCAGCAAACAACATTTACTTTAACTCACTCTCGTGCCACATTAACTTTAACTTTCTTTTTACTAAATCCAAGAGGCATTAATTAGCATAACATTGGTCATAAATGTTCTTTCATTAGGGACACTCAGATATCACTTTAGCTCAAAAGGAGAGGAACCTGATAGGTGTTATGATGAGGAGAAAAATCAAGGTAGGTACATAAATTCAGATACAAATGACCTTATATTTGAGCACACTAACACATCCATTAAGCTGATCCTTCACTGTACATCATTGTAGTATTCCGATGTAATGATTGCGCAATGTGGTGGCAACTGCATGTTGTTAGGTGGACTCTGTCATTTCTTGGTGGCAACGATTGATACCAATCCCAGAATATTTCCAGCTATTTATCCATTCTTCCGAGGCATTGGAAAGCGGCAGACAAAGCCGCTCTCGGAACCAGCACAATATGCATCTTTTATATGGCAGTGCACAGACTCGTAGCTCGTCCCCGACTCGTAGCTCGTCCCCGACTGACTATCAGTTCCACCTTTTCCACCTAGGCCAACCAAAATTTGCGCGCGCTACACAGTTCCGTTCCCGAGGGGAACCACTACACCTTTTACATACAAATTAACTAAGAACCCTAAGTGAAGGTCAGCAGTTTACATAACAGCAAACAAACACATTAAATAAAACAAAACATTTACACATATTGACATCTCTAAAAAAAATTATTCACACAAAATTACAATTATATACAGTAAGTTTTGTTCCCTCCAAATGGGACAAAGAGTTTAAATGAAAGATATGCTACACAGCATAGAATCAAACTATGACATCAAAGTTTGTATAAAGAAAACAGTATACAATTTTATGTTATCGATTCAATCACACACATTTACAGAAGCACAGCAGTGTAACATTAAATAAAACAAAAGCAAAATAAATCAGTACAGCATTAGAGCTATAGTGTTACAAGCTGAGTTCTGCATTTCCACCAGCGAGGGCGCTGGCGGCGGGCGGTGTGGTTCGTCTGTCCATATGATTTTGACGCATGCGCGGAATACTCGCTGCACGCTATATATTGCGGAACGGAGGGCGTCTTTGGCTTGGCCTCACCCTTGACCGACACCACACCTGGACCCCTCATCTCCTGACCATCCAGCAGAAAGCCCATTCCCGCCTCCGCCTTCTGAAACTCCTGTCTGGCCGGACCTGGGGATTGCATCCTTCTACCATCCTCCACACCTACAAATCCCTCATCCGTCCTATCCTCTGTTATGCCAGCGTTGCCTGGATCTCCGCCCCCACTCGCTTTTACAAGGCCCTCCAAATCCTAGAACGCCATGCGCTCCGCCTTGCCTTCCGTATCCGCCTTCCTTCCCCCACACGGCTCCTGTATGAACTGATCCCCTTCCCCCCACCTCCTCCTGTTCCTCCAACCTCTCCGCATCCTTTACATTGTTCGCAGGCTTGATCCCCCCCACCCTCTGGTTTCCTCCTTCCTCTCCACCCCCCGCCCGTTGCCGCGCCTCTATCGCTGTATCCCTCCCTCTCTCCACCTCCACACCCTCCATCTCCTTCATCAGGGCAATTTCCAACGCCTCCCCCTCCCGGATGACGAACTTTGCCGTGACATCTACCCTTCCTTCCAACTATAACCTGGCCTTGTTCCCCCCCCCCTCCCCAGGGCCCCCTTTCCTCTTTCCTCCTTCTCCCAGAGCGGATTTCCCTCCGTCCCCCCTCCCCTGAGACCCTGCACCCCATACTTGCCTCTCTCCTTCCCACCCTACCTGGCCCTCTCCCGTGCGCCCCCTGCTCACCTCCCCCATCTCTTCCACTCCCTCCCTTCTTCAGGTCTCCCTCATCTCCTAGCGCCTGGCAGATCCTCTGTATTGCTCATCATCAGTGTGCCACGTCAGTGTTGTGTTTAGTGCTGTTACTCGTGTGCGTCAAGAGATGTGATTTTAATTGTGTCCTGCCTTGAGGTTCGCCGTCAGTGTTACGTTATGTGCTATGCCATCCGTCGCTACTTTTATGTTCCAGTCATACTGTGCCTTGTGTTCTTTTAACTGTCGCAGTGTGTGGCTTTTTATATGTGCTACTTTTAAACAGTTTTTTGTTATCTCCATTTTACAGTCACCCCGTTTTTTTTTTTTGTCTTCCATGCTGTTCCCCCTTTTTTATATCTATGTTCACCTTATTCTCTCCTTTGCTGTTTTTCAATGTCTTCTATTGTTTTGTTCTGTCTTTTGGCTGAAGAGCAGCGCCTATGTTGCTGCCAGCCCGCCCCGATGGGGAATTGAAACACAATAAAGGAAAAAAAAAAAAAAGCGTCTTCGTCAGTCTTCGATGGCTCACCTGAGGATGGCTGGCAGTTGTCCAGTCGAAATATCGTTGATGGAAGCTAGCGACGACCGGCTGCAAGCCCGAAATCTTTTTGAATAGAACTACTTCATCACGCTCCGCACAGCAGGAGAGAGGACCATTCCATAATCCTTTTAGCCGGCGATATTCCCGAGGAGCAGCTACAGAATTACTGTTGTTTTGATAGTAGAACTTCACCAATAACGCCCTGCTCCTTTTGCCCAAGCTCGTGCTGACACGTCAACAAATGCACTGCGATTGGTCAGGTGTGTGGGACTACGAATCACGATGACTGACCATGGCACCTGAAACTGGACGGTGGCGCTGTGACGAATGGAAATCATACGACCCATACTCTGGACATTAATGCTACCAAGTTCGGTACTCGTACGGTAGTTATTTTCCATGTTATAACGTGTTAAATGAGTTAAGTTTAATTATAACCACACCGTATTTCAAGAAATGAATGACACCTACGCTACACTGAATTTCATCGCCGAAGGACTATACTAACACAAACTAGAAAAACAAATATTACTGCCATACTATACAAAGTCAACACTCATCAGACACTGAGAAATCTTTTTAGAAGGCAGTCAAAATAATTTTTCAAAATAGGAAAGCAAATGTCATACAACATACCACAGTTCAGTGCCATACTGTAGTTTGAGTTACAACAAATACTTAACGCTTGATTAAGGTCAGTGTAACCCATTCAGCGGAGACAGACAGAATGAGAGCCAATACTACGTGTAAGAACAAAACGTTCTTGCCGATTATCTTTCCTGACGCCACACTCATCAACGTAATCTAAGGAATGGAGCTCGTGTCCTCCATCTGACTGCGAATCGTGTGAACTTTAGTTCTGTGTGTTATCGTATTTTGATGGTTTGCGTAGAGCACTTTCTATGGTTGAATTTGAGAACCAGCCCAGCATTTGTGTAAATGATCGTGAGAAACTGGCTGAAATCACATGTTGGCCAGTAAACTAGAGCACAGTCGACATAAAAGTTTTCTGGGTTTGGTACCGCGTCATAATGTAAAAACTACTGCTGCTGGGGAAAAACCAACGTTTCGGCCTCGATTGTAGCGGCCTTCGTCTGGCCCCGCAATCGTGGCCGAAACGTTGGTTTTTCCCCAGCAGCAGTAGTTTTTACATTATGACGCGGTACCAAACCCAGAAAACTTTTATGTCGACTGACTCTGGCCGCGGAAACCTACGCAATTATACAGGGTGTTACAAAAAGGTATGGCCAAACTTCCAGGAAACATTCCTCACACACAAATAAAGAAAAGATGTTATGTGGACATGTGTCCGGAAACGCTTAATTTCCATGTTAGAGCTCGTTTTAGTTTCGTCAGTATGTACTGTACTTCCTCGATTCACCGCCAGTTGGCCCAACTGAAGGAAGGTAATGTTGATTTCGGTACTTGTGTTGACATGCGACTCATTGCTCTACAGTACTAACATCAAGAACATCAGTACATGGCATCAACAGGTTAGGGTTCATCACGAACGTGGTTTTGCAGTCAGTGCAATGTTTGCAAATGCGGAGTTGGCAGATGCCCATTTGATGTATGGATTAGCACGGGGCAATAGCCGTGGCGCGGTACGTTTGTATCGAGACAGATTTCCAGAACGAAGGTGTCCCGACAGCAAGACGTTCGAAGCAATTGATCGGCGTCTTAGGGAGCACGGAACATTCCAGCCTATGACTCGCGACTGGGGAAGACCTAGAACGACGAGGACACCTGCAATCGGCGAGGAAATTCTTCGTGCAGTTGACGATAACCCTAATGTCAGCGTCAGAGAAGTTGCTGCTGTACAAGGTAACGTTGACCACGTCACTGTATGGAGAGTGCTACGGGAGAACCAGTTGTTTCCGTACCATGTACAGCGTGTGCAGGCACTATCAGCAGCTGATTGGCCTCCACGGGTACACTTCTGCGAATGGTTCATCCAACAATGTGTCAATCCTCATTTCGTACGCTTCTCAACAACAGATTCGGTGACCGATGGATTGGTAGAGGCGGAGCAATTCCATGGCCTCCATGCTCTCCTGACCTCAACCCTCTTGACTTTCATTTATGGGGCATTTGAAAGCTCTTGTCTTCGCAACCCCGGTACCAAATGTAAGAGACTCTTCGTGCTCGAATTATGGACGGCTGTGATACAATACGCCATTCTCCAGGGCTGCATCAGCGCATCATGGATTCCATGCGACGGAGGGTGGATGCATGTATCCTCGCTAACGGAGGACATTTTGAACATTTCCTGTAAGAAAGTGTTTGAAGTCACGCAGGTACGTTCTGTTGCTGTGTGTTTCCATTCCATGATTAATGTGATTTGAAGAGAAGTAATAAAATGAACTCTAACATGGAAAGTAAGCGTTTCCGGACACATGTCCACATAACATATTTTCTTTCTTTGTGTGTGAGGAATGTTTCCTGAAAGTTTGGCCGTACCTTTTTGTAACACCCTGTATTTGACCACATTTGTTAATCATCCGAGTGGATTCTATAGTGACCAGCTTCACTTCCCTCTGTTCATCTTTAACGAATTGCCTACTGTGCTACTTATTGTCGCACTTTATACTGTCTTAAAGAAATCAAAAGCATTTCATCATTCGTTATTGGTTCATCATCCCACTTCTTTTCAGATAGATTCTTCATAACGAAAACCAGCTGACTCCTCATCTTAACTGAATTGGGATTATGGTTTATATGTATTGCTGGATACGCCTTACAATCCAGTATCTAATTTCACTACTGCTACTATTACTACTAATACTAGTAGTAGTAGCAGTAGTTTTATTCATCTGTAGATCACTTTTACATATATACTGAACATGTCTTGGTATTACAATTTAAGAACAACAAAAATAATGTAATCAATACAGGGCTATTACAAATGATTGAAGCGATTTCATAAATTCACTGTAGCTCCATTCATTGACATATGGTCACGACACACTACAGATACGTAGAAAAACTCATAAAGTTTTGTTCGGCTGAAGCCGCACTTCAGGTTTCTGCCGCCAGAGCGCTCGAGAGCGCAGTGAGACAAAATGGCGACAGGAGCCGAGAAAGCGTATGTCGTGCTTGAAATTCACTCACATCAGTCAGTCATAACAGTGCAACGACACTTCAGGACGAAGTTCAACAAAGGTCCACCAACTGCTAACTCCATTCGGCGATGATATGCGCAGTTTAAAGCTTCCGGATGCCTCTGTACGGGGAAATCAACGGGTCGGCCTGCAGTGAGCGAAGAAACGGTTGATCGCGTGCGAGCAAGTTTCACGCGTAGCCCGCGGAAGTCGACGAATAAAGCAAGCAGGGAGCTAAACGTACCACAGCCGACGGTTTGGAAAATCTTACGGAAAAGGCTAAAGCAGAAGCCTTACCGTTTACAATTGCTAAAAGCCCTGACACCCGATGACAAAGTCAAACGCTTTGAATTTTCGGCGCGGTTGCGACAGCTCATGGAAGAGGATGCGTTCAGTGCGAAACTTGTTTTCAGTGATGAAGCAACATTTTTTCTTAATGGTGAAGTGAACAGACACAATGTGCGAGTCTGGGCGGTAGAGAATCCTCACGCATTCGTGCAGCAAATTCGCAATTCACCAAAAGTTGACGTGTTTTGTGCAATCTCACGGTTTAAAGTTTACGGCCCCTTTTTCTTCTACGAAAAAAACATCACAGAACACGTGTATCTGGACATGCTGGAAAATTGGCTCATGCCACAACTGGAGACCGACAGCGCCTACTTCATCTTTCAACAGGATGGTGCTCCACCGCACTTCCATCATGATGTTCGGCATTTCTTAAACAGGAGATTGGAAAACCGATGGATCGGTCGTGGTGGAGATCATGATCAGCAATTCATGTCATGGCCTCCACGCTCTCCCGACTTAACCCCATGCGATTTCTTTCTGTGGGGTTATGTGAAAGATTCAGTGTTTAAACCTCCTCTACCAAGAAACGTGCCAGAACTGCGAGCTCGCATCAACGATGCTTTCGAACTCATTGATGGGGACATGCTGCGCCGAGTGTGGGAGGAACTTGATTTCGGCTTGATGTCTGCGGAATCACTAAAGAGGCACATATCGAACATTTGTGAATGCCTAAAAAAACTTTTTGAGTTTTTGTATGTGTGTGCAAAGCATTGTGAAAATATCTCAAATAATAAAGTTATTGCAGAGCTGTGAAATCGCTTCAATCATTTGTAATAACCCTGTATATACTGGCATTTTCATACTTACAGGTCTACTTTGGCCAGGATTGGGCAGTAGTTTGCTGTGGCCTCGTATTAGGAACCATCCGGGCAATTACGTGGTATAGTTTAGGAACCTGGGAAACTTAAAATCAGGATGGCCGGGTGAAGACCCTCCCAACTACAAGGCCAGAATGTCTGAAAAGGTACTGCTTCATTCGGCCTATCCCTAGTGTACAATTCTGTTTTGCAAAGAAGTAATTTAATAATGTAAAAGGAAAATCTACACTGTTCATTCATGTCTCAGTCACTGTGCTCACTACTCGCACCACACGCACATTGTTTTTTAATGAAACACATACCTAAAGTTGTGAATGCTTGTTGCTCCGCAGGGTTTAGATGTTTGTTAGAGGACATCTTCTAAAAACTATCAGCTGCAACTGAAATGTTAACTGGCCATACCAGTATACGAGAGTATAACCCACCCTCAGTGACATATTATGCATCGCTGTATCAGTGATATGTATGTCACTTACAAATTCTTTATGAATTTCAGCTTGATGTAAATCTAGAAAGCAAGCGCTGTATGGATACCTAAAATGCAACTAAAGTCATATTTCTGTTAATATGACTGAATATGAAATCAATCCTATGCAAAGTACGCAGGTCATCACGTATGTGACTGCTGTCACTGCCTAAGATTTGAGGTCAAGAATTCCGCAAGCATGCAGAGCTCCGTCGCCTGGCTGTCTGAAAAGGTACTGCTTCATTCGGCCTATCCCTAGTGTACAATTCTGTTTCCTGAGACTAGTTTGAAGCAGCTCTCCATGCTACTCTATCCTGTGCAAGCTTCTTCATCTCCCTACTCTAACTAAATTACGCTAAGGACAACACACACACCCATGCCCGAGGGAGGACTCGATTCTCCGTGCCAACCGTGGCATGACGCCCTAGACCGCACGGCTACTCCGCGCGGCTATATCTGTTACAATGCAGACGATTTCGCAGATTTTTGTTACTTGGGTTGCCACGTAATCGTGACTCTATTAGTTTCACGGTCGAAAAAAAGCATTTCATAGGCATATGTTGGTCGAAACATTGTAGCTATTACCTTTGCAACCTCATTATGGGGGAAAACGATGAAGAACCCTTTGACTGTTCTATCGTAAAAGAGTTTGAAAAGGGAATTGCATTGCAAATCTAACGGTTCCATCTCCGTTCGTCCAGGGGTGCTTTCAACTTAAGTGGCGGACGACCTCAAGAGCAACTTAAAAACAGATACAAGATTGACAGTGTCCTAAAACCACTTAGAAAGTTATTCCTGAAATTCTTACAACGCCATATTGAATTCTCCAAAATTCCCTTTTCTTTAATACCTCTGGACTCAGGGAAACGGACAGTTTCGTAGTCAGAAAGTGCCCCTTTCACTCATCCATGTTCTTTTTAAACGCGTTCTCACCAAATCAGAAATAAGTTGTTTCTCACCTTGCAGTGTCTTATTGTTGTTATGTCCAGTCAAGTCCACTTGAAGTGAGAGGTCTTCAATCTGTTGTGGATGTTCCAATTTCCATTCCTGTTTACTTTTTTCCTTCTGAAATTCAGCAATACCGGGTATTAAACCGAAAAATCGTTCCAATCATGCCCCTTGTCTTAACCAACGTCTTTTGCAGTAATATACTCGTGTAACATCTCCGTGCTTTTCTTTCAGTTACATCAAAAACTGTTGCATCTGACTAGGCGAAGAAAGGAACATAAGAAAAACACTAACAACGACAGAATGGTTGGACATGTGTTAACAGAGCAGGGAGAGGTTGAACCACATCCAAGTACTAGTTGTGGACGTGGGATACAAGTGTTAATCTGAGTTGAAGAGATTATAATTTTTAGGAATCCTTGGCGGTACAGATCAAATATGTCTGAAGACAGAAAAAAAGAGAAGAGCCACCGTGTTATTACCGATTACAATCGTCTGACGTCAAAACAAACTGATTAGTGAAAAGAAGTGGGAGACGCAACTATGACTGTAATTAGCACGGATTATACTGTGCGAGATATAGAGCCAGGCGAAGATATGGATTAGGACAGCGACCAATTCAGAAGATATCAGATAGGACCGCGATTATTGCCGTCCTTTCAGGTGTCTGAATTCTTGTTTCCGTTCATCTGGACATTATTTGCACGACACGCCCAGTCGCCCTCTTCAGGCGCTGCGAGCTGTGTTTCTTAGGACAGTGAATACAATCATAAGACAGTTAGCAGCACTTGAAGCATATGACGGGATCAGTTGCAGAAATATCGTGCTGAAAAAAACTTGGCTGAGCACTCGAAAGTACAGCATCGTCATGTCAAGAAAACACGAGAGACGTCTACTTAATGGAAAGTGGGTGCTTGACTTTAGAAAACAGGCAAGAGCAAAGTTAGAATGTGTATCCTCAACTTCATGCATGGAAAAAGTCCAGAGCAGGCGTTTATCCGGCACTGAATGACAACTGGGTGATCATGATAGTAAAGATGATATTGATGATGGTTATAATGGCAATGATGATGATAAAGCTGCAGCATCTTCAATATTTTTGGTCTCTTATGTAAGTGAAGCTTTAAAAATTACATGTTCTTGTGCACCGCTTTAACTGCGATGTTTAGTATGCCGTTGTTCTTCCAGCTAATGGTCTGTTTAATAAAACTGAAGTTGTGACGAGACCCGAAACTCTTCCCACGGCACATTTACTCGTGTAAATCCGTTAGGTGCATTCGTGACTTAACTTTATCCGTTGCCAATCGATGTGAAGCTTAGATACTTATTAACATCAGTAACCTCTAATTTCATAACACGGCGAAAATTTAGAATAAATTGGCGAGACACTTAAAGCGTTGCGGACTATTAGCGAGCATGCTGGAGCAGTGGTGAGACAGTGGTGTCCGGGATGACGGCGGTTTGCATCTCCGTCCGGCCTTCAAGAATTGGGGTTTTTCGTGATTTTTTTAACATTATTCATGGCCATTTTCTTACAAAAACATGGCCGACTTCCTTCCCATCCTCCGTCAGTAGCGCCAGCCGCAGTGGTCTCGCGGTTCTAGGCACGCAGTCCGGAATCGCGCGACTGCTACGGTCGCAGGTTCGAATCCTGCCTCGGGCATGGATGTGTGTGATGTCCTTAGGTTAGTTAGGTTTAAGTAGTTCTAAGTTCTAGGGGACTGATGACCACAGCTGTTAAGTCCCATAGTGCTCAGCGCCATTTTTTGAACCTCCGTCAGTCTGAGCTTATGAATCACCTCTAAGGTAGTCGATGGATCTTATTCCTTCCTTCCTCCTACCTTTTTTTCATACATAGTAAATATAAATTAGGTTTGACGAAATCATGATTTACTGCTAAGTGCTGTAGATAAATTTTTTTATTGAATAATCAATTTCAACAACGGAGCATCATCAGGTCCATAGAAGCACTTAAACGTCATACTACACGATATACTCTCAACCACACCAGATAATAAAATATATGAATACATCACTGTGGTTACATAGCAATATAATTTACATTCTTAATCATAACGCGTGCCACACAGCGCATACATTCATTATGTATCAACAATCAGCATTAACGCTATGAACGGGGGCATTCTACTGGCATATGCAAGCTTGTCGACAGGGTATGTAGAATTCCTCCTATCATAGCATTAAGGCTGCCTATTGCTATAACATGATTGTGTGCACTGTCTGTTACATTTTGTGACAGATCAATTCATGCATTTTATTATCTGACGCCACTGATTTTTATGTGGGCTAGTACGATGTTTTAAATGTTTTATGACCCTCATGATGGTCCGTGACAGCAACTGGTTGCACAACAAAGACATTTTATCAGCAGCCCCTGGAAGTAAACCGTGACGTTCTTCAAATACGCACATCAAAAAAAGTTTAGCATCAACTCGGTTGCGAGAGCTCCGGAACCTGTACAGAAAATTGGAATAGAGATCAACATAAACATCATTTCCGCCCTTTTCATTCCTCATGAAAACCATACATTGCATGTTGCACCACCACACAGCGAGACCATCAGAGATGGTGTTTCTGATTGCTGTACTCACCGGTACCTCTAATACGTCCTCGTGCATTGAAGCATGCCTGTATTCGTTGTGGCATACTATCCACAAATTCATCAACGCACAGTTGGTCCAGATTGTCCCACTCCTCAACGGCGATTAGGCATGGATCCGTCAGAGTGGTTCGTGGAACACGGCGTCCATAAATAGCCCTTTTCGATCTATCAGAGGTAAGTTCGATAAGGTTCATATCTGGAGAAAATGCTGGCCACTCTAGTCGAGCGATGTCGTTATCCTGAAGGAAGTCATTCACAAGATGTACACGATGGGGGCGCGAAATGTCGTCCATGAAGACGAATGCCTCACCAATATGATGCCGATATGGTTGCACTATCGGTTGGAAGATGGCACTCATATCGTACAGCCGTTACGGCACCTTCCATGACCACCAGCGGCGTACGTCTGTCCCACATAAAGCCACCCCAAAACAGCAGGGAACCTCCAACTTGCTGCACTCGCTGGACAGTGTGTCTATCGCGTTCAGCCTGACCGGGTTGCCTGCAAATACGTCTCCAACGATTGTCTGGTTGAAGGCATATGCGACACTCATTGCTGAAGAGAAAGTGATGCCAATCCTGAGCGGTCCATTCGGCATGTTGTTGGGTCCATCTGTACCGCGCTGCATGGTATCGTGGTTGCAAAGATGGTCCTCGCCTTGGACGTTGGGAATGAAGTTGCGCATCATGCAGCCTATTGCGCACAGTTTGAGTAGTAGCACGACGTCCTATAGCTGCACGAAAAGAATTATTCAACGTGGTGGCGTTGCTGTCAGTGTTGCTCCGAGCCGTAATCCGTAGGTAGCGGTCATGCACTGAAGTAGCAGCCCTTGGGCGGCCTGAGCGAGACATGTCTTCGACAGTTCCTGTCTCTCTATATCTCCACCACGTCCGATAAACATCGGTTTCGTACACTCCGAGATGCCTGGACACTTCCCTTCCCTTCCCTTCCTGGTACAAAGTAACAATGCAGACGCGATCGTACCGTGGTATTGACCGTCTAGGCATGGTTGAACTACAGACAACACGAGCCGTGTACCTCCTTCCTGGTAGAATGACTGGTACTGATCGGCTGTCGAACCCCGTCCGTCTAACAAGGGCTGCTCATGCGTGGTTGTTTACATCTTTGGGCGGTTTTAGTGACATCCCTGAACAGTTAAAGGGACTGTGGCTGTGATACAACGTCCACAGTTTACGTCTATCTTCAGGAGCTCTGGGAACAGGTGTGATGCAAAACTGTTTTTGGTGTGTATGTTTACGAGCTGTGAGGCCCTAACTTCTGAAAATAGAAGTTACTTCAACTGCTTATTCTTGTGCAGTATCGCTTCCACGTGTAATACACTACTGGCAATTAAAATTGCAGAGTCACTCTGGGGTGGCAAAAGTCATTGGATGGCGATATGCTCATATACAGGCGGCTGTAGAATAGCGTGGTCAAGGTGTATAAGAGCATTGACGGAGCTGTCATTTGTACTCATGTGATTCTTGTGAAAAGATTCCTAATGTGATTATGGCTGCACTGTGGGAATTAACAGACTTCGAACGTGAAATGGTAGTGGGACCTAGATGCATTGGACATTCCATTTCGGAAATCGTTAGGGAATTCGGTATTCTGAGATTCACAGTGTCAAGAGTGCGCCGAGAATACCGTATTTCAGGCATCACTCACACCACGTTCAAATCAGTGGCCGACTGCCTTCTTTAACGACGAAGAGCAGCGTTGTTTGCTCAGAGTTGTCAGTGCTAACAGACAAGTAACACCACATCAAATAACCGCAGAAATCAATGTGCGATGTAAGACGAACCTATACGTTAGGACAGTGCCGCGAAATCGTGCGTTAATGGGCTACTGATAGTAGATGATCGACGCGAGTGCCTTTGCTAACTGCAGGATATCGAGTGCAAAGCCTCTCCTGGGCTCGTCACTAGGTCGATTGGACGTTAGACGACTGGGAAGGACTGGAAATGGGTATGTTCAACTACTTGGAGACAATTAGAAGTATTAAACGATGGAATTTTTATGGATGACAATGCGCCATGTCACCGGGGCACAGTGAACCACAATTGTTTTGAAGAACATTCTCGACAACTCGAGTGGATGATTTAGCAACACAGATCTCCCAACATGAATCCCATCGAATATTTATGGGCTATAATCGAGAGGTCAGTTCGTGTACAAAATCCTGCACCGGCAGCAGTTTCGTAATTATAGACGACTGTATCGACAACACCCGCCAGGATAGCCGAGAGAACTAAAGCGCTGCTTCCTGGACTCGGGTAGGCGCGCCGGCCCCGAATCGAATCCGCCCGGCGGATTAACGACGACGGGCGGTGTGTCGGCCAGCCTGGGTGTGGTTTTTAGGCGGTTTTCCACATCCTACTAGGTGAATACCGGGCTGGTCCCCACGCCTCGCCTCAGTTACACGACTCACAGACATTTGAAACACATTCACACTATGTCACGATTTACAGTAGACACAAACAGCTGTGGTACACTAATTCCATCCTGGGGGGTACGGAGTGGCGGCAGGAAGGGCATCCGGCCACCCCTTACAATTAACATGCCACATCCGGTTAACCATGGCCGACCCTGTGTAACCGCGGGACAAGGCACAAGCGATAGATAGATAGATAGATAGATAGATAGATAGATAGATGACTGTATAGACAACGTGGCTCATTACTTCTGCAGGGGACTTCCAACGACTTGTTGAACCCATGCCACGTCGAGCTGCTGCACTACGACGGACATAAGCAGATCCGACAGATATTATGATGTATGCCAAGAATTTTGTCACCTCAGTGTACGTTTGCATACACAGAAGATTAGTCTGGTTCCTAGCACCACACGTTTCGAATCCGCACCAGACGGCATGGAACTGACCCAGAATCTAACGTGAGGGCGCCACTGTGGAGCACGTGGTCCCAACGGCCAATAGTGACCTATCCTGTCGTGTATTTAGGCGGCTGCATCTCAGTCAGCGAGTCAGTCTGGTATTAACGTTGATTCAGTTGACATCTCGCTTACAGACATCATGTTTACGTTGCGTGTGCTTACTTCCCATTTACGAATGGGCGTTGTTTTGATTTCGTGAGGTTGTCTATTGTGACATCGTTGCTTAGTACTTACCATTGATCTTGGTGTCTTGCTCGGTTGTCCGTCGTCGTGTTTGTCCTTCCATTCCGGTTGTACATCTTGTCTGTTCGCGGGCCGCTCCCGTCGGTCCCGCCGCGTTTTCATTAGCGGCAACCCCGCGACAGTCCCTGTCGAGGTTACAACTGGCACCTCAACGAAACAACACAAGGAATTAGGAGTGACCCATCTTCACTGCATGACTAAAAGAATAAAGCACCGAGAAGGCATTGTCGGACGTCAGTGCAACTTTGTATACGCACACGTCATCAGCGGGGATGTAAATGGCTAGAGTTGAAATTCTCTGTAGCAGGCCGAATGGCCAGCAAAGTGCATTAGTACTCTTCTGGTTTACTGTTGTTACCCGGCCTGTTGGGGTATATAAAGGGCGTGAACAGGGCCAGACGGTGAGTGATTCCTGTCAAGGACATGGAGACACCGTATCATCACTTGACAAATTTCAAAGGGGCCTCATTGTGGACCGAATCGTGCAGCATCCAGATGTATGGGGCATTCGGATGTGATTGCGGGAACTAGAGGGCACGCGCACTCATCGTCCAAGTTTCAGTCTGAATCGTCTGACCACCCTTGTGGTGAAGCACGTTTTAACTCCTTCACATCTGGACCAGCCATCCAATAACAAGTGATGGACTGCTGCAACCTTGTGTGTCATCCTACGCCACTGGTCGAAGACAAGCAGCAGGAAGAATAGGGATTTTCCATCCCAAGAACAGGCTGCCATTGACAGCACAACACTTTTTTTTTATTTATCTGAGCGATCAGTCTTCTGACTGGTTTGATGCGGCCCGCCATGAATTCCTCTCCTGCGCCAACCTCTTTCTCTCAGAGTAGCACTTGCAACATAATTCCTCAATTATTTGCTGGAAGTATTCCAATCTCTGTCTTTCTTTACAGTTTTTACCCTCTGCAGTTCCCTCTAGTAACATGGAAGTTACTGCGTGATGTCCTGTCCCTTCTTCTTGACAGTGTTTTCCGTATATCCCTTTATATGTCGACTCTCCGGAGAATTTCCACATTCCTTATTTTATCAGTCCACCTAATTTATAACATTCTTCTGTAGACCAAATCTCAAGTAATTCGATACTCTTCTCTTCCGGTTTTCCCAAAGCCCATGTTCCACTACCAACAATGATGCATTTCAAACGTACATTCTCAGAAATTTGTTCCTCAAATTAAGCCCCGTGTTTGATACTGGATGACCTACAGATTCTGAACTGTACGACCTCCGGACGGAAACTTTTATTCTCCCTTTATATTAGCTACTGCACTTGCCCCACTTTTTTCCTTATAAATCTGAAGTCATGTGAAAATTATTAAAAATTCGCTAGCACAAATTTTCAGGACTAACTGTATTGGATTAGAGACAGCTTCAGGGCTAGGAGAAATTATTTTATGCTTTTTAAAAAGCGTGCTATATTAAAATTTATTTTTGTTTACGTAATTATTTTCTGCTTTTTGGTCTTGTGTATATGAAACTTCTCAATGCATTTTAAACATTCTTACGAAATTATGTATTTCTTAAATGAATATATACGTTCTAGCTTTCTACCTGCAGCTTCGTCCATGTATGCTTATGTCACGTTTGTTGCACACATCTCCTCCTCCTTTCTGTGCGTCTCGTTTTTGCACAGTCTCTCTGATTACTCTCTATTCTGCTATGTCCATCTGCTGACACGCCACCTGGAATTTTTTTTTTAGTAACCAGTCTTCTGATTGCTTTGATGCGGTCCACCACGAATTACTCCCCTGCGCCAACCTTTTCATCTCAGAGCCTAACTTGCAACGTACATCCTCAATTATTTGTTCGATGTATTCCAATCTCTGTCTTCCTCTACAACTTTTGCCCTCTACCGATCCTTCTAGTACCATGCAGTTCATTGCTGATGTCTTAACGGATGTCCTATCATCCTGCCCCTTTTCCTTGTCAGTGTTTTCCACATATTCCTCTCATCTCCAATTCTGCGCAGAACCTGCTCACTCCTTACCTTATCAGTCCACAAAATTTTCAACATTCGTTTGCAACACCACATCTCAAATGCTTCTCTTCTGTTCCGCAAGGCTGGGATTGGAATGGAACCGCGACGAGGTACTATGGACTGCTGATGAATAGCATCGCATTGTGTTCAGCGAGGAATCGTGGTTCTGCATTATCATGGATGATAATTGTTGGCGATTATGGCAACAGCCTCGAGAGAGGTCCTATGCTTCTTAAGTTTCGAAGAGTCATGGTGTGAGGAGCCATTGGAGCCACAGCTGATAGTGATGGAGGGCCTCTGGTGGCACGACAGAACCTCACGGTTTTTCTGCGAACTTCACACAACATTACTGTGGTGTCCTTATTCAAGAGGACATTGCTCGTCCTTACATATAACAAAGCTCTATAAAACAGCATGATGTTGGCCGGCTTGAACTCCAGATTTTTCCCTGATAGTACTGTGTGGGACCTGCTGGAACCTCCCCTTGGCAGTAACCAGGATATCGAAGACCAGTTACAACAGTTATGGGTCACTTGTCTAGGGAGAGGATGCAACGGTGTTATGAAACAATTCCCAACTGAAACTTCCTGGCAGATTAAAACTGTGTGCCGGATCGAGACTCGAACTCGGAACCTTTGGACCTTTGGTAGAGCACTTGCCTGCGAAAGAAAAAGGTCCCGAGTTCGAGTCTCGATCCGGCACACAGTTTTAATCTGCCAGGAAGTTTCATATCAGCGTACACCCTGCTGCAGAGTGGAAATCTCATTCTGAATTCCCAACTGAATCAGTGAATGCATCCAAGCCAGAGTCTGGTGTCCTGCCCACTCGTCTCTTGCAGGGTACCTTAAGTATGCTGCCTTGTCGCATATCTATACAAAAATTCGTGCAAATCACATTAATAGTTTTTACTACAGTAAAGAAGTTTGATAATACTTAACTTCGGATTTACAACGCGTTATCGCAAGCGATCGGCGACATGTAAACAGTCAGTGTCCTTCGCTATATACAATGTCCATGTAAGGATTCACACTCGCTCATAGGCCACTGCTATCGTTGTTATCACTGCTCACCTAGGCCTCTCTGCTAGTCTCCGTCTTCTAATGTCCCCAAGGCTGGCAGGAGCGGCGCTTATATTCTCTTCTTGCAGAGGACGCTGCTGTCGTAATGCGGTCGTAGTCAGCGGGCTGTTGGCTGACGACGCCGTCTCACCGTCTTCTCTGCTCTTTCGTTCCTCATCTTCGTGCCGGCGCTTTCGTTACGGCGGAATACAGAGAGAGTGCAATGTTGTACTGATAGGTGTGCTTATACTTCCAAGTTCTTTCAAAATTTTAGTCGATTTTGTAAGCAATGAAAAAACGTCACATAGCCTACCAACTCGGTGAAGCTTTATTTTGTTTGCACCTTGCCTCTGAGTGTATCTTTTTCTTTTTGTTTGTCAGGCAGTGTACATTCTGTACACAATGAAAGATTACGTAGTGCGTTTGTTACTGAGATGTTGTATTTTCACACCGCCCCATAGTTTCACATAAAACACTGATTTGAGTAATGAAAGAGGCCAAGAGCCATTTATGTGCCAATGTGTAATATTTAACTACACATTGTAATGATGTAATTTGACGATTTACAAGAAGAAATGAATCCACCGCTACTGACGCGACAAAGAAACTATAGACTAATTCAGCGCGCATGTAAAAACACCGATATTAAAGACAGACTCTGAAGACATTTGAATATTACAAAAATCAAGCGCGCAACCCATCGTCCACTGCCGAACGATATCACTCTCTTTTTATCTCCTGTGTAATATGGACGTACCATTACATAGGCGTCATTATAAAATTTATAATTTGTTTAAATCTATTGAGAAATACTGTTATTTTGTTGCATGTGAGACTAGTATGTGTGAAAAACACAGAGTGGTTAATGAATGGACATTGCTACGTATTTATGAACTTATGCTTTGATAGTTGGACAACGTTAATCATTTACTTTCTATGTGCGAAGTTTTTTCACAGAGCCAACCGCATCCGACGTGTCATTGTGTGGACAGAACAGTCGAGGCCGACGTTAAGATACTACTTGTATTCCCCCCCTTGTAATACCCTTCAAACTAAGTTTTAAACTGGCCCTTAGGTACATTTTCAGTGCGAGTGACGTCCGGGAATTTCTTAGCAAACTTTACATCTCAAATCGCACATCGGTTGCACAAAGCCTCACTGTCCCCCAATGGTACGCGGCACTTCCTAAATGGGAAAGGGAGCCACGCTAGTATATGTTGCTTTCCCTTCTCAATCTGATGCTTAATAATAATAATAATATTTCCTTACATCAGAATAGTCAGAAATTCCGTTTGAAATTTTTAATGTGAATATAACGCCTTATACTTCTTGCAAGAAGGCGTAACGTCTGCCAGCTCGTATTGGAACCTGTCAACAGTATGACAGTTGCCTAGCGAGACTGCAGTTTATTGCTCCGCCGTATTGCTGCCAGTGTTGCTCAGGATTTGGTCGGAATGCCACTACTGTCAAACGAATACGTAATCTTTGTTTTGAGCAGGATCTCATCGGCACCATACGATAGTGCTCCTATAAGATCACTCAGCCGTGGATTGTACTCTGAATAGACTTGTTTGCCAGAAGACAAGAATCCAAATGGAGCGCGCGACGACGTACGCCACGTGGTGCAGATTGTTGCGACTAGCCCTGAAGTCTCAGCAGAGTGTGGCACGTTCATAGTGGTGCGCCCAGCGACATCACCGCACACAGCAGCGGCAGCAGCACTTCGTCTTCTGAGACGAGTAGCGGTTCCGCTGTAATGACCGAATCTTGAAGGGATTGCCAACAAAAAAATAATGAGTCATTTTGGTAAGAATTTTAACAAGTAGAGCCTGGAAACGTAACGGAGATGAACAGTGATTGTCGCTTTTGCCAGACCAATATGAGGTCGCGAGCATTATGAAACCGCTGATTGCAAGCTGATTGCGGGTAAAAGCGCGGCGCGGTCACGTACCATCTGTAAGGCAGAATCCCCAGCCAGTTGGCGAGCAGGATAGAGTTAAACAGTTAGAGAGTTTCTGTCAGCAGACGAGCCTCGGGCGTCAGTCAGCCGACAGCAGAAAATTACGAGGGTAAGTCAATTATTATCCGCAAAGTGGCTAGAAAATTTTATTGTTATCAAATAGGATACTTACAAGAACATCATTTTCGACAGTCTCCTTGCGTTTCATCGCACTTGGTGCATCGTTGTACAATCTTCCTGATGCCCTCATAAAAGAAGGTTCTCGATTGAGCTGCGAGCCAGGAATGCACCGCTTCTTTCACTGCTTCGTCCGAGGCAAATCGACGGCCCTTTCATGCCTGTTTGAGTGGACCAAACAAGTGATGGTCAGAAGGGGCAAGATCGGGACTACATTGAGGTTGATTCAGTACTTTAAATTTGAGTTTATGGAGCGTTTCAGCAGTATGGGCAGCAGTGTGCGGACGGGCATTGTAGTGCAACAACACAACACCTTTTGACAACAATCCTCGGTGTTTGCTTAGAATTGCAGGCTTTAGCCAGGCGGTAACCATCTCACTGTAAGGTACACTGTACATTGTTGTGCCCCTTTCCCCATAGTGTTCCGGTACTGGACCTTGTGCGCCCCAAAAAGCCGAAAGCATCAGTTTTCCTGCGGTCGGTTGGGTCTTGAACTTTTTCTTGCACAGCGAATTTAGATATTCTCCATTCTATACTCTACCGTTTGCTCTCCGGCTCGTAGTGATGGATCCATGTTTCGTCACCAGTAATGATCCTGTCTAAGAAGTTGTCAAAATGGTTCAAACGGCTCTAAGCACTATGGGACTTAACTTCTGAGGTCATTAGTCCCCTAGAACTTAGAACTACTTAAACCTAACTAACCTAAGGACATCATACACACCCATGCCCGAGGCAGGATTCGAACCTGCGACCCTAGCGGCCTCGCAATCCATTCATACACACCCATGCCCGAGGCAGGATTCGAACCTGCGACCGTAGCGGTCTCGCAGTTCCAGACTGTAGCGCCTAGAACCACTCGGCCACCCCGGCCGGCTAGAAGTTGTCCCCTTCGTTACCATAGCGATATAATTTTTTTTTTCTCTCAGATGTCCAAGCGTGTTTGTTTATGCATCTGTGCGAGTTGTTTTGGGACCCATCTTGCACAAAGTTTATGAAAACCAAGTCTGTTGTGGATGATTTCGTAGGCAGAACCGTGACTAATTTGCAGACGATATGCCACTTCGTCAATAGTTAATCGTCTGTCTAAGAGAATCATTTCACGCGAACGCTCAATGTTTCTTCATTTGTAGCGCTAGACGGACGTCCGGCTCCTTCTTCGTGCGTAACACTTGTGCGACCATTTTGGAATTTTTCAATCTATTTAGAGACACTCCGTTGTGGAAAAACACTGTTCCCGTACTGTACCGAAAGTCTTAGACGAATTTCGACCCCTGATACGCCTTCCGACCAGAAAAACGAATCACTGAACGTTGTTCTTCTTTGGTGCAAATAGATAGCGGAGCAGCCATGATTAACAGCACCGCAGCGATAACGAAACTAGCCTAGGAGCTTGAAAACTGCAAAGATATAAAAAAAAAAATAAACAACGCATGCGTCATCAACGTAGAATGACAGTACTACCAAAATAAAAAAAAAAAATATAACTGAATGGCTGATAATAATTGACTTACCCTCGTATGTGACTGAAAGAATCTTTTAATTACACTTGTACACTAAGAAGGACTTGCATTCATCCCTGCGCGTTCCTCTCGACTATGGGTAGTTAGTCCATCATGACTTAATTGTACCTATGACCGTCACTTACAGTGTGACGTGTGACGGAACCTGAGGTTTCGATGTGAGCAATAAGAAACTGGCTCCTTTTCATAAGTCGAGTGAAAGTGATAGGCCTGACAGGCTATTTGTTCTAGTAATTTGAGTACCTAGTAAGCCTCATCTATGTTCTACGCTCATTGAAAATTATGACCCAGTGTCTGTGCTCTTCGATATGTTCATGAAAACTCGGGAAGATAATATCAGACCAACTCCCCAATACAGTAACTCGTTTCTTCATTTCTACCTCCATATCCTGATACCCGTGTTACCTGTACTGTCTCCAGCCATAGAGACCTGATAAGTCTTAGCTACACCCTACGGCCAACTTCTTCCCTTGTACAAAGCCGCTCTCGTGCTAGGAGTTGGTAGACCTAAAAAAATCCCACATCGCTTCCTTTTCGTCAGAAGGTGTCACGTAAGTATGTCGGGTTACGACATCACGTACGGTATCACGATGGACGATACCTTACATGTTGATGTAATTAGGTTGCATTATGTTTCAAGAGCACGTTCATCACACGTCCTTGCGCTCACAGTTGTTTGGTCAAATACACCTTTTGTATTCTCTCCGTTGCTGTAGAGAGTATCTGGTGATGATCGGTTGATCAAAACTGGTGTTCAGTAAAGGTTTCATATACTTACCAGCTGTGGAGCTCAACTGTACGAAATATATAATATTATGTAGATTTTTCTCTCTTTTCCTATGTGTTTCCCACTTACCTTTCACCCCCGAGCTGCTCAAACACAGTTGTACAAACCAGGGAGCTCTACATAATAGGCCGGCCAGAGTGGCCGTGCGGTTCTAGACGCCACAGTCTGGAACCGCGAGACCGCTACGGTCGCAGGTTCGAATCCTGCCTCGGGCATGGATGTGTGTGATGTCCTTAGGCTAGTTAGGTTTAAGTAGTTCTAAGTTCTAGGCGACTGATGACCTCAGAAGTTGAGTCCCATACTGCTCAGAGCCATTTGAGCCATCTACATAGTATTTTCTATGCAGTATTAAGTATCTAGTATACTAGCTTCGAAACGCAAGTAATTTAGGCCGTTTAACGCCACTTCTCTCTGCATGGGCCCTGATGACCTTTTTGAGCACTTCCATCCTACATCCTCAATTATTTGTTAGATGTACTACAACCTCTGTCCTTCCCTGCAGTTTTTACCCTCTACAGCTCCTTCCACTACCATGGAAGTTGTCCCCTGATGTCTTAACACATATGCAATTATCCTGTCCTTTTTCTAGTCAGTGATTTTCTTAAACTCCTTTCTTCACCGCTTCCGTGGAGAACCTCCTCATTCCCTACCTTATTAGTCCACTTGAATTTCAGCATTATTCTGTAGCACCACATCTCAAATGCTTCGATTCCTTTTTATCCTGGCTTTCCCACAGTTCATGATTCACTACCAAACAATATTGGGCTTCAGACGTACATTCTCCGAGATTTTTCCCTCAAATTAAAACCCTTGTTTCATACAAGGAGCTTTTCTGCTTTTTTTGTCCTCCTTCCTTCGTCTGTAATGGGTTATTTTGCTACCAAAGTAGCAGACTTCCTTAACTTTGTCTACTTCGTGATACACTAATTCCGCTACTTCTCATTACTTTCCTCTTCCTTTGGATTGCTCTCAATCCATATTCTGTACACATTAGTACTCATTAGATTGTTCAGTCCATTCAAGTGATCCTGTAATTCTTCTTCCTCTTCTCTGAGGACAGCAATGTCATCGGCGAATCTTATCACTGATATCCTTATGCCCTGAATTTTAATTCCAGTCTTGAACATTCCTTTTATTACCATCATCACTTCTTTGATGTATATTTTGAATAGCACAGAAGAAAGACTGAATCCCTATCTTACACTCTTTTTAATTAGAGTACTTCTTCGTCGCCCAGTGTTATTTTTTCCTCTTGATTCTTGTAGATATTTTATGTCGCCCTTCTTTTCTTACAGCTTATTCCTATTTTTCTCAGAATTTCGCACATTTTTCATTATTTTACACTGTCGAAGACTTCTTCCAAGTGGACAAATCCTGTGAATGAGTTTTGATGTTTTTTTTCAATCTTGCTTCCATTATCAAATGCAGCGCCACAACTGCCTGTCTGGTGCCTTTACCTTTCTATCGTCTCAAAATAAATAATTTTTATCGTATGTGTCGATAGAGTACTTAGTTTTTATGTTATCAGGTCCTACGGTTTTATGCAGTTGGATCGGTAAATGAAGAACGTAGCTTTCTGTTAGATTTCCCAGACATTACCATAATCTAACGGACGATGCAAATGGCTTCGGATACCTGTGAAAAAGACGCAAAAATGTATAATCTGAAATTCTTCGGTAGTGAAGCGGGCATTAACTACAAGGCCACGTCTGACACACGGTCATGGAATTACGTCCATGGCTGTCAGCATCTGCAGAAACTCACGATGTAGGCGTTTCTTGCTGAGACACAAAAAGCATCGCCAGGAGTCTGGTCTCTGGCTTTTGCAGCAGTGACTCGCAAGGTAATTCTAGTTTATGGTTCGGACGGTGACGTAGATAATGTCATGGAGGGCTTCGCGAATTTCAGCTGCAAAATGTTCTCCCTTAAGGTTGGAAAGTGATGGCCACCGAGATTAACGGGGGAAGATCTTACGCGTCCCAAGGGCAAGTCGCCTTCAGCTGCTCTTAAAGACGGCTCGTCCTTGTGAAGAACCCGTTCCGTCGTCTTATCGCAGGAACTTGGGTTGTAAAATCTCACACTAGAGACATGTAATACTTACCGACCAATAGGCAACACAGCATGTCGAAATTATGACTCTACATGTTGTACGCAACTTGCGTAAAGGACTGATACTTTTTGCCGAGGGAAAATACTTGTTGGAAGATAAATTGTTATGAAACATTTTGTTGAAAAGAGATTGAGTTTAACAAGGAAGTTGCTTCGCAGGCTTCTGGTAACTAATATGTTACCCTTGTTTGGGCTGCAGCTCCATCTTATATCTCTCAACAGAGACTCTTCCACAGCACTGGGGAGGACGACGGTTCAAGCCCGCGTACGGTTGTTCGTATTTAGGTTTTCCGTGATTTCCCTAAACGCGTCAGGCAAATACCGGTATGGTTGCTTTGAAACGGCACGGAAAATTTCTTTCCTCATCCTTAGCCAATCCGTGCTTGTGCTTTGTTTCTAATGATGTCGTACTCGAAGGTACGTTAAACACAAATTATCCTTTCTTTTCCAAAAGGATGACCGACAAAATTTTGCAGGTCGTTCGGGGATGCTTTCCATCTCGGTATAGTTGACTTCTGATCTCCGGTTGATTATTAGGGGGTCATACCAGAATTTTGATTCATTCAGTTTGTTACCCAAATTACCTCTGTTTCAGTGATTATGCCTTCCACAGTGACAAAAAAGCAATAAACATAACTTACTGCACGAGATACCGACTAATGACGAAAATGCAACATCAAAACTTACTACTAAATATTTAGTATGCCACAACCTTCAGATTAAAACACGAACCATATACGAGACGCATATGGGCCAATACACTGGTAATCCTATCCACAATGTTGCGTATCACTGTTAACGTACAACTAATACAACCGGTGTAAAGCACTACTGAAAGCAATCTTTATGACGCATATTGAAGCGGACATTACTGTTATCAATAGCGAGTGCCGCGCTAAATGGAACAAATTTATTTCCAGTCTAGATGCTCAATGCATACCGTCAGCATTTGCACTGTTGAACAGGGATTTTCACTACAGTACAGATACAAGGATGACTGGGGGTAAGAAATCAAACGTTATGTAATTACTCTGTATTGAATCATCAAAGCTCTGTGTTCTTTTATACTGAAATATGCAGCAAACATCTATGAACAAATTTTGCCTAACATGTATATTAAGGGCCCATTAGTACCACGCCAGGCTGATGTCTGCTAGCGTGGGTTTCATTAATTTCCTTATGAAATTTCTGCATGTTAAGGATATGGAATTTCGAGAATAAAACTATCTGTCTAATTACACTACTGGCCATTAAAATTGCTACACCACGAAGATGACATGCTACAGACGCGAAATTTAACAGACAGAAAGAAGATGCTGTGATGTGCAAATGATTAGCTTTTCAGAGCATTCACACAAGGTTGGCGCCGGTGGCGACACCTACAACGTGCTGACATGACGAAAGTTTCCAGCCGATTCCTCATGCACAAACAGCAGTTGACCGGCGTTGCCTGGTGAAACGTTGTTCTGATGCCTCGTGTAAGGAAGAGAAATGCGTACCATCACGTTTCCGACTTTGATAAAAGGTCGGATTGTAGCCTATCGCGATTGCGGTTTATCGTATCACGACATTGCTGCTCACGTTCGTCGGGATCCAATGAATGTTAGCAGAATATCGAATCGGTGGGTTCAAGAGGGTGATACGGAATGCCGTGCTGGATCCCAACGGCCTCGTATCACTAGCAGTCCAGATGGCAGGCATATTATCCGCATGGCCATAACGGATCGTGCAGTCACGGCTCGATCCCTGAGTCAACAGATGGGGACGTTTGCAAGACAACAACCATCTGCAAGAACAGTTCGACGATGTTTGCAGCAGCATGGACTATCAGCTCGGAGTCCATGGCTGCGGTTACCCTTGACGCTGCATCACAGACAGGAGAGCCTACGATGGTGTACTCAACGACGAACCTTGGTGCACGAATGGCAAAACGTCATTTTATCGGATGAATCCAGGTTCTGTTTACAGCAACATGATGGTCGCATCCGTGTTTGGTGACATCGCCGTGAACGCACATTGGAAGCGTGTATTCGTCATCGCCATACTGGCGTATCACTCGGCGTGATGGTATGGGGTGCCATTGGTTATACGTCTCGATCACCTCTTGTTCGCATTGACGGCACTTTGAACAGTGGACATTACATTTCAAATGTGTTACGACCCGTCATTCGATCCCTGCGACACCCTAGATTTCAGCAGGATAATGAACGACCGCATGGTGCAGGTCCTGTACGGGCCTTTCTGGATACAGAAAAATTCGACTGCTGCCCTCGTCAGCACATTCTCCAGATCTCTCACCAATTGAAAACGTCTGGTCAATGGTTGCCGAGCAACTGGCTCGTCACAATATGTCAGTCACTACTCTTGATGAACTGTGGTATCATGTTGAAGCTGCATGGGCGGCTGTACCTGTACACTCCATCCAATGTCTGTTTGACTCAATGCCCAGGCGTATCAAGGCCGTTATTACGGTCACAGGTGGCTGTTCTGGGTACTGATTTCTCAGGATGTATGCACCCAAATTGCGTGAAAATGTAATCACATGTCAGTTCTAGTATAATATATTTGTCCTATGAATAACCGTTTATCATCTGCATTTCTTCTTGCTGTTACAAATTTTTTTGGCTAGTAGTGTAATTAACACTGAAATTTCCAGATATGTATAGGATCACAGCTTATACGGTAGGCTTCAGCGATAATTTAACCGCAAGAGCTCAGGTATAAGTACAATGTTACTGTTGAGCGGATGGACTAAAGGTGCCTTCCTGGAAGGATGGAACTACCGTCATTCGACATGAATACTGCCGTCTCTGAGATGGACCAACATCGCAACACGGTTGTGGATTCGACTTCTTGCCATCACATCAAATGTTTCTGCTGCAGGGTACAGTCACTTTTGTGAGGCTAACCTGGAATTTATGTAAACAAGTAAGCAGCGAAATTGAGACGCAAGTCGATCAAGTGCATTCAAATCAAAAGGTTTGAATCAGGTTGTCAGATACAAAATATTCATTTCTTTACTCAGGTTACGGCCGTGACCACTCGTGTAATGAAATCCAAGTGACAATGAGTGCCCCGGGGAGGGGGGGAAGGGGGGGGGGTAAGCTGACACACGAACAGTCAAGGGCCATAACAAGTCATGAAGACTGTTCGGAGCTGTGTTCTGAACCCGCGTGTTGCCTTCTTCAGTATCATGGATGTGCATCATAGGACTGAGTTCAGGCGGCCTCTAAAGGAAGATAAATATCTCGAAATCTGTGCATCGTAATATAAAGCAATTCTTCAATAATTTCATAGCTTTAAGGTGAAATCAGGTGTTTGTTAGTTTGGCGATCGTGTGCGGTGTCGTGTAAATTGTTGGTTTCAGCTTTGTGCAAAGTACCTAACGCTCCTGAGCAATATTTGAAGATGGATTCTGTAGCCTCGCCAAACTTAGGGTGCATTGTCTCTAAAAGGGGAACATAACATGTCAAACAGTTTAATAAAAGGTATACTGTCGCATAAATCACCCCATCTTTCGTGATTCAGCTATTTACCTGCTTTTTTTTAATGTATGGTGTCTGTTCTTGCAGACACGTTCGAAAGAACGGACACAGCATGTAAATATATGTGCCTTGATGGCAAATAATGATACATTCAGCGTGGATGCACTCTTCGTTGGACCTCTTGCATGAATCAGGTGAGGCTGTGAAAAATGAGAATAGTGAGCAGGAGATACTACATCTGTAGTGTGAGACATGTGCAGATTCGGATTGGATGGGAATCGTGCTCGGATAGCCGATGTGGTTAGGGCGACTGCTGGTGAGAAGCGGGAATACAGATCCAAGTCCTGGTGCAGCATTAATTTTCACTTGTCGCCATTGATTTTATTTCAGTGCCAAATTGCAGCCGATGTCGGAATTCCTCTCACATCATGTAATTACCTACTTGTCCGTGCTGTACCTGCTATTGTTGTTAACCAAACTGCATCCGAGAATTTGGCGAGTGAAATTATACTTCCCAATAACCAGGTCATCGTTCCACTATGTTGAGGAAAGCTATATCTCATGGTGTATACAAAGACGCTCCTTTTCTGAATACTACTTGCATTTTACATTTTTAAGTCTGCGGAGCTGCTTAATTTCAGTCCTCTTCGACTATAAAAGTAAACATGTTTTGTTTTGCAATTGGAATCTGCCTTTCTAGGGTAGAGTTTTCAGATATTTAACTGCCAAGACTTCCAACTTGGAGCAACTGATGGATTCCCAGTTACAAAATATGATCAGAATTGGGAGGTGCGAAATGCTATAAATTGTTTGAGGATTTTATTTTCTTCTTAATGATGCTTTTCATTGTTCTATGGGTTCTAAACATCGTGACTACTTGTTACAGAGAGAATGTGGTCGATTAGCTACAGCAATAGACAATGTCGGTGATTCCGGAGGTGCGGTGCACTTATGCTCGAGAAAATATATGTAGCATTAATAGCTGGCATGGACTACTTCATTTATTATTTACTAACTTAGCGCCTACTCCTTCGAGCGCATAGACTGTTTGTCCTGCAGAGACTTTTTTCTATTATTTAATCGTTTTTTTTTCACAAACTGCAACACCTTCAAAGCCTTTCACGCTAATTACGGCCATATCAGCATGGTCTTCTCCGAATGAACTTCTGATCAAAAAGCTATTCTGGTAGATGGAGTCCTAAGTTTTCGTTAATCATGCTTTTTGCGTTCTTCTGGAGATATTTCCATAGTAACTTTCATCACCTAAAAAAATTTATTTGTATCTAACAGAGAAGTGAAATACCAATTTTCATAAATTTAGTTTTAAAATTGTTTGATGTAACGAAATATCTTATTAAAAATTTTCATCCCCTGTTGCATACTCTTAGGGGTTGAATTGTCGGAAACACTGAAAAACGTATTTTTTATTTCTAACCGAGAAGTCAGATACTAGTTACCATAGTTGTAGCCTGAAAAATCCGTTAGTAGTTCTTTAGTAATTACTTATTTTCAGAACAACTTTCACTTACTGTTTTAACAGGTTAAATTCCCAAAAGTGCCGAATCACGTTTTACTTTCAGACTGAGAAACGAAGTACCACTTTTCGTAGTTCTAGCTTTAAAATTCCCTTAGCAGCGACATACTTTCAACAGGCTTGTAATCCCCTGTTTCACCCCCCTAAGAGTGGGATTTCGGACAATTCCTTCTTAAACGATACCTACAGTATAAGATCTACGCTCTTTCCAAACCTCGCACTAAAGGGGTTCCTTTTCAGCTGTTGCCGACCAATAACAGGACGGCTACATGAGACATGGACGCTGCAAGCACTGATGAAATTGAACAGCACTTTAAGCGAAAGTCTTCATGGCCCATTTGTACGTTTATATGCTTGAGAGCACGACGCTCGAATGGGAGACGGCCTTGCTTTTACATCTATTGTTGGCTGTCTACGGAAATTGCAGATAAAGTGGAATGGCTGAAGCATATGAATTTTCCCAAGTGAGCTTCGTAATATGCAGACAGTAAAAGAAACTATTTGGATCTATGTGCTGTCCTGTGGTGTCCTTATACTGTGTGTTCTATTCTTCACGTGACTACAACGTTGCTGAGAGTCGTTGACAGGTACTTCCATTCGCAATTATTATTATTATTATTATTTTTTTGCTTCATGCTTATTTCTGACTTAATTTTGTGACCTGTAGAAGGTTCATGAATGAGTTGCGCCTGTAATGTGTACTGAACATAAAGACAAGTTCAATTTTTCCAATCTTAAATGAAACCGTGTGTGCTTTCTGGTTCGAATTATATTTAAACGCTTTTATATGAATTTCAAAAAGCCAAGTTGTATACAATGCTGTGGGTTCCTCTCGTTTTATGTTATGAATATCCTTGTTTATTGGGTTCGAGCCCGATTTGTAGTTTAGGAGTATCATTTTGGCTGCTTGAACACGCAGGGTTAAGTATACACACATCAGAAAATGTTTTGTTTCACCCCAGTTCCCTGAACTCCTGAAGACAGACGTTGAGTGTGGATATTACATCACAGACACAGTCCCTGTGACTTTCAGAGATGTCGCTAAACCCACCCAGAGACGTAAACAACCATGCATGACCAGCGTCTATTAGACGGACTGAGTCCGACAGCCAATCACTTCCAGTCATTCCACCTGGAAGGAGGTACACGGCTCGTGTTGTCTGTAGTTCAACGATGCCTAGACGGTCAATACCGCGGCTCGATCGCGTTCGCATTGTTACTTTGTGCCAGGAAGGGCTCTCCACAAGGGAAATGTCCAGGCGTCTCGGAGTGAACCAAAGCGATGTTGTTCGGACATGGAGGAGATACAGAGCGACAGGAACTGTCGAAGATATGCCTCGCTCAGGCCGCCCAAGGGCTACTACTGCAGTGAATTGTGGCTTGGAGGAACTCTGGCAGCAACGCCACCACATTGAATGAAGCTTTTAGTGCAATCACAGGACGTCTTGTAGGCTGAATGATGACCAACTTCACTCCTGACGTCCATGGCGAGGTCCATCTTTGCAACCATAACAACACGCAGCGAGGAGAGATGGGCCCAACAACATGCCGAATGGACCGCTCAGTATTAGCATCACATCCTCTTCACCGATGAGTGTCGCGTATGCCTTCAACCAGACAATCGCCGGGGACGTGTTTGGAGGCAACCCGATCAGGCTGAACGCGTTAGACACAATGTCCAGCGAGTGCAGCGAGGTGGAGGTTGCCTGCTATGTGGGGCTGACGTACGTCGCTGGCCATGGAAGGCGCCATAACGGCTGTACGATACGTGAATGCCATCCTCCGACCGATAGTGCAACCATATCGGCAGCATATTTGCGAGGAATTCGTCTAAATGGACGACAATTCGCGCCCCCATAGTGCTCATTTTGTGAATGACTTCCTTCAGGATAACGACATCGCTCGACTAGAGTGGCCAGCATGTTCTCCATACATGAACCCTATCGAACATGCCTGGTATAGATTGAAAAGGGCTCTTTATGGACGACGTGACCCACCAAAGCCGGCCGGTGTGGCCGAGCGGTGCTAGGCGCTTCAGTCTGGAACCGTGCGACCGCTACGCTCGCAGGTTCGAATTCTGCTTCGAGCATGGATGAGTGTGATGTCCTTAGGTTAGTTAGGCTTAAGTAGTTCTAAGTTCTAGGGGACTGATAACCTCAGATGTTAAGTCCCATAGTGGTCAGAGCCATTTTTTGACCCACCAACCACTCTGAGGGATCTACGCCGAATCGCCGTTGAAGAGAGGGACAATGTGGACCAGCAGTGCCTTGATGAACTTGTGGATAGTATGCCACGACGAATACAGGTATGCATCAATGCAAGAGGATATGCTACTGGGTATTAGACGTACCGGTGTGAACAGAAATCTGTGCCACCACTTCTGAGGGTCTCGCTGTATGATGGTACAACGTGTAGTGTGTGGTTTTCATGAGCAATAAAAAGGGCGGAAATTATGTTTATGTTGATCTCTATTTAAATTGTCTGAAAAGATTTCGGAGCTGTCGGAACCAAGGTGATGCTTAACATTTTTTTAATGTGTGTATTACTGTTAGTTGAACCAGCTGTGCATTGTTTCATCAGTTTATTTTCATATGCTTTATAGTTGACCATTTGTTTTAAATTGTTTTTTTATAGTGGGTCGTTTCCTGCTCAGACCTGATAACTAAATGTCCATATGTTGATATACAACAGCCGGCAATGGAAAGGTATTTCTCTCTGTTTTGGTTAACACTGTTCGTTAATTTATGTCGAAACAGAACGACCGGAGCGAGGTAAAGTTTAATTCTTCGCTACATTAAGTTAAACTGTTCAATTTTTATTTCTAAAGTTGTATTGTTCGTCTGTTTTCTTTTGGTGAATTTTGCTAGATTTTTATTTTCAGTTAAATTGTTCAGTTTCTAAATCTGAAAATGTACTGCTAATTTGTTTGCATTTATGGAAGTTTTAAAAATTACGGAGGATGTGCTAAAAAAGTATATAAATATTTGTATTACCGTTTTTAAACAAGTAAATCGTCTTCTCTGGCTGAAATATTACTTTGCCACTTTCGCACTCCCAACTCCTCGGTAGCCACAGAATTTCTGTCACGCAACTATATTCCCACAATCCCGGCAACGATTGCCAAGTCTAAAAAGGTGATTAGATACATTATTACAGCCTTAAGAAATGAGTAAGCATACACTATGTGATCAAAAGTATCCGGACACCTGGCTGAAAATGACTTTCAAGTTCGCGGCGCTATCCGTCGGTAATGCTGGAACTCAGTATGGTGTTGTCTAAGTAGGCTGTGTAGGTTTTTTTATTGTTAACGCCACGTAGCGCTCTGTATGAAAATCACTGGCTGTGCTGTGTGCAGTCTGTAGCTGGTTTGCATTGTTGTAGGCTATTGTAGTGTTGGGCAGCTGGATGTTAACAGGGCGTAGCGTTGCGCAGTTGGAGGTGAGGCGCCAGCAGTGGTGGATGTGAGGAGAGAAATGGCGGAGTTTTGAAATTTGTAAGACTGTATGTCATGAACTGCTATATATATTATGACTTTTGAACACTAGTAAGGTAAATACATTGTTTGTTCTCGATCAAAATCTTTCATTTGCTAACTATGCCTATCAGTAGTTAGTGCCTTCAGTAGTTTGAATCTTTTATTTAGCTGGCGGTAGTGGCGCTCGCTGTATTGCAGTAGTTCGAGTAACGAAGATTTTTGGTGAGGTAAGTGATTTGTGAAAGGTATAGGTTAATGTTAGTCAGGGCCATTCTTTTGTAGGGATTTTTGAAAGTCAAATTTCGTTGCGCTAAAAATATTGTGTGTCAGTTTAGTGTTGATCAGAATAGGTAAAGAGCGAAATGTCTGAGTGCGTTCAGTTCTGCTCAGCTGTTTGAAAATCAAATAATGTAATAGGTTTATCAGCACAGTAATTCATTAATTTTTTTAAGGGGACGTTTCAGTTGGCCCACCCCTAGTCTTGATGACAGCTCCCACTCTCGCAGACATACGTTCAGTCAGTTGCTGGAAGGATTCTTGGGAAATGGCAGCCCATTCTTCACGGAGTGCTGCACTAAGGTGAGGTATCTATGTCGGTCGGTGAGGCCTGGCACAAAGTCGTTGTTTCAAAATATCCCAAAGGTGTTCTATAGGATTCAGGTCAGGACTCTGTGCAGGGCAGACAATTACAGGGAAGTTATTGTCATGTAACCACTCCGCCACAGGCTGTGCATTGTGAACAGGTGATCGATCATGCTGAAAAATGCAGTCGCCATCCCCGAATTGCTCTTCAACAGTGGGAAGCCAGAAGGTGCTTAAAACATCAATGTAGGCCTGTGCTGTGATTGTGCCACGCAAAACAACAAGGGGTACAACCCCTCCCCCCTCCATGAAAAACATGACCACACGAAAACACCACCACCTTCGAATTTTACTGTTGGCACTAAACACGCTCGCAGATGACGTTCACCGGCCATTCGCCATACCTACACCCTGCCATCGGATCGCCACATTGTGTAACGTGCGTGATTCGTCACTCCATACAACGTTTTCCCACTGTTAGATCGTCCGATGTTTACGCTCCTTACTCCAAGCCAGGCGTCGTTTGGCATTTACCGACGTGATGTGTGGCTTATGAGCAGCCGCTCGACCATGAAATCCAAGTTTTCTCACCTCCCGCGCTATGTGGGAGCGGTTCTAGGCCCTTCAGTCTGGAACCGCGCGACCGCTACGGTCGCAGGTTCGAATCCTGCCTTGGGCATGGATGTGTGTGATGTCCTTAGGTTAGTTAGGTTTAAGTAGTTCTATGTTCTAGGGGACTGATGATCTCAGATGTTAAGTCCCATAGTGATGTGAGCCATTTGAACCATTTGAACACAGGCACCTCCCTCCACTATTTAAACAATTAATTATTATGAGTTTAGATTAACCAATGCGGAGATAGGAAATCACGGGAACAACTGAAATAGCGAATCTCTTCGCTGCAATTTGCATTTATTGTAACACTTGATAACAGACCAAGAAAATTTCGTGTGTTAAACGTGACAGATAAAAGCACTAGAACAATAATAAACACCTGATTCAGTTTTCTGCACTTTAGATAAAGTTCAACAGGGGAACACACTTTGAGTTCTCCCATAAATATACATATGCGCGTAGACGCGTTAAAGAACTGGTTATGAAACAGTCACTGGTAACATCAAGGTAGGTACACTCCATGTAAAGAGAAAAGAATTAGCAAGCTTACACATTGACTAGAACATTAAAATGAATGATAGGAAAGTGCACCGTCCACAACACCTTACGGCGACAGTTTACCTCCAGTAAGCTTTTTTCATTACAATATGGCATTAAGTAGAGCTCAATAGTAATTAAAAAAATTAGATTCCACCCACATATATATAAATACGTATACCCGCATAAGAACAATTAAAAACTAGTGGAAAAACAATAAATTGGAAATTGACAAATCCATACTCAAAAGAGCCGCACTCCACCTAAACACCCCAAAAATGGCAACCTAATGGCTACCTAGAGCAATAAATTAAGAATAGTATGCTTATAGATTGACTAGAATAAAGGAATAAATAACACATACACGGCTTCTGACGGCCGACAAACTGTATTGGGCTATTGAGCATTGATTAATTTAAAATAGCCACAACATACACTAACCAGGTTAGCGGCGTATTTAAATGCAAGCGTCGAGCAAGGGACCTGGTCACAATGTGGTCAAAACTAGCAGGATTCCCTTACACGGCAGACGTGCCAACACATCCATTCATACCCCAGAATCAAGTAGCGCAGCATAAATAATTGACACATGACAGATAATATTTTAAAACAACATACTTAAATACCTTTGTATACCACAAGCCTTAATTAGTGTACAAGTTAGGCTCTGTTACTGAAGCCACGCAAATGAGGTAGCAAGTTAAGGTCTACAATTCTATTTTGCCATTTAACACGCGTCGTGACGAGACAGTAACTTTGGTTGCTATCACGACCTTAACGATGCATCACACCTGACACGAGTCACGCCAAACATCAACAAAACAGTGTGGCCTCCTGTACGCTCCCTGATGTCGGCAGTTAGACTTCTTCCTCCAGACTGACGCTCTCTCGTAAATACGGCAGGCAGCCGGCCGCAGCAACGCCACAGCGCCCTCTGGTTTTAGGGTAAGGAAACAACAGAGCGCGAAGCGGGAATTTCAAAAGGAACGCGCTACAGACAAGGAGGAAACGCATAGAACCAACCGTGACATTTCGTCACGGTTCAACCCTCTTCAACTGTGGCCTCTGTCAGTTAACAGACGAGTTCGGCCTGTACGCTTTTATGCTGTACGTGTCCCTTCACTTTTCCACTTCACTATCACATCGGAAACAGTGGACCTAGGGATGTTTAGGAGTGTGGAAATCTCGCGTACAGACATATGGCGCAAGCGACACCCAATCACCTGACCACGTTAGAAGTCCGTGAGTTCAAGGGAGCGCCCCATTCTGCTCTCTCACGATGTCTAATGACTACTGAGGTCGCTGATATGGAGTACCTGGCAGTAGGAGGCAGCACAATGCACCTAATATGTAAAACTATGTTTTTGGGTATATCCGGATACTTTGGATAACATAGTATACGTCCATGACTCACTAGACCGTGGGGTGAAGCCAGGTCTCGCTGGCGAGGCTTCAGAACTTCACTCGCCAACGCCCGGCTTCTTATTACCGCTCTGAATACACTTTATAACTTTGTAAACTCAACACGAGAAGATACCACTGCGTCAGTGACGTCTCCGTGTGTAAACTGGACCACTCACCTTCACTCTGTGCCTGGCGGCTTGCTCAAAACGCCACCTCAGCTCTCTGGGCCACAAGAATTTTATTTAATTTTATATTTCTATAGTTACCTCTGTTTGTTGTTTTGCTGAGAGAATATTTGGCGCGCAGCCTTTGGTGGCCACCCGTGGAAGCACCATTAGGTGTACTCGCTTCTTGCCGAACGACACCTGAGCCAATGTTCTCTCCTTCTGGGTTGTCGTTTCCGAGAAACCGAGAAGTCTTTGATCTGCAAATGGCATCGCTAGCCTTTCACCCTGGCCAGAACTGCAAACCCAACGCACAGAATCAAAGTGCCTAGGCTTTTTATTTTAATAGCTGCACAAGAGGATTGTATCGTTACACGTCACTTTATTTTTCGCCTGTCAGTATACCATCTAATAATCTAAGAATAATAATGTCTAATAACTGATGCTCATCGTACGATTTGTCTCATAATGTCTTTATGGACAGAATGAAATCCACCGAGCAAGGGGACACAGTGGTTGAACTACAGGACTCGGTTTCGCAAGGAGAAAGGCTCAAGTCCCCATATGGCAATTCAGTTTTTCTGTGGTTTGCCTAAAGTGATTAAAGTGAATGCGGGAACAGCCCGTTTGATAAGGCCACCGTCAATTTCCTTGCCTAACTTTAGTCTAACGGAATTTGTGCTGAGTCCCTAAAGACATCGTAGTCGGCTCTACACTACATCGTAATATGCCTTTCGCCCGTCCGAACGTAAACACTAAAGTGCTGCCACTGTGAACGAGACTACGACCATGCCATATTGTAATGATTACTGCTCCAGCCAAATTACGTCTCTGGCTAACGGGGAGCCAATTAACGACGTTGGGAAGTGGTTGTTCAATTCAATAAGCTGCATACGAAATGTGCACATTTTAATAAAAGCGAGAAGGGTTTGAACTTTGCAAGATGACTGGTCGGTGAAGAAAGGTACATACGTAAATTTATAAAAGAACGTTGTCACTTCTCTATAACGTGTCTGTACTGAAAAAATTCATCCGTAACTCTTTTTTCCTACAGGAAGCAACAGTAATTTGTACACCAGATTACAGAAACTAACAAGTTCATCACCTCAGCAAAGACAGGTTATACCGACATAGACAAAGGGAAGAGTTTTCAACAATGGTAATGGTTGTGTAAACAGTACTGGTATTGCTGTTACTAAGAAAGCAGAACAAAGAGCTATCTTAAATGAAGCTATATAACTATTCAGCTGCAGGCGAAAGCTTGCAGTAAGTGATAATAGGAACAAAACGGAACAGACCGAATTAAAGAAAACTGTTCAGAGATATCCACAACATTGACAACTGTGCTGACTACGTGAAACATATTCTGCAACAGTTCATGACTGATTTATTAAATATTACAAAGGACAATTAAAGTATTTAAGCTAACTGTATTTGTTTTATCGGACTGGGAGTTCACCTAATAAGCAAATCATAATATGCAACCTCTCATTAATAATGTTCCATCACAACAAAATAACCTTTGCACATGATCAGCGAGAGCAACAGTGCAGGTATAATTAACGAAGTAACAGCAAGTTCATGAGCAAGGTTCTATCAACAGAATACTAAAGCAAGGAAGAGCAGCTTAATGTTGCGCTGTGACTCGTGACTGTGTAGACGTTTCCGCCGTCTCAATAGGATTACGCAGGATAACTACCGACCCGAAATGCGTGTAACTGCCAATATTTTGTGGTCATGTCGCCGTCTGATCATCGTCCGCAGAGTCAAATCAGTCAGCGCCCGTCGTAACAACTCAGTCACGCCGGATGAGCAATGCATGCCATCTGGTTGTGGTCCAGTCGAACTCCCGCGGAAGATTCGTTTCGGGCAGAGCGAGCGTATCCTCCGTCTCTGCAGAGGCGAGAACAACGGCTTCCTCTATATCGCCCCGTTGCCTCACCCGACAGTTCAGAATTGCTTAGTGCAGTGCAAACATGGAATCCAAGAAGACAAGTGATAGTCTGGCGAATGACACAGTTGATAAACGACAGCACGAAGAAAACGCGAAGTATCAAGTGATCGGAGATTAAGCAGACCAGAAACTAAAGCGTGAAACCTGTAGAAGCTTTACAAGCTATCTTTAAATCTCTGTTTTCGTGAAATGGTCAATAAGAAACATAAAAAGAAACTTCCTGGGAGATTAAAACTGTGTGCCGGACCGAGACTCGAACTCGGGACCTTTGCCTTCCGCGGGAAAGTGCTCCACCAACTTTTTATTTTTTATTTTTTTAATCTCATTTTGTTCGTTATAGCTCGTTGCAATTGTTCGTGGTGGACATCCCCTGACGCCCCTTGAAGTTCGTTATTGATCCATTCACTCAGGTTTTTTTTATTACAGAGGGCAGCTGACCCTCTGACCGAACACGCTGAGCTACCGTGCCGGCGAAATTTTACACATCAGGTGAGTTTTGAACTAACGACCCTTCGTGTAACAGTCAAGCATCATAACCGCTACACCACAGAGAGCCACGAGTAGGGTAGCAAAGGTGGTTGTCAGATCAGAGTAGATGGGCGACTGTCAGATCAGAGTAGATGGGCGACACTATAATCGGAAGATAAGAGTCAAATGGTTCAAATAGCTCTGAACACTATGGGACTGAGGTCATCAGTCCCCTAGAACTTAGAACTACTTAAACCTAACTAACCTAAGTACATCACACACATCCATGCCCGAGGCAGGATTCGAACCTGCGACCGCAGCGGTCGCTCGGTTCCAGACTGAAGCGCCTAGAACCGCTCGGCCACACCGGCCGGCTTTTTTGTTCGCTCTTCTTCATTGCATTTGCTCGTGGCGGACGTCGTAAGACATCCATTTAGTTCGTTGTTGATCGATTAACTCAGTTTTTTTTAATTACAGAGGGCAGCTAACCCTCTGACCGAACACGCTGACCTACCATGCATTAACTGAGCTACCCAAGCACGACTCACGCCCCGTCCTCACAGCTTTACTTCCGCCAGTACCTCGTCTCCTACCTTTCAAACTTAACAGAAGGTCACCTGCGAACCTTGCAGGACTAGCACTCCTGAAAGAAAGGATATTGCGGAGACATGGCTTAGCCACAGCCTGGGGGATGTTTCCAGAATGAGATTTTCATTCTGCAGCGGAGTGTGTGCAGATATGAAACTTCCTGTCAGATTAAAACTGCGTGCCGGACCGAGACTCGAACTCATATCAGCGCACCCTCCCCTGCAGAGTGAATATCTCATTCTGGAAACATTCCCCAGGCTGGGGCTAGGCCAGGTCTCAGCAATATCCTTTCTTTCAGGAGTGCTAGTCCTGCAAGGTTGGCAGGAAAGCTTCTGTTAAGTTTGGAAGGTAGGAGACGAGGTACTGGAGGAATTAAAGTTGTGAGGACGGGGCGTGAGTCGTGCTTGGGTAGCTCAGTTGGTAGAGCACTTGCCCGCGAAAGGCAAAGGTCCCGAGTTCGAGTCTCGGTCCGGCACACAGTTTTAATCTGCCAGGAAGTTTCATATCAGCGCACACTCCGCTGCAGAGTAAAAATCTCATTTCAAGATATTTTCTACCTGCGGCCACTACTTTCGGGCAGCATACGAACCCCGCAGCAGAAGAACTTCGCGTCTTTTGAGGATATCCATGAATCGATACAATTTTCGTTCTTTCGACTGGGGGCGCCGGTCAACCAGACCGTGTGCCATTCATCGAAAAAGTTTTTGTCATGGGGAGTAATGTCTGAAGAAGGCGGCGGATGCGGTAGGAGATCCCAACTGAACATTTCGAAGTATATTTTGACGAGTTTTGCGACAGTGGATGTATCGTTGTTATGCTGCAAAATCACCTTTTGACGTCTATAGCTACATAGTGGCTGTTTGTCTTCCAGTGCTCAACTCAAACACATCAATAGTTTTCGATAACGATCTCCTGTGATTGTTGCCGTCGGTTTCAGTATCTTCGAACATCTTCGAGTCAAAATCACCGTTCTTGAGCTGTTGAAACCATTCTCTGCAAGTACTCTTACTAATGGATGCCTAAGCATCATCTTAAGCAGGATTTTTGAGCCTGAGACGCAAATTACAAGAACTAGGCTCGTAAACTGAAATATACAATCGAGAATAACTTTATGATGCAATCACAAATTGCAGTATTTTGATAGCGTTATGTTTACAAATGTCTATGCTTACTGTATGAGAGTTACGACCTATTTCCAGAATGAGATTTTCACTCTGCAGCGGAGTGTGTGCTGATATGAAACTTCCTGGCAGATTAAAACTGTGTGCCCGACCGAGTCTCGAACTCGGGTCCTTTGCCTTTCGCGGGCAAGTGCTCTACCATCAGAGCTACCGAAGCACGACTCACGCCCGGTCCTCACAGCTTTACTTCTGCCAGTATCTCGCCTCCTACCTTCCAAACTTTACAGAAGCTCTCCTGCGAACCTTGCAGAACTAGCACTCCTGAAAGAAAGGATACTGCGGAGACAAGGTTTAGCCACAGCCTCGGGGATGTTTCCAGAATGAGATTTTCACTCTGCAGCGGAGTGTGCGCTGATATGAAACTTCCTGGCAGATTAAAACTGTGTGCCCAACCGAGACTCGAACTCGGGACCTTTGCCTTTCGCGGGCAAGTGCTCGACCACTGAGCTACCCAAGCACGACTCACGCCCCGTCCTCACAGCTTTACTTCTGCCAGTACTTCGTCTCCTACCTTCCAAACTTTACAGAAGCTCTTCTGCGAACCTTGCAAGTAGAGCACTTGCCCGAGAAAGGCAAAGGTCCCGAGTTCGAGTCTCGGTCCTTCACACAGTTTAAATCTGCCAGGAAGTTTCATATCAGCGCACACTCCTCTGCAGAGTGAAAATCTCATCCTGGAAACATCCCCGAGGCTGTGGCTAAGCCGTGTCTCCGCAGTATCCTTTTTACGACCTATTTCCTGCGTTACTACTTGCCGCCACTGCCATCCATTGCGAAACGGCGGAAGCAAAGATGTAGACCTAATAAAAAAAATCACAGATTGCTGTATTTCTTTTGGTGAATCATTCCACCAAGCCGCAGAGATCAGTCACCATTAACATGGATAAATTACTGTTTATATTTTCCGCGCGTCACAAAAACGCTGCGCCACGGAAACTGCGCTCAGTGGTGGCGTTTCGGGGCCGCGGCTGACACGCGAGTGTCTGTTGCTGAGAGAGACGACCTCATCCTCCCGTGCCACGATCGGCGACGCCACCCAATGAGCGGTGGGAGGTTTTGCCCCGGGGTTTCGGCCGCAGCCCTCACTACGGCTTCTGGCGGCCGTCTCTTGTTTTTCGGGGTGGCGGCGAAAGGCGATATTTTCTGGAGCGGCGCGGCGCAGGTTTCCGGGGCTCGGCGACCGGCGAGGAGTCGGCCCTGCGCGACGCGTCGCCGCCGGTACACCCGACGACCCGCAGCGTGGGTTCGCGTTTCACTGCCGCAGGCCACAGGCCGACAAGACGCGACCCAGTGGCCGCCGCCTTCCGCCTCTGCCACAGGTCGCTGGCAATTGGGGTGTGCCAATGCTGTTGCCCCCGCTCTTGCCGTAGCTTACCCGCTGTAAAGTATACACTGATGACACAAAACTTTGCTACCACTGCTCAGAGCCAGATTAAATGCTGCCTGATGGCGTTGCCAGCATGTGACATGTTATCAAACTACACTCATGCTCATAAGTTAAGGATAATTGCAGAATGTGGTGCCACACGACGTGGCATTACTCAAAACTGGCGCTAATAGCATAGGCACATAGGGAACACACACGACACAGATCTTTAAGTCCACGGTATTGGTGATAAGTTAAGAAAACTCTCCCGAAACACATGTGCTACAAAACGCCAACTGTTTCCTGTGCATGTACCCCGACATCAATATGGGATATGATTACCATTGAAACTAGGCTGTTTAGGTTTTTATGCTGGTAACGCCACGTGGCGCTCTATATAAAAATCACTGGCTGTGCAGTGTGCAGTCTGTGGCTGGTTGGCATTGTTGGAACATTCGCTATTGTAGTGTTGGGCAGTTCAATGTGAACAGCGTGTAGCGTTACGCAATTGGAGGTGAGCAGCCAGCAATGGTGGATGCGTGGAGAGAGATGGCGGAGTTTTGAGAGCGGATGATCTGGACGCGTGTCCATCAGAGAGAGTAAATTTGTAAGACTGGATGTCATGAACTAATATATATATTATGACTTTTGAACACTATTAAGATAAATACATTGTTTGTTCTCTATCAAAATCTCTCATTTGCTAACTATGCCTATCAGTAATTAGTGCCTTTAGTAGTTAGAATCCATTATTTAGCTGGCAGTATTGGTGATCGCTGTATTGCAGTAGTTCGAGTAACGAAGATTTTTGTGAGGTAAGTGATTCATGAAAGGTATAGGTTATTGTTAGTCAGGGCCATTCTTTTGTAGGGATTATTGAAAGTCAGATTGCGTTGTGCTAAAAATATTGTGTGTCAGTCTAGTGATGATCAGAATACGTAAAGAGAGAAATGTCTGAGTACGTTCAGTTTTGCTCAGCTCTTTGAAAATCAAATAACGTAAGGCGTTTATCAACACAGTAATTCACTAATTTTTCAAAGGGGACGCTTCACCATGCACACGTACACAGGCCGCTCAACGGGCTGGCATACTCTGGATCAGAGAGTCGAGCAGCTGTTGGGTTATAGCCTCCCAGTCTTGCACCAGTGACTGTCGGAGCTCTTGAAGTGTCCTGGGGGTTTGAAGACGTGCAGCGATACGTTGACCGAGAGCATCCCGGACGTGCTCGATGGGGTTTAGATCTGGAGAACAGGCAGGCCACTCCATTCGCCTGATATATACTGTTTCAAGGTACTCCTCCACAATGGCAACTCGGTGGAGCCGTGCGTTATCATCCATCAGGAGGAAGGTGGGACCCACTGCACCCCTGTAAAGGCGAACATACTGGTGCAAAATGACGTCCCGATACACTTTATCTGTTACTGTTTCTCTGTCAAAGACATGCAGGGGTGTACGTGCACAAATCATAATCCCATCCCACACCATCAAACCACGACCTCCATACAAGTCCCTTTCAAGGGCATTAAGGGGTTGGTATCTGGTTCCTGGTTCACGCCAGATGAAAACCCGGCGAGCATCACTGTTCAGACTATACCTGGACTCGACCGTGAACATATGGGACCACTGTCCCAATGACCATGTACTGTCTTCTTGACACCACGCTTTAAGGGCTCTCCTGTGACCAGGGGTCAGTTGAATGCATCTTGCTGGTCTCCGAGCGAATAAACCATGTCTGTTCAGTCATCTGTAGACTGTGTGTCTGGAGACAACTGTTCCAGTGGCTGCGGTAAGGTCCCGAGCAAGGCTACCTGCAGTACTCCGTGGCCGTCTGCGGGCACTGATGGTGAGATATCAGTCTTCTTGTGGTGTTGTACACTGTGGACGTCCCGTACTGTAGCGCCTGGACACGTTTCCTGTCTGCTGGAATCGTTGCCATAATCTTGAGATCACACTTCGTGGCACACGGAGGGCCCATGTTACACCTGCTGTGTTCGACCAGTCTCCAGTCGCCCTAGTATTCTACCCCTCATAACGCCATCAATATGTGTCCTTTGAGCCATTTTCAATACACAGTTACCATTAGCACGTCTGAAAACGTCTGCACACTTACTCGCTGCACCGTACTCTGACATGCACGAACACACCTCTGCCTCTATGGACTCCTGCCAGCGCCACCGTGCGACGACCGCAGGTCAAATGTACTGCATGGCCGTACTCCGAGGTGATTTAAACCCGCAAACCGCCCACCAGAGCGTTGTTTCTCCATGTATCAGCATTATCCGTAATTTATGAGCATTTGTGTGTATACAGTACACAGGATGATTCAGAATTCCTATTATAGGCTTCCAGGGGTTGTAGAGGGTACTTACAAGGGAAACTCCCCATCGCTACCCCCTCAGATTCTACGGTAGTTAGCCCACTAGGTCGCCCGACAAAAACTGAACAAAAGATCAAACATGAAAACAAGAAGAATGTGTACTGAACTGTGAAAAAAAAGCAAAATACAAACAGTGAACGGTCCAAGATCTAGATGTGTAACATCGAGGGAAATGCAAAAACGCCAGAGTCTTGGTTATGTGGTCACAATGTTGGACTGCAGAATGGGAGCTCCGTGTTCGATCCTCCCTCGTGCCCCTTTTCTTTTCACAAAATTGTGAACTTTCCGTCTGGTCTTCTGATGTGTCTGTTCTCATTCTTTAGTCTTGGCAGTTGTCATACTGTACATTGGTTACAGAATATGAGTCATGTGATAAGAATATATTACCATCCCAAGTAAATGTTACAAACAGTGAGAGCAGGTGAGATGCTACACATTCGTCTCACGGAAATGAAAACAACTAATAAATGAGTGTGAACTATACTGCAACAAAGGAAAGCAAGAGACACAACTTCCAAAACGAGACGCTGGAGTCACAACATGTGGGACTTGCGTAGAACAAATAGGAGGTACGTACGTCTGGATGTACCTTCCTTACACCTCGCTGTTGCAAACGGACGTTACACCACGTGACGGAAACAAATCTAAATACAGCGAACAGACACGTCAATGGTTTACTGCAACCAATCGCCGTTTTTTCTTCAATTGTTATTTATTCATGACCGGTTTCGAATTGCCTGGCGATTCACCATCAGATGATACAATTTAGTTTGGAGTATTGTGGGGGTCGTGAATCTGTGGCAAATACAAAGACGAAAAAGTGCACACCGTATGTGGAAAAAATCTTACAATCATAATATTCTTTCCATATACAGTGCTCACTTTTTCGTCTCTGTATTTGCCATAGATGCACGACCCCCACAATAATTCAAACTAAATTGTATCATCTGATAATGAATCGCCAGGCGATTCGAAACCGGTCTTGAATAAATAAAAATTGAAGAAAAAACTGCGATTGGTTGCAGTAATTCCTGAAACCTTTAACAAGACAGTCGCTGTGTTCCAAATCCAGAATGGATAAAAGTTTTAGACACGTCAATGACCGGTCGGACAGTTCATAATTTTGTGAAAAAAAATATAAGAAGCAAGAACACGGAACTCCCCCTTGGCACTCCAAGATCGTGAACACACAACCCTGACGTCATGGCTATTCATTTTCGCTCGATGTTGTTCGTCTTGGGGTTGCATCGATCACTGTCTATCTCTTGCTTCTTTTTTCAGAGTTCGGAACACCTTTCTCCTGTTTGCGTGCTTGATCTGTGTTCAGATTTTGACGGGCTACCCACTGGACTTTCTTATCACAAAATGTGAGAGGGGTGCGACTGGGAGTTTCCCTTGTTAGTTCAAATGGTTCAAATGGCTCCTAAGCACTAGGGCCTTAACATCTGATGTCATCAGAACTACTTAAACCTAACTAACCTAAGGGCATCACACATATCCATGCCCGAGGCAGGATTCGAACCTGCGACCGTAGCAGCAGCGCGGTTCCGGACTGAAGCGCCTAGAACCGCTCGGCAACAGTGACCGGCTCACTATATGATGCAGCCCGCCACAAATTCTTCTCATGTGCCAATGTTATATCATAGCATCACTAGCAACCTATGTCCTTAAGTATTTGCTGGATTTATTCCAATCTCTGTCTCCCTCTACAGATTTTATACTGTACAGTTCCCTCTAGTACGGAACCTGGTGTCTTAACACATGTCCCATCATGCTGTCCCTTCCTCTTGTCAGTGTTTTCTATGTTTTCCTTTCTTCGCCGATTCTCCAGAGAACCACCCCACTCGTCACCTCATTAGTCCACCTGAACATTGGTCTGCATAACTACATCTCTAATGTTTCGATTGCCTTTCGTTCCGGTTTTCTCACAGTCCATGTTTCACTACCACACAATGCTGTGTTCCAAAACGTACGCTCTTATAAATTTCTTCCTCAGATTAAGACCCATGTCAGATACTAGCAGATTTCTCTCGCCCAGAAACACCCTTTTAGCCTGTACTAGTCTGCTTTTTGTACCTTCCATGTTCCGTCCGTCATGGGTTATTTTGCTGCCTACCTAGCAAAATTTCTTAACTTCATCCAGTTCCAGATCACCAATTTTGATGTTAAGTTTTCCTAAGAGATGTTTGTCCGGAAACGTGCCGTTTGTATATAAAATAGGTTTGAAGATCGGTTCACTTTCAAATCTCCCACTTTACGATACAGACACGAGCTCAGAACAGACCGCTGTCGTCAGTCCCTATTGTAATTATGACGCCACACAACACCTTCGTCCGATCCGATTACAACAATGGTTTCGAGAAACTGGTACGTTCGTGACTAGGAGGCACTCTCGACTTTGGAGAGGGCGTCTTTCGTCACGTAGAAGAGAACCGAGGAAAATAGCTCTAAACACTGTCCACGTTATGTCCTCCTAATAGCGCACCGATCTCATTGTCTCCTCTGTGTGCGCTCTGGGAAACGGGCGATCTGAAAGTGATCCGGTCCTCCAACCGATTTTACATCCAAACGGTGCATTTCCGGATATGGATTCCTATCAAATCTTCAACTAGGAAATTCCCTATTAAACCTCTAGAAGCTTGTAATAGTAATTTTGAATCACCCCGTATAAGCGTAACAAACAAGACTGAAGAATCATTCTAACACAAATGGTAAAATCCATTTACAACCGACTTTGCCAAAGTTAAAACCTCTTGGCCGAGTGAATAGGAGTTTTCCATAAAAAGCAAATCCAGTCGGCTGTTCGCATACTATTGTCGTCTTCATCTATGCAAGCTGCGAGTAGATGACAAGATGTTGAAAATCGAGGCCTCGTTAAAGAACGTGCTGTTTCAAGAAGTGCCATAACTGTAATGCAGGATAAGCAGTGATCTGTAGCGTATCTTAGGACAGTATACAACGTTGTACAGCCGCAAGTGTTTCAGAACACACAATTCAAAGCAAATGTAGCTCCTCAACAGCGACCGCTGGACGGTCCCACTTTATCCCAATGACATCGTCAGTAACGACTGTAGTGAGCACGGATTATCGAGATTGGACCGTGGATCAATGGAAACGTGTCACATGGCCGGATAAATCACTTTTCTTGTTAAATCAGGTCCATTATCTCATTCGGGTACACCGTTATCCAGTCAAACGCTGCTCGAAACATGCACTGCACCACGGTCGCAAATGTACTCGGTGCAGTATTACGCTGCGGATGATGTTCACCTGGGAGTAATCGGAGGCACCGTGGTAGCTGTGCACTACGTGAACGATATTGTGGATCACCTGCTTCACTTGGTGTTTAATGTCTTCCACGATGAACATGGCGTCTTCCAGCAAGATAATTGTACGTGTCAGATGGCAACATATGTTTTACCGTGATTTAAGGACATGATAGTTAACTCAAGTTGATGTCTTGGGCACCAAATTCATCTGATCTGAACCCGATGAATATACGTCTTGTACCACATACCGCCAAAAACCTACCAAAAACTTGTCGAGCCCGCGACATATAGAATCGTTGCTTTATTACGTTATAACTGCAGATCAACGAGCCAGCAAGCAGGTCAAAACGTTATGGCTGTCAGTATTCTGACTGATTGGATGTAGGCGGCCAATGTCTTCATCTTAGATTAATATTTACTCCCAACTTCCCCAATTATTTGCTGGATGTATTCCAGTCCTTAAGGTCCAATTTTGGCAGGAGGTTGCTTTCTGATCTTATTTCTTGTGGTGTCACCGCCAGACACCACACTTGCTAGGTGGCAGCCTTTAAATCGGCCGCGGTACGTTAGTATACGTCGGACCCGCGTGTCGCCACTATCAGTGATTGCAGACCGAGCGCCGCCACACGGCAGGTCTAGAGAGACTTCTTAGCACTCGCCCCAGTGGTACAACCGACTTTGCTAGCGATGGTTCACTGACAAAATACGCTCTCATTTGCCAAGACAATAGTTAGCATAGCCTTCAGCTACGTCATTTGATACGACCTAGCAAGGTGCCATTACCAGTTACTATTGATGCTGTAAAACATACCTCACGCCAGCCTGCGTGAGCTAAAACGCGTGCCTTTCGGCTTCGTCTAGTATACCGGGTTGGCTCTCTTGCCAACCCACAACATTTCTACTCTTCCTTATAACTCTGATTTTCCTTTGTTTTACTCTTAAAGCATATTATGTGCTGAGCAGATTCTGAATTCCGTTCCCTAGCTTTCTCTGAGGACAACAATGTCATCAGCGAATCTTATCACTGCCGTTGTTTCACCCAGAATTTTAAGAATCCCACTCTAACTCTTGATTTTTCTCAGATATGGCTTCCATTATCAAACACAGCGTCAGAACCACATCTCTGGTGCCTTTAGATTTCCGAAAGCTAAAATAATCCTTCCTAATACATTCTCAATGAAAGTAAGGAAGAATTACAAGACTTGTTGAACGGAATGATGATGAGGGCAGAATATAGAGAATAAACCACAGAACGAAAGCAGGGAGGAATTGTATATTTGAGATTAGTGATACTTCACACCAGCACTGTGGACAACGTATTCGACGAATTGAAAGAATACTGCTACTATCTTGGATGCAAAACAACGCACGACAGACGAAGAAGATTAGCACAGGCAAAGAGACACTTCCTCGATAAGAGAAGTCTACTAGGCCTGAGTTTGAAGAAGAAAATTCTGAAATAAGAAAGCAGATTTACGGTAGAATCTAGGAGGAAAGGAATATGGGGAAATAATGAGAAGGAAAAGAGACAGAATGATAGGAGGCGTCTTAAGGCGTCAGGGATAAGTAGAGGGAGCTTCGGAGCGCAAAACTTATTCAAACAGATTGGAATATTACCAACAAATAATTGACGATGCTGGGTGTAAATGCTACTCTGGGGTGAGAAGGTTGAAGTCGTCCAATTGATAAGATTAATGGCAAGTCTGCGGAAATACTAGACCAATAACTGTGTGACTGGTTACGTGTCCCAGACAGCTGAGTAATTATTTCATCTGCCCAGAGATGAAATATGTGATATTAAGTGTACAACCACTCTGTTAATTAAGAACCGTAGTATCAGGCTTATTCTCATATAGGGGAGAGGTGATCGTTAATATCGGTAATAATTAATGGCATTGAAAAAGTTTTAATTAAAATTATCGATGTATAATCTCTCATCAGAATAACGCCCGCAGCAAAGTAGCGCTTCAGGGAAATCAAAGAGGGTTTAACGCGGCTACTTTTGTTTCTAAATTCTACTACATAAACCATGCGTGGGTATTGTTAGTTCTCTTGTCTTATTTTCTGCGCTCTGAATAAGTTTACGGAGCTGAGGCGAGCGATACAGCGGGAATTTCCGTGTGATATGCTACGAAAGGGATCAGTGCACTTTTGTTAAACTGCAAAAAAATTGACTATAGTTCGTTTTTACGGGACAGACTTTTGCCGTAAGGTCACAACTAAGAATATCTGAGGAAATGCTTGCGCGAGGAAAGTAGCGCTCAGTATTAAATTCTATTACATGCCAAATAGCTGATAATATGACCTGTGGAATATACGAAGGGATGTTACATTTAATATAAGAAAGGGAACTGGATACTTAGTTTTGTGAAAATAAAGGCGTACGAAGTTTGAATGACTCTGTCGAAGTATAGTAATGGACCGTAGTCCATGCTATGATATCCTTGAGTGACGAAGTGAAAAAAATCACGAACATTTTAGTGCTGTAATTGCTGAGAGTAATTGTAGGATCAACTCTCCTTTTCCCTCTGTACAATACGCAATCATTCGTGATCATCTAATTAGTATTGAATGATGTGAATAAAAAACTAAAGTGATTTCCATAATTACGTGTGTATTAGTAAATAATAACTAACATCCAAAGATGTAATTAAGTATCTTGTCTTCGGTAACGCAGCAGCAAATGAAGAGTGATCGACTGAGCAAAAAGCGAACATTAATAATTATTTTGAAAACCCGAAATTTAGTCGGCGTTACGCTGAAGATCTTTGTGGGTGCTCCACCTGAGGTATACATATAATGAACAATCTGGCTTATGCAGTAGATAACAACATAAATAACGTAGGTTAGAGAAATCGACGACAGCAGATCGACGGAGGGCGGCCACAAGTGCCAAAACGTAAGTTCAAAAATGTTCAAATGTGTGTGAAATCTTACAGGACTTAATTGCTAAGGTTATCAGTCCCTAAGCTTACACACTACTTAACCTAAATTATCCTAAGGACAAACACACACCCATGCCCGAGGGAGGACTCGAACCTCCGCCGGGACCAGCGAAACGTAAGTAAGAGGTCATGGCGAAAAGTAATGCCTCCGAAAATTTTACAAGAAAATTCTTAAAGATGTTAAACAAAACGAACGTTAATGACATTATACATCTTTATTATTCATGCCTACATATTTATTTCTCACCCTGATGACGAACACGTTTCTCGCACCGAGAGACCAGTTTGTTAATATCGTCTTCGTAGAATGTTCGGCATTGTCGACGGAGCTACAACGTGACTTCTGCATGCACCACTTCATCACCACCTCTCTGCTGGATCCTTCTTCCGAACTCTTCTGGTGTTCTCAGCAGGCTGAACACAGTGTTGAGTAGTCGATGTTTCGCCCCTCCTCTGGGATCTTCTTCATTACTCTTCTTGGCTCACAAGTTGGATGAACCCTCTGTAGAATCCAGAAGGGTCCGAGCAGAGAGTTAAATATCTGTTGTCGAAGAAGCAGGCTAAAGAGGAAGAATATGTGACCTAATAAACGCAGAAAATTTCACCTCGTGCAGGACTGTCAGCTGAGAGGCCCAGATCAGCGCTTTACCTCAGCTATCTGAAAAAATTTTATCAAATGAATGTCAAACGTCTATGATGTACATACGCAGACTGAAGCGACGAATGAAAATTTGTACCGAGGTCGGGTTTCGGACCCGGGTCTGCTGCTCACTGCACAGCTGCACTAACCACTACGTCACCTAGCACAGTGGTTTTGCATAAATGCACGGACTACCCTTCCTCATTCCAAATTCTCATTGACCCCATCAGCCCACTAGTTATACCCTTATTCGAACAGCATTGCAGGGCTATCCATCCTACTGGAATAACACCTAAGGAACGCACGAAAACGGTGATATTGCCTCGAACCCAAGCGCAGGTGCTTTAATCAAATGGAACTACATGGTTCCAGAGATTTTGCAGGTCTCAGATATCTGTGATGTATACATGTAAGCCCGCATCTCGTGGTCGTGCGGTAGCGTTCTCGCTTCCCACGCCCGGGATCCCGGGTTCGATTCCCGGCGGGGTCAGGGATTTTCTCTGCCTCGTGGTGGCTGGGTGTTGTGTGCTGTTCTTAGGTTAGTTAGGTTTAAGTAGTTCTAAGTTCTAGGGGACTTATGATCACAGCAGTTGAGTCCCATAGTGCTCAGAGCCATTTGAACCATTTTATACATGTAAACTGAAAACAAAAGAAAATTTGTACCAAGCCCGAGACGCGAATTTCTCCACCTCGCTATCGGGTACACAATTGTAGAGTTTTCCTTAATAGGTCAGGTGTGCACTACACGCAGGCAGCCGCTACTACGGCAGTGGAGTACGTGTGTTGTACACATGGCGCTTCTTTAGGTCAGGGAAACCCTCCCCTGGGATCAAAAACAATTTGCTCGATAAATTAGAGACAACGTCCGCAGAGAACTTTTGTCGTCTCAGATTAGAGACAGAAAAGGTTAATACGATTTTAGTAAACTGCAGGTGCATCCAAGGAAATACGATATTGCAGTGTTATTCTGATTACGATGTAAAGTTCCTTTGAACTTGCATGCCTGTCCAAATGAACAGACAACTGCGGTGACTACAGCCGTTATGAAATACATTAAATGAATTCGCAATTACGAATGAGGTCAACCATCAGCTGTAGAATGGAATGATGACAATGAAAACTTGTGCCGGACCGGGACTCGAACCCAGATTTCCCGCTTACCGCGAGCGGTCGCCTTACCATTTGGCTATCCGAGCACGACTCACGGTCAGACCCAAACTTCCATACGTCGTCAACCACGTGTCTGCGACCTGTACTCGTACATCCATTACGTATATTCCCCTACAGGAGACAAATTTTACTTGCAAGTCGCTTGCCCGGTGTCGGTGGATAAATACGTGTATGCGTGTCCAAAGAAACCTGCATCGTAATCAGAATAACACAGGCATTGCAATATCGTATTTATCTGGCGATACCGGACAAGCAACTTTCAAGTACAATATCTTCTGACCTGTATGGGAATATACATAATGGATGTACGAGTACAGGTCACAGAAGCATGGTTGACGACATATGGAACTTTGGGTCTGACTGAGTTCGTGCACGGATAGCCGAATGGTAAGACGAACTGCTCGCGACAAGCGGGAAATCTCGGTTCGAGTCCCGGTCCGACGCAAGTTTTCATTGTCATCATTCCATTCTACAGCTGATGGTTGTCTTGATTCGCATTTGCGAATTCATTTAATGCATCCAAGGAAAGGTTCCAGAATTAGTATTGCTTACTGAAGGTTATAATGCACAGATAGTATCAGGAACAGAAAGCTGGTTGAAACCAACAACGACATCCTAGGTTCAAATTGGAATATTTGTCGTGATGACAGGTTAGTCAACAATGGTGGCAGTGTGTTTATTGCACTAAAGAATCTGTTACGAATTAATTTGGGTGAATTTAAGTATCAAATATCAGTCAAAAATAGTAATCGGATGCTTTTATATACCGTTTGGGTCAGGAGTTCTAGTGGTGGCGCGCTTCAGACAGAGCTTGCAGAATATCGTAAATAATTTTCCTGATCATGCTTTTGAAAAGGGGGGGGGGGAGAGGGGGGGTGACTTCAGCTTCCCATTATAGATTGAGAGCGTCATGCTACCAAAACTAGTGCCAGAGCCAGGAGTTCGTGTGACACTAGCCGACCGAAGTGGCCGAGCGGTTCTAGGCACTACAGTCTGGAACCGCGAGACCGCTACCGTCGCAGGTTCGAATCCTGCCTCGGGCATGGATGTGTGTGATGTCCATAGGTTAGTTAGGTTTAATTAGTTCTAAGTTCTAGGGGACTGATGACCTCTGAAGTTAAGTCCCATAGTGCTCAGAGGCATCTTTCGTGTGACATTGTTCTGAATATCTTGTCCGAAAATTGCCTTGAGCACATAGAGAACGAGCTAGAGAAGGTAACGTCCTAGACCTCCTGACGACAAGCAGACCTGAACGCAGAGGAAGGTATCAGGTATAAGGTTGTGATAGCATCTTTGACACATGGTCTGACAAAGAATATTAAGAAATGTAAGAACATATTTTTGCTTAGCAAGAGTGGCATGACACAGATTTCAGATTATGTGAGCAGTCAGCATCAAATATTTGGTGATGAGGATGAAGATGTGGAAAACAAACAAAAAAAATTCTGAGGAATCTCGCAATATGCCTGATACCTCACAAGGACTAGGATAATTTTACGGAAAGGAACACGGAACGTGAACCCACACATTTCGACATTTCTTGTTTCATGGACTCCTTAAAATTACTTGAAAATTAACAAGATAATATACCAGCTTCTGCAAATCCAGTTACTAAGGCATACTCATCTATAAAAAGTGCCTTGCTTTAGACTCAAACTATGTCGCATTTTCAGCAATTCAATTTACAACAGACAATGCTCGTACACATGCACGGAATGTGGCCTGTAATAACAAATTATCAGTTACATGTAGGCCTGTTAATATCACAGGTCGAGCTCTACATGAACACAGACGAGGACTTACGATAACAGGTACCAATTAAAAGCAACACTTAACTCCACTCACGTGTGAAGGAACCGTGACTTCCAGGATTCCAAGCAGGGGTGTTATTGCCTCCAATCCGAACAGCTGATCTTCCAGCTGCCGTAAAATTTAAGGTTGCAGAGTTACCCAGGAACTTGCTGACCAGGGTGCACGAGGCGTCTTCCCGCAACTCGCCGCTATCAGTCCTTAACCAGCCGGCAAAGTTTGCCTCCGACCGATTTAACCAAAAAATGTTCAAATGTGTGTGAAATCTTATGGGACTTAACTGCTAAGGACATCAGTCCCTAAGCTTACACACTACTTAACCTAAATTATCCTAAGGACAAACACATACACCCATGCCCGAGGGAGGACTCGAACCTCGCCGGGACCAGCTGCACAGTCCATGAACGATTTAACCGCTCGCGGCTTCTCGAGGCTCATAGCAGACAGCAGGAGTCCCCCAAAACCAGTAACTTGGCAGCCACGTGCCATCCAGCTCACTGTCAGTACCAGAGCCCACCAAAGACTAACACCACACCCCTCGACCAAAGACCGTATCTCCCGACGTATGATCAGGGTAGATATCGGCAACCCAAGTAGTTAGTAGCGCCAGCGGAGTGCCATGCCCGTCAAAATTAAAGCCACTACGGCTGAATACCCTAAACAAGTACGTTCCGAGTAAGGTCTTAAGGGATGGGAAAGACCCACCATGGTTTAATAGCCGTGTTAGAAAGCTGCTACGGTAACAAAGGGATTCAAGAGAAGTAGAGACCTAGTTGACAAACAAAAGCCGAACGAAGCGAAAATGAGCGTACGTAGAGCAATGAGAGGAGCGTTCAATGACTTTGAAAGTAAAACTTCAACCGATCTGAGTAAAAACCTGAAGAGGTTTTAGTCTATGCAAAATCAGTAAGTGTCAAAACCGTCTGTCAATTCACTCAGGGACCATACCGGAACCGAAACGGAAGATAACAGAGACAAGGCCGAAATATTGAATTCAGTCTTCCGAAATTGTTTCATCTCGTAAGATCGTATCACGGTTCCTCCTTTCAATCGTCGTATGAAAGTCCAAATGGCAGACAATGAGATAAGCGATATCGAAATACAAAACAACTACAATCTTTTAGTAGTGGGAAGGCGTCAGGACGAAATGAGATACCTATAAGATTCTTCAAAGATTATGCCGAAGATCTTGTTCCGCTTCTAGCAGTAATTTGTCGTATATCGCTTGAGCAACGAACGGTACCTAACAACTGGAAGAAAGCGCAGATAATTCCCATTATTAAGAAGGGCTTTAGGACAATTATGGACCTATATCATTGACGTCAAATTGTTTCAGAATTACGGAACACGTTTTATGCTCAAGAGTTATGATGATTTGGAGAAGGAAAATCACCTCTATATAAATCAAAATGAATTCCGAAAACAGAGATCCTGCGAAAGTCAGTTCGCTCTGGTCTTCCAAGAGATCCACAGCGCCGCAAACAGTGGCGCTCAGATTGACGCCGTGTTCCAGGCTTAACGAAGGCATCTGACACCGTCACGCATTGCCGTTTAGTGAAAAAAAATACGAGCTTATCCAGTATCGGAGCAGATTTGCGACTGGAATCAGGACTTCCTTGCAGACGGGACTCAACACGTTGCTCTTAACGGAACAAAATCGACAGATGTAAAGGTAATTTTCGGAGTACCCCATGGAAGCGTGATACGATCGATATATATATATATATATATATATATATATATATATATATATATATATATATATACTGTATTAAAGACGCTATCGATCGTATATATATATATTTTTTTTTTTTTTAAGATTTGCACAATGGCATTCAGAGAACTGACAGTTGACCGTGAACGTAAGTAAATGAAAATATTGTGCGTGCCTAGGAAAAGAAATCCACTAGTGTGTAGCTAAACTATTGGTGATAAATGTTGTAAATAATATCTGCCGTAAAATAACCACATAAAACAAACAGTAGGAAAAGCAGATGCCAGACTCAGATTCATGGGAAGAATCTTAAGGAAATGTAATTCATCCACGAAGGAAGTGTCTTATAAGGTGCTTGTTCGACCGATTATTGAGCACTGATCATCTATCTGGGGTCCCTACCAGGTGGGATTGATAGAAGAAAGAGAGGAGATCCAACAGAGAGTTGCGGTGTTTCGTCACGGGATAGTTTAGCCGGCGTGAGAGCGTCATAGTGACGCTCAAGAAACTCCACTATCAGACGTTACAAGAGAGGTGTTGTGCATCACAGAGAGATTTACTATTGAAAATTCGAGAGAGCCCTCTCCGGTAAGACTAGGAGAGCAGGTTACTTCCCGCCACGTAAGCCTCGCGAATGATTATGAGGAGAAATTTGAGAAATTAGAGCCAATAAATAGGCTTACCGGCAATCATTCTTGCTACGCACTATTCGCGAGTGAACAGTCTTGAAAGGTTCAGTTAATGGAACAAAAAATACGCTCCACCAAGCACCATTAGAAGGCTTGCGGAGTGTGACGTAGATTCGAACTCGGGCACAAGGGTAGTCCGTTAAATTGTGCAAATCCAACTGCCACAGTCCTGTAGTGGTTAGGGCATCTGCCTAGTGAGAGCCGGGTTCGAAGTCCGGCCTTGCTACTAATTTTCATTCGTCGCTTCAGTACTAATATATAAATGAAAGGATGTTCTTGCTTCAAGCATATTGGCATCCTGCTTTCGTGGATACATATCACGTTTATAAGTGAACATTAAATGTAACTAGCGGTGACGATTGGGGTGGAGTTTGGCGCTGTGTTGTATTGACGGAGGTAAATTGAAAAAGACAGACTGGAATGGGCACATAGCTTGCGTCTCTCAAATTACACCACAATCGAGTCCAGATCTGACGGACAACATACAGTCAATCCATTCGCTTCGCCTTTGTTCCACGACCACAACGTGAACCCGCTACCTCCGTACAGAAGCAGATTCTTAAGTGTTGATATTTGCTAACTATAAGTACTAAAGTTGGTTTAAACTGTACACTGAATAAACGTGTAAGTAGGCTGTTTAGGTTTTTATGTTGGTAACGCCACGTAGCGCTCTGTATGAAAATCACTGGCTGTGCTGTGTGAAGTACGACGCTGATTGGCATTGTTGGAATCCTTGCTATTGTAGTGTTGGGCAGGTTGGCTGTTAACAGCGCGTAAGCGTTGCGCAGTTGGAGGTGAGCCGCCAGCAGTGGTGGATGTGGGGCGAGAAACGGCGGAGTTTTGAGAACAGATAATGTGGACGTATGTCCACCAGAGATAGTAAATTTGTAAGACTGGATGTCATGAACTGATATGCATATATACTACGCCTTTTGAACACTCTTAAGGTAAATACATTGTTTGTTCTCTATCAAAATCTCTCATTTGCTAACTATGCCTATTAGAGTTAGTGCCTTCAGTAGCTAGAATCCTTTATTTAGCCGGCAGTATTGGCGCTCGCTGTATTGCACTAGTTAGAGTAACGAAGATTTTTGTGAGGTAAGTGATTCATGAAAGATATAGGTTATTGATAGTCAGGGCCATTCTTTTGTAGGGATTATTGAAAGTCAGATTCCGTTGCGCTAAAAATATTGTGTGTCAGTTTAGTGTTGATCAGAATAACTAAAGAGAGAAATGTCTTAGTACGTTCAGTTTTGCTCAGCTGTTTGAAAATCAAATAACGTAAGGGGTTTATCAGCACAGTAAGTCATAAATTTTTCTAAGGGGAAGTTTCCATAAACGTTAAACATATCCTACTCTGGAAGTGAATCCCGGAGCGTGACTCGAAACGGACGTTGGAAAACACAGGTGAACAGTCGCCCGTTTCTCATCTGTCACGGTTCCTGCACTTTTCACGAGTGATGAACACAACGGATATAAAATCACGCGACTCTTCACTCCAAAAAAAAAAAAAAAACAGAGTTCATCGTTGCAAGAATTTCACGGTCTCTTAGTCTCGCCGAGTGTGCGGCAGGGGGAGGCGCAAATGAGCAGGTGTGCGGAAGCGGTTGACGGAATCGTAACGACATTCAGCTTCGCTGAAGTACTTCGTTCTCTCGATGACCGTTGTTGCGTCGTCGCGCCCTAGCCGTTTGCTCACCCGAGCGTCGGCGTAGCGAAGCCCGAAACAGGTGGGGAGGAGAACAGTATAGCCGCGGCGCCGGAAATAGTGTCAGGGGTGAAAATCTGTTAGGGCAGAGGTGGGGGAGTGCCGGGATTGTTAATCCCTTCGGCGCCATCGGGAAGCGGAGCTCGGCGGGGCCAATTTGAGCGCGCAGACTGCGTGACAGCGGAGACGATCCCGGACCCTGCGGCGCACCTGCGACCTGCTGGCTAGGTCTGAGGGCTGCGGGCGTGACGCTGCGGCACGACACGCGCGGACAAGAAACCGTCATTAGCGCACAGGTGGCGGCTGCCACAGGTGGCCCACCTGTGGCTGCGCCAGGGGCAAAAACACTCGCCGTCAGATAAGACAGCGGGCAGTGGAGCCACCTGGCAGGCACTGGTTGCGTCCACCCGTCACGGCAACCTGTCCGGGCTGCCCACCACAGCTATAACCCCAATCGAAATTTCGAGACAGTTTAATCTACAGGGTGTCAGACTCGGATCTCCGGCTTCTGTGGCCTACCTGACGATGACATCAGCCTTCTTACAGCCTGCGACGGATACAGCATTTCAGATTCACTACATATTAATCAAGCTTCCTTTTCTAACACTTGATCATGGTGAACAACTGCAGGTAAAACATTACAAACAATTTCGGTACAAAGGTGAATGAAATAGAAATAACGATCCCATGGAAATAAATTTCCAGAAGTAGGCCCTTAAACATTTAGGAAGATCTGTATAAAGTTAGACGGCACCTGATTAGATGGAGTGCATATGGAACTTTTTAAATATAGTAATATAACATGCAAATTAAGACTTCCACACCTATTCAATAAATTCTGCGAAAATTGCTAAATACCGCTCTCTTGGTCAGCGGCTCTGGGTGAAAATTTATTCTCAAGAGGATATCACCAAATTTGTGAATGTTATAGAGGAATTAATCTCAAAATTACAGGATTTAAAATCTATACTAAAACAACAAAAAAATGGTTCAAATAGCTCTGAGCACTATGGGACTTAACATCTGAGGTCATAAGTCCTCTAGAACTTAGAACTACTTGAACCTAACTAACCTAAGGACATCACACACATCCATGCCCGAGGCAGGATTCGAACCTGCGACCGTAGCGGTCGCGCGGCTCCAGACTGAAGCGCCTAGAACCGCTCGGCCACAACGGCCGGCCACTAAAACAACAAATAACAGATTTCTAACTATTACACATTGTCGCTTAGAAGAATAGGAAAGTGGATTTAGGTCAGGGAAATCATGCATGGATAATGGATTCAGCGTTAGACAAACAATAGACCAAGGAAGAGAAAGGAATTTAGAAAGACATCTTGCGTTTATTCGTACATTTTGATAAGGAATTTGACAAGGTAAATATAATGAAACTATAGCAAATACTAGACAATGAGGGCTATCCAGTACCATCCTGTCCATCCTTCCTTCAGTCTTTTCCGTATATTCTTTCCTCTACGATTCTCCGGAGAGCGTCCTCATTCCTTACTTTGTCTGTCCACCTAATTTTCAACAGTCGTCTGTAGCACCACATCTCAAGTGCTTCGATGCTCTTCAGTTCCGGTGTTCCCACAATCCATGTTTCAGTACCACACAATGCTGAGCTACAAACAAATATGAAACTCCCCGGCAGATTAAAACTGTGTGCCGGACCGAGACTCGAACTCGGGACCCTTGCGTTTCGCAGGCAAGTGCTCTACCATCAGCGCACACTCCGCTGCAGAGTGATAATCTCATTCTCCAAACAAATATTCTTAGAAGTTTCTTCGTCAGATTAACGCTTACGTTTGATACTAGCACAATTCTCTTGGCCAAGAATGCCCTTCGCCAGTACTAATCTACTTTTAATGCCCGCTATGCTCCGTCCGTGATGGGTTATTTTCCTGGCTTGGTAGCAAAGCTCCTTCACTTCATCTACTTCTTACCACCAAGTCACATGTTAAGTTTTTCGCTGTTCTCACTTCTACTACTTCTAATTATTTTCCTCTTCTTTAAATTTACTCTCAATTCATATGCTATACTCATTAAATTGTTCATTCCATTCAGGATATTATGTAATTCTTATTTAGTTTCAGTGCGGATAGCAATGTCGTCAGCGAATCTTATCACTGATTTCCTTACACCTTGAATTTTAATTTCACTCTTGGACTTTTTTTTCTATTTCCATCAATATAGACTGAACACCAGGGCCGAAATACTGAAATACTACAACCCTATCTTACAACATTTTTAATCCGAACACTTCGGTCATGGTCTTCCACTCTAATTGTTCCTTCGCTCTTGTACACTTTGTATATTACCCGTCTTTCGATATAGTTTATCTCCATTTTTCTCAGAATTTCGAACATCTTGCACCATTTTGTATTTCCGTGTCGACAAATCCAATGAATGTGTCTTGAGTTTTCTTTAGTCTTGCTTCCATTACGAACTGCAACATCAGACTTGTCTCTCCGGTGCCTTTCCCTTTCCAAAAGCCAAACTGATCGTCATCTAACACGGGGTGGACTGATGTTCAGGGCACTCTCTTGCTCTTGGTTTGGGAATCTGCCCCTGAAGTGCATTAAAACACATATGAAGAGTGTTCCACTTAACATTGCTACCTTGTATACTTCCTAAATGAAACAAAACGTGAAAAATGCAGTTGACCAGGGATGGATCTACGGTAGTGACTCACACAATGGGCAAGAATGAACGAACTCAGCAAGTAAACAAGTTATCAGCATTATAGTAGGAACTGTGGCTTCGTCGCCACCCCTTAAAGTTTACGTATTTCAGAAGGTATGAGGTTTAGAACAATGAAAACAAGTCTAACGTCACTAGTTATACCTCTAGTTTTCATTTCCATAGGAAACACAAATATGTGACATTAAAAAAAACCTAGCTTTGCTTGAAAGTGATGCTTGTTTACATTTATGGATTGCCCATTAAGTGAGCCCCTGACATACTTACGCCCATCCCTTGCCAATTGTACTTCTCACATTTTGTTAGGTGGGACACACTATACAGCCTAGATCCAGGAATTATACGAGTATTATCAGTCAGTATCTATTCAAACATTCTTCTGCTTGCAGACATTCATATACTGTTAATTTTAGTTCTAATAATCAACCGCCTCAGTTGCACCGTTTACCTAGAATTTACCTAGGTTTCAGTCGGAATAACCCACCCTTCTTCAGAATAACGGTAACTACCGTTTGTCCATAGTGGACATCGTCAAGCTAAAACTGCAAATCCATAAATTATCGTCAGACTATAAAACTTATCTGGAACTGCCTCGGCCCCACTTCGTGAACGCGATCTGGCAGCCATTGTTCCAGTACAGCACTTGTGGCAGCCACGACGGCAGTCTGACGATAATTTATGGATTTGCAGTTTTAGCTTGACGATGTCCACTATGGGCAAACGGTAGTTACTGTTATTCTGAAGAAGGGTGGGTTGTTGTTGTTGTTGTTGTGGTCTTCAGTCCCGAGACTGGTTTCATGCAGCTCTCCATGCTACTCTATCCTGTGCAAGCTTCTTCATCTCCCAGTACCTACTGCAACCTACATCCTTCTGAATCTGCTTAGTGTATTCATCTCTTGGTCTCCCCCTACGATTTTTACCCTCCACGCTGCCCTTCAATACTAAATTGGTGATCCCTTGATGCCTCAGAACATGTCCTACCAACCGATCTCTTCTTCTGGCCAAGTTGTGCCACAAACTTCTCTTCTCCCCAATCCTATTCAACACTTCCTCATTAGTTATGTGATCTACCCATCTAATCTTCAGCATTCTTCTGTAGCACCACATTTCGAAAGCTTCTATTCACTTCTTGTCCAAACTATTTACTGTCCATGTTTCACTTCCATACATGGTTACACTCCATACAAATACTTTCAGAAATGACTTCCTGACACTTAAATCTATACCCAATGTTAACAAATTTCTCTTCTTCAGAAACGCTTTCCTTGCCATTGCCAGTCTACATTTTATATCCTCGCTACTTTGACCGTCATCAGTTATTTTGCTCCCCAAATAGCAAAACTCCTTTACTACTTTAAGTGTCTCATTTCCTAATCTAATACCCTAAACATCACCCGACTTAATTCGACTACATTCCATTATCCTCGTTTTGCTTTTGTTGGTGTTCATCTTATATCCTCCCTTCAAGACACAATCCATTCCGTTCAACTGCTCTTCCAAGTCCTTTGCTTATTCCGACTTAAATCTAGGCAAATTGTAGGTAAACGGTGCAACTGAGGCTGTTGATTATTAAAATTAAAATTAATATTTATACAGTTGCTGACAGGGCTGTGAAATGTTGATATTTAAATTCATATACTAATTCAAGTACATAAGACACAGTTATAGCTGTCCACGTACATTTCAAATACTGTACGTAAATCTCACAATTTCCAAATGTTAGTTCAAAAAACGAAAATAATGGTTTTCAGAGAATATGCTCCAGTTACGTCAAAGAGAGTTCTAGAAAACAACATTGAAGCACAAGTGTCGATTTTTAAATAAAAAATGATAAATGTATGAGGATGGATAGGATTGGAAATGCAGATATTAGGAAAGAAGTAAATATTGAACAAGTACATAACAAAATATTAAATTGTAGACTCAGTTAGAATGACCGCTTACAAGGAATGGAAAATACCGGACTTTCTAACGCAGCATAGGACTATTTCCTGAGGAGAAGAAGGCGTCGAGAATGACGCAATGGAGACAACTGTGAAAACAGAAACGACCAGGTATGCCTGATCCATAAAGTGGAGAAGAAGTAGAAGAAGAAGGAAGAAAAAGAAGAACGAGAAGGAGAAGATCATCGTTTTTATCTTCCACTTCCTCTTCTTCTTCTTCTTATTCTCTCCCTAATCGTGCGAGGTGGCACAATAGTTATCACAATGGACTCGCATTCGGGAGGACGACTGTTCAAACTCGCGTCCGGCCATCCTGATATAGGTTTTCGATGATTTACCTAAATCGTTTCTGGAATATGCCGGGATGGTTCCTTTGAAAAGGCACGGCCGGTTTCCTTCTCCACCCTTCCCTAATCCGAGCTTCTTTTTCGTCTCTAATGACGAGATGTTAAACACTAATCTTCTCCTGCTCCACTTATCTTCTTACCCAAATCGTAAACTGCTGGGTTTTTATTTATAGGCGCTTTGAAGAGAATATTTAAATCTCTCGCCATAAAAACGGAATACCATGAAGACGGCAGGCAAAACGTCAAACTGGCATAAAGTTGACCACTTGTCTGGAAATGATTAGCATTCCGCGCAAACGCACAAAGTTTGTAGAGGTAATGCCCTCTACATCCAGAATATAAACAAAGATTACACAGTGGCTTTCCCATTCAGAAATCACATTCGAATATTTGCTTGGTTGTGTGAAGCTCGTGTTGTGCCTCGTGTAAGCAGGAGCGTTGTCCACCAGCACATAGCCGGCCGGTGTAGCCGAACGGTTCTGGCGCTTCAGTCTGGAACCGCACTACCGCTACGGTCGCAGTTTCGAATCCTGCCTCGGCTATGGATGTGTTTGAGGTACTTAGGTTAGTTAGGCTTAAGTAGTTCTAAGTTCCAGGGGACTGAAGACCTCATATGATAAGTCCTATTGTGCTCAGAGCCATTTGAACCATTTTGAAACAACACATATCATAACTCGACAGCAGCATGACCGCGAGCTATCGACACTGTGTAAGGTGTCAGGCAAATCCAACACCTTCTATGAAAACTCTGACATGATAAGCAAATCCAGTAGTATGTCACATAGCTCCAAATAAATCGTGACGTTAAATTAACCAAAGTAATACGAGTAACGAGTGAGCAAATGGAATACCACAGACTAACACAAGAATGCCTAAATGTATTTCGTACGTTCCCACCGTGAGACAGAAGCAGTTCTGAGGGGAGAAACAAGAACAGAAGCCGAGAGCAGAACCGTGTTAAGCTGAAGGCCCTAAGATAAGGGACAGACACCCACGTCGCCAGCTAACCGCTAGGACCACCCCCCAGCCCATGTTAAAAGCTAGAGCCCTCCAGAAGAACAGTATAGATCTTACGATAACAAGGGCTACCCCAGCGGCAAGTTTTAGCGTGAGACTTCTTCACGTCTCTGTTACGTCAGGATCACCCCCCAGCCCATGTTAAAAGATAGAGACCTCCCGATGAACAGTACAGATCTTACGATAACACTAAAAGGACCACACCAGCTGCAAGTTTTAGCGTGAGACTTTTTCGCGTCTCTGTTACGTTGCAAACTTTAAAAACGTTGCCCCACCACGAAAAGTATAACGTTTCTCATTGGATAGACAGAATTTTTGTAGGCGGAGCTTAAGGTTAACATTGAGACCCTGATCGGTCAGATGAAAAAACAGCCAGATAGTTTTTTTAAACCAACTTCGGTATATTGTAGTAAGGAGAAGTTAGGAGAGAGTTGTTTCCGAGACGAAGAGGTGAGCGGAGCTGTGCTGCCCGTCGCCCCCTGACGAACACCGACAAGGTAATGAACGCACGCGATGCCGCATAACAGCGCATAAAGCTTCACTCAGAACTGCTGAAGTCTCATCTGTTACACCCCCTTTTTGCGTAATACTAGTGTCGATCGTCAATTAAAGCTCATGGGGTTCACATTTGCCACTTGAAGTAAAAATCTGAAACGAGATGATTTTTCTGTTATATAGTTATTGAGAAGCCACATCAGCCACTGTAATTTACGACAAGTTAGATAAGTAATTAAAGATAATTGAGGGTCACTGTAGACCATTTTGATAGTTTTCTCTTTTGTGAAACGTAATTTAAACCTAGATTATAGATGTGATATAGCATAGGTCATCTTTCGATCCATTGTACAACTTGGAAACCCATTCAGGGAATATTCGTTCACATTTTTGTTGAACGCAGTTGGTTTTTACCATCCTGTATTAAAACATTTCCTTTTATTAATAGTGCAATTTATAAACAATGTTTTGTGAGTAGAATAAAATTTCCAATGGTAAACTTAACTGCTTTTTCGACGTTATTTTACCATCTAACTAAAAATAGGAAAGCCTTGAACCCCGTCCACTAAATTTAGTTAGTATTAAGATTCTTTTACAGGGAGTGCAGTAGGGCTGACACTAAAATCATTAAGTAGTCTCACTGAACTCTTCTGAACTCTACATGTCATGTGTGGTCTGGCGTCTCCTTACCAGCAACAGGTCCCAGGTTCAAACTAGTCAATTCCCTAAAAAACACGCTCAGAGCGTCGTTGCGCGAAAGTGGTAGGGAGACACGATATAGAACAAACAGACATCACGCAGAATGTTAGGAAATGGCGACCCTGCCAGGATGGTAAAATACCATGATTGAAGGTCGACCACATGCCTAACTAGGTCAGAAAAATATCCTGTTAAAAATTGTCGTAATAAAAAAAATTATTTTTTGAAAGGCATAAATAGTTGAAAACAGTAGCTGCAGCGATAGATAGTAAGAAAGTATTCAATAAAAAGTGAGACATTCTAGCAGAGACAATAGCATAATTAAGTTATGAATTTTAAAAATTGTTAGAATTATGTTTTCTCCTCAATGCAAGCGCACAGGTGGTTCTGACCCAACAAGTAAGTGAATGGATTGTCAGTCTAGGGTATAATAAGTGTCAAGTCGTGTGAACAAACAGTTTATGAAACGCGTGAAATCGTATGAGCGCATGTTGACTCGTAATAGGGCGCGTGAATTGCTTTTAAAACAGAAAATAAGGGATTCGGAAAGATTAGGAATGGCAAATCGAGACCTTGACCGAATTGAGGTAGAGACCCAGCTTGAAAATGGACAGAGAATAGAAGATAGCACAACAGACGATGCAGTATCGCGAGAAATAGGACATATAACGCACCATAACGAGTATAATGTACGTCAAGGCATAGAAAACGTAAATCATCATACGACAGAGGAGCAGGAAAGTAGAGAGACAGTGATGAAGATTCTAACTTGCGTCTTCAATACGTAGAACTCATAGTACAAGCAATCAGAGCTCCCTCACCACAGAGTACAAGCAATGCGAGCAGAAACGTGTCACAGCACAGTTCAATGCAATCGGTTGCGAACCAACACTTGGGCGAAAACACAGAGCATAGGACGTCGGAAGAAAACGCAATAGGACCCACCAATCTGGCAGAATTATTACAACAAATTACGGAAACCATGACAAGGCAAAATAAAGACATAGCGAACCAAATTCAAATTCAGAATGCAGAAACCACGAGACAAATGCGTGAGATTAAAGAACAAATTAAAAAAATTCAGTTACACCTAAGTCATATTGAAGACGGGGCAAAAAAATCTCGAGAAGTGATAGCGCACTTAATAACAGGTCACAATCAATTGAGAACAGACATTGACAAGGTACAAGCGGGCGTACAAACATTGCGTAATGACATTCAGGACGAGATCAAAACATTACATAACAACACCCAGGAAGAAGTCAAGAAACTAGAGAAACAGATAAACGAAATTACTAGACAAGCAGCAGGTACAGCGCGTGAAGTTGTTGAAAACAGTGTGTTACACAAACGTATCACAAAAGCAGCGCTGAAAAGATATGATAACCAAATAGTCAAAATAGAAGCGCAAACGAAGCGACAATTTCAGAAATTGCGAACAGAGTTGTTGCAAACCATTGAAGAGCGTAGTGAACAGGATCGAACAAGCACAGTCTGCAACCACATCCGTATCTGTAACAGCACCGGAAAAACAAGCAATTAACGAAGATATTACGCATTTGCGATTCCAATCACAGGCGGAAAGTAACATACGTGAAATCAGACAGCCTACACAGCAACAAACACGTTTCGAAATTCTTGATGAACAAACGTCATCACAAACACATGCGGAACCACAAATCTATATTTCATACAGTTTGGATCGTGCAATGAAGCAGCAAGATTAGCCAGACAAGATACCGAACCAATACCTGACAATGGAAAGCTAGGTCGCGAAGAGTACAGTCCAATGCATTCAGCTACATGTTTACAACCGATGGAAGAAAATTATTCCATACCACTCCAACGATACTTCGCAAGGGTAGGCGAAAGTTACAGTGGACAATATCCAATGGATCTACCACATCCGGAAAGAACGACGGGAGAAATGATCATAAACAAAAGTGGCGAAGAATCGCGAATTTCATATGGAACTATGACGAAGTACGACAACGATCATTTTCTCACAGTCAGGAAATTTCAACACTTTCGAGAAGGAAACTCATTACATCCACGAACTTTTATTGATCAATTCCGAGTAGGATTACCAGAACACTGGACGCTAGCACACAAATTAGACTTTATATGTGCACACATGTCAGGAACAGTCGCAGAAACCATGCAAAATGTTGCAGCGACATGCCGATCGTACGAAGATTTCAGAGAGAAGTTTCTCTCACGATACTGGTCCAGCGAAGCACAGAACAGAGTGAAGTACGAATTATTACAGAACCCATATTTTGAAAATTCAGGAGAGAAGAGTCCCGTGAAGTTTTTCGAAGTAATGGCAAACAAAAATCAATGCTTAGATGTACCATACAGTGACGGAGAGTTGATTAAATTATGCGCGATGAAGTTACCATTGAAATACCAGCAGTCATTAGTAGGTCGCGGAGGCAATGACGTCGAAGCATTTAAAGGTATTCTAAGGGAACTAGAGTTCATATTTTCGGAAGATGACGCAAGAAAATGACGAAGCGCACGTGAAAACGAAAGCAAAAAGCAGTGGAATCCACAAGACACAGTACGAAGAAACAATAATTACGAACCATGTGATAACTTCGCACCAAGAAACGACAATAGATATCAACAAAGAACTGGTTATGGATTTAGAAGAGAATATGGCAATAACTATAATTCACCCAGGAACGGCAACAACTAATACAGAGGGAATAACGACAACTGGAACGGGTACTGGAGAACCAATAGACCGACAAATTATCAACAAAGAAACCATTATCAACAAGCTGAACAAGAAAAGAGAGTACAGATAGAAGAGGTGGAGGTAAGACCACCAAACCCCGATAAACGTTCGAATTGACAGCTAAGCGCCCATGCCAAAGAGAATGACGCACCAACCCGGGACAATTGCAGCACCTTGAACAGAGAAGTAAATACCTTATCACGAGAAGAGAAGAAGGAAGAAACAAAACCGCAGGGACCAGATGAAAACGAAATAGGAAAATAACAATATCGTGTTGGGACGAAATTAATTGGGAGAATACTGACGAGGAAGATGAATTACCAGAGGCATGCACAACGAATGTAGGAGGAAAGGACGAAGTAATGAGTATTGCGGAGCTATTTGAGATGGAAACCAGGGAAAGCGAATTCAATGAGGATAATGCGGAGTCGACAGAAGTCGAAAATAAGTTACGAGTGGGCACACAACCCAACGTATATAATGAAGGAAGTTATGAAGCGATAATTAGAGCATTTAGATGCGATTATGTGGAAGTAGCGACGAAGAAGGAGAAGATAGACGAGGATGAGGAAAAAGTAGAGGAGTTTGAAGAAAGCATAAATGAAGGAAGAAATAGAGAAGAGGAAATAAAAGAAAGAGAAGTAGCAGTCGAAGCTTATCCTACAGAAAGTTCTAATTCACAAGGGAAATTCCTAAAAAGACTCATATATGATTCAGTGGAGGATTCATTGATGCAAGAAGAAGAAGAATAGAACCAACCCTTTCAAATTCAACCAATTGTGAAGGCCATGGTAAAGCATATTCCAGACAATATTGTAATTGATAACGGAAGTGAACTGACTGCGATCTCAGAAAATTTATTTATGCAGTGTAATGCCAATGAGGAACTGCCAGTTCTGAAAACACGTAAGATTAAAGTAAGAGGTCCTATTAGAAACAATGCAGCGGAAGTTACGAGACAAACAAGGTTAACTCTTTCGTGTCAAGGTCAAAAGATTGAAGCCAACTTCGGGATTATGCCTAAACCAACTGTAGATTTGATTATGGGTGCAGATTTTTTAAATGAGAAATGAGCGATAATAGATATGGGGAAAGGTAGCGTAACATTCGGGAATAACACACTTCTCTTTGAGCAAAAGCTAAAATTAGAAGAAATACCAGTTATAAACAAACAATTAAGAATGACGTGAGATAAAGAGGATGAAGAATTAGAATGGTATGCACAAAAGGGGGAATCGCCTCAACTCATGTTAGAAGTCCATAAAGAAATCGACGAAAGCCTGCAAGAAGTTCAAGGTATTTCGGAACACAGTAAAAGAGAATTAGAGGGTATTTTACAAGATAAAGCAGAGGTATTTTTACTTAAGACTGGCAGTGTTAAACACTTTCAGTACCAGTTTGAAGATTAATTTATTACTGGTAAATAATCAGCACAATATTTCAAGATTATGTTGCAGATAAGATCGTCAGGAGAAAGAAGAATGAAGAGAGAGGAATGTGGGAAAAAGGAAGAAGTTTCAATAAAAACAAAAACAAAAATAGCACCAATAGTACCATAGATTACGCTGAAGGGATAAAGCGTAGATATTCTAACAGCATGAAATACTAAAATACTAAATACCATGACACTACACAAAAATAAAAAACGAATTTAAGGATTCTTGTAGACAGTCAGACTAAAAATATCTTAGAATTGTAACATGGAAAGGGCGCCAAAAGGCTTTTAAGAAGGTGTAAAACAATATAGGTACTAGACATATGTTAGATGATTATAAGTAAAACTTTTTGTAAGAACCATTGTAAAAACTCCAGCAAGGACGAGATGCAACGACCCACAAGTTGCAATGCGAGAAGTATCAAGAAAGCAAAGGACGTAATTAGCAAGACACGATTCCTACAAGGGAGAAGCGTCGAGAGAAGGGAAAGGACAGCGAGACCAACAGAAAGCCCTTGTAGCCAAAGTGGGCAGTAAATAAATCTGCTGCCAAGCTGAACCACAGGGTGGCAGAACCCAGCTGGGGCAGAACACAGAACCACACAGTGGCGGAACCCTGCAAAGACACGACAGGACACCGAAAGCCAGAAGGGTCTCCGAACACCCCGACTCAGCGGAGTGAGCAAAAAACGGCCCGACGAGAAGACCGCTTGGGCAAGCCACCACTGGCAAAAAAATATGTCTAAAAGTCACACTACTGCTATTAAACAGCACGCTGAAGCACGAAACTGAAGAAAACTTCCACAAAGTAAAAATGACATGCCCAAACAATTTATCAAACTGTTACTACTAGGAGAACTTCAAAGCGACTAGTTATCAATATATATTTCCATATCCTGCCCAGAGAAGAACCAAGAAGTAAGTAAGAAGCAGAGAAAAAGCAGGAAGAACAGAAGTTGAAGATTCGCAAGATTGAGACCAAGAAAGAAGATGGGTGAAGAATAGACGACATACCTTCCCAAATTCCTATCCTATTGTAATCTAGTCATCTGCGAAATATTACAACGAAAAACGACCACTTTCAGCGACACATAACGATGACTTTCACGCATACAAAGCCAGTAAACCACGAGATTATGCACTCACAGCTCCATTATAATATGGGACCTCCACAACAACAACACACACTTGCAAAGCCAACAAGGAATGATGAACGAAGCTGTACATCAAATACTTGCCCACATCCATCTTGCTCAAGTCCATCACCTTCATGCAAAAAACATTTGCCAACCTCATGCTTAAACATTCATAGGATTGTGTGAATGTGTGAAATCAAATTATGTGATTTAGGAATTGTGCAAAAGAAATGCGTGAAAAACTAAATAAGTAAACTACAAAATAACTGTCATTGACTATGGACTTAAATAAAAAATAGACTATCGATAAAAATACACTCCTGGAAATTGAAATAAGAACACCGTGAATTCATTGTCCCAGGAAGGGGAAACTTTATTGACACATTCCTGGGGTCAGATACATCACATGATCACACAGACAGAACCACAGGCACATAGACACAGGCAACAGAGCATGCACAATGTCGGCACTAGTACAGTGTATATCCACCTTTCGCAGCAATGCAGGCTGCTATTCAACCATGGAGACGATCGTAGAGATGCTGGATATAGTCCTGTAGAACGGCTTGCCATGCCATTTCCACCTGGCGCCTCAGTTGGACCAGCGTTCGTGCTGGACGTGCAGACCGCGTGAGACAACGCTTCATCCAGTCCCAAACATGCTCAATGGGGGACAGATCCGGAGATCTTGCTGGCCAGGGTAGTTGACTTACACCTTCTAGAGCACGTTGGGTGGCACGGGATACATGCGGATGTGCATTGTCCTGTTGGAACAGCAAGTTCCCTTGCCAGTCTAGGCATGGCAGAACGATGGGTTCGATGACGGTTTGGATGTACCGTGCACTATTCAGTGTCCCCTCGACGATCACCAGTGGTGTACAGCCAGTGTAGGAGATCGCTCCCCACACCATGATGCCGGATGTTGGCCCTGTGTGCCTCGGTCGTATGCAGTCCTGATTGTGGCGCTCACATGCACGGCGCCAAACACGCATACGACCATCATTGGCACCAAGGCAGAAGCGACTCTCATCGCTGAAGACGACACGTCTCCATTCGTCCCTCCATTCACGCTTGTCGCGACACCACTGGAGGTGGGCTGCACGATGTTGGGGCGTGAGCTGAAGACGGCCTAACGGTGTGCGGGACCGTAGCCCAGCTTCATGGAGACGGTTGCGAATGGTCCTCGCCGATACCCCAGGAGCAACAGTGTCCCTAATTTGCTGGGAAGTGGTGGTGCGGTCCCCTATGGCACTGCGTAGGATCCTACGGTCTTGGCGTGCATCCGTGCGTCGCTGCGGTCCGGTCCCAGGTCGACGGTCACGTGCACCTTCCGCCGACCACTGGCGACAACATCGATGTACTGTGGAGACCTCACGCCCCACGTGTTGAGCAATTCGGCGGTACATCCACCCGGCCTCCCGCATGCCCACTATACGCCCTCGCTCAAAGTCCGTCAACTGCACATACGGTTCACATCCACGCTGTCGCGGCATGCTACCAGTGTTAAAGACTGCGATGGAGCTCCGTATGCCACAGCAAACTGGCTGACACTGACGGCGGCGGTGCACAAATGCTGCGCAGCTAGCGCCATTCGACGGCCAACACCGCAGTTCCTGGTGTGTCCGCTGTGCCGTGCGTGTGATCATTGCTTGTACAGCCCTCTCGCAGTGTCCGGAGCAAGTGTGGTGGGTCTGACACACCGGTGTCAATGTGTTCTTTTTTCCATTTCCAGGAGTGTATATTTTACATATTTTCTCCTTATAAAAACAAATAATAAAAAATTATCTTGTTGGATGTTTTCCCTTTTTTTAACATTTGTACAATTTGTTAGGATAATATCTCAATACTTGTTTTTGTATATTTCTTTGTGAAAGCAATTATTGGAAATAATTCTTATTTGTTAGTGTAACATTGTTGAAATGAGTGTCTAGAAACAAAAACATTTTACTTGTACCTGATATTTAGAAAATGTGTTAGGAATAGATTTTACTTAATTACTACATTTATAAAAACAATATTTCTAAGAAAATCGATGTGAAAGACTCCTCACTTTCGATAACAAACTTCTTAAAAAACAAACTTCACAATTAAATAAATAAAGAAAATAATTAAAAAATAATAATTATAATATAATAAAAATATTCTTCCCTTGTCAATATAAACATATTTTTGATAATAATGTGGAAGAATATAAAAATATAAATTAGTAATACAAACTAGCATAGAACAGAATAATGTGGCTGAACAGTAGGCAACAAAATTTAGATAACGGTATAATTTTTGACTCTCTTAGACAACAATTCAATCATTGCCTAACTTCAGTGCAAAAATTAAGTTCGAAGGGTGGTGATATGTAAGGTGTCAGGCAAATCCAACACCTTCCATGAAAACCCTGACATGATAAGCAAATCCAGTAGTATGTCACATAGCTCCGAATGAATCGTGACATTAAATTAACCAAAGTAATACAAGTAACGAGTGAGCAAATGGAATACCACAGACGAACACAAGAATGCCTAAATGCATGTCATACCTTCCCACGGTGAGACAGACGTAGTTCCGAGGGGAGAAACGAGAACAGAAGCCGAGAGCAGAACCGTGTTAAGCTGAAGGCCCTAAGATAAGGGACAGACACCCACGTCACCAGCTAACCGCTAGGACCACCCCTCAGCCCATGTTAAAAGCTAGATCCCTCCAGAAGAACAGTATAGATCTTACGATAACACAAAAAGGGCTACCCCAGCTGCAGGTTTTAGCGTGAGACTTTTTCGCGACTCTGTTACGTCAGGACCACCCCCCAAACCATGTTAAAAGATAGAGCCCTCCAGAAGAACAGGATAGATCTTACGATAACACTAAAAGGACCACACCAGCTTGCAAGTTTTAGCGTCAGACTTTTTCGCGTGTCTGTTACGTCGCAAACTTTTAAAAACATTGTCCCACCATGAAAAGTATAACGTTTCTCATTGGATAGACAGAATTTTTGTAGGCGGAGCTTAAGGTTAACATTGAGACCCTGATCGGTCAGATGAAAAAACAGCCAGATAGTTTTTTTAAACCATTTTCGGTAAATTGTAGTAAGGAGAAGTTAGGAGAGAGTTGCTTCCGAGACGGCGAGGTGAGCGGAGCTGTGCTGCCCGTCGCCCCCTGACGAACACCGACAAGGTAATGAACGCACGCGATGCCGCATAACAGCGCATAAAGCTTCACTCAGAACTGCTGAAGTCTCATCTGTTACACCCCCTTTTTGCGTAATGCTAGTGTCGATCGTCAATTAAAGCTCATGGGGTTCACATTTGCCTCTTGAAGTAAAAATCTGAAACGCGATGATTTTTCTGTTATATAGTTATTGAGAAGCCACATCAGCCACTGTAATTTATGACAAGTTAGATAAGTAATTAAAGATAATTGAGGGTCACTGTAGGCCATTTTGATAGTTTTCTCTTTTGTGAAACTTAATTTAAACCTAGATTATAGATGTGATATGGCATAGGTCATCCTTCGATCCATTGTAGAACTTGGACACCGATTCAGGGAATATTCGTTCACATTTTTGTTGAACGCAGTTGGTTTTTACCATCCTGTATTAAAACATTTCCTTTTATCAATAGTGCAATTTATAAACAATGTTTTGTGAGTAGAATAAAATTTCCAATGGTAAACTTAACTGCTTTTTCGACGTTATTTTACCATCTAACTAAAAATAGGAAAGCCTTGAACCCCGTCCACTAAATTTAGTTAGTATTAAAATTCTTTTACAGGGAGTGCAGTGGAGCTGACGCTGAAATCATTAAGAATTTGGTTATATTATCGCTAGTCTCACTGAACTCTTCTGAACTCTACATGTGATGTGTGGTCTGGCGTCTTCTTACCAGCAACAGGTCCCAGGTTCAAACTAGTCAATTCCCTAAAAAAACACGCTCAGAGCGTCGTTGCGCGAAAGTGGTAGGGAGACACGATATAGAACAAACAGACGCCACGCAGAATGTTAGAACTGTAATTTATCATTCCGCATTATTGCTGCTCACGTTGGTGAGGAGCGCACGACTGTCATGCGAAGATGGAATCGATGGTTTCAAGAAAGCCATACTCTTCGCCGTGTAGTACCTGATCTACTCCACGTGACTAATCCCCAAGAGGAAAGACATATTTTTCGTCCTCCCATATGGGATCACTTCGACAACTTTTTTGTATTTTCTTACTATTATGATCCCCTAGTTATTAAATAGGTCATTAATAACAATCACATTTTCTACTTTATCTTCACTACTTTCTTTGACTACATGAGACTCTACATTACTACTTGCCAATACAATCTGAACCATGTTTTAATTCTGTAAATAGAATGCCTACGTTCCTATACTACCTCCGTTTCTCATATCTACTCTCTGACGACATTTGGAGCACCATAGATTGTCAGTACAGCGATAATTTTGTGAGGCTTTTCTTGACGCAGCAGCAGAGAAACTCGAAGACAGTGGTGTTCCCAGCGACAATAATGAACTCAGGAGTGTTTTCAGATGAGTCCCTGTACTGAGTATGACATAACAACATGTGGTAGCTTCGACGAAAGCGACCATAGCCACATTGCATTCTTCATCGTCATAGGGGCAAAACTTACGGATGAAGGTAACTGTTACATGTGTCATTGCTAAGTATCATGGCTCTATGACACTTGGATCATTCGTACAAAGAACTGCACAGTATACTACAAAGATAACTGAAAGGAATAAGGAATGAGGCTAACAGGAACGACAATAATTACCCTGTATAAGGGGCAGTCAAATTGAAACGAGACAGAAAAAAAATAGTAAGTACACTGTGTGTTATTTCAAAAGTAATCGCCATAACTATTATACACGTACATCACTGTGAGACAAGACGGTCTATGCCTTCGTGAAAAAGTGTTTGCGGTTGTCTACGGAGCCATGATTGTACGCAGGCCTGCACCTCCTCGTCCAAAGCAAACAGACGGCAACGAATTCCTTTCTCGAGGGCTTTAAACATTTGGAGAGATATCAGCAGTGTATCGAGGATGTGTCAAGGTAGGGATACCGTCACTGATTACTAATCGCAACGTCATCGAACCAGCGTTCGTAACTTCAATTTTGATTAATAATCAGCACTGGCAGCGAGGACTTTCGGCGTAAGAAGTCACCCTCATTCTATCGAAAGCCTTGTCAGAGAGGACGGAGGAGCGGACAGAGTTTTTGGGCACTCTCTTGTCCTTCGAGTGGGAAACTGAAGGCGGAAGAATCAACAATTATCATCGCCGTGAGGATACAGAAGCCAATGGAAACCATTGCATTAAATAAACATAATCTGTGTTACATCAGATGGAAAACCAGTTCTAAGAAAAGATGGGACGCAGAAAAAAATGGCTCTGAGCACTATGGCACTTAAGATCTGAGGTCATCAGTCCCCTAGAACTTAGAATTACTTAAACCTAACTAACCTAAGGTTCCAGACTGTAGCGCCTAGAAAGCAGAAAGGTAGGAGGAGTATATAGCGGATTTATACAAGGCCGATGTACATTGAGGGCGATGTTATGGATATGGAAGAGGACGTAGATCAAGATGAAATGCGAGATATGATATTGCCTGAAGATTGTAGGATATGAGGTCCGCCAGTTATGCAAAACAGCATATTTTCTCAGTAACCAAATATGTTTCAGCACCGCTGCGCCATCATCAGTGGGTTTCCGTTTTATTTATTCTGTAATGTGAACATTTTTATTAAATGATTACAAACTTATGTGGATGTTTAGTTCAAACAATAGTCCGTTTCTTTTCGTTATTACCTTTACACTTGGTGTACATGATTTTTTTGGATCGCTTGTGTATTTACTTCTGGTAGCTCGTCATCTGCAACCAAAGGACACTGATCAGAAATTTTGCTGGGAGTTAACCTACCATCTAGAATGTAATTTAGTTTGTCGCGATATTTCGCACCTATATGCGTTTTTACATACGTTTTCGTGTGGCAAGCCCTTTTATTCTCCGCGTCATGGTGAGTTGTCGTGATGCACACGCAAATATAACACGTACTTTCCACAAATAAGATCGTAAAACACTTTCCACTTCACCTAAACACAGTATGATTGCGGTTTGTTGTGTTTCCCAGCCCGGTCAGTGTTCATTTGTTCACCAGAGAATTCGGCACCAAATTTGTATTTTGTTTACATTTTATTTTTGTGTGTGTGTGTGTGTGTGTGTGTGTGTGTGTGTGTGTGTGTGTGTGTTCTGTACACTTCTTAGCAGTTTATGTTGCCTTTTTCGTGATGTTCCTTTTGTGTGTAAATGGTGAGTCTTTGAAGATTGTAGTATATCCATTTTTCGTGTGTGTGTGGGAGTGGGTGAACTTTACCTGTTTGTATTGTCTTTTTTGTAAAGTTCCTTTAACCTGTTAAATAGTGTGCCCTGGCAGAGTGTAGTGTATTCATTTAAGACCTGTAAAAGGCAACACAAACAGCTAAGAACCGTGTAGAAAACACACACACACACAAAGATAAAATGCAAACAAAATTCAAATTTGGCCCCGAAACCTCTGCTGAACAAATGAACACTGACTAGGCTGGGACACACAAAAATCAACAATCGCACTGTGTTTTCGTGAAGTGAAAAGTGTTTCACGATCTTATTTGTGGGAAATACTTGTTATATTTACGTGTGCCTCACGACACCTCACCATGATGCGGAGAATAAAAGGGCTTGCCACACGAAAAAGTAAAAACGCATATAGGCGTGAAATATCGCGTCAAACAAAATTACAAAAATGGTTCAAATGGCTCTGAGCACTATGGGACTTAACTTCTGAGGTCATCAGTCCCCTAGAACTTAGAACTACTTAAACCTAAGCAACCTAAGGACATCACACACATCCATGCCCGAGGCAGAATTCGAACCTGCGATCATAGCGGTCGCGCGGTTCCAAACTGTAGCGCCTAGAACCGCTCGGCCATTCCGGCCGACACAAAATTACATTCTAGATGTGTAAATGGTGAGTCTTTGCAGTTTGTAGTGTACCCATTTTGATTGTGTGTGTGTGTGTGTGTGTGTGTGTGTGTGTGTGTGTGTGTGTGTAGACTTTATCTGCTTGTGTTGTCTTTTTTTAAAAGTTCCTTTAATGTGTTAAATAGATTGCTCTTACAGAGTGTAGTGTATTCAATAAAAGACCTGTAAAAGGATACACAAACAGCTAAGAAGTGTACAGAAAACACACACAAAGATAAAATGTAAACAAAATTCGAATTTGGCTCCGAACTCTCTAGTGAACAAATGAACGCTCACTGGGCTAGGACACACAACAAACCACAATCGCAAAGTCCCAGCAAATTTTCTCATCGACATCGTTTGGTTGCAGATTTCAAGCTGCCAGAAGTAAATAATGCACAAGTGATCAGGAAAAATCATGCACCTTTACACCAAGTGTAAAGGTATTAACAAAAAGAAACGTACTATAATTTGAACTAAACATACACATAATTTTGTAATCATTTAATAAAAATGTTCACATTACAGAATAAATAAAACGGAAATCCACTGATGATGGCACAGTGGTGCTGAAACGTGTTGGTGTACTGAGAAAAAACACTGTTTTGCATAACTGGCGGACTTCACATCCTACAATTTTAACTGCAAACACGGTCAACACAAGGAGCTGCGAATCCAAATGATGAATATTGCGAGCACCAAAAGACCTAAGACGAAACAAGGCCCAGGGAGTAGACAACACTCCATTAGAACTACTGACAGCCTTGGGAGCGCCAGCTCTGACAGAACTCTTCAATCTGGTGAGCAAGACGTATGAGACAGGCGAAATACCTACAGACTTCAAGAAGAATATAATATTTTCAATCCCAAAGAAAGAAGGTCTTGGCAGGTGTGAAAACTGCAGAACTATCAGTTTAATACGTCACGGCTGCAAAATACTAATACCAATTTTTTACAGACGAATAGAAAAACTGGCAGAAGCCGACCTCGGGGAAGATCAGTTTGGATTCTCTCGAAATGTTGAAACACGTGAGGCAATACTGACCCTATAGCTTATCTTAGGAGATAAATTAAGGAAAGGCAAACCTACGTTTCTAGCATTTGTAGACTTAGAGAAAGCTTTTGACACTGTTGACTGGAATACTCTCTTTCAAACTCCGAAGGTGGCATGGGTGAAATACGGGGAGCGAAAGGCTATTTACAATTTGTACAGAGACCAGATGGCAGCTGTAAGTGTCGAGGAGCATGAAAGAGAAGCAGTGGTTGGGAAGGGAGTGAGACAGGGCTGTAGCCTATCCCCGACGTTATTCAGTCTGTACACTGAACAAGAAGTAAAGGAAACAACAGAAAAATTTGGAGAAGAAATTAAAACTTTGAGGTTTGCCGATGACATTGTAGTTCTGTCAGACACAGCAAACTATCTGGAAAATCAGTTGAACGGAATGGACAGTGACTTGAAAGGAGGATTTAAGATGAACATCAACAAAATCAAAACGAGGATAATGGAATATAGTCGAATTAAATCAGAACACGCTGTGGGAATTAGATTAGGAAATGAGACACTTAAAGAAGTAAATGAGTTCTGCTGTTTGGGGAGCAAAAGAACTGATGACGGTCGAAGTAGAGAGGATATAAAATGTAGACTGGCAATGACTGGGAAAGCGTTTCTGAAGAAGAGAAATTTGTTAACATCAGGTGTCGATTTAAGTGACAGGAAGTCTTTTCTGAAAGTATTTGTACGGAGTGTACTCCTCTATGGAAGTGAAACATAGACGATAAATAGTTTAGACAAGACGAGTATACAAGCTTTCGAAATGTGGTGCTACAGGAGAATGCTGAATATTAGAGGGGTAGATCACGTAACTAATCAGGAGGTACTGAACAGAATTGGGGAGAAAAGAAATTTGTGGCACAGCTTAACAAGAAAAAGAATAGGTTGATAGGACACGTTCTGAAGCATCAAGGGATCACAAATTTACTATTTTAGGGCAGCGTGGAGGGTAAAAATCGTAGAGGGAGACCAAGAGATGAATACACTAAGCAGATTCAGAAGGATGTAGGTTGCAGTAGGTATCTGAGAGATGGAGAAGCTTACACAGGATAGAGTAGCATGGAGAGCTGCATCAAACCAGTCTCTGGACTGAAGACAACAACACAAGCAACAACAACAACGAAAAAGGTGTATCCACAGGACATATTGGCTGTAGTTAGAAAAGTGTCATGCTGATCTCTATGCACCACGAATTGCATGGCGACGACTTTGAACGTCGTGTACAGTTCTGCCACTGGGTACAAGAGAAATTTTGCACGCGTTCTACTTAGCGACGAAGCGTCATTCACCAACAGCGATAACGTAAACCGGCATAATATGCACTATTGGGAAACGGAAAATCCACGATGGCTGCGACAAGTGGAACATCAGCGACCTTGGCGGGTTATTATGGGAGAAAGTATAATTGGCCCCAATTTTATCGATAGAAATCTAAATGGTGCAATGTATGCTGATTTCCTACGTAATGTTCTACCGATGTTACAACATGTTTCACTGCATGACAGAATGGCGACGTACTTCCAACATGATGGATGTCCGGCACATAGCTCGCTTGCGGTTGAGGCGGTATTGAATAGCATATTTCATGACAGGTGGACTGGTCGTCGAAGCACCATACAATGGTCCGCACGTTCACCGAATCTGACGTCTCCGGATTTCTTTCTGTGGGGAAAGTTGAAGGATATTTGCTACCGTGATCCATCGACAACGCCTGATAACATGCGTCAGCGCATTGTCAATGCATGTGCGAACATTACGGAAGGCGAACTACTCGCTGTTGAGAGGAATGCCGTTACACGTATTGCCAAATGCATTGAGGTTAACAGACATAATTTTGAGCATTTATTGCATTAATGTAGTATTTACAGGTAATCACGCTGTAACAGCATGCGTTCTCAGAGATGATAAGTTCACAAAGGCACCTGTATCACATTGGGCCAACCTAAATAAAATGTTCAAACGTATCTACGTTCTGTGTTTTAATTTAAGAAACCTCACTGTCACCAACTGTTCGTCTAAAATTGTGAGCCATGTGTTTGCGACTATTACAGCGCCATCTATCACAAAGCGAAAAAGTGGTGCAACTAAAACATTCATATTTCTTTACGTACTTCACGAATATGTAATAAAAATGGGGGTTCCTATTTAAAAAAAACGCCGTTGGTATCCATTTGACCTGTGGCAGCGACATCTAGCGGGCCAACCATAGCGCCATTGGTTTCCCCCTTCAAGCTAGACAAGTTCTATGTAGGTTTTTCGTGTGACGCTTATTTCGTGAGATATTTCGCCCGGTCAGGATCAGTGGACCACCCTGTCTATATGAGAGGGGGGGGGGGAGGGGGGGCATGATATGAAACACCTAATGTATAGATTTTCTAGTTCAGCTTCTCGCACTTTCATCCAGCAGTTGCCCATTGCCGAGCATCTGTATTTTCCACCTCCATCTCATTCATGAAACAACAATTGTTCATTAAGAAGCGTCATGAAATGAAGCCAAACGCCACGCATATTTCAATTAGTTAAACCCAGACGCGTGAAGGGCAATGGCGTCTGAGATTTAAATTTAACAATATGATCCAGGTATTGTATTAATGTCACAAAGACGAATAACACACTTGCTCCTCCCAACTCTCGCAATAACCGGCAAACAAGTGCCTAGAGTAGAAAAATGTGCGAAGAGCGTTGACAGAACATATACATTTTTGTCACAGAATCAAGATCGCTACAGCTAAGAAGCTGAATGTTCCACACATAGTTGCCTCTTCTTTGGTGAGCAATTTCTGACTACCCACAGGCTTTGTTCCGCGGCCATCTGTAACTGTCAGTGCGTCTGCTACCATTATGGTGAAGTTAACAGGCTATAATATCGAATCCAACAGTCTTTGATCAGTAAATAGGCGACAATTGTCACAAATCTACTGGAAGCATCTAGAGATACTCTAACTAGTGTTATGGCAGCGTGCATCTTTCATGAGGAAACACAATCTGCATACAGGTAAGCTGCAATGTGTAATATAGGAAGAATAACTAAAATTAGTTGCAAGTATAGTACGAAGTTAGGGAAACTGTGACTGATTTGTGTCACTAATGTCATGTCTAGGATTAATAAGCATCTGGAGAATGATATCAACAACAACAGTGGGACAGATGCTGCAGAAAACATACGTAGTAGTACTGCTATCGGCAGACCTCTTATAAACCAAGTGAATACGAAGAAAATGTACAATTTTTAGTGTAATGACCATTTAAAACATGCAATATTGAACAATGACTGTTCCAAATTACAAAAACAATTTAGATGCCGTTTTGGGAGACTGTTCATTATCTGTTGCCTGATTTATCTCCTACAAGGGGATTAAATAATACAGCTCACACGACTGAAAGTATCTGAGGTTGGTTTCACAATAATGAATTTGAAACACTATGATTTCTCTGGCTTGAAGAACATCACATCTGAATATTAATGAGTTTCTGTGGTATGTAGTACAAACAGTAATGATTGACCTAAACTCTTTCAAATCATGTCTCAAATAACTGGAGTAGTTCCTTTGCGAGAAACGGTAAAAAAAAATCATATGGACTTATGTATCAGACGTCTTCGTGACATGAGGGCTGTTCTACCTGCCAAAGGAGGTTGCCCAGAAAACTGTGTAGGTGTTAATATATTCTTCTCCGACTACTGTATAGGCATTACCCCCATATATATAAGGTAAGCCTGCTGTGTGTAATTTACAACAAAAGAAAGTTTGTGTGCCGATATCGAAAATGGTATAGTTATCTTTCAATCATCACATGCACACAGATCAAATTTCAAATTCCATTATTCCCAGAACACAACATCTCGTACCACATTGTCCCCCTCTTATCTTTCATGGAATTCCACTAGATCACAAATTTTATCCACAATAATACTATCACAAAAACGGTGCTATAATGAATGTAAACACATTTAAATTCTTCTTGCTAAGCAGTGTTTCACTTTCGATGCAGTGGATATTAATAATATCAGTAACAAGACCGTTCATGTTTTCCCGGAATACTGTCCCGTATTCTAGATAATGTCCAAACAACCACATTTGGATAGAATGTTACTAACCTTCTTGCATCAGATCAAAATGGGAATGAAGGTTTACCTGCATAAACAGATTATTTGTAGTGTGGTAAACATCCTTGGATCCATTGTTTTTCCACGTCTACTCCAGCGTATTACTACTTTATGTTGGTGGTTTACAATAAATGCTGATCCCCCCACACAGCCAGGATTCTTTGTGTAATGTGTTTCCCCAATTTTAACATAACAAATACATTTGCGTTGTACTCTGGGTAAGCAACTCCCACTTAAATTACAGGAAAATAATTAAAACTATAGACACATAGAATATAATCTTTCTCGGTCAGGGAGGCTTATTTGTCAACTCACGCATATTTTTATTGTTTCTGTAAGGATATTGTAAAAACACTATCAAACATTACTCATTAACTGTTCTGTAGTTTGGACCACACAGATGGGGTTGGTATATTGCAACTACTGTTTGTTAGAATTTAGTATTCTTAGACAGTCTTCCAAAGAAACAAACAGAACATCATTCTGTAGCTATACATTATAACATCCAGTCTAATTATCTCGTATTCTCTAGCGAGGAAGAACTAAAAACGTCACAGTCACATGTCTGGACATTTTTATAAAATCGATGAGATAGTCAGCGATATCTTTCATCAATTCTGCGTTTGTGATTTGACATAAAAAATTTTAATATAACTTTATTTTACAATGTGTGAGTTCACAATCGCACTGCAATTTTCCTTGGTAGTCATTCCCCTCCCACAGCCATAGACCTACTTCCATGGGTTTTTCCCTACCTCTCTGACATCACAGTCAAAGAGAAACCACCTGTGCTAAGTTGAAATAGCAGAAAATTCAAAGTAACCCAATTTGATGTTTAAAATGGCGAGCTGGCCGTGGTGGCCGTGCGGTTCTAGGCGCTGCAGTCCGGAACCGCGGGACTGCTACGGTCGCAGGTTCGAATCCTGCCTCGGCATGGATGTGTGTGATGTCCTTAGGTTCGTTAGGTTTAAGTAGTTCTAAGTTCTAGGGGGCTGATAACCTAAGATGTTAAGTCCCATAGTGCTCAGAGCCATTTGAACCATTTTCTTAAAATGGCGGCAAATTCAACACAACACATATGGTCTCTCACATTACAGCTCATTCATGCTAATTCTGGTAAAGATTGTATTACTGATAGATTTCTCCTGACCTACTTCCCCCCTACAGTGTTGTACTTCCCAAGGTGATGAACAAGTATATTAATGCTTGTATGTTTAATATATCTAAGTTTGCTAGAATGACACTTTTAACTTCTTCGTTCATTATCTTTTTCTCCGTAAAGAGGCATATCTTTTTGCTTATAGACTGATGGTCGTCGAGTGTGCCCCCTCTAGTACGTAGTTTTAAAACCATGGCGCAGCACCTTGCAAGGTACGATTCACGTGTTAGTTTACAGTTGGTCGTGTGCAGAAAATGGTTATTTCTGCAAATGGAAAGTTATGTAAATACCTATTCTGCCTAAATATTAGTCTGAGAATCTGTGTTTGTTCCTATCGTTCACTAACTATACTAGATGTCGAGAACTGTTCAGATTTGTATAAATCTTGTTCGTTACTATGAAATAACCCATTTCCTTAAGGTCCTCGCACTTAGATCTAATGTTATAATGCAGATTTACTGATTTCAATTTGGTGTTCGATAACAAATTACTGAAATAAGTGTTTTCTCTAAAATCTAGAGCAATGCATGAAATATTTGCTGATGAGCAGTAGAAGGTCTTTTTAATGAGAGCAATGTGGAATTATCTGAATGGAAAGATGACAAATTCCTGTTTTCGAGGGAACATTATGGTGATTGTGCTCCTGAGCGTGATGAAACTCACTACTAAATAACTAGAACGTTAAGATGTCGTGCCAGAGCCTGGGAAAAGAGGACGTCCTTGCACAGTGAATTCATCTGACAATGAAGATGTAGATTATATAGAAAATGTAAAAAAAAAAAGTCAAGAAGAGCTATTTTGCAACCATTGTAGGAAATTAGGTTTTAAAATGTTGCCCAGCTACCACAATTTGTTGAGTAAAGGAATGTATAAAACGCTGGACCACTGGCTGCTAATCCAAGATAAGAGACATGTTTCAAATGTGGAATGTGTCTATGTATTGTGAAGATGTATTTACTGTCAGTAGAAAATTATTACTTCCCATAACTTACTGTATGATGATGATTTTCTTGCATTTAAGAAGTTCTTTCAGAGCATCAATTTTTAATGCTTCTAGTAAAGATGCTTGATTTGTGACAGCACGGGTCGGTACGAGTTTTCTTTCTTCAATAAAAACACACACACACACACACACACACACACACACATATATATATATATATATATATATATATATATATATATATATATATATATATATATATATATACTCCTGGAAATGGAAAAAAGAACACATTGACACCGGTGTATCAGGCCCACCATACTTGCTCCGGACACTGCGAGAGGGCTGTACAAGCAATGATCACACGCACGGCACAGCGGACACACCAGGAACCGCGGTGTTGGCCGTTGAATGGCGCTAGCTGTGCAGCATTTGTGCACCGCCGCCGTCAGTGTCAGCCAGTTTGCCGTGGCATACGGAGCTCCATCGCAGTCTTTAACACTGGTAGCATGCCGCGACAGCGTGGACGTCAACCGTATGTGCAGTTGACGGACTTTGAGCGAGGGCGTATAGTGGGCATGCGGGAGGCCGGGTGGACGTCCCGCCGAATTGCTCAACACGTGGGGCGTGAGGTCTCCACAGTACATCGATGTTGTCGCCAGTGGTCGGCGGAAGGTGCACGTGCCCGTCGACCTGGGACCGGACCGCAGCGACGCACGGATGCACGCCAAGACCGTAGGATCCTACGCAGTGCCGTAGGGGACCGCACCGCCACTTCCCAGCAAATTAGGGACACAGTTGCTCCTGGGGTATCGGCGAGGACCATTCGCAACCGTCTCCATGAAGCTGGGCTACGGTCCCGCACACCGTTAGGCCGTCTTCCGCTCACGCCCCAACATCGTGCAGCCCGCCTCCAGTGGTGTCGCGACAGGCGTGAATGGAGGGACGAATGGAGACGTGTCGTCTTCAGCGATGAGAGTCGCTTCTGCCTTGGTGCCAATGATGGTCGTATGCGTGTTTCGCGCCGTGCAGGTGAGCGCCAAAATTAGGACTGCATACGACCGAGGCACACAGGGCCAACACCCGGCATCATGGTGTGGGGAGCGATCTCTTACACTGGCCGTACACCACTGGTGATCGTCGAGGGGACACTGAATAGTGCACGGTACATCCAAACCGTCATCGAACCCATCGTTCTACCATTCCTAGACCGGCAAGGGAACTTGCTGTTCCAACAGGACAATGCACGTCCGCATGTATCCCGTGCCACCCAACGTGCTCTAGAAGGTGTAAGTCAACTACCCTGGCCAGCAAGATCTCCGGATCTGTCCCCCATTGAGCATGTTTGGGACTGGATGAAGCGTCGTCTCACGCGGTCTGCACGTCCAGCACGAACGCTGGTCCAACTGAGGCGCCAGGTGGAAATGGCATGGCAAGCCGTTCCACAGGACTACATCCAGCATCTCTACGATCGTCTCCATGGGAGAATAGCAGTCTGCATTGCTGCGAAAGGTGGATATACACTGTACTAGTGCCGACATTGTGCATGCTCTGTTGCCTGTGTCTATGTGCCTGTGGTTCTGTCAGTGTGATCATGTGATGTATCTGACCCCAGGAATGTGTCAATAAATTTTCCCCTTCCTGGGACAATGAATTCACGGTGTTCTTATTTCAATTTCCAGGAGTGTATATTGAAGAAATAAGAAAGAAAACGTGTACTCACCCGTGCTGTCACAAATCAAGGATCGTTGCAATACGTTTTATTCCATCACACATATCTCCCACAAAACGTAACAGTTCAATTCTCGGAGAGAGAGTCTTAACAGTCCTTACATTTTCAATGGTACAGAGAAAGAACAAACAATTCATATATTATCAATTGCTGTTGCTGTGTTAGGGACACTCAACTGTTCACGCATTTTGAGTCGTTGTGGGCAGTGGCGTTGTGCATTTACCGCTCTTAGAGGTTTTCATGTTTTCGATGTTGTCTTCTGCTTGTTTGGGTCTGTATTACGGCTTTAAATATCAATTTCTTACGTTTTCAAGTCAGCAATGGCGTATACTTTCCTGGTTAAACACTATGTGTACCATGTGAAGTTGTTTCAGTGGATAATTTTCCGCTGTGGAGATGTTCGATGATTTAAGCCGGTAGTGAATACATGTACTTTAAGACAGCATAGTGCATATCATATATTTCTGCAAGATGAATAGTAATTTTGTGTTCCAAAATTACTCGGTGCATGTCTTACAATTCGATCCCAGTTCAATGGCTTGTATGTCCCTAATCAGCACTGTTTTTCCAAGGAGCAAAGGGGCCCTATAGTTTAACGTGGAATCCGAAGCAACTGCTGCTCCTGGTGTTTCCTCACGTCGTTGAGCAGTGAAGGCTAGATTAAACGCAAGATGAAAATTTCCATGGTCTGACTGGGATACAATCCCAAGACCTCTCGTTTTCTAGGCAAGTGTTTTACCAGTGGACCACCAGGCCAGCGAGGAACAGTGGGAGGGTGGGTCCATTCATTGACTAGACATATGAGAAGAACTGACTAGTAATTTCTGCCAGATCTTTTGGTAGTTTCTGACAGTGGAAATTATTGTATGCTTAATGAATGCAAGGGCTGTGATTAAGTTTTCTTTAATGTGCTTTCCTAGAAGCACCTCGTTCACCAGATACTGCGATTAAAATGATGTGCGTCTTCATCGTCTCTTTTGATTATTATCGGCATATATTTATATAGAGCACGAGTAAAAAGGGTGGACTGAAGAAATTGCTAACCCTTAAGAGCGTGTTTGGCGTTACTGGATCTTATATTTATCGTTAAATTCAGAGATAAGAACAGAAATACTATACGACACAGCAGGCAGCATTTTCTACTGGTATGCATGGCCTTACATCTTTTCATCGTGCGAAGCATTTCGAAAACACAACAAATAATGCAATCAGACCAATCCTTACCAAGTTGGGAATTAGCGCTTTCTTTCGCCGATCCCTTAAGTTTAAGAAGTGTTTTAATGACAACCCTCCGTAAATTAAAACTTCTACCTTCGTTCTTCAAGTGGGACGACGTTATTTGTCTGGTGTACTACTAAACACAAATACACACTCTGTTGTACTTTTTCCCCATTTAGTTGACTTCCTCCCCATGACGGTATCAATGTTATTAATTCCTGTCTGTTTTGCAATAGTATCGGCAAGATCAGGCCGGTTTGTTGCCAGTAAGTAAAAAATATGTATCTTGTGTATGAGCTGTAGTCGTATTTGTTCGAAGCAGTGTTGTCCAGTTGCGCGTTTAGTTTAATGTAGCAAAATGGTTTGTCCATATTTCCAATAGCGTACGGTTACTTACCTCTTACTAATACTGTATTTTCGAGGATTTTCCAAGCTTTTTCTTGACGACTCTATGGCCAATCTGATGGGTTCTAAAGACATTCGATTATAATATATAAATATACTACTGTGAATACATAAATATACCACTTACTCTTCTAGCACAATAGGTTCCCGCCTAAAGAATTTTCTTTCTCTTTACCAAATATTCGTGTATGCTATTGTAACCACCCCACGCAAAATAATAAAAATGAATATTGTTGGGTTAATGGTTCTGAGCCAAGTGTAACCTCCCCACAAAATAATGTAATATTATTTGGTTAATGATTCCAATTTTTAGTGTAAGCTCAGAACAAAATTGGTTCCCATTTATAATCTCCGTACAGAAATGCATTCAAATTTAATGTACCCACAAAATTCTTTTCTCATTTAATGTAAGCTCAAAACAGAAAAATTCCTAAACCTCGTATTAAAAAATAAATTCAGTAACCTGGTAGAATTTGGACGACAGCAGCGCTGCGTCATGGCCCTGTAAGATCATTCTGAATAAAGAAAGGAAAAGTTCTTACCTCAATAAAAACGGTGAATATATCTGCTCTTATATAAAAATTTTCCGGGACAGCTCTGTGCAATGCTGGCCGATAGATTTGTCATTTTATGAAAGGAAGCAACTGATTTTTCTTTTGCAACAATAGGAATGATCATGGATTGAAGAAATTAGTAAATTCTTTACATTGAAATGAATGTTTTTTTTAGAAATTACTTTATATCACGAAGATTATTATTAGGACATTTTTAAAAGATGTACATGGGACTTTACATAACATTACTAGATATGCGCGAGGCTGCTTTTTACCTTATACAATAATACTCAGGCTCCGGCATCGGTGCACCACGACCGGCGCAACCAACATAATACACCAGACCAGAGCAGACAGGCGACTGCTCGCTAGCAACAACTTACTGCTACTACTACACAGTTAGTACTGCAGTGAACACTGGTCTCAGGTTCTCTTACAGCTTACATATCGCAGGTAGCACATACTTCTTACATAACCCTCCACTGGGGGGGGGGGGGGCAAAAATTTGGCAGCGATGGTGAGTCAATTGGACTTGCCATGAGCAACAAATTTTTTTAAAATCTACTTAATTAACTAAGTTGACAGTCACAGAGTATATACATATATATAAGTACAGAACATAAAATGAAATAGAGTGCACATGCACTGAGTACAGAACATATCAAGAAATCACAAAATATATACGCAATTTTTCTTAATTAATTAAGTTTACAGTCACAGAGTATATACATATATATAAGTGCATAACATGAAATGAAATATAGTGCACATTCACTGAGTACAGAACATATCAAGCAATGATAAAAGTATACGCAATGAGTACAAAACATATTAATGGATGACATAAAGTGCATATGCACTGTAGTATTTTTTTTACCATTTTACTAGAACTAGGATAGGAAAGAGAAGGATTGCATCATGGTTGTAGCACATTAGGTTGCACGTAGCTGCACTGAAAGTCCATATCTTTCTACAGAAGCACAACACCATGTGAGACAATCTGAAGTTCTCTTCCCTGAAGTATTAATCAGTGTACCCAAGACACTGAAATGTAGTATTAATATTCCATGTTATCATTTTGGTAGTACATTAGGTACACCAAACAGTGGAACCATAATAACATCTCCATTGTTCAAGGTGGTGGAAACCATGATGTGTCAACACCACACTCATTCACCAACGTAGAATTAGTGCAGAAACCAAATATAGTGTTCCATGATCATAAGGATAGACAGGACAAACGTATATTGCAGTAATTTCTGGTAATTAGGTCAGAAGGTGAAGGACATTAAGTCTCATGCTAGTCATCATTGAGAATTACACTAGTCTGTCAACCGATTTGATTAATTGTTGGCACTCATCGCCTAGTAACTGAACATATCTGTACTATGTATGAAGTATTACAGAAAAATGTTTATAAATCATCTGATTACAATGAACATTGGCACTCATTGGCCAGTTACAAACCATTTTTATACATCATTAATGGCATACCATTTACATAATTCATCTAGTTATAGTAATCATTGACACTCATTGGCCAGTTACAAACCATCAGAAGTCATCATTCAAAACAGGAGCTAACGAGTGTAGCATCAAGCTATTAGTATTCATATATAATAGCATGTAGGTAACATAATACAAATTTAAAATATAAGAAACAGTGGAATTCATTGGCCAGTTACTAAATGTATAGCAAGTATTGAATATTACAAAACATTTTTCATCATTCAAGTGACATATGACATATTTAAAATAATTATTGGCACTCTTTGGCCAGTGACTAAACATATAGCAAGTATTGAATATTACAAAACATTTTTCATCATTCAAGTGACATACGACATATTTAAAATAATTATTGGCACTCTTTGGCCAGTGACAAACCATCAGAAGTCGTCATTCAAAATGAGAGTTAATTATTGGCATAACATTTATAGAGTATAGCAAACATATTATTTACAGAAATTATTGGCATAGCATGTATGCATTATTACAAAATATCATTCACTATTATGCAGAACTCATCATTCAAGTGACATAGGACATATTTAAAATGTAACACACTGTAACTATTACTCAAGGTCTGTGGTTAAAACATTACTCAGAACTCATCATTCAAGTGACATAGGACATATTGAAAATGTAACATACCATAACTATTACTCAAGGTCTGTGGTTAGAAAACATCATTCAGTATTACTCAGAACTCTCTTAAACTGGTAGCATTATTTGGGACTGGTAATACATTTTTTTTATGCTAGCAATGCATTGCGTTGGGATCGATAATTAATTGCTGGGGCATGAAAATATTTGCCTTTGACTTATTGCTACAAATGAGGATAGGTAACGTCATTCGTCATGAGTCAGCTGTAGCAAGGTTATGAAAGAAGTAGAGTATATGTGATCACATTCATGAATGACACACACAAATGGGTAAAAAAATGCAAATACTAGAACAGGTTTAATGACTAATTGCTTATAGCACATTAATTTCATGAATAGCTTCTCCTAGAAAAAATACAAAATGGATTATTAAGCTGAAAGAAGAAACTTATATTATGCTGAAAAGTAGTGAACTTCGAATTAACAGGTAATGAAATGTGTACTCAATATGTATGTACTCTATCTGTCCTTTCGAAAATATTCAGTCATTATACCATGCAATATAAGACATACTGTCAAAACGAACTGCAACAAATACTTAAATAACTACATAGCATCTCTTAACTAACAGTAAATATATAAACTTCAACATTATTCTCATCTGCAAAGAAAAACTTCATTATTCATATTACCATAACTTCATTACTATCATCACCTGCAAACAAAAACTTTATTATTCCTATTACCATTTACTTCATATAACTATTCATAGTATAGAGTTTCTTATTTCTAGCATATTTCATCACTAAAACTAAGATGTGTAGTTCTGTCTGACAGCCTGCATCAATCGCCTCGTATTCTGAAATAAAAAAATTAGTTAAGACTGCTATCATACGATGTGTAAAGTATATTCTTGTTAATGCTTGTTAATTCTGATCCATTTACTCTTTGTGACGAGGTATTGCATCTTCTTTCGTTCATTCCAAAGGTGAAATTCCCATTTCATAGTAATCCACTGTGGTTTGTTTAATTTATTTCTTTTAGACGTTATTGCTTTCTGAAAATGATGAATAGGGATTAATATCTTGCATTTAAATCATATACTCATTAAATAAAAACTTGTTTCTAGTTATATAATTAAGCATACAGCATAGCATGACAGAAAACGTATTATGTCAAAAACATAGACAGTTTTCAAGTGCAAAAAAAAAAAAAAAAATATACACAGAGTATCATAATGTAGTACCAAAAAAATGTAAAATAGTCACGATGTTGAGATATGATAAGAAAAAATGTCAAAGTCAACTGGTGTTTGTTACATCTTAAACATTTCATAGTGCATATAGGAAAACAATCATACATACACGAAAAATGGAAAATGTGCACAGTCTGATATATAACGACAAGAAAAGCGACCTGCTAACCTTACCTTGCCGGGCACTTGCCAAGAAAAAATACGTTAATCATCAGTAAGTGTTCATATAAATATAATTACATAAGTGGTCATATAAAAATCAGGAAATGGCATTACAGTGTGATAAATCATAAAGTATGTTCATCCAATAAAGGTTTTAATATTGGAGACATGGTGATAGCCTTTACTTTTTCTGGTTCTCAGAGTATCGGCGTGTACTACATTGGGGTGAGGAATGCTGCGAATTCGATATGGACCTGCATATAGAAGCTCAAATTTACTGCATCTACTTTTTCCTTTGTTGGATAAATAGTGTGTACGTACTAATATCTTCTGTCCAATGTGAAAGTCACGGCGTGTACAAACCTGTTTTAGCTGTCTTCTCCGGCGCTCTGCGGCACGTTTGATGTTGTTCAGCGCAATGTCAATTATTTCATGGTGTCATAGTCGACGATATGTAGGAAAGGATACTAATTCTTTAATTTTGTTATGTGGTTCAACATTTTTCAGTATAACAGTCGGAGATAGCATAGTAGATTCATTTGGTATAGAGTTAATTACATCCTGGAATGACAGTATGTATGTATCCCAATCAATATGTTTTTTATGGCAGTATATTCTACACAGTTTACCAATTTCTTTCATTAGTCGTTCACAAGGGTTCGAAGAAGCGTGGTACCTGGATATATAGATCGGAGAAATGTTTCTACCTCGTAACATACATGTCCATATAGCAGATCGAAACTGTGGTCCACTGTCGGAAATTACTTTCAATACATGTCCTACATGGGATAGAAAATGTTTTACAAATGCTTTCGAAATAGTTTTAGCAGTAGCTTTGCGTAACGGAGTGAAGGTAACAAATTTCGAAGTGAGTTCAACAGCGACAAAGGTGTAGCAAAAACCTCTATTAGTTCTGGAAATCGGACCAAAAATGTCTACAGCGTCCATTTGTCTCAATTTAACAGGTACAATGAGATGTAATGGAGGAATATGTGAAGTCGTGTCTGACTTAGCTTTCTGGCAGATTTTACATGACGCTAAAACTCGTCGAATACGTTTCTCCATGTTGGCAAAGTAACAGTTCTGTCTCGGTATAAGAAAACATTTTCTGGCTCCGTAGAGTGCGTAACTTAAATGAGTATACCAAATTAATTTGTTAACAAGTTCGTCAGGAATGCATAGTAACCAGTTGTTGCTGTCAGGGTGAGAGCGGCGAAACAGAATATTATTGCGTACAGTGTAATGGTTTCTAATGGTAACATTATTCCTATCTTGCCAAAGGTGTTTAATTTCTTTCCATACGTTGTCTTTGCCCTGCTCTTGTGCTATGTCTCGTAATGACGCCGAAATGAAATTTTCAAATGCAACTTGTTGAATACACATGACGCTGAAATTTGCTTTGCAGAAGTTGGTTGCGATGTCTTGCTGATTGTTGCTGAAAGAACGGGATAGTGCGTCTGCTACAATATTTTGTGTACCGGGAATGTGAACAATTGTAAAATTAGATTCCTGTAAATAAAGTTTCCATCTGCTTAACCTGTCGTGTGTAAATTTTGCGGAAAGTAAAAACTGTATAGCTCTATGATCTGTGTAAACGGTAGTGTGTCTTCCACAAAGAAAATGCCGAAATATCGTAAATGCCCATACAACACATAATGTTTCAAGTTCTGTGACAGAATAATTGCGTTCAGCAGGTGACAGAATGCGACTCCCAAAGGCGATGTTTTTAATTACTGTAGTACCGTCTACTTCAATTTCCTGAACAATTTGTACACCTAAAGCGGTGTTAGAACTATCGGTGGAAATGGAAAAATTTCTAGTAAGATCTGGATGTGATAAAAGTGGTGCATTCAACAAAGCTTCCTTCAGATTCACAAATTCAGAATGTGCTTGGTTATCCCAGGACCAAATAGTGTTTTTACCCGTCAACTGACATAATCTAGGGTTGTCTAAAGCAGAGTAATGAATAAATTTACGAAAAAAGTTAATTAACCCAAAAAAGCTGCGTGATTGTTTCTTCGTCGTAGGAACAGTAATGTCACGTAAAGCTTGAAGTTTTTCCGGGTCAGGCGCAATGCCTTCTGCTGGAATTACATGTCCAAGAAATTTTATAGAAGTTTTGCCAAAGTGCGATTTACTGAGATTAACTGTGAGTCCTTGTGCACGAAAAGTTCGTAACAGTTGTTCAAGAATCAGATTGTGTTCAGACCAGTTGGCTACTGCAATTAAGAATGCGGTCTACATACGTTGTGATTCTGTCTTTTAATTCCGTCGGAAGTATAGTATTCAATCCGCGAATAAATGCAGCTGAAGAAATTGTTAAACCGAACGGTAATTTGCAAAACTGGTAACATTCACGAAAACAGAGATAAGCTGTGTACTTTCTACAGTTCGGATGGAGCTGAATTTACCAAAATCCCGACTTCAAATCTAATGTGGAATAAATAGCAGTACCATGAAATTTCTGTAGAAGTTCTTCTAGTGTTTGTGGGCGATCTGTTTTATTAATAATGATGTCATTAAATTGACGCGAATCAAATACGAGGCGAAGTGAACCATCCTTTTTCTTAACAATATGGAGTGGGTTTATGTACCGACTAACTGCCGGTTCAATAATTCCTTGGTCAAGCATAGCTTGCGATTCTTTCTTAACTTGTTCTCTGTGAATATACGGAATGGGATAATGTTTGGCTTTAAACGTGTCGTGCTGCTTAACTTGAAATTCATACATAAAGCCGGACATAGTACCAGGGACGTTGTCAAAAACTGGAGCTTGCTGTAAAAGAATTTTGCGTAATTACGTGCGTTCGTCGTCTGTATTTGCACTGCTCTGTTTAACTTTATCAGAAATCATTTGCATAACGTCATAGTCGGCTTCGTCTGGAGTATTATAGTTGTGTACCTATCTGTGAACAAAGTGGAATGACAGTCTATGTTACGTGATACGGAAATAACCTCTGTACGATTAATTGTTTGTTCTTCTACAGATAAAGAGTGCTGAAATTCTAAAGCCAGTTGTACATTTTCATCCTTTAACATTAAATACGAGTTTTGAAAGTCAATAACTGCGTCGTGTTGTACCAGAAAATTCGTACCTAAAACAACGTCTGTTGTCAATAAGGGAACAATCCAAAAATATGAGTGAAATGTATGGCCTGCAATACAAAATGATAAGTGTGTCTGTAACTTTACATCCACTCCTTTACCAGATACTGCTCCTTTTACTTTAGTTTTGCCTAATGGTAACATAGGATAGGTATTCTCTTTGTTACATTCGTTGAAAGTTTCCTCATTTATAACTGACATAGGTGATCCAGAATCGATTACTGCAGAAAATTTGGATGATCCAATCTTTATTTCAATGACAGGGTGTGAAATAGTTTTTTGAATAACTGGTTTTTCCTGCAAAAGAATGTCTCGGATGTCGTCAAAAGTAATAACATTTTCGTGAACAAGATTCTGCGTTTCAAAAGCATTGCTTGCATTGCTGGTAGATGCAACCTGTACTGTATCTAGTCAAATTCTATCTGACGTGCTATTATTTTCGGGAGGATGCTGTGGCATTTCCACTATTTGTACTGTTCTGTTATTTCTTCCTGACGTGTTACGTTCGGGATGATATCTACTGTCTGGTTCATTCATGATAATATGTTGTTGCGGATGATTCTACTGCTGGGAAGACCGACTGTTATTAAACGTACGCTGAAAATTGTGCTCATTATTTTTACGTCTGTCATGACAGTCATTGCTATATAGCGCGTTGCGATATGAGTTGAAATAGTGTGTTTTCTGTACGTAGTTATTTCTTGGTTGCCGTGCGTTACTACACTCCTGGAAATGGAAAAAAGAACACATTGACACCGGTGTGTCAGACTCACCATACTTGCTCCGGACACTGCGAGAGGGCTTTACAAGCAATGATCACACGCACGGCACAGCGGACACACCAGGAACCGCGGTGTTGGCCGTCGAATGGCGCTAGCTGCGCAGCATTTGTGCACCGCCGCCGTCAGTGTCAGCCAGTTTGTCGTGGCATACGGAGCTCCATCGCAGTCTTTAACACTGGTAGCATGCCGCGACAGCGTGGACGTCAACCGTATGTGCAGTTGACGGACTTTGAGCGAGGGCGTATAGTGGGCATGAGGGAGGCCGGGTGGACGTACCGCCGAATTGCTCAACACGTGGTGCGTGAGGTCTCCACAGTACATCGATGTTGTCGCCAGTGGTCGGCGGAAGGTGCACGTGCCCGTCGACCTGGGACCGGACCGCAGCGACGCACGGATGCACGCCAAGACCGTAGGATCCTACGCAGTGCCGTAGGGGACCGCACCGCCACTTCCCAGCAAATTAGGGACACTGTTGCTCCTGGTGTATCGGCGAGGACCATTCGCAACCGTCTCCATGAAGCTGGGCTACGGTCCCGCACACCGTTAGACCGTCTTCCGCTCATGCCCCAACATCGTGCAGCCCGCCTCCAGTGGTGTCGCGACAGGCGTGAATGGAGGGACGAATGGAGACGTGTCGTCTTCAGCGATGAGAGTCGCTTCTGCCTTGGTGCCAATGATGGTCGTATGCGTGTTTGGCGCCGTGCAGGTGAGCGCCACAATCAGGACTGCATACGACCGAGGCACACAGGGCCAACAACCGGCATCATGATGTGGGGAGCGATCTCCTACACTGGCCGTACACCACTGGTGATCGTCGAGGGGACACTGAATAGTGCACGGTACATCCAAACCGTCATCGAACCCATCGTTCTACCATTCCTAGACCGGCAAGGGAACTTGCTGTTCAACAGGACAATGCACGTCCGCATGTATCCCGTGCCACCCAACGTGCTCTAGAAGGTGTAAGTCAACTACCCTGGCCAGCAAGATCTCCGGATCTGTCCCCCATTGAGCATGTTTGGGACTGGATGAAGCGTCGTCTCACGCGGTCTGCACGCCCAGCACGAACGCTGGTCCAACTGAGGCGCCAGGTGGAAATGGCATGGCAAGCCGTTCCACAGGACTACATCCAGCATCTCTACGATCGTCTCCATGGGAGAATAGCAGCCTGCATTGCTGCGAAAGGTGGATATACACTGTACTAGTGCCGACATTGTGCATGCTCTGTTGCCTGTGTCTATGTGCCTGTGGTTCTGTCAGTGTGATCATGTGATGTATCTGACCCCAGGAATGCGTCAATAAAATTTCCCCTTCCTGGGACAATGAATTCACGGTGTTCTTATTTCAATTTCCAGGAGTGTATTTGGCGGAGCCGACGCTATACGTGTAGGCGGCGAAACATTAAAGCTTGGTTGACCTTGTACATTACATTGTTGGTTAGGTATGCTAACCGGCTGGCTTTGATGCTGTTGCGGTGAAAAGCGTCTATTGTTACCAAAATGTGGTTCCTGTTGCTGATAATTTTGACGATGCTGATAACAAAAATGTTGTCTGTTATTAAAGTTCTGGTGGTTGTCGTTCCTGGACCGTCTATTACCTTTGCTATTGAAACAGCGTGACTGATCGTAATTACTGTATGTTTGTTGGCCTTGGTTACGATGTGAAAAATTTTTGTTTATGAAAGAATAGTCTGATTGCTGAACTTCCTAAAGCTGTAACAGATCTCTGAATGCCGAAATATTTTCTTTTTTGATGACCTGTTAAAAGTGATACTCTTAATGATCGTAGTAATTTAGAAATACATATTTGGATAAGTGCAGATTCACTGTATGGCTCACTTAAATACTGGTTTTGTTGGACCATGTGTTCAAAAAATTGCGTGACAGTGGAAAAATTTGAGTTCTAATAATTCGGTAAACTAATTAATTGATCCTTGATTCCGTGCTGTGTCGTCTTCGACCAATACACTGACAGAAAAGCATTCTGAAATTCTTCTACGGAGTAGCATTGTCTCGCGATCGGTCTCATACGAGTTGCCGGTTCGCCTTCCTAAAAACTGCAAATAAATTCAAGTTTATGTGTTACGGGCCAAGTCGGTGGAAAAGCAAAGCTAAATTGTTGTATCCAATCCAAAGGGTGAATCTGTGTTCTGTCATTTTTAAATACTTTAAATTTTCTCACGGACAGAAAATGCTTGTAATCAAAATTATCGTCTGTGTATGTCTGAACAGGTTCATGATTGTATGCTAGTCTGTTTGTCTGTGACTGTTCGGTATCTAACTCACGTACTCTCTGTAAATTACCTAAATTATACATGCTGTGTGAGTGTGATAAATGTTCGGAATGTGGCGTATGCAGTGCCGTGTTAGTGGCTGAAACATTTTTCATCTCTGTCACTTCTTGCTGTAAAGTTGACAATTTTCTACGTAATGTATTATTGGACGAACCTATCTCACTGATCGTCTGCTGTAAATTTTGGAATTCGGGTGTTTGATTAAACGAAACCGGTGAAGTATCGTCTGGTTTGCTGTCATTATTACTTTCGATAACGTCAATACGACTGGCCAATTCATCATATTTTTCAGTCAGTGCTTTCACCTGATCATCGTTTTTATTATCACAAGCATTAATTTGTTTTTGTATTTTGCGTGTGGTTTCGTTCAATTTTTTAACGTCTGCTTTGATGGCATCGGGATCCTGTATTAGTTCCAACTTTTCAAGTCTTTTTGGTCGTTGTCTGAAACTCTAATGTGTGTGTGTCTGTTTTTGATTTAAGATCGGAAATTTCATCACGCAATTCGGTGTTCAACTGTTTGATAGTATTAATTTCGTCTGATACTGTAGCAATATTGTTGTCTACATATGTTTTTGCTTTCGTAAACAGTGCAGTAATTGTTTCCATGACTTGTCGCTTTACTTTATTCAGTTCCTGTATAAATTTACGGTAACGCGTTTCACTATTTTGTAGGTGGTGATTAAAACGTTCGTCAGTTTGGCTGTTCTGTTGGTCAAATTTCGCATCTACTTTCGCGTCCAGTGTGTGTGAAAGTTCTGCTGACATTAATTTAAACTCGGTGCGTAACTGTGTTGCGTTTTCAGAGCATTTTTTAGCGACTGCACTAATTTCATCTCTAAGTAATTTCGTTGTAGCTGCTTGCGTATTCCTTAATTCTTGAGCCACAGATCTAATTTCTTCACTACTGCTCCTAGCACAAGCCTTAATTTCCTCGCGTAATTGTTCTTTAGTATCATGACATTGCGCGGCAACGGCTGTAATCTGTTCACTAAGCTGTTTGGAATTGTTATCTAGATTTTCATTAATTTCATTTGAGAGGCACCCACATGCCTAGCTCTTACTGTGGCATCAAGCAGTCAGGCCTGCAAGATGAGTGGTCTGCCAAGCGAGTGGATTCATTCTTAGTTATCGAGTAATATTAGCTCTAGTACTCTCACTTAAGTTACAAGTTATCCTCCTATGTGATTACTACGCAACGGAAACGCATATCTGACTATCAGTGATTTACAGAACTCTGACTGTACACTACGCACTGGCAGTACCACATTTTCTTTTTGTCTTTTATTTGACGGCTTTTATTAACACGTGGCCATCCCACTGAATATGAATGGCGCACACATTATAAATTCGGGACATTATGACAACATACAATTTGATGGAATAGTCTACCAATCTCTTTCTTTTCACTATCTGATTTATTCCGATAAATTCCCTAACCTAAACACACAAATTCTATAACCTACAACAATAACATATGAGAAATTCCGCCCAGTGGGCATGGCTTTACATTAGTGAATCTCTATATTATGGTCTCGTAATTTATTTAACGCTACAGTGCACTTTCTGGATAGGTTGGTGGATCTTTTATTATACCTCACACTTCGACTCTCACAATCATCATCACGAAACTTTCCTCCAGACCGAGCGGTACAGAAGGAACAAGCATAACCCACTAATCTTTTGAAACTACTTCGCTACACACCCATGGAAACCACACATACCCAAATTACATGACATACACCACACAACAATATGAAATACTACACAGAGAATGGTTACAACATTATCACTTTCAGCTTTCCCACTTCAATTAATATTGATCCCAGTTTCACACGACACTGCCCCTCTTTGTAATTCTACTTTCCTACTGTGAACTCTGGAGATAAATGCACGTCTTCCTGTGCAATGCAAGCCATGTGGCGTTGCTGGATAGACGGCCGACTCACCTTGCTTCTCTCCCAGAGTTTGAATCTAGCGTCACACGCAAAGTAATATTAATGTATTCATCACACACGCGAGTCCTCAACTGATACCATGGACGAGTACTTCTCTTTATCCTTTGTCTCATACACAGATTGAGACTCACACAGTACTCACCACGTGGAAGTACTCGTCTCTAATTTCAAGTCCTGCACACGCCATTTCTTAAATATTTCAACTTATGGTACACACGCTATCTCTTAAATATTTCAACTTATTGTACACACGCTAGTGATCCAGCTTAATTTAAGCACACGGTAGTATTTCAACTTATTGCTACACGTGGTTTCTTTGTGACCGTTGGTCACTTCCGAAGATTACTACAATCCCATTAATATTACCTGCCTGACATTTAATTCTCCCCACAAAAGTTCCTGAAATAGAGAAATTATTATTTCAAACTACTCTTAAATATTCCACATGCATACCATGCCTCCACTCTTTCGTCATTACGGAGCACATCTAAAACAGGTGTTAACAGCACAGGATCCAGCGGCAGAGTGCCTAAAACATGGCCGTTCTCGAGGTCCTCTCCACCTCTGCTGAAGTGGGGGAGCACCTTACTACCCTGTTGGTCACCCACATTTCAGGCGCTCAAAGCTCAGGTAAATTTCATCTCTTTGGTCCCACCAAAGGTGGCCAAAGGATCGACTCAAAGATGATCACATATTCACATTCACTATCTGCGGTTAGCAGACGACCATACATTCATTCATTTCAAAAGATCTCACCAAACTGGATGTAGGTATTTATTTTGTGGGAGTGCACATATGATAAATTAAATACATAAATTGTCATTCATTTCTACACTGGTATCCGGCTTCGCTGTATTAATTGAAATTGAGTTATTTTACAAAAAAAATGTGTTGTTCTGACAAAAATAATGAAGTATGTTGTACCTATTTTCAATGTCGGGCTGTACTGTACCCTTTCACATTAATTTGTTGTTTGAGATTTTCACTAAGTTGTTTGTGATTGTTCTCTTGTCTTTCATTCTGTTGTAGCAATACTGCCATAATTTGATCCAAGCCAATATTACCTACTCTATTCTCTGTGCTATTTGATGACGTATCTGTATTTGTCACGTTTTGTGTAACCATATGACCATTATTTGATTCACGAAAAGGTTTGCTAATCAGATGTGCACTATTGGTCGCTAAATCGGAATCAAATAAATTTGACGTGCTTTGAGTACATTGTTCATCATCGTGAGAAAAATTTATCTGTTCACAATTCAAATTTTGCAAACCGGGTGTGTCAAACTGGGCAGCGTTCTTTGTATCAAAACGTGCCGTGTCATCAATTGTCGTTAAATTAACAGAGGACACAACTGAATTTGTTTGCTCCTCATTAGCATTAAAATCATTACTAGTGATCGGCAGGCACTGATTGTCTGTAATTAGAGGATCATCATTATTACACTGAGTGTCGCAAGTATTATCGGTCAAATTATTCGAGTTGACAATTTCACTCATTGCACATCGCGATGTACTGTTAACAGTTTTTCGCAGCATTTTCCACAAATCAAAAATAAGCACAAAAATGAAACAACGACAAAGCAAAAAATGAAACAAACACAAGTACAACAAAGAGCAATAAATTGCCGATGATCTGTGAAATAAAAAGTGACAAGTTAGTAAATGCGTTGCGCCAGATGCAAACTACATTTAAGTAAATAAGAGCAGATATATGACTACTTCTCATAGATTCACAAAGAAATACGATCCTGGCCGGTTGTCGCCAAGTGTAACCTCCGCACGCAAAATAATAAAAATGAATGTTATTGGGTTAATGGTTCTGAGCCAAGTGTAACCTCCCCACAAAATAATGTAATATTATTTAGTTAATGATTCCAAATTTTAGTGTAAGCTCAGAACAAAGTTGGTTCCCATTTATAATCTCCGCACAGAAATGCATTCACATTTAATGTACCCACAAAATTCTTTTCTCATTCAATGTAAGCTCGAAACAGAAAAATTCCTAAACCTCGTATTAAAAAATAAATTCAGTAACCTGGTAGAATTTGGACGACAGCAGCGCTGCGTCATGGCTCTGTAAGATCATTCTGAATAAAGAAAGGAAAAATTCTTACCTCAATAAAAACGGCGAATATATCTGCTCTTATATAAAATTTTTCCGGGGCAGCTCTGTGCAATGCTGGCCGATAGATTTGTCATTTTATGAAAGGAAGCAACTGATTTTCCTTTCGCAACAATAGGAATGATCATGGATTGAAGAAATTAGTAAATTCTTTAAACTGAAATGAATGTTTTATTAGAAATTACTTTATATCACGAAGATTATTATTAGGACATTTTTAAAAAATTTACATAGGACTTTACATAACATTACTAGATATGCGCGAGGCTGCTTTTCACCTTATACAATAATACTCAGGCTCCGGCATCGCTGCACCGCGACCGGCCCAGCCAACACGATACACCAGACCAGAGCAGACAGGCGACTGCTCGCTAGCAACAACTTACTGCTACTGCTACATAGTTAGTACTGCAGTCAACACTGCTCTTTGGTCTCAGATTCTCTTATATCTTACATATCGCAGGCAGCACATTCCTCTTACACTATTCAGAATATACATACGACGTTAAACTGTCTGATGTCTGTCACTCTTTGAATATTATTACGTACCATTTTACTACCGTATCATTTTCTGCCGAGTCGGCTCTAATAACTATGAACCAAACCTCTAATTTTTCTTTCACCGTCACTAGCTTTTGTTACATTTGCGGCATGAAAAATGAGGGCATATATTTTAAGAAACGCTGATGATCCCATTACGTTTGCCTCTTAATTTTCCATCGAGTAATTTTACTAAATTTTTGTGGAGGCACAACCCAGCTCTCTAAAAAATGGTTCAAATGGCTCTAAGCACTATGGGACTTAACTTCTGAGGTCATCAGTCCCCTAGAACTTAGAACTACTTAAACCTAACTAACCTAAGGACATCACACACATCCATGCCCGAGGCAGGATTCGAACCTGCGACCGTAACGGTCGCGCGGTTCCAGACTGTAGCGCCTAGAACCGCTCAGCCACTCCGGCCGGTCCCAGCTCTCTAGTGTGAATTCTTTTACGTTATAAGTAGGCTGTTTAGATTTTTATATTGGTAATTCCACGTAGCGCTCTGTATGGGAGTCACTGGCTGTGCTGTGTGCGGTATGTGGCTGGTTTGCATTGTTGTCTGCCATTGTAGTGTCGGGCAGCGGCAGCTGGATGTGAACAGCGCGTAGCGTTGCGCAGTTGGAGGTGAGCCGCCAGCAGTGGTGGATGTGAGGAGAGAGATTGCGGAGTTTTGTAATTTGCCATGAACTGCTATATATATTATGAGTATTAAGGTAAATACAGTGTTTGTTCTCTATTAATATCTTTCATTTGCTAACTATCCCTATCAGTAGTTAGTGCCTTCTGTAGTTTGAATCTTTTATTTAGCTGGCAGTAGTGGCGCTCGCTGTATTGCAGTAGTTCGAGTAATGAAGATTTTTGTGAGGTAAGTTATTTGTGAAAGGTATAGTTTAATGTTACTCAGGGCCATTCTTTTGCAGGGATCTTTGATAGTCAGATTGCGTTGCGCTAAAAACATTGTGTGTCCGTTTAAGCACAGTCGTGTATAAATTGTTCTAAGGGGACGTTTCAACGTGTATATAGTGTACAGAACTTAGCCTCAGAACTTTGCGTCTGTTTTAAAGAAAATGAAGTTCTGGTTTACCTTACGGAAGGAACCTCTTCAAGAACTACTACATATGTTACTCTCAAATGGGCGTCAAATACTCATCAATTTGCTGCTGCAAGTCTACGAAAAACATATGGAGGTAAAATCTTTTCGTATGGCTAATTGATATACGCTCAAAAGCGGCCAGTAACTGTTCTTGGTACTAATTTGAATTCATTTGAATAAATAATGAGACATGAATCACAGGGACGGATGTAAGCAAAGCTAAATCCGGTAGCCACTTTATCTTGGCGTGTTTGGTAACAGCCGTTCCACCGCATTTGGTCACGGGAGACCACCAGCTGCCTCGCAAGAAAGATAGCATCGATGATATTGAGACTGCAGTTCAAAAATGGCAGCAGAGAGGATGGAAAATAATAGTAGGACCTGCAGCCATGCGTCAGACTTTACGGCTGAGAACAGCAGCCGACGAGCTGTGTAAAAAAGCAAGCAGTCGATGCTTAACTATGGCATGATTAGTGCCTTCAGCTATTTCAGAAAATTATTTCAAAAATTACAAATAATTTATTATGATACATTGTCACAGTTGATCGTAAGTCTCCCGTTCTTGCAGAATCTCCCAGTTTTTCCATTTGTCTCAGTATGTTTTGCTGCGGCGTGTGAAATGATCGACTACGGCTGTTTTACACGAGCAGGTGTTACACAGTTTGAACATTGAATTACTTAATCATGAGAATCTGGAGTGATTACCCGTGCCAAAATATTTTCGAGGAAGTTTTTTAGAGATACATACTTATCTTCCGTAATTTCGGACCTCCCAAGCAAACTTACGTATGGCGGCTCTCACCTGCATCATCGGTGCAGAAAAAACTGGATCTGTTTATGACAGAACTTGTGCAGCGGGAGTTTGGACAAGATACTTTACATGATTTCCGACGGGGTCGTTGAAACATAAGATTTATGATGAAGTATGCACCTGCGCTAATTTAGTCAACCTTGAAGTTAAAAATACAATGGATTGGCTGTCCCACACAAATAGGAACCAGAAGAGTTCTAACGTTGTTGGTATTCTGTATCTTCCGTCCCTGCACAGGTGTGGGAGTAGATAATCTATTAGGTAGTGCTGTAGATAGACTTACGGATATATCGTGATTTCGGGCGAAAATATTCACCTGATGCGGACGTGCTTTAGTTACGATATACTTAGTGGGGACTACCGTAATGGAAAAAAAATTGCAACACCAAAAAGTTATTAATTTCGAGTAATGAAATTTCGGGAATATGATGTCTAGGTATCATATTTAAGTGATTACATTGCAAGATCACAGTTTAATGTAAGCGCGGGATAAGCCATTGCAAATATGAAATGCTAGTACATTAATAACCGGTGTAACCGCCAGAATGTTGAATGCAAGCATGTAAATGTGCATGCATTGTGTTAACAGGTGCCGGAAGTCAGATTGTGGGTTGGAGACCATAGCCTGTGGCACTTTGGCGGTCAACACAGGAATGGTCAATACGTTTTGTAGATGACGCTGTAGTTGTCGTCCTATGATGTCTTAAATTTGTTCGACTGGAAACATATCTGGAGCAATTCAAGGCAACATGTTGACACTCTGTAGAGCATGTTGGGTTACAACAGCGAAGTGTGGGTGAGCGTTATTCTGTTGGAAAACACCCTACATCTACATCTACATCTACATTTATCCTCCACAAGCCACCCAACGATGGGTGGCGGAGGGCACTTTACGTGCCACTGTCATTACCTCCCTTTCCTGTTCCAGTCGCGTATGGTTCGCAGGAAGAACGACTGCCGGAAAGCCTCCGTGCGCGCTCGAATCTCTCTAATTTTACATTCGTGATCTCCTCGGGAGGTATAAGTAGGGGGAAGCAATATATTCGGTACCTCATCCAGAAACGCACCCTCTAGAAACCTGGACAGTAAGCTACACCGCGATGCAGAGCGCCTCTCTTGCAGAGTCTGCCACTTGAGTTTGCTAAACATCTCCGCAACGCTATCACGCTTACCAAATAACCCTGTGACGAAACGCGCCGCTCTTCTTTGGATCTTTTCTATCTCCTCTGTCAAACCGACCTGGTACGGATCCCACACAGATGAGCAATACTCAAGTATAGGTCCTTTGTTGATGGACTACATTTTCTAAGGACTCGCCCTATTAATCTCAACCCGGCACCCGCCTTACCAACAATTAATTTTGTATAATCATTCCACTTCAAATCGTTCCGTACACATACTCCCAGATATTTTACAGAAGTAACTGCTACCAGTGTTTGTTCCGCTATCATATAATCATACAATAAAGGATACTTCTTTATATGTATTCGCAATACATTACATTTGTCTATGTTAAGGGTCAGTTGCCACTCCCTGCACCATTTTCCTATCCGCTGCAGATCTTCCTGCATTTCGCTGCAATTTTCTATTGCTGCAACTTCTCTGTATACTACAGCATCATCCGTGATAAGCCGCATGGAACTTTCGACACTATGTACTAGGTCATTTATATATATATATATATATATATATATTTTGTGAAAAGCAGTGGACCCATAACACTCCCCTGTGGCACGCCAGATGTTGCTTTAACGTCTGTAGACGTCTCGACATTGAGAACAACATGCTGCATGCTGTGTTCTGATTGCTAAAAACTCTTCAATCCTGCCACACAGCTGGTCTGATATTCCGTAGGCTCTTACTTTGTTTATCAGGCGACAGTGCGGAACTGGATCGAACGCCTTCCGGAAGTCAAGAAAAATGTCATCCACCTGGGAGCCTGTATCTAATATTTTCTGGGTTTCATGAACAAATAAAGCGAGTTGGGTCTCACACGATCGCTGTTTCCGAAATACATGTTGATTCCTACAGAGTAGATTCTGGGCTTCCAGAAATGACATGATACGCGAAGAAAAAACATGTTCTAAAATTCTACAACAGATCGATGTCAGAGATATAGGCCTATAGTTTTGCGCATCTGCTCGACGACCCTCTTGAAAACTGGAACTACCTGTGCTCTTTTCCAATCATTTGGAACCTTGCGTTCCTCTAGAGACTTGCGGTACACGGCTGTTAGAAGGGGGGGGGGGGCAAGTTCTTTCGCGTACTATGTGTAGAATCGAATTAGTATCGCGTCAGGTCCAGTGGACTTTCCTCTGTTGAGTGATTCCAGTTGCTTTTCTATTCCTTGGACACTTATTTCCATGTCAGCCATTTTTTCGTTTGTACGAGGATTTAGAGAAGGAACTGCAGTGTGGTCTTCCTCTGTGAAATAGCTTTGGATAAAAGCGTTTATTATTTCAGCTTTACGCGTGTCACCCCCTGTTTCAATGCCATTATCATCCCTGAGTGTCTGGATATGCTGTTTCGATCCACTTACTGATTTAACCTAAGACCAGAACTTTCTAGGATTTTCTGTCAAGTCGGTACATAGAATACCCTCTGGAATGCTGTTGATAAACGGGAGCATAACTGGTCGAATCACCTGACTGACGTTCAGATCTGCAGTTAGGGTGCGTGGAATAGCCAAGAGGGTTGCTGTCTTACGAAATCTCACTCTAGACCATAACCTCAGGAGTGTGTGTCTACACTGGTTGCAGGTCTTCAACTGGTCTTCCAGCTAAGACATGGTCATCACTAGCACCGAGGCAGAACCAGCTTACATCAGGAAGCACAACAGACCTCCGCCTTGCTCTCCAATGAGCTCTCACCTGACGCCAGTGAAATCTCAAACGGCTGTGGTGGGGGTTAGCAGAACACACGGCACAGGTCGTTTGACTCGGAGCTGCCCTTGAAGTAACCGATATGTAACAGTTTGTTGTGCCACTGAGGGTGCCAACTGCTACTCAGATTGCTGCTGCGGATACAGTACGGTGCGCCAGAGCCAGACGTCGAACACGTTGGCGTTCCCTCTCAGTAATGCTACGGGGACGTACGGAGCCCGGTATTGTCCGTGACGCACAATCTCGTGTTCACCGCTGCCAGCAGTCATGTACAGTAGTTACAGTCGGGCTGACTCTTTCTGCAGCATCGCAGAAGGAACATCCAGCTCCTCGTAGCCCTAATACAAGACTTGTTCAAACTCAGTGAGTTTTGATAATGTCGTCTTTGTCGCCTTAAAGTCATTCTTGACTAACATCAACTCACCATGCCCAAACGCAAAGGTAACTAACGCTCAACACCGTTACGTTGTTTATTTAAAAGTGAATGTGATCTGCATCCTCTTACGTGACTGTCGCAAAACATGAATAGATCTCATCTTTGGCCGGCCTCTGTGGCCGAGCGGTTCTAGGAGCTGCTGCTGAGGTCCCCGGGCGTGGATGTGTGTAATGTCCTCAGGTTAGTTAGGTTTCAGTAGTTTTCTGCGGGTCTGATGACGTCAGCAGGTAAGTCACATAGTACTCAGAGCCATGTTTTGAACCTTATCTTTCAGATATAGAAACACGTCTATCGACTTGCTTTTATGTCCCACAACAACTTCTTGGTGTTGTAATTTTTTTCTGTCAGAGTATTATCTAAAGTTAAATAATTATCTCTTGGGGGACCACTTAGTTTTAACTCGGGTTTTTTTTTCTTCCTTCATAAATCTGAAAATTATTTTCTCCCCCCGTCCTATGAGTCGCTGTCGGTACAGGTTCTTTTCACAGGTATGTTGGGCCGACCGAAAGGATAGGTGACAGTGAAGCATTTCATCCAGAATAAACTACAACAGCATAGGCGCAACACTACATTACACAAGCACAAGGTAGTTGTGCACATGATATGCTTACCGCAGCATGATGAGTGTGCAAAAGGACCTTACTATTGCAGCGCGTCCCATTTAAAATTCGCGGAAATGAGTTACAGTTTTCGAATTGGAACTAACGAAAAATCTGCTTCATTGTGCTCACTGTATTGATCTAGGTACTCACTTATCTTGCAGCAGGTGAAGAAACCAACAAGTGACATCATTTCAGTAGCAGCAGTTCCAACAGTGGCACCCAGTAATGTTGAACAAGTGCAGGTAACAGTCCATAATATTCACCAGCAATAATTACACAGTTCATCAGAGTTCCTCAGCAGAAATTAAACATTTCCAAGTGGCACCCATCAATGATAATAGGTGTAAGCATGAACAACAGTTTGAAAGCACACACAATTGCTTTTATAAAATTATTATCAATGCTCTTACACTAAACATACAAATTATAATAAACACACGAATGATATCAGATAATTGTCATATTAACTATTACAAATACACAAATACCAGTAAACCTATAATATTTATGGGTGTCAGTACAAGCCACAACAAACAAGTAAAATAATATTTAGGAGGTAGGTCGGTATCAATTATTTGGGATTAGGAAAGGAAAACACACTCACTCATCTTTCATCCACATATTAAGTACTATTGTTTAATAGAATAGTGTTAACTGTGTAAATGCAATTCTGTCAAAATTTGATGTTAAACATGTGTATCGAACAGTAGTGGCAGCAGTGTATAATAGTCAATAAGAGATAGTCAACGTCATAGTCATCATGTCAAGACCAATGTTTGCCAAGCCAAATCAAAATGTACAGTTGCTGAACAACTGTCAGTGTGCCAAGATATGCAAATACTTCCTCTCTCCAAAAAAAGTGTGTACTACTTATTGATTCAACGAAGTGTGTGTGTACACAATCTTCCTTCCACTGGGGTGTTCTAGTCTGCCATCTTCATCCTTCTTTTTCCATATAAACTGTAAGATGGCAAGAACTATGCCCCTTACATGAAGTCATTAAAGATCACCTAACTCACGTTGAGCGAACAGTAGGGCTGTACAAAAAATGACTGGCAAGGCACAATACATCTTGTAGAGGGTATAGTATGGACGTATTGGAATAATTAATGGTGATGGTTTTAAAGTAGTTCACCCGACATGAAAACTTTGTGGAAACGAGTCGATCTACTGGACGCTAGTTTACCCCAGGCAACCATTTAGAGTTGACTGTGGCCGGGGGGGAACGGTGAAGGGAAGCGACAATAGGCAGCTTAGGGCGGCTCAAGCTCTGAGAAAGCGGTAACGCGGCGTGGCCTCCAGCCACCTTAAGATGAGTGACAGTGAGTGGGTGGTTGACCCCAACTCCATGCTGCTGTACCAGGAAACAGATGGAGAACTTGTACACCTGTTGATAAATGTCCGTCGTCCCGTTTTCTGTGAAACATGTGACAAAGCCGCGCGAAGCTACGGTGGGACGGTCAACGGAGTTCAAAATATGCGTGTTCATAACTATAGCAACTTCATGCTGAATTCATGATCTGCAGAGCCTGAAGTAAATCAGGTGAGCAGTGACAGAATGAAATACGCTGGCCTCCGTTGGGAACGTAGGACCAAGGAATTTGAAGTACTCTCCTGGGAGTCAGAATTCCGGAAAAATTGGTGTTTGTGCAGACGCTAACCTTGATGGGTGGCCTGGGAGGAGCTAAACAGAAGAAGTTGGGAGGAAGAGAAATTTTGTGGGAATTTGTTCACTTCCCAGAGCAGGCATTGCTCGGCACTGGGAAGCGATGCATAATTAACGCGACTTGCGCTGCAATAGGCGTAAGTGATTTTGCTGCAGGGGAAACCGAGGCGAAGAGCAGACTGGCAGAAGCCTCAGTAGAGGTCTTCCGTTCCCAGCTTGCCTAGAGTGTGGACATGGTGTTATTTACTCAGTATGCCTGAGAAAGAGTGAGCATCTCTGCAGTTTAGGACTTAGCAAATGGGACGATTGAGCTTGGAGATAGAAAGTTTTGGTTCAGCTATGTACTGAGCAAGATAGCTAGGAGTGAACAGACGAGCGCAGCCTTGCAGCACCATGAGGTCGGCCGACGTCCACACAACGACGCTGCTCCGCCACACAGTATTCGGTGATATTGCGTCCTCTCCAGCCACTGACTAATTTGTTGGATCACGTTGGCAAAGTTTCCACGAGGGTTTCATGGGCCGTGTACTGTAGAATTCTTGTCGCACTTCACATTACGCCTGGGTCAGTCGATAGGAATTACTTTTGAGTTATCGAGCTTTACTCCACGCAAATGTAATTTATTACCACTGGCTGGTAGGAGAGTCATGTAATGTGATGATTGAAGGTCATGAGTTGAAATAAATTTGTGCTAATCGACTGCATCTGTTTTCAATCAAGTAGTTGAAATCCCATGTCACTTTCTTAATTAATTTTATGTTCAACATTTGCATCTGGTGTTCAACAGCTGCATATAACATCAACGAGGCTCTGCCAAATGAACAATCTATAATTAATACCATAGTATAACCTAAATTCTATGTTCATATACGGTATATAAGTATTTCTCTAAACTAAATTAAAGAGTAGTTATGACAACAAAACAGAAATGTGTAAATATGCAATCCATACACAAGCAGCAAGTATATATCTTACATAATAAATAGGGCATTAGCATCATATCAGCATAAGCAAATAAATGTTCATATGTAGTCTTAAAAAGTAAATATTATGGCGCAAGCAGATAAATCACAAAGTATAACCTACATACATAACCATATTAGCACAACCAATCAGGTGACAATTATAATTTAAATAAATAGGCACAGCAGGCACATAATAAAAAATATGACATCAGTGAAAAAGCATAGCAGCCAAGCGATGCATAATATACACAAGTAACAACCCTGTTTATTAACAAAACATTGTCAAAATCAGCAAATGTACGCAAGCATGTCGCTTCACAAGTAAATTCATAGAATATAAAATTTAGCACAACGTATAAATCACGTAATCGCGAGCAGCAAATTACGTATAAAGTACATACCTAAGTAGAAATGTGTTACCTGAAAAATAAACTAAATTAATGGTTACCTTTTTAGTTTATTACTTTCTTCTTCGAAATTACATTCTTCCTGAAATTTTCTCGATAGCAAGCTCTCTTAACGTCGGACATGCACAGAATTTACCTGAAGTTCTTAAATATTTTATACAACTGTATCCTGGAAAAACTAAACGTTAATAACATAAGTTATCAAGTCACTGTAGCTTTATACTGAATTTAATCGGAGAAATTAGACTGTGTATTTGTCTACGGCTGTCAGTGCATTCGCACTGAGCGCTCGATCATCTGTAGGTAAGAGTGACGTAGGAAGTAATAGTTTGCGGTCAACGGCTACCTTGTGCGGCGCGCGGACTGACTGTCGTTTTGTGTACGTGCTGCCGCTAGAACACGGCGCGGTAGCCCTGTATTCTCTGCGTGTTTACGTGTAACTGTTAATTTCTCAAAAAAGTATGTCATTCCACAAAAATTTTAACGTTTGATATATGATGTATTGCCTTAGAGCGCCGTGATTTAAGAGTTTCTACTTCAACAGTGTTATTATGAATAATTTTGCGAACTCTATATGGACCGTTATAAAGCAGAAAAAATTTGCGACAAACGATGAGAGTTAACTAACACCTTTTGACCAACTGACAAAGTTTTCAAACGACCAGGACGTTTAGCTGATTTCTCTCTTCTAGCAGCCGCAGATGCAATATTTTGTAGAGCCAGGTTGACACCTTCGGAACGCCACAGTTTCCGTGTAGGCGGAAAAGGAACGATTTCAGAAATGCGATTTGTCGGTGCTTTAGTTTTTAATATCAATATTCAATATAGGCGGTAAAGAAGAGTACGTAGCCAAATTTTAGAGTGAAACTGTGATCCATTATCTGATATAACTTTATCAACATGACCCACTTCTTTAAGAAAATGTTTTATGAAAGCATTAGATACTGAACGAGCTGTTTCTTTGCGTAAAGGTGTAAAACACACATATTTTGATGTCAATTCTACTACTACCAAACTGTACGCAAAACCAGTAGTAGAACGAACCACTGGACCGAACAAATCGACTGCAGCCATCTCCTTTAATTTCGCTGGAATGATAGGAAACAACGGTGCTCAACTTATTCTTACTCACACTTACTTCAATGACAGGATGTAAAAATGCGTCTACATTACTTTCCTTTTCGTCTAGCAAAATATCTCTCATATCTTCCAAGCGTACATAGTGAAGAGTCGTAGTGTCATTACTTTCTGAATCGTCTATATTGCTGCCAGAAGCCGAAGCTACAAGTCACTGTCGATTGTTTGCGTCACGTCTATTTGCGTCATTTCGTGGATCAATTTCTACGATTTGTACTTGTCTCTCTGAATTTCTGTCACGTGGAGGATGCCAATTAGGTCCCTTCTGTCTGTTACATATAAATTCTTGATTGTGTCTGTTATTAAAATTTCTATTTTCCTGGCTATCTGCATGACTACTTCTTGTGTAATTTCGACTGTCACTTCTGAAATTATTGTTAGATCTACTAACCTGGTTATTTCTGTAGTAAGAATTTCTATTATTGTATGAATAATTTCTGCCTGTTTCCATATGTTTGATCATTCCGGTAAGAATTTCTGTTATTATACTTGTCTGTGTAATTTCTGTTAGTACGTCTGTTATTGTCACAAGGCTGGTATCTATTGTCCTGTCTGTTTCGTCTGTCATTTTCAAAATTACCGCTATAACGTCCGTTCGGATCATTATCCCTTGTCTTTGAAAATCTATTGTGATTACCGTTACTGTAAAAATTACAAGAAGTTCCGTCGTCGTTGTCATACTCAAGTTCTTGTAGCAAAGTCTTAAAAGTTTCAATGTCATCTTTACATCTTCCGGCTAAAGCAATGTGTTTTATCGATTGTGGCAGCTTAGTTAAACAAATGCGAATTCATTCAGTCGGGCTATAAGGGTTGGAAAGGAATTGATTCTTTCGAATCATATCTTCAAAGTATTTTGCCGGCGTGCGGAACTCAGACTGTTTAAAATTACGCTGCATAATAAGACTATGTTTGACTCTGTCTTGCGTGTTTTCGGACCAATATGCCGATAGAAATGCATGATAAAAATCATTTAAATTATTACAATCTCTAATAAGTGCGCGCATGCGCGTCGCCGGTTCGTTTTTCATCAATATCCTCAAAACTGTCACTTTTGGGTAAAATAGTCATATCCGGTTATTCTTTACTGACTCCGTTTCTAGATAGATTAATAGTTGAAGAGTTGTTTTGATAGATACAAAGAATAGTAAAAGGGTAGGCAGCAGTGCAGAAAACTAAAATGGAAATAGCACCACTACAGCTCGGGGCCCTGTGCACGCTACGGCACATATTCACTTAGTGTAGTGAATCCCCAGAGCACCTAAATAGCCACACATAAACTCCAGTTTGTGACTTAGTGGCCAATATGGCATAAGTGCGTACATAAATTGATCTAACCATGAACATGGGTGGCTGTCATTATTAGAATTGCGAAAGATCTTAAATTTCCGAACAGTTAAAAAGTGTTTATAGTCAAAGTTTTCGCCTCGTGGCGACAAAGACCTACCGCGTCTGTCCCAGTCCGAATGTCGATTATTGTCAAGTTCGCGCGCCTGGCGCTCTCTTGTTGCATCTCGTAAATGAAATAAATTATTTTCTTCAAAACCCGCTGTTATCGGTGATTCTAAATTTCTTCTACTGTCTTTTCCTACGATTTCGCTTTCAATTTGTTTAACTTGCTTTCGTAACGCCTCAAATTCCCTTTTAACGCGTTCATTAAATTTTCCGTGATTTTCAACATGTTTATTTATGTTCTGGTAATCTTCTGTTTCAGCAAATGGCAATGGAGCTGTATCATCTGAATCTCTGTCCCCATTTTAACTAAGACTTGTTAATTTATCTGAAATCTCCTCAACTCTTTCCGATAAGTCACCTACTTGTTCTTTCTGTTTATTTACGTCTTCCGTAAGTCTCGCGACTCGGGTTTCAGTATTGACACATTTAGTAGTTAACTGTTCATATTGTTGTGTTAGGTTATTTATTCTGTCAATCAGCACGGATTCCTCGATTCTTTCAAATATTTCTTCCTTATCGTGTGCACGTTGAAGATTTAACTCTGAAAATATTTGTACTATCACGCGATCTCTTTCTTCCTGTTCTCTATCCTGTTCCTTTTGTAAAATTTCTATTGAAATTAATCTATTATTGTGAGCATTCAAAATCGGTTGTACTTCTCTAATTTCTTTCTTTAATTCAGCTTTCATGTTTTTAAAACATGTCCCTATTCGTGAGTCTAGCCGTGTTTCCATTGTTCCCATATCAGTTTCTAACCGTGTTGCCACAGTTTTTAATTCAGATCCTAATTGTGATCCCAAATTTAATATTGCACTCATCAACTGCTCCATATTAACTGGTTAGAAATTCTTTTCGCCCCTAACATTTCCCATAAAACTAACTTCCTTCGTCATAGCTGTAAAGCTATCTGTGTTCGATACTATTCCAGAATCTTCTGTCGTTAATCTCGTATTCTGAAAATTTTTTGATTGTGAAAAATTTTGAACTGGTTCCGGACTATTTTCCCGGCTTATTAAATTGTTTTCTACTTCATTATTCATCATACTTTTCTCCTGTGTTGGCGAGTTCGCCATGTTAACAATTTCGTCATTCTGACTATCCAACATTTTTGCTTTTTTCATCGATCGCGTAATCATTTACAAAACATACAAAACTCTTCACTATACGAAAATTACACGCAGTATAACACTTTATCACCAACAATCCTATTCACATGAAATGCTTCCCGACAAACAAGATTAAAAAACAATTACAACCTTCACAATTGCACAAAACTGTCAAACCCGTATACGACCCATCAAAAATTAAATTCTACAAAAATACCATCAGAAGAATGACAAGACAACTACAAATGTTCACTTACTAAACCTACACATGCAATATAGACTACAATATCTAAACTACAAATTACTACAACAATGCTACTGTCTACTATTTCTGCTATCAAAAGAATTTCAAGGGACGATCCGAAGCAGCGGTCGCCACGTGCATGGGGGCTTAATTAAAAAGAAAGGATAAATGCAATAATTTTAGTAGCTGTGTGTCCGGTTACGAAGTCTCGTAACCGGTTGGCCCTGACTAGTATTAGTACGCAATCTGACTGCATACAATACAAATAAAGAATGACAAGACATTTCCATTAACACAATTGATTAATTACGTCCCCTGCACTATAAAAACTACGAAACAACAAAGCGCAAGTGTAAATGTTCTGTGTGTGGTAGTGTGTCTCAACGTACATGAATCTGGCTCGGTTCTTCCTCAATATGACAAGATATTTTAAACACCATTTACAATGAAGTAATTGAAAAACCACAAATACTATAATTGCACATAGAAACCAGAATTACAAGTCTAATACATGAACACGAGCCAGATGCTTTGTGGACTGTACCTTTGACCAAGAGGCATTGTCATTAAAGAAATCTGTAATACTTTTTTTTTACCTCAATATATATTGACGGAAAATACACTGCGATCATTGCAACATCTTCCATCTATACATTACACCAACCGAACAGCATCTACTCTCTCGCTCAACAGAACAACAACTGTACTCGACATCCTCTGAACTACTACTGCCCTCGACAACCTCTGAACTACCACTGCACCAGTGGAGGCAGGCGGGGCAATAATGATCTTTGGCGCAATCTCTGGCGCTGTGACTCAGTGTAGCCACCTTTCAAAGTCTAGAGTGGAGGTGTCAGCATGCCACCTGGACGGCCGGTCAGTGGGCCAGTGTTCTTCTCACAGATGAGTCTCGATTTGGTCTGGAGAATGATTCGCAACAGATTCGCATCTTGAAGGAACGTGGAACTCGATTTCGGGACCCAAACACTGTGGAAAGATCCCGATATCGAGCAGGACCTCGTTTGGTGTGGGCAGGGATTCTATTGACCACATGAATATCTCTTCACGAAATTGTACGGGTGCGTCGGCAAGGTTTAACCACTGTCAAGTATCGTTACGAGATCTTGGGACCTCACGTGCAGTTGTTGCGAGGTGCTGTGGGCCCACACGTCGTACTGATGGACGATAATGCTCGACTTTATAGGGCACGGGCGGTTGATGTTTTCTTGGAAATAGAGAATATTGCACCCATGGCGTGGCCCGCTGGCTCTCCCGATTTGAATCCCGTGGAGCATGTCTGGTGTGCACGGGGAGACGGGTTGTATCACGTCAGCATCGACCGACCACTCTCCAAGACTTGCTAGCAGCTCTGCAGGAGGAACCGACGTTATGAAACGTCCCCTTAGAAAAATTGTACAAGACTGTGCTTAAACTGACACACAATATTTTTAGCGCAACGCAATCTGACTTTCAAAAATCCCTACAAAAGAATGGCCCTGACTAACATTAACCTATACGTTTCACAAATCACTTACCTCACAAAAATCTTGGTTACTCGAACTACTGCAATACAGCGAGCGCCACTACTGCCGGCTAAATAAAAGATTCAAACTACGGAAGGCATAGTTAGCAAGTGAAAGATTTTGATAGAGAACAAACAATGTATTTACCTTAATAGTGTTGAAAAATCATAATATACACAGCAGTTCAAGACATCCAGTCTTACAAATTTCAAAACTCCGCCATTTCTCTCCCCACATCCACCACTGCTGGCGGCTCACCTCCAACTGCGCAACGCTACGCGCTAGGCTGTTTAAGTTTTTATATTGGTAACGCCACGTAGCGCTCTGTATGAGAATCACTGGCTGTGCTGTGTGCAGTCTGTGGCTAGTTTGCATTGTTGTCTGCCATTGTAGTGTTGGGCTGTCGGCTGTTAACAGCGCGTAGCGTTGCGCAGTTGGAGGTGAGCCGCCAGCAGTGGTGGATGTGGGGAGAGAAATGGCGGAGTTTTGAAATTTGTAAGACTGGATGTCATGAACTGCTGTGTATATTATGATTTTTCAACACTATTAAGGTAAATACATTGTTTGTTCTCTATCAAAATCTTTCACTTGCTAACTACGCCTATTAGTAGTTAGTGCCTTCCGTAGTTTGAATCTTTTATTTAGCTGGCAGTAGTGGCGCTCGCTGTATTGCAGTAGTTCGAGTAACCAAGATTTTTGTGAGGTAAGTGATTTGTGAAACGTATAGGTTAATGTTAGTCAGGGCCATTCTATTGTAGGGATTTTTGAAAGTCAGATTGCGTTGCGCTAAAAATATTGTGTGTCAGTTGAAACACAGTCATGTATGATTTTTCTAAAGGGACGTTTCAGTTATTGCCCCAACATGAGATTGATGACGTCATTCACAGCATGACCCGTCGTTCTCATGCCTGCATTTCTCCCATAGGTGGTCACACTCCACACCAAGCACATTAGCCAGTTTTGTTTTAAGGTTTTTAACGTGGCTGTCAATCAGCGACTGTTCTATAATACAAAATTTTTGAAAAGCACAGCCCTCAGTCGCGAACACAATTAATTTGTGACCTAGGTTTCGGTGACACAAGGGACACCTTCTTCGGACAGAATTAAAACTAAATGTTACAGCATAACGTACAAAAAATACGAAAGCTGCTGTCATACCTGACAGTGTCAGATAGTCAGAATTAAAATAAATGCAACAGAGGTGCAAGCCACTAGGGGCTGCCATCTGTCCTCTGCTACAGTCAACACAAAACTGAAACATCGTGTGACTTCAGCGCCACGGAAACTTCAAGACAATACAGCCATCTGGTGGCTAATTGGTAAAACAAGCTATTTTGTAAACATCTGCAGAGAGGGAAATGAACAAACACATGAACGGTGTACATGAAGTAATTACAATAGCAGGATACTGCATGATATAAAATACAACTAATGAATGACTGGCTGTAGAACAAAAATTCCAGAATAAATGCATCAACAAGACATATACGAAATAATTCATTAAATGACATTACTGCTTGCTATAATAGATACATTATAAAAACCAAAAAAAATTTAAATTTACATATATGAGCCGTAAAATGCAGAAAGAAAAGATGTCTCTGAATCTGCAAGAAGGAGTTGCTGCATAAAAGTGTTAGATGTCGTCAAGAAGCGGATTTATACCATTGAAATAACTTCTCCCACGCAACTACACCTGCTCGTTGAGAAAAAGTGCTTTATTCTAAAGTAAATGCTTGAAAATTTCCAGCTCCTCCAAAATATCAAGTTTACGCCCTTTCTTTCCATATGCAAAATTCCCAACTTCTCAACCCCTTTAGGAGAGTGCCCTCTGATTAACAGGTGATCTGCAAAAGAAGAATTAGGGGCACACGAACCATTTTTCCTCAGAAAATGTTCTTTACAGTGAATTGAAAAGGCACATCCTGTTTGACCAATATAATAGTCACCACCAGTGTCACATTAAATCTTGTAGACACCAGAATTCTGCAGAGGGCTAGGAGTTGACTTTAAATTATGGATGACATTTTTTCTCAAGTTGTTATTTGTAGAAAAGGCAATATTACATTTGTATTTAATCCAAAGCAACTTTTGAATCTGGTATGATACTGGACCTAAAAATGGAATTGAGCAGGATTTTTTTATCTGATTCTTCTGGGACGCTGATTAGCCAGTTCTCAGAAAGTGTGTATGAATCCGTTGAGTTGGAAAAAAAGAAGGATATTTTTGTCTATCGTTAATAAAAAGAAATGGTTCAAATGGCTCTGAGCACTGTGGGACATAACATCTGAGGTCATCAGTCCCCTAGACTAAGAACTACTTAAACCTAAGGACATCCCCCACATCAATGCCCGAGGCAGGATTCGAACCTGCGACCGCAGCGGTCGCGCGGTTCCGGACTGAAGCGCCTAGATCCGCTGGGCCACAGCGGCTGGCTCATCGTTAAACAGATTGTAGTTACACTCCTGGAAATGGAAAAAAGAACACATTGACACCGGTGTGTCAGACCCACCATACTTGCTCCGGACACTGCGAGAAGGCTGTACAAGCAATGATCACACGCACGGCACAGCGGACACACCAGGAACCGCGGTGTTTTTAACACTGGTAGCATGCCGCGACAGCGTGGACGTGAACCGTAAGTGCAGTTGACGGACTTTGAGCGAGGGCGTATAGTGGGCATGCGGGAGGCCGGGTGGACGTACCGCTGAATTGCTCAACACGTGGGGCGTGAGGTCTCCACAGTACATCGATGTTGTCGCCAGTGCTCGGCGGAAGGTGCACGTGCCCGTCGACCTGGGACCGGACCGCAGCGACGCACGGATGCACGCCAAGACCGTAGGATCCTACGCAGTGCCGTAGGGGACCGCACCGCCACTTCCCAGCAAATTAGGGACACTGTTGCTCCTGGGGTATCGGCGAGGACCATTCGCAACCGTCTCCATGAAGCTGGGCTACGGTCCCGCACACCGTTAGGCCGTCTTCCACTCACGCCCCAACATCGTGCAGCCCGCCTCCAGTGGTGTCGCGACAGGCGTGAATGGAGGGACGAATGGAGACGTGTCGTCTTCAGCGATGAGAGTCGCTTCTGCCTTGGTGCCAATGATGGTCGTATGCGTGTTTGGCGCCGTGCAGGTGAGCGCCACAATCAGGACTGCATACGACCGAGGCACACAGGGCCAACACCCGGCATCATGGTGTGGGGAGCGATCTCCTACACTGGCCGTACACCACTGGTGATCGTCGAGGGGACACTGATTAGTGCACGGTACATCCAAACCGTCATCGAACCCATCGTTCTACCATTCCTAGACCGGCAAGGGAACTTGCTGTTCCAACAGGACAATGCACGTCCGCATGTATCCCGTGCCACCCAACGTGCTCTAGAAGGTGTAAGTCAACTACCCTGGCCAGCAAGATCTCCGGATCTGTCCCCCATTGAGCATGTTTGGGACTGGATGAAGCGTCGTCTCACGCGGTCTGCACGTCCAGCACGAACGCTGGTCCAACTGAGGCGCCAGGTGGAAATGGCATGGCAAGCCGTTCCACAGGACTACATCCAGCATCTCTACGATCGTCTCCATGGGAGAATAGCAGCCTGCATTGCTGCGAAAGGTGGATATACACTGTACTAGTGCCGACATTGTGCATGCTCTGTTGCCTGTGTCTATGTGCCTGTGGTTCTGTCAGTGTGATCATGTGATGTATCTGACCCCAGGAATGTGTCAATAAAGTTTCCCCTTCCTGGTACAATGAATTCACGGTGTTCTTATTTCAATTTCCGGGAGTGTATTTATATTCTGTATTCTTTACATTGTTTCTACTTTACTATCACTTGTGTATACTGTTTTGAGGCAGCCTCGCAAAATTTCCATTTGTTGCTTTAATTTTGGAAACCAGTGTAATACCTCACGGAAAGAGCGATTATAATGCGGAGCGATTTGAAGCGGAACGACCAAATAAATTATATTAGTCGCGGGTTAATCAGACGCCAGATCGAGAATCTTTTCAAGAATATTCAGGAAATGCAGTCATCAACAAAGACTCGTTCGATCAAATGGCTTGGTTCAAATGGCTCTGAGCACTATGCGACTTAACTTCTGAGGTCATCAGTCGCCTAGAACATAGAACTAATTAAACCTAACTAACCTAAGGACATCACACACATCCATGCCCGAGGCAGGATTCGAACCTGCGACCGTAGCGGTCGCTCGGCTCCAGACTGTAGCGCCTAGAACCGTACTGCCATTCCGGCCGGCCGTTCGATCAATATTTGAGTATTGCACCAGATAGGATTGATTGAGGAAAAGAAGAATATCCAAGGAAGTTCAGCGAGTTCGTTACAGGTTCATTTAGTAAACTTGAAAGCGTTACGGAGATAGTCAGTGAACCGCAGGCTATGCACCGCGGTGCAGCCTACTCCTAAAACTCTGTGAGAGTACTTTCCTAGAAGAGTCAACCAATGTACTACTTTCTCCTAAGCACGTCTCATGAAAATAACATAAACATAAAATTAAAGAGATTCGAGCTGACAGAAGGATTACCAGCAATGAGTTCTTTCCATGAACCATTCGCGGCTGGAACACGGAAAGAGGGAAGTGACAGTAGTACACACTCTCCGCCACACACGGTATGGTGACCTGTGGAGCACAGATGTTGATGTAGATGTAGATAAACATCACCACTAGATTCAAAAATGAGATGTATAGGCTTCATCACAATGGACGCCAGAAAAAAGACTCTTTGAAATAAGAGACATCAAGAATCTTAAAAATATTTCATCACTAATCTGTTCCGTTCTTTGGTACAGCTAGCTAAATGACTTAGCTGACGGGACATCAGATGTGAACGCAACACGCTCAAAGTGTTCACAATATTGTCCCTAAATTCATCATTTAGAATGTCACATATTAATGAAGCAGATCTTCATCGTGTAATATATAAAGTGATACATCTCCTCAAGTACATATAAATGTAAACACTTTAGTTTACCACGTGACACCAAATATTTGGTTATATTACAGAATAAAAATGAGACATCTGTAACTAAATTCCTCGATGCCGTCTGCCGATGTGTCTAGTGCCGAAGCTTCAGGGTGATCTAACGGTGTGGAAACTTGCTGCTAATACCAAGTAAGGTAGGTAAACAATATTTTAAAGTCGTATTAGGGGAGAGAGAGAACAACTGTGAGGCTATGTAAACAACATGGCCGCCGGCCATTCTGCAGGCTGCCATCTTGTATACAACTCATAATTTTCAAATGGAAAGCGTGTGTTGTGAGAAACCAGAGAACTGCACAAGAAAAACAATGCTACCTTCCATTTCAGCATAGCTTTAATTATTTTCAGGTTATGACTGAAGTTTTTCCTTACAAGTGATATGAAAGCTGGTGGCCTTAACAGAAGCCCAATATACTGAGATCGTCAGAATATCGGGAGAGAGGAGCAGCCTTGTTATCCCAGGGAACTTCACCTAACACAATTCATACAACCACCTCTCGCAGTGCAGTGGTGAAACTTCTACCGAAATTCTGAGAAACTGGCTCAGTCGCGGCAAGCCGAAATCTGGACGATAGAAAACGACTAGGGATGAAACAACACCAACCAGTGTCGTAGTGTCGTTCATTAAGAGCCCAGAGTGCAATAATCGCAGCATTTCGCAGGAAACTGGGATCAACCTTACGCCAATAATGAGAATTTTGGTCACACGTAACTGGTAACCATACAATGATGGAACATTTCACTAAAGACGATACAGATCGCCTCGCCCAATTTGCCGAATGGATGACACGTAAACTGCACAAAAGACATCGTTTCCCATACGCAGTATTATTTACAGATAAAGCTAATTTGTAAGAGAACGGACACTGATAAGATGTGAGATCTCAGTGTAACTATCATTGAAGGTATTAAGTCGTCTAAAGTGATGATTTGGTAAGGAATATGAGGTTCTTGTACTGTTGGGCCATTCTTTACTGAGGGTACAGTAAGAGTAGCCCGTTATCTGCCGTTGTTAGACGAAGATGTGCTGCCGTGAATGCTGTCTGAAAACAGGACGTTCTCAACTTTCTTTCAGCACCATGGTTCTCCACCCCTTTACGGGCTAGCTGTACGGGCGTTCATGAATAACTAGTTTCCCCAAAGAACGATATGTGGCAGAGGTCCGGTGGAATGGACGCCACGTTCTCCGGATTTAAGGTCCATTATATTTCTGTCTACATCTGTAGCTATACTCTGAAAAACACTGTGAAGTGCATGTCAGAAGATACGTGCCACTGTACAGGTTATTATACTTTAAGTGCCTCTCCGAGTGCTGTAATAAATCGCATCTTCACGATCCTATGGGGATTGTAGTGTATTCTAATGATCATCTTTTAAAGCCAGGTCTTGAAACTTTGTTACTAGACTTTCTTGACACAGTTTCCTTGTACATTCAAGAGTCTACCAGTTCAGTTCACTCAACGTCTCTGTGACACTCTACCGCGAGTCAGACAAACCTGTAACTACTCGTACTCCCTTTCTCAGTAAACGTTCAATATCCCTTGACAGTCCTATATGGTGCGGGTCCCACACACCTGAGCAATATTGTAAGATGGATCACACTAGTGATTTGTAAGCCGTCTCCTTTGTATTACTGATTGCAGTTCCCTAGCACTCTACTAAAACAAACAACCCTGTTGGAGGAACATCCGTAACTGAGCATTATACCAGAGGTTGAAAACAGCGCTTCAGTTGCAATGTTCTTTTATTATCACACGACCGGTTTCGGGCTCTTATAAGACCATCTTCAGGTGTTGTAACTTGGTGCTGTGACCCCCGAGCGCCGTGGTGGACGTGTACTGGGCGCGGTGTGCTACCTCCGAGCGCAGAACAGGGAGTAATAAACCGAAGGCAGCTACCTGCTTTACCAATGACCGACGTTATGTGATCGTTCCACTTCATGTCCCTACTAAGTGTTATACACAAGTATTTTGTGTAGGTTTACGGATTCCAATTGTGATTCACTAATATTATATTCGTAGATTTTTTGTGAGATGGACAATTTTACGTTCTTCAACGTATAAAGGAAACTGGAAGTCATCGTACCACTTTGAAATCTTGTCAAGGTCTGACTGAATATTTTGTACAGCTTAGTTCAGATTGTATTTCCTTGTGGGTAACTGCATTATCTGCAAAAAGACTGAGGTTACTATTAATATTATAAGCAATACCATTAGTATAGATGAACAGCAAGGGACGCAATACACTTCCCTGGCGTACACCAGAAGCTACTTCTACATCTGTCGATGACACTCCATCCAAGATAACATACTGTGTCCTCCCTTGCAAGAAATCCTCACCCTAGGAAAATTTTTTGGTTGATACTCCACATTATAGTACTTTTGCTAATAACACTAGTCAACAGCCATTTTGCATCTGGGATGTGATACATCAGCTAGTATGTACTTCGGTGTGTAGAATTTGAGTATACCTTTCAAAATGTTCTATCACGTACCATTTTTGAGTTTTTAAAGGTTTTTTACTTTTCGTATTCAGTATTTCGCTTTTTGCTGTTTTTCTGTTTTGATGTTCAATTGTTTGTTTTTGATTTGCAGAGAAAAGCTAGAAGATCTACAAATCGTGGTGTGGTAATCCAGTGGTGTGAAAGAGATCCTCTGTGAGTCTTTCTTGTGAAATATAGTGAAGACTTTTTGTGTTTAAAACTTACATTAAGAAAAATGGCGACTAGTAAATCTCGTTATTGTCTAAACCACCCCGAGAACTTTTGTTATATGTGTGGGAAATTCACTCCAACAGACCAAAGAAATACAATCAATTATTTTGTTAGGAAGGCGCATATATTGTATTTTGATTGTCCTGTTCGTAGTCAAGATAAAAATTTTGCAGCTCAAAAAATTCTTCAAATGTGTGTGAATTTCTAAGGGACCAAACTGCTTAGGTCATCGGTCCCTAGACTTACACACTAATTAAACTAACCGAAACCAGCTTATTCTAAGAACAACACACACTCCCATGCCCGAGGGAGTACTCGAACCACCGACGGGAGGGGCCACGCAGTCCATGCCATGGCGCCTTAAACCTCGCGGCCACTCCGCGCGGCAACTTTTCACCTCATATTGCCTGCATAACCTGTACTTCAGCCTTAACCAAGTGGTTGAAAGGAAGAAAAAGGCCGAGCCATGCCATTCGCTGTTCCGATGGTGTGGTGTGAGCCTAAAGACCAATAATCAGAGTGTTACTTCTGTCTTACAAATATTTAGGGACATTCAAGCAAAATTACACACAAAATAAAGTATACAAATGTATCTTCAGTGCATTTTCCTGTGCCCCATGATGAGGGGCTGTCCGTTCCTGTCTGTAACTAGAAATCCACAGAACCAGACACCATGTCAAGTGAGTCAGAAAGTACTGAACATATAGAAGAGTACTGCCCACTATATCATGACACTTCGCCTCAGCTCTTTAATCAAAAGGATTTGAACGATTTGATTCGTGATCTACAACTTCCGAAACAGCAAGCTGAACTCTTGGGGTCGAGACTGCAACAACGGAACCTTCTATCTCCAGGGACAAAAATTTCTTGGTTAAGATCAAGAGTGCTTCCTTCGCTCAGTATTTCGATATGCAGAATTCAAAGTGTATATGTAGAAATGTCAATGGTTTGATGTTGCAGCTATGTATACAACATAATCCACAGGAGTGGCGACTACTTATTGACTCCAGTAAAACCAGCTTGAAAGCAGTACTAGTGCATAATGACAATACATTTCCATCGGTACCTTTGGCTTACGCAGTAGACATGAAAGAAATTTATGCTGATAGGGGCAGTCAAATATAAAGATCATGAATGGCAGCTTTGCTGTGATTTAAAAGTTGTTGCACTCCTTACAGGCTTACAGGCTGGATTCACGAAATACTTATACTTTTTTGCCTTTGGGACAGCAGTGACACCAGTAACCACTATACAGTCAAGGAATGGCCTATAAGGTAGTCGTATGTTCCTGGAAAAGTAAACTTGAACAATACCCCATTGGTTACCGCGATAAAATCATTTCGTCTCCCCTTCATATCAAGTTGGGCATTATCAATAACTCTGTAAAAGCTCTGTATAAGGAAGGTGAGGCCGACAATCACTTAAAAGAAAGGCAAAGCTGAAGGAGGGGATATTTGTTGGACCACATATAAGAAAATTGCTGAAAGATCCAACCTTTGATACCAAACTCACGGATATCCAATTAGCTGCTTGGTCTTCTTTTAAAGCAATTGTGAAGGGCTTTTTGGGTAACAGAAAAGACAAAAACTACGTCACCGTTGTGAATGATTTGTTGGACAACTACAAGAACATGGGGTGTAGAAAGTCGTTTAAAATTCACTTTTTACATTCTCACCTTGATTTTTTCCCGGAAAATTCGGAAGCCGTAATCGATGAGCATAGTGAACGTTTCCACCAAGACATTTTTACCATGGAACAACGTAACTCTTCGTTGATGGGTGACTACTGCTGGGGTCTTTTTAGGGAGAGTGATGAAACGGCAAAGAAAAGAAGGGCTCCGTCGTCGTATTTTTCAAAAACCAAAGACGATTAAGGGTGAAAATATCTTCTGAACTAATGTGGACCTTTTATTGGTATCATGCCCATGAATAAATACAAAATAGTACTGATTTCAAATGTTCTGAATGTGTATTTTTGTTTGACCTTATTGTGTCAATGTCGCTATTACTATTTTTTTATTCTACTGTGTATCTAATAAATGTGACGTCATAGAGAAAAAATGATTTTGCCTCTGTATTCAGCACCCCAAAATTAGGTAAATCCACCCATTTGGATGCAGAAAAAAAGTTTAAATTTGTTAACTAGTGTGAGCGTAGGTGTGTCACTGAGTCAAATGCTTTTCGGAAATACAGAAATACTGCATCTACCTGACTGCTTTGACCCATGGCTTTCAGAACATCATGTGAGAAAAGTGTGATTCGGGTTTCACATCATCTATGTTTTTGACATCCATGCTGGTTAGCTGGAAGAGATCGTTCTATTCGAAATACCTCATTATGTCTGAGAACTGTATGTGGTAGTTGTGTATGTGGGAAGATTATAAACCTTGCACTCCTCAGGAACCGGACTGCTGATGATTTTGCTCGCATTTCAGTAGATATTTTGGTTAAAGTCCGTGAGGAATGGCTGAAGTGGATAACAGTAACCCTGCAACGTGCGGTAGAACGCGTCTAGTACATACTGTAGCCCAGCCTCTGCCATGTTCTGTACAGTATGTGACATGAGAATGAATAAAGCTATGCTCATATGAACCGCACCAATATCTTTCTCATGTTGAATTCTACCTGGCTGATGGGTCACATAAGCCCCTTTCCATCTAAAAATTGCGAGTGTTAGCCCAAGATGGCGGCTTCCAAAACTGCTGTTTCACAAAACATTCCTCCTCTCTCATCTCATACTAGTTAACTTTAAATTTCAGTTTATCTTCCGGTTTTTGTTTTAGAAGGGTGTTTTCACGATGAAATCATTCTCACAAAAGTGTGTGCGGTTGAAATAATTTCTTCAGTAATATTTCCGAGAAGAGACACCGTTTGCTTGAGCTATCATGGATAAAATAAATATATGCGTATTTCAATTAAAAATACTCTTGGCTGCAACTGAATCTGTGAATGCAGAAACCACTTCAGTCAGAAATTGAAAATTTTTCGGTAGAGAGAAAAAACATCATAACTCCTCCAAATTATCAAATATTTTAACTTTTTTCCCTCTGTCATAACATTCATTTATGTTGCTGCCATGCAAAAATTTCCTAATTTCGACATAAATTAGGCTCAGGAAAATTTAATATTTGATCCGGACTTATTACAGACAGCTGAAAACTTTGAAAATGGTAATAATTCAATTAAAGTTTATATTTTTTCATGTTATATCAAAAATTACGTTACAGTATTGCAAAGTTATCAGAAAACAGGACTATAACAAAGTAAAACGCTCTTAAAGTAGATCATTCTCGACCATTGTATCGTTCTCATGTGCAGTGGTTGGCCAGGTAAATAGTTCACCATAAAAAACTTTGAACTTTTCAGGAATATTATTCTCTTCTTGATGTCTTCCATTTTCTTGATGTTGATTGGAGGTTTCCCTGATGGGTAGGCTGCAATACTTGAAGGAAAATCAATATCTACGTTCCGGAAAGCAGGTTTCAGCAGCTGATAGCTGTGCTTTTGTAATCGATCAATGGAAGTGTATGCTGCAATTACCCCTTTTTCTTTAGAATTTTGCTTCTATTGGCACACTCCTCCCTCGACATTCTGTGTCTAATGGGTTTTTTCTGTAATATTCCTTTCACCAACCATCAAAATCTTTTACGTCAATGGTGAGTAGCTTGGCGATGTGAAAGCTGTTACTGGACTGAGCACACGACTCTTTATACTCATCAGGTGTGTATATATCCAATCATTTTTATGTATCATCCTCTTAATAATACCAAAATCTCGATCGTTTCGAAGATATGAATGCCCTCAAACCGGAAAGTAATGAAAAATTTGTTCGAAACGTCCTGTATCTGCAAGAGCAAGGCAAAATCTTATCATGGTGTTATTCCGATTCTGTCGGCGGGTGCCATCGGAAAAGAAAAACAGATTTTTAACATTTGATGGAATGTTAGTGTCAATGTATATCAATAGCATGCTGCATATCTCATTGGCTGCTTCGTGGGCTACTCCTTCGTGGTGCAGGATTATTTCAGATTTCACAGAAAAAGACACACTTTATCTACGGATCTACTCAACAGAGTAACGTGGTTCTTGCACACAACACGCTTCTTGCCTTTCTAAGTATCTTTTCATCCTAACGATTTTTCGCATTTTTGTGACTGAAATGGTTTCTTCACTCACCGATTCAATTTTAGAGCAGATATTCTGCATACGTTTGCTGTACAATATGGCCTAATGGAGAGGAAGGATATTTTACGAAAAATGTGTGTGTTTGAGTATCTGTTTAAGTGTGTATGAGGGTAACGTCTTATTTGCTCGACATGTGCAACGTAATTCCCCGCTTTTAAAGGACCGAAGACCGCAGGAGCACACAAATTTGTCCCATAAATAGGCTGTGCGACTCTTCAATATATCTTATTTGGATTTGCATTATGCGTTAGCTGTTTTCTCCCGCCACTGCGTGGACAGTGTGAAACACGTTTCAGTGGATGATATGTGCTGTGTCAGTGTATGGATTACGACGTCCAAAAATGGTCGCAATCGTCGTTCATTTATGCGCCGAGGAAGAAAAGGAAATATGGCCTTGCGTGAGGCATTAAAGCGATTCCGATGAGTACAGAAACCAGTGATTGGCTTAACTATCAAGAGCTGTCCCCGAAAACCTGACACACGTCAGAAATAAAAAAGTACTAACACTCAACTCATAATCTGCAGATGTAGCAAGTGTCTGCTAAATGGAATTTTAGCCGAGCACCAGTTAATGATAGCCAGAACTCGGCGACGAACGTCGCGCCTGCGTAAATTATTGAGCGCACCATATACATAGCAATTTATGACCACGGGTCCAGACTTGTATCCTGTGGTGCGTTGGAAGTAGACATTCACTAAGTGGTCGTTGGCTAGGCTATTATGACAAGGTGCTAAGTGAATGAAATGAGTACCTGGCAATTTATTTTGACCTCTGAAAATCCGAATGTGAATGCTCACGTTTGCATCTAACCGGTAAGGCAGTGTTTTACAATTTAAGAAGTAAGCTTGCTGTTTTAGTTCATTTTGTTTAGCAGAAGGAAATTCAGAGGAGTGAAGGAATGGATAGCATTTCTATTATGATAAAATATCACATCACTCAGCCTTTGTAAACTGACTGTTTACTTGTTGTCAGGAGCAGACAACACAAGACACAGATTAACTGACTAACAAGAAAGTGGCACTACAAGCGCCTCTGTTTTGCGGCTGGCATGAAGATGGAATAGATATCATCTTTCAGATGTAGATACAAGTCTACCAACTTTCGTTTATGTCGCGCAGCTCCTTCTTGGTGCTGCGATTTTTATTCTTCTACAAAGCTTGAACTTCCCATCCAATTGCTATGACTTTCTTCGTGATTCCACAAGCGTCAACGGATCGCTGAACATTGTCGATAGACAATGAGTCGTTTACTTATAAAAGCCTGTTTTGCCACAGACACCCGGAGGAGTTTACGAGCAAACATTCTGAGACTACCATTGATGAGCAGTCATCAGTGGGTAAAAACAGAAAGAGAGAGTGAATGAGACATGTTGTCCTGCCGCCCAGGTTGCTTCTCGGTAGTCGCTTATGTTCTTCACGTTGGCTGGGTGTTTACTTCCGTGACAGGGGGTACCCACGAAGATAGGAGCCTGTAGCCGTCATCAGTAATGAAACTGCACTCATCCTTCGATATTTCTGTTTCACGGACTTCTGTATCTATTACTTTCTCTGCCTAGCACTTGAATGTTCTTATAATCCATAACCTACTCACCATTTATACTGGTGCTATGGTAATGCGTCTGCATTTTACATTTGACACAAGGTAAAAAGACTTCTTCCTTCCCACAACGGACTTGCCTAACCGTCTCCACACTGCGAGAATGTAATATACTATGAAAATGGTAGGGCAAGAAAAGGAAGCATTAATGAGCACGTCATGCACGTGTAAGATAAGAGGTAGCGACAGCGAAGCACCAATAAGAGCGTGACCAGGTTCTGAAGTTTAAGGATCCAAACTGAGACTGTGCACTGCTGTTAGAGCGTACATTGAGGTGAAAAGAGTCGTGGGGTACCTACTAATATTGTGTCTGACCTCCTTTTGGCCGATCTAATGAACTAGACGTTACATGAACTCAACTAGTCCTTGGAAGTTCCCTGCAGATATATTGAGCCATGTTGCCTCTATAGCTTTTCGTAATTGTGAATGTGTTGCCGGTCCAGGATTTTGTACACAAACTGACCACTCGATTCTTTTTTTTTTTTTTTAAGTCATCGGTCTTCTGACTAGTTTGGTGCGGCCCACCACAAATTCATCTTCTGTACCAACCACTTCATGTCAGAGTAGCGCTTACAACCTTCACCCTCAATTATTTGTTGGATGTATCCCAATCATTGTTTTCCTCTACAATTTTTACCCTCTACAGATCCCACTAGTACCATGATAGTTGTTATTCGCAAATGTCTTAACAGATGTCTTATCATCCCGTCTCTTCTGTCAGTGATTTCCCTATATTCGTTTCCTCTCCGATTCTGCGACCTTATCAGTCCACCTAATATTCAACATTCGTCTGTAACACCACACCTCAAATGCTTCGATTCTCTTCTGTTCCAGTGTCACCACAGTCCATGTTTCACTGCCATACGATGTTGTGGTCCAAACGAACATTCCCAGAAATTTAGCCCTCAAATTAAGGGCTATATTTGACACCAGAAGACTTTTCTTGGCCAGAAATGCCCATCTCTCTGCTTTTGAAGTCCTCATTACTGGTCCATCATGGGTTATTTTGTTACCTAGGTAGCAGGATTCCTTAACTTCATCTACTTCGTGACTATCAACCCCGATGCTAAGTTCCTCGCTGTTCTCATTTCTGCTACTTCCCATTACTTTCATCTTTCTTCGTTTCACTCTGAATCCGTATTCCTTACTCATTAAACCGTTCATTCCATTCAGAAAATCCTGTAATTCTTCTTCACTTTCACTGGTGATAGTAAAGTCGTCGTAGAATCTCATCTTTGATATCCTTTCACATTGGATGTCAATTCGACTCTTGAATCTTTCTTTATTTTTCCATCATTGCTTCTTCGATATAGGGCGAAAGACTACACCCCTGTCTTCCACACTTTTTAATCCGAGCACTTCGTTCATCGTTTTTCATTCTAATAATTTCCTCTTGGCCCTTGTACGTGTTGTCTGTCGCCCGGCTTCCTATAGCTTACCCCTATTTTCCTCAGTATTTCGAAAATCTTGCACCATTTTACACTGTCGAACGCTTTTTCGAGGTCGACAAATCCTGTCTTAATTTTTCTTTGGTCTTGCTTCCATTGTTATCAACCGCAACGCCAGATCTGCCTCTCTGGAGCCTTTACGTTTTCTGAAGTAAAACTGATCTTCATCTAACATATCCTCAATTTTCTTGTCCATTTTTCTGTATATTATTCTTGCTAGCAACTTTGATGCATGAGCTGCTAAGATGATTCTGTGATAACTCTTGCACTTGCCACCTCTTGCAGTGAATTGTGTGGGTGATATTTTTCTGAAAGACAGAGCTGCCTACTGCGCTGTTCCTTATCGCAGTACCCATAGCCTTAGAGAATTTCAAACGTATCTCACCATTCCTCAGTATTTCCGCCTCTTATTAAACTTCAACCTTCTCTTCATCGTTACAAAACTGTAACCTGAGTCCATATCTGCTCCTGGGTACGCCTTACGAATCAGTATCTAATATTGGAATCTCTGTCTAACCATGAAGTACTCCAACCAAAATCTTCCCATATCTCCCGGTATTTTCCAAGTATATCTCCTCATCTTGTGATTCTTGAATACAGTATTCACTATTACTAGCTGAAATTCATTGCATAACTCATTTACTTTTTCTCCTCTCTCATTCCCAGTACCAAGCCCATAGCCTACCGTAACCCTCTCTCATATTCCTTCCCCTACATCCGCATTTCATTCCCGAATGACTATTACATTCTCATCTCCCTTTACGTACTGGATTTCCCGTTCAGTATCCTCACATATTTGCTCTATATCCTCATCTTCAGCTTGCGACATCGGTATGCATACTTGAACTATCGTTGTCGATGTTGGTTTGTTGTCGACTCTGATGAGAGCAAGTCTACCACTGAACTGTTCACAGTAACATACTCTCTGCCCTACCTTCCTATTTATAACGGATCATACTACCGTTATACCGTTTTCAAATGGCTCTGAGCACTATGGGACTCAACTGCTGTGGTCATCAGTCCCCGAGAACTACTTAAACCTAACTAACCTAAGGACATCACACACATCCATGCCCGAGGCAGGATTCGAACCTGCGACCGTAGCGGTCACGCGGTTCCAAACTGTATACCGTTTTCTGCTGCTGTAGATATTACCCTATACTCATCTGACCAGAAATGCTTGCCTTCTGTCTATTTCCCTTCACTGACCCCCACTGTAACTAGATTGAGTCTTTGCATTACCCTTTCAGATTTTATAGCTTCCCTGTCACTTTCAAACTTCCACGCCCCGACTCGTAGAACGGTATCCTTTTGTTGTTTGTTCTGTCTTTTTCTCATGATCACTTCCGCCTTGGCAGTCTCCTCCTGGAGATTCGAATGGGGGATTATTCCGGAGTGTTTTGCTAGTAGAGAGATCATCATGACACTTTTCCAATTATAGGCCACATGTCTTGTGAATACACGTTATGTGTCTTTAATTCAGTGGTTTCCGCGGCCTCTTGTATCAAAATGTCGTTGATCGTTGCTGATCCTCCCGCCTTTAAGGGCTGCTTCCCACCCCAAGGGCAAGAGACTGTCTTGAGCCTCTGTCTGCTCCTCCGCCCTCTTTGACAATGCCGTTGGCAGCATGAGGTTGACTTCTTATGCCGGAAGTCTCCAGTTGCCAACACTGATGATTTGCATTCAAAATTTAAGCGGTGGCCTGTTTCGATCATGGGACTGAGGATGTTTTGGTTGCTAATAAAGATGCGATCCCTAGATAACGAGTCATATCCTACTCTCGATTAAGTCCTATAAATATCCGATGGAATTCATGTCGGACGATCTGGGTTTCCCAAATCATACGCTCGAAATTTCCAGAACTGACTTCAAACCAACCGTGATCAGTTGTGATCTGGTGACATCCCACATTGTCATCCATAAGAATTCCATCTTTGTTTCGGGACATGAAGTCCATTTATGGTTCCAAGTAGTCGAACATAAACATTTCCAGTCAATATTCGATTCAGTTGGACCAGAGGATTCAGTCCAAGCCATGTAAATACAGTCCATACCGTTATGGAGCAGCCACCAGCTTGCACAGCGTCCTGTTGACTATCTTGGTCCATGGCTTCGTGGGGGTCTGCGCCACACTCGAACACTACCATCAGTTCTTAACAGCTGCAGTAGGGGACTCATTTGGCCAGGCCACGGTTTTACAGTCGTCTAAGATCCAACCGTTACGGTCACGAACCCAGTAGAGGCGCTGCAGTCGATGTTGTGCTGTTAGCAAAGGCATTCGCGTCGGGCGTCTGCTGCCATAGCCCATTAACGCCAAATCTCGCCGCACTGCCCTAAAGGATAAGTTCATCGTATCTCCCACATTGATTTCTCGGTTATTTCAGGCTTTGCTGCTTGTCTGTTGGCACTGACAACTCTCCGCAAACGCCGCTGCTTTCGGTAATTAAGTGAAAGTCGTCGCCCCATGCGTTGTCCTTCGTGAGAGGTAATGCCTGGAATTTGGTATTCTTGTCACACTATACACACTGTGGATCTCGGATGGAACGTACCATGCGTCTAGCTCCAACTACCACGCCGCGTTCAAAGTGTGTTAATTTCCGTTTTGCGGTCATAATCAGGTCGGAAACCTTTCACATCCATCACCTGAATTCAAGTGACAGCTCCACCTACGTATTGCCCCTTCATATCTTGTGTACGCCATACTATCACCGTCTGTATATGTGCATATCGCTATCCCATTACTTTCGTCACCTTAAGAGTATGAGCTGTGGGGCAGTGTGAAACGTCCCCTTAGAAAAATTATACAAGACTATGCTTAAACTGACACACAATATTTTTAGCGCAACGTAATCTGACTATCAAAGATCCCTGCAAAAGAATGGCCCTGAGTAACATTAACCTATACCTTTCAGAAATCACTTACCTCACAAAAATCTTCATTACTCGAACTACTGCAATACAGCGAGCGCCACTACTGCCAGCTAAATAAAAGATTCAAACTACGGAAGGCACTAACTACTGATAGGGATAGTTAGCAAATGAAAGATACTAATAGAGAACAAACAATGTATTTACCTTAATAGTCATAATATAAATAGCAGTTCATGACAAATTACAAAACTCCGCCATCTCTCTCCCCACATCCACCACTGCTGGCGGCTCACCTCCAACTGCGCAACGCTATGCTCTGTTCACATCCAGCTGCCGCTGCCAACACTACAATGGCAGACAACAATGCAAACTAGCCACAGACTGCACACAGCACAGCCAGTGATTTTCATACAGAGCGCTACGTAACGTTGCCAATAAGAAAACATAAACTTACATAGCCCCCATGCCCCCACAAAAAATTTTACAAATTGTTTTGGGCAGTGGCCAATAATGATTTGATAAAATTTTTCATAATTACAATAACAAAGATATCAAATGCACACACTTATTGATACAATGTCGGTCAAAAGCTAAAATACTCTCACAGTCCATAAAGACAGTCCAAATTGTTCATTACAGTAAAATTGCAGTGTTTTTCTCAAAGTCTGAGCAGTAAAAGACAATGCACACGGAAGTAGTGGATTTTCATGCAGTCTTGAAGAAGTAGTGTTGTCCTTCCAACAGAAAGTCCTGATCATTTATCACAGTGAAACTGCCGTTTCTTTACTCAAAGTCTGAGCAGTAAAAGACAATGCACATGGAAGTAGTGGATTTTCATGCAGTCTTGAAGAAGTAGTGTTGTTCTTCCAACGGAAAGACAGTGCTGACTCTTGACATGCAGGCAGGTAATGGGCCACAACAGAGCAAACTCATAGCAGAGTCATTCGACGTTTTGAAGAAGATTGGTAGATACGTCATCAGAGCAGACCCACTGTAGTCCTGGTAGAGATTACGGTATTGGTAGGCCACCAGAGGCGCAGACCCACTGCAGTCCTTGTAGAAATAATGGTATCGGTGGGCCATCAAAGATGCAGACCCACTGTAGTCCTTGTAGAGACAGCCAGCAGCCATCTGTTGCGACTGTGCAGGTGCGCAATCACCATCAAAGAGTCTTGCAGTTAATATAGCAAGTCCATAACCACCACTTGTGCACTCACAAAGTTTTTGGGTTTGTCCTTAGAACCAGCAATGCTGTTATCCAGTCCCTTGCTGAATTATTAACACACGTGCAAACACTAACGGTCTCTACTTCTCACATATTGTCCATATACTATGACCAACTGAAACGTGTGCAGTGTAATGTAACTTACAAGTTAATAAATTTGATGAACTGGTGACAATTACAACTTTATAACATAAGAATACAATAACAAAGGTACAAAATACATCATTAAAAACATAACAATACAGATAACATTTGTAGTACAGGCTTTACAAAAGAATCGAAATAACATATACATCAGTGTTATAGGAATTATGACATGAGTACATACATAAAATAACAGAATAACTTTTGAAACATCAACTTTACACATGAGCAACAATACAAAACAGAATAAATAATGTCTAAACACCTTTACAAAGTACATAACAGATTATTAATGCCAATTATATTTGAGGATAACAGTATTCCTCATCATAGTGAATGTAGCTTAGTATTAGAAGAAGAAAAAAATCTATGAAACTACACAGACAGGAAGAAAACAACTACACAAGGGTACACAAACACATAGTGGGATGACACAAAAGGAAAGGACAAGGTTTGTTTTCAGTGTAACATTTGGTACTGCAGTCCACCCCAAAACTTCATTCCATACATCTTTCATCTTATTTCAACCTTTGTTTCCACCAAAAAAATCCTATCCAAGCATGCTTTCTGTATTCTGTTCATATCCTCTTTCAAAAATAGTTTTTTTCCGCTGTACACTACTTTTTTGGCCAAACCATTTTTTTTAGCTTCTCAATGCATTTCTTCCAATCCATCATAGTTAGTTTCTTATATAGTCTACCCCCTATTAAGCTAACTTAAATCTACTGAGCTCAGATGCTAAACTAAGGGACAAGGCAATGCAGCAGCACATAACAAATTAACACAAACCACAAGGACAAAAATTTTAAATTGGCAAAGCAATGCAATATTACAACTAAGATAAGGCACTGTGCAGCAAACAAGAAAAATAAATCAGTAGTAAAACTAGCTTAGAAGAGCAACACAAATTAAAATTCAATAGCACTATGCCTGGCAAACAGCAGCAGCAAATATAAAAAATATGAAACTTATATCTATACATGACAAAGCTCAAGCAGAAAAAATATTACACTAAAATGGCCATGTCTAATACCTATGTCACATCTTCACACTAGAGTGATGCATCACGAGAACTTACACTAGCAGATAAGTTACCAAATCGTAAAGAAATTATTTATGCAATTCCTGTGAAGGGAAATGTCTATTTATGAGCCCTCGTTTTCTTGGAAGTAGATCATAAATTTCTTATTGACTGGATCTGTAGGCATAAAATAACTATATTAGTACATATATTAAATTTTATTTTAACCAATGCTGCAGTGCAGCTAGGAACTAGATATTAAAGAAAATGAGCAAATATGTACAAAGGACGGCATGAAACATCATTCATTAGCCATATGGCATTTCATAACGCAGTAAAAAATCCCTCAGTTCTAGAGAAAGACGCTTGTCATAATCAGGAGTGCAGATGTAAGCGTGTCGTGTTTGCGGAGCTTTCTTCGTAACAGATGGCTGCTGGCCATCTCTACAAGGACTGCAGTGGGTCTCCATCTTTGCTGACTCACCAATACCATTATTTCTACATGAACTACAGTGGGTCTGCATCTTTGATGGCCCACCAATACCATTATTTCTACAAGGACTACAGTGGGTCTGCATCTCTGGTGGCCCAAAAATACCATACTCTCTACCAGGACTACAGTGGGTCTGCTCTGTGATGACCTACCTACCAATATTCTTCAAAAGTTCGAAAGACTCTGCTATGAGTTTGCTCTGTTGTGGCCCATTACCTGTCTGCATGTCAAGAGTCAGCACTGTCTTTCCGTTGGAAGGACAACACTACTTCTTCAAGACTGCATGAAAATCCACTACTTCCATGTGCATTGTCTTTTACTGCTCAGACTTTGAGTAAAGAAACGGCAGTTTCACTGTGATGAATGATCAGGACTTTCTGTTGGAAGGACAACACTACTTCTTCAAGACTGCATGAAAATCCACTACTTCCGTGTGCATTGTCTTTTACTGCTCAGACTTTGATAAAAGAAACGGCAGTTTTACTGTGATGAATGATCAGGACTGTCTTTATGGACTGTGAGAAAATTTTAGCTTTTGACCACCATTGTATTAATAAGTGTGTGCATTTGATATCTTTGTTCTACTTCTCACATATTGTCCATATACTATGACCAACAGAAACGTGTGCAGTGAAATGTAACTTACAAGTGAATAATGTGATGAACTGGTGTCAATTACAATTTTATAACATAAGAATACAATTACAAAGGTACAAAATACATCATTAAAGAACATAACAACACAGATAACATTTGTGGTACAGGCTTTACAAAAGAATAGAAATAACATATACATCAGTGTTACAGGAATTATGACATAAGTAAATAAATAAAATAATGAGAATAGTTTTCGAAACATTAATTTCACACATGAGCAACAAAACAGAATAAATATTGTCTAAACATCTTTACAAGGTAAATAACATATTATTAATGCCAATTACTCGTATATTCGAGGATAACAGTATTCCTCATCATAGTGAATATAGCTTAGTATTAGAAGAAGAAAAAATTCTATGAAACTACACAGACAGGAAGAAAACAACTACACAAGGGTACACAAACACATAGTGGGATAACACAAAAGGAAAGGACAGGGTTCGTTTTCAGTGTAACATTTGGTACTGCAGTCCATCCCAAAACTTCGTTCCATAGATCTTTCGTCTTATTTCAACCTCTGCTTCCACCAAAAAAATTCTATCCAAGCATGCTTTCTGTATTTATCTCGTATAACCTCTCAGTATATGTCTTCAAAGTCATCGCAACTCATTCTCTTATAGGCTACCCCCTCTTAAGCTAACTTAAATCTACTGATCTCAGATGCTAAACTAGGGGACGAGGCAATGCAGCAGCACAAAACAATTAACGCGAACATCAAGGACAAGAAAATTCAAATTGGCAGCAGCAGTAAATCTAAATTAACAGAGAAAATGCAACATTACAACTAATATGAGCCAATGTGCAGCAGCAAGAAAAATAAATCAGTAGTAAAACTAGCTTAGAAGAGTAATACAAAGTGAAATTTAGTAGCACTATGCCTGGCAAACAGCAGCAGCAACTTATATCTAAACATGACATAGCTCAAGCAAAAAAAAAAAAAAAAAGACATTACACTAAAGACAATAATGCAGACAAGGGAAATGTATATTTACATCTTAATGTCTCGGTATTTAAAGTGGTGCACCACAACTATTTCTACAAAAGATATTACCAAGTACTTGAAAAGAAAATGATATATGCAGTTACTGTTATTAGCCCCTTCTTATTGTTCGCATTTTTTTCATTGCTGTTTGTGTTAATTGTTTTATGCTGCTGCATTGCCTCGTCCCTTACTTTAGCATCTGAGCTCAGTAGATTTAAGTTAGCTTAAGAGGGGGTAGCCTATAAGAGAATGAGTTGCGATGACTTTGAAGACATGTACTGAGAGGTTATACGAGATAAATACAGAAAGCATGCTTGGATAGAATTTTTTTGGTGGAAGCAGAGGTTGAAATAAGACGAAAGATCTATGGAACGAAGTTTTGGGATGGACTGCAGTACCAAATGTTACACTGAAAACGAACCCTGTCCTTTCCTTTTGTGTTATCCCACTATGTGTTTGTGTACCCTTGTGTAGTTGTTTTCTTCCTGTCTGTGTAGTTTCATAGAATTTTTTCTTCTTCTAATACTAAGCTATATTCACTATGATGAGGAATACTGTTATCCTCAAATATAATTGGCATTAATAATATGTTATTTACCTTGTAAATATGCTTAGACATTATTTATTCTGTTTTGTTTTAATGCTCATGTGTGAAGTTGATGTTTCGCAAGTTATTCTGATCTTTTATATATTTACTTATCTCATAATTCCTGTAACACTGATGTATATGTTTATTTCTTTTGTAAAGCCTGTACTACAAATGTTATCTATATTGTTATGTTCTTTAATGATGTTTTCTGTATTTCTGTAATTGTATTCTTATGTTATAAAATTGTAATTGACACCAGTTCATCATATTATTTACTTGTAAGTTACATTTCACTGCACACATTTCTGTTGGTCATAGTAATGCACAATATGTGAGAAGTTGGGACTGTTGTGTTTGCATGTGTGTTAATAATTCAGCAAGGGACTGGATAACAGCATTGCTGGTTCTAAGGACAATTCCAAAAACTTTGTGAGTGCACAAGTGGTGATTATGGACTTGCTATATTAACTGCCAGACTCTTCAATGGTGATTGTGCACCCGCACAGTCACAACAGATGGCTGCTGGCCATCTCTACAAGGACTGCAGTGGGTCTGCATCTTTGATGACTCACCAATACCATTATTTCTACAAGGCCTACAGTGGGTCTACACGTTTGCTGACTCACCAATACCATTATTTCTACAAGGACTGCAGTGGGTCTGCACCTCTGGTGGTCCACCAATACCACAATCTCTACCAGGACTACAGTGGGTCTACTCTGTGATGACCTACCTACCAATATTCATCAACTTCGACTGACTCTGCTGTGGGTTTGCTCTGTTCTGGCCCATTACCTGTCAGCATGTCAAGAGTCAGCACTGTCTTTCTGTTGGAAGGACAACACTACTTCTTCAAGACTGCATGGACATCCACTACTTCCGTGTGCATTGTCTTTTACTGCTCAGACTTTGATAAAAGAAACGGCAGTTTTACTGTGATGAATGATCAGGACTGTCTTTATAGACTGTGAGAAAATTCAGAGATTTCAGGTTAGGACAAACAGTTGTTCGCTGAACCACCGCCACTAGTCGAGCCTCAGCTAAGTGGTCCCACTGTACTAGTCTTCGCCTGCACAGATAATTTGATTGCCAGTGGATCCAGACGTGTAAATATAGACACAAAGAACTGATAAAATTAGGTGCTAGTGGGTATAGATTTAAAACAATGGGGACAGTTGAAAATTTATGTGGGACCTGGATTCGAACGTGGATCTCCAGAGCACTGGGCAGATGCACTGACTACTGCGCTATCTTGACACAGTGGTCATCGCAACACCACAGGCTAACCTATCACACCTCCCTGTAAGACCCATATTCTCAACTTACCCGCACACTACAGATGTCTTAATTGTTCGCAGAATTTAGCCGATTCTCGTAAGAGTTAGAGCGTGGTGTGCATCTAAACTGAAGTGATCAACTAGTCGTCCTCACCTTTAATTACATATGTGATGTCTGTTATTTTGAAAACGCCCGAAAGAACAGACGTCACATATATAGTGTGAATATGGGAATACAAGCAGTGACGACCATGTACTAAAGGAAATTGTGAATGTGAGACAAAGTGTTTTAAAGTACTGTTTACAGTGCGGGATGAACTAAGTCATGCAACAGAATAAACTGATATGATGAGGGCGTGTCACCCATCTCATCCTTCTCCCTCGGAAATCAGTTTTTTTGAAGATGCATTTATGGCATCCAAAGACGCACACTGTTGTCGCTCTTACTCAACCTTGTGTGATGCTCTATGTTACTATCACTCTTAAATAGGCTCTTTATTCCAGCACCTTTGGGCAAGTACGTTTACGAATCATTTTTCGTAATGAATGCTATTTTGATATGCGCCAGGAACTTCGAAACTCTTTGAGTAGTTTTCTTCGAGACATTTATGTGATTCTGTGTATCCATTCTTTTTTGACCGTCAGGATTGATACCTAGTCTGACTATCCTCTTTCAAATCAAAATAAGAGTTAAATGTCGCTTGCAGATGATCAGACGATATGTCTTTAGGATAATTTGTGAATGTCTTGTCATCCTGTTCTGTGAATTTATTTTGTTAGGTATGGCTGGAAACCAGGTGTACTGAAAATTTTTTGTCTTTTGTACACCATCGCACGTGTCTGCCTGCAGTTATTAATAGGAACAGTGAAGGTGGGCTAGTAAGGAAGATGTCCGATTTATTTCTGTCCTCTGAGGAGCCAGGGGGTGGGAGGTCTTCATCACCAACAAACCCCCAAGCGTCGCCAGCTACTGCTACCCCTGTACATGAGCATGCTGAACCATCACCTTCACTGCCATCACCACTAGTAGGTAGCTTGGTGGCCAAGTCAAGGCTTCTATCTGGTCATTCCTTCCTGCTCTACCACCAGCACTTCTGCTCCTTAGATGACATCATTGCACTGGGTCCAAATACTGACAGCTCAGTCATCCGTGCCATACTACCAGTGGCCATTGATCTGTTGGGAGTAGAGAGACAGCCCACTGGCACACTGCCTCTCACAAAGGGACCCAGCCCCCACAGAGCGGAGGCGTGCATGTCAGAGGTGGGAATTTGTGATTTGCCAGCTTGAATTTAAGAATAATGCGGTGTGGTTAATCAATAGGCCCCTCAGTGGCACCCTGCTCCAGCTGCGAAATCCAGTACCTAGGCTGCTGGACTTCTGGGCGTATTTGGTATTTGTTTACCCAGTGTCCAATTGGCCAGGTCGATTGTCTGGAGTGCAAGGTGCTACCAATCCTGCAAGGAGGTGCAGTTTGGTCCACTGCAGACACCTGTCACTCAGGAGGAGGCCGCTTCTTCAGTCCCACCTCGTAGTTCTGCTTCAGGACCAGATGGACTATCTACGGCCCAGCTACATCACTTCCCCCATGAGGACCTCTTTGAACTCCTGAATCTCTTGCTCCTATCCTGATCGCTCCCTTCCCAGCATCCCCCTCTGACTTCCATCCAGTCACAATCTGCTCAGGTTTCGCCATTTGCTGGCAGTCTAGCTAATGTAGCACTGTAGGCTAGATGGGCATCAGTGGGCTTTCCTTCCTCAGGATGGGATGCTGCATAATACCACCATACTTGACTTGGTGATGACCCAGCCCAGTGCACCATGTCGTGGGATGGGTCTAAGGCGTTCGGCTTGTTGAGCTCAGGGCCCATAGTCGTTTAGTCAAGTTCGTTGGATATGTCTGGAGCTTTTACTTCAGTGATTTGTGGTTCTAGGAGGTCGTTGAATCTTGTGCAGCCTTCCAGGGACGTTCAGCAGGGTGATGCACTTTCTCCTATCCCTTTGAACATGTCATAGGACCACACACTGACCTGTCTCCCCAACCGCATTGGCACCCATGTCTTTGTTGCACATCAACATTGCTTCCTTTGCTGATGATCTCCTCCTGTTCGCTGGTACCAAAGATGGGCTCCAGCAATTGGTCACCAGTGCTGTGTCCACCCTTTGGAAACTTGGCCTTGAAGTCAACCACAGAAAACGCTTCTCTATCGCTCTGGTAGCCCCATGGCAGGAGAAGAACATAAAGTTGGACCCCAACATCGTCTTCAAGGCTGGCAACATCATCATTCCAGCAGTGGGTATCTCTGGTAAACTACGATATGTAGGACAGGAGTTCACTGTCAGCGGTAGGAGTCTGTTCTGGCCAAGAAAGGAGGTAGAGCAGCAGCTGCACGTGCTTATGCACTTGCCTCTAAAGACACCACATGTCTTGCACCATGGCCTGGCACTGTCCAGGACTTGTCTGAGGGCCCTGTAATCGCTGGATGCCGTTGTCCATGCAGAAATTTGATCGCAGCTGCGCTTGCCTTTGGATAGCCCTGTTGGCTACTTTCATGCCCCCGGTCCATCTGGTGTAGCTGGGAGTACCGGCAACCCACTGGCTCTGCCCTCTTCCACACAGAGGACATCTAGAGGGTCTCTGGGCCTTTGATATGACAGAATATGAGCACGCACAAGGCAGCCTTCAATGGGAGACCTAGAGGTTGGACCAGCAGTTGTGGTGAAGCAGCAATGTGACTCTCAAAAACAACAACCAGCTGGGTCACTGCTGGGTGGAGCAGCTCTGTTCATCTGTGGACGGCGCAACCCTGAAGAAGTCAGCCCAAGCACTAACATGACTGGGTGTTCATCAGTGACTGCGACTTAAGCCTACTTCCTACATGCCTCCATCAATGCCTTGCTGACCCAGGCTAGGTCGAACAAGGGCGTGATTGTGACAAGAAGTGCCAGGCAGGGAGCAACGTTGTGGAGACTGCCAATCACAAGATACAACTGCACTCCTGGAGTCACAATGCCTGCATCAAGAGGCATATATATACCTTGGCCATCTAAGTGGCACAGGGCCTGAAGCGGAGGGACTTTGAGGTTTACATGCAGCCTCGCCTCAGGACATCAGAGTGATTCCAGAAGCCAGACATCAATGCTGTCCACAGTGGCACCGCCCATGTCGTCGATGCACAGGTTGTTGGCGACCACTGGGACCTCGACCAGTATCACCAGGATTAAGTCGCGGTCTACAACAGAGAATTTTGCAAAAACAGACATAATGTCTGCAGGGATACCGCAATCACTTTTTTATGCAATGTTACTTATAATCCGTCTTGATTGCAATGACCGGTTTCGGTTCCTCTAGAACCATCTTCAGATCTGAAGTGACAATGATACTAATTTACTATTTCAAAAATGCAAGCCTATTTCGTCCTATCTGATTAACATCAAATGTACCAGAACGTACCTGCAAATTTCGGTTACAGGAGTAACTAAGTATTTTTAGAGGTAAAAGCAAATTAGAAAAATCTACTTAATACAGTATGTGCGTATGTAATGTAACAAATGTACCTGACGTCACCAGTCGGTAAGAATTTTAAATTAATATAAATGACGCGCATTCTGCCAACAAATTTAATGTGACGCAGCATGTGAAGATTTCTGAGTGTTGATGGGGTACAGGGGACCATTCCATTGGAGATTGAGATTTTCGCAGCTTTTTGTACGAGCAAAATAACAACAAAACAATTACGTCAATGGCTACAGAAGAACAACCTTTTTCTCATTTTTGGGTGATGACGCGTAACTCAGGGAAGAGCGGACACAATTCTGTTCATTCTCTCCTTCTCTTCACTCCACTGAGTGCAGATTTTCTGCTTTCCACGTTTGGCAACAGCAAGCAGTATTGACAGGGCGACTTCCTGCTGCTTGAGAGGCCGCATTATTTGGTAAACAAGCATCCATCCACATAATCAGCAACCTGCTCGCCAACTTTCGGCAACTGTCGTGACGTTATCTGGCGGCATCAGCTTGTTAGGACCCGGCAGAGTTTGGAGTTTTTCACATTTTTATTAAATTTAAGTAGGCTCACCCATGACCGAAATCCAAAGCACAGTTTCACCACTAATTTCAATTGTGTTTTTGGTAAGATTGCACACTCACTGTTATTTATCTATGGTAGTGCGGCTCTAAGTTAATTATGTTAGGAAGCTCTACTTCCCTGTCACATAAGTTTGCCTAACTATTGATTTCGTTATTATTTGATTTCTTGTTAATCAAATGCTCTTTGTCGTTTGCATGAATTCTTGTAATAAAGTCTGGATTCATAAGAATCACGTCTTTGATTTCACAGCTAGTGCATCCCTTCGTGCGCTTACTAATAATGAATAACAGAAACGTCTCCCAAGACACAGTACTAGGAACATACTTTTTCAATAATAGCAATAATGAATATTTGATGCGTAAAATTATTGTGGCACTACACAAAACTGGAACTACACTAAACTAGCACTAACAGCATAGGGACATAGGGAACACACACGACACAGATCTGTAAGTACATGGTATTGGTGATAAGTTGAGAATACCGTCCCGAAACACATGTGCTACAAAACGCCACTATTTTCCTACGCATGTACCCCGACATCAATATGGGATACGATCACCATGCACACGTACACAGGCCGCACAACGGGTTGGCATACTCTGGATCAGGTGATCGAGCAGCTGCCGGGGTGTAACCTCCCATTCTTGCACCAATACCTGTCGGGGCTCCTGAAGTGTCTTAGGAGTTTGAAGACGTGCAGCGATACGCCGACCGAAAACATCCAGACGTGCTCGGTGGAATTCAGGTCTGGAGAACAGGCAGGCCACTCCATTCGCCTGATATCGTCTGTTTCATTGTACTCCTCCACGATGGCAGCTCGGTGGGACCGTCCGTTATCATCCATCAGGAGGAAGGTGGGACCCACTGCAACCCTGATAAGGCGGTTACTTTCAGCCACATGTCCAATGGCGTAAGGCATTGCTACGACGTAGTTTCAGGGGTGCTGTTCCCAGCTACAGTTGATAGTGGAGATCAGCTTGCGAGACTTACTCTACAAGCGGAGTCATCTTTGCCTTCGCGTAGGGACAAGTGTTTACTACAATGATTGTTAGTGTGGCGCCCGGGACGGACATAGTCTTTTTGACATTGTATTCAGTAACACATACACCTTGACCGGGCATTGCATAGTCCCATCTGTCTACAAGCACATCCAGCGAGTTGCTGTGGAACTTCAGTTGCGTATCGCAGCGCAATGAAATGTATATGTTCTTGTCCTAATTCGTTTGCACTGTCACAGTTGCTCTTTCTTTGTCTACAGCACGTCTGGTGGCTAGCGTTGATGCCTGTGGATCATGGGGTCCTGGGTTCAATTCCCGGCCGGGTTGGGGATTTGTTTCTGCCTGGGTACTGGGTATTTGTGTTGTCCTCATCATTTCAACGTCGTCATCATTCGCAACAGTGGCTAACTTGCATTGTGTAAAACTTGGGACTTGGTATGGGCGCTGATGACCACGCAGTTGGGCGCTCCACAAACCAATCATCATTATCACATCGGAGGTCCTAAACCAAATACGACGTGTGCGAGCCTTTATACCCTGACGGGCCCATACATATCACACGGGGTTTACAACTGGTAAATTTATTCGCCGAGTCTTCAACGTGAGTTTACTACAATGCTTCTCAAACTACTGTAGTACATTTCTGGCTCCGAGACACAGACGATTACACTGCTAATAGATGACATCGGCGTCAGGGAAGACATCAAGATAGATGCTGGTGGTTCGCAGCTGTCATTTTGTCTTCGATTGCTGTCATAGGTCCCATGCAAGTACAGGAGAATGTCTCCCATAGCGTAATATTCTCTCACATACTGTGTCCGTGGCATGTTGTACGTTTCAAGCAGCTATAGACCTCAATGATAGCGTTTGAGGAGACGACCATCGACCTAGTGTAGCAAAAATGTGATTTACCTGAAGAGCCCAAACGTTTCTATTGATCGATGGTCGAATTCCAATGACCTCTTGTCCACTGCAATCTTAACTGATGAAGCCGTAAGGTCAACATGTTATCATGTCTGTGGTGTACTGCGGAGCTCCATGTTCAACACTTGTGTGTGCACCAGCATTGTGATCTTGAGAGGTTCTATGCCCTGTTTTGCATGTCACCTCTCATTTACATCAATTTTACTAACGTTTTATGTCATTGCACGGCGGTAACAGGCCGAATAATCTTATCCTAATGAGAGTATTTGTACTGAGAGCTCAAAATACTTTTCACTTGATTCCTATGCATGTTGGGTTACTTCCGTGGGTGGCCTGTGAGAGGCAAGCACCGGAGGACGCGGCACACTGCGTTTCCGGTTGGGGTCTGCACTTCTGCGAATACTGAGAGTGTCGTACATCAGTGGGCTTAAGTGCCTGGAAGAGCGACTGTTGTCAATCGAGTTTCACCTGTTGTATGCAGGGCGAAACGGCCTGTGAGACTTCTGAGTGTCGCCAACGTTTATGTGTTTACCGTTCCGGCGCGTCCAGAACGAAGACTGCTGGCACCGACTGACTGCATTGTCCTCATGATTCTGAGAATACTTGTGGACCGTGACCTGCTGGGCACGACCGTCTATCGCCAGATGGCCGGTGGTCTAAGCATGTTGTTTTCGTAGCCGGTCAAATGGCAAGTTCAGTGCCCTCAGTTGAATAGCAAAGGCATGATTCGTCAATTTAAACTGGGGCTATTTGACGTCATAAAGCCGTGCTCGAAATTGAAGGGAACGGTCGCTATTGGCGCGAATGATGTTCTGAGACAGTGTGGGGGAATTTTGGAATCATCACTGAATGCTGATTCGGGGTTTTCGAGGACAGTAGAGAGTTGAGCAATTTTGGCTTCGCTCTTGCCTTGTGCGGGTGCAGGGAACTCGGGATCTGATCTTCGTTGGAGTCGGACGATCTTGCGACTTAGTCGCACTTTTCCAGCAGAACTTAGAATTCTCGGACAGCCTTAGAGGCCAGGTGTTGAAACAGAGTTGCGGTACAGCAGAAGTCGGCGCCTGCATCATCAGAACGCTGCCTACCGACTACCTGCTGCAGATTTCAGGACGACTGGTACTGTATTTTGCTGCTTCGGCATTGTAGGACCTGTCATTTTGTACTGAATCCCTCAGCAGCATGCGCGCTCGCTTTGCTGAAAGTACACCTTGCTTGTTTCTCCATGTGATCTCATTTGAGCTCTCACTACTAATCGCAACGCTGCATCATAGTGGGGGGATTAATATTTGATTCATTAGGACCACCAGTCATTATCGTCAATCTATTGCATCACAAAGAGTAGGAGCCCCTTGTTCTTGAGCCAACTCTTATTCTCATAGTAGTTCCATATATCCTATCCTTTACCCTACTGTTTCTGTCGATAATCATGTGCCTTTATGTTCTGATGTATAACAAATCTCATTGTAATATTTAATCCGCTTATCAATTCATAGATACATGCAGAATCCCATTTCCCATTGTTTATTATGATAAAGTCCGCCCCGGTAGCTGAGTGGTCAGCGTGACAGACTGTCCATCCTAAGGGCCCGGGTTAGATTCCCGGCTGGGTCGGAGATTTTCTCCGCTCAGGGACTGGGTGTCGTGTTGTCCTAATCATGATCATTTCATCCCCATCAACGCGCAGGTCGCCGAAGTGGCGTCAAATCGAAAGACCTGCACCAGGCGAACGGTCTACCCGAAGGGAGGCCCTAGCCACACGACATTTCCATTTCCATTATGATAAAGTTCTCCTTTATTTCTCTGAGTAGATACGATTTCTATTAAATTATTGTGAGTGTGCACTCTTTATTTTACAAACTAGCAGGGTCGACCATCATTTCCTTTTGGTACCATTGTGTGCATAATGAATTAGGTGTTAGGTAAGGAGGGGGTCGAGTGCATGTCTCGTTGTCATGCAAAATTCGTCAGAATTAAAGAGGTTCAAACTCTTCTCCACCCCAGCGCCTCGCACTCTTTCGGCAGAGATGCCACAGTTCACCATCTACACTCCTGGAAATTGAAAAAAGGACACATTGACACCGGTGTGTCAGACCCACCATACTTGTTCCGGACACTGCGAGAGGGCTGTACAAGCAATGATCACACGCACGGCACAGCGGACACACCAGGAACCGCGGTGTTGGCCGTCGAATGGCGCTAGCTGCGCAGCATTTGTGCACCGCCGCCGTCAGTGTCAGCCAGTTTGCCGTGGCATACGGAGCTCCATCGCAGTCTTTAACACTGGTAGCATGCCGCGACAGCGTGGACGTGAACCGTATGTGCAGTTGACGGACTTTGAGCGAGGGCGTATAGTGCGCATGCGGGAGGCCGGGTGGACGTACCGCCGAATTGCTCAACACGTGGGGCGAGAGGTCTCCACAGTACATCGATGTTGTCGCCAGTGGTCGGCGGAAGGTGCACGTGCCCGTCGACCTGGGACCGGACCGCAGCGACGCACGGATGCACGCCAAGACCGTAGGATCCTACGCAGTGCCGTAGGGGACCGCACCGCCACTTCCCAGCAAATTAGGGACACTGTTGCTCCTGGGGTATCGGCGAGGACCATTCGCAACCGTCTCCATGAAGCTGGGCTACGGTCCCGCACACCGTTAGGCCGTCTTCCGCTCACGCCCCAACATCGTGCAGCCCGCCTCCAGTGGTGTCGCGACAGGCGTGAATGGAGGGACGAATGGAGACGTGTCGTCTTCAGCGATGAGAGTCGCTTCTGCCTTGGTGCCAATGATGGTCGTATGCGTGTTTGGCGCCGTGCAGGTGAGCGCCACAATCAGGACTGCATACGACCGAGGCACACAGGGCCAACACCCGGCATCATGGTGTGGGGAGCGATCTCCTACACTGGCCGTACACCACTGGTGATCGTCGAGGGGACACTGAATAGTGCACGGTACATCCAAACCGTCATCGAACCCATCGTTCTACCATTCCTAGACCGGCAAGGGAACTTGCTGTTCCAACAGGACAATGCACGTCCGCATGTATCCCGTGCCACCCAACGTTCTCTAGAAGGTGTAAGTCAACTACCCTGGCCAGCAAGATCTCCGGATCTGTCCCCCATTGAGCATGTTTGGGACTGGATGAAGCGTCGTCTCACGCGGTCTGCACGTCCAGCACGAACGCTTGTCCAACTGAGGCGCCAGGTGGAAATGGCATGGCAAGCCGTTCCACAGGACTACATCCAGCATCTCTACGATCGTCTCCATGGGAGAATAGCAGCCTGCATTGCTGCGAAAGGTGGATATACACTGTACTAGTGCCGACATTGTGCATGCTCTGTTGCCTGTGTCTATGTGCCTGTGGTTCTGTCAGTGTGATCATGTGATGTATCTGACCCCAGGAATGTGTCAATAAAGTTTCCCCTTCCTGGGACAATGAATTCACGGTGTTCTTATTTCAATTTCCAGGAGTGTATTACAGTTTAGAGAGCAGACAAGCCTCCGAACCCTACATGCTGTGAAGGGTCGCGGACGCTCAATCATATAACACCTAGTGGTAATTCAAATGTCCTTCTCTTTCCGTAGATGATCATAACAGTAGCACGTAAACATTCGACCAGCTTCGGCGTTTTCGAGACATTCGTTAGTAGTCTCTGCGAATAACAATCTGCTCTTTGTGAAAATCGTTTATTTGAAGGGATATCCACATTTGCAGCCCACATCTTTTGGGGTTATCCCCCGTCATAGTCTGCTCCGCTTACATACTTCTGCTACCGCGTGTCGTGCGCGCAACGCCACTTTTTGGAGGCATTCGACGTAGCGGTGGGCGGTGGTATTAAATGTTTTCACGTATCAGTGTACATTTTTATAATACGTGCGGATTTCCTGGCTTCCATTACTCTGGAAGCAACCAAAAGTAGATTCAATCATCTTTAGTCAGGATGTTTCGTGGCAGAACGGTAGCGGCAACGTCGGCCGTGATTCAGATGCAAATACAGTACACTACTTGCACTTCGCCATTACGATATCATCGATGCTAAGGTGTTAAATTTTGCCGTGATGACCCTGTCAATGTGTTCGTATTACTCGACTTGTCATGGATAACTTCTTTCTTTCTTGATTCTCAATTCCCATAGTTCATTTCTGTTTTTCTTATTATCATTCTCTCCAGAGACTGGACTAATTGTTGTTGTTTAATTTTGATTCTATTTTTTTTTTTCGTGTATATTTATCTTATCCTACAGCAATTCGACAGCTCGTCATACTGCCTAGAACTGGGGATTGGCTAAATTCCCTTATTTGTCACAAGACTACCTCACATTTAATTGTTTTAAAATAGTCTCGGTGACATATATCACAACCTCGTTTGTCTACTAAGTCGTGTAACCGTTATTTCTGCATAATTACACGGAAGCAGTCATACACATTGCCCGATACAGAGAAATGTCACAGCAAGAAGCAGAACTCAGAAAACTCCGACGTTTATGCCATGCCCAGAACACGATTAAAATTAGTGATGATGTCGTCTCATTACTGGCACAGAATTATCAGCATAACAGTAGAATACAAGAACACTAAATGGTTCAAATGGTTCTGGGCACTATGGGACTTAACATCTAAGTCATTAGTCCCCTAGAACTTATAACTAATTCATCCTAATTAACCTAAGGACATCACACACATCCATGCCCGAGGCAGGATTCGAATCTGCGATCGTAGCGGTCGCGCGGTTCCAGACTAAAGCGCCTATAACCGCTCGGTCACCACGGTCGGCCAAGAACACTTCAAAATGGTTCAAATGCCTCTGAGCACTATGGGACTTAACAGCTGAGGTCATCAGTCCCCTAGAACTTAGAACTACTTAAACCTAACTAACCCAAGAACATCACATACATCCATGCCCGAGGCAGGATTCAAACCTGCGACCGTAGCGGTCGCGCGGTTCCAGACTAAAGCGCCTAGAACCGCTCGGCCACACCGGCCGGCCAAGAACACTAAGAATCTGAAGTTATATCATAGGAAATCGTAAGACATCAGTAAAGTATAAACAGACTTGAGGCGGTTTATTGTCACTAAATTCTTCACATGAAAGTTACACCCGCTGACTGTGATGTTAGCTAATGATGGTATACAAAGTTACAGGTGCTGCAGCGCCGAGTTAGAGCCCCAGTGAATGTGTTCCTAGGGCGTGGTTGGACCGCTCTTCCGGCCTCATCCAGAGTTTATTGTTACAGCCTTCTGGATGACTTTTATTGTGTAGCCACGATGTGAAGTTTAGTAGACGCCATTAATGTTAGGCTTAGGAAAGAAGCAGTAGTTTCTGTATTTTAAAGTGCGCTTGGTCACGCCCTCGGCATATGTGTGTCAGTTTTCCGTTTTGAAGACAACTCAGATTTCGCCTAAATAGAACACAAATTGGGCCCCGTGGAGCAGCGGTTGTCAGGCCGTACTGCCTGTAATTCTTAATAACCGAGAGCGCCAGTGAAACTACAAGGCATAACCTTGTTGTCATTGAAGCAGATATGCAAATAAAATAATTAACAGGTACATTTTAAAAAAAAATTAGTCTCCTATGTTGGAGCAACAAATCACCAAATGATAAATTACGTTTACATGTCTCTGAACAGTTTCAGTATTATGAGGTGCTGAAAGCTTACAGAATTAGTCGCTAAACTTCTAGAAACTGCCACTTTGCTTAAATGCCTACCGCTGAACTACGGTACGAGGCGATATATATGAAACAAAAACATGAAATTCGTGGTAGGGAATTACGAGTTTTACGAAAAAGTACTGTGATTTTTTGAAGAAAATCACATACAAGACTCTGGTACAGACTATCCTTGAATGTAGCTTCAGTATTTGAGGTCTTTATCAAATCAGACTGAGAAATTCAGTGGTGCATGAGCAAACGGAATAAAAAAGGAATGGCTTAAATACCAAATACGCTGCACCATTTACTGTAATAATGTTTAATATTTGTACAGAGTAACAACATAGGCCGAAAAACCAAAATATGTCGAGAACAGTGCAATGCGCTCGAGGGTTTCCATTCTAGTTTTAACTCTCCGTTTGTATCAGCTCACCACAACAATTTTTGTGACTAGTTTGATTGGTTGCTAACAGATTTTTTTTCTTTTTTTGTTGCATCTGTCTTCTGACTCGTTTAATGCGAACCGTCACGAATTTATCTCCTGAGACACCCGTTTCATCCCAGAGTAGCACTAACACCGACTTCCTCAATTACTTGTTGGATATATGTCTTCCACTATAAATTTTACGCTCTGGTGTATAGCTCCCTCAAGTATCATTGAAGCTACTCCTTAATATCTTCACACATGTCCTATCATTCCATTCCTTCTTCTTGTCAATGTGTTCTACATGTTCCTCTCCTCGCTGATTCTGCGGAGAACGTCTTTATTTCTATCTTATCAGTCCACATAATTTTCAACAGCCCTCTGTAGCACCACATTATCGACCGCTTCTTTTTCCTTTACTCCTACATTCGGGAAACAGTGTCGGCTCCGACTCCGTACCGAAAACTGACAAGAAAGTCAGAGAAAAATAAGTATTCAACCAGAACAAAATTTTGCATTGCCAAAATGGGGAAATGGACAGATCTCACCTTTTTACACGGCGGCCGACGTAATTAATGCCCAGATAGTCAGATGTGTACTATTTCATTTATTTTGACCGGTTTCTCTAGACAGGCGCGAGTGTCCTCAGATATTCGTTGCCCTAGTAATATCACGATGCCTGTTAAGAGCAACGCACAGTATCAATGTCAGCTTAACGATGGTCAACTGCAGCTCATTATAACGTATTTTTTTCTTTAAACACTTCTTCGTTACTATTTTGCCAGTTAACGTTACTTGGTTCAAATGGCTCTGAGCAGTGTGGGACTTAGCACCCGAGGTCATCAGTACCCTAGACTTAGAACTACTTAAACCTAAGTAACCTAAGGACATCACACACATCCACGCCCGAGGCAGGATTCAAACCTGCGACCGTAGCGGTCGCGCGATTTCAGACTGAAGTGCCTAGAACCGCTCGGCCACAACGGCCGGCAGGTACGTTATTTAAGATCATCATTTACCTTATTACTACGGCGAGAAGACCCGCGTTTTGTGATGCTTGTGGAGTGCAAATCTCTGTACGCTGTATTTTAACAGCGTGCATTTTATACCATGTAGCAAGAGCAGGGGCAAATATCGGTGGGGATCTGCCCTCTATTTTAGCTGATGATGCGACGAGTGTGACTAATCTTTTAAAGTTTTGTGATGTGTCGGGACTCAGGCCTAAGCTTTTATGCTGGAGATTTTGGTATGTTGCTGAGTGGCTGGCTCTTCCTTTTTTTATTCTTGTGGACAGCCAGCCACATCCATCTGTTATATTATTTTAACTGGTTCTGCCACTTTCTTCCTGTTTAGTTAATATTGTAATTTTGGCATGATGCTTCGTTTCGTGTTTCCGTGTGGGCACACTTTTTGCTGCTTTTAGTTTCCCTGCTGTTTTATACTTCTGTTTAGTGAATTTTCCGACACTCGTTTCAAACTGTTTTCGCACGGGTGCTGGGGACCTTGCTGTCGTGCGCCCATCCCAATATATTTAATCATCCATCCACCTTTTTTATAAATTTTGTGATAAAAATAAAGTAACACTTCTTAACATTACCCCACTCCCCGGGGTGGTTGCCCGATACGTTGCGGCAGGAGCGGAACCAAGGTCTGTGTTCCAAATATTATCAAAAAAGGAAGAAAAGCTGACCCTAAATAATAAGGAAAACTGATACTGCTAAGATACTTTCAGAAAATTCTTAACTGTGAAGTACCGGAAGAGGAATCCCCAAAGCAAGTCCACAACGTAAATTTCAAGATTCACAACCACCAAATTTCCAGGAAATTCAACAAACTATTAAAGAACTAAAAAGACAACTAAGCTCTGGGGGTAGACAACGTCGTTGCAGAAATGTGGAGCGATTAGGATGATAAAACTGTCAAGCTACCACAAAAAGGAACTGAAAACATTTAGGACACTGAAAAAAACCCAGAAAATTGGAAAATGACATTCATTCATCTGTTATATAAAGAGGAGGATTACTGACGGATATATCTCCTCCAAGTAATGTTTTAAATTCTGTCAAAAGTGTAGCGAAACAGATTAGGAAATCAAATGCAGGAACAATTAGTAGAATATCAAGGAGGTTGTAGGAGAGGATGATCATGTTTCTAACAGGTGTTTCTAACAGATGTTAAAGCACATAATCCGGTATAAGTAATTTCGAGCACAAAATATTTACGCAGCCTTCGTTGATTATAAAAAAGCCTGTGATTCCGTTTGAATAAATACACTACCCAATATCCTAAAAGAATTTGGAGCTGACAATGGAACAATTGCAACTATTAAGAAAACTTTGACCAATGCAATTTCCAAAATGAATTCTTTATCTAAAAAACCAAAACATTTCGAAATAAAAATAGGCGTGCTTCTGGCGGTTGGCTTGCTTCCATAATAATTCAGTTGCATTTTGGAGAAAGCAGTACAAGAACGGAAAAAAGGAAAAGGAAATAAATAAAGTAAATTTTGGAAGAAAGGGAGAGAAACTCGAAAACGACTGCTCAGCTTTTGCTAATGATTTACCACTCCCAGAAGAGAACCTGCAAGATGCAACGAAAGAGATGAACATTCTCCAAGACGTGCAGAAAACTGGATTACAAATTTCGTTTGAAGAAACCGTATACATGACCAATGTTACAGGTCCATCAAAATGTATTGAGGCAAAAGAGAGAAAATGAAGAAAGTTTCAGAATTATAATACTTGGCGGAAATTATCAAGCCAAATGCTTTGGACAAGGCACAGAACCATAAAAATTGATGGCATTTGACTTAATAAAAAACACCTACAATAAAAAATACTTATCTCTTAATACTAAATTGAGTCATTACTATGTGGTGATTAAAATCAGGTGTCCTTATGCTGCAGAATACCTGGTCATAAACACATGCAAATGCTTAAATAACTTGGAGAAGAGAAAGAGAAGAACAATTGGAAAAATTTTGTGTCCGAAGTATCAAAATGGAGTTTGGAGTTTGAGAAGGAACAAGGGGGTGTATGAAAAAACTGCGAATATAATAAGTACAACGAGAAAGTGGAGGGTTACAATTCACTGCCACTTAAAAACAATGGATAACAAGAGGCTAACAAAAAAGTATTCATTTTCGTTGATAAAATTTGATAAAATTCAGAGACCCAAATACAAGGTTGTTTAAAAAGTAAATGGAGTTTTTATACACTCCTGGAAATTGAAATAAGAACACCGTGAATTCATTGTCCCTGGAAGGGGAAACTTTATTGACACATTCCTGGGGTCAGATACATCACATGATCACACTGACAGAACCACAGGCACATAGACACAGGCAACTGAGCATGCGCAATGTCGGCACTAGTACAGTGTATATCCACCTTTCGCAGCAATGCAGGCTGCTATTCTCCCATGGAGACGATCGTAGAGATGCTGGATGTAGTCCTGTGGAACGGCTTGCCATGCCATTTCCACCTGGCGCCTCAGTTGGACCAGCGTTCGTGCTGGACGTGCAGACCGAGTGAGACGACTCTTCATCCAGTCCCAAACATGCTCAATGGGGGACAGATCCGGAGATCTTGCTGGCCAGGGTAGTTGACTTACACCTTCTAGAGCACGTTAGGTGGCACGGGATACATGTGGACGTGCATTGTCCTGTTGGAACAGCAAGTTCCCTTGCCGGTCTAGGAATGGTAGAACGATGGGTTCGATAACGGTTTGGATGTACCGTGCACTATTCAGTGTCCCCTCGACGATCACCGGTGGTGTACGGCCAGTGTAGGAGATCGCTCCCCACACCATGATGCCGGATGTTGGCCCTGCGTGCCTCGGTCGTATGCAGTCCTGATTGTGGCGCTCACCTGCACGGCGCCAAACACGCATACGACCATCATTGGCACCAAGGCAGAAGCGACTCTCATCGCTGAAGACGACACGTCTCCATTCGTCCCTCCATTCACGCCTGTCGCGACACCACTGGAGGCGGGCTGCACGATGTTGGGGCGTGAGCGGAAGACGGCCTAACGGTGTGCGGGACCGTAGCCCAGCTTCATGGAGACGGTTGCGAATGGTCCTTGCCGATACCCCAGGAGCAACAGTGTCCCTAATTTGCTGGGAAGTAGCGGTGCGGTCCCCTACGGCACTGCGTAGGATCCTACGGTCTTGGCGTGCATCCGTGCGTCGCTGCGGTCCGGTCCCAGGTCGGCGGGCACGTGCACCTTCCGCCGACCACTGGCGACAACATCGATGTACTGTGGAGACCTCACGCCCCACGTGTTGAGCAATTCGGTGGTACGTCCACCCGGCCTCCCGCATGCCCACTATACGCCCTCGCTCAAAGTCCGTCAACTACACATACGGTTCACGTCCACGCTGTCGCGGCATGCTACCAGTGTTAAAGACTGCGATGGAGCTCCGTATGCCACGGCAAACTGGCTGACACTGACGGCGGCGGTGCACAAATGCTGCGCAGCTAGCGCCATTCGACGGCCGACACCGCGGTTCCTGGTGTGTCCGCTGTGCCGTGCGTGTGATCATTGCTTGTACAGCCCTCTCGCAGTGTCCGGAGCAAGTATGGTGGGTCTGACACACCGGTGTCAATGTGTTCTTTTTTCCATTTCCAGGAGTGTAGTTTCGTGTGTTGTATTAGTCCGATTTGCGCGATTTTTTTCGTTTCTATGTTTGTGAACATGTCTGAAAACTACCTTTAGAGTGCTGTGGATATTGTATATTTAATGTGTTGGCACCTGACCAAACGATTACGTTGTTTTTCTAGTAGTGGCGATTATTAATTTTGTACAGAAATGGATCAGAAACATGGTACTAATTTTTCTTGTAAGAACGGAACAAAGTACTAGAAACGTTAAATATTGGTTTTTGTTAGTCTGCTGTGAGTAAAAGAGAGATATAACAGCTTCGAAGAAGCCTGCGAAGACATTGAAGATGACACCGTACACCTCAGTACATCATCACCCGATCAAATCTTCGAAAAAGTGAAAGAAATAATTATTAAAGATCTTCAAATCAATGTCAGACAGGCCTTGATAATGTTAGCATATCAACTGGCTCATGCCATGAATTTTTGTCGGAAGTTCTCAGTATGAATCCTGTGACAACACAACCTATTGCAAAATTATTGAATTTCGAACGAAAACAGCGACGAATGCAGGTTGCCCAGGGGCACTACATAAAGTCAGCAACAAAGCACAAACGTGTCGTACGAGGTGATGGAACATGTGGTTACGGGTACGAGTCGAGACAAAGATTGTCTTACCAATGGAAGTGTTCTTTATTGCCGCTTAAAAAGCACAGTAAAACGTGACGGCTACGCTCACTGCGTTTTTCGGTTTTAAAGGCATATTGCAGCACCGTGAGCACAAGGTCGAACGATCTGCAAGTACTACCGTACTCAGTGTGTAACACCGTTTGCGTGAAGCAATGTGAAACAAACCATGGCTTTTTTCACCACAATAATGCACTTGCTCACACCACGTTGCTTGTCCTTGAATTTTTCCCCAGCCTCAACATTCGCCAGACATGGGTCCATGTAACAACTTTCGGTTCCCAAAAATAAACAACCTTCAAAGTTCCGACTTTCTGCAAGCACAGGTAGGATTAAAAACGTTTCGCCGAGAGACCGAGAGCTACTATCCTAAAAATCGATTACAGAAGTGTTTCATGGATTGAAAGAAATGCTAGCATATGAGTAAAACATCCAGTGGTGACTGTTTTGAAAGGGATAACATTGATGAAGGCTAGTAAAAAAAAAATTATTTCTAAACAACGAAAATCCTAGTAATACACTCCTGGAAATGGAAAAAAGAACACATTGACACCGGTGTGTCAGACCCACCATACTTGCTCCGGACACTGCGAGAGGGCTGTACAAGCAATGATCACACGCACGGCACAGCGGACACACCAGGAACCGCGGTGTTGGCCGTCGAATGGCGCTAGCTGCGCAGCATTTGTGCACCGCCGCCGTCAGTGTCAGCCAGTTTGCCGTGGCATACGGAGCTCCATCGCAGTGTTTAACACTGGTAGCATGCCGTGACAGTGTGGACGTGAACCGTATGTGCAGTTGACGGACTTTGAGCGAGGGCGTATAGTGGGCATGCGGGAGGCCGGGTGGACGTACCGCCGAATTGCTCAACACGTGGGGCGTGAGGTCTCCACAGTACATCGATGTTGTCGCCAGTGGTCGGCGGAAGGTGCACGTGCCCGTCGACCTGGGACCTGACCGCAGCGACGCACGGATGCACGCCAAGACCGTAGGATCCTACGCAGTGCCGTAGGGGACCGCACCGCCACTTCCCAGCAAATTAGGGACACTGTTGCTCCTGGGGTATCGGCGAGCACCATTCGCAACCGTCTCCATGAAGCTGGGCTACGGTCCCGCACACCGTTAGGCCGTCTTCCGCTCACGCCCCAACATCGTGCAGCCCGCCTCCAGTGGTGTCGCGACAGGCGTGAATGGAGGGACGAATGGAGACGTGTCGTCTTCAGCGATGAGAGTCGCTTCTGCCTTGGTGCCAATGATGGTCGTATGCGTGTTTGGCGCCGTGCAGGTGAGCGCCACAATCAGGACTGCATACGACCGAGGCACACAGGGCCAACACCCGGCATCATGGTGTGGGGAGCGATCTCCTACACTGGCCGTACACCACTGGTGATCGTTGAGGGGACACTGAATAGTGCACGGTACATCCAAACCGTCATCGAACCCATCGTCCTACCATTCCTAGACCGGCAAGGGAACTTGCTGTTCCAACAGGACAATGCACGTCCGCATGTATCCCGTGCCACCCAACGTGCTCTAGAAGGTGTAAGTCAACTACCCTGGCCAGCAAGATCTCCGGATCTGTCCCCCATTGAGCATATTTGGGACTGGATGAAGCGTCGTCTCACGCGGTCTGCACGTCCAGCACGAACGCTGGTCCAACTGAGGCGCCAGGTGGAAATGGCATGGCAAGCCGTTCCACAGGACTACATCCAACATCTCTACGATCGTCTCCATGGGAGAATAGCAGCCTGCATTGCTGCGAAAGGTGGATATACACTGTACTAGTGCCGACGTTGTGCATGCTCTGTTGCCTGTGTCTATGTGCCTGTGGTTCTGTCAGTGTGATCATGTGATGTATCTGACCCCAGGAATGTGTCAATAAAGTTTCCCCTTCCTGGGACAATGAATTCACGGTGTTCTTATTTCAATTTCCAGGAGTGTATTTGAACATGTTTTGTATGTAATAATATCAACTCTTCTGAAAAAAAATAGTGGGTAAAAGAATGCGGGTATCAAGCTCCTCTCCCCCCCCCCCCCCAAATTCCCCCTATACCTGTACCTCTCTCTCTCTCTCTCTCTCTCCCCCGGACCCGCATCGGTATTGCGTGTGCAGCATCCAAGAGAAAAATCATGGCAAATTGTGAGCAGCGGAGTTTGTATGAGCTGGCTGTTTGTGTAAGCCATTGACGTATCTAGATGTTCCTCGTGGTCTTAGAAAATCGCAGACTCGTGTTTATAGAATAGTAACTCGTCAGTGAGTACACAGTATGGTTTGAGAGTAAATCGGAGAAAGACGAAGGTAATGAGGAGTAGTAGAAATGAGAACAGCGAGAAACTTAACATCAGCATTGATGGTCACGAAGTCAATGAAGTTAAGTAATTCTGCTACCTAGGCAGTAAAATAACCAATGACGGACAGAGCAAGGAGGACATCAAAAGCAGACTCGCTATGGCAAAAAAGGCATTTCTGGCCAAGAGAAGTCTACTAATATCAAATACCGGCCTTAATTTGAGGAAGAAATTTCTGATGATGTACGTCTGGAGTACAGCATTGTATGGTAGTGAAACATGGACTGTGGGAAAACCGGAACAGAAGAGAATCGAAGCATTTGAGATGTGGTGCTATAGACGAATGTTGAAAATTAGGTGGACTGATAAGGTAAGGAATGAGGAGGTTCTACGCATAATCGGAGAGGAAAGGAATATGTGGAAAACACTGATAAGGAGAAGGGACAGGATAATAGGACATCTATGCTAAGACATGAGGGAATGACTTCCATGGTACCAGAGGGAGCTATAGAGGGCAAAAACTGTAGAGGAAGACAGAGATTGGAATACGTCAAGCAAATAATTGAGGACGTAGGTTGGAAGTGCTACTCTGAGATGAAGAGGTTAGCACAGGAAAGGAATTCGTGGCGGGCAGAGGAGTTATAAAGTAAAAGGCGATGATTTTATTAAGATATTTTGTTAATGATTTGGTGACCAAACAAAAGTAAATCCTAATTTCTTTTTTACTCCCATTTACAGGGTCCATCAGAATGAAAAGTACGGCAGAAGAAAAATAAACAGAAACTGTAAACTAATTAACAACTTTGTTGAAACACACACTGGAGACAAAGAAAAATATATGCCATTACATACATACGCCCCTGACTTGGTTTTGCATATAACACTATCGCCATCACTTTCCGCGAATTCCTCCAGGCAGCGAACGAAATCTTCCGTCAAATGATTCAGCATAGATTTTCAGGTGATAGCGCCGTAAAGATCTAATATCGTTGAAAAATTTCGTACTGTCGCCTTCAGTTGGTGATGAAATGCTTTATTTATACAGTCAGTTTCATTCTTGTTACCATCATCAGGTTCCTACATACCAATTAAAATAATATATAAATAACATTATAGGCCTACACTGTCACGAATCAGATAACTGGTATAAATGTTATAACAACAACACAAACGCAGTTAAATGTCACATATTCACACAAAAATAGTCGCAGCATTATACGAGTATTAGGCGTAAAATAAAGTCATTATCGTCAGGCGATAAAACGATGAATTATACACTGAAAATAAAAGTATACCATAACACAGAGATGCGACTCGTAACAAAAACGATATATATACATATATATACATACATACATATATATATATATATATATATATATATATATATATATATATATATATATATATTATATATGACGATAATGACTTTATTTTACGCCTAATGTATAATGCTGCGACTACTTTTGTGTGAATATGTGACATTCATATTTGTACACAGTTACCTTTTATCATTTCGTAACATAAAGTATATCGCCAATCCTTAAAAACTGTGCTAGGTAATGTACACATTCATGTTGAAACTGTAATCGTCGTTAACGACGCGAATAATTTCGTACCATATAAAGTACAGCGGACTGCACAACTGATCACTGTTTACTGGAAGAGCCATAGATAGTCGTAGATCTCTACGTAGATCGATACTGACTAATATAAGGTCACTTATCGATAACATTTTCATAGAAAGTGCTCAGGCAGAAACAATTAATGTGTACCTAGTTGTTAATGGGCTAACTTATCACGATACACAGTTAATGGAAATAACACGAATAGCACCTTACAGGATTCATTAAGGTTCATACAAGGCAGGGAGGCTTGTTAATGCGAACTGGTTACAGAGCTTTAAGTGCAGCCTAGAAGAGGTAGAATGGGATTAACTATTCACAGAAAATGCTGCTGATGTCAAATTCAGTTTATTCCACTGTAAATTTGTCTCAATATTTGAGAGTTGCTTTCCTGAAATGTTATCCAAAAAAGCCATTACACAGTCAAGTAAGCCATGGATTACTAAGGGAATTAAGATATCGTGTAAGAGGAAGAGGGAAAACATGGACAGGCCAGAATAAGTCAGGATCCGACGTTACTTGCCTACTACAAAAGATACCGTAATATTTTAAGGAAAGTCATTAAGATGTCGAGAAGCTTATGTGTTCTGACAGAAATGTATAATGCGGATTATAAGATTAAAACTATATGGAATATTGACAAACGGGAGACGGGGCAGCCTGACAGCACAGCATACCATACCAATAAAGCTAAATGATGATGTTATGAGTGATAATTCACAATTTGCAAGTATTTTTAACAATCGCTTTCTGAATGTAGCAGCAAAAATAGTGTTAAAGAGTTCGGTTGAAGAAGCAAAAAATATGTCAAAAATTTCAGTCGCCAGGACTTTAGGCCTTTAGAATTAGCACCAACATCCCCCACCGAAATTAAGGGAATTATAAATATACTGAAAAACAAGAGCTCATGTGGGGTTGATGGAGTCTCTAACAAAATTCTGAAGTGTTGCTCTAATTTAATAAGTGGAGTCCTTAGCGATATATGTAATGCTTTGCTGGCACAGACAGATTGAAATACGCAATTGTCAGACCTCTTCATAAGAAAGGGGACAAGAATGACTTAAATAATTATTGACCAATCTCATTGCTGACTTCCTTTTCTAAAATATGCGAAAAAGTTAAATATTCAAGAGCAGTCTCACATTTAAGTGAAAAAAATAATTTACTCAGCATGTCACAGTTCGGATTCTGGAAGGGTTACTCGACTGAGAATGCTATCTACACATTTACCCATCACATAGTACAAGCCCTAAATAACAAATTATCGCCAGTTGGTATTTTTTGTTACCTCTCCAAGGCATTTGACTGTGTGGATTATGTCACATTCTAAGAAAAACTCAGGTTTTATGGAATTGAAGGCTATACACACAGCTGGTTTGAATAATGCTTAATGAACAAAAATCAAAAAGTTGTGCTGAATAGCACAAATAATGTTGGGAGTGTGATAAATTCTAGTGAATGGGGAGTTATCAGAAAGGGAGTCCCACAGTGTTCAATTTTAGGTCCTCTGCTGTTCCTTATTCATGTGAATGACCTCTCACGTAACGTTCAGCAAGCAGAAACAGTACTTTTTGCAGATGACACGAGTGTTATAGTAAATCCCAGTCCAGAAAAAGCAGCTGAAGATATTCTTAAGGATGTCTTTCAAAGAATTATTAAGTGGTTCTCAGAAAAAGAAACCTCACTATATCAAATTCTTTACACTAAATAAATATCTCACTATAAATACCTCACTATATCAAATTCTTTACACTAAATAAAGTCATACCGACAACTGATGCAGCATATGAACAGAGCTCACTTAACAGGGTAGATTTCTCCAAGTTTTTAGGTGTTGACATTGATGACAACTTGAACTGGAAGAAGCATATTACTGAGCTTCTCAAACAACTAAGTTCAGCTTCTTTCACTCTTCGTATAATCGCTAGTCTTGGTAAAAAAGAGATCAGCCTGCTAACGTACTTTGCGTATTTCCAATCAATAATGTCTTATGAAATAGTTTCTGGGGTAACTCACCACTTACACACAGAGTATTGATTGCACAAAAGAGAGCAGTGGTGTTCACCCAAGGACGTCATGTAGGCACCTTTTCAGGGAGTTACGTATTTTAACTGCACCATCAGAGTACATATATTCGCTAATGAAATTCGTTACAAATAACCCATCTCATTTCGCGAAGAACAGTGATGTTCATACGTACAACACTAGAGGGAAAAATGACCTTTCCTATCCGTTACTGAAGCTGTCAGTTGCTCAAAAAGGAGTACATTATTCAGCAACAAAAATCTTTCATCATTTGCCCAACAACATAAAGTGTCTGGCAGGTGGCAGATCAAGTTTTCAATCTAGCTTAAAATCATTTCTTTTAGGCAACTCCTTCTACTCCACGGACGAGTTTCTGTCTCAGAAATGGTAAAAAAAAATGTACCTCTAATTGTAGTCGCATGTGTAGAACTAAAACTTTCAGTACTATTAATATTAGCACTATTCATGTGCTTATATATATCTTGTAATCTGACTTGTTCCACATCACATCGATAAAATAATCAGGAAAATGACATACGGAACATGACGTAACTAAAACTAAAACTAAAACTATCTTACAAATAATACGCTGTGTATCGTTTGCTACGATAATTACATGTCATACGTCTTGTATGTGTTTCATCTAATAGCAACTTGCTCGTGTTAAAATTGCAGTTTCACTGACAGGAAACAAAATACATAAAAATAGTAGCATACGTGTACTCAGAGGCACTTACGTGGAACGAGCTATAGTCATATGCGTGTCGCATCCATCGAACTTTTATGGAACAGGTCGTACAGATACATGAAAATTATACCTTCCGAATTGTCTAGAAATACACTGGTCAAAACAATCAGGGGATCAGTTGAGATATTTAGGTTCTGAAGCATTGTCATCGGCAGAATGAACAAAAACTGTTCGACGTCTTTCTGTGGAGACAACAACATTACGGTCACCGAGATAGTGGTAATAACGGAAAGTTGCAGCGGAGGGGGTTGGTGTTGACTTGCGTTTACTCTACCAAACGAATACACAAGCAGTTGTGTTCAGATAGTGTAGCGAGCAGGTAGTGCAATGCAAAAACGACGTGACTTACCCGAAGCTATGGTATGGAGAGACGTAGGACGGTTGGAAGCGGGACAGAGACAGAGGGAGGTGACTGCAGCTATTGGAGTGTCCCAAAGTGTAATTTCTGGGACCTGAACGCGACTTCAGACAACAGGAACCGTTAAAAGAAGGCAAGGCCAAATTCGTTCACGGGTAACATCAGCAAGAGATGACCGTTATACCTGGTTAACAGCCCGTCGAGACAGCAGGCTGAATGCAATTCAGCTGCAACTCACCCTCCAGGCAGCAACAGGACCCGCAATATGAACACTAACAGCCCGAAATCGCCTCAGAGAATGTAGCTTCTACACATGGAGGCCTATGGTGTGTGTCCCATTAAAACTACGACACCGTTTAGCCCGCAGAAACTGGGCGGAGGAATATCAGGATTGGAGACGTAACGAACGGCGCCGGGTGCTGTTCACAGATGAGTCAAGATTTTGTGTTCAGCCGGACAATCGTCGTTCCCTCATCTGGAGAGAAGTGGAACTCGAAACAACCTTGCTTATGTGCAGGAAACAGCACCGTATCATGGTGGTGGACGAATCGCGTGGCCAGGTGTCAGTATTGGCGGACGTACAGACCTCTATGCCGTTCAGAATGGCGCTTTGATTACTCAGAGATCCTTCGACCTTTTGTTGTCCCCTATGCTGGTGCCGTAGGAGATGGGTTCCTTCTGGAAGACGATAACGCTCGTCCCCAAAGAGCTGCACTGGTGGACAACATGGTTGAAGCTGAAGGAATTGAACGAATTGAGCGGTCAGCTTGTTCACCGGACTTAAACCCTATTGATTATGTCTGGGATGCACTTGGCAGACACATTACAGCCAGACCACCATCTCCCACATCTTTTGAAGAGCTGGATATTGCACTCTTGGAAGAATGGCCAAATGTCCCTCAACAGCTGATTGATAACCTCATACTGTCCATGCCACGCAGGTGTGCAACTGTACTGGCCAACTGAGGTGATCACACACCATATTAGAGGGAAACGAGAATGACTGTTTCACTATTATGATAGCCCCATGGTGCCCCACTCTATGTAAACGCCATGTAAACCTCAAGTAAAGTGTTTAGACAGCAAAATATCGTACTGTATCACACATAAATTATAACTGTAACCGATATCTGAGTAAAATACGTTACCATTGAAACGTCCCCTTCGAAAAATTTATGAATGATTGTGCTGGTAAACCCCTTACGTTATTTGATTTTCAAACAGCTGAGCAAAACTGAACATACTCAGACATTTCTCTCTTTACTTATTCTGATCATCACTAAACCGACACACAATATTTTTAGCCTAACGCAATCTGACTTTTGATAATCCCTACCAAAGAATGGCCATGACTAACAATAACCTATACCTTTCACGAATCACGTACCTCACAAAAATCTTCATTACTCGAACTACTGCAATACAGCGAGCGCCAACACGGCCAACTAAATAAAAGATTCTAACTACTGAAGTCACTAACTACTGATAGGCATAGTTAGCACATGAAAGATTTTGATAAAGAACAAACAATGTATTTACCTTAATAGTGTTCAAAAGTCATTATATATATATATATATATATATATAAATATCCAACTGCCCAACACTACAATAGCAAATTCCAACAATGCAAACCAGCCACAGACTGCACACAGCACAGTCCGTGATTTTCAAACAGAGCGCTACGTGGCGTTACCAATATAAAAACCTAAACAGCCTACTTACACCATATGTCTGTTGTGTATGCTATCTCACCTGATCCTCTAATTGTGTTGATCAGTGTATAACAGATGTAACACGCTCAAATTCATGAATAAGTAGCTACATCAATATCCCATATAATTCACTACAGCTGCAGTTGTGTGTAGTGCATGTCCAATTTAGGATTTTTCAAGTGTGTTAATTGGAATCTCCTACGTAGCTGCACATATCCTCCTTGAGTTCAGCTAGAGTGTGAGGACATGTGGTGTACACTTGACTCTTCTAGTATGCCCATAAGCAGAAATCAGCAAGAAGTCAGAAAGGATGAGTCGAAGGTTCGTCGGGCATCTTTATCTTGTTCGTTTAGCTTCTGCACGACCTGCATTCTCTATAGCTAGACGTGCAGGTTATCACGAATGAAGCGCCGTAGTGGTCGATTTCCCGTTGTTAGCTCCAAGACATGTCTGGCATCAGGACGGTGAGGACTTCGGATGAATGCCTGACGCGCCTACCATCGTTTTTCTTCTCACTGGACTTTTCTTCATTGCGCAACAATTACAGCATCCACCGTACAGTCGTCCGATGATGTAGGACTTTCTCATGTTGTTTCAACCAGAAGTGCCGACGAAAGAGTCACTAAACCGTAATGAGTTGTTCCTTATTTTTAAATGCGCTTCGACGGCGCATGCTCGATGCTCCGAGCTCTTCAAGGCCACAGTCACAAATGGCAGTCCTTCCTCACCGCAGCTTGCGCATACTTATTTCGCGCAGGTGCAACAGCGACGCCAACTACGTGACTCAAATCCTACTATTCATTCTGCTGGACCCTGTATGTCAACCTTCTCGAGTAGTGCTCACCTCAATAGACACTACATTCATTCCAGGAGCCCGGGAAAACCTTCATTTGTCGAGCGTCTTTTGGGATAAAGTGTGGCAAAACTGCTGTTCTTCATTGTCTGGAAGACATTTTTGATCAGATACAGATTTCCTAGTGGACGAGTTACAAGTTATTCTTTAAAGACATTAGCCTTACATCTCAAACTATTTGTTTAAAAGTGTTTGGCGCCCAAAGCGTCATTTGCGAAACGCACGACAAATATATTATATCGTAGCTACAGTGGTAGCTGTACCAGAAAAGGTAGCCAGTTAAACTGATCTTTTAAATGAGCAGAGCTTATTTCCGAGCTTCTCATTCTTTGGGCTTTCTTAAAAACTGTAGTTACCAAGAAATGGCAATAACTTGCGCACATACGATTCCGATTACCATTCACCACCCAGGAACACATGTTGAACCATTTTCTCCATGATGTGGCACTTGGGACAAGTCTAGGGACATTAACTGAGTACCGAGAAGATAATAGCACTGAAAGCGATTTTTTGTGAAAAATGATACTTGGAAAGTTTGATGTTCACGCTCTACATTTACACTCAGTCAGCAATACCCACCCACATTAAGGACACAGGCAGTCATTGTAGGGATACTGAATGATCTTCATATGTTACATAAAATGGACAATCGAAACCAAATGGGCTTATATGAAGAACTAGAAATGTTCATTCACTGCGCAGTACAAGGGAACAAAAAGCTGAATCATACGCTATAAAATAATTACGAAATAATTGGAGAATACTTGTTCCATTAATACAAAGGGCGTTCAAAAAGTTTTGCAGAGTCGTCTCTAATTTTTTTTATTTTTTGCAGGAGGCGAATGAAATTTTTTGTGAACATACTTGGAACATTTAGCTATAAGTCGGTATATAAAGGTATTTTCTTTTATTTACAGGTGAGCCACAATGGACGGTGAAGTAGATGTCAGGTTGCAACAATGGTCGGTGATGGAGTTCCTCTTCAAGACCGGCGATGACTCTGCCACATCGATTCACAGGAAGTTGCTCCCTGTTTATGGGGAGGACACAGTGGATCGCAGCAGTATGCAGCGGCGGTTGCAGAGGTTTAAAGAAGGGGATTTCTCTCCACTGGACAATCCACGATGCGGTAGACCACCGACGGCAGTGAGTTACGTGAATAAGGAGACCATTGATCAAACCATCCAAAATGACAGATATGTGACGACATGAGAGCTTGCTGAAATGACTCGTTTGTCACTGGGTAGTGCGGTATCACTGGTACAGTCATTAGGTTACAGAAAAATCTGTGCTCGTTGGGTCCTAGATTATTGACAAGAGAAATGAAAACGTTGAGGAAGAATGTGTGCGAGGGTCTCATGAAGACCTTTACTGAAGAGAGGAAACAGTGTTTTGAAGGTGGCATTACCCAGGATGAAAGATGTTTGTTTTTGTCCGAACCTGAGAGCAAAACCCAATCCATTTAGTGGCGTCATCCAGGCTCCCCTCGGAAGAAGAAACCAAGACTTCCACGGAGAGCAGGCCGAAAGGTGATGGCCTCCTACTTCTGGGATCAGTGTGGCGTCATTTTCATTGACTTTTTGGGACCTGCCTCCACAATTAACAGGGACCGTTACTGTTTGTCATCGGACAAGCTGCGACGTGCCATCAAGACTCACAGACCACAGCTTCTGGGTCACCTCATCAAACTGCACCATGACAATCCCAAGCTCTATACAGCCCTTATAACGCAGGAGAAAATCAGGAAAATGGGTTAGAAAATTGTTCCTCATCCTCCCTACAGTCCAGACTTGGCTCCGTCAGATTTTTACCTCTTTGGTCGTCTGAAGGCTCACCAGCACGGTAAAACAAAAATGATAGTGAGAAAGACCTTATTTCCTGTGTCAAGCGATGGTGTAAAAGTCAATCCCCAGATTTTTCTCTAAGTGCATTTACTTCGTGGAAAGCACATTGGGCCAGATGTGTCACACCAGATGGGGGCTACATTGAGTAGGCTCAATCTATAGCTAAATGTTCCTAGCATGTTCACAAAAAATTTCATTCTCTGCTTGCAAAAAATAAAAAAAAATTGGAGACGACTTTGCAAAACTTCTTGAACGCCCTTTGTACAAAGAGATTTGGTACTGAATAAACCACGAAATAATAACTTCATAAAAAATTTAATGATCGGGAGGCCTCATCCGGGGAAGTTCGGCCGCCGAGTTGCAAGCCTTATTTCAGGTGACGCCACAATGGGCGACTTCCGTGTCTGTGAGGATAGTAAGGACAACACAACACCCAGTCCACGAGCGGAAAAAACCTCCAACGCGGCAAAGTATCGAACCCGGGACCGCTGCATGGTAGGCATACATGTTACCACTTAGCTAAGCAGGCGGACTGCTATTACATAAAATCCGTACAAAAAACAATTATTATATTTGGTGTATGCACTCTCTTAGCAAATGCGATAAGTTTTCACTTACAAGGGAACCTCCCCATCGCACCCCCCTCAGATTTAGTTATAAGTTGGCACAGTGGATAGGTCTTGAAAAACTGAACACCGATCAGTCGAGAAAACAGGAAGAAGTTGTGTGGAACTATGAAAAAAATAAGCAAAATACATAAACTTAGTAGTCCATGCGCAACATATGAAACTTCTAGGATATTGTGAGATCAGGAGTGCCGTGGTCCCGTGGTTAGCGTGAGCAGCAGCTGAACGAGAGGTCCTTGGTTCAAGTCTTCTCACGAGCGAAATATTTAATTTTTTATTTTCAGACATTTATTATCTGTCCGTTCGTTCACTGACGTCTCTGTTCACTGTAATAAGTTTAGTGTCTGTGTTTTGCGACCGCACCGCATACTTGCAGTTCGGAAAATATTCATTGACCTTGTTATTGAAGTCGCGAGCTATATTTACTGTGTTCATATTGTCCACGGAATACATCTCACGTATTCAATGCACTCTCGTACAAAGTAGCGAACAGTCGACTGCCAGCCAGGGAGCCTCGTTAGCAAGAATACTCTCTCTTCCACGCGCTGTAGTCGCTGTTTCGATGTTTGTTTAGGTGTAGCTTCCCCATACTACGGCGCAGTTACCTCGCATCAGACGGACGGACGGACAGATAATAATTGTCTGAAAATAAAAAATTAAACTTAACTCTCGAGGGAAGACTTGAACCAAGAATCTCTCGTTGTGCAGCTGCTCACGCTAACCACGGGACCACGGCGCTCCTAAGCTCACAATATCCTAGAAGTTGCCTATCTTGCTCATGGACTACTAAGTTTGCATATTTTGCTTATTTTTTTCATAGTTCCACACAACTTCTTCCTGTTTTCTCGATTGATCTGTGTTCAGTTTTTCAAGGCCTATCCAGTGTGCCAACTTATAACTAAATCTGAGGGTGGTGCGATGGGGAGGTTCCCTTGTTAGCAGTTACGACGCACACAACTGTATGTCAAAGCGTGAAGTGGTAACATTGTGTTTATTATTGTGTTCTTTGTGGCAGGCAAGGGCACATGCAGCAAAAATATAAGGTGGTCAGAAGTAGTCTAAAAAGCTTGTAAGGGTTTTACAGGGTAGGCTGCGCTGAGATACAATTTTTGAGAACAAAATTCAATACGTCGCGCTCTAATTAGCATTGAAGTTAGCCAATCAGGCCGCTGTGGGCGAAAATTAAGAGGTGTCGCCAAACTTGTTGTTCGTTTGGTGTCCTAAGACGGAGCAAGAGAGGGATACAAAAATTGGACTTGAGGCGGTGGTAAGGAACGAACGCAAGTCAAAGGCTGAGCCGTCTCGTGTGCCAGTAGAATAACTGATAGTAATTTTTTATCCGGCGGGCCGCTTGAATTCGCGTGCGCAACGGTCTGATTCGCTAACTTCAATGTTAATTAACTCAGAGAAGACGCAACGTATCTAATTTTTTAATTTTTTTTACTGTTATTTCTCAGCACAACCTAACCTCCAAAACCCTTACAAATTTTTCAGATTGTAGAATGAAGGCTTTCACGACCGGGTGACATGGCTGTTGATATACTTTCCGGGATGTGAGGTCGTGGTCCAAGAACTTTTCTGCTCCTTACGTTTCGTCCAGATCTGCGCTGGACTTCCTCAGAGGCGCTGCTCCGCTGAGTCTTGCCGAGTCAGTCGGCAAGACTCAGCGGAGCAGCGCCTCTGATGAAGTCCAGCGCAGATCTGGACGAAACGTAAGGAGCAGAAAAGTTCTTGGACCACGACCTCACATCCCGGAAAGTATATCAACAGCCAAATTTTTCAGACTTTACCGACCAGCGACATCACGTCCAAGGAGAGGTCAAGACACTGAAAGCACTGAATTTCTGCAAACTCTGTGCATTTTTAGCAGACCATAAGGAGAACATACTGTGCAAGTAGTAAGGCGTTCCATTTGGCAATTCCGAAAAAATCGCAAGAGAAGTGCTACGCGTCGAATATAGACTGGTGCTGATATCTAGATGGAGTTCCACTAATTTTTTAATGTATCCTTTTTCAACTCTGGTCATATTAATTCACGTGTGTTACATTTGGAAGTTAATATAACGAAACAAACACTTGCATATAAGTGCACTTCTAGTCTTACTCTGTGATTGTGATTTTCGAAATCGTACGTACGCTGTTCGTTCTTGCTACATCAGCAAGGTCTCACCACTACACAAGTTAGCTGCCGAATGGAGCCTGTCTCTTCGACTGCAGGTCCAGGGGTCCCGATGCAAAGCATTTCCGGGTACCTTAACCGATCGCAGGTACAACGCATTTCGCAAATCACTGCTGGCATATATGTTCAGGAAAAATACATGGATTTGGTCGTTTACTCGTCGATTGTTGAAAATATAATATTTGTTGTCACAACTAAAATTAACACGGAAATTCAATAAAAGATTATGTAAATAAAGTTTTGTTGTCATTTTATTTCCTTTCAAATGTAATATATATGAAATAATATGACCAGTGTGGAAAAAAGTCATTAAAATAAAGAAATGATAAGACGAGTCGATCCAGAGATCCACCGATTACGGAGCTTGAACGCTAACTCTTGACCGTCATCACCTAGGGCCCAAAATAGCACACGTGCATATTTGACAAGTAAAACTTCTGCCATTTTCTCGAAATTGCCTAAGTAGTATAACTTATTGCTTGCACATGGTGTTGTCCCAATGGACTACTAAAAGTGTGCGAAGTTTGAAGCAAACGCGTTATCCGAACGTCTTAGCCTCCCCTTACGAGATGGTTTGGAAGTACAACTCAGTGTGCTCACTAAAATAACAGTCTTTCTGGACAGGGATATATTTCGGTACATAACCTGACACATCTACTAAATAGTGTTCACCAAACTGCAAAGGAATCTGTAATTAAAATATAATACACATCTAAATATACATAACCTGATGATGGCAACATGCTGCCTAAACGTGACCTGCCAGTAAAGTTGGTAAATAAAAGTTACTGAAGGTTAAACATTATTTTGTAACAGATGAGAGGAGCCACGACTTCACATTCAGTCTTGGATAAACTGAAGATGAGTAATTAAAAAGCGTGACTGTTTTGATCTCCGTAAGAAACCATCCGCACATACAGTGTGTGTGGTCGACGGTAGCTTTCATTGTGCACACTGTGGTGATTCGTACCGTCTTCTTTAGGTAGCAGTAGCTGAAGAAGAGATTGTGATGAGGAGTGAGAGAGAGAGCGGAAAACCGCGTGGTAAGCGCGGCATTAATTAGGTGATCTGGCAGTCGGACGGCGGGCCGCTCTCTGTTTTTTTATTCTCTTTCTGGCGCAGGGTGAAGCGGCGGCGGCGGCAGCGGCGGCGGCCTGGGGCGACCAGCCCAGCCGCCTCGGCGGCGCGGCAGGCGCGTGTCCGCGCGGAGGAATGCGGTGCGCGTGCGCGGCGCGCGACCCCACGTGACCGGCGCGGGCCCGAACGGCGCCGAGGAGCGCCGGAGAGGGCCGAGCGGAGCGTGGGAACGCGCGCCGCGCTCGCTTCCCAAAACACCGGCAGCCGCACGTGCGCGTGGCGCTGGGCGGCGGCGGCTGCGGCAGCAGCAGCGGCAGCCAGACCCTCAGCCTGTGGCCCTGGCAGGGCAGCACCTGCCGCAGGTTCCCACACTGCGCCAACACCTGCCACCGCGCCGCCACCGCCGCCGCCGACGCGCCACAGCCGGCTCGCGAAACCGAGACACCCGACCCGGATTCGAAAATCCACGCCGGAAGAAAGAGTCCTGCCGCCCCTCCTCCATGCCCGCGGCGCTTCCTGCGGCATGGAAAAGTTTCTCGACGACTTGTCGTTCTAATGGTACACGTCAATGTCCTCGTCTGACGTTGCTCCGGTACCGGTTCTCCGGGACGGGTGAAATCTAGAAGAGTCGTCTCCTTAACAGACCCTCTCGTTTACGTTCCACGAATAACCTTCGGCGCTGCTATTGGTTAGTGATTACAAGCCATTCTGAGCAATAACGGACGAATCTGCACACAAGCAATAATCCACTCATTCCTATCACAATCAACGTACATAGTTTCCATAGCCCACAGTGTCTTGATCCTGCAAGCGGTTGCTCCAGCGTTTGAGCAGTTCTAGTCACACCAGTTGAAGTTTTGTATCCCTGATCACCTTATAAAGTTGGGCAGATTTCTGACTGCGAATAGAACCATCTAGATCACTTACTATATTTATTTGTTTACAACGTCGTTTCAGCTGCTATCATCATCAGTAGGACGTCAACTCCCTGAAATAAATGTATTACACGATCTTGAAAACTTTATTAACAAAAATCTACAGTGATCGCAGACTTACGCTACACGGCAAAAGTTTATATCACTTATCGCAATTGAGGATTTGTGCTCAAAACAGCGATTTAGTTTTGAATATCCCATCAAGTCCCGATAAAACAAGTACAAACACGTAAAAACTAAGAACCTCTGTAGAGTATTTGACTAATTGTTCGCCTAGAGGGGCGCAGATGAGTATCCACAACAGCACTGACGTGCCCCTACCTAAGATAGTTCCATTCGAAGAGGCCTCATTCTTTTTAGTGTCTGTGTAGCAGTCAGTTCACATTAGTTTACAATACAGTGTATGCATCTAGCAGTGTGTTTGTATGCCTGATCAGGTTCACATGGTATTAGCTCCTAATGGGACGGAATCAGAAGATTGAAAAAAAGAAAAGAAAAATAATCTGCTGTAACTGTAGTAGCTCTGCTTGATGTAGGTTATTCTAGTGGGACAACAGCAACATAAGTTGGCGTAGCTTCATCCACAGTAGTGTATATGTTGCAGCGTTTCAGGCAACCTGGTGCCAGTGCACGTGTTTCGCGATGTGGAAGACTCCGAATAACATCACACAGGGTAGATCAGATCATATGTATATAGAGTATACGTCAGAGGACTCGTACTACACCTGAAATTTGCGAGGAAGTAAATAGAAATAGCATGCGAGCAGCTCCAATCTCTGTCTCAACAGTGCAATGCCGTCTCCATGAAACCGATTTAAAGGAGAACGTAGCTACCAAAACCCTTTACTACGCAAAGAAAATAACGTGAAACGACTGCAATGAGCACAGCAATACAACACACTGAACGTGTACCAATGGTCCAAGGTATTGTACACGGAAGCTTGTTCGTGGGCGATCGAAAACTTTTGACCGGCAGTGTATTAAGGAAATTTATTTCCTTCTGTAATAAGATTCCTGGTTGCTACATGTCGGACCATGCCTCGATTCTTGACAATGTCCTTCGAGAGAGGTGGCTCAGAGATACAAAGAAGGGCAGCTCGGTTTGTTTTATCGCGAAAGGGGGAGAAACTGACTCGGGTATAGTAAGCCACTTTGGGTGGGAAACGTCAAAACAGAGGTCTTTCTTGTTAGTGCGATATCTTTTCACGAAATTGCCATCAGAAACTTTCTTCTCCGAATGTCAAAATATTTTGTTGATTCCCGCCTACACAACAATCAGAGCTCGCATTGACACATTTTAGTTCATTTTCCCCACGCATTTTCAGGAGGAACGGTTAGGAAATACTCTGAGTGTTTCAATGAACCCTCTGACAAATAGTTTAAGTATGAATTTCAGAATAATCAACTATATGTAGGTGTGAAAGACAAAAATTTATATTCGGGAGGAATGTGGAAGTTACTGAACATGACAACAGGACTCGTTTGGTAATTGTATAATCGAGGGTACTTGCTCGCCACTGTATGGCTAGGACTGTAATCGCTATTGTCATACACATCTTGAGCAGAATACTAAGTGGTATGTTCCAGCAGGATAATATCACACACTACTTCTCCCACTTCACACGCCTTGATAAATATACAGATCCTTAACTGAACTGCCTGATCTCCCGATTTGTCATCCACAGACTATGTCTGGGACACAACAGAATGACGTATACCCTCTTACCAACTCCAACCAGCTGTCGTCATAAACTGTATTTCATAAACATGTATTTCAAGCACTGCAAGCAGACGAGATTTCGGGGGGTGTCTATTCCCATGCCACAACGAATACCAGTGTGCATCATTGCCCTTGGTGGAAGGGAGGTGAGGGGGAGGTAGGGGGAGGATCACTTCTCATATTAATACTAATGATGAACATCAAATGCGAATGGAACAAAAGTTTAATAATTTAATTTCCTTTATCTGATGAACATCTCCAAAAAGTTTGGTAAATATCGAACTGGTGCTCCATAGTGCTATATTTTTAATTTTTGTTAGTGTATAAACCCACAGGGCACCTTCAGTCATGTGGTATTCTCGTTTAGGCATCATTTGTAGGTTCTGAAAAGGGGCTGTTGATAAGTTTGCCATGGGTGAACGATTCAGGAACCTACTGTCCGCACATCCCTTTGCTTGCCAATAAACAAGTTGCATCTTCAACATGATAATGCATCACTGCATCACTCGCGTATTATAAAAGAATCATTTGAAGGATATTTATCCCTCCTCTAATTTCCCACGCCGTAGTCACCAGACCACGTACTCTGCCTCCTCTTCCCTTCTTTCACTATCCCTTTTTAGGACTGTAGGTAGCCCTTCAAGGACTGGATTAGTCCTTTTCTCCTCTCAGAATTTCATCCTCTCTCTTCTTCTCTCTCGCTCCTAGGGTCTTCGGTATCATGTTGTTCGCTCAAATACTAACTCACTGTTATTTTCCTCTTTCGTTGATCCTTGATGTATTGGTCGATGTGTGCTTGCTTGAGCAGTTTTCTCACCTTCCACCTTGATGTCCTTCTCCAACCAATCCTAATATCGTCTCATCTGCATATACGAGTACGGCACTCATCTCTGCATTTCTCAGTCACAGTGTCCGGAAGCTATATCGATTTTAACATCGCTTTGGTCACTTTATTGTCCGTCTGCTTGTTTGGTATAAATTTTGCAATTGATTTTAAACTAACTTCCTGATGAGGTAGAGACTTGAAATTTTAAACGTAGCTCAGAACTGGACGACAATGCAATGTTAAGCGGTTTTCTTAGCGTCCTGTTCGGTAGGGGTGGGGATGAAAAACGTTGGTTACGCCTGAAATCTCGGTTGCATGCAGGAGTGCAGTGTTGTGCGAGTAGTACTGAAACGAGTTCAAGGCGTGATGCGAACGGACGGGCAGAGAGAAGGTGGAAGAGAAGATGGCGAGAGAGTGGGGGAGGAGGGGATGTGTGCATTTATGTACAGGATGTCTCACGAGGAATGGCCAATATTCAGGGAAAGACAGGAGTGCTGATTTAAAGCAAAAAAGGCATACAAACAGATCCCCTATTCCGAAAAGTTTACAAGATATGTGTACATGTTCATGAGAGAAGCTGTGAGTAAAATGCTACTATGTGTATAAATCACTAATTATCTCATCAGAATTTTTAAAATGCTTTGAGATATTTCACACAAGAGACTAAAATGCATAAAATAATTATTTAAATAAAAATAAAATTTTATTATAACATATTTTTAAGGCGGAGTAAAAAGTATAAGATAATCTCTCCTAGCCCCATACAGATTCCTAACTCCTAAAAATTTGAGCTTGTGAGTTTTGAATAGTTATGAAACTAACTGTAATATTTACAGCAAAAAATGTGGTGCAAATGCATTAGGTTATAGTTAGGAGTGAACTATCCATACATCAATTGTAATTGAATGTACCCCACGTTTCGTTATGAATCTTACAATTATTGCCATAACAGCTAAAAATTCAAAACAATAAATTTTCGGGAATGTCTGTACAGAACAGCCGGCCACTGTGGCCGAACGGTTCTAGGCGCTTCACTCCGGAGACGCGCTGCTGCTACGGTCGCAGGTTCGAATCCTGCCTCGAGCACGGATGTGTGTGATCCTTAGCTTAGTTAGGTTTAAGTAGTTCTAACTACGGAACTGATGACCTCAAATGTTAAGTCCCATAATGTTTAGAGCCATTTGAACCATTTTTCTGTACAGAACAAGGAATCTGTGCGGGGCTAGGAGAAATTCTGTATACTCTTTAATCTGTTTCAAAACATGTTGTAATTATTAAAAATTGATTTTTTTTCATTTATTATTATTATATGCGATACATCACGGACAGTGACTGTCGGCAGCTGAGTGTCATGGAACGGCGTGCTTCTCCATCTCTTCCAGTATCTTCGCGCGTCCATTACGAGGCTCCTCACTGCCGTTGTAATGGTAATTGGGTGTGCTACTTTGTTATGATACGTAGTACAGAGTGTCCTCAATGTGATGACATTTTTCTGTTACAGGAGAGATTCCTGAACCAGTACTTTGAACAGTCCCCTAAGTCGCATATGGCTCTGAGCACTATGGGACTCAACTGCTGTGGTCATAAGTCCCCTAGAACTTAGAACTACTTAAACCTAACTAACCTAAGGACATCACACACATCCATGCCCGAGGCAGGATTCGAACCTGCGACCGTAGCGGTCATGCGGTTCCAGACTGTAGCGCCTTTAACCGCTCGGCCACTCTGGCCGGCCCTAAGTCGCATAATCAGTGGAAATTTGTATGTCCAATACACAATGCCAGGGGTAAATCGGTGCAGGAATTATTAATGTGACTAGGGGCGTTCAGTAAGTAATGTAACGTTTCCAGAATGAGATTTTCACTCTGCAGCGGAGTGTGCGCTGATATGAAACTTCCTGGCAGATTAAAACTGTGTGTTCGACCGAGACTCGAACTCGGGAGCTTTGCCTACCGCGGGCAAGTGCTCTACCATCTGAGCTACCGAAGCACGACTCACGCCCGGTACTCACAGCTTTACTTCTGCCAGTATCTCGTCTCCTACCTTCCAAACTTTACAGAAGCTCTCCTGCGAACCTTGCAAAACTAGCACTCCTGAAAGAAAGGATATAGCGGAGACATGGCTTAGGCCGGTATTACACTATCAAATTTCTTTGTCAAAGATTTGATCAAAGATGTGATCCAATATTCCGTCCAATATATTTGACAAAGATCTTTGACGTAGCGCTAGAAGGGGTATTATACTGTCATCAAAGTTTTCGTCAAAGTTCAAGATGGCTGACAACAACTTATTAACCGCAGCAGTTGTACGTAACCCAATTGCATTGTGTGCACATGCGGAAAAGAAGTGGGGGAAAAATGGAACCATACATACGAGGTTGACAGTCTTAAAGTCCTGGGATTACAACTTGATAATAAATTCAGTTGGGAGGAGCACACCACAGAACTGCAGAAACGCGTTAACAAATCTGTATTTGCAATTCGAGTGTTAGCAGACATAGGCAACATAAAAATGAAAAACCTTGCATACTTTGCCTACTTTCATTCCATAATGTCATATGGGATATTATTTTGGGGTAAATCTTGAAGGCAAAGTTTTCAGAGTCCAAAAGCGTGTAATACGTATTATTTGTGGAGTAAATTCACGGACGTCCTACAGAAACCTCTTCAAAGAACTGGATATACTAACTACTGCCTCTCAGTATATTTGTCAAAGATTTGATCAAAGATGTGATCCAATATTCCGTCCAATATATTTGACAAAGATCTTTGACGTAGCGCTAGAAGGGGTATTATACTGTCATCAAAGTTTTCGTCAAAGTTCAAGATGGCTGACAACAACTTATTAACCGCAGCAGTTGTACGTAACCCAATTGCATTGTGTGCACATGCGGAAAAGAAGTGGGGGAAAAATGGAACCATACATACGAGGTTGACAGTCTTAAAGTCCTGGGATTACAACTTGATAATAAATTCAGTTGGGAGGAGCACACCACAGAACTGCAGAAACGCGTTAACAAATCTGTATTTGCAATTCGAGTGTTAGCAGACATAGGCAACATAAAAATGAAAAACCTTGCATACTTTGCCTACTTTCATTCCATAATGTCATATGGGATATTATTTTGGGGTAAATCTTGAAGGCAAAGTTTTCAGAGTCCAAAAGCGTGTAATACGTATTATTTGTGGAGTAAATTCACGGACGTCCTACAGAAACCTCTTCAAAGAACTGGATATACTAACTACTGCCTCTCAGTATATTTACTTCTTAATGAAATTTGTCGAAAATAATATATCTCTTTTTCCAACAAACAACTCAGTTCAAACATGATCTGCACAAGGACTTAAAAGCACTTACTATAGTTCAAAAAGGGGTCCACTACTCAGGAACACTCATCTTCAATAATTTGCCAGGAAACAGAAAAAATTTAGTTAGAAATAAAGATCAGTTTAAAAGGAGCCTGAAAAACTTACTACTAGCCAACTCCTTCTACTCCATTGGCGAAATTTTTAATAGAAACAAATGGTGTATTGTATTTATTCATACTATTAGTATTGTTATTTCAGCTTAAAAAAATCGACATGTTCCACATCCACGAGGATCTCCTCAGCACGGATCTATGGAACGAAAAACTAATCTAATCTGGGTGAAGCCGTGGGTTTTACGACGACACGATAAAAGCATTCAACAAAACTTGTTACGTGAGCTTACAGTGGAAGACGTCAAGTCGTACATCAATTACTTAAGAATGGATTAGCATACATTTCTGTATGTGCTCAATGAAGTGTATCCTCATATCACAAAGCACAATATTCACTTAAGAACTGCTACATCTTCAGAAGACAGGCTCGCTGTAACACTCCGATTCCTTGCTACAGGAGAAGGTTATGTTAGGTTAGGTTAGGTTAGGTCAGGTCAGTTCTGGTCAGGTCTCCAATCTTCTTAATCTATTTTTGTATTCAGGGTGCCTCACGTTGTAAAGCGCCTCATCAGCTTCAGACATCTTTATTAATTTTGTAGTTGTCGGCACACACCAATTGTATTTACCAGCAATGGTTATAAAAACACTACAGACGACAGAACGCTGCAGCGATGCTAGCGCTCCATATGGTAACATGTCACATTACAGTGAACAGAAGACAAGCGGTTTCTTTGATCAAATATACAGCGAGGCCCTAGATTTGATCAAATATTGGACGACATTTGACAAAGTCCCTATTACACTATCACATATCTTTGACAAAGATATTGGACAAAGATATTGGACAAAGAAATTTGATAGTGTAATACCGGCCTTAGCCACAGCCTGGGGGATGTTTCCAGAATGAGATTTTCACTCTGCAGCGGAGTGTGCGCTGATATGAAACTTCCTGGCAAAGGTCCCGAGTTCGATTCTCGGTCGGGCACACAGTTTTAATGTGCCATGAAGTTTCAATGTAACGTTTTTTTCTCGGTTGGTTTGTGGGGAATCGTGGAATATTCCCGCATCAGTCCGTCTAGTTTAATGAAGTTCCGATAGGTAGCAGTGCCATACGTAGTCTTCAAAGTGTTTCCTATAACGGAGGTGCGTTCCAAGCAGCTGTCATTGACTTTCTTTTGTCAGTAAGCCAGAGCATCCCAGATATTCATAGGCACATGCAGAATGGCTATGGAAGACTAGCAGTGAACAAAAACACGGTGAGTCGTTGGGCGAGGCGTCTGTGATTATCGCAAGAAGGTCGCGCAAACCTGTCCGATTTCCCGCGTACCGTCAGGAAACTGAAGAAACGACTCCAGTGTGTTCGTCGCCACAAAAATGCAAACCTCTCCTTCTCCATGGCAACGCAAGGCTCGCATAAGTCTGCGCATCTGAGAAAAGCTCACAAAACTTCATTGCACTGTTCTTCCTCATCCTCTGTACAGCCCGGACCTCGCACTTTCCATCTGTCTGGCCCAGTGAAGGATGCACTCTGTGGGAAGCAGTACATGGTTGATGGGGAGATTGTTGATGCAGCTTTGGCTTGAACGTCGACTGGTACGATGGTACCATGTGGGCGTACAGGCGTAAGGCTGTCGCATTGAAGGAGATTATGCTGGAAAGTAGGGGTTTGTAGCCAGAAGACTGACGAATAATCTGATGTATTGGAATCCTGAATAAAGTCAGCCTGCTCTCAGAAAAAAAAATGTTGCATTAGTTGTCAAAAGGCCCTCGTATAATACGTTGGTTGGTTGGTTGTTTGGGGAAGGAGACCAGACAGCGTGGTCATCGGTCTCATCGAATTAGGGAAGGATGGGGAAGGAAGTCGGCCGTGCCCTTTCAGAGGAACCATCCCGGCATTTGCCTGGAGTGATTTAGGGAAATCACGGAAAACCTAAATCAGGATGGCCGGACGCGGGATTGAACCGTCGTCCTCCCGAATGCGAATCCTCGTGTAATACGTAGGCTACAGCAGAAGTAATTTTGAAATATCAGACAAGGAACAAGGTAACGAATTACGTCTCATTCAGTGAACAAATACACACCAAACTCGCACAATATGATGTCGAAAATACGATCGAGACAAATATAAGGAATGAGGGAATTCAAAGACCATCGACAACGAGCTCATTGGAGATGAGTCGCAAGCTCGGATTGGGAAGCGATGGGAAAGAAAATCTCTATAAATAGGTACCATCTAGAAGTTCGCCTTAAAGGATTTATGGATTTCATGGAAAACTTAGAGGGTGACATTTATTGAACTGCATGAAATAAAATCGTGATAACTGCTGATCGGTTTGCGATAGCACGTTCAAACTGCCCGGTTGGCCGCGGGCCATGATGGGAATTAGTAATAGCATTGTTGTTTGGTTTACCGAAGAATCACACTTTCATTTGGTGGGGTCCGTTGTAAGTAGGCTGTTTATGTTTTCTTGTTGGCAACGTTACGTAGCGCTCTGTATGAAAATCACTGGCTGTGCTGTGTGCAGTCTGTCGCTTGTTTGCATTGTTGTCTGCCGTTGTAGTGTTAGGCAGTTGGATGTTTAACAGCGCGTAGCGCTGTGCAGTTGGAGGTGAGCCGCCAGCAGTGGTGTATGTGGGGAGAGAGATGGCGGAGTTTGGAGAGCGGATGATCTGGACGTGTGTCCATCAGAGACAGTGAATTTGTAAGACTGGATGTCATAGTTATATATATTGTATCACATATCATTATATCATATATCATAGTTACATATATTATGACTTTTGAACACTATTAAGGTAAATACATTGTTTGTTCTCTATCAAAATTTTTCATTAGTTAACTATGCCTATCAGTAGTTAGTGCCTTCAGTAGTTAGAATCTCTTATTTAGCTAGCAGTATTGGCGGTCTCTGTATTGCAGTAGTTCGAGTAACGAAGATTTTTGTGAGGTAAGTGAATTGTGAAAGGTATAGGTTAATGTTAGTCAGGGCCATTATTTGTAGGGATTATTGAAAGTCAGATTGCGTTGCGCTAAAAATATTGTGTGTCAGTTTAGGGTTGATCAGAATAGGTAAAGAGCGAAATGTCTGAGTACGTTCAGTTCTGCTCAGCTGTCTGAAAATCAAATAATGAAATAATGTAAGAGGTTTATCTGCATAGTAATTCATTAAGTTTTCTAGGAGGACGTTACACCGTCAATAAGCAAAACTGGCGAATGTTGGGGGACTGAGAATCCGCATTTCGCCATCTATAAGTCTCTTCACCCTCAACGGGTGACACTGTCGTGTGCAGTGTCCAGTCACGGAATAATCGGTGCGATATTCCTTGATGGCACGGTGACTACCGAACGATACATGAAGATTTTGGAAGATGATTTCATCCACAGCATCCAAAGTGACCATGATTTGGATACCACGTGGTTCACGCAAGACGGAGCTCGACCCCATCGAAGCAGGAGAGTGTTTGATGTCCTGGTGGAACACTTTGGGGTCCGCATTCTGGCTCTGGGGTACCCGGAGGCCACTGGCATGGGCCTCGATTGGTCGCCATATTCTCCGGATCTCAACACATGCGACTCCTTTTTATGGGGCTATATTAAATACAAGGTGTACAGCAGTAACCCCATAACCATTGCTGCGCTGGAAACAGCCATTCAGGAGGTCATCGACAGAGTCGATATTCCGACACGGAATCATGCAGAATTTCGCTATTCGTCTGCGCCACATCATCGCCAATGATGGCAGATATATCGAAAATGTCATAATCTAAATCCTGATATCTGTAACGACGTTTAGATGTTGAATAAAATGTGTGCACGCCGTAGTTTGTACGCAATTTCCTTTTTTCTTCATATGGTTTAATAATTGACACCCTGTAGATCTGGATGGCCGGACGGAACTTGAACCATCGTCCGAATACGAAATCAGTGTCTTACAAATGTGCTTGGTAAAAAAAATTAAAAAATAGAAAAAAAACTATATCTGGGAAATGACAGCGGTTCATAGCAAAATGGCAACGTTCCCAATCTCATTAAGCAGCAACAGTACATTATTAACGTCATTCAGTTAAAGGTAGTTTCAAGATGACTTGTAGGCGACGTTTCTCCCTAAAGGAGGGAGTGGTTAATTGCACAGCCCGATATAGCTTTGCGACAGTTGAAAGGGAGAACTGCACGGGTACGCACTGACTGGAGTACGGTATGTAAAACAAATTACTAAGAACGTTCGGTGTAGTGTGTAGTCCGATGTTTAAAGTAAGTCAGACAGGCATTAGAGGTCGGCATGAAACGAATAGAGATATTGATGACTTTTTTTTTTTTTTGGTCATCAGCCTACTGACTGGTTTGATGCGGCCCGCCACTAATTCCTTTCCTGTGCTAACCTCTTCATCTCAGAGTAGCACTTGCAACCTACGTCCTCAATTATTTGCTTGACGTATTCCAATCTCTGTCTTCCTCTACAGTTTTTGCCCTCTACAGCTCCCTCTAGTACCATGGAAGTCATTCCCTCATGTCTTAGCAGATGTCCTATCATCCTGTCCCTTCTCCTTATCAGTGTTTTCCAAATATTCCTTTTCTCTCCGATTCTGCGTAGAATATCCTCATTCCTTACCTTATCAGTCCACCTAATTTTCAACATTCGTCTATAGCACCACATCTCAAATGCTTCGATTCTCTTCTGTTCCAGTTTTCCCACAGTCCATGTATCGCTACCATACAATGCTGTACTCCAGACGTACATCCTCAGAAATTTCTTCCTCAAATTAAGGCCGGTATTTGATATTAGTAGACTTCTCTTGGCCAGAAATGCCTTTTTTGCCATAGCGAGTCTGCTTTTGATGTCCTCCTTGCTCCGTCCGTCATTGGTTATTTTACTGCCTAGGTAGCAGAATTCCTTAACTTCATTGACTTCGTGACCATCAATCCTGATGTTAAGTTTCTCGCTGTTCTCATTTCTACTACTTCATTGACTTCGTGACCATCAATCCTGATGTTAAGTTTCTCGCTGTTCTCATTTCTACTACTTCTCATTACCTTCGTCTTTCTCCGATTTACTCTCAAACCATACTGTGTACTCATTAGACTGTTCATTCCGTTCAGCAGATCATTTAATTCTTCTTCACTTTCACTCAGGATAGCAATGTCATCAGCGAATCGTATCATTGATATCCTTTCACCTTGTGTTCTAATTCCACTCCTGAACCTTTCTTTTATTTCCATCATTGCTTCCTCGATGTACAGATTGAAGAGTAGGGGCGAAAGGCTACAGCCTTGTCTTACACCCTTCTTAATACGAGCACTTCGTTCTTGATCGTCCACTCTTATTATTCCCTCTTGGTTGTTGTACATATTGTATATGACCCGTCTGTCCCTATAGCTTACCCCTACTTTTTTCAGAATCTCGAACAGCTTGCACCATTTTATATTGTCGAACGCTTTTTCCAGGTCGACAAATCCTATGAAAGTTTCTTGATTTTTCTTTAGCCTTGCTTCCATTATTAGCCGTAACGTCAGAATTGCCTCTCTCTTCCTTTTCCTTTTCCTAAAGCCAAACTGATCGTCACCTAGCGCATTCTCAGTTTTCTTTTCCATTCTTCTGTATATTATTCTTGTAAGCAGCTTCGATGCATGAGCTGTTAAGCTGATTGTGCGATAATTCTCGCACTTGTCAGCTCTTGCCGTCTTCGGACTATAAAGCAGTAATTACTATTGAATATTACAACATGCACATAGCCCCAGAAGAAGAGCAACGTACGCACGTAACACCCACAAATTAATGTTAACTACTGTTTTGACACTTAACTGATAAGTAAGTGCCTTAAAAGCGTTGAAATTCTTCCACAAACCATTTTTCACACCCTTCTCTTTGGAGCTGGAGTATTTGTGAACAGCTTGCATAAGCAGCAACAAGGATGTGCGCAGGCCATCTGGAAGGCTGAGTCCTTGCGCTGGAGGGGGTCCCCGCTGTCGCGAGAGCAGCTATTTATAGGGAGTAGCGAGGCGAGGTCACGGCTGAATCACCCGCTCCACGGGGAGATACGGCTCGTCCGACTGGCTTCGCAGAAAGGAAGACTTGCGGCTAATCGGATAGCGCGAGAAGTGCAACAACTCAATTGGGGAAAATGTCGTCATGCGCGGTTGTTTCTGAAGTCATTCATTTATATAAGACAAATTTCTCATTCATTTCAACACTTAAAATTGATTTTTCAAATTTTTTATTTCTTCTTTCTTTTTTTGAGTCATCAGTCATCTGACTGGTTTCAAGGGCCCGCCACGAATTTCTCTTCTGTGCCAACCTCTTCATCTCAGAGTAGCAATTGCAATCTACGTCCGACGGCCTAGTTATCTGTTGGATGTACTTGAAGCTCTGTCTTCCTCTATTAATTTTGCCCTCTACAGCTCCGTGTAGTACCACGGAAGTCATTCTCACATGTCTTAATACATGTCCTATCATCCTGTCCCTTTTCCTTGTCAGTGTTTTCCGCATATTCCTTTCCCCTCCGATTCTGCGGAGAACCTTCTCGTTCCTTATCAGTCCAACCTAATTTTCAAGATTCGTCTGTAGCACCAGATCTCAAATTCTTCGGTTCTGTTGCGCTCCGGTTTTCGCAAAGTCTATGTTTCACTAACATACAATGCTTTGCTCCAAACGAATATTCTCAGGAATTTCTCCCTCAAATTAAGGCCTATTTTTGATACCGGAAGTCTTGTCTTGGACAGGAATGCCCCTTTTTGCCAGTGTCAGTCTGTTACTGATGTCCTCCTTGTTCCGTCCGTCCCGAGTTATGTTGCTGCCTACGCAAGAGAATTCCATAACTTCATCTATTTCGTGACCATTAACACTGATGTTAAGATTCTCGCTGTTCAAATTTCTGCTACTTTTCATTACTTTCGTCCTTCTTCGATTTATTCTCAACCCATATTCTGTACTCATTAGGCTGTTCATTCCATTCAGAAATTCGTGCAGTTCTATTTAACTTTCACTCAGGATAGCTGTGTTACCAGCGAATCGTATCATTGATGTCTCTTTGAAACGTCCCCTTTGAAAAAATTGTACAGGACTGAGCTTAAACTGACACACAATATTTTTAGCGCAACGCAATCTGACTATCAAAAATCCCTACAAAAGAATGGCCCTGACTAACATTGAACTATACCTTTCACAAATCACTTACCTCACAAAAATCTTCATTACTCGAACTACTGCAATACATCGAGCGCCACTACTGCCAGATAAATAAAAGATTCAAACTACGGAAGGCACTAACTACTGATAGGCATAGTTAGCAATTGAAAGATGTTAATAGAGAACAAACAATGTATTTACCTTAACAGTCATAATATATATAGCAGTTCATGACATCCAGTGTTACAAATTTCAAAACTCCGCCATCTCTCTCCCCACATCCACCACTGCTGGCGGCTCACCTCCAACTGCACAACGCTATGCGCTGTTCACATCCAGCTGCCCAACACTACAATGGCAGACAACAATGCAAACTAGCCACAGACTGCACACAGCACAGCCAGTGATTTTCATACAGAGCGCTACGTAACGTTGCCAGTAAGAAAACCTAAACAGCCTACTTACATCTTCATTATGAATTTTGATCCCACTCCCGAACCTTTCTTTTATTTCCCTCATTGCTTCTTCGATGTACAGATTGAACAGTAGGGGCGAAAGTCTACATCCCTGTCTTACACCCTTTTTAATCTGAGCGCTTCGTTCTTGGTCGTCCGTTCTTGGCTCTTGTACACATTGTATATTACCCGTCTTTCCCTATTCCTTACTCCTGTTTTTCTCAGAATTTTGAATATCTTGTACCAGTTTACTTTACCGAACGCTTTTTCAAATCGACAAATCTTATGATTGTTTCATGATTTTTCTTAGTCTTGCCTCCATTATTAACCGCAACGTCAAAGTTGCCTCCCTGGAGCCTTTACGTTTCCTAAAGCCAAACTTAGCGTCACTGAACACATCCTCAATTTTCTTTTCCATTCTTTTGTATAATATTCTTCCCAACAATTTGGATGCATGAGCTGTTAAGCTGACTGCGATAATTCTCGCACTTGTCAGCTCTTGCAGTCTTCAGAATTGTGTGGATGATACTTTTCCAAAAGTCAGATGATATGTACCAGACTCATACATTCTACACCACAGCGTAAACAGTCGTTTTGTTGCCATTTCTGCTAATGAGTTTAGAAATTCTGATGGGATATTATCTATTCCTTCTGCCTTATTTGATCTTGAATCCTCTATCATATCAGACAGCTCTTCCCCTCATAGAGGCTTCAGTGTATTCTTTCCACCTATCCGCTCTGTCCTCTGCATTTAACACTGGAAATCCCGTTGTGGTGTTAATGTTACCACCCTTGCTTTTAATTTCACCAAAGGTTGTTTTAACTTTCCTATATGCTGAATCAGTCTTTCCGACAATCAGTTCTTTTTCAATTTCTTCATATTTTTCATGCTGCCATTTCGTCTTAGGTTCCTTGCGCTTTCTCTTTATTTCATTCCTCAGCGACTTGTGTTTCTGTATTCCTGAATTTCTTCTAACATTTTTGTAGTTCCTTCTGTCCTCGATTAGCTTAAGTACTACTTCTGTTACCCGTGGTTTCGTCGCAGTTACTGTATCTATAGCCTTATAGAACTTCAAGAGCATCCCCTCATTCCTTAGTACTTCCGTAACCCGTTTATTTGAGTGTTGATTCTTCGTGAGTAATCTCTTAAACTCCAGCCTACTCTTTATCACTACTACATTGTGATCTGTGTCTATATCTGCTCCTGGGTACGTCCTAAAATCCAGTATCTTATTTCGGAATCTCTATCTGACCATGGGGGCAACGGCCTTGCCGCAGTGGATACACCGGTTCCCGTGAGATCACCGAAGTTAAGCGCTGTGAGGCGTGGTCGGCGCTTGGATGGGTGACCAACCAGGCCGCCATGCGCTGTTGCCATTTTTCGGGGTGCACTCAGCCTCGTGATGCGAATTGAGGAGCTACTCGACAGAATAGTAGCGGCTTCGGTCAAGAATACCATCATAACGACCGGGAGAGCGGTATGCTGACCCCACGCCCCTCCTATCCGCATCCTCCTCTGAGAATGACACGGCGGTCGGATGGTCCCGGTAGGCCACTCGTGGCTTCAAGGCGGAGTGACGGAGTGCTGTCTGACCATGACGCAATTTAACCGAAATCTTCCCGTATCATTCGGTCATTTCCAAGTATACCTCCTCCTCTTGTGATTCTTGAACAGAATATTCCCTATTTTGAGGTGAAATTTATTACAGAACTCATTTAGTCTTTCTCCTCTCCCATTCCTTGTCCCAAGCCCATTTTCTCCTGTAACCTTTTCTTCTACTCTTTCCTCTACAACTGCCTTCCAGTCTCCCATTAGATTTTCATCTCCTTTTACGTACTGTATAATCCTTTCAGTATCCTCATATAATTTCACTATCTCTTCAGCTTCAACTTGCGACTTCGGCATGTATACTTGAAGTACAGTGTGTGATCAGAAGTATCCGGACACCCCCAAAAATATACACGCATTGACGGAAATAAAAGATGGATTCAAGAATGGTGTTAAATTTCCTTTCGGATATGAGTGATTAAGTTTCGTTGATGACATTACTATCCTCAGTGAATATGAAGATGAGTTAGAAGTTCTGTTCAGTGGAATACTGAACAGCCTAATGAGTAAAGAATATGTATTAAGAGTAAACCGAAGAAACATGAAACTAATGACAAGTAGCAGTAATGAGAATAGCGAGAAACTCATCAAAATTCGTGATCGTAAAACTGAAGTAATTTGGGAATTCTGCTAACTTAGAAGCAATAAAACTCATCACGAATGCAGCAAGGAGGACATGAAGGTTCGATTCCCGGCTGGGTCGGAGATTTTCTCCGCTCAAGGACTGGGTGCTGTGTTGTCCTAATCATCATCATTTCATCCCCATCGACGCGAAAGTCGCCGAAGTGGCGTCAAATCGGAAGACTTGCACCCGGCGGACGCTCTACCCGACGGGAGGCCCTTGTCACACGACATTTACATTTGAGGAAGAAGTTTCTTACAATGTACGTTTGGAGCACAGTATTGTACGCAGTGAACCACGGATTTTAGGAAAACCGGAACAGAAGAGTTTCGAAGAGTTTGAGATGTGGTGCTACAGAAGAATGTTGAAAATTAAGTGGACAAATAGGGTAGCGAATGAGGAGGTTCTCCTGAGAATCGGCGAAGATACGAATATTTGGCAAATACTGACAATAAGAACGACCAAGATGATAGGGCATTTATAAAGACATCAGGTAGTAACTTCTATGATAGAAGATGGAGCTGTGACAGGTAAAAACTGTAGAGGTATACAGGGATTGGACTACATCAAACAACTAATTGATTACGTAGGGTACAAGTGATACTGTGAGATGTAGAGGTCAGGGCAGGAGAGGAACTCGTGGTGGGCCGTATCAACCCAGCCAGCAGACTGATGATTCAAAAAAAGTGAATTAATATCAGAAACGATGGATCACTAACATATAAGAAATTTTGCAGTGTAAAATGTAGTCTGACATTAGGTTGAGCTATACAGGGTGAAAAGTATTTAAACCGACAAACTCTGGGAGGTTGTAGGGAACATCAAAACAAATATTTTTCCCTAATGTCATTTTTTGCTATGAGGATTACTTAAACCGGTGGTCGTATTACGCTCTTCAGTTGTTAGGGGTCGTATTACGATCTTCAGTTGTAGGCAACTGCTGTCCACTAGTATAGTAGCGCATAGACTCTGTTTACTAATGGAGCGATACACCTGGAGCGAGTACACTGATATGGTTGGTGCGTACTACGTAACGCGCCACAACGGACGAGCTGCACAGCGGGTTGATCAACAACAACATCCTAATCGCCGTATCCCGCATCATGCGACCTTTGCTGCTGTGAACCAACGTCTGTATGAGACCGGGTCACTGAGCAGATTACCTAGACAGGGACGCCGTTGCACGGTAAGAACGCTGCAATTTGAGGAAGGTGTCTTGCAGCATGTGGAGCGGGATCCTTCAATCGGCAGTCGTGCAATTGCACGTAGCATGGGGATGAATCAGACGAATGTAAGAAGAGTCCTTCGAGAGCAGTTGTTACGTCCATTTCACTTACAGCGTGTCCTCAACCTGGAACCAGCTGATTATCCACCCAGAGCACAGTTTTCGCAGTGGTACCTGGAACTGTGTGAAATGCAACCTACGTTTTCATCCTCAGTGTTGTTTTCCGATGAAGCAATGTTCGGGCGTGATGGAGTCTTCAACATGCACAATTCGCATGTTTGGAGTGAGGATAACCCACAAGCCACAGTTACTAGCGCTCATCAAGTGCGGTTCTTCGTTAATGTGTGGGTCGGTGTTGTTGGGGACTGTTTAACTGGGCCGTATCTGCTATCTAGGCCATTAAATGGCAGGCACTATTACAATTTTCACGCCAGAGCATTGCCAGAATTACTGGAAGACCTCTCGCTCCCTACAAGACAACGCATGTGTTTTCAACATGACGGGGCGCTGGCACATTTCAGTCGTCGTGTGCTTCGATTCCTGGACCGACGGTTCCCAGAAACGTGGATTGGCATTGGTGGTCCTGTACCGTGGCCTGCTCGAACCCCAGATACGTCCCCTCTGGACTTTTTTGTGTGGGGAGAGATGCGCAACCTTGTTTACGCAACTCCCGTTGCATCAGAAGAGGATCTGGTTGCCTGGATAGTAACAGCAGCAGGAACTCGTGGGATTTTTGCCCGTGTCATACAGAACATGATCCGACGGTGTAACCTTTGTTTACGTGTCAATGGAGGCATTTTTGAAAATCTACTGTAATTGAAATTGGGTTGTGTTAATTTGTTGTCTCTTTGTCATAAAAAAATGGAAAAGTGTTTGTTGGTTTAATTAATTTGCCGCCAGAGAAATCTTCCTCTACCGGTTTAAATACTCCTCATAGGAAAAAATGACATTAGGGAAAAATATTTGTTTTGATGTTCCCTACAACCTCCCAGAGTTTGTTGGTTTAAATACTTTTCACCCTGTAGGCACTATAAACTTACAAATTGTTCCCATGAAAGAAAGAATATAAAGCAGGTATGAACGCTCAGTCTATAAAATACGTATATAGTTGACTTCAGCAATAAATTATGGTGTATATTACATCTCATAAATACTTTATAGTACACAGAACGAACTGGGACAAACGAACACTAAATTACAACCTATACAATGCATGTGAACGAATAATTCTCTAAGGACTGTGTGTGTAGAGCAGACTACAGTCAGTACAAACTCTCCGCGTACCTAATTACTGTTCATGGAATGAACGAAAATCAAATTACTGCACAGAGGATGCATGTACAATCAGTTAGGAAGATTTATTGTTAATGAAGTTTAAATTATCGGTCTCCTGCCGAAGATCACTCATCAAAATATCTGTAAAGCATATGAAATTTTTTTAAACTTTCATTTGCTACTAACTGGAACCTATAACAGTTACTGTTCTGTACGACTAAAACTGTACGTTGTAGTGTTTATGTTTTAAAATTAATGTATTCGCCCCATTTTTTGTATTATTGGTTTTTCCCATTTAGGAATGTACAGTTTATTCCTAATATCGTGTTTCCTGATCTGTAACATCCTTTCACTGCTGTGCGATTCTAATTTCTGCTGCTTGAATTCTACTGTCTCGTTTTTTATTTTCAATTCGCGATTCACTTCCATAACAACGTATACATTGTTATGGTCTTTCAATCGCTTCTCATTCTGGGCATCGTACACGTATAGAAACGCTTTAAATGATGTTCCTACCTATTGACGTACTACTACTTACTTCAACTAAGAGCTTCATTTCTCGTATTGCATCGTCAATGTTAAGAATCGTTGGTGATATACAGCATTATTGTCTGTCTCCCTTGTACGTTAAGAAATGCTGTCGTAATTAACCTTTAAGTGAAGGGCGATCGTGGTACGTTTTGTGGAGACGTCTCAGAGCATCTCTAAAATGTAATGTACAACGACTCTTCTTTCATTATATCCCACCTGCTAGCATATTCGATTCTTTTCTTTTTTTATTTCTATACAGGCCAATTCATTTCTCATGTTAACTCCTCTTCACATTTGAGTGACTTGTTATAAAATAATTACTTCATATGCTGCAGAATCCCTTTCACTAACCTGTTCGTTCTTCATTGAAGATACTTCCAGATATTTTGGAACAACCATGAGCAGCACCGACTAGAGTACCTTGTTGATAGTATGTCAAGGGGAATACAAACATTTTACAATAGATGAGGTGGATCAACACGTTATTGAATGTTATCTCTCCGCCCCTCCCCCTCACCCCTCATAAGGTGCAGATTTATATTTCGGGATCTCCAAGGACGTGCCATTTCAAAGTGAATTTGTTTTCTTCTGTAATTCGGTTTTATTTTACAGTAATATTTTTTAGTTCATTGTGGCTAGCTGAGAAGCGTGAAACATATTTGAACTTACGCAACCTAGCTATCCATTCGCTCTCTGAATTTCTTTTCTGTTCTTCTGTACATTCCCAAGCCAACTTCTCAGCAACATTTTTGTTCCTCAATTACGGTTCTGATTTTAGCTCTGTCTTGTAGTTATCAATTACTCATTTAATCCTATTTCCTTTAGGTCTTCATAAATTTCTTCAGCCAAATGTTTTACCGATAAAGCTAAGTTCAGAATTCTGTTTGTAAGCCTATTGTTATTCGTTCCATGTAAGTAACGAGAAAATAGTGGCCCCATTTCCTGGTTATACATGTGATTTTTGTCCGTGTGGAATTTGGGATTTTAGTTTTAAACTTATCTTCGGCATGATTCTTCCTTCTTTCTGTATCTTCTGTTTGAGATATGCAATCAATTACCGTAGTTTCGGAGGCGTAAAATATTGTTAATGGCATAATTTGCATTTGTGATAGAGACATTGTTATTACATCTCTTCCGCGTGAGTTTTTGTGCCCTTTTGGTATTTGTCTTTTTTTGCCGCTTTAGAATAGAACGTTCAATAATGTTACTAAAATATTTTAAGTAGCCCTCCCATGAAGCATGGACCTTGCCGTTGGTGGGGAGGCTTGCGATACAGGTAACCGTACCGTAGGTGCAACCACAACGGAGGGATATCTGTTGAGAGGCCTGACAAACGTGTGGTTACTGAAAAGGGGCAGCAAGCCTTCAGTAGTTGCAGGGACAACACTCTGAATGGTTGACTGATGTGGCCTTGTAACATTCACCAAAACGGCCTTGCTGTGATGGTATTGCGAATGGCTCAAAGCAAGGGGAAAATACAGCCGTAACTTCCCTCGACGGCATGCAGCTTTACTGTGTGGTTAAATGATGATGGCGTCCTCTTGGGTAAAATATTCCGGAGGTAAAATAGTCTCCCATTCGGAACTCCGGGAGATGATTACTCAGGAGGACGTCGTTATCAGGAGAAACAAAACTGGCCTTCTACGGATCTTAGCGTGGAATGTCAGATCCCTTAATCGGGCAGGTAGGTCAGAAAATTTAAAAAGGGAAATGGATAGATTAAAGTTAGATATAGTGGTAATTAGTGAAGTTCGGTGACAGGAGGAACAAGACTTTTGAGCAGGTGAATACAGGGTTATAAATACAAAAAAATATGTGGAAAACACTGATAAGGAGAAGGGACAGGATGATAGGACATCTGCTAAGACATGAGGGAATGACTTCCATGGTACTAGAGGGAGCTGTAGAGGGCAAAAACTGTAGAGGAAGACAGAGATTGAAATACGTCAAGCAAATAATTGAGGACGTAGCTTGCAAGTGCTACTCTGAGATGAAGAGGTTAGCACAGGAAAGGAATTCGTGGCGGGCCGCATCAAAACAGTCAGTTGACTGATGACAAAAAAAATAAAAAAAATAAAATACAAAATCAAATAGGGGTAATGCAGGAGTAGGTTTAACAATCTTTAAAAAAAATAGGAGTTACTACGAACAGTATAGTGAAAGCATTATTGTAACCAAGATAGACACGAAGCCCACGCCTACCACAGTAGTACAAGTTTATATGCCGACTAGCTCCACAGATGACGAAGAGATTGAAGAAATGTATGATGAGACGAAAGAAATTATTCAGATAATGAAGGGAGATGAAACTTTAATAGTCATGGGAGACTGTAACTCGATAGTAGGAACACGAAGAGAAAGAAAAGTAGGAGGTGAATATGGAATGGGGTAAAGGAATGAATGAGGAAGCTGCCTGGTGGAATTTTGCACGCCGGCCGTTGTGACCGAGCGGTTCTAGGCGCTTCAGTCCGGAATCGCGCGACTGCTACGGTCGCAGGTTCGATTCCTGCCTCGGGCATGGATGTGTGTGATGTCCTTAGGTTAGTTAGGTTTATGTAGTTCTAAGTTCTAGGGGACTGATGACCTCAGATGTTGAGTCCCATAGTTCTCAGAGCCATTTGAACCATTTTTTGAATTTTGCACAGAGCGTATCTTAATTATAGCTAACACTTTGTTTATCAACCATGAAAGAATGTTGTATACGTGGAAGAGGCCTGGGCACACTGGAAGGTTTGATACAGGTTATATAATGGTAAGACGGGGATTTAGGAACCAGGTTTTAATTGTAAGACATTTCCAGGTGCAGATGTGGACTCTGACCACAATCTATTGGTTATAGTAAGAACACGAAGAGAAAGGAAAGTAGGAGGTGAATATGGAATGGGGTAAAGGAATGAATGAGGAAGCTGCCTGGTGGAATTTTGCACAGATCGTAACTTAATTATAGCTAACACTTTGTTCAACAACCATGAAAGAAAGTTGTATACGTGGAAGAGGCCTGTAGATTAAATCTGAAGAAACTGCAAAAAGTTAGGAATTTAAGGAGATGGAAGGAGATGAGACCTGGATAAAATGAACGAACCATAGGTTGTATAATGTTTCAGAGAGAGCGTTAGGGAACGATTGACAAGAATGGGGAATAGAAATACAGTAGAAGATCAATGAGTAGCTTTGAGACATGAAATAATGAAGGCAGCAGAGGATCAAGTAGGTAAAAAGACGAGGGCTAGTACAAATTCTTGGCTAACAGAAGAGATACTGAATTTAGTTCATGAAAGGAGAAGAAAAATGCAGTAAATGAAGCAGGCAAAAAGGAATACAAACTTCCCAAAAATGAGATCGACAGGAAGTGCAAAATGGCTAAACAGGGATGGCTAGAGGACAAATTTAAGGATGTAAAGGCATATCTCAGTAGGGTAAGATAGACACTGCCTACAGCAAAATTAGAGAGACCTCTGGAGAAAAGAGAACCACTTGCATGAATATCAAGAGCTCAGATGGAAAACCATTTCTAAGGAAAGAAGGGAAACCAGAATGGTGGAAGGAGTACACAGAGGGTCTATACAAGTGCGATGTACGGTAGGCAAATATTATGGAAATGGAAGAGGACGTGGATGAAGATGAAATGGGAGATATGAGACTGCGTGACAGAGCTCTGAAAGGCCTGAGTCGAAACAAGGCCCCAGGAGTACACAACACCCATTAGAACTATTGATAGGCTTGGGAGCATCAGCCCTGATAAAACATTACCATCTGAGGAGCTAGATGTATGAGACAGGCAAAATACCCTCATAAAATAATTCCAATCCCAAAGAAATCAGGTGCTGACAGGTGTGAATAAGTCACGGTTGCAGATTACTAACACAAATTGTTTACAGATGAATGGGAAGACTGGTAGAAGACGACCTAGGGGAAGATCAGTTTGGATTCCGTAGAAATGTTGGAACGCGTGAGGCAATACTGACCCTACGACTTATCTTAGAAGATAGATTAAGGAAAGTCAAACATACGTTTCCAGCATTTGTAGGCTTAGAGAAAGCTTTTGACAATGTTGACTTGAATAATCTCTTTCAGATTCTGCAGGTAGCAGAGGTCAAATACACGGAATGAAAGACTATTTACAATTTGTGCAGAAACTAGATGGCCGTTATGAGAGTCGAGGGGCATGAAAGGGAAGCAGTGGTTGAGAAGGGAGTGAGACAGCGCTGTAGCCTATCCCTGATCTTTTTCAATCTGTATATTGAGCAAGAAGTAAAGGAAACAAAAGAAAAATTTGGAGTAGGAATTAAAATTCATGGAAAAGAAATTAAAACTTCGAGGTTTGCCGCTGACATTGCAATTCTATCAGAGACAGTCTAGGACCTGGAAGAGCAGTTGAACGGAATGGACAGTGTCTTGAAAGGAGGATATAAGATGAACATCAACAAAAACAAAACGAGGATAATGGAATGTAGTCTAATTAAATCAGGTGATGCTGAGGGAATTAGATTAGGAAATGAGACACTTAAAGTAGTAGATGAGGTTTGCTATTTGGGGAGCAAAGTAACTGATGACGGTCGAAGTAGAGAGGACATAAAATGTAGACTGGCAATGGCAAGGAAAGCGTTTCTGAAGAAGAGAACTTTGTTAACATCGAGTATATATTTGTCAGGAAGCCTTTTCTGAAAGTATTTGTATGGAGTGTAGCCATGTATGGAAGTGAAACGTGGACGATAAACAGCTTGGACAAGAAGAGAACAGAGGCTTTCTAAATGTGGTGCTACAGAAGAATGCTGAAGATTAGATGGATACATCACGTAACTTATGAGGAGGTACTGAACAGAATTGGGGAGAAGAGGAATTTGTGTCACAACTTGACTAGAAGTAGGGATCAGTTGGCAGGACATGTTCTGAGGTATCAAGGGACCAGCAATTTAGTATTGGAGGGCAGCGTGGAGGGTAGAAATCGTACAAGGAGACCAAGAAATAAATACATTAAGCAGATTCAGGAGGATGTAGGCTGCAGTAGTTATTCGGAGAAGAAGATGACGGCACAGGATAGGGTAGCATGGAGAGCTGTATCAAACCCGTCTCTGGACTGAGGACCACAGCAACAACATTTTAATGATGTCAACTTAGGAGATTATCCCAAATTTTAAGCGTAACTGGTGGCCATTAAACACCAACTGGTTGCTTCCTATGCATTATATCTTTTCGTAAGAATTTGGGATTCCGATTTTTGCCTCTATTTCATAATATTGGCTTGCGGGATTGCTTCTTGTTTTGGAGAGGATTGGAATGTCACCAAAAATATCTTATTTTCACTAAGCTGTGTATAGTCTTCCCGTACGGCGCGTCAGAGTGTCAATGTTTAAAAAGAAACTAAAGGAAACTACTTGGAACCGCAGAATGTCCTTAGAGCCGAGTAAGCACTCTCAACGTCGAAGTTTCGTAACTGCTAGCACTTCGATATTTTACTTTGAAACCTATCCAGTGGCGGTTTAGATAGCATACCATATGAGACTTACAAGCGTAGTAAAGCGCAACCTGATGAAAGACTCCTGCAAGAGGGAAAATAGAGTTGAGTGTAGTAATCGTATACTTTATATAGCAGCACTATGCCATGAAATAATAGTGACGTATTCATGATGGGAATGTCATCGATATACTTCCAAACTATCAAGCCGAATGGTGCAATAAAATTTTCCTGGGAGAAACTTGCGACAGTAAAATGAAAGTGAGATAATTTAAGAAAGAGCAAGGTTAAAATCTGCAGTTCCTTCTATCGGCTGTACACGTAAGAGTAATGGCAGTTGAATGAGACAGCTGTCTATAAGCAATTTTCATTGCTGCAGGTGTACGCCCTTTGATGTGTGTGAGTAGGAATACTGGTTTAGCAACTCTGCGAATGTGGACTACGCAGATTGGACGTCAGAACAAGTTGATGGGCGAAAACATAATTTTCTCTCCAGTCAGAATCTCTAGTTGTAGGAAAAAAAAAGGGCAGGTGTACAGGTGAGGGAACGTAGTATATGTGTATGTGTGTGTATGTGTGTGTGTGTGTGTGTGTGTGTGTGTGTGTGTGTAAAAATGATAGATAGATAGAGATAGAGAGAGAGAGAGAGAGTAGGATCCTGAGAGGATAGGCGAAATTGTGTGTGTATACTTTCGCTCTGGCGGAAAATGATCTCTTCCAGTCAGCGTTATGAAGTAATGTAATCATGGGTGTTGGTAATTTACGATCCCAAAGTGACTGAGGACAGTGCTTCATGTCATTGCACGGTAACAAATATGTTTGGTACCATCATATCCGAAAATGTGCAACAGTCTTTTGGTTTAATTGTTAAATTTAACCTCAAACGCTCGCCAGAAACTGGATATCAGAATTGGGACAAAGCGTTCTTTTTTTTTTTTTTTATCCTCCATAGTTTTTCCTGGTGTCCCGTATTGCTGGGCTCTAGACTACTTCCTACATTTTGCTGAAGAAGAAAAGAGAGCCTTGGAAAACCAAGTGCTAACATTTTCATAGGTATACATACTCCTAACTCAGTCTGAACCGTGTTTGAGTTCACAACCCACTACTCAAGTTCAGTTCCTGACAACCCAGATGAATTCTCGTACCTTACTCCAGGCCTCTTTCTCACTGGTGACAACAGTCCCAGAGCCAGGCTGGCTTTCAGAGCCATCATAAAGGTTTTCGAGATGGCAGCTCATCTGGCAGTGTACCCAGCACTTGTGGAAACGGTGGTTATCACATCTGCAGAAGAGAACTAAGCTGTCATCAACAAAGCGCAGTCTCCAGCCGGAAGAAAACAACTTCCACCCCTCGTGTGGCGGTCATTGTTTCCTCACACTCTAGTCCTGACGGCTTGTTGCGAATTGTCATTATAAATGACCACTGTTGAAGATTGTGTTGTTCCACGAAGCCAAGCGGTTCTAGGAGCTACAGTCGTGAACCGCGTGACCGCTACGGTCGCAGGTTCGAATCCTGCCTCGGGCATGGATGTGTGTGATGTCCTTAGGTTAGTTAGGTTTAAGTAGTTCTAAGTTCTAGGGGACTGATGACCTTATCGGTTATGTCCCATAGTGATCAGAGCCATTTAAACCATTTTGTTCCACGAAAATCTAGACTCCAGTTCTCATATCTATTCATTTAGTATCTGAACTAATTCTTCAAGCTTCTCCTCAGTTGGCCTCACGACGACGTGTGCACCCTGTACCAGTCCTCCCACCAAGAAAAATCCCTGACAGTGCCGGGAATCGAACCAAAGTCCCCCGCACGGTAGTCAGCAGCGCTGCCAACTTAACTGACAAACAGGGGGTTTCCCTTATTACTTATTGCTTATTATTATCAACACTATATGAATGTTTATTATACACTACTGGCCATTTTAATTGCTACACCAAGAAGAAATGCAGATGACAAACGGGTATTCATTGGACAAATATATTATACTACAACTGACATGTTATTACATTTTCACGCAATTTGGGTGCATAGATCCTGAGAAATCAGTACCCAGAACAACCACCTCTGGCCGTAATAACGGCCTTGATACGCCTCGGCATTGAGTCAGAGCTTGGATGGCGTGCCAGTTGCCAGTTGCTCGGCCACCATTGACCAGACGTTTTCAGTTGGTGAGAGATCTGGAGAATGTGCTGGCCTGGGCAGTAGTCGAATATTTTCTGTATCCAGAGAGGCCCGTACAGGACCTGTAACATGCGGTCGTGCATTGTCCTGTTGAAATGTAGGGATTTGCAGGGATTGAATGAAGGGTAGACTCTTCAAATGGCTCTGAGCACTATGGGTCTCAACATCTGAGGTCATCAGTCCCCTAGAACTTAGAACTACTTAAACCTAACTAACCTAAGGACATCACACACATCCATGCCCGTGGCTGGATTCGAACCTGCGACCGTAGCGGTCGCGCGGTTCCGGACTGAAGCGCCTAGAACCGCTCGGAAGGGTAGGGGCACGGGTCGTAATACATCTGAAATGTAACGTCCACTGTTCAAAGTGCCGTCAACGCGAACAAGAGGTGACAGAGACGTGTAACCAATGGCACCCATACCATCACGCCGGGAGATATACCAGTATGGCGATGACGAATACACGCTTCCAATGAGCGTTCACAGCGATGTCGCCAATTACGGATGCGATCATCACGATGCTGTAAACAGAACATTGATTAAGCCGAAAAAATGACGTTTTGCCATTCGTGCACCCAGGTTCGTCGTTGAGTACACCATCGCAGTCGCTCCTGTCTGTGATGCAGCGTCAAGGGTAACCGCAGCCATGGACTCCGAGCTGATAGTCCATGCTGCTGCAAACGTCGTCGAACTGTTCGTGCAGATGGTTACCCTCCTGAACCCACCGATTCCATATTCTGCTAACAGTCATTGGATCTCGACCAACGCGAGCAGCAGTGTCGCGATACTATAAACCGCAATCGTGACAGGCTACAATCCGACCTTTATCAAAGTCGGAAACGTGATGGTATGCATTTCTCCTCCTTACGCAAGGCATCACAACATAGCTTCACCAGGCAACGCCGGTCAACTGCTGTTTATGTACGAGAAATCGGTTGGAAACTTACCTCATGTGAGCACGTTGTAGGTGTCGCCACCGGCGCCAACCTTGTGTGAATGCTCTGGAGAGCTAATCATTTGCATATCACAGCATCTTCTTCCTGTCGGTTAAATTTCGCGTCTTTAGCACGTCACCTTCATGGTGTAGCAATTGTAATGGCCAGTAGTGTAGTAATGTTTAGTAATTGAAATTTTGGCACGCAGGAGAGAGCACAGTTCCTCCATCTTTTACTACAACAGCTGATCACAGCACAAGTGGATTTATCTAGTGCAATATCCCACGACTGCCGTGACCGAGGAGCATTTCACCAAAAGACGTCAAAAGTCAATCAGCCTACTGTATTCTCGCTCAGATGAGACGTGGGAGCTTTGCCTCCAAGAGCCAGAAATGTTACAATGATCGCATAGCGATTGAGGAGCCGTTCACCGGAATATATACTGCCGGAAAAAAATTAGTACCTTTCGAAAGACGGCATGGATTTTGATACGATGACAGCATATGTCACCTGTGGTATTTTCGATGTACCGATATTGTTTCCAACGTCGTCTGCCAACGTAGCTGCCAGAGCGCCATGTGTCTACCCTTTAAAGGGGAATACTCACAGCCAGGAGACAGGTGTAAAGCAAGCGGCAACAGTCCAACGGAGACGCACTCGTGCTTCCTACAGCCAAATGAGAGAGCATAAAAGGGTGAAATTGTGGCCTTCCGAGTGGCGGGATGGTCCTTTCGGAGAACTGTCACTCTAGTTGGATGTGATGCATCAGTTGTGGAACGATGCTGGTATCGGTAGTCACGTGAGCGTTCTCACAGCCGTAGACGTGATTGTGGACGTCCACGCAGCACAGTCGCCAGCCGAGACCGTCGTATTGTAAGGGCAGCAGTGGCAGATGGTACAGCGCCATAGCACAGATGAGAGGGCTTGTGAGCGCAAACGTGGGAACATGAGATGCTGCGAACCGCTTATTAGCAGTGGAATTATGGCGCGTACGCCTCTAGCCCGTCTTCCACTGATACCACAGCATGTTCGTGCAGAGCTCGACTGGTGCCGTCAGAGCATCGCTTGGAATGACGTGCTGCAGTCTTTAGGCCGGTATTACACTATCAAATTTCTTTGTCAAATATCTTTGTCCAAAATCTTTGTCAAAGATATTTGATGGTGTAATAGGAACTTTGTCAAATGTCGTCCAATATTTGATCAAATCTAGGGCCTCGCTGTAGATTTTATCAAATAAATCGCTTGTCTTCTGTTCACTGCAATGTGACATGTTACCACATGGAGCGATAGCATCGCTGCAGCGTTCTGTCGTCTGTAGTGTTTTTATAAACATTGCCGGTAAATACAATTGGTGTGTGCCGACAACTACAAAATTAATAGAGATTTATGAAGCTGATGACGCGCTTTACAACGTGAGGCACCATGAATACAAAAATAAAGTAAGAAGATTGGAGACGAGACCTGACCTGACCTAACCTAACCTAATATAACCCTCTCCTGTAGCAATGAATCGGAGTGTTACAGTGAGCCTGTCTTCTGAAGATGTAGCAGTTCTTAAGTGAATATTGTGCTTTGTGATATGAGGATACACTTCACTGAGCACATACAGCAATGTATGAGCATACATTCTTAAGTAATTGATGTACCACTAGACGTCTTCCACTGTAAGCTCACGTAAGAAGTTTTGTTGAATGCTTTTATCGTGTCGTCGTAAAACCCACGGCTTCACCCAGATTAGATTAGTTTTTCGTTCCATAGATCCGTGCTGAGGAGATCCTCGTGGATGTGGAACATGTCAATTTTTTAAGCTGCAATAACAATACTAATAGTATGAATACATACAATACATCATTTGTTTCTTTTAAAAATTTCGTCAGTGGAGTAGGAGTTGGCCACTAGTAAGTCTTTCAGGCTCCTTTTAAAATGATCTTTATTTGTAACTAAATTTTTTATGTTTGCTGGCAAATTATTGAAGATGAGTGTTCCTGAGTAGTGGACCTCTTTTTGAACTAATGTAAGTGCTTTTAAGTCCTTGTGTAGATCATTTTTGTTCCTGGTATTGTATGTATGAACTGAGTTGTTTGTTGGAAAAAGAGATATATTATTTACGACAAATTTCATTAAGGAGTAAATATACTGAGAGGCAGTAGTTAGTGTACCCAGTTCTTTGAAGAGGTTTCTACAGGACGTCCGTGAATTTACTCCACAAATAATACGTATTACACGCTTTTGGACTCTGAAACTTTTGTTTGACTTGAAGATTTACCCCAAAATATTATACCATATGACATTATGGAACGAAAGTATGCAAGCTTTTTCATTTTTATGTTGCCTATGTCTGCTAACACTCGAATTGCGAACAGATTTGTTAACGCGTTTCTGCAGTTTTGGGATGTGCTCCTCCCAACTGAATTTATTATCAAGTTGTAAGCCCAGGACTTTTAAGACTGTCAACCGCGTATGTATGGTTCCATTTTTTTCCCACTTCTTTTCCGCATGTGTACACAATGCAATCGGGGTACGTACAACTGCTGCGGTTAATAACAAGTTGTTGTCAGCCATCTTGAACTTTGACGAAAAATTTGATGATAGTGTAATACCCCTTCTAGCGCTACGTCAAAGATCTTTGTCAAATATATTTGACGGAATATTTGATCACATCTTTGATCAAATCTTTGACAAAGAAATTTGATAGTGTAATACCGGCCTTAGCGATGACAGCATGTTCTACTTGCACTCATGTGATGACTGGGCATTCGACGTAGATCAGGTAAGCGCTGTCTCGTAGAGTGCATTCGTACAAGACACCCCAATCCTTACGGTCTGGGGTTCACCTTTAGTGTTTCTGGAGGGGACGCTAACCACCGCTCGGTGCGTGATGAATGTTGTTAGACCCGTTATTTTGCCGCTCTTGCAGCAGGAAGGGTGACGTGTTGTTCCAACAGGATAATGTTCGCCCACACACCGACAGTGAAACTCGACGTGCTCTGCAAGGCGTGCAGCAACTTCCCTGGCTAGCGCGATCTTGTTTCTAATGGACCACGTGCAGTATATGATGGAAGCGACTCATACGATTCGTCAAACAACACCTCTTACAGAACAACGAGAACAAGTCGAGCAGGCGTGGCATAACGTATCCCACGACGCTATTCGGCTTCTGTACGACCTACTGGATGCCAGCGTCACCGCCTGCGTTGCCACATAATAATGTGGGTCTTTCAGCATGAGGCGATACCTGGAGCCTTAGAATCGCATGTGCTATTTACCTGTACATCTACATCTACATTTATAATCCGCAAGCCACCCAAACGGTGTGTGGCTGAGGGCACTTTACGTGCCACCGTCGTTACCTCCCTTTCCTGTTCCAGTCGCGTATGGTTCGCGGGAAGAACGACTCACGGAAAGCCTCCGTGCGCGCTCAAATCTCTCTAATTTTACATTCGTGATCTTCTCGGGAGGTATAAGTAGGGGGAAACAATATATTCGATACCTCATCCAGAAACGCACCCTCTCGAAACCTGGACAGCAAGCTACACCGCGATGCAGAGCGCCTCTCTTGCAGAGTCTGCCACTTGAGTTTGCTAAACATCTCCGTAACGCTATTACGCTAACCAAATAACCCTGTGACGAAAGGCCGGCGCTCTTCCTTGGATCTTCTCTATCTCCTCTGTCAACCCGACCTGGTACGGATCTCACACTGATGAGCAATACTCAAGTATAGGTCGAACGAGTGTTTTGTAAACCACCTTCTTTGTTGATGGACTACATTTTCTAAGGACTCTCCGAATGAATCTCAACCTGGCACCCGCCTTAGCAACAATTAATTTTATATGATCATGCCACTTCAAATCGTTCCGCACGCATACTCCCAGACATTTTACAGAAGTAACTGCTACCAGTGTTTGTTCCGCTATCACATAATCATACAATGAAAGATCCTTGTTTCTATGTATTCGCAATGCATTACATTTGTCTTTGTTAAGGGTCAGTTGCCACTCCCTGCACCAAGTGCCTATCCGCTGCAGATCTTCCTGCATTTCGCTGCAATTTTCTACTGCTGCAACTTCTCTGTATATTACAGCATCATCCGCTAAAAGCCGCATGGATCTTCCGACACAACGACACTATCTACTAGGTCATATATATGTGTGTATGTGTGTGTGGGTGTGTGGTGTGTGTACTGTAAGACCTTCGGTACACACATCATCAGATTATTTGACATGTCGCTGTAAGGATGTAGGCGAGTGTCAGCAATATGTCTCGTTCTCTTATCGTGGCGTGTTTATCTTCTGCCGTTAGGTCAGACGATAGTAATGCCACTTGCACGCTTAGAGTAGTAGATTGACAGTGACCAACTTTAAACTGAACTTGATTAATTTTCACACACATTTATTAAAATAATAAATATCATAGATATTACGTAATAAGACTAAAAACAGCCGACCAGTTGCAATGGATAAAGAAATCTTTACCTAGGTTTCGACAGATTTAAATCTGTCTTCTTCAGAAGGCGGCAGTATTACATTAATATGGAATAATGTATCATCGTCGTTTTTACAAATATCTGCATAGATCCATTAGTCCAAATTAAAATATAGCCCTGAAAATAGGGTTTGTCATGTAAATAAAAATTAGTACATGGATGTTGCAGAGCCCTATTTTCAGGGCTATATTTTAATTTGGACTAATGGATCTATGCAGATATTTGTAAAAACGACGATGATACATTATTCCATATTAATGTAATACTGCCGCCTTCTGAAGAAGACAGATTTAAATCTGTCGAAACCTAGGTAAAGATTTCTTTATCCATTGCAACTGGTCGGCTGCTTTTAGTCTTATTACGTGGAACCGTTGGTGTTGCGCAGCTATGTTTAAAATACTGATATTACGTAACTTGATTCTGGACGCTATTTACAATTGACAATCTGAAGTTCCTTTGGTCTTGGTACGTAAATCTTTTCTCACGTATCTCTGATACTTGACAAAGTGTCTATACATTTCTCTTCATGGCTATGTATAGGAATATGATAATCTTATTAGGCGCAGTCTGAAACTTGACTATAGACTGGCACAGACTAATGCAGACTAATGCAGACTGACTAATCGGAGGTCTGTACACTCATTATAATACCTCGAGCGTTCAGGTATCACTGCGCGAGTGTGATCCGCGAGGAGAAAAGGTTCTACGTTAGCAACAATCTCATTGGCTGCGTTACATATTAATACGCGGATCGGCGGAAGCAGTCTTTGGTCCGTCTCTATGACAGCGCCATCTCGTAGTGCGGAGACGGACGAGCGCTGCGCCTGCGCTGTTGTGCTTAGCGGGGCGCGCTCTAGTGGGAAAGTTGTGTACGCGCTGACTACGCGGAACTATACATTTTGTGAAAAGCAATGGTCCCATAACACACACGCCTGTAAATGTAATCGTTTGATGTGGTCCACATGCACTGTTGCAACAATAAATCTTGAGTGAACTGGAAACCTCTAAAAGGGTGTTCTATTTTTTTCGTATGACAATAATAATACCAGTATCGTTTGTTTTGTGTCAGTGCAGTACGTCGTCATCCTGATGAGGGCAACCTACAGCAGCGGCCGAAACGAGTCATGACCAACTCGCACACTCAGTATTCTTCTATTGAAACAAACCGCAGTTGTATAATAGCGATTTAATAGTTGTTAATGAAGCTCCAGAGGAGCGACGTGGGGAGGCTGCATATTTCTCCATAGACGTCGGCACATTCATCACTGGCGAGGCGGCGCTGGGAGGGCAGCGCGGGCAGTGACCGCGGCTGATGAAGATAAGCTGTCCGCGGGGCAGGCGGGCAGGCGGTCTCTGCAGCGTCACCTCGCCGCGGCGCCAGGCAGCGTGGGCCGCGCTCCAGCAGCCCGCGGCCACGTCTGGCCCGGCTTCCGGCTCCAGTGGCTGGAGCTGGAGCTAGAGGTGGAGGTGCGGCGAGTAGCAGGCTGGCCGGACAGGGCCCGTTCCCACGGCCGGCGGCATTAATTAGGCCGCGCCTAGCCTCTGCCTCTGCCGCCGCTGCTGCTGGAGCCGGCGCTTGCATCATTTCCTCTTCCTGCGGCCGCCGGCAGCTGCACGGACCTGCCTTCAACCCGCCACTGTGCCTGCGCTGCCGTGATGGACTTCTTCCCGTGGGCTGCGCGCCGCGCCGCATCTAACTGCGAAACTGAAAATTTCTTCAAACGTTATCCCTTTGTCCAGATCGTGGCTCAGTGCCCAAAAGTACACTGACGTGGCAAAAGTAATGGGATAGCGACAAGCTCGTACACAGGCGGCAGTAGTACCGCATACCCAAAGTGTAAAGGGGCAGTGCATTGGCTTAGCTGTCATTTGCAATTAGGTGATTCATGTGAAAAGGTTTCCTACGTGATTATGGCCGCACTAGGGGATAGCCGACTTTGAACGCGGAATGGTAGTTGGAGTTCGACGTATGCGGCATCACAGTTAGTGAATTCAATACTGTGAAATCCACAGTGTCAAGAGTGTGCCGAAAATACCAAATTTTAAGCATTCCCTTTCGGGCAACGTAGAGGAAGACGGCCTTCACTTAACGACCACGAGCAGCGGTATTTTCATAGCAGACGAGCTGCACTGCGTGAAATAACCGCAGAAATCAATGTGGGACGTACAATGATCGTATCCATCAGGACAGCACTGGCGGCGAAGTTTTGTCTTAATGGGGTGTGCAGCAAATGACCGACTCGAATGCCGTTGCTGACAGCACGGCACCGCCAGCGGAGCCTTTCGTTGGCTCGTGACCATATGGTTTGGACCCTAGAAGACTGGGAAACGTTGGCCTTGTCAAATGGGTCCCGATTCCAGTTGGAAAGATCTGATGGTAGGATTCGAGTGTGTCGCAGACCTCACGAACTCATGGACCCAAGTTGTCAACATGGCACTTTGCAAGCTGGTGGTAGCTTTATAATGCCGAAGGTTGTGTTTACAAGTAATGGACTGGAAATCGTTATGTTCGACTATTGGGAGACCATTTGCAACCATCCATGGACTTCATGTTCCCAAACAACGATAAATTTTCTATGGATGACAATGCGCCATGTCACCGGGCCACAACTGTTCGCGACTGGTTTGAATAACGTCCTGCACAGTTCGAGTGAATAATTTGGAGACCCAGATCAAATCGTTCAAATGGCTCTGAGCACTATGCGACTTAACTTCTGACGTCATCAGTCGCCTAGAACTTTGAACTAATTAAACATAACGAACCTAAGGACATCACACACATCCATGCCCGAAGCAGGATTCGAATCTGCGACCGTAGCGGTCGCTCGGTTCCAGACTGTAGCGCCTAGAACCGCACGGCCACTCCGGCCGGCGGACCCAGATCGCCCGACATGACGACCAACGTTTATGTGACATAATCGAGAGGTCAGTTCGTGCACAAAATCCAGCACCGGCAAAACTTTCGGAATTATGGACGGCTGTAGAGGCAGCAGGCTCTATATCTCTGCAGGGGACTTGCTGAGACCACACCACGTCAAGTTGCTATGCTACAGCGGGCACAAGGTGGTCCGACACGATATTGTGAGGTATCCCACGGTTTTTGTCAACTCGGTGTAAATTTCGCCTGACTCGCACACTGTCCATCTCCGTAGTTGAGTGGCGCCGGGACAGTACTTCAGTGTGATCACTCAGGGAGCGCCGCGCGGGATAGCCGCGTGGTCCAAGACGCCTTGAAACAGTTCGCGCGTCTCCGCCCGTCAGTCCTCCCTCGGGCATGGGCGTTTGTGTTGTCCTTAGCTTAAGTTAGTTTTAGATTAAGTAATGTGTAAGTCTAGGGACCGATGGCCTTAGCAGTTTGGTCCCATAGGAACTTACCATAAATTTCAAAATTTCGGTGAAGGGAACAATTTTCGATGCTTGTATCATCTTCGACGTTTCTTTTAAGAAGAAGGGCAAATTTGTTCATAATTTGTGGTGATTTTTCGAAACATATGTCATCATTGGCGTCTCCGTTGAAAAGACTAATGAGTGTGATGCCTACACTGCATCCATACATTTTTGGTGTTGTTGTCCAATGTGCAGGCTATTTTCACTGCTGTCTATGTGTGTCCACAATGAGTGTCTCCCTTTCTGCACCCCTCCCTTCCCACACCGTCCTCCAGATAAAATGCAGCTTGGCATAACCCCACTTCCAACATTCCGCACATTCCCCAGAACAAATTAATACATTCTGTAGGTCTGTGCTTGGTACATCGCTGTAGATACAGGGTGTTTAAAAAATGGCCGGTATATTTGAAACGGCAATAAAAACTAAACGAGCAGCGATAGAAATACACCGTTTGTTGCAATATGCTTGGGTCAACAGTACATTTTCAGGCAGACAAACTTTCGAAATTACAGTAGTTACAATTTTCAACAACAGATGGCGCTGCGGTCTGGGAAACTCTATAGTACGATATTTTCCACATATCCACCATGCGTAGCAATAATATGGCGTAGTCTCTGAATGAAATTATCCGAAACCTTTCGCAACGTGTCTGGCGGAATGGCTTCATATGCAGATGAGATGTACTGCTTCAGCTGTTCGATTGTTTCTGGATTCTGGCGGTACACCTGGTCTTTCAAGTGTCCCCACAGAAAGAAGTCACAGGGGTTCATGTCTGGCGAATAGGGAGGCCAATCCACGCCGCCTCCTGTATGTTTCGGATAGCCCAAAGCAATCACACGATCATCGAAATATTCATTCAGGAAATTAAAGACGTCGGCCGTGCAATGTGGCCGGACACCATCTTGCATAAACCACGAGGTGTTCGCAGTGTCGTCTAAGGCAGTTTGTACCGCCACAAATTCACGAAGAATGTCCAGATAGCGTGATGCAGTAATCGTTTCGGATCTGAAAAATGGGCCAATGATTCCTTTGGAAGAAATGGCGGCCCAGACCAGTACTTTTTGAGGATGCAGGGACGATGGGACTGCAACATGGGGCTTTTCGGTTCCCCATATGCGCCAGTTCTGTTTATTGACGAAGCCGTCCAGGTAAAAATAAGCTTCGTCAGTAAACCAAATGCTGCCCACATGCATATCGCCGTCATCAATCCTGTGCACTATATCGTTAGCGAATGTCTCTCGTGCAGCAATGGTAGCGGCGCTGAGGGGTTGCCGCATTTGAATTTTGTATGGATAGAGGTGTAAACTATGGCGCATGAGACGATACGTGGACGTTGGCGTCATTTGGACCGCAGCTGCAACATGGCGAACGGAAACCCGAGGCCGCTGTTGGATCACCTGCTGCACTAGCTGCGCGTTGCCCTCTGTGGTTGCCGTACGCGGTCGCCCTACCTTTCCAGCACGTTCATCCGTCACGTTCCCAGTCCGTTGAAATTTTTCAAACAGATCCTTTATTCTATCGCTTTTCGGTCCTTTGGTTACATTAAACCTCCGTTGAAAACTTCGTCTTGTTGCAACAACACTGTGTTCTAGGCGGTGGAATTCCAACACCGGAAAAATCCTCTGTTCTAAGGAATAAACCATGTTGTCTACAGCACACTTGCCCGTTGTGAACAGCACACGCTTACAGCAGAAAGACGACGTACAGAATAGCGCACCCACAGACTGCGTTGTCTTCTATATCTTTCACATCACTTGCAGCGCCATCTGTTGTTGAAAATTGTAACTACTGTAATTTCGAAAGTTTGTCCGCCTGAAAATGTACTGTTGTCCCAAGCATATTGCAACAAACGGTGTATTTCCATCGCTGCTCGTTTAGTTTTTATTGCCGTTTCAAATATACCGGTCATTTTTGAAACACCCTGTATCTTCCAAGAAAGTGCGTTTCAGAGAAATGCATGATTTGAAATTTAATTTTAAAATTTCAGAAATTCATTTTTCATTTAGATGTTGTATTAACCCTAATAGCTGATGTGCCAACCCTAAGAACAACAATCCTATGCAGTTCCGACGACCTCATAGTTTCCACTCGCCGAAACTATAAGCTCGCTTGTATGTAAATTAGGGTGACGCTGTTGGTTTTGATAGTTTCTACTCATTTTTCGTAAAAGTCAAGCTTACTGGGTTTTTCTCGCTTAGTGAAAGTTCTTTCCCTTTCTGTCTTGTCTCAGTCGGATTCATTACATTCATGACTATACTGGATTTGTTATTGGCAAAAGGTATGGTCAGACAGCGAATTGGTGTCTTCGGCTGGCTGGAATCTTTTCTACTGCAGGTCAGATAGCAAGCTTGTCAACGTGGGATTGCTCCCAGGCTAGAAACTAAAACGTAGACTTCCTCATAATTTTCAAACACTTACTTTTCATTTTACATTACACTCCATGTAAAAATGTGAACAGTGTTAGTGAATTGTTCGCGGGACATGACCCCGCTGATCATGCCTTTCTGTCCTCAACTGCACTCAGTCTCTTGTGGTCAATGGGCATGTTTCAGTTTGACACCACTCTCTTGGCTTCTGTTCAATTTCAAAGCAGCTTTTATTCCAACAGCTTTACAGATGTTGAATAGACCCCGTTCTGCACCATTCCACTATATAAACATCTTAAATGGTCACCAAGAATCGGACCTGGGATCTCCGCGTTAGTTGCCAGCGTCGCTGTCATTCAAGGCGACGTACAAAGTACAAAGTATTAGTATCCTTGCGCTAGCGATCTTCTGAGATGCAGATGTTTCCTGGTTTATTGATGCAGTAAGTGATAACAGGTTAGAAGAGAAAATTCGTAAGTGATACTTTCGGCGGGGGGGGGGGGGGGGGGGCGTCCGGGGAGGAGGTCGTTCAGCCATCTGACAGAATTAATGCGGTCCACCACAAGTTCCTCCTCCGTGCTAATTCAAATAAGTGCTTACACTCACCGCTCTCAATATTTGTTGCATATGTTCTAGTTTCTGTCTTCCCCTACAATTTTTACTTTCTACAGCTTCATGATGCTGCTCGTCCTCAAACACATATCAGTGAGGAGCTTGAGATCTCTACAACAGATTTTTCAGGCCCGGTCAATTACACCTGAGCCCATGTCACGCATCACTTTTGCAAGCGGCACCGATTTCTAAGAGATGTGAGTGTGGAATTTAGCTATGCAGTGATTTTATCCAGAGTTTAAGAGTACAGAGGGTGAGTCATCTAACACCAACACTTTTTATTTTGTGGAGCGCTCGAGGTTTTAAAACAAAGGTTACGGCGTATCGTAGTTCGCAGAGAGGAAAGTAATTTTGTTGCAAGTTCAATCCACTTGTTCAAGCAACCGAAATACTGACATATTTTTTATGACAAATTTTTTAGCGGCATTCAGAAGCTCTTGACGAGTCGACTACAATGATGTAATGGTTGTTAGTGATAACTCTAAAACTTACCACAAAAATATCCGAGAAATGAGCTCGAATTTGAAGTCAAGGCGGCGGCAGTAGATTATTGAGTTGTAAAATTTGCTCTCGTGCCAAGCTTCGTCGCTGTATCGAGTCTTTAGACTGTTCAGTTTCTTCACACAAAATCATTTCACTTAGGTATGAGTACCTATGTACCTTACAAATAATAGAGCGCAGCAATCAGTCGTCATTTTTTTTTTTCTTTTTGAAGGTTTTATTACGCAAATACAGATTTCAGCTAGTGTCTAGCCATTATCAATGCACTATTTTTTAATCTCGATGCATGTTAGTTCCCTGTTGTTCAGGTGTCAGTCGCAGTTCTTTGAAATGGCTCTGGGCACTATGGGACTTAACTTCTGAGGTCATCAGTCCCATAGAACTTAGAACTACTTAAACCTAACCAACCTAAGAACATTACACACTTCCATGCCCGAGGCAGGATTCGAACCTGCGACCGTAGCGGTCGTGCGGTTCCACAGTTCTATGAATACTAGTTCTTTAAATACTACTAGTATTCAAAGAACTGTGACTGACACCCGAACAACAGGGAACTAACATGCATCGAGATTAAAGAATAGTGCACTGATAATGGCTAGGCACTAGCGGAAATTTGGATTTGGGTAATAAAACCTGCAAAAAGAAAGGACATCTGATTGCTGCGCTCTATCATTTATAAATTACATAACAGTCGCTGAGTGCACCTGCTTTCCTAATGGAAGGTAACCAGACCTATGTAACGGGTAGATCTGCTAGCGAAAGCAATAACGTAAGTCAGATAGCGAGGTTGGTTCCTTCGAATAGGACACGGCTGATTTCCTTCCCCACCCTTCCACAAGCTCAGCTAACGACCTCATTATCGACGGAATGTTAAGCCCTAAACCTAATTTCTTCCTCCCTCGCCGATAGTGATCCTCTTACCAGGGAAAACAACTTTCAGTTTTTGGAACTGTAAAGACCGAACTCAGAAGTCAAACTGTGAGAAGTGTGAGGAAGTCACACGAAAGGATTAGCAAGGCGCATTCTACACATCCTACTAGTCAAAACGTCTGGGATTAGATTAATAAAACACAGAGAAACAAATTGTTGGTGGTGTATGGGAGCCAGCCACAAACTATGTTTAGGCTACCTCATTTAAAAAGTACTGTTACAGGTTTCGAATTTTTCGCAATTTATCATCAGAGGTTTCTTTCATGCTCTCATCAAAACAAATTATACATTGGTTTGCTGTGAGTTGCCCTACGATAATCAATATGTCACAGTTATAAACGCGTAACCAAATGGAATGCAACTTACATGAAACGTCCATCTGGCGCAATTGTTTTTGCAGTTATTTTGTAGTAGATACATTCTCAAGGACATTCGTATTGTCACACTCAGAAACGTTGGACTGCATTGTAAACCACTTTCGTTCAGTCACAAAACAATATTATAAGATCAGTTACTTGATCTGCACAAATATTACACATATTGGAGAACAGAATGTACGTTGTCGAAGTTTTTCAGGACAGGAGTATTTGCCAAATCGGTCTGCTCAGTAAGGATATCATAAGGGGAAGTGTTTTCGTGTGTATGTATTTCTATGTCCTCTAATATATTCATGGTGAGGCGCTTTCCTACTAAATGTAATATTTTCTTGTTGCTGTCAATGTTTGTAACTGAATGGTTTCTTTTGCAATGTGGCCCGCAAATGTAGATTTACATTTACAGTTTGCAAGCCTTAAGGCATCTAGGTGTTCTTTACACCTAATCCCAAAACCTCTACCTGTCTGATCAATGTAGAACTTTGAGTACGAATCACAGTGAAGTTTGCGTATACCTGATTTACTAGCTGGCCTTGGAAAGATTTATATCACGGATCACTTTATGAAGTAATTTATTATTAGTAGAGAAGCCGATATTAATATTGTTCTTTTTAAACGGTGAAGGATTCTGTCCGACCGTGGCTCACCTCCTTCCGACAACGACGAGCTGAGGAAGTAGCCCTTACACGGCTTAGAATAGGCCATTGTCCTTTGACACATGGTTTTCTGTTACGTCGTGAGGAGCCACCAACGTGTCAGACATGTGGGACACAGCTGTCGATACGACATATTTTAACTGAGTGTGTTTTATATGCGGGTTTGAGGGAAGATTTCAGTTTCCCACCAGACCTACCCTCTCTTTTAACTAATAATGAGGCGAGTGTCGCTAGAGTTTTACGTTTTTGTGTGATGTCTGGCCTTCTTCCCAAAATATTGGGATTGAAGTCTTAATGTGCTGTCCCGTGGTTTGGTCACCCATTATTTGTAAGTGGTCACTCAGCCACCGTTAATTATTTTTACCTGTTTGTACTGCTATTTTATTTTTAGTTTTATCTCCCTGTTTTGATGTGCTGTGTCCAATCTTGCAATTTAAACAATACCAATTCTCTCACAATTCGGCTCTGAATTGAACTTTTGGGAACGGGCGCTGATAACCTCGCTGTTGTGCGTCCTAAAACACTAATAATCATCATCATCTTTTTAAATAGGTTTTGCAGTTTGGTGGCCTGTGTATGGGATAACAGTATATTTAGGTTGGCATCTGCGCACATTTGTATCTCCGTCGTTAAATAAAATAAATTTGTAGTGCTGTAATTCACAAAATCTCATGTATTTATTGTTTCTGTCTGCATTTAGTGTCCTAGATTTAATGCTAAACACTTTGCCAATCTAACATAAAATTAATTGATGCCTCCTCTCCCAAAAGATGCCATATCTTTGTATCATTGCGTTGCAGCATGTTTGAGACTCATGTACTTTATAAACCGTGTATTTCTCTTCGTATGTTGTGAATCAGAACATGAGCTGCACGTTGAAAATTCGTTTTGTAACTGAACGAAAGTGATTTACAACGCAGTGCACCGTTTGTGACTGTGAAAATACAAACGTCCTTGAGAATGTATCGGCCGGCCGGGGTGGCCGAGCGGTTCTAGGCGCTACAGCCTGGAACCGCGCGTCCGCTACGGTAGCAGGTTCGAATCCTGCCTCGGGCATGGATGTGTGTGATGTCCTTAGGTTAGTTAGGTTTAATTATTTCTAAGTTCTAGGGGACTGATGACCTGAGAAGTTAAGTCCCATAGTGCTCAGAGCCATTTGAACCATTTGAGAATGTATCTATTGCAAGAAAACAGCAAAAACAAATGCGGCAAATGGACATTTCATGTAAGTTGTGTTGCAACACAAATATGTAGCGTAGTCATTTGGCTACACGTTTATAATTGTGATTTATTGTTTATCCTAGGGCAACGCACAGGAAACAAATGTATAATTTGTTTTATTTAAAGCACGGTAAAACCGTATGCAGATGAAATATGAAAAATTCGAAACCGGGAACCTAAAACCAAATTGTGGCTGATTGATGTACACCATCCACAATTTATTTCACATAACAGCCACGGTCTCTAATTATGTCTGTATTTGATAAAATTGCACACAGAGAAACGTTAAGCTGGCGGTTTTAGTGCTTCAGGTATTCTACATAGACTCCCCACACTTGAGGACAAGGCACAGAACGTTCACAACAATAAAATGAAACTGTAAGTAAAGTCTTTCTTTAACATGTTCAAGCCACGCCTCGTATTAACTTGAATGTCTGTTATTTTGCCGACGCGTTAGCCCTTCATGTGAATTTCTGCACACTGTCGTTAACTTTATGCGAATTACTGTGCACTGTCATTATGTAGTATGATCGTATTGATAACACCGTGTCGTCAGCCTCAATCTTTTCCAGGAAAGAAATGTCCGTCTCTTGCATTATCAAGTCGCGGCATGCGTCCAAGACTTTGTCCAAGATCTTGTTCGTGACTCAAAGAATGCGCAATGAAATGTGTATACAATTTTATCTTCTTGAAAACATTCTGAAGAATGTCTGTAGACCTGATTTAGAGATGTTGCTGCGTAGCTGTTTGTGACATAACAGCTCTGACACGGTGCGGTCGCACGTCCCCTACTTGATTCTGCCCACTCACAGCTGTCTCGTCGAATGCACACACGTTTACGTTTGTTGGTTCAAGCTGCCGCCGTAGCTACTGCGCTGCCGTTGGTTATACCCCAGGAATAAAGTCATTCTCTGAAGGGCTTTGGACGGACGACTTATTTTGGAACTTAGTACAACCAATAACTCCAGTACGACAGCCAGCCATTATTCGATATCCCTGATGTGGGATAGAAAGGATATAGTCACAGATACAGATGTCATATAAACATGACAATATGTACAATGTTACTTCAGGTTCGTGTTAATATCCATTATCGACAAAAATAGATGGCTGGATGTTCTACTCACGTTGTTGCACTCAAATAGAATGTTTACAAAATACACTGATAGGCGCAATACCAAAAACGACTTCTGCGACATAGGCGAAAGCTGCTAGGCATCTCTCAACATCTGAAAGATTATACGCTAGACTCTTGCTAAGCCAGCCATTCCTCGCGCATATTGGTGCCGGATTAGCGGAAGTGCCGAACTGTTGAGAGCGACTAAAATTTAATATAAACACATCGGGACTGAACTACACCAAATCAAAAGATACATTCATTTTTACAGAAATCTAGTCATTGAGTATGTACATGCATAATACACTACTGGCGTTTAAAATTGCTAAACCTAGAAGAAATGCAGATGATAAACGGGTATTCATTGGACAAATATTTTATACTAGAACTGACATGTGATTACATATTCACGCAATTTTGGTGCATATATCCTGAGAAATCAGTACCCAGAACAACTACCTCTGGCCGTAACAACGGCCTTGATACGCCTGGGCTTGAGTTGAACAGAGCTTGGATGGCGTGTACAGGTGCAGCTGCCCATGCAGCTTCAACACCATACCACAGTTCAGTTCATCAAGAGTAGTTACTGGCGTATTGTGACGAGCCAATTGCTCGGCCACCACTGACGAGACGTCTTCGATTGGTGATAGATCTGGAGAATGTGCTCGACAGGGCAGCAGTCGAACATTTTCTGTGTCCAGAAAGGAACGTACAGAACCTGCAACATGCGGTCGTGCCTTATCCTGCTGAAATGTAGGGTTTCGCAGGGATCGAATGAAGGGTAGAGACACGGGTCGTAACACATCTGAAATGTAACGTCCACTATTCAGTGCCGTCAATGCGAACAAGACGTGTTACCAATGGCACCCCATACCATCACGCCGTGTGATAAGCCAGTATGGCGATGACGAATACGCGCTTCCAATGTGTGTTCATCGCGATGTCGCCAAATACGGATGCGACCATCATGAACCTGTAAACAGAAACTGGATTCATCCGGAAAAATGACGTTTTGCCATTTGTGCACCCAGGTTCGTCGTTGAGTACACCATCGCAGGCGCTCCTGTCTGTGATGCAGCGTCAAGAGTAACCGCAGCCATGGTCTCCGAGCTAATAGTCCATGCTGCTGCAAACGTCGTCGAACAGTTCGTGCAGATGGTTGTTGTCTTGCAAACTTCCCCATCTGTTGACTCAGGGATCGAGACGTGGCTGCACGATCCGTTACAGCCATATGTATAAGATGCCTGTCATCTCAACTGCTAGTGATACGAGGCCGTTGGGATCCAGCAGGGCGTTCCGTATTACCTTCTTGAACCCACCGATTCCATATTCTGCTAACAGTCATTGGATCTCGACCAACGCAAGCAGCAATGTCGCGATACGATAAACCGCAATCGCGATAGGTTACAATCCGACCTTTATAAAAGTCGGAAACGTGATGGTAGGCATATCTGCCCCTTACACGAGGCATCACAACAACGTTTCACAAGGCAACGCGGTCAACTGCTGTTTGTGTATGAGAAATCGGTTGGAAAATTTCCTCATGTCAGCAAAATGTTCAAGTGTGTGTGAAATCTTATGGGACTTAACTGCTAAGGTCATTAGTCCCTAAGCTTACACACTACTTAACCTAAATTATCCTAAGGACAAACACATACAGCCATGCCCGAGGGAGGACTCGAACCTCCGCCGGGTCAGCCGCACAGTCCATGACTGCAGCGCCTGAGACCGCTCGGCTAATCCCCGCGGCCGTGTCAGCACGTTGTAGGTGTCGCCACCGGTGCCAACCTTGTGCGAATGCTCTGAAAAGCTAATCATTTGCATATTACAGCATCTTCTTCCTGTCAGTTAAATTTCGCGTCTGTAGCACGTCATCTTCTTGGTGTAGCAATTTTAATGGCCAGTAGCGTTGTATCACTCACATTCGTTATGACACATGTCCCAAAGCTTTAGTTGTCACCATGATGATACACGATGGTAGTATGCTTTATCACACAACGGCCTTACAAGCATTTCACAGGTCCTGTCATGTTTCTGATTGTTGCATAATGTACTCTAGGAAGACGTCTCCAGCTTCAGCAACAGCAGTTTGAGATATCCTCATGTTCTCTCCTCTTACGTCCTCTTCTTCATCAATTTCATCTTAACTTTTCTGTGAGCTTATGATTACCTCTTTGATGCTGAAGTTTGGTCATAACTTGCTGTTCGTCCAACACTGTTGCCTGCAACAATGGTTTTCTGCGAAGAACCTCAGTTCAGTTTATATCTAATTTCGAGTTTCTGCTTGAGGTCTAGCATAACCCTTTAGAAGCCATGATAATGATCCGTAAGGAAAGGGACAATTTCAAAGTGTACAGGAAAGTTGAACATTAAAATTAACTAACAACATTGTTGCAGACGAAATTTCATTACTGTAAGCTTCATTTCAGATTCAACGACTAGAGGCTGGATGTGTGCGGATTAATGAGAGGCCGGACTACTAGGTCCGTATTAGCTTGAGTTTATTGTATCTATTCAAATTTCGCACCAGTCGCGTAAGAGTGAAGCTAATAGGGCCACTATGAGGATGCAGACCACGTTTTCTTCAAATAAACGCTGTAACAGTCGTGGACGTTAGCTACCTTTGAGACTGGACGTGGTGAGTTTATAATGGTAAAGTATGCCGTTAAGACGACAAAGAAGCCATTAACTCAATGAGTCTCAACGAGGTCGTGCAATAGGTCTACGAGAAGCTGGATGTTCCTTCTGCGATTCTGCAGAAAGAATTGGCAGAATGTAGCCACGTGATTGCTGGCAGCAGTGGTCACGGAGATATACAGTCGCAAGAAGACCGGGCTCTGGACGACCACGTGGCACTACCGAGAGGGAAGGCCGTCGTGTTCGCGTACGACTCTGGCGCACCGTACTGCATCTGCAGTAGCAATTTCAGCAGCACTTGGCACGACCATGTAACAATGCCATGTTACAAATTCATGCTCATGAATGAAGGATAATGATAATACATGGTGGAACAACTCTCACGGGGTGTGGGTGGGTGGGTGGGGGTGCGGGGGGGAAGGCCATGCAGTGCATTTCATTTGACCTGCGGTCGTCGAACGGTGGCGCTGGCAACAGTCCACATACGCAGAGGTGTGTTGGTGCATGTCAGAGTACGGTGCAGCAAGTAAGTGTGCAGACGTTTTCAGACGTGCTAATGGTGACTGTATGTTGAAAATGGCTCAAAGTAGACATACTGATGACGTTATGAGGGGTAGAATACTAGGGCGACTGGAGGCTGGTCAAACACAGCAGCTTGTAGCACGGGCCCTTTGTGTGAGGCGCTACAGTACGGGACGTCCACAGTGTACAACACCATAAGAAGACCGATATCTCACCATCAGTGCCCGCAGACGGCCATGGAGTACTGCAGGTAGCCTTGCTCGGGACCTTACTGCAGCCTCTGGAACAGCTGTCTCCAGAAACACAGTCTACAGACGAGTGAACAGACATTGTTTATTCGTCTGGAGACCTGCAAGGTGCATTTCACTGACCCCTGGTCACAGGAGAGCCCGCGAAGTCTAGTGTCAACAATACAGTACATGGTCATTGGAACAATGGCCTTATGTTATGTTCACGGACGAGTCCAGATATAATCTCGCCGGGTTTTCATCTGGCGTGAACATGGAACCAGATACCAACCCCTTAATGTCCTTGACAGGGCGCTGTGTTAAGGTCGTGGTTCGGTGGCGTGGAGTGGGATTATGATTGGTGCACGTGCACCCCTGCATGTCTTTGACAGAGGAACTGTCACAGGTCAGGTGTATCGGGAAGTCATTTTGCACCAGTATGTCCGCCTTTTCAAGGGTGCAGTGGGTCCCACCTTCTTCCTGATGGATGATAACGCACAGCCTCACCGAGCTGCCATCTTGGAGGAGTACTTTGAAACAGAAGATATCAGGCGAATGGAGTGGCCTGGCGGTTCTCCAGACCTAAACCCCATCCAGCACGTCCGGGATGCTCTCGGTCGACGTATCGCTGCACGTCTTCAAACCCCTAGGACACTTCAGGAGCTCCGACAGACACTGGTGCAAGAATGGGAGGCTATATCCCAGTAGCTGCTCTACCACCTTATCCAGAGTATGCCAAGTCGTTGTGCGGCCTGTGTACGTGTGCATGGTGATCATATCCCATATTTATGTCGGAATACATACGCAGGAAACAGTGGCGCTCTGTAGCACATGTGTTGCGGGACTTATCACCAATACCGTGGACTTACAGATCTGTGTCGTGTGTGTCCCCTATGTGCCCATGGTATTAGCGCCAGCTTTGTGTAGTGCCACGTTGTGTGGTACCGCATTCTGCAACTATCCGTAAGTTATGAGCATGAGTGTAGGTTACTTCAAATACAGCTCCGAGTCAGATGGCCTGTAGGGTGCATTTCACTGATCCCGAACCACCGCCATTTCATACTTCAGTGGTGTCAAGCGAGAGATCATTTGAGGGCAGGTTGGAGACCTATTGTGTTTTCTGGCGAAAGCTGGTAAATGATGGCCGTGTGTTGGTTAGAAGGAGGCATGTTGAGGATCTGAAATAAACTTGTCGGCGTGCTAGACTCACCTGGAGTTATGGTGTGGGGTGCGATTTCGTGTGACAGCTGGAGTACTCTCGTGGTTATCCCACGAAACCTAACTGAAGAGCTGTACCTCAGTCCGATGATTCGATCTGTTGTGCTACCATTCATGAACAGAATTACAGGGTGCATTTTCCAATGTGATAACACTCGCCCACATACCGCTGTTCTAACTCAACAAACTCTACAGAGTGACGACATGTTTCTATGCCTGCTCCATCACCAGGTCAGTCTCCAATCGAGCATATATAGGACGTCATCGAACGACAACTCCAGCATCATCCACAACCAGCAGTAACCGTCCCTGTTTTTACCGAACAAGTGGAAGAAGCATAGGATTCCATCCCGTAAACTGACATCTGGTACCTGTTCAACACAATGCGTGTACGTCTGCATGCTTCAATTCAACATTCTGGTGGTTACACTGGTTATTAGTGTACCAGCATTTCGCATTTGCAGTGGCTTATCTCGCGCTTACTTTAACCTATGATCTTCCAATGTTCGTCACTTACATGTGACAAACTACTCGCGAAATTTGTTTGCTCCAAATTAATTATTTTTTGCAGTTGCTATTTTTTTCCATCACTGTAAATAAATAATAATCTGAAGACCATACTCTGGAAGTCTATCAGGCATCTGAACTGATCTGGGAGCTGTCAGAAAACTGTATTGTTATCTTCATAACCGTCATTCAGAAGAAACTGCAGTGAATTACGCAAGAGATTTTTTTCGACAACTGGTTTTAATCTAAGCTCGTCCGAGAGGCGGAGCTCGTTCGCGGGCGTCTGCGGACGCGGATGTGACATCATGGCAGCATCCGGCTACTGTTTTATGGAAACAAACTGGAGAACGCGATAGCAGGAAGTCCTCGTTTCGGCAGCGCCAGCTCCAGTTCTTTGTATACAGCTGCGTCGGGGATGCGGAAAATTGGGCTCCGGGAAGGGAATGACCAATCAACCTGCTGCGCACAGGGAGCGCTGTAATTGGTTAGCCTAAATTAATAAACGCACATTTTGCCGACTTCATTCAAATATGTTTCCTTGCCATTAATTTCTGCAAAACGAGCAAAATGACTTCAGGCTTATAAGCGGGCCGCCTACCAGTCTGCCGCACTATTAAAGTTTTGGCGTAATGTTAGCTCAACAAATAGTAACGTCGCGCTTCAGTTCACCTACAAATATAGCTCAGTTGTTGTTCTCTGTCACTGTGGTCGCACACCGCATCTGCATTAAATCTGGCACATGTAGAAGGTGATCCAGAAAGAACTCCCCTTTTCAACCCTTTACAGGAACTTTATTAACAAAGGTCGTCTTGATTTGAAAATGAAGCTTGTTAGAGATTATTTGGAGTTTCATGCTGTTTTTTAACACCCACTTCTTAAAGATCACATCAGTCACATGAGCACCACCTTTATCAGAGCAGTCATGTAGACGAGCTCTGCAGCTGCTACGCAATGCATTCTCCAGTACAGCAACAGGAATTCCGGCAACCTCTCTACGGATGTTGGAGTCTTGCAGGGAAATATTCGAACAATCTGTACTTAAGATACTTCCAGAGGAAGAGATCAGGAGACATCAGATGGACTGAACGTGCTGGCCAAGCCGCATCACCAAATCGGGAGACGAGACTTTCGTTCACGCACTACATCCCTTGACATGCGGGCGAAACATGCACTTGAACTGCCCTGTTGATAGCACGTGACTGGATGGAGATGTCGTACTAGCATAAGGACGACATAGTTCTGAATCTTGGAGACATGTCGCTCGGAAATCACAGTACATGTTGCACCACTGTCGTCCAAAAAGAAATATGGACAGAAAATCCCAAGCTTTAGTGAGTCCACTCGCAACTGTTAATTTCGAGCTGTGTGGAGCATGTGCATGGACTTAATGTGGGTTCTCAGTGGCTCAAAAACGGCAGTTTTGCTTGTTAACTGCCCCTGATAGTGTGACTCGTCAGTTATCATAAAGCTGTCAACAATTCCTGAACTCGACACCCACATTTCCAGAGACGTGTCAGAAAATCGAAGACGTGCGACCTTGTAGGTGTGCTTTAAGCGTTACGCTACCTGTATCTTGCAATTCTAGGTGTAAAATGCGACATTCAGTGCCGTAGCGTTGTGATTAGTGTCTGCGATCTGAGGCGGAGTGATCGTCGATGATGTGTTTCAACTCATGCCTATACACGGTCGATGTTTTCCCATGTCCTCACATTTCGGGATCGTCCAGGAAACTTGTTGCACCACTTAGCTATCAAATTCCGATAGCGAGCGAGGTGGGCCGGTGGTTAGCACATAGGACTCGCACTTAGAAGGACGACAGTTCAAATCCGCGTCCGCCCATCCTGATTATGATTTTCCGTGAATTTCCTAAATCACTTCGGGCAAATTCCGGTACGGTTCCTCTGAAAAGGCACTGCCGACTTCCTTCCCCATTCTTCCGTAACTCGATGGGACATGGGACCAATGAGCACGCTGTTCTATCTTCTCCCCCCACAAACGAACCAGCCATCTCTGTATGGTATGGCCAACAGGGACGTGTGTTCGACGATTTCATCCGCGAAAATGTACACTACTGACCATTAAAAGTGCTACACCAAGAAGAAATCCAGATGATAAACGGGTATTCATTGGACAAATATATTATACTAGAACTGACATTAATTACATTTTCACGCAATTTGGGTGCATAGATCCTCAGAAATCAGTACCTAGAACAACCACCTCTGAACGTAATACCGGCCTTGATATGCCTGGGCATTGAGTCAAACAGAGTTTGGATGGCGTGTACATGCAGCTTCAACACGATACCACACTTCATCAAGAGTACTGACTGGCGTATTGTGACGAGCCAGTTGCTCGGCCACCATTGACCAGACGTTTTCAGTTGGTGAGAGATCTGGAGAATGTGCTGGCCTGGGCAGCAGTCGAACATTTTCTGTATCCAGAAAGACCCGTACAGGACTTGCAACGTGCGATCGTGTGTTATTTTGCTGAAATGTAGGGTTTCGCAGGGATCGAATGAAGGGTAAAGTCACGGGTTGTAACACATCTGAAATGTAACGTCCACTGTTCAAAGTGCCGTCAATGCGAACAAGAGGTGACCGAGACGTGTAACCAATGACACCCCATACCATCACGACGGGTTATACGCCAGTATGGCGATGACGAATACACGCTTCTAATGTGCGTTCACCGCGATGTCGCCAAACACGGATGCGACCATCACCACGCTGTAAACATAACCTGGATTCATTCGAAAAAATGACGTTTTGCCATTGGCGTACCCAGGTTCGTCGTTGAGTACACCATCGCAGGAGCTCCTGTCTGTGATGCAGCGTCAAGGGTAATCGCAGCCATTGTCTCCGAGATGATAGTCCGTGCTGCTGCAAATGTCGTCGAACTGTTCGTGCAGATGGTTATTGTCCTGCAAACGTCCCCATCTGTTGACTCAGGGATCGAGACGTGGTTGCACGATACGTTACAGCCATGCGGATAAGATGCCTTTCATCTCGACTGCTAGTGATACGAGGCCGTTGGGATCCAGCACGGCGTTCCGTATTACGATCCTGAACCCACCGATTCCATATTCTGCTAACAGTCATTGGATCTCGACCAACGCGAGAAGCAATGTCGCGATACGATAAACCGCAATCGCGATAGGCTACAATCCGACCTTCATCAAAGTCGGAAACGTGATGGCATGTATTTCTCTCCTTACACGATGCATCACAACAACGTTTCACCAGGCAACGCCGGTCAACTGCTGTTTGTGTATGTGAAATCGGTTGGAAACTTTCCTATGTCAGCACGTTGTAGGTGTCGCCACCGGCGTCAACCTTGTGTGAATGCTCTGAAAGGGTAATCATTTGCATAGTACAGCATCTTCTTGCTGTCGGTTAAATTTCGCGTCTGTAGCACGTCATATTCGTGGTGTAGCCATTTTAATGCCCAGTAGTGTAGTTGGGTCGCCACTCTTGATGTCGTTGCAATGTAAAGCTCTGCCACATGGAAACGACCTCGCATATTCCACTTCTCCATCGTAACTGAATTTCCCCCTCCTTTGCATTGCTGCTAGCATGTCACCGACTACCTTTGCGGCAACTGCAGTCACAGTAGGCAATTGAAAAGGGGGATCGTCTCTGACTCACCCAGTACTAGGACTGGGCATACAAATGAAGTAGTTTTATAAACTACAATTTACAGGGAAAATAAAATATTGCTTGGGTAAATAAAGTTAATGTGAATTTTTGTAAGTAGATGTAATTCTGAGCCAGTCTACGCAGAACGCTGTGTGGCCTTGTCGACACTTTGCGTAATTTTCGAAAGTGTTCCGGAGCACCAGATCGGTATTGATGTTATCTAAACAGTCTCTGAACACTATTAAAGTCACTTCAGAGAAAATTTCCGGTCTATTCCGGTATTAATTCTATTTTTTCAGTGAATATTCAAAACTATATTGATGATTATGTGTCGCTGGGTACCTGCTTTTGATTTAACCTTTCTACCTTAGTTACGCGGCAGCTCCACATAGGCAAACCAAAAAATCTAGCTCCTACATATCACTTGATATAAAACGGACGTCTTACCGACCATCCACGCGTTTTACCGCGACGTCCAGTATAAATGGTCACTCCATAATTGTTTCGACGGCAACTAGATTCGACTGACAATCCAAAGATACTATCATTGCGAGCTAGCGTCTCGATGGCGAGGGGGGAAGAGGCATCGATAAAAGACGGATAAATTGTTGTATACAAAACAAAACCAAATAAAGAAGGAAGAATGAGGATTACTTAACGTCAGCGTAGATCCTAGCAGAACCGGTAAATATGCAAAATGAATAGCATCCTATCCCCGAGGTTAAAACTCACTGGCAAATCATGACAGACGACACTGGCTGCATGAAAATCTCTAATTTGAAACGCATACAGTGTGTTACTTTATTTTTACCACAGACCACGCAAAAGTATTATCTGTGTCAATGGAGTGAGGTAACAATATGACAGTTGAAATCAAGGCGTGAAGGGAAATGTTTTGTGTCGCTAATAACGGGTATTGTCAGAACCACAGCTTATTCACGCATTTTGGCATCCGGGATTGAAATTTGTAATTCACTTGCATCCACGCCAGTGTACTTGAAGCAGACAACAAATAGCTCACACTATGCATTTAAATTCATTCAGTATACAAACACTTAAGACAATTATTGACTATTTATTAATACCAACTTCAGTATTTCGTACCAACTAGGAAAATACATTGATGACAAAAGAATTCACAGGTAAATTGTAAATGTCGTGGAACTAGGGCCTCCTGTCGGGTAGACCAATCACCGGGTGCAGGTCTTTCGATTTGACGCCACTTCGGCAACTTGCGCTTCGGTGGGGATGAAATGATGATGATTAGGACAACACAACACCCAGTACCTGAGCGGAGAAAATCTCCGACCCAGCAGGGAATCGAACTCAGGCCCTTAGGATTGACATTCCGTCGCGCTGACCATTTTTTTCCCTCACTTTGTTCTATATTGTTCGTTGAATTTGTTCGTGGTGGATGTCCGATGATACCCGTTCAGGTTGTTCGTTGATCCACTCACTCAGTTTATTTTTTTATTTTTTTTATTGCAAGGGTAGCTAACCCTCTGAACGAACACGCTGAGCTATCGTGCCGGCATATAATGATGATTAGGACAAAACAACATCCAGTCCCTGAGCGGAGAAAATCTCCGACCAAGCTGGGAATCGAACCAGGGCCCTTAGGAACCCGGCCGGACAATTCACAGGTGAATGATAGGACTTTTTCCTGTATGAACAAAATATCAGCATACGGATTGTCTGATTAGACTGAAGAGTTTTTAGCAAACCGGACGTGTTATTCTCAACGGAGAGAGTTCAGTTGAAAAAGTTACTTTGTGCCAACTACAAGGGATGCCACGTCCAGAGGAAGACACTAAAAAAGGGGCGTTCTACTTTACGGTTTGCTTTACTGTTAACTATCCGAGAGCATACTTTTCTAGGAGAGTCAATATACTGCATGCTCCTACATACCATGTTGTAATAATTAGAGTGCAGCTACTCGCAGAGGTCCAGTGTGGTCTGTAATTATCGTACGGGAGCGAAACTTGGTGGACGTGCTAATGAGTTAATGCGGAACAGTTCCACACTGGAAAAAATGAAATACAATTTTGTCCTCCAGGTGCAAACCTGGAGCTGTGAAAGCAAGAAAGACGAATACCAATGTTTTCAAATCGATTGTTGTGGCGAAAAGGTTAACGAGTCAGAAAGACATGATATTATTAATAGTCGCTTAAACAATTTGTTCAGTATGAGCACTGGAGGCGTCGATGAGATGCTGTATCTGTGAAACGACGTGATCAACAGCTGCTCGCAGCAGTCCCGGTGGAACGTGAGCTGCGTGCTCCTGTATACTGGCCCACAGATCAGGTAAAGAGCAAAAGTGTCCCTGGTAAACGCGTTTCTTATACCCAGATCATCTGATCATGCAGGCCGTTCATATGGAAACCCTCTGAAGATAACACGTTTGTGGAAAGTTCATTGGGCGAGCGGCATGAGGTGTTGTCCCAGCTTGCACGAAAACAGTGGTTTCCAGACAGCTGTGCTCTTTCAAGGACCCTCAATGTGTATTCTGTCCAAAGAAGAACGGAGAGAGAATGAAGATGCTTGAGAATCCACACACCCACCTAGCGCAGGTTATCCACAGTCCTTGTCCATGTCCTCCATGCTCGTTACTTTTAGATTCCTGCAGAAGGTCGGACGTAAATATGCACCCGCCCTGGAGGTTGTGGATTCATTGCCCAATGATGTGAACCAGTTATGTGAATACGTGGGGTCTGTTCTTTCGGACTACGCATTCATATAAAGGAAGAAGAAGTCGATGTCTCAGTCGTTCAGCTGGGAGTGTCTGCTAACGGACGCTTTGCAAGGATTAGTATGTGAGAAGAGACTGAGAGGAAGGAGGAGATACAAGATGATAGACGACATAGAGGACAGCAGTAATTCTGCAGACCTGGAGAGGATGGCAGAAGACAGGAGAGCATGGAGAACTGCCATGTGAAAACCTGCCTCTGGGCAGAACACGAATGACAGAAATGATTACATCCGTAGTAGGCCTATCCATATTTATCTACGTACTTTCTTTTAGCGATCTCTTGCCCTTATCAGTCCTTGCTTTCATAGAATTATTTTCTGCTGTTCTCCTCTGCCCTTTTCCTTACTTTTTTAAATTTATTTTTAGATTGCGATTTCAGCTGCTATTGTCTTAAAGTTTCGTTGACTGGATATAAGGATGCCAGGGTTGAATTAATTTCTCAACTACAGTCATAATCTTCAGGCGATCAACTTATAGAAATGTACACTGAAAAGTAGAATAATCTCCTTCCTCGGACCTTCGATATTTGACTAACAAAATTTACTCACCTTGCATAGAGACACAACTGTGTTCTCCGCAGTAAGGCGTTCAGTCAACTGGTGGCGTGAAGTGTGTGGGAGCCCTCAGTAGCTGGCAGTACTAATCTTCCACTATTGGAAGCGCCCTAGCAAGAATAGCTTCTGACGAAAGTGCTGTGCGTAAACGTGCCCAGTGCATAAACCTGCCCTGGTTTCTCCTACAAGTGCAGTTTCCCCAACAGTGGTGGTCAACGTTAGACATTTTCTTGCGACAACTTTACGTTTCGTCCTTTACAACAACGAGGAGCTCATTAATCCCTTAATGCCGAGTGTCGACATTTCGCATCATACCAATGCTGTGCCAATAACTGAAAGGAAACGGTTTTTGAACGCCAGTGACGGTAAGTATTGATTCTTCAGGAAGCTACCAACGTTTCTAACAAGTAATGAATTCTCCTGAGTGTTTAGGGTACTTCTAAGGCACCACAATTTTTTACTTTTATCTTTCGTCTACACTACTGGCCATTAACATTGCTATCCCACGAAGATGACGTGCTAAAGACGAGAAATTTAACCGACAGGAAGAAGACGCTGTGATATGCAAATGATCAGCTTTCCAGAGCATTCACACAAAGTTGGCGCCGGTGGCGACATGAGGAAAGTTTCCAACCGATTTCTCACACACAAACAGCAGTTGACCGGCGTTGCCTGGTGAAACGTTGTTGTGATGCCTCGTATAAGGAGGAGAAATGTGTACTATCACGATTCCCACTTTGATAAAGGTCGGATTGTAGCCTATCGCGATTGCGGTTTATCGTATCGCGACATTGCTGCTCACGTTGGTCGAGATCCAATGACTGAGTGCAGAATATGGAATCGGTGGGTTCAGCAGGGTAATACGGAACATCGTGCTGGATCCCAACGGCCTCGTATCACTAGCAGTCGAGATGACAGGCATCTTATCCGCATGGCTGTAACGGATCGTGCAGCCACGTCTCGATCTCTGAGTCGACAGATGGGGACGTTTGCAAGACAACAACCATCTGCACAAACAGTTCGACGACGTTTGCAGCAGCATGGACTATCAGCTCGAAGAACATGGCTGCGGTTACCCTTGGCGCTGCATCACAGACAGGAGCGCCTGCGATGGTGTACTCAACGACGAACCTGGGTACACGAATGGCAAAACGTCATTTTTTCGGATGAATCCAGGTTCCGTTTACAGCATCATGATGGTCGCATCCGTGTTTGGCGACATCGCGGTGAACGGAGATTGGAAGCGTGTATTCGTCATCGCCATACAGGCGTATCACCCGGCGTGATGGTATTTGGGTGCCATTGGTTACACGTTCGGTCACCTCGGTCACCTCTTGTTCGCACTGACGGCACTTTGAACACTGGACGTGTTACATTTCAGATGTGTTACGACCCGTGGCTCTACCCATCGTTCGATCCCTGCGAAACCCTACATTTCAGCAGGATAATGCACTACCACATGTTGCAGGTCCTGTACGGCCCTTTCTGGATACAGAAAATGTTCGACTGCTGTCCTGGCCAGCAGATTCTCCAGATCTCTCACCAATTGAAAACCTCTGGTCAATGGTGGCCGAGCAACTGGCTCGTCACAATACGCCAGTCAGTACTCTTGATGAACTGTGGTATCGTGTTGAAGCTGCATGGCCAGCTGTACCTGTACACGCCATCCAAGCTCTGTTTGACTCAATGCCCAGGCGTATCAAGGCCGTTATTACGGCCAGAGGTGGTTGTTCTGGGTACTGATTTCTCAGGATCTATGTACCCAAATTGCGTGAAAATGTAATCACATGTCAGTTCTAGTATAATATATTTGTCCAATGAATACCCGTTTATCATCTGCATTTCTTATTGGTGTAGCAATTGTTTGGCCAGTAGTGTAGAAATTAATTCAAGTATTAAGGTTTAAGTTCCGCAGTGACTGATTCAGGTCATCAACACTGCCATGAAAACACTGCACGATAAAGAACGCAGACGTGATGAAATATATTTCAGTTTCAGAGATAGCGATTCACCCGCCATCGTTATCTTTCGAACTGCTCGCAATAAAACAGTTGCGTCCCCTTGAGACCGGTGTGGACGTTAAGTCTTTATACAGCAACACGCTGTCTGTAAGTTGCAAACCCCTGTAGTTGTTGCGAGGTGGCAGCCAGGGCGCGGAAAGTTGGCAGCGTGCCCCGAGATGTCCCACCTGCAGTCTTCGTCGAGAAGACGAACGACCTTCACGGGCTTCGACCCGCGTCCTCGCACCTGAACACCTGCCACCGGCCTGCAACAGGTTACCCCTGTTGCAGTCTCTAATTACAACCCGAAGCCAATCTGATTACAGTGCATTCGTTATCCTTTACGGCACAATTTTCTTCTTCTTATCACTGTTGTGAATTCTATTACACGTATTACAAGCCTTAATGGTGCCACTACATTTCTTACTGAGCAGTGTTCACCTTAATTGCTTCCCGTAGCATCTGCGGAGAAGATCAGGTGCATCTGCCACCGTGTATGACCAGTTTGTACCGCTGTCACGTATATGGATTTCCGATAACATCTCCTGCGCAACTGAAAAATGCGTGCTCATATATCTGTGCAGTATGCGCTTTACTTTCTTTATCCTTCTAGAAAATTCTATAACATTTCGAGGTATCTGTCTTAGAAACATCTTCCGTTACGCTTGTAATGTGGCTACATGTTTGTGTAAGTGAACTACTAGTGTAACTAGAAGCATCAAACTCTATGTTAATTGCTCTGTGCCGTCTTCTAAACAAATTCATGGCACAAATAATCATTTTAGTAATGAAGAGTAGGTAAATAAGGAGCCTACACTTAGATAAATCGTGCGAAGAAATGGCAGGCATAGTCTGAATAACTGAACAATAATGAATATGAAAGAAGTATACCAAAACTACTAACGTACGATAGATAACAACTTACAGTCGATCACTGTGTGGCGAACACCACGTTAGTGAAAGGAAAACCGTGGGCCACGAACACCACACGGATGGCTTTATGCAACCTTGCGTATAAAACACCATTTCCAAAAACCACAACGAATCTAACTTTCTCACTAACACTGCAAACTGCCGCCGCCGTATCTAGCTTCAGTCGAGCCATGTAGTCATACCAAGTACCCAAGAACAGCTGTGTGTTTCAAAGCTATTCGCAAGAATGGTCTCCCAACCGTCTGCACGCTGGTTGATCAATCGCCAGGAAACTCGTGACCGAAAGCTTCCGCCCACCATCCCAGAGGGCAAGTCGAATGTCTGCACTCTATACAGGGTGATTCCATTATGGCGCTACAAAATTTGAGGTATAATGGAGAAAGCTAAATGTATCAATTTGAGGTAACGGATCTGGTCCGGAAACGACTGAGTCGAAAGTTATATACGAAAATTGTTCTGATATCTCTGACGGTAGGAAGTAAGGAAGACTGAGTCTAACGTCCCGTCGACATCGAAGTCAGTAGAGACGGAGCACAAGCTCGGAAATTGTCAAGGATGGGGAAGGAAATCGGCCGTGTCCTTTCAAAGGAACCTTCCCGGCATTTGCCTGGAGTGATTTAGATCTCTGACAGTGAAATATATGTCACCAGTACTGTTGTTGCTAGCATGGGGTAGAAAACAATCAGAGATGGTATATGGACCAAAACAAGAAATAATGTACACCAAATATGGGCTCTAAAATGCATTTCTTAAGAGCTATGATCACTTGTTTATCTTCGCTACGTGAAACACGTCTCTTCTGATGAACAAGTACTCATAGTTCTTAAAATATGCATTTCAGAGCCCATATTTGCTGGACATTCATTTCTTGGTTTGGTCTATGCCGCATCCTACAAAAATATGGAAACCAAAGATATGCAATAGAAGAGATGTGTTATACAGTACCGAACATAACAAGTGCCCATGTTCACTAGAAGACATTTTTGTATTGTTATATGCCATACTAGCACCTCTGAAAGTTGTCTCCTTTGCAATCTTAGCAACAACAATACCGGTACTTTTATTGCACAGTCAGAGGTATCAGAAATATTTTCACTTATAGCTTTCAACTCGTTTCCAGACCATGGAATCTTACCTCAATTTAGTACATTTTCTTCATCATCCCTTAAGGTTTGAAACATCATCATGGAATCACACTGTTATCGATGCAGTTTACACAAACATCTTTGCAGAGTATCAGCAAAGACAATTTAGTGAGCTGAAAGTAAACTGTAAAATTGAAAGTGTCTGGCAAATGTTTTGTGCTTCCAAAAGCGTGGTTAAATATCTATGAGCCTTAGACCGAGTATTCCTTTTCCATTGTCCAGTGGAATAACTGCCTATGGGATGCTATGTCATTGCATACTCTAGTTTCCAGTTGTGACGCATCTAGTGCCAACGGTATCTCCATATAGGCCTATGGGCATACTTCAGCTCCATGTTCGATGTACTCACTTCAACCCCACAAAGCTGGATCTCGCTCCATGCTGAGCTGTAGGCCGCCGTCTCTATCAACGATTCCACTTGAAAAAGGCCAAGGAGTATGTGGTCGAAAGCTCGTGGATATTTTAACTACCTGAAATGCTTTTTTATTCCAGTCTCTGATCACAAATGAATTCTTTAGACGATGACAGGTTTCAGTCTGTAATGACCATCCTCAGATCTTTTTTACACCATGTCCTAAAGTGATACCACCGTAATGGCATCGTCAAAACATATAATATTTATATGTTTTGACGATGCCATTATGGCCGTATCACTTTAGGACATAGTGTAAAAAAGATCTGAGGATTGTCATTACAGATTGAAACCGGTCATCGTCTGAAGAATTCATTTGTGATCAGAGGCTGGAATAAAAAAGCATTTTACAGTATTGATTCACTGTTTGTATGCGCGATTATGTCGCAGTTGGTTAACCACTTCACGTGTCTGGAAGTCGGAGAACATTTTATTTAATGTTAGCGCCACATTTCAGTGAAATCCTAGAGGGGTAGTTGTCGAAATGATCATTTGTGATGCAGTCTCTAAAATACAGACCGACGAGTCTGGTGGCTATTCCTCTGACACCAGAACTATAATGACAGTATACCAGGAATGTGCTTCCAGTCTACCATTTCCTATCTCTCAGTTTTCACGGGAAACTCCTACAACATAACAACAGAGAACTATCACTTACACGCATATATTCGACAAGCACAATTAAGAAACTTTGATAGCTTACTGAACCACAGCACCTGCTCCAAATTGTGTACACAAAGCAATAATAGTGGATGTTTTTATGGGATGTTCCCACACAGGGACACAGTTTAGCCCTTCCTTTGCCAGTAGATCGACCAGGATAGTGAGAGGTTGTTGGAGGGGGGGTGGGGGGGCGGGGGTGGATTCATGAGATACGTCAGGCGCTTGTAAGATTGTCAGTTGCTACGAAAACCTGAGATCCTCGAGCATCATTATTTCATCATATTTTACGTATAAATTTGTGAGATACTTGTGGATGAAGGAATCAGCATATCTCAGCTAAATAACCTGCTTCACTTATTCGGGAATACCAGAGAAGGGCTCACCACTTCCTAGTATCCAATGTCTCACCTTTGTATCTGCAGTGAGTGAGTGCAAACATAACTTACTACTGAGTGCGCAAATGGACAAAATTTCTGAACTGTCTTCTCAAGCCCAGGATGTCTAACAGACATTCTAAAAATATATGACCCTGGCCCTGTAAGGCAGCAAATATCAGGTGCAGATCATAACAAAATCATTAGAAATGCTGCTGTCAAGTTCCTAGAATGCATGAATTAATAAAAGTGAAAGTTTGGAGTCTATTCTAGGAAGACAAAACATCTATTCCCTTTTTTATTCTACATATAATTTATCAACTGTTGCTTTCGGGGGTCAAGTGATAAACAACAATAATATTCAATTACTTTTGGTAATCAATAACGAGATATTTAATTCTCGGACATATTGAAATGACGATTATTAAAATCGTTATCCCTGCACATGAAAATATTTAACACACATCAGCTCATTTACTATGGCCTATAGTGCGATGGTACTTAACCAAGCATCATCTGCAATGGTGTTGTCTCCATCCCCACTCTGGCCTTGACTGAATTCACTCAGTTGTAGCTGGTCAATGACCGAATTGGAGGAGAATAAATTTACTTTTTTGAACCAATAAAAAAAACTCTCACGTACTCAATATGAGGGTAGGTTAGTATCCTAGCTTTTGATATTCAATGGTCAAAGCATACGCAAGTTGGAGTGAGCAAAATCTAGACTCAAAATTTACTGTGGGCTGTTGCGCGATGGTACTTTAGCAAGCGGCATCTGCAACGGCGTTATCTCCGTGCAGGATCTGAAACGCTAATTCCCTACTCTGGCCTTGACTGAACTCACTCAGTCGCAACTTACATGCATTCCATAGAATGTTAAGCTTTTCCTAGTCGAAACAATGGCTATTGCACACTCGCTATGGGTTAGAGCGACGTCCACAATTTCTTTGGCTGCAAAAAATTTCCGCAGGTATATTTGACTACCACATTGCTATCTGTCACCATAATACTTGAAGCCTATCTTCCTCACGTCACAGAAAGCAAATTCTCAACGCCTTCGCTTATTTTCACACACTTGTGTGGTCCGCTGCGAGACGAGAGAGAGAGAGAGAGAGAGCCTTAATTTTTGGACTCAAAATGTTTTTATATATTGGGGATCTCCCCACCGTGTCGCATCTGCATCGCCAGTATGGTTTCAGCCATCCACCATCTCGCTAGAGGTGAATAAATGATTTTATTTTTCTTTCTGGATCGTGGTCTTATTTACACTGAAAGGAATATTGTATTGTTCTGGCCTTATACCTGTCTGCGCTGAAAGGAAGTCATTAACGACTGGAGATAGTTTCCATAAAACTCTTCTGAGATGTTTCCTTTCCAGCATTTATTTTATTTTATTGGCGTCAGAGCGGAAGCTTTGGTGGCTTAAAAACACAGTGTATGTATTGAATTACATATCATTAGTTTACTGTTATGAAACTAAACATTTAATTTTGATGTACACACACACATACACATGGGTTACCTGAGTTATAATTATATTAAAAAGGAATATTCTGAAAAATTTTATTGGATTTGGTCAAGAAGCTGCTTTCGGCGTCTCAGGAGATCTTCTAGTGACAACTGAATGTTGTAAACACAGAGATAAAAATGTTGTGCCACGCACACAGCTATTACTTATACAGAAGAAACAAAAATGACACAGTGTTTGCATAGGAAAATATTATATTTTTGTCACATAGAAATAAATACATAAAAAATAATACATAAAAAAGGAGCGAAACTATATTTTTAGATTGTTTACAATGTTTATACATTTAACAACTGATGAGAAATTAGGGGAATTTACAGCTTAAATCTAGTATTTGTAACTAAAACTTAATTTAACAAAGGGCAAATAGGAACTTGGGCCTGATCATTTAATACTAAGCTGACTCTCTGTGTCATGTGCTTGTTGAATTCCAGTATTTCCAGTAGGTCATCTTTCGGCTTTTCTTGACAGAATGTAAAACTTCTCATTCTACATTATACGAATGGTTTTATGTTAAAAGATGATCAGTAAAGGTTGAATCTTTCTTCATTAATTTCCAGTTCGTTTCTTGTTCAGAAAACCTAACTGCCACAGCTCTGCCTACTTAACCAATATTTACATTTTCACTTTGCTTGCATGTGATTTTGTACACACTATTCTGTGCCAAGGATTGTAATTTGTCTTCACCATCAAATAAACTTTTGATATGCTATTGGTATTATTAAATGCACATCTGTAGCTAGGAGATTTTTAACTTTTTTGCGAGGTTGTCTGAAATGTTTCTAGTATATGGGATTGCACCAGGCTTTGTTACTACTGGTTGATTGTTGTTGTCCAACTTACAGAATAGGCTTAAATGTATGCATTTTCTCTTTTTGTACTTTTTGTCTAATGATGTTTACGTTACAAATACTTGATTCAAATTAAAAATTCAGTTTATTTCTCGTCAGCTGTTAAATGCATCTCCATATAAAAACCTTTGCTCACCCATTTTTAATTTATGAAATTATTTTGGAAGACGTCCATCACCAACATGGGGGAACCACGTGGGGAGGAAGCTATGTGGATTCCTGGCAGGAGAAGTTACATGAAAGAAGTCTGTACAATGTAGGGAACTAAACATGCTGGCAGATTGAGTAAAATGAAAGAAGGCTACTACGATCCTTGCAGGGTGAGTTAATGAAGTCTAATCATTACTAGGGTGAGAGAGAGGTACCACTTAATCGTCACACGAAAGCATTGTTCTTCACAGGGCTGATAGCTTGGTTCATCTGTATTGAGATGACATTGTATCAACTAGTTACTGAAACGATATACAGAGGTATTCGATTAACACGCGTTTATTACATTAATATCTGCACACATGAGACAAACTGAACATGGTGAACGGTTCGTTCAAAAATGACCTGACATACAATGATTTTTCAAACTGTTATTACACGTAATGCGCATTATGTTGGTACTGGGGAACGCTGTCGATAAGAGACGTTATTTCCAAAGATTGCAACTGAATATATTTTACGTGATTTGGCAGAAATAATTACTTTACTCAAGGTATTAAGGTGAGCTTACATTCTCCACAACTAATACATGTACCAGACGAGCTAATGAGCAAGTCAATAATGAGTTTAAAGTTACTGTAACAAAGACTAAATGTCACGACTCACGAGATAATTTAAACGAAAAGTTAAAAATCATGACTTCATCTGTGAGACAGCTTTAACTTGAAGACAGGTTTTCTAAAGTTCACATGATGTTAAACGGGACTAAATTCCCAGCACAACAGGGAGAACACTCACCAGCCATTTCGCATCTTGAACTCTCGCACTCTCTCTCTCTCTCTCTCTCTCTCTCTCTTTCCGAAGCAGCATCAAACTTTCTCAACCTCTCTCCAAAGTAGGAAAACCTCCTTACTGTTCCTCTTCTTTTTAAAACAGGATGTCCTCCTTCCCGTCGCTTCTCCGGAACGAAATGTCATCCTTAATGTACCACTCTCACTACCGCTTCTGCAAACCGAATGTTCTCTCGGCTCCCTCGTTTTCTTTAACTCTGGCGTCTCAGCAAGATCATTCTGCCAAAAATATTGCTAGCCAGCAAGGGCTCATAGAAAGAGAAAATCTCCCACAAGAGTTCCTCCCCCTCATGAGGATGAACACGAATTACATCACATTAGCGCCCAATAAGACCTCTAATCTTGGCGTTAGCCTGTGAGACAAGAGCAAATTCTCGTTTTCCGCGCGACTATCCTGAATAATGTTTCCCAAGGTTTTGCTTTATCTGTAGCGACAATACGTCTGCTGGGGGTGTGAATTCCTACTTAATTAGCAAGATGTTGAGTTTCCCCTGGTACTAGCATGTCAAGTGGGAGGCGTGAAACGGCCATCAGTTTCAGAGCTTCCTCTCAGGACTGGAGCCAGCCAGTCTGCGCTGGGCGTTTCTGCTATTAATCATGATGCGTACCGCCTCGAACCAACACCGACTCAAAGGAAGGCCTCGGTGCTTGTTCGTGACGTCACGTCAGCTAGGCACGGCGAACGCCAGGTCTGTTGCAGGCATACTCATAACGGTAGTGTCTCCCTCTCTGACACAGGAATATGTGAAACTATTGGCGGTAGTTGACCAACACACATTGTTCTGAGAGATTTCTGCAATCAATTAATTGTGTAATTCATTACACTTCTTAACAAATATTGTACCCCTGAACTTAAATTTCGTCCTGTTTTAAGGATTGACATACAAAAACCGCTTCATGGTCCAGCAGCAACAGAATTCGTGCTTCTTTACCTTATTTGTAAATCTGAGAAAGTTACGTTTCTCCTGGGTTGCTTTTACAAGAAACTGTGAACATATTGGTGCTCTTCTTTAGGTATCTTGGTTGACTATGGGGTGAGGAGCACTGAATGTTAATGAAATATCTTGCGATTGTACACGTTGCGGGAGGGGGTAGGGGACAGAAGAAGTGGCAAAAGAGATTCTTGTTGCATCAAATAAATTTTTTTTATCTTATAAAGTTTCTCCTTTCAGTTGCAAGAGAGGAATATTTATCTTTTCTAATGTGCATGTTTAAAAAAGTTTAAGCTCAGCAGTATTTTCGATGTATGAAGCTATTTTGTTCCCTGTTTAGGATTCCTTTCGTTGAAAACGACTGTAATCTAATGACTGGCAACAGTTGGACATTTACACATGTAAATTAGTTCACATTTCCAGTGACGATCACAAACGAAAATAAATAAATAAATAAAAGAAACGAGTTAATTGTAAGGGGGTTGGGGTAAGTTTCGATAACAAAATGGATCAAGTAAAAATAGTTATTTGAATGTAAAATTTCCGAAGCTTGCAACGGGGCAAAGCATCTTCTCATATTGATCTACGTTTGTTTCGACAGGATTCAGTAATACAGAACTATGATCTTCATTTGTAGCTTTACAATAGTAAGAAAATCTTTCATCTAAATAAAACTATAGAATCCAAAACAATACCAAACATTTTGTCCAAACATAAGAGATTTATAGTGATAAGTACGCCCAGGCGTTTCTGCCTGCAACAGACCTGGCGTTCGCCGTGCCTAGCTGAAGTGACGTCACCAGCAAGCGCCGAGGCCTTCCTTTGAGTCGGTGTTGCTCGAACACGTCGTGACGATCCGCTGGTGAACTTGAAAAGCGATGCGCAAATCAGCATTTCTGTGAAATGGTTTGCTTGAGGCTCTATTATCCTCGACGGACCCACATAGCTACCGTAAAGGCCGCAAGACACACTTGCGAAATTTCGGACATCTGAACGTAACCTCTTACGAGCGAAAACTATTACTTCGGTCAGATCTGACTTGCTTGTCCCTTAAGTTGTTGGCAGAAGTATTAAACTGTCTTACTAGATTTTATTAAAAGAATCAAATAATGGGGTTGGCTGCAATTCTGTCTGCGCTTTTCACATTGGAAACCAATCTTAACTGATTTTTTATCACGGAAAGGTAACCTTAATTAGATTTTAATCACAGCAGGCGAGTGTCTCAGTCAAAGTACATTTACTGAGATACACACCAACATCTTCCCACGATCTTCTTATTAAGTTACGTCTTTGTTGCCTCGTGCCAGGTTGGATTTACGTATTCGTCGGATTATGGAGGAGTATAGACCCAGGTTATCACTTATTAAACGTTACTTAACTTAAAGAACACATTGGCACACGTTTCTCACTGAAAGGTTGGTGATATCTGCAGACATTTAGCAAATGGCAAAAGCCAATGAACTATTAGGAAAAGCCGGCCGCGGTGGCCGTGCGGTTCTAGGCGCTCCAGTCCGGAGCCGCGCTGTTGCTACGGTCGCAGGTTCGAATCCTGCCTCGGGCATGGGTGTATGTGATGTCCTTAGGTTGGTTAGGTTAAAGTAGTTCTAAGTTCTAGGGGACTGATGACCACAGCAGTTGAGTCCCATAGTGCACAGAGCCATATGAACCATTTTATTAGGAAAAAGCGAAGGATATGAGAGGTATTCTTCAGATCTCTCTCAGTTTCTGCAGGCTAACAAGTAATGTTGTCCTATTTTCTTGTGTCTTCCATACCAATAATATCTGTATACGTCGCAAATCATATTTATCTGTGTTTCCGACATTCAATTGTCACATGAAAATGGTCTGGGACACCGAAAGCCGGTTTTGCAGAGCATTAGTAAATATTCAGTTAATCGGTTATAATTCCTGGAATATGCAAATATTTAAAATGCAATGTTCTCTTGTCTAACTGCGATCTTAATATGTGGTACGTCTTATAGGCTAATCGCAAGTCGGGTTGTACGTTTAGCACGCTCATGTATTCCGTTAACAATGTTTATATGGAACTATAGTCGACATAATCGTCTTGAGACATTCACCAGTTGTATAGATAGTTAAGATAATTTTCATTTATTGTTCCGTCTCAGTTGCACATTTTTAATTTGATTTCATTTTTCAACCGCTCTGGATCATTTTTAGACCTAAAACAAAGTAAAGCTAAATATGTACCATCTGTTTTCTGTGGATATTATCAACTGCGACTGTGGAGAACCACAGACGATGGAGCATCTCATCTACTGGGCTGTCAAATGGTTCAAATGACTCTGAGCACTATGGGACTCAACTGCCGTGGTCATCAGTCCACTAGAACTTAGAACTACTTAAACCTAACTAACCTAAGGACATCACACACATCCATGCCCGAGGCAGGATTCGAACTTGCGACCGTAGTGGTCGCGCGGTTCCAGACTGTAGCGCCTAGAACCGCTCGGCCTCACCGGCAGGCAAATAACAGAGACTTTAGTCATCAATAATATATTATCCCTTATAGTGCCAACTTTTCGTTTCCGCGACTGTAGAAATTATGTAATTTTGAAACGTAGAACTCGTCGAGCACCGTATTTTTATCCGGAAAGGAAGTTCTTTGAAGGTTGTTCGATGAAGAGAGGGAAGGTGAAAATGTGAGGGCGGAAGATCTGTGAATACGGTGGGTGCGCAGTGACTTCCCAACCCAAAGCCTGTATAGGGATTTTTGTAAGTCTAGCAGAATGCAGGCGGACATTATCGTGGAGTAGCATCACTTCACGCGGTCTTCCTGGTAACTGTTCTTGTATCGCATCTGTAAGAAGTCTCAGTTGTTGACAGTAAATGTCAGTAGTGTTGGTTACATCTCCGGGACGCAACGGGTAGTACACCACACCGTCACTGTTCCCCCAGATGCGAAACATCGTTCTTTGTGGATCCGCTGAGTTCTTTGTACGGGGAATTACTACTTTGTTTGGGTTCAAACTTGCCTTTATTTTCCTTTCTCGTCACCAGTAAAGATACAGGACAGGAAAGGTCGGTGTTGTTCACAAGCCAATCGAGGACGAGAAAGCAGAAGTGCACATATGGCCACCCGCTAATTTTTGTGATTTTGGGTTAGAGAACGCGGTGCCCGTACACGCGATTTTTGAACATTCTTGCATGCAAATGTTGCAGGGTGGTGGAATGATTACAGTTCGCCACATTTGCCAGTTGTCGAGTACACTGACGTGGATCATTGTGGATTAATTCGTTTAAACGATCTTCACCAAACCCTGAAGGTCGTACTAAACATGGAGAGCCACTAATGCCAAAATATTCTCCTTAAAACGAGAAAACCTTTTCTTACCGTGCCCTGTCCAATGGTATTATGTTTCTGGCTGCCTCCGCTGCTGTCACTCCTCTACCGAACTCAAAAAGAAGAATGTGTCGGAAATGTCCCGATTTCTCCACTTGTCACACCACTTTCTAGCGTCTGCAGTCACTAATTCCAAATGACAAAATGACAGAATGCAAATAGCAACAATGAGCCACAAATAAAAATGACAATCGATAAATAAACCCATACCAACCTACAGAACAATATAGCTACGAATTGATGCACCAGCCTGTTAGAAATTCATACTACCCTCCGAAAACTGTACAATTCGTGAGAGGTTTGCGTGAGTAGAGTACGAAATAAGAAAGAAAGGGTGTTACGCAACTGAGCGAAGTTCGACGAACGACCGTTGATGCGCCGGCGTGGCGTCGCCAGCCTGGGAACACGTGGCCACGCGTGTGGGCGTGCGCCGTGAGTCACGCGTGCAGCTCCAGCGTCCCCCGAGGGCAAGGTCGAGGCTGCGCTGTGTTTAGACGCGCGGGAGCACTGGCGCACTTGTTAGTGCGCGCTGCGCTGTGCTGCGGCAAAAAACAGAGTGGGGCCAAGGTCGCAGCCCCACTGCGCTCCTTCTTATTACTCCAGCTGCCCGTCATTCTTCTCAACCTGCACTCCCTGAGCCATGACATGGTCCAGCAGGTTCCTGCTGTCTGGAAGTACATTGTAATATACGTTGGTGGGCCAAAACAAGGTCTCGAGACGCAATATTAATGACCCCCCCCCAACCCTCTTTGGTCGTCCTGGAGCACTGAACTGCAGAACTCGTACAGAGAGCACGATCCGTTACAGCCATGCGGATAAGATGCCTGTCATCTCTACTGCTAGTGATACGAAGCCGTTGTGATCCAGCACAGCGTTCCGTATTACCGTCTTGAATCCACCGATTCCATATTCTGCTAACAGTCATTGGATGTCGACCAATGCGAGCAGCAATGTCGCGATACGATAAACCGCAATCGCGATAGGCTACAATCCGACCTTTATAAAAGTCAGAAACGTGATGGTAGGTATTTCTCCCCCTTACACGAGGCATCACAACAACGTTTCACAAGGCAACGCGGTCAACTGCTGTTTGTGTATGAGAAATCGGTTGGAAAGTTTCCTCATGTCAGCAAAATGTTCAAATGTGTGTGAAATCTTATGGGACTTAACTGCTAAGGTCATCAGTCCCTAAGCTTACACACTACTTAACCTAAATTATCCTAAGGACAAACACATACACCCATGCCCGAGGGAGGACTCGAACCTCCGCCGGGATCAGCCGCACAGTCCATGATTGCAGCGCCTGAGACGGCTCGGTTAATCCCGCGCGGCCGAGTCAGCACGTTGTAGATGTCGCCACCTGTGCCAACCTTGTGTGAATGCTCTGAAAAGCTAATCATTTGCATATCACAGCATTTTCTTCCTGTCGGTTAAATTCCGCGTCAGTAGCACGTCATCTTCGTGGTGTAGCAAATTTAATGACCAGTAGTGTTTGTAAGCTGAGCAGACACGGGCGGGGGATCACCCTAAAGAAGATTTGGGCCCTAAATGGGGAAATCCATTGAGATAAGAGACTTTGACAAATATCAGATTTTTGTTACGCAGAGTCTATGAGCGAATATCTCGAAAACGGCGAAGCTGGTAGGATGTTCAAGTGCTACTGTCGTGAGCAGCTACGCCGAAAGAGCTTGAAGGACAGTGAAACTGCCACTAGTCGCTAAATGGTTGGACATTCTCGACTCTTCACAGAACATGGGGCTCGCAGGCTTGTCGACTCTGTAAAGTAAGATAGATGGCGATCTGTTGTATCTCTGCCGAAAGAGCACAATGCTGGTGCACGAACACCGGTCTCGGAGCACGCTCTTCATCGTACATTGTTGAACATGGAACTCCGCAGCAGATCACACCTATCTGTTCACATGATGACCCAACGACATCGTCAGTGCAGAGGTAAGGAACCATTGGGATTCGGCAATCGATCAATGGAAATGTGTCTGGTCCTCGGGTGAATCACATTTTTGCTACGCTAGATCGATGGTTGTATCCACGAACACCGTCATCGAGGTGAAGGGCGGCTCGAAACATTCAGCGCGCCACGGACGCAGAATGGTGGGAACAGTATTGTGCCGTGGAACTCATTGCCCCACCCTTGCATGGGACCTGTGGTAGTAACCGAAGACAGGCTCGTAGCTGCGAACCACCTGCATCCCTTCACGCTTGATGTCTTCTCCGACTGCGATGTCATCTTTCAGGAGTACAATTGTCCGTGTCTCGAAGCCATAACAATGCCACAGTGGTTTGAGGAGCACTGTACTGAACTCACGTTGACGTCTCGGCGACCAAATTCGCCTGTTGTGAATCCTATCGAATCCATCTGGTTCGATATCGGGTACTATCCCTGCCTACACAAATCAGCGGCCCGTTATTTACATGGCCTGCAGGTAGACATCTAATGCCACATACCTCCACAAACTTACCAAGAAACTATCTGCTTTCTGTATTCATCTCTTCGTCTCCCCCTATAATTTTTACCCCCACATTTACCTCCAATACGAAACTGGTGATTACTTGAGGTTTCAGAATGTGTCCTATCAACCGATATCTTCTTTTGGTTAGGTTGCTCCACAAATTTCTTGTCTGCCCATTTCTATTCAGTACCTCCTCATTAGTTACGTGGTCGACTCATCCAGTCTTCAGCATTCTGCTGTAGCACCACACTTCGAGAGCTTCTTGTCCATGTTTCACTTCCACACATTGCTACGCTACAGATACTTAAATCTATACTCGACGTTAACAAATTTCTCTTCGTCAGTATATTTTTCTTCCCACTGTCCGTTTACATTTTATATCCTCTCTACTTCGGCCATCACCAGTTATTTTGCTGCCCAAATTGCAAAACTCGTCTACTACTTTAAGTGGGTCGTTTCCTAATCTGATTCCCTTAGATTAACCTGATTTAATTTGACTACATTCCAATATCCTTCCTTGCTTTACTTTTGTTGATGTTCACCTCATATTCTCCTTTCAATTCGCTGTCCATTCCGTTCAACTGCACTCGGAAGCCATATGCTGACTTTGATAGAATTGCAGCGTCATCAGAAAACCACAATGTTGTTGTTTCTTCCCCTTGCACTTTAATTGCTATTCCAAATTTTTCTTTGGTTTCCTTTACAGCTTGATCAACGTTCATGGTCTTCGACTCTTATAAATGCCGTCTGGTTTCTGTGTAACTTGTAAATAGCCTTCCGTTCCCTGTATTTTACACCTGCCCACTTTAGAATTTCAAAGATGGTATTGCAGTTAATATTGTCAGACGCTTTCTCTCAGACTACAAATGCGGCAAATGTAGGTTTATCATTAATTAACCTATCTTCTAAGATAAGTCGTAAGGTCAGTTTTGCCTTGCGTGTTCCTACATTTCTCCGGAATCCAAACTGATCTTACCTAAGGTCTACTTCCACCAGTTTTTCCAACTGTCTGTATAGAATTTGTGTTAGTATTTTGCAGCAGTGACCTATTAAATTAGTATTTCGGTAGTTTTCAACCTGACAGTAACTGCTATCTATTGAATTGGATACTACATTCTTTTTGAAATCTGAAGTATTTCGCCTGTCTCATACAAACCAGATGGAAGAGTTTTGTCATGGCTGGCTCTCCTAAGGCTATCAGCAGTTCTGATGGAATATCGTCTACCCCCTGGGCCTTGTTTCCTCTCACATCTTTCACAACTTTGTCAAATTCTTCTCGTAGTATCTCCCATCTGATCTTCATCTATGTCCAGTTCTCTTTCTATAGAATTGCTTTCAAGTTCATATTCCTTGCACAGATACTCCTTCCCCCTTTCAGCGTTCTCTTCTTTGCTTAGGACTGGTTTCCCATCGGAGTTCTTGATATTCGTACAAGTGCTTGTCTTTTCCCCAAAAGCCTCTTTAATATTCCTGTATGTAGTATCTATCTTTCCCATTGTGCCTTTGGCCATTCCTGCTTAGTAATTTTGCGCTTCCTGTCGATCTCATTTTTTAGACATTGTGCTCCCTTTCATCTGCTTCTTTTGCTGCATTTTTAAATTTTCTCCTTTTTGTATTAGCCAAGGACTTTTTTTTTTTGTTCTGCCGTGAAAAATAGGAAGATTTGGCAAGATAGTTTCCCGTGCACAGACTGAAGGGCCGAGCGATTATCTGGTTTTTGTTGGCAAACGAGCGAGCACTTGCTCAGTGGGTACATATAGCAAGCAACCGGTCGGCCGCACTTACAAACACACACGCCGCCAGTCACGATTCCGTGTTTCCTACAGCCGCAACCTCGGTATGAGGGCGCTGTTACGGACGATTACGCTGCTTCCAGTGATATGCAAGCATCCCCTCTCCGAAGCGCCGGCGACCGGTCTACTTAGATTTGAACATCTTCGCACAGAGCTCTATTTGTCTGTTTGCCATTTACAGACGTTCATGGCGGTCGGGGCTCTTCTGCTACGGAACAGTCACTGTATTGAAGACTGACTGAATTGTAAGTCTGTGTATCTGTATATACTCGTATTTCGACATTCAGATCTACTGTTGCCGGCCGGTGTGACCGTGCGGTTCTAGGCGCTTCAGTCTGGAACCGCGTGACCGCTACGGTCGCAGGTTCGAATCCTGCCTCGGGCATGGATGTGTGTGATGTCCTTAGGTTAGTTAGGTTTAAGTAGTTCTAAGTTCTAGGGGACTGATGACCACAGATGTTAAGTCCCATAGTGTTCAGAGCCATTTGAACCATTTGAGATCTACTGTTAGCAGTTGACGTTGCAACTACAATAAACAAAGTTATGAATTATTTTTAGTGTTTGATATTAGACATAGAATAAATCAATATCTGAATTGTCTGTACAGGAACCGCATCCTTTCCTCGCTCCCGTGATCAAGTAAAAAACCACAAAGTGTGCAAAGGAAGTTACATCAAAGGTATAGTTTGATAACAACAAGGTACTTCTAGTGGAAACTTGAAGTATGGTAGTTTTATACGAATCATTATTTTTTTAACTTCACAGCGTGATCCTCTGTTGTTTATAGATCACATGGTAGAATCCAATTGGTGGCAGGGTAGTGACTGTTTGTGCTGCTTATTTCCAATTTAATGGTCGGGGTTGAAAGTCTTTTGATAATATTTAGTCACAGAACATTGCTAACCGCTACGTTACTGAAAATGTTAACCATGTCTGGTGAGTTAAAGCGAGGCTGGCTATTCCTGTTTAGACATAACATGTAGTGGAAGTACAGAAAATGAATCCAGGTTGAAAGGGTCCTGTAGCCACCTTTCATTGCCAACTCTCGTAGTGGTCAAGTCGGCAAAGAGGTTTCCGCTACTTGGGAGAAATCCACCTGCGTTAGGTTGGTGGCGGAAATGGCATCCTGGGGTTTTCCGGTCCACGCGGGGCGTGGAAGAGGCTGGAGAAGCGGAGGGCAGTCTGCCGCCGGTACAGGAAGGGTACACAGGCTGTGCTCCAGTCGAAGAAGGGTGAGTTGGACTGACCGCGTGGCGCGTTGTCACATAGAGAGGGGAGCTTTTAGCTTTTGGTCTCGAATTTCGTCTTATAAAGATTTACTTGCTGGGTTGCAGCAGGGAATGCAAGGCTTTTGTAGACTTTCAGTTTGATTCCCAATGCAGTCTTGACTTTGATCCGTGAGAGGAACGCAGCACAAGGGAGTTGCATATGTTGAAGTGCCCTCGGTTCAGTGTGAATGTTTATGTGCCTACAACTGTGTGTGTATGCTTCTAATCTTTTACGGATCTTGGTAATTTTTGTGTATTTGTGAATTTTCTTTGTCTCATGTGATTAAAATTTGGCCACGGTCCATAGAAATTGTCTCCACGGACCGAGTGGGCACGCGAGTCTGTTATGAAGCGTGTAGTATTTCACAAGCAATTGTACATAGCATGCAACAGCAGTCTATAGATGCACTACATCAATGTTTTAAGGAATAAATAATTTTGCCTTCAATCTTATCTTGTGTACCGATGTTACGTCGCCGTTACCTTATAGTTTTCCTTGTTGGCCCACCTATAGCGTTTCCATGTGCACAGGTGTAGTGATTAGTGTCCCTTTTTTTATCTGAAACAAATGCTCTGGAATAGATCGTGTTTTCACGAATCTTGCTGCAGGCTGCACTTACGCATGGTGTTCACGCCCTCTTTACCTTACTCAATATTTAATTCACGGGAAGAATGCCTGGATCATATTAATAACTACATCCCATTCTTTATCAATGACTTTACAATGAATGTTCTTTTGTGAGTTTTTCTTATTAATAAATTAAGTAATTTTCCGACTCAGTGCTACCTCTTCTTTGTCGTGTGGCTAGAGTTGGTGGCGACCCTATCTTTTATATTGATTTCAGTGTCAAGTAGCATTTTCTTATTCAAAGTGCGCGTGGCTCTTTTAGCTATCAGGATACATTCGAAGGGCGCTGCATGCTTCTTGCACATAGCGTCCTTTTATTCACGCTACTTTTATTCAGGTCCACTAGTGTACTGTTCCGAGAAAGTCTGCGGGGCAGTAAGCCGCTTAATTTGTCTGACGCTCCTGAAAGCGCAAAGGGTACCTGAATTGTTAGCGTGCCTATGATGCACTAGGATAGTTCCGAGGACGGACGAGAATGAACATTTCAACTTTTTTGCTTCATCTGAACTTTTGAAAACTTTTTCTGCTTTGATTCAAGGGGACAGCGGATAATAAAGGAATAAAAATTATGAAACAACAGTTGTTGATGTGGGACTACCCATAAAACACTTCTCCAGTTGATAGGTGCCCTGACGTCATCATTCGCGTGGTTTTCCGTTGACCGAAATGCCATCTTCCGTGCAAAACACGATCGTACGGACACCTGTTGACAGTGTGTATGATTATATTAGACACAGGACGGGGAAATGGTGGTTTGTTACTTTAATTTTGGACACCAATGTATATACAGTTGTCAGTACTGCTGAACTGCCATTCTAAGCTACAGAAAACATCACCATTTTTCAATAATGCTAAAGGACAACAGATAAAATGATGTTTGAAAATGGTTTGTGTCGCCTGTACGTCACTAACCGTGGTGTTGTTGTTTTGATCTGCCATCAGGTCAGACAAATTGATTTCCAACGAAGGCAAATTGTCGGTATAACAGAAAACAGAGGGCACAGCACCAATGAAACTTGTCTGATTGGTACTGAATAAACAAAGCACTCCTGCTGCAGCTGATACTTGCAAGAACCTCTCGTAAACTGCCCTGATTTTAAGTTGCGTCTTCAGCGCCACATTGAGAGCAAAATTTGCTCTTCTGAACAACGGAAAGTTTAGTGTTGTCCAATTCTTTCGCGTATTGTCTAAACCGGAAGTATGTTACGGGTGGATCGTACCAGTGTAACCCCACAATCCATATTACCCACTTCCACCGGTAAGGGTGGGTTTAGTTTTAGTGTGATTTATCTCTGGCGCACAATCGAATTATCATAAACTGTGCTTATCTACTCTCCACTTGTTGCTTTAATTTTTTTACGAACATTTATACCAAGTCAACAGTTCAAGCCGATTAATTCTGGATTTAGATCTCTTCGAGCGTTTGAGCAGCCTCGACCAACCTGTATCTTACATAAATCGACGAATTAATGATTTAAAGTATACAAATAAGCACTCAGAGAAACTATATACGCCAAGAGAAAGTTCTCTCAACATTTGCAGCACTATACGTCGTCCATACAGCCTCCGAACACTTGGGAATCTTACATTTTTCTAGATACTTGGATCTAGTAACGTTTACTCCACGTTTGAACATTGGTTTTGGTGAACAAAATGTCAAAAGTTCAGTTTTATTGTAAACTTCCAGTAATTAAAGACATACGGAAAGACGTTCTCAAGCAACTTTTTAAGCAACTAGGCATTTTAACAAGAGTCTGAATTTGTATCGGATTATACTGCACCACAATCAGCTGCTCTGAAAAACCTTTATTTTTGTTATCAGTTTAGATTATGAAAAATGAACATTAGGCACAAGACGTTTCTAAGCGTAGTATTTATGTGGATACATAAATGATGTTCTGCCATAGCATCAAAGAAGCAAACTGAACATTAGAATCTGATAAATAAATTTTAGTTTGGTGCATAAGTTCATAGCGGTTTTGTTTTGCGTGTTGGTATTCCGGTTGTTATGGCTCTATGTATTGATTTTCATTTTTATCTGTAATTCATTCTTGCTATTTGAGTTTATATATTGTCAATTTATAATTTCTAGATTTAGCATGGCGCTGCGTACGGTGGGGAATGGAGTGACAAGTGGAGAAATCGAAACATTTCCGACACAGTCTTCTCCTTGAGTTCAGTAGAGGGGTAGCAGACAGAAACATTTGTGCCCTGTATGGGGATAAAGTCATGGGCCAAAGCACGGAAAGGAAACTATTTTCTCGTTTTAAGGAGGACCGTTTAGGCATTAGCGACTCTCGACGTTCGGGAATACCTTCAGGTTTTAATGAAGATCGTTTAAACGCATTAATCAACAATGATCCACGTCAGTGTAGTCGAGTACTGGCAGATGAGATGAACTGTGGTCATTGCACCATCGTGTAACATTTGCATGCAAGTATGTAAGGTTCAAAAACCGAGCATGCTCTAAGCGAAAATCACAAAAATCAGCGGGTGGCCATATGTGCGTCTCTGATTGCTCGTCATCAATTGGCTCGAGGAAAACACAGACCATTGCTATCCTGTATCGTTACTGCTGACGAGGAATGGTGTCTTTATGCTAAGATAAGGTAGAGTAAGGAATGACTGAGACCAAACGGAGTAGTGATTCTATGTACAAAGACCTGCGCACGTCCACAAAAGATGATGTTATGCATCTGGTGGAACAGTGACATTGTGGTGCACTGCGAATTGCTTCCCCAAGGTACAGCCAACACTGCTGAAAATTGTTGTAAACAATTGAGAGATCTGCAAGACGCCATCCATGATGAACGGCCAGGAAGATTGTGGGAAGTGACGCTACTCTAGGATAATGCCTCCCGCATTCTGTTAGACTGATAGAAAGCAATATACAGCAGCTGGGTTGGGAAGTCATTCCGCGCCCATCTTATTTGACAGATCTTGCGCCCCCAGATTTTCGCCTTTTCCGCTCTCAAACGAAGAATCTTCATGGAATTTTTGTTCCCGATGATACATGGCTCGACGACTCCTTCGCCTGAAAATTATGTGATTTCCACAGTCGCCCGGTCGAAGCGTTACTCCAGAGTTGGCAGAATGTTGTAAGTAGTGAAGGAGAATACATTTCTGAGGACTAAAGTCTCTTTTATATATAACCTGTCATATGTACGTATGTAACTGTTATATACAGGGTGGTCTGTTGATAGTGACCGGGCCAAATTTCTCACGAAATAAGCATCAAACGAAAAAACTACAAAGAATGAAACTCGTCTAACTTGAAGGGGGAAACCAGATGGCGCTATGACTGGTCCGCTAGATGACGCTGCCATAGGTCAAACGGATATCAACTGCGTTTTTAAATAGGAACCCAAATTTTTTATTACATATTCGTGTAGCACGTAAGAAAATAAGAATGTTTTAGTTGGACCACTTTTTTCGCTTTGTGATAGATGGCACTGTAATAGTCACAAACATATAAGTATGTGGTATCACGTAACATTCCGCCAGCGCGGACGATATTTGCTTCGTGATACATTGTTAAAATGGACCGTTTACCAATTGCGGAAAAGGTCGATATCGTGTTGATGTATGGCTATTGTGATCAAAATGCCCAACGGGAGTGTGATATGTATGCTGCTCGGTATCCTGGACGACATCATCCAAGTGTCCGGACCGTTCGCTGGATAGTTACGTTATTTAAGGAAAAAAGAAGTGTTCAGCCATATGTGAAACGACAACCACGGCCTGAAACAAATGATGATTCCCAAGAAGGTGTTTCAGCTGCTTTCGCTGCTAATCCGCGCATCAGTAGCAGACAAACATCGCGAGAATCGGGAATCTCAAAAACGTCGGTGTTGAGAATGCTACATCAACATCGATTGTACCAGTACCATATTTCTATGCACCAGGAATTGTATGGCGACGACTTTGAACGTCGTGTACATTTCTGCCACTGGGCACAAGAGAAATTACGGGGCAATGACAGATTTATTGCACGCATTCTATTTAGCGACGAAACGTCATTCACCAACAGCGGTAACGTAAACCAGCATAATATGCACTATTGGGCAACGGAAAATCCACGATGGCTGCGACAAGTGGAACATCAGCGACATTGGCGGGTTAATTTATGGTGCGGCATTATGGGAGGAACGATAATTGGCCCCCATTTTAAAGATGGCAATCTAAATGGTGCAATGTATGCTGATTTCCTACGTAATGTTCTACCGATGTTACTACAAGATGTTTCACTGCATGACTGAAAGGCGATGTACTTCCAACATGATAGATGTCCGGCACATAGCTCGCGTGCGGTTGAAGCGGTATTGAATAGCATATTTCATGACAGGTGGATTGGTCGTCGAAGCACCATACCATGGCCCGCACGTTCACCGTATCTGACGTCCCCGGATTTCTTTCTGTGGGGAAAGTTGAAGGATAATTTGCTATCGTGATCCACCGGCAACGCCTGACAACATGCGTCAGCGCATTGTCAATGCATGAGCGAACAATACGGAAGGCGAACTACTCGCTGTTGAGTGGAATGTCCTTACACGTACTGCAAAATGCATTGAGGTTTACGGACATCATTTTGAGCTTTATTGCATTAATGTGGTATTTACAGGTAATCACGTTGTAACAGCATGCGTTCTCCGAAATGATAAGTTCACAAAGGTACATGTATCATATTGGAACAACCGAAATAAAATGTTCAAACGTACCTACGTTCTGTATTTTAATTTAAAAAACTTTCCTGTTACCAACTGTTCGTTTAAAACTGTTAGCCATATGTTTGTGACTATTACAGCGCCATCTATCACAGAGCGAAAAAAATGGTCCAACTAAAACACTCATATTTCTTTACGTACTACACGAATATTTAATAAAAAATGGGGGTTCCTATTTTAAAAAACACAGTTGATATCCGTTTGACCTAAGGCAGCGCCATCTGGCGGGCCAACCATAGCGCCATCTGGTTTCCGCCTTCAAGCTAGACAAGTTTCGTTCTTTGTATTATCTTCGTTTGACGCTTATTTTGTGAGTTATTTGGCCCGGTCACGATCAATGGACCACCCTGTGTAACTTATGAGTCAATACAAAATAAAGACTTTCAAATGATAGAGCAAAGCAAACAGTCGTCCTTTTCTTTCAGGTTTTATTAGGCAAATCTATATCTCGGTTAGTGCCTAGCCTTTATCAATGCACTATTTCATGGTATCAGTGCATGTCCTAGTACGTCAGCCCCTGTCGTTCGGGCTTCTCCCACAGTTCGTTCGAGACTACTGTATCATATATAGTAGAGTTGAACGAACTGTGACAGAAGCCCGAAGAACAGGGGACTGACGTACTAGGACATGCATTGATACCATGAAATAGTGCATTGATAATGGCTAGGCACTAGCCAAAATCTAGATTTGAATAATAAAACCTGAAAGTAAAGGACCACTGATGACCCTGCTCTATCATTTGAAAGTCATATCACAGTCGTTGCTCACATTCCTAATGGAAGGTAACTTACAATATAAAGACTGTTCACAAGATTCAAAGCCATCAGTAATAAATCCAGTTACTGAACGTCACTACACATTCACTTCACTCTGAAATCAGCAGCTATAAAACAACAGAAGCACTACTAAATACAACACTATGACAAAAAAATACATTTAATTTTCACTATTTAATGTGATCCTAGTACAAAAATAATAGGAAGTGGTTCACAATGTCTCTAACGAATTGAATGTTTTCATATATGACAGTCACACGAACCGAATTAAATGTTTTGATATACGATAGAAACACGTTTAAATCACTTGTATTTTAAAACTAGTTTCCTTCACAGAAAAATACTTGGTTAGACTTTGTCCCCAGTCAACAAGTTCGTGAAACCTTTCGTATGCATTTTCAATGTTGTGGTATATGACAGACGCACGACCCGAATTAAATGTTTTGATATACGATAGAAACACGTTTAAATCATTTGTATTTACAACTAGTTTCCTTCACAGAAAAATACTTCGTTAGACTTTGTCCCCAGTCAACAAGTTCGCGAAACCTTTCGTATGCATTTTCTATACAAATTAAATAAGTCATTCTTGTCGCATATTCTTCCACAGCACGGAGACTACCTTAAAACTCCGCATTTAAACGAATTCCATGTTTAGACAGACACTGTACCACTCGAGCCCGTGACACACACTGACTACTTTTAGTATTTTTAACTAACTGATTTTAAAATAAAATATAAAAATAATGTTCCACAGCGAAACAGAAAAACATGTGGAAATGTGAAATTTTAAGTAAATATTTCCATACAATATACCGATCCCAGACTTCTACTTCAGACTTGCAATTTTTAGGTAGAATATCAGCGAAAAAATAATGATATGCAAATTTCATCATACTGGTTTAGTATCTTTATCCACTATTGATCAAAGATCCTCGTAATTATAATTCCTTACAGTACGGTACAACTGAAAATAATGCAACTTCGATGAAACTGTTAATTAAAACTAGTTGTGTAAAATAGTAAGCACATTTACATTACCTGAGCAAATTTTCGTCTGTATAAACGAATTGAACATTCCACACCATAATAAGAATCAGTTACGTGAATTTTAATTATTCATTGTTTATGTTTCATTTGATTTGATTTTTTTTTTTTTCATAGGTCATCAGTCGTCTGACTAGCTACCTGCAGCTTCCCAAGACATCGTCTCCTGTGCCAAAGCTTTCATCTCAGAGTCCCACATCCAGTTTCCTCGATAATTTGTTGGACATATTCCAGTTTGCGTTTTCCTCCACAGTTTCTTCCCTCTACGACTTCCTTTAATTCCATGGACGTTATTTCCAGATGTATTAACACGTTCTGTCATCCAGTTCTTTCTTATAGATTTTTACTTATTTCTTGCCCTGTTTGTTCTGCAGAGAATATTTATTATCTTGCCAATCTGCTTAATTTCAGCATCTTACTGCATTACTCCATTAGATTCTCTCACAGTCCGTGGTTCAGGTCCATACGAAACCGTGCTGCAGACATTTCTTCCTTTAGTTACGACTTACGTCTGATAATAAAACACTTTCTTCAGCCCTCTTTGTCTATGATGTTTTACTTTTTGTGTCCCCCTTGCTTCGTTTGCCGTGCATTATTTTGCTTTCAGCCAGCATGCATTTGTAAATACCAAATGCAGGTGGTTGTTAGTAACTGGAAGTAAGCACAATTGCGGAAGCTCGCACTATGTCGTTTAAGATGAGCTGCGTTGTAACTGTTTGGAGAGATGCGTGACTGCACCCTGGTTATCATGTGATCGTGAGGATAAACAACTCCGGTACTGGCAATAACGTGTCCCTACTACATCTTGCAGATCTGTCTTTTTCTTTTTTCTTTTAAGTCGTGTTTCATTCTTAGCGGAGAAGCAGGGTACCTGTGGTTCAGGTGGGATAATAAATGGTAGATGGCACATCTGAAATTGCACAGAGACAAATTGATTTAACTTGTTACGTACCAAGTAATAAAGCAACTTGTCCTTTTAAGCTTATCCCGTTGCGTGTTCCAGTTTTCACGCTTGCGTCGACTGGAATTTTAATATCTGTTCACCACGTCCGCGTGATCCCTTGTAGTAACGGTGGTGAACATGCTTCATGCAGCCGTTGTGCTGCACGAATATTTATGTTTGCCTTAGCGATCAAGAAGCGATAAAATTTGAATACTTCAGTATCGGTACCCTCGTCTCGTGACTCTTTAAGTCCACGTGTGTATGTGGAGCAGAGCCTCCAGCTGGGTTGTGGACCGTTAGGGACGAGAGTGTTGTACGCCTCCCGTAATCGCTTATGTGAGTGTCGGCACGTCGTAAGCTCCCAGGCGATATCGGCCGTAATTTCTGTGCAGTGTAGTGGACACAGCCATTTAACGGTACGTTATACCGTGTGCTCCAGTTTCGGCAAAGTAGTGGGTATAGAGCCACAGTCGAGTTCTATAATGCTATATCCATCCTGCGTATGTGTACATCTGTTCTGCATTACCATTGTCTACTCTTGCTCAACACCGTACGTTATTGTCGTGTTTGAAATTATGAAAAGTAAGCTTTCACAGTCATTAGTGTTACTAGTATTGATGTTTTCCGTAATATTACTTTCGTGTTGAGAGTAATTTTTGGTAAACCCAACGTTTCACCATGTTGAAGTTAGAAGTTCAAATGATATTTTGCCTGCCGTTATTTCAGAGTTGCTTAAACGTTTTATTTTAGATACAGCGACTAATTTTGTAAAGAGATGTAGGCTGTCTCGATGGGAAACTTCTAAGCTTGGTGGAGGAAAATTTCTGCATGGAACTGACACTAAAAAGCGAAGTCCTTTGTTCTGTTACGTGGCGCATTATCTTTTTACTGTGGAGGCGTAGCTGAAGGAAACTATTTTCCTAAACACCTGCATCAAGTTAACCCGAAGATTCAATTCAACATAAAGCACACTACCCCACGAGCAATATAAAGGGATGTTTAAAACTGGTCAAGGATACTCAACCGTTGAAAATGTAGTATACGGAATACCAAAAAGCTGTGGGCAAATGTACGTGAATAAGCTGAAGAAATAGTGGAAGAAGGAACACATCAAAAACATAATTTTCTAACGGGAGAATGTAAAATCGGCTTTATCGGAACAGGGTGTGCAATCAGGGAGCCATAAGATTCGATTTGATAAGACTCGTATCGTGGCAGACATCGTGGCAGGCACAGAGACGTAATATACAGGGTGTTACAAAAAGGTACGACCAAACTTTCAGGAAACATTCCTCACACACAAATAAAGAAATGATGTTATGTGGACATGTGTCCGGAAACGCTTAATTTCCATGTTAGAGCTCAGTTTAGTTTCGTCAGTATGTACTGTACTTCCTCGATTCACCACCATGATTTCATATGGGATACTCTACCCTTGTTGCTAGAACATGTGCCTTTACAAGTACGACACAACATGTTGTTCATGCACGATGGAGCTCCTGCACTTTTCAGTCGAAGTGTTCGTACGCTTCTCAACAACAGATTCGGTGACCGATGGATTGGTGGAGGTGGACCAGTTCCATGGCCTACGCTCTCCTGACCTCAACCCTCTTGACTTTCATTTATGGGGGCATTTGAAAGTTCTTGTCTACGCAACCCCGGTACCAAATGTAGAGACTCTTCGTGCTCGTATTGTGGACGGCTGTGATACAATACGCCATTCTCCAGGGCTGCATCAGGGATTCCATGCAACGGAGGGTGGATGCATGTATCCTCGCTAACGGAGGACATTTTGAACATTTCCTGTAACAAAGTGTTTGAAGTCACGCTGGTACGTTCTGTTCCTGTGCGTTTCCATTCCATGATTAATGTGATTTGAAGAGCAGTAATAAAATGAGCTCTAACATGGAAAGTAAGCGTTTCCGGACACGTGTCCACATAACATATTTTCTTTCTTTGTGTGTGAGGAATGTTTCCTGAAAGTTTGGCCGTACCTTTTTGTAACATCCTGTATAGATTACCAAACAAGACAGTAATTTCAACAGAAAAGCAGAAATAACCAACTGCGTTAGGGTTTCAAAACATTTGACGTCAAGGCCAATTGGTGATGTACCTCGCCATCAGATTTAATTTCAATTAGCAACCAGCCACTTTGAGCTGAGAATCTAGGAAACCAAGCCACAGCACTCCTTTCCCTGATTTGGAAGTACATAGGGCGCGAAATTTAGTGCACGGAATAACAAATTCAGGCACCAATAATAACTCTAACCTAGCTGAGCACTGAGTCGAACTTACACCTGGATGACAGATACGGGTACGTAATTCCACGCTGCTCCACAATTTATCATTGGTAGTGGCTGGCAAGAGGTGGCATGAAACTCTCTCAGCAACGCACGATGAAATGTTTTTAATGGGCAAGAAATCTGGAGAAGACCCTGGCTAAGGTAAGAGGTAGATCAGAACCTCACGCGCAACATTACGGTCGTGCGTTATCTTACTGAAAGATAAGACCGCAGAGACCTTGAAAACAGGGCACAGCAATCGGACGTAATACTTAAGAATGTACGTTGCTTGACAATTGCTAAGGAATAGATTGTGGTACAGGAATAATCACATGCATGATGGACGACGTAAAATAGAGGTGGAGTGATATATTCATAACAACAAATGATACAGATTTCACCATACGGGAAAGCAGGAAGACAGACATCAATAACGTTCGTGCTTGACACAGGTCAACTCTCAACATAAAGGTCGACGTCGGATTCTCAGTAAGGACTATGCCCTCCACACACACTGACGCACGTTGAAATCTGGTTTCGCAGGACAGAGCAGATCAGGTTATAGTTGTGGAAAGAGGCTAAAATCAGTTACTGTCAGTTTCACAAAACATGCAAACTTTATTTTCCTAAAACACTTAATCATACATGCCCTTAAAAGCATTCAAAAACAAAACGGCCGAAGGCCCAGACACAAGTTATTAAAATTGTCTTAAGGAATAAATACGCCTGAAGGCATTAGTTACAAAATTTTCATAAAAACTCGGCTGAAGGCCACATACTGGAGATAGAAGAACTGAGGGCTTAAGGCCTGGATAACAAGAATTTCAGGTAGATAAGAAAATTTTAATAGGTTTTAAAAAAGTGACTTTTCAAATTTTAATTGAAGATGGCTGAAGGCCTTATCTGAAATATTTCATATAAAGTTCGGCTGAAGGTCACATACTGAACATAGAACAACTCAAGGCTTAAGACCTGGATAATAACGATTTCCAAATGGGCAAACTCCCCTTTCCTTTAAAAAAATAGTTTAAGAAAGAATCTTCAAAGTTTTAATTTAAGCTGGCTGAAGGCCTTATCTTAACATTAAAACAAACTAAATTAATAGATGGCTGAAGGCCTCGCACAGTACTTGAGACTAAAAGAAAATCACAATCTAAAACAACAGAACAGTGGTGCTCAGAAGTGCTTCAAGGGTCGGCCTAAGGAGGTAACTCTAACATAACTTTAGGTGAGACAGGCAGCCAAGCGTAATAATAAATAACCGGATGGCAACCTTACCCAGGGATGGCTGAAGGACTGACCAACAACCTAATCAATTCCCTTCTGCCCGACCAACAGCACGACAACAGAAAAATCAGCAAGGACGAAGATACCAGCAGCACTATGTCTTGACAGTTGGCGTCTAAATACAGTCAAGACACAATAACCACTCAAAATATGAACAACGCTAAAGGCTGTCGAATTACACGCCATGTCAGACAGCATCAACATGGTGAGGAAAAACACACTGCCAGAAAACTAAGCTAACGACCAGGGCAGGTAACTGGAACGTTAACGGCCACAAGGCAGAAGATACCGCTGGTGCTCTTCACTAATAAGTTTAATTCAATTCAATAGTTAAATACCATACAGGAAGACGGCTGCAAAATTTCGCCGACTCAAACACACCATACGTTGCTGTTTGTGGGGACGGCACAGAAAGCAACAACTGGCAATGAATGAAGAGATGTGGCAGCAGTTGAGGTTTCATGATAGGTCAACTGATCACTCAACTTCAGTGTCCAGGTAGCTGTCGCAGCTAGCGCCTCACAAATCCAACTGCGCATGCACGCCGCCAGCGGCCCCGGCCTGACCATGCAACCCAGAGACTTCCTCACTGCACTGACCCAACTGACCGACTGCCACACACACCACACACGCAAATATAGTGGTCAAAGCAAGATGGCACAGTAGTACTAGTATCGATAAGCGCTGCTGCTGCCACTCAAGGAGGCAAGTCAGCAACACGTTATGGCAGTAACTCTGGGAGAAATAAAACGCCGCTCGATTGTCACAAAATGCCAAAGAACAAGGCATCAACGCGAGCCGGCCACGTCTCACACATTTTGCACCTATTATTCACGCTGGCTACCAAACTGGTGATGAGTCTTTGGGGGATATTGTCCCACTCCCCACACAAGGCGGTTTTCAGTTCTAGCACTGTTCGAGGAGAGGGTGTTTGTTGAGAAACATGTCTGCCAAGAGCATTATACGTACACTTAAAGAGTTTTGGTCCAGGTGGTATCCATGCTGTTCCATACGTTCAGTATCTTCACTTTCTATTGTGTCTGGCACCTCAGCTGTCCTGTGTGGGCGGGCGTTCTCGTCCATAAAGAGAGAATCAGGACCTACAACACCGCTAAATAGATGAACATGAACGAGAATAATCTCCCTGCGATACATCTACATCTACATTTATACTCCGCAAGCCACCCAACGGTGTGTGGCGGAGGGCACTTTACGTGCCACTGTCATTATCTCCCTTTCCTGTTCCAGTCGCGTATGGTTCGCGGGAAGAACGACTGTCTGAAAGCCTCTGTGCGCGCTCTAATCTCTCTAATTTTACATTCGTGATCTCCTCGGGAGGTATAAGTAGGGGGAAACAATATATTCGATACCTCATCCAGAAACGCACACTCTCGAAACCTGGCGAGCAAGCTACACCGCGATGCAGAGCGCCTCTCTTGCAGAGTCTGCCACTTGAGTTTGTTAAACATCTCCGTAACGCTATCACGGTTACCAAATAACCCTGTGACGAAACGCGCCGCTCTTCTTTGGATCTTCTCTATCTCCTCCGTCAACCCGATCTGGTACGGATCCCACACTGATGAGCAATACTCAAGTATAGGTCGAACGAGTGTTTTGTAAACCACCTCCTTTGTTGATGGACTACATTTTCTAAGGACTCTCCCAATGAATCTCAACCTGGTACCCGCCTTACCAACAATTAATTTTATATGATCATTCCACTTCAAATCGTTCCGCACGCATACTCCCAGATATTTTACAGAAGTAACTGCTACCAGTGTTTGTTCCGCTATCATATAATCATACAATAACGGATCCTTCTTTCTATGTATTCGCAATACATTACATTTGTCTATGTTAAGGGTCAGTTGCCACTCCCTGCACCAAGTGCCTATCCGCTGCAGATCTTCCTGCATTTCGCTACAATTTTCTAAGGCTGCAACTTCTCTGTATACTACAGCATCATCCGCGAAAAGCCGCATGGAACTTCCGACACTATCTACTAGGTCATTTATATATATTGTGAAAAGCAATGGTCCCATAACACTCCCCTGTAGCACGCCAGAGGTTACTTTAATGTCTGTAGACGTCTCTCCGTTGATAACAACATGCTGTGTTCTGTTTGCTAAAAACTCTTCAATCCAGCCACACAGCTGATCTGATATTCCGTAGGCTCTTACTTTGTTTATCAGGCGACAGTGCGGAGCTGTAGCAGTACCTCACGCAAAGATATGCAGCGATGTTCGGCCTTTGTGCATAATGGCTGTCTACAACAGAAAGCCTAAGCTGTACCGATAACATTTATGAACATTCTGTGGTGCGTAACGTATCCTTCTCTCTCTCCGCACTGTAACTGGTGGCCAATTTCCTGACTCAATGAAACAGGATTTATAAGAGACCATCACTCTGGGCCACTGTTGCTGATCCCAACCAACTTGCTCCTTACGCCAAAGAACTCTTTGTCGACAATGGCGTGGTTGAAAGGGGATGCATTTAATAGGCTTCCAAGCATAGAAACGAGAGCCTCATTTCGTCGCCGTGAAATAGTCCTGGCAGAGACCCTGTACCGGTAACGGTTGCAAGGTCTGTAGCCATCTGTCTAGGATTGAGTTGTCTGTTCGTTTTCGCCACTAGGGCTACTTATCGATCCTCTTGCGGTGCGGTGGTCTATCTGTGACCAGCGGCATGCTTTCGCATAACATTTCTAACTTCAGTCGCCATTTTTAATATTGATATAATACTTTTGGACACACGCATTACTGTCAGCACAGTAGTGACAGTCTGAAGGGCTTTCATCCTTCCAACTGTTCGTCCACGATCGTAAGAAATCAAATTACGTCTTGCAGACATGTTACCGTACCATACTGAGTGTCGCACTAACATCGTAATGCAAGAACTGTCGAATGTGTACAGAGCGTCTGCTAAGCACAGGCTTCGCTGCAGTCAACACGTTTCGCCCTCAACAGTTCCCCTTTCCTTTTACCGTAACAAATTTCGGTTGTTCAGTAGCAATTCACAGTTGTTCCTTAGTAAGTATCAGTTGTTCCTTAGCAATGGCAAATCAGTGTAACAGCTGGTTTAAGAATTAAAGGCTTCGTCTCGCCATACTCGTCGAAATACACATTTATTTCGTAAATAGTTTGATCACTCTTGGCTACTGTCGATGAAGTAGCTAACGAGATTCCGAACAGGGGCTGAGAGTTAAGCCCATAGAATCTCACCGTCATTTCCGACAAAACAAGGGTGCAGGAAATGCATGTCTTCTTGCAGCTGTGGAAAGCGTCAAGCGTGTGCGTCAAGTTGAACGGAAAATAGTTGCGTAATAGTGCAGCTTCTGGAACCGCTGCTTGCAGGTCACCTCTGCTCGCAGGTCATCCACGTTTCAGAGTGGCGGCACCACTATCACGGTAGTTGCAGTCTCACTTCAATTAGTTGGCATCTGATGTTTACTGTCCGAAGCTACAACGTCCGTGGGTAGAAGCAACAGCACCTCCGCCGTCAGCAGTAAATCGCTCTCCAGTCACATTAACGTGACCACCTGTCAAAACCTGAATAACCACCTTTTGAAGCGCGGACCACTGCGAGACTTGCAGGAAGAGAGCCAATGAGGTTCTGGAAGGTAGTGGAGTCAGGCAGATTCCAGTGCCTTTGCAACCTGCACTAGATGTTTTGGTTGAGAGGATCGATGGCGCGGGCAGTTAAATCGAGGTGCTCCCTCAAATTCTCGACTGGCTTTAAATCCATGGAGTATGATGACTCATTCTGTTGCTATTTGAACATCGTATGTACACTGCGAGCAGCGTGACACTTTGCTCTGTCCTGCTGGTAGATGCCATTGTACCGGCATATAGGGGTTGACATGGTCCCGCAGGGGAAGGAGTAGAAGAAAAGGTTACAGGAGAATATGGGCTTGGGACAAGGAATGAAAGAGGAGAAAGACTAATTGAGTTCTGTAACAAGTTTCAGCTAGTAATAGCGAATACCCTGTTCAAGAATCGCAAGAGGAGGAGGTATACTTGGAAAAGGCCGGGAGATACGGGAAGATTTCAATTAGATTACATCATGGTCAGACAGAGATTCCGAAATCCGATACTGGATTGTAAGGCGTACCCAGGAGCAGATACGGACTCAGATAACAATATAGTAGTGATGAAGAGTAGGCTGAAGTTCAAGACATTAGTCAGGAAGAATCAATACGCAAAGAAGTGGGATACGGAAGTACTAAGGAATGACGAGATACGTTTGAAGTACTCTAACGCTATAGATACAGCAATAAAGAACAGCGCAGTAGGCAGTACAGTTGAAGAGCAATGGATATCTCTAAAAAGGGCCATCACAGAAGTCGGGAAGGAAAACATAGGTACAAAGAAGGTAGCTGCGAAGAAACTCGGAAGAACAGACTCAGTATACAGGAAAGTCAAAACAACCTTTGGTGACATTAAAAGCAACGGTGGTAACATTAAGAGTGCAACGGGAATTCCACTGTTAAATGCAGAGGAGAGAGCAGATAGGTGGAAAGAATACATTGAAAGCCTCTATGAGGATGAAGATTTGTCTAATGTGATAGAAGAAGAAACAGGAGTCGATTTAGAAGAGATAGGGGATCCAGTATTAGAATCGGAATTTAAAAGAGCTTTGGAGGACTTACGGTCAAATAAGGCTGAAGGGATAGATAACATTCCATCAGAATTTCTAAAATCATTGGGGGAAGTGGCAACAAAACGACTATTCACGTTGGTGTGTAGAATATATGAGTCTGGCGATATACCATCTGACTTTCGGAAAAGCATCATCCTCACAATTCCGAAGACGGCAAGAGCTGACAAGTGCGAGAATTATCGCACAATCAGCTTAACAACTCATGCATCGAAGCTGCTTACAAGAATAATATACAGAAGAATGGAAAAGAAAATTAAGAATGCGCTAGGTGACGATCAGTTTGGCTTTAGGAAAAGTAAAGGGACGAGAGAGGCAATTCTGACGTTACGGCTAATAATGGAAGCAAGGCTAAAGAAAAATCAAGACACTTTCATAGGATTTGTCGACCTGGAAAAAGCGTTCGACAATATAAAATGGTGCAAGCTGTTCGAGATTCTGAAAAAGTAGGGGTAAGCTATAGGGAGAGACGGGCCATATACAATATGTACAACAGCCAAGAGGGAGTAATAAGAGTGGAGGATCAAGAACGAAGTGCTCGTATTAAGAAGGGTGTAAGACAAGGCTGTAGCCTTTCGCCCCTACTCTTCAATCTGTACATCGAGGAAGCAATGATGGAAATAAAAGAAAGGTTCACGAGTGGAATTATAATACAAGGTGAAAGGATATCAATGATACGATTCGCTGATGACATTGCTATCCTGAGTGAAAGTGAAGAAGAATTAAATGATCTGCTGGACGGAATGAACAGTCTAATGAGTACACAGTATGGTTTGAGAGTAAATCGGAGAAAGACGAAGGTAATGAGATTTAGTCATCGTCAATGAAGTTAAGGAATTCTGCAACCTAGGCAGTAAAATAATCAATGACGGACGGAGCAAGGAGGACATCAAAAGCAGACTCGCTATGGCAAAAAAGGCATTTCTGGCCAAGAGAAGTCTACTAATATCAAATACCAGCCTTAATTTGAGGAAGAAATTTCTGAGGATGTACGTCTGGAGTACAGCATTGTATGGTAGTGAAACATGAACTGTGGGAAAACCGGAACAGAAGAGAATCGAAGCATTTGAGATGTGGTGCTATAGAAGAATGTTGAAAATTAGGTGGACTGATAAGGTAAGGAATGAGGAGGTTCTACGCAGAATCGGAGAGGAAAGGAATATGTGGAAAACACTGATAAGGAGAAGGGACAGGATGATAGGACATCTGCTAAGACATGAGGGAATGACTTCCATGGTTCTAGAGGGAGCTGTAGAGGGCAAAAACTGTAGAGGAAGACAGAGATTGGAATATGTCAAGCAAATAATTGAGGACGTAGGTTGCAAGTTCTACTCTGAGATGAAGAGGTTAGCACAGGAAAGGAATTCGTGGCGGGCCGCATCAAACCAGTCAGTAGACTGATGACCAAAAAAAAAAAAAAGATCCCAAAGGATAGATGTATACTTGTACTGGAGCAATGTGTCTTCTAGAATGACGAGGTCATTCCCCAGACCTTAACTCCGTATACATAGTGAATGAATCTTAGTCAGAAAAGAACGACAAAGTTTTTTAACAGTAATATCATTGTGCAGTTAAGATTCATGTATTGTCTATGGTCATTTGTACTCTTGATGTGCCTACACTGTAAGATGGCAAGAACTATGCCCCTTACATGAAGTCATTAAAAATCACTGAACTCACGTTGAGTGAACAGTAGGGGTGAATAAAAGTGACTGACAAGGCACAATGCATATTGTAGAGGGTATAGTATGGACATATTGGAATAATTAATGTTGCGTGATGGTTTTAAAGTGATTCACGCGACATGAAAACTTTGTGGAAACGCATTGAATTACTGGAGGCTAGTTTATCCCAACGGAAGTATTCAGAGTTGACCGGGGCCGGGCTGGGGAACAGCGAAGGGAAGCGACAATAGGCAGCTTAGGACGGCCCAGACTCTGAGAAAGCAGCAACAGGGCGCAGCCTCCAGCTGCCTTAAGATGAGTGACAGTCAGGGGTGGTGGTTGACCCCATGCTGGTGTACCGGGAAGCAGACGGAGAACTTGTATGCCTGTTGATAAATGTCCGTGATCCAGTTTTCAGTGAAACATGTGAGAAAGCTGCGCAAAGCTATGGTGGAGTGGTCAACAGAGGCAAAAATATGCGTGTTCGTGACTATAGCAACTTCACGCTGAATTCACGGTATGCAGAGTCTGAAGTAAATCAGCTGAAGAGCGACAGAATGAAATATGCCGGCCTCCAATGGGAACGTAGGACCAAGGAATTTGAAGTACTCTCCTGGGAGTCAGAATTCCGGGAAAATTGGTGTTTTGTGCAGACGCTAACCATGATGGGTGGCCTGGGAGGAGCTAAATAGCAGAAGTTGAGAGGAAGGGAAATTTTGTGAGAATTTGTTCATTTCCCAGAGCAGGAATTGGTCGGCGCTGAGAAGTGACGCATAATTAACGCGACTTGCGCTGCAATTGGCGTAAGTGATTTTGCTGGAGGGGAAACCAAGGCGAAGAGCGGACTGGCAGAAGTCTCAGTAGTGGTCTTCCGTTCCCAGCTTGCCTAGAGTGCGGACGTGGCGTTCTTTACTCAGCTTGCCTGAGAAAGAGTGAGCAACTCTGCAGTTTAGGACTTAGCAAACGGAACAATTCAGCTTGGAGATAGAAAGTTTTCGTTCAGCTATGTACTGAGCAAGATAGCTAGGAGTGAATAGACGAGCGCAGCCTTGCAGCACCACGTGGTCGTCCGACATCCGCACAACGACGACGACCCGCCATGCTGAATTCGGTGATATTGCGCCCACTCTGGCTTGAGTTAGGCCACTGATTAATTTGTTGGATCACGTCGGCAAAGTTTCCAAGAGGGTTTCATGGGCCGTGTATTGTAGAATTCTTCTCGCACTTCGCATTACGCCTGGGTCAGTCGATAGGAATTACTTTTGATTTATCGCGCTTTACTCCACGCTAACGCATTTTAACACCACTAACTGTTAGGATAGTCATGTAATGTGATGATTGAAGGTCGTGAGTTAAAATAAATTTGTGCTAATCGACTGCATCTGTTTTCAATCAAGTAGTTGAAATCCCAAGTCACTTTTTATTAATTTTATGTTCAACATTTGCATCTGGTGTTCAATAGCTGAATATAACATCAATGTGCACCCCTTTTTAATTAAAAAGGATTAATTCTGAATCAATTAATGTCAACACTGCCACCGCAGTTCAATCAGGAGTCACAGGGCCTTATTACTTTCTTTACGTTATCCGATATTGCGGTAGTTTTGCACTCTCTGTCGATCTGTTAGTCAATTACCTGGGGTGAACACACGCCAAAACCAGATAAATGACGGATGGGGTGTTACAATAGATATATGGCATTTGCATAGAGTCTGCTGTATGTTTGTAATTTGAGCTCCAGATTGTAGCATTTTATGCCTCTGTTTCACTTGTAAACGGTGGCTTGGATTTTTAAACGACAACGTCACTTCTACTTGGCTTTAATAACATAACAAGCATCTAATTGTCCGTGTATGTACGCATAATATGTACATGTCAAAACATAGTTTCAGGTAACTCCGCAACATCTATGAGTGATGTCGGTACTTATCGATCCCCATGTCATTTCCTTCGTTACCGGTTGGTGTCCTTTCTTCTAGCAGTGTTCTACAACATCTTTGATTGTTGATCAAACATATGGAGTCATTTCGTTTCCTTGGTTACCAGTTGGCCTCCTATCAACCACATTTACTACGCTTATGTCTACCATAAGTCCCTGGGGAGCGCAGCTTACGTTTATATGACCCAATGTCATTGGATAATGATTTATTCTCTGCTTTTAAAGTTTTCATAATGCAGTTCTTTTAAATAATATATAAAACTCCGTTAACTGTTGATTCTATGACCAGACATCTGCCGGCCTCGGTGGTCTAGCGGTTCTAGGCGCGCAGTCCGCAACCGCGTGGCTGCTACGGTCGAAGGTTCGAATCCTGCCTCGGGCATGGATGTGTGTGATGTCCTTAGGTTAGTTAGGTTTAAGTAGTTCTAAGTTCTAGGGGACTGATGACCACAGATGTTAAGTCCCATAGTGCTCAGAGCCATTTTTGAACCAGACATCTAATACACTACTGGTCATTAAAATTGTTACACCACGAAGATAAGGTGCTACAGACGCGAAATTTAAGCGACAGGAAGAAGGTGCTGTGATATGCAAATGATTAGCTTTTCACAGCGTTCACAAAAGGCCGGTGGCGACACCTACAACGTGCTGACATGAGGAAAGTTTCCAACCGATTTCTCATACACAAACAGCAGTTGACCGGCGTTGCCTGGTGAAACCTTGTTGTGATGCCTCGTGTATGGAGGAGAAATGCATACCGTCACGTTTTGTACGTTGATAAAGGTCGGATTGTAGCCTGCCGCGATTGCGGTTTATCGTATCGCGACAATGCTGCTCGCGTTGGTCGAGATCCAATGACTGTTAGCAGAATATGGAATCGGTGGGTTCAGGAGAGTAGTACGGAACGCTGTGCTGGATCCCAATGGCCCCGTATCACTAGCAGTCGAGATGACAGGCATCTTATCCGCATGGCTTTAACGGATCGTGCATCCACGTCTCGATCCCTGGGTCAACAGAGGGACGTTTGCAAGACAACAACCATCTGCACGAACAGTTCGATGACGTTTGCAGCAGCATGGACTATCAGCTCGGAGTCCATGGCTGCGGTTATCATTGACGCTGCATCACAGATATGAGCTCTTGCGATGGTTTACTCAACGAAGAACCTGGGTGCACGAATGGTAAAACGTCATTTTTCGGATGAATCCAGGGTCTGTTTACAGCATCATGATGGTCGCATCCGTGTTTGTCGACATCGCGGTGAACGCACATTAGAAGCGTGTATTCGTCATCGCCATACTGGTCTATCTCCCGGCGTGATGATATGGGGTGCCACTGGTTACACGTCTCGGTCAACTCTTGTTCGCATTGACGGCACTTCGAACAGTGGCCGTCACATTTCACATGTGTTACGAGCCGTTGCTCTACCCTTCATTCGATCTCTGCGAAACCCTACATTTCAGCAGGATAATGCACGACCGCATGTTGCAGGTCCTGTACGGGTCCTTCTGGATACAGAAAATGTGCGACTGCTGCCCTGGCCAGCACATTCTCCAGATCTCTCACCAATTGAAAACGTCTGGTCAATGGTGGCCGAGCAACTGGCTCGTCTCAATACGCCAGTCACTACTCTTGATGAACTGTGGTATCATGTTGAAGCTGCATGGGCAGCTGTACATGTATACGCCATCCAAGCTTTGTTTGACTCAATGCCCAGGCGTATCAAGGCCGATATTACGGCCAGAGGATCTATGCATCCAAATTGCGTGAAAATGTAATCACATGTCAGTTCTAGTATAATATATTTGTGCAATGAATACCCGTTTATCATCTGCATTTATTCTTGGTGTAGCAATTTTAATGGCCCATAGTGTAATTATGCATTTTTATAAATGGATTTCATAGAATGTGGTAATGTCTCGTAACTGTTATTAGTTATTAACGCTATGTCGAAGGCGATGGGTGCATCTTGCGCCATGAAACTAATAGCATGGCGGCTGAACCTTATTGAGTTGCGTTCTCCCCGCCTCTCCAGAGCGGCCTCGTGCTCTCCACGGTCTCACCAAGTCTACATCAACCACACTTATATATTATTTCATTCTTGTTATTGTATTTAGGTCTGCTTACCTCTAAGAAAGCGCGTTACTCTTTTTCAAAGAGTAAAATAATCACATGATAATCCTATAAGAGATCGAAACATGTCACGGTAGGAAATAAATAACTTATATGCGATCAAGGATATCTTTATTGAAATAATTTTGAAACGTAAAAAGGCTGAAATTATCCCGCAATGACTATTGAATTAACAGACTTGGAAATCTGACCAGTGTTGATGTTTGGTTTGTGGGGAGCTCAACTGCGAGGTCATCAGCGGCGTTCAAAGTCCCAATATTTAAACAGTCCAATTTTTTTGCAATGCAATCTAACCACTATCACGAATGATGATGATGATCATGGTGATGATGATGAAATGATGAGGACAACACAAACACCCAGTCCCTGACCAGTGTGAATGACACTTGCATTTTCATTTTATGTCGTTGCCTATAGAAGCGCTCCCTTCCCTCCGAGGAATGCCAGGCAATACATGTCTTCCTGAATGGTTGCCACCCCACGCATAAACCGCATTCACGGCGGGTGAGCACCAGTAGTTCATGTTACGTGTAAATAATCTTTCCGCTGCAACGAATATGATCCCGTGGAAACCCTCCAAGTGATGCAGGAAGCCTCGAAAAAGAGATTCGTGTAATCTCTGGGGTATGACCTTTGCTTCTTTCACATCTAGCAATACGGACGGCGCAAGCAAAACGACGTCGGCCACGTAGGACGAAAACAGGTCCCGCCCTGGAGAAAAAGTGTTGGTCGAAGCTTTTGAAATGTAATCAGCAACAGAAAAAGCCTTTAAGGATTTTTCCTGTCCTTCGCTAATGGCCACACCATTGGATTACACTGCCGCTGTTTATGGTTGTAATAAAGTAAACATACATCTTACTTAGGACAGGTACGAATTTAACCGCGGACAAAAGAAGCGTAAACTTCTTTCCTCAGAACGGCAGGAGAATGTGCCTTTAGCAGTTGCGTTTTTTTCTGACATCGTTTTATCTGTTATTAAGTCCGAAAAATCCAGCGCTGGAGAAGCTGTGTTTCATTTGAGCGCTCTTAATACGCACCTGCTTTCTGATGTAACGTATAGAACGCAAATATGGCTCCGAACGACGCGTCGTCCTTAAGGAAACGAACATTCCTTTTTATGTCATATGTTTTTGTATGTTGTTGGATGGTTAATATGTTCTTCTGCTCAAGCAGCCTGTATTTCGTCCGGTCTACTTACACAAGGAAGCACATCTCTACACTCTGGAATGTTATCTTACGACACCGGCTTTGCTATCCGGCCTACGCTGATGAGAACTTATTATAGCAGCTCGCACTGAAGAATGCTGCGTCCAGATTGCCCTTAACACTATTTATAGTATGCTTTGAATCCGGAACTCTGGATACCAGTTACGTTGGGGCAGACACATATCCTAAATTGGGACTATAGGGCGTTACTTTTAGAAATAAATGTAGGCTTTGTTGCTTTTAACGTGAAGGAATGTGTCACAACAGTCCTCAGCATTAATTAACTACCGATATTCAGTTTCAAAGCATACTTCCGTGAACAGCTTTTCTGTGCGTGGGACTGTTGGGGGTCCTTTTAGGCACTCTTCCACACCAACTCGCATACTTACCAGGCACTAACGCACTGTTTAAAATTTATAGTGTAACTGAAGCACTGGGTCCTTGCCGTGAAGTGCTTCGGAACTGGTAGAACGTTCAGTTCGTAATCTAAGGTCAATCTGCCATTTTATGGTTTCTGTAAGTTATATCGTCCTCCCCTCATGAACCATGGACCTTGCCGTTGGTGGGGAAGCTTGCGTGCCTCAGCGCCACAGATAGCCGTACCGTAGGTGCAACCACAACGGAGGGGTATCTGTTGAGAGGCCAGACAAACGTGTGGTTCCTGAAGAGGGGCAGCAGCCTTTTCAGTAGTTGCAGGGGCAACAGACTGGATGATAGACTGATCTGGCCTTGCAACGTTAACCAAAACGGCCTTGCTGTGCTGGTACTGCCAACGTCTGAAAGCAAGGGGAAACTACAGCCGTAATTTTTCCCGAGGGCATGCAGCTTTACTGTATGATTAAATGATGATGGCGTCCTCTTGGGTAAAATATTCCGGAGGTAAAATAGTCACCCATTTGGATCTCCGAGCAGGGACTACTCAGGAGGACGTCGTTATCAGGAGAAAGAAAACTGGCGTTCTACGGATCGGAGCGTGGAATGTCAGATCATTTAATCGGGCAGGTAGGTTAGAAAATTTAAAAAGGGAAATGGATAGGTTAAAGTTAGATATAGTGGGAATTAGTGAAGTTCGGTGGCAGGAGGAACAAGACTTTTGGTCAGGTGAATACAGGGTTATACATACAAAATCAAATAAGGGTAATGCAGGAGTAGGTTTAATAATGAATAAAAAAATAGGAGTGCGGGTAAGCTACTACAAACAGCATAGTGAACGCATTATTGTGGCCAAGATAGACACGAAGCCCACGCCTACTACAGTAGTACAAGTTTATATCCCTACTGGCTCTGCAGATGATGAAGAAATTGAAGAAATGTTTGATGAGATAAAAGAAATTATTCAGGTAGTGAAGGGGGACGAAAATTTAATAGTCATGGGTGACTGGAATTCGACAGTAGGAAAAGGAAGAGAAGGAAATGTAGTAGGTGAAAATGGACTGGGGCTAAGAAATGAAAGAGGAAGCCGCCTGGTAGAATTTTGCACAGAGCGTAACTTAATCATAGCTAACACGTGGTTCAAGAATCATGAAAGAAGGTTGTATACATGGATGAACCCTGGAGATACTACAAGGTTTCAGATAGATTATATAATGGTAAGACAGAAATTTAGGAACCAGATTTTAAATTGTAAGACATTTCCAGGGGCAGACTTGGACTCTAACCACAATCTATTGGTTATGAAATGTAGATTAAAACTGAAGAAACTGCAAAAAGGTGGGAATTTAAGGAGATGGGATCTCCATAAACTGAAAGAACCAGAGGTTGTAAAGAGTTCCAGGGAGACCATAAGGCAACAATTGACAGGAATGGGGGAAAGAAATACAGTAGAAGAGGAATGGGTAGCTTTGAGGAATGAAATAGTGAAGGCAGCAGAGGATCAAGTAGGTAAAAAGACGAGGGCTAGTAGAAATCCTTGGGTAACAGAAGAGATACTGAATTTAACTGATGAAAGGAGAAAATACAAAAATGCAGCAAGTGAAGCAGGCAAAACGGAATACAAACGTCTCAAAAATGAGATCGACAGGAAGTGCAGAATGGCTAACCAGGGATGGCTAGAGGACAAATGTAAGGACGTGGAGGGTTATCTCACTAGGGGTAAGATAGATACTGCCTACAGGAAAATTAAAGAGACCTTTCGACAAAAGAGAACCACTTGCATGAATATCAAGAGCTCAGATGGAAACCCACTTCTAAGCAAAGAAGGGTAAGGAGAAAGGTGGAAGGAGTATATAGAGGGTCTATACAGGGGCGATGTTCTTGAGGACAATATTATGGAAATGAAAGAGGAGGTAGATGAAGATGAAATGGGAGATATGATACTGCGTGAAGAGTTTGACCGAGCACTGAAAGACCTAAGTCGAAAAAAGATCCCGGGAGTAGACAACATTCCATTAGAACTACTGACGGCCTTGGGAGAGACAGTCCTGACAAAACTGTACCATATGGTGAGCAAGATGTATGAGACAGGCGAAATTCCCTCAGACTTCAAGAAGAATGTAATAATTCCAGCCCCAAAGAAAGCAGGTGTTGACAGATGTGAAAATTACCGAACTATGAGTTTAATAAGTCACAGCTGCAAAATACTAACGCGAATTCTTTACAGACGAATGGAAAAACTGGTAATAGCCGACCTCGGGGAAGATCAGTTTGGATTCAGTAGAAATGTTGGAACACGTGAGGCAATACTGACCTTACGACTTATCTTAGAAGAAAGATTAAGGAAAGGCAAACTTACGATCCTAGCATTTGTAGACTTAGCGAAAGCTTTTGACAATGTTAACTGGAATACTCTCTTTCAAATTCTGAAGGTGGCAGGGGTAAAATACAGGTAGCGAAAGGCTATTTACAATTTGTACAGAAACCAGATGGTAGTTATAAGAGTCGAGGGACATGAAAGGGAAGTAGTGGTTGGGAAGGGAGTAAGACAGGGTTGTAGCCTCTCCCCGATGCTTTTCAATCTGTATATTGAGTAAGCAGTAAAGCAAACGAAACACAAGTTCGGAGTAGGTGTTAAAATCCATGGAGAAGAAATAAAAACTTTGAGGTTTGCCGATGACATTGTAATCCTGTCAGAGACAGCAAAAGACTTGGAAGAGCAGTTGAACGGAATGGACAGTGTCTTGAAAGGAGCTATAAGATGAACATCAACAAAAGCAAAACGAGGATAATTGAATGTAGTCGAATTAAGTCGGGTGATGCTGAGGGAATTAGATTAGGAAATGAGACACTTAAAGTAGTAAAGGAGTTTTGCTATTTGGGGAGCAAAATAACTGATGACTGTCGAAGTAGAGAGGATATAAAACGTAGACTGGCAATGGCAAGGAAAGCGTTTCTGAAGAAGAGAAATTTGTTAACATCGAGTATAGATTTAAGTGTCAGGAAGTCGTTTCTGAAAGTATTTGTATGGAGTGTTGCCATGTATGGGAGTGAAACATGGACAATAAATTGTTTAGACAAGAAGAGAACAGAAGCTTTCGAAATGTGGTGCTATAGAAGAATGCTGAAGATTAGATGGGTAGATCACATAACTAATGAGGCGGTAAGGAATAGAATTGGGGGGAAGAGGAGTTTGTGGCACAACTTGACTAGAAGGAGGGATCAGTTGGTAGGACATGTTCTGAGGCATCAATGGATCACCAATTTAGTACTGGAGTGCAGCATGGAGGGTAAAAATCGTAGAGGGAGACAAAGAGATGAATACACTAAGCAGATTCAGAAGGATGTAGGCTGCAGTAGGCACTGGGAGATGAAGAGGCTTGCATAGGATAGAGTAGGATGGAGATCTGCATCATACCAGTCTCAGGACTGAAGACCATAACAACAGCAAGTTACATCGTTTGGTGTCGTAATATGTTACGTGTTATCCGACAAGGCAAACTGCTGTCCTCGCCAAAGTGTTAATTTGTGACGAAAGAGGAGGCAGTGAAAGCCTCGGTAACGTTTAAAAAAATACAAGAATGGTGACGGGGAATTACCATTATAATGTTTGCCTACCTATGCGTTACACGGTGGGTTCAATAAAGCTCCCTACCAAACTTCGAAATATTCCAGGTTTTATTTGTACTACAGTTTATGAAGATATGTAATTTCCTAGCGTCACTAACTGTAGTTTTCTCACCTCTAGCCTTCCAGAGTTGTTTCATTGATCTTGCCCTGATTAGCTTCGACGTGCAAACTACAACTGTGCCGTACTGAAGTGGCAGGGTGGGAGAAAAATCCAGTGATTCGAAACAAAATTACCAAAACACAGGACGCCACCTTTTCGTTTTCATTAACGTTTAATGGTAATCGAGAAATGCAAGTAAGGTCCTGGTTATGTCCACTCATTAAATCAAATGTCATGGAAGCTGACTGTGTTCGGAGCACCGCAACCATACGGAATCTAATGATTCATGTTATTAGAAGATGTTCACAACTTCACAGGATCGTTCACCAAGGCACTGTTCAACACAAGAAATGATTTTCGTTAATCGTTACACTATGCCGTTCGAAGCACGTGTCGCATTTGTTAACGCCTGATGTAAAACTTCTAGTGAGTTCTTACAAACTTTGTCCGAGGCACTGCTAATTGCGACGAACAATTATCAGCATTGTATTCACATGCTGCGACATGGTCGCAAATTGAACAATTATCCGAAAATAGAATACATTTCTTTTACTTCACGCCTATGGTCACGAATTTTTGTGTCATCAGACTACCGATTTCGGTCCGTAATGACCATCTTCAAAACTCTCTCATAAAAATTTGTCATAACATACTGGAGCCATTTGACGGTGCCACTATGGCTCCTGTACATTAGGACATGCTTATATAAAACAGATCCGAAGATCATCATTATGGACCTAAATCGGTACTCTGATGACATAAAAATTTGTGACATGAAGTAAAGGATATTAAGCACTGTATTTCATTTAAAGGACCCTACATATTGCCTCGCTCGTACCCATTACAAGATTTTTAGTGAGTTACAGTAACAATTCGGAGTTTCCAGAATGAGATTTTCACTCTGCAGCCGAGTGTGCGCTGATATGAAACTTCCTGGCAGATTAAAACTGTGTGCCGGACCGAGACTCGAACTCGGGACCTTGGCATTTCGCGGGCAAGTGCTCTACTAACTGAGCGACCCAAGCACGACTCACGCCCCGTCCTCACAACCTTACTTCTGGCAGTATCTGGTCTCCTACCTTCAAAACTTAACAGACGCTCTCCTGCAAACCTTGCAGAACTAGCACTCTTGAAAGAAAGGATATTGCGGAGACATGGCTTAGCCACAGCCTAGGTGATGTTTCCAGAATGAGATTTTCACTCTGCAGCGGAGTGTGCGCTGATATGAAACTTCCTGGCAGATTAAAACTGTGTGCAGGACCGAGACTCAAACTCAGGACCTTTGCCTTTCACGGGTAAGTGCTTCCGTCAAGTTTGGAAGGTAGGAGACGAGATACTGGCAGAAGTAAGGCTGTGAGGACGGGGCGTGAGTCGTGCTTGGGTAGCTCAGTTCACGCACGGCGGCAACGAATTTCCGTCGCCTGTTACACGTCATCCGAAACGACGTCCGCCAGAACCTCTTGCGCCGCCAGGACACACTTCAACGGGTTGCGTTTATTAATCTTTATGTGGCATCAAAATTGGTTCACATCGCGCAAGTTCTCCCTCTGCCAACTGCAATTGGGCGCAACCTTCAGGCGGCTTTTGGCTATTATCTCACGGCTGGTTCAATGTTTAAAGTCCGTTATGAGACACTTACCCTGCCTTCACGGTATGGTGGCGTCGGGCTCGTCAATGTCCGTATGCGAGCTGCAGCCTTGTACATGAGTACCATGAGAAAACAGTGGATGGGCCAGGGTACATCTCTAACACGCAGCTTGCTTGAGGTCCTCCTACCTGCTTCCACCTCACCACCGGTGTCTGTCGGCCATATCGTGCCTCATTTGTCCCATATTTCGACCTTTTTCGTCGACTACAGTTACATACATACCAGTCTCCCAGATACACGCCCACCTAGGACTAAGGATTTTTACAGCCTGTTGCTGCGCTGTGTTCCCCGGAATGTGATGGAGACCAAACACCCCTCCATCCAGTGGCCCATAGTGTGGACTACCGTCCACCAGCCCTTCCTCCCTACGAACGTCCGGGCACTGTGGTATCACATAGTCAACAGGAAATTTGCCACGAAGCAGCGCCTGCACAACATTGGCTTGTCAGAATCCCCTCTTTGTCTCCTTTGCCAGCAACTGGACACTGATGAACACCGTCTGACATGCGCCTCATCGCGAGATGTATGGCGCTTCGTGCAGCAAATCATTGCCTGCTATCTCCGGGTGCCACCAGACACAGTCGAGCCTCGAATGTTTCTATACCCGGAGGACCGACAATTTCCCGCCGCCAAATGTCATGCTATTACGTGGGTCAAAGGGTGGGCGGTCGCTTATCTCTTTAAGGAGGGACCTAAATCCCGCCTCGACTTCTGGACCTATTTGCGAACAGCCCATGCAGCTCTCGAAAACACGACACGTTACCGAACATTATTTGCTAACTATCTTCGAGCGGTCTTTGTTAGACCTCCACTGAGTTGGGGGGTGCCTGGCTCAGAGGGCACCCACCCCTCCTCCCCCGGCGGTGTCTGAGTTTCAACCGCCTACGATGTATTCTACTTCTGACCTCCGCGGATGGGAGAGCGCGTCGCAGATTGCGCGGATTTTATTTCTTTTTGCTTTTCCTTTTTCCTTTCTTTTTCTTTACCCAGAATTTATATTTCTTTTCTCTTTCGCATATGTGCTCCCATAATTTCATGCTATTAGTGAATATTACAAAAACACATGCAAATAAATAAATAACAACGCCTTCCACTACTGTTGATTCCTGTTTCTCCCATTTCCCTAAGCACCACAGGCTCGGTGGTGGTGAGGGGGGCACTGTGGCCAGGCCTCAGGTTTCGACCCCTGCCCACTTTGACCCCTGGGCCCCCACCGTAAAAAAAAAAAAAAAAAAAAAAGTGGTCAGCGGTGGACTGTAGTGGAGAATTCACAGTTATCCATAGGTCGCTGGTTAAAAAAAAAAAAAAGTTGATAGAGCACTTGCCCACGAGAGGCAAAGGTCCCGAGTTCGAGTCTCGGTCCGGCATACAGTTTTAATCTGCCAGGAAGTTTCATATAAGCGCACACTCCGCTACAGAGTCAAAATCTCATTCTATGCCAGTGATTAGTCGAATCCACGTCACGCAGAATAGTTACTGCACTGGGTTCGGTATGTGAACCGACGCGCTATTAGGCAGGAGCTTAATGCTTTGGCTTATCACTTTCACGACGGTGTTCGCAGATGCTGTTAGACAAAAGGTAATCAAATGCTGGAAGAGAATAAGGTATTTGGTACCACGACTAGTAGTTGGCCCTCAGCATAAACGAATGTGTTGCCTATAACAATCGCAAGGACATATTTGCTCGATTATTCGATTGGCGTTTCATCAGTAGAAACAGTCAGAAACCTCAAATATCAGGAAGTGAGCATCCAGAGAAAATTACACTGGAACGGCCACATAAGGAAAGGCAGTTGACCGACTGACGAAATTGTAAAAATAATTCTTCATTATGTTCCACCATGTTTCATATGAGCACTCTGTTTTCTGCTGGCCGTCACTAAGCATATGCACCACCATATTAACAGATTTTCGATAAACGTCCTCGTTGTTTATACTCGAAGTGAAACCACTTGTCACTTTGAACATCACAGTGGTTTACCGTGCCAAATTACCAAACTTAGTTGTTGCTGCCGGAGCTGCGATCACGGTTGGCTGTACCGAGAAATACCTTTATTTAATTATGTTAATGTATGTTGTAAGCTGGCAATATCTTGAGACTTCCGTCCGTCTCCGTAAGGTCTGAGAGGCAGTTTTCCTCCAAACTTATTATCAAATATTACGCTAAGGAATTAGCACAGATATGGCCATATGTAAGGTGGGGGGCGAGGGTAAAGCCCCGAAATTTTCAGTTTTTCTAGTGTCTCGGTCAATGAGGGGTAGATTTACCCCAGACTTCAAATTGAAATCATAGGCTGCGTTGTTACGTACAATCAACGCAAATTCCAGCTCTGTCTAATTAATGATCAGCTATGGAGGAATTTGCAATTTAGGTAAAAGAGAAATTGTATGGTTTTAACCCGAAAAATGGGCTAAATCATGGGGTAAAGCGCCACATTGCAGGTTTTTATTCTATTTATTTACAGATCTAGTTCCGTAGGAGTCGTAGGTACCCGTGGTCTAGGGGCCAATCCCCGCCATTGCCTACATATAGGCTTTAGAATACCTCGTTCAGAGTGGTCCGCATACTGTCCTTGACTTCTGGTACAAAGTTGTGACCGCGAATAGCACCCTCACCCGAAAACCATCTTACCGACAAACTTTTGCCGGTTATCTCCGCAGCGTCTTCCTTGACCCCCTCGAAGTTGGGTTGTACCATGCCTACCTGTCACATGATGCAACACCCTTATCCACGTTCTCATGCATCGACCAAAAAAAAGGAAGAAGACAGAATATGTTATATTTTGTTGTATTTAATGTTTTTCTTTTTAATATTTTTTTTGTTTAACTAACAGTCATTTGTATATGTTTAAATGGTACCTTGAAGAACTCTTGCATAATGAATATCTATGTACTTTTAGTTTGTTCAATACAAATTATGAAAAGAAAACAAAGAAAACAGGATGTGTTATATTTTGTTGTATTTAATGTAATTCTAATAATTTGTTTACCTAACACTAATTTTTATATGTTTAACTGGTACCTTGAAGAACTGTTCCTTTGCGTATATATATATGTACTCTCCGTTTGTTCAATAAAAAAAATAAAAAAAATAACGGGTAGCGTCTTTGATTCATAATCAAAAACGTCTTCGGTCCCGGGTTCGATTCCCGCCACTGCCTAAATTTTGATAAATAATCAGCATTGGCGGCCGAAGACTTCCGGCATAAGAAGTCGGCCTCATTCTGCCAACGGCCTGTCAAATAGGGCGGAGGAGCGGATAGAGGTTCAGGGCACTCTCTTGTCCTAGGGGTGGGAAATTGCCCCTAAAAGGCGGAAGAATCAGCAATGATCAACGACATGAGGATGCAGAAGGCAATGGAAACCACTGCATTAAAGGCACGTAACGTGTATCCACAGGACATGTGGCCTGTAATTGAAGAAGTGTCATGATGATCTCTCCATTGGCAAAAGATTCCGGAATACTCCCCCATTCGGATCTCCGGGAGGGGACTACCAAATGGGAGGTTACCATGAGAAAAAGATTGAATAATCAACGAAAGGATAACGTTCTACGAGTCGGGGCGTGGAATGTCAGAAGCTTAAACGTGATAGGGAAACTAGAAAATCTGAAAAGGGAAATGCGAAGGCTCAATCTAGATATAGTAGGGGTCAGTGAAGTGAAGTGGAAGGAAGACAAGGATTTCTGGTCAGATGAGTATCGGGTAATATCAACAGCAGCAGAAAATGGTATAACAGGTGTAGGATTCGTTATGAATAGGAAGGTAGGGCAGAGGGTGTGTTACTGTGAACAGTTCAGTGACTGGGTTGTTCTAATCAGAATCGACAGCAGACCAACACTGACAACGATAGTTCAGGTATACATGCCGACGTCGCAAGCTGAAGATGAACAGATAGAGAAAGTGTATGAGGATATTGAAAGGGTAATGCAGTATGTAAAGGGGGACGAAAATCTACTAGTCATGAGCGACTGGAATGCAGTTGTAGGGGAAGGAGTAGAAGAAAAGGTTACAGGAGAATATGGGCTTGGGACAAGGAATGAAAGAGGAGAAAGACTAATTGAGTTCTGTAACAAGTTTCAGCTAGTAATAGCGAATACCCTGTTCAGGAATCACAAGAGGAGAAGGTATACTTGGAAAAGGCCGGGAGATACGGGAAGATTTCAATTAGATTACATCATGGTCGGACAGATATTCCGAAATCCGACACTGGATTGTAAGGCGTACCCAGGAGCAGATATAGACTCAGATCACAATATAGTAGAGATGAAGAGTAGGTTGAAGTTCAAGACATTAGTCAGGAAGAATCAATACGCAAAGAAGTGGGATACGGAAGTACTAAGGAATGACGAGATACGTTTGAAGTTCTCTAACGCTATAGATACAGCAATAAGGAATAGCGCAGTAGGCAGTACAGTTGAAGAGGAATGGACATCTCTAAAAAGGGCCATCACAGAAGTTGGGAAGGAAAACATAGGTACAAAGAAGGTAGCTGCGAAGAAACCATGGGTAACAGAAGAAATACTTCAGTTGATTTATGAAAGGAGGAAGTACAAACATGTTCCGGGAAAATCAGGAATACAGAAGCACAAGTCGCTGAGGAATGAAATAAATAGGAAGTGCAGGGTAGCTAAGACGAAATGGCTGCAGGAAAAATGTGAAGACATCGAAAAAGATATGATTGTCGGAAGAACAGACTCAGCATACAGGAAAGTCAAAACAACCTTTGGTGACATTAAAAGCAACGGTGGTAACATTAAGAGTGCAACGGTAATTCCACTGTTAAATGCAGAGGAGAGAGCAGATAGGTGGAAAGAATACATTGAAAGCCTCTATGAGGATGAAGATTTGTCTAATGTGATAGAAGAAGAAACAGGAGTCGATTTAGAAGAGATAGGGGATCCAGTATTAGAATCGGAATTTAAAAGAGCTTTGGAGGACTTACGGTCAAATAAGGCTGAAGGGATAGATAACATTCCATCAGAATTTCTAAAATCATTGGGGGAAGTGGCAACAAAACGACTATTCACGTTGGTGTGTAGAATATATGAGTCTGGCAATATACCATCTGACTTTCGGAAAAGCATCATCCACACAATTCCGAAGACGGCAAGAGTTTACAAGTGCGAGAATTATCGCACAATCAGCTTAACAGCTCATGCATCGAAGCTGCTTACAAGAATAATATACAGAAGAATGGAAAAGAAAATTGAGAATGCGCTAGGTGACGATCAGTTTGGCAAGGCTAAAGAAAAATCAAGACACTTTCGTAGGATTTGTCGACCTGGAAAAAGCGTTCCACAATATAAAATGGTGCAAGCTGTTCGAGATTCTGAAAAAAGTGGGTGTACGCTATAGGGAGAGACGGGTCATATACAATATGTACAACAACCAAGAGGGAATAATAAGAGTGGACGATCAAGAACGAAGTGCTCGTATTAAGAAGGGTGTAAGACAAGGCTGTAGCCTTTCGCCCCTACTCTTCAATCTGTACATCGAGGAAGCAATGATGGGAATAAATGAAAAGTTCAGGAGTGGAATTAAAATACAAGGTGAAAGGATATCAATGATACGATTCGCTGATGACATTGCTATCCTGAGTGAAAGTGAAGAAGAATTAAATGATCTGCTGAACGGAATGAACAGTCTAATGAGTACACAGTATGGTTTGAGAGTAAATCGGAGAAAGACGAAGGTAATGAGAAGTAGTAGAAATGAGAACAGCGAGAAACTTAACATCAGGATTGATGGTCACGAAGTCAATGAATTTAAGGAATTCTGCTACCTAGGCAGTAAAATAACCAATGACGGACGGAGCAAGGAGGACATCAAAAGCAGACTCGCTATGGCAAAAAAGGCATTTCTGGCCAAGAGAAGTCTACTAATATCAAATACCGGCCTTAATTTGAGGAAGAAATTTCTGAGGATGTACGTCTGGAGTAAAGCATTGTATGGTAGTGAAACATGGACTGTGGGAAAACCGGAACAGAAGAGAATCGAAGCAGTTGAGATGTGGTGCTATAGACGAATGTTGAAAATTAGGTGGACTGATAAGGTAAGGAATGAGGAGGTTCTACGCAGAATCGGAGAGGAAAGGAATATGTGGAAAACACTGATAAGGAGAAGGGACAGGATGATAGGACATCTGCTAAGACAAGAGGGAACGACTTCCATGGTACTAGAGGGAGCGCACAGGAAAGGAATTCGTGGCGGGCCGCATCAAACCAGTCAGTAGACTGATGAAAAAAAAAAGGAGCAAAAGTAATAATAGATGAAATAAAATGTTCGTGAATAGAAAATAAGTCAAGCCATAAGTTTAAGTAAACGCAATCAACAATATGACATAAGAACCAGCTTAATTTTTCAAGCAACTTCTCGACAGAACAGGAGTGACCCATGAGGAAACTATTCAGTTTCGATTTGAAAGCGCGTGGATTACTGCTAAGATTGTTGAAATGGATGCTGCAGTATACGGCAGACCTTTCTTCATAAGAGTTAAGGAACTGCGATCCAAAAGCAGATTGGAGCCTAGTATTAACCGAGTGAAAGCTGCTAACTGTTGGGAATAAGCTGTTATTGGTAACAAGAAACGACAGTAAAGAATATATATATTGAGAGGCCAAAATCAGGAAATACAGACTAGTGAACAGGGATCTACAAGAGGTTCGTGAACTTACAGCTCTTATTGCCGGAACTACCTGTTTCTGCGCCAAAAATATCCTCTGAGAATGGGAAGAGTTATCCCAATATATGACACCATATTACATAAGCGAATGAAAATAAGCAAAATAGACTAATTTTCGTTTCGAACGATCACATCCTTCAGGTACCGTTCGAATACGAAAAGCGGCAGCATTAAGTCTTTGAACAAGATCCTGAACGTGGGCCTTCCACGACAGTTTGCTGTCTATCTGAACACCTAGAAATTTGAAATATTCAGTTTCACTAATCATACGCCCATTCTGTGAAACTAAAATGTCTGGTTTTGTTGAATTGTGTGTTAGAAACTGTAAAAACTGACTGTTTCTGTGATTCAGCGTTAGTTTATTTTCTATAAGCCATGAACTCATGTCATGAACTGCACTATTTGAAACAGAGCCAGTGTTGCACACAACGTCCTTCACTACCAAACTAGTGTCATCATCAAACAGAAATATTTTAGATTTACCTGTAACACTAGAGGTCTTATATAAATTTATATAAATAGGGAACAGGAGTGGCCCCAAATCTGATCCCTGGGAAACCCCTCCCCCCTTCCCTCTTTTGACTGTACCCCACTCAGACCCCATGTCACAGCCATTCTCAACACTTTTGCTGTCTGTTGTTAAAGTAAGAGGCGAACCAATTGTGAGACACTCACCATATTTCCTAATGGTCCAACTTCTGGAGCAATATTTTGTGATCAACACAATCAAACGCCTCAGATAAATCAAAAAATGTATCTACCTTTCGAAACCTTTGGTTTAATCCATTCAGTACCTCACAGAGAAAAGAGAATATAGCATTTTCAGATGTTAAACCACATCTAAAGCCAAACTGTAAACTTGATAGCACATTATGTGATATAAAATGATCAATTATCCTTACATACAGAGCCTTTTCAGTAACTTTAGCAAACACTGATGGCACAGACATAGGTCTAATATTGTCTACATTAGCTCTTTCTTTCTTTTTATAAAGCGGTTTTACTACTGAATACTTTAATCGTTCAGGAAACTGACCATTCTTAAGGGAAAAATTACAGATATGGCTAAGTACAGGGCTAACATGTGCAGCACAGTACTTTAATATTCTGCAAGGCACTCCATCATGTCCATGCGAGTCCTTAGTCTTCAGTGATTTAATTATTGACTACATCTCCTCTTTGCAGCACCACAGAGGAGTGTTTCAGATATCAATTTCGGCAAAGCATTTTCTAAGAGAGTTATATGATTCCCTGTAGAAACTAAGTTTTTATTTAATTCACCAGAAATGCTCAGAAAATGATTGTTCAATACTGTACACACATCTAACTTACCAGTAACAGAAATATTTTTTATACGAACTGACTTTATATCGTCGAATTGTTTTGCTGACCAGACACTTCCTTCACAACTTGTCGTATGGTTTCAATTTTATCCTGTGATTTAGCTATTCTGCTTGCGTACCACATACTCTTTGCCTTGCTAATAACATTTTTAAGCACCTTACAATACTATTTGTAATGGGCTACTGTAGCTTGATTGTGACTACTTTTAAAATTTTGATATAATTCCCACTCCGCCCAATTTGAGATAAACATGGATAAAAATGGATGACTGCATAATAAAAACACCAGAAATAATCCTTTGTAACGTTATATTACTCAACACAATACTGCACTGAAGTGTCTCGTAAATTTGAACGTAATCCTTAAAAGTACTTGTACAGAAATAATGCTTTCTTCTTCACGAAAGGAGGATTAGTGGAGCAACCTGAAAGAGTTCAGTTACTTAGGCTAAACTACACAGTTACTAACTAATAGTGTGTTAGGTCTTCCGACTCTTCCTTGAAGTCCCACTTTCTTGTTATTCTTCTTAGGATATTTCATCGCCAAATAATAAGTCCACATCTGCGCTACTGTCATGATGAGAGACGTCTTAATCTGATTCTAAGGAATAATCAACTGGCATTTTGATCGGTTTTCTTCCTTTTTTGCCACTGATGTTAAAAAAAATCGAGCATACGTCTATGCGTTTATTTAGTGCGCTCTTTTCTTTCTTTGGCACATCTCTCCTTTTCAGCGCCAAGCTCTTCTTTTCCCAAGCATTCTGTTTCCATCAGTTCTTTATTGTGTCGACATTGGAAGCATAAATTTCAATGCTTTGCCAGAAAGCTCCTCCTAAATCATTATGGTAGAGAGCGGAATTGTATCTTCAGGTGAGGTAATGCCACGCAGAATGTGTTGAATGTCATCTTTTACAGGGGTTATCAATGGAGAACTGTCGTAACGTACATGGAGCTGCAGGGATTTACCCCAAAACACCTGAGGGGATTTGCCCGATTTCGCCATTGTCTGTTTTGGGGACCATATGGAAAAATTATTTCCATGCGAAAGTGAAGCTTAAATTCAGTAGAGTAAAAGAGTAATTCGTTGATTCTTCTGTTCAAACTCTACATTATACAGTTTCAAGTAAAACATAAGAAATATTACATGAAAGTAGTAAAAAAAAAAAAAACAGACCTTTTCTCGTCTCTGGAGTGATTTGAAGGGACGAACTTTCATGATACTATAAATTACAATAAGACAAATCAGCCACCTACTGGTCAACCCACGAGCCGATGGCAGTCAATTCAAAAACCAGATGTGAATCTTTACCTCAAGCGGGGCCTTACAACCACCTCTGCAATGATATTTTGTAGGTAGAGGGAATGTGAATGCAGATTACTCCATTACAGGACTAAAAGAGAAAAGCAATATAAATAAAGTGGCGCTGGTGCGATGTGAACGGTTTTCAGACTTGTTTTGTGTGAAATTACAGACGCAGGGATAATAATAATCTTTTGAAACCAAACAATAGCATCTCATTTGGTCAAAGTACAATAACTGTAACTCCTTAAACAAGAATTCTGTGCACAGAACAATGTGTTTCAAGAGATATAGAGCCCCAGGTATTTACCGCTGAAGAGGGAGATGTACAGCCATGATAAAAAGGATTCAAACACCGGTGTTCGTGAAGAAAAACATTTATCAGAAAATAACCCAATTTATTAGAACTAAACATCAAAATCAGAGATGTTATTCGATAAATCAACAGCATGGAGTATCCTCCCTAAACTGTACATAAAAAAGAAATAACGAAATTAGCCTTCTGCAAAAGCAAATAAAAGTTCCGTACCAGCCGGCTTCACACAGTGGAGAAAAAGTATCCATAAACTACTAGAAATGTAGACGCAGAAATGACTAACGAACCGCTTACAGCAAGGTACACCTTCAGTGGCCAGCTGCACATTGTGCATGTTAGTTATGATACGCAATTAACACTGTGCAACAACAAAATGGGCTGAAAAGAGAACAAAACAACTGTAACGGAAAGGCAAAGAGTTATCTGCCATTATGAAAAGGGAAAATCATTTTCAGAAATAGCTGATACTATTGGACGAATACGGGTCACTGTTCAGTCAATAATTTCACGATTTAGAGAAAGACGTACTCATTATTAGCGACAGAAGATGTCGACCACAAGGCTAACGCAAAGAGAAAGAAATACACACATAAAAAAAAATTATGCTTCACCCCGGTTCCCAGAACTCCTGAAGATAGACGTTGACTGTGGATATTGTATCACAGACGCAGTCCCTTTGACTATGGGACTTAACATCAGAGGTCATTAGTCCCCTAGACTTAGAACAACTTCAACGTAACTAACCCAAATCCACGCACGAGGCAGGATTGCCGGACGGTGTGGCCGAGTGGTTCTAGGCGCTACAGTCTGGAACCGCGCGACCGCTACGGTCGCAGGTTCGAATAGGTTAGTTAGGTTTGAGTAGTTCTAAGTTCTATGGGACTGATGACCTCAGATGTTAAGTCCCATACTGCTCAGAGCCATTTGAACCATTTGAGGCAGGATTCGAACGGGCGACGTAGCAACAGCGCGGTTCCGGACTGAAGTGCCTAGAGCCGCTCGGCCACAACGGCCAGGACTTGACTGTTCAGAGATGTCACTAAACCCGCCCAAAGGCATAAACAACCATGCATGAGCAGCGCCCATTAGACGGAGGGGATCCGACAGCCGATCAGTTGAAAAAAAAAAAATGGTTCAAATGGCTCTGAGCACTATGGGACTTAACAGCTGAGGTCATCAGTCCCCTAGAACTTAGAATTACTTAAACCTAACTAACCTAAGGACATCACACACATCCATGCCCGAGGCAGGATTCGAAACTGCGACCGTAGCGGACTCGCGGTTCCAGACTTAAGCGCCTAGAACCGCTCGTCCACCACGGCCGGCTAGCCGATCAGTTCCAGTCACTCCACCAGGAAGGAGGTACACGGCTCGTGTTTTCTATAGTTCAATCATACCTAGACGGTCAATACCGCGGTTCGATCGCGACCGCATTGTTACTTTGTGCCAGGAAGGGCTCTCAAAAAGAGAATGTCCAGGTGTCTCGGAGTGATCCAAAGAGATGATGTTAGGACATGAAGGAGATACAGAGAGACAGGAACTGTCGATGACACGCCTCGCTCAGGCCGCCCAAGGGCTACTAGTGCAGTGGATGACCGCTATCTACGGATTATGGCTCGGAGAAACCCTGACAGCAACGCCGCTATGTTGAATAATGCTTTTCGTGCAGCCACACGACGGCGTGTTACACCTCAAACTGTGCGCAATAGGCTGCATGATGCGCAGCTTCACTCTCGACGTCCATGGCGAGGTCGATCTTTGCAAGCACGACAGCATGCAACGCGGTACAGAAGGGCCCAACAACATTCCGAATGGACCGCTCAGGATTGGCATCACGTCCTCTTCAACGATGAGTGTCGCATATGTCTTCAACCACACAATCGCGGGAGACGTGTTTGGAGGCATCGCGGTCAAGCTGATCACCTTAGACACACTGTCCAGAGAGTGCAGCAAGGTGGAGGTTCCGTGCTGTTTTGGGGTGGCATTATGTGGGGCCGACGTACACCGCTGGTGGTCATGGAAAGAGCCGTAACGACTGACAATACGTGAATGCCATCCTCCGAACAATAGTTCAACCATATCGGTAGCATATTGACGAGGAATTCGTCTTCATGGACAACAATTCGCGCCCCTATCATGCACATCTTGTGAGTGACTTCCTTCAGGATAACGACATCGCTCGACTAGAGTGTCCAGCATGTTCTCCAGACATGAACCCTATCGAACATGCCTGGGATAGACTATGTTCTCCAGACATGAACCCTATCGAAGATGCCTAGGATAGATTGAAGAGGGCTGTTTATGGACGACGTGACCCACCAACCACTCTGAGGGATCTACAACGAATCGCCCTTCAGGAGTGGGACAATCTGAATCAACAATGCCTTGAGGAACTTGTGGATAGTATACCACGACGAACACAGGCATGCATCAATGAAAGAGGACGTGCAACTGGGTATTAGAGGCACCGATGTGTACAGCAATCTGGACCATCACCTGTGAAGGTCTCGCTGTATAGTGGTACAACATGCAATGTGTGGTTTTCATGAGCAATAAAAAAGGCGGAAATGATGTTTATGTTGACCTCTATTCCAATTTTCTGTACAGGTTCCGGAACTTTAGCAACCAAGGTGATGCAAAACTTATTTTTTTGTGTGTGTATGTTATTAAGGACGGCCAGAAAAGATTCTAAATTGACAGCTTCTGCATTGTCTGCGCAGTTAATGATTGCTTCTGGAAGGAAACCACACCAATGGAAGTTCGCTATATTTTAATTAGTGCAGGCTAAGGAACTAGGGTACATAGAAGAAAATTATACACAAGCAAGAAGAACAAGAAACTGAGACTTAGATTAGCATAACTATGTGAAGCAATAACACGAGTTCCTGGGGAAAGGTATTTTTCTCAGATCAAGGTAAATTTAACATATTTTGTAAATGATGGCAGAATTTTGGTGTGGAGACGACCAGATATGGAACTCAATCCCAAACACTTTCAAGCACCAGTAAAGCACAGTGGTGGCGGAATTGCGGTATGGGAACGTTGGGCTGAGTCTGATGCTGGGCAACTTCTTGTTGTTGAAGGTTGAAGGGTCCAGTATGTAGATATCCTAAAGGAAAATCTGCAAAACATTGCTGATGAATTTATGCACAGATTACGACTTGCAACAAGACCATGACCCTAAGCATACAATGGAAATTATTCGAACTGGTTGTTGTACCATACTGCTGATGCTCTCAAGTTTCCAGCACAGAGTGCAGAGTGCAAACCTTAATCCAATTGAACATCGTCGCACTACGCTAGAAAGAATAGTGAGAAAACATGAAATACCGAGCAAGGCTGCTCTGAAACAATGTCTTCAACAATAATGGTAAAATATTGCCTCAGAGGCTACCAAAAACTGGTTCATTCCATTCCAAAAAAGTTAACAGAAGTGATACGTAGAATAGGAATGCCTACAAAGTACTAACGTTTTCATTATACTATATTTATGTACATTGTAATTTGCTTTTTATGTATGAATATATTTTTTTATTTATTTTCTGCAGAAGGCTAATTTAGTTAATCCTTTTATATGTACAGATTGGGAGGAAAACCCTATATTGTTTACCAAAAATCATCTCTGATTCCGATTTTTAGTTCTACTAAATAATGTTATTCTACATGAATAACGCTGTGTGCCGCGCGGGATTAGCCGAGCGGTCTTAGGCGCTGCAGTCATGGACTGAGCGGCTGATCCCGGTGGAGGTTCGAATCCTCCCTCGGGCATGGGTGTGTGTGTTTGTCCTTAGGATAATTTAGGTTAAGTAGTGTGTAAGTTTAGGTATTGATGACCTCAGCAGTTAAATCCCATAAGATTTCACACACATTTGAACATTTGAACAACGCTGTATGAATACTTTTTTCATGACTGTAGCTCCCTGTAAAGCGCATGGAACAAAAGTTGTAAAAAGGTAATTGTTGGATTGTTAATTGTGAAATAGTACGTCGTTTACGTACAGTGAGGGACTTAACAACCTCTTTGTAGGAACAGACAATTACGCCGTAGTTGTGTTTTTTTTCGTATTTGTACCTCGTAGCTGGAAAATTCCTAACCTGCGTCGGAGGAAACGACCGCTGTGACCTTGTCGGGGTGCACCTGTTGGGCCTGGCTGGGACCAGGGGGAGGCGCTGCAGTCGGCGCAGCCACTCACGTGCAGGCCACGTGACCAGTCGGCTGGCACCACCTCCCTGTACCTGCCGCCACCATTAATCTCTCCACACGTCCTCCCGGCTGCGTTTTCAATAGCCGCACCCAGCGTTGAATACTGATACCTCGGCTCCCACGGCATCTGCTGGAGACGGGTGGATCGCCACCCTCGCACAAGGAGAACGTTCTTGTCATCAGCGATTCTCCAGCAGTGTTTTGCACACGTATTTCGTACGGAAAAGATGACTATCAAATTCTTCCAGAGGTTTTGCGATAAGAAACTTGCAAAACAGAACATGACAGTCGCCTGGGTTGGCATCTTTCTTAAGAGTAACGAAATGTTTTGAATGTATACATACTTATCCTAATGCGAAAACTGCTTTAAGCGTGTTTCTGCTTGTTGCAGCCAGTCGTATACTTAACATCTGACTTCGACGTAAAGAACACAGCCTGATAAAAAAGTGAAGATGCCAGAAGACTTGGTCGTATGTGACTGTAACTTCGTATAGAAAATATGGTCGGATGTCCGTGTAACTTCGTACAGGTACATTCCATCGGCGGTAATGTAGATGATTAGTATTCTGAAGTGCCGTTTCTTTATGACAGGACGGATTCCTTAGGCAAATGTATAAATCTGAAGGTGATCGCATGTCATCGAAACTACTCATCTTTGTATACTACTATATAAAGGCAAGTCGTTGCTTAACGTTGTTAGAAAAATCTCGAAAAGTTCTTGACCGATTTATTTAAGATTTTTACACGACACTCTAATGAACATTCGGATAGGGATAGGCATATATACATTCATATTCAGAAAAAGCAGAACACCTTGAACGACTAGAGATACGACGTTAATATTCACAGGACATGTACATTAGTATACAGGGTGTTACAATAAGGTACGGCCAAACTTTCAGGAAACATTCCTCACACACAAATAAAGAAAAGATGTCATGTGGACATGTGTCCGGAAACGCTTAATTTCCATGTTAGAGCTCATTTTAGTTTCCTCAGTATGTACTCTACTTCCTCGATTCACCGCCAGTTGGCTCAATTGAAGGAAGGTAATGTTGACTTCGGTGCTTGTGTTGACATGCGACTCATTGCTCTACAGTACTAGCATCAAGCACATCAGTACGTAGCATCAACAGGTTAGTGTTCATAACGAACGTGGTTTTGCAGTCAGTGCAATGTTCACAATGCCGAGTTGGCAGATGTCCATTTGATGTATGGATTAGCACGGGGCAATAGCCGTGGCGCGGTACGTTTGCATCGAGACAGATTCCCAGAACGAAGGTGTCCCCACAGAAAGACATTCGAAGCAATTGATCGGCGTCTTAGGGAGCACGGAACATTCCAGCCTATGACTCGCTACTGGGGAAGACCTAGAACGACGACACCTGCAATCGACGAGGCAATTCTTCGTGCAGTTGACGATATCCCTTATGTCAGCGTCAGAGAAGTTGCTGGTGTACAAGGTAACGTTGACCACGTCACTGTATGAAGAGTGCTATGGGAGAACCAGTTGTTTCCGTACCATGTACAGCGTGTGCAGGCACTATCAGCAGCTGATTGGCCTCCACAGGTACATTTCTGCGAATGGTTCATTCAACAATGTGTCAATCCTCATTCCAGTGCACATGTTCTCTTTACGGATGAGACTTCATTCCAACGTGATCAAATTGTAAATTTTCACAATCATCATGTGTGGGCTGACGAGAATCCGCACGGAATTGTGCAATCACGTCATCAACACAGATTTTCTGTGAACGTTTGGGCAGGCATTGTTGGTGATGTCTTGATTGGGCCCCATGTTCTTCCACCTACGCTCAATGGACCACGTTATCATGATTTCATACGAGATACTCTACCTGTGCTGCTAGAACATGGGCCATTACAAGTACGACACAACATGTGGTTCATGCACGATGGAGCTCCTGCACATTTCAGTCGAAGTGTTCGTACGCTTCTCAACAACAGATTCGGTGACCGATGGATTGGTAGCGGCGGACCAATTCCATGGCCTCCACGCTCTCCTGACCTCAACCCTCTTGGCTTTCATTTATGGGGGCATTTGAAAGCTCTAGTCTATGCAACCCCGGTACCAAATGTAGAGACTCTTCGTGCTCGTATTGTGGACGGCTGTGATACAATACGCCATTCTCCAGGGCTGCATCAGCGCATCAGGGATTCCATGCGACGGAGGGTGGATGCATGTATCCTCGCTAACGGAGGACATTTTGAACATTTCCTGTACCAAAGTGTTTGAAGTCACTCTGGTACGTTCTGTTGCTGTGTGTTTCCATTCCATGATTAATGTGATTTGAAGAGAAGTAATAAAATGAGCTCTAACATGGAAAGTAAGCGTTTCCGGACACATGTCCTCATAACATATTTTCTTTATTTGTGTGTGAGGAATGTTTCCTGAAAGTTTGGCCGTACCTCTTTGTAACACCCTGTATTTCATTAGCATTTGAACTATATTGGCCCGCGGGTTCAAGGGCAACATCGATATCGCGGAACAGCACTACCCACCGGCAAAATGTGCCTGTAGCTCTCGTTATTGCCATAAATTGAAGGTAATGATCAGTGTGACTTCAGCAGACATACAGGATGCGTCGCAAACACATGCTCGAATTGTACCGTCAGATCAGTGAGTGAAAGAGGGCGTATTATTGGCATGAGAGAATATCATGCACCCATCTGTGAAACTGCTGCTCCTGTGGGAAGAAATACTTGGGCAGTGCAACGGGTGTGTGCAGTATGGTTCAGGGGAGGTCGTAGAACATGACGATAGGGCTCCGGTCGCATCATCTAGACCACTCCCCTAGCACTGGAAAAGTGTACATTATTGGGGGTGACAGTCCATCGCCGTATGAGGCATGGGTTACGTGCGCGTCGTCCACTGCTCCACCTACCTTTGACGAATGTGCAGAAGCATGCCAGACGCCAATGGTGTATGGAACGATGTCACTGGGGAGAGGAATGGCATCAAATAGTGTTTTAGGACGAATCCAGTTTCTAATTGTTTGAAAATGATGGCCTCATTTTGGTTCGCCGCAACAGAGGGAGCAGCATCGCAGTGATTGCAATCGCACAAGACGTGCAGTGCCAACTCAAGACCTTTTGGTGCAGGGTGCTATTGGGTACAACTACAAACCATCGTTGGTCCGTGTCCAGGGCACTGTGATCAGTATACCTACGTGAATGGCAACCTGCGACCAATAGCCATGCCCTTTCTGCACAACATCCTAGACACTATTTTTCAGCAAGACTACTCACGACGACATGTTGCTGCCTTTCTTGGTGTCACAGGATGTCAGCCTTTTGCCCTGGCCCACCAGATCAACAGACTTGCCGGTAGTTGCTGCTTGTCTAGGGCACTGTGGCCAGTATGACCTGCGTGAATGACAATCTGTGACCTGTAACCATACCCTTTCTGCACAACACCACAGATGCCATTTTCAGCAAGACAATGCACGACCATGTGTTGCTGCACGAACGCGTCCTTCTTGGTGCTACAGGATGTCAGCCTTTTGCACTGGCCTCCACATCGCCAGATTTTCCGCCAATCGAAAAAATTGTGAGATATCGCGAAACGACGGTTGCAGCGCTGTGCCACCCACCACATATGAACTTGGGAACCGGATGAATGCAGCATGCATGGCTATACAACAGGACGCCATTCGCGCCTTATAAGCGTTGATGCCATCACGCATGGAACAAGTTATCAGTGCCCATGGCGGACCCTGTGCCCGCTAGGCAACAAGATACACGCTAAACCGAGGTGACTGAAATGTTTATCAAATGGTTCAAATGGCTCTGAGCACTATGGGACTTAACATCTGAGGTCATCAGTCCCCTAGAACTTAGAACTACTTAAACCTAACTAACCTAAGGACATCACACACAGCGAAGCCCGAGGCAGGATTCGAACCTGCGACCGTAGCGGTCGCCCGGTTCCAGACTGCAGCGCCTAGAACCACTCGGTCACTGAGGCCGGCAAATGTTTATAATTTCTGCAAAACATACTAAAGTACATGTTCTGTGAATATGAACGTCCTGTCTCCAGTCCTTCAGGGTGTTCTGTTTCTTTCTAAACCCGAAAATCTAGAGAAGTTTTTCATCGATTTGCTTCGAATGTTTACACGACATTCTGATAACCGTTCCGACAGAAATCGTCTTCTTATAGAAATAGTAAACAGCCAATCAGGAAGGTTTATTGAAATTTATTAGGAAAAACCTGCAGAAGTACAATAGTGTACAGGTTTTCTGTTACAATCAACTGTGTGAAACAAAATGCTGTGCTCCGTTGTGCTACGAAAATATGCGGTTTCGTTTTCCTTTTCGCAATCATTCTTAACCACAGTAGCAAGCCATTTAAACCATTAGACAAATTGTTTCTCCCTTACAAAAATTTTATGCACAACAACGTGCCGTGATATTTCCTTCCTCGCAGTCGGTGTAAACAGAAAACTGGAAAGTAGTATTTGTGGCTTATGGGGTTATGATCACAATAATACTACGGAATGTGCATTGTCTGAAACTTGCTGCCTACGCAGATCCAGCAGCTCGAGAGGTTTCTCTCATATCCCGAATACCAATGTTACAAGCCCATTCATTTTAAGCGACTCCAATTCACAATCATTTTCGCAATAACATTCGCAATAATAATAAATAAGTCTCAAAGTTAGAGAGAGGGGGGAAAATGGCTCTGAGCACTATGGGACTTAACATCTGTGGTCATCAGTCCCCTAGAACTTAGAACCACTTAAACCTAACTAACCTTAGGACATCACACACATCCATGCCCGAGGCAGGATTCGAACCTGCGACCGTAGCAGTCGCGCGGTTCCGGACTGAGCGCCTAGAACCGAGAGAGGGGGGAAAAGGCTGAGGTGGTGGGGAGGGGAGTAAGTGGGCATAGAGAGGCGGCAGTAGAAGATAGACGTAGAGAGAGGGGTGGGGTGGGGAGAGGAAGAGAGAGGGAAGAGAAGATTAGGAGGTATATAAAATTTGCGAAGCATTGCCGGGTTTGCTAGTATTGTACAAAAAATGTGCAACTGAGACGGAAAGAATAAACGATAACCACAGGGTGGTCCATTGATAGTGACCGGGCCAAATATCTCACGAAATAAGCATCAAACAAAAAACTACAAAGAACGAAACTCGTCTAGCTTGAGCGGGGGAAACCAGATGGCGCTATGGTTGGTCCGCTAGATGAAGCTGCCATAGGTCAAACGGATTCAACTGCGTTTCTTTAAATAGGAACCCTCATTTTTATTACATATTCGTGTAGTACGTAAAGAAATATGAATGTTTTAGTTGGACCACTTTTTTCGCTTTGTGATAGATGGCGCTGAAATAGTCCCAAACATATGGCTCACAATTTTAGACGAAGAGTTGGTAAAAGGTAGGTTTTCTAAATTAAAATACAGAATGTAGGTACGTTTGAACACTTTATTTCGATTGCTCCAATGTGATACAGGTACCTTTGTGAACTTATCATTTCTGAGAACGCATGCTGTTACAGCGTGATTACCTGTAAATACCACATTAATGCAATAAATGCTCAAAATGATGTCCGTCAATCTCAATGCATTTGGCAATAGGCCTACGTGTAACGACATTCCTCTCAACAGCGAGTAGTTCGCCTTCCGTAATGTTCGCGCATGCATTGTGCAGCAACACGACGTGGTATATTCGCGACTAATGTGTGAAGTAGTGCTGGAGGGAACTGACACCTTGAATCCTACACGGCTGTCCATAAATCCGTAACAGTACGGGATGGTGGAGATTCTTGTGCACAGCGCGTTGCAAGGCATTTCAGATATGATCAATAATGTTCATGCCACGGGAGTTTGGTGGCCAGCGGAAGTTAAAAAAGAAAAGGCTCTGAGCACTACTGGACTTAACTTCTGAGGTCATCAGTCCTCTAGAACTTAGAAATACTTAAACCTAACTAACATAAGGACATCACACATATCCATGCCCGAGGCAGGATTCGAACCTGCGACCGTAGCGGTCGCGCGGTTCCAAACTGTAGCGCCACTCCGGCAGGCGCCACTCAGAAGAGTGTTCCTGGAGCCATTCCGTAACACTTCTAGACGTGTGCGGTGTCGCATTGTTCTGATGGAATTTCCTAAGTCCGTCAGTATGCACAACGGGATGCAGGTGATCAGACAGGATGCTTACGTACGTGTAACTTGTCAGAATCGTGTCTAGACGTATCAGGGGTCCCTTATCACTCCAACTGCACACGCCCCATACCACTGCAGAGCCTCTACCAGCTTCAACAGTCCCCTGCTGACATCCGTGGTGCATGCATTCATGAGGTTGTGTACATACTCGTACACGTCCATCCGCTCGATACAATGTGAAACGAGACTCCGTCCGACGAGGCAACATGTTTCCAAATATCAACAGTCCAATGTCGGTGTTGACGGCTTAGGAGAGGCGTAAGGCTTATGTTTCGTGCATTCATCAAGGGTACACGAGGGTGCCCTCGACTCTTAAAGCCCATATCGATGATGTTTCGTTGAATGGTTCACACGCTGACACTTGTTAATGGCCCAGGACTGAAATTTGCAGCAATTTACGGAAAGATTGCACTTATGTCACGTCGAAAGATTCTCTTCAGTCGACGTTCGTCCAGTTCTTGCAGGATGTTTTTTCCGGCAGCAGCGATGTCGGTGATCGTTTTACCGGATTCCTGATATTCGCGGCACACTCTTGAAATGGTCGTACGTGAAATTCCCTATTTCATCGCTGCCTCGGAGATGCCGTGTCCCATTGCTCGTGCGCTGACTGTAACACCGCGTTCAAACTCACTTAAATGTTGATAATCTGCCACTGTAGCAGCAGTAACCGAATAACTGCCCCAGATACTTGTATTATATAGGCGTTGCCGACTGCAGCGCCTTATTCTGCTGTTTACATATGAAAGGTCTCTGTTGGATTCCTTTCATGTTAATTTCTTAAATCTGTTGTCATTTACGGCATAAATTCCTCTTCTAAATTTACTGTGGTGTTTCTGACTATCTGGGCGGAGACTGAGCAGTGAAACGTGTTACTTTTGCACATAAACAAGAACGATCTGTCACACTACTACACTTTAAAACACAGTTTATATGTAATTCATGTCACACAGTCTCATACGGAACCTACATCCGCTTTCTTTTATATACTGTATATGAAAAGATACTGTCATCCCCCTTCCCTTCTGTGTGAGAGGATGAATGAGCGAATGTATTTCTAGTTGCATGCTTGAGGGTAGCAGACAAGCCTGTCTGCTAGAGAACAGTAGGACCAACGTCGGAACAGGTAGCTACGCTTTCTAAAAGCAAAGAGGTTTCTATCCTTAGTATGGTCCTGTCCGTCTCTTGTCATGTTGGTATAAGAAGCTGCCCCTCTGGCCACTTCCGTTTGTATTTGTGAGCCACCCTCAGAAAGGGACCAGGTCAGTCTGTCCTTGGCGAGCGTCTGAAGTGGTAAGATCTCCGGCTAAGCGCTTGTCTGCTAAGTCCGTAGGAGAATGGATTTATTAAGTTCAGCCTAACTGAAAATTTATTCACCTTTATTTCAGGTTTAGCTCTAAAATATCTAATGTTATCTTAAATTGCAGCGCAGTGTAATTCTCGTGTGAAGTTCAGAATATATTCCGGTAGTTGCTTTGTCACTACTTTGTGAGTAAAGTGGAACGACGCGTTGATCAGTAACTCTAACTAAGATCATCAATCTTAAATGCGAATGTGCGTGAGGTTATAACGTCTCGTCTTGACAATATTTTTCAGTATAGCAACTTTTCTTTATGTTCAACCCACGTGGGGCGTACTTTGTGAGACCAGTACCACGTGATTATACAGTTGTTTGACCCATCAGATTGATAGTAAGACGTTAGTGACCAGTTCGAGGTTTTTCTTTTGTAAATTGCTTTTCGATCTAATTTATTTTAATTATCAAAATTATTGTGAAGTTACACTCTTTGTGTAAACCAAGTTGACCACGTGAAGCATGTGGTGTAATCATCAAAGTAGCCCTCAGCTATTCTTTTCTGGAAGGTTTCACAGAGAGTTAGTATGAATTTAGTATACCAGTGTGTGGTAATTGCATGACGGACAGGATTGTTTGGGTGAAAATTGAATCGGTTGGTTGTGGTTAATTTCCTCTTGCATATGTTTCAACGTTCTTCGTGTGTTATTTTATGAATGCAGTGTTGTATGTAGTATCCCAATCTTGGCTCCATATTTGATGTGTTCCGTAAGATTACAAACTCACATTTTCCACAATCCTAAATAAGGCACCAGTTTAGTTATGAATCAAATTTAATATGCTGAAATCTCAATGATCAATGTTAAAATAAATTTCCAAATATAAACTGATTTATTTCTTTTTATTTAAATTCTCTTTTGTATATATATATATGTATCACAGGTTGTCGTATCAATATTAAAAGATTATAATTAATGTTAGTCTGGTTGGGAATTTGGTAAGCTAGACTGGATACCTGGTGAAACAGTTGCGCAGTAATGCAAGGTTAACTTCCCCAGACAGCTCACAGCTTTTAACCCGCTTTTATTGTCTATCAGTTCCGCTTACACCACAAATTAAAGCGACAACGTGACACATATCTCTGCCTTCGAATAGCATGGCTACGCCAGTTTCTTTGGCGCTTCAGCGTATATGCTGCTTGCTGGTGTGAGGCTGCGTTTTAGCACCTGGGAGAGTTTGAGAGGGGGCCTCATTGTGTGTCTCCATTTGGCCAGCTGCTCGAATCGTGCTATGTGATGATTCGAGGGAAATATTGATGTGGCACTGGTCCAAGATTGGACTGCATGGGAATATGAGGGCAGGTCTACTTTTTGTCATGGTTCTGGTCGACGACGACTGACCACCACAATCTAGTAACGCATCAGTCACATAGTAACACGCTATCCGAGAACAAGTAATGGACTCGCGACTACGCTCTGTGACATCTGTCTAGTAACAGTAGGACTTGCGAATTTCCGTCCCAAGCGTAGGCTGCGTTCAGCACTAAAACAAAGACGGTTGTGTCTGGAGTTGTGCCGTGACCTGGAAGAATGGACCGCTGAAAAATTGTATCGTTTTGTCTCTGAACTGCCATCGATGACCATTGTCGCTGAGTTTAGCGGCAGCCTGAGGAGAAGTCCTGTTCTACCGTTCTGGATATTCCTAGCGTCAGGGTGATGGTAGTCATTGTGTTTGACCTCCCGTCACAGCTGCTAGTGAATGAGGAGGCTCTAACGGCACAATGATTCGTTACGGAAATCTGTCTTCCTCATGTGTTACTTTCCATGCGATCGTATTGTGGAGCCATTTGTCAACAGGACAATGCTCGTCCGCTCACGGCAAACGTCTCTATGACCTGTCTGTGTGATGTTGAGAAGCTCCTGTGGCCAGAGAGATCCCTAGATCTATCTCCGACAAAACGTGTTTCGCACCAGCTCTGATGTCAGCTCTTTTCCAAAACCAGTATCTAGAGTATTAAGGATCAGTTACACTAGCTGCGGACCATTTGCTCCAGGAGAGGTAACAACGGCTTCATGATACTCTTTTCAACCGAATTACTGCATACATCCAGGTCACAAGACTACATCGTCATGCTTATAAGTGGGTTCATACTGCCAAGTTCTTTGTAAATTTGATTCTATCACTTAATTAGTTCCACATATCTCTCAACCGGCGACGTTTCATTTAGTTGACTTCTGGGTGTTTCACTTGTTTTGTCAGGTAGTGTATATCGTTTCACATAATAAACAGTAGCATTTACTCATATAAAAGCCAGCATGGGCGAAGTAGGATAAGAGAAAACCTCATGTTTGTGGTGTTGGTTCTCGTATAAAGACGTTACAGCCATTGTCACACTTAGTTCCATCTCGCAAACATTAGTAGGAGTTTACCGTGAAAGACATAGACTTGTGAAGTTCATGAAAAGCAAAAAGGAAAAATAATGCAGGCTGTGTTCTACATTTATCCACTAATTGTCAAGGAATCTTGCATGACAAAAAAACTAGTTTACGAAAGAAAATAAAACAAAACCTGGAGACAGAATTGCGACAGTTTGTAGTTTCTGTTTCAACTGAACTACACATGTACTGCGATAGCTGTGTTCAGTAGTCCCCTCAATAGACAAGACAAAGAACATCACGATCATGAACCCGAAATAAATTTCCACAAAATTTTTCACTGCAATATTTTGGCACAAACAACGCTCAATATTCTAATCCTGTTGGTGCTCAATTGTGGCACGCTGGCAGGCGTGTTAATGCCATACCATAAACAAAAATGTATGATAGAAAACATGGACTGTGGGACAACCAGAACAAAAGAGATTTGAACTATTTGAGATGTTCTGCAGACGAATGTTGAAAAATAGGTGGACTGACAAGGTGAGGAATGAGGAGGTTCTGTGCAGAATCGGAGAAGAAAGGAATATGTGGAAGACACTTACAAAGAGAAAGGACTGGATTACAGGACATCTATGAAGACATCATGGAATGACTTCCATGGTACTACAGGGAACTGTAGAGAAAAAAAACTGTAGAGGAAGACAGAGATTGCAATACATCGAGCAAATAATTGAGGGCGTAGGTCCCAAGTGCTACTCTGAGATAAAGAGATTGACGCACGACAGCAATTTGTGCCGGGTTGCACCAAACCACTCAGAAGACTGATCACTCAATAAAAATAGTCTGGGGTTGAGTCAGTCCTAGCATTTTCTATTTTTATTGCGCCATTCCCGTCAACAACTTGTTAATATGAAAAATGCAAGGTGGACTGTGTTTTGAAACCCCCTTTAAACTGGATCGCCCTGTAGATACCAACTAAGATTCGAGAACGACACCACATACTATATCACTAATACCATACCTAGTCAAGCATTTTGGTGTTCAAAGCCACATTCGGAGATGGTCGACCTTCCACACGGTCAGTTAAAACTCAATGTGTCGAACATAATCTTCACTCCTGGTGATGCAATCTTGGAATGTTGAACTGTAATTCAGCTTTGAGAGGGGTAACATACCAAGAGTGTTTTACGTTTTTGATTGTTTCCTTGCTACTTTGTCATTAACTTTATCCAAAGACATTTAGATGTACCTGTTATAAAAGGTAGCAAAGTTTCATTCGTTTCCACAGTAATTTTAAGGACGATAATACCTGCACCCATTTTGTCAGCACGAAATGTATCTGTTCTCTTATGGTGCAGTAGTCTGGAGACACAGCTTTTCGTAGAAATTAAACAGATAACACGCTACTTGGAGGACCATCAACGGGAGGAACATGATACAAATATTTATGAAAGCGAAAGGGACACCTGTGACCGTACGTACTGACTTCTAACTGACATCAGATCTTCACTACACTTAACGTGGCACGGGCCGTCTTTTTGTTTTACTTTTGAGAGTGTGTGAGGACAGGGCAGAACGTTGGATCCGGGACAGGCACAGCAGCGTCTGACGTAACGAAAAAAGTAGCCTCTGGCATCCGCAGAGAGAGGCAGCCTCACGTGTTCCCTCCATGAAAATCACATCGGCGTCTGGGCTCCAGGGGTCGCAGCTATTGTGCGTTTATGAGCCACCTCCATCCCTGTGGCTGGGCAAAGGCCAGGAAAGGAACTTTATCAGTGGCAGGCTGGAACTTTCCCGTGTTCTGAAGGGTGCCTTCAGCATATAACAATCTTACGACTTCCTAAAGAAACCTGGCTTACAGAAAATTAAGAGCCTATCACTGGGTGCAGTTCTTTTACTGTCAAAGGACCTCCGATGTGAGGCTAGTCACTTGGTGCGAAAAGCATTACTGGTAAAAATGTTTGTCATCTCACTAAGGTGGAACAAAAGGAAGAGCGAATTGGAAAGTCATTGGAGTTTTAATGCAGCATGCTGAAACGTCCCCTTAGAACATTTATACAAGACTGTTTTTAAACTGACACACAATATTTTTTAGCGCAACGCAATGTGACTTTCAATAATCCCTACAAAAGAATGGGCCTGACTAACATTAACCTATACCTTTCACAAATCACTTACCTCACAAAAATCTTCGTTACTCGAACTACTGTAATACAGCGAGCGCCACTACTGCCAGCTAAATAAAAGATTCAAACTACGGAAGGCACTAACTACTGATAGGCATAGTTAGCAAATGAAAGATTTTAATAGAGAACAAGCAATGTATTTACCTTAATAGTCATAATATGCACTCCTGGAAATTGAAATAAGAACACCGTGAATTCATTGTCCCAGGAAGGGGAAACTTTATTGACACATTCCTGGGGTCACATACATCACATGATCACACTGACAGAACCACAGGCACATAGACACAGGCAACAGAGCATGCACAATGTCGGCACTAGTACAGTGTATATCCACCTTTCGCAGCAATGCAGGCTGCTATTCTCCCATGGAGACGATCGTAGAGATGCTGGATGTAGTCCTGTGGAACGGCTTGCCATGCCATTTCCACCTGGCGCCTCAGTTGGACCAGCGTTCGTGCTGGACGTGCAGACCGCGTGAGACGACGCTTCATCCAGTCCCAAACATGCTCAATGGGGGACAGATCCGGAGATCTTGCTGGCCAGGGTAGTTGACTTACACCTTCTAGAGCACGTTGGGTGGCACGGGATACATGCGGACGTGCATTGTCCTGTTGGAACAGCAAGTTCCCTTGCCGGTCTAGGAATGGTAGAACGATGGGTTCGATGACGGTTTGGATGTACCGTGCACTATTCAGTGTCCCCTCGACGATCACCAGTGGTGTACGGCCAGTGTAGGAGATCGCTCCCCACACCATGATGCCGGGTGTTGGCCCTGTGTGCCTCGGTCGTATGCAGTCCTGATTGTGGCGCTCACCTGCACGACGCCAAACACGTATACGACCATCATTGGCACCAAGGCAGAAGCGACTCTCATCGCTGAAGACGACACGTCTCCATTCGTCCCTCCATTCAAGCCTGTCGCGACACCACTGGAGGCGGGCTGCACGATGTTGGGGCGTGAGCGGAAGACGGCCTAACGGTGTGCGGGACCGTAGCCCAGCTTCATGGAGACGGTTGCGAATGGTCCTCGCCGATACCCCAGGAGCAACAGTGTCCCTAATTTGCTGGGAAGTGGCGGTGCGGTCCCCTACGGCACTGCGTAGGATCCTACAGTCTTGGCGTGCATCCGTGCGTCGCTGCGGTCCGGTCCCAGGTCGACGGGCACGTGCACCTTCCGCCGACCACTGGCGACAACATCGATGTACTGTGGAGACCTCACGCCCCACGTGTTGAGCAATTCGGCGGTACGTCCACCCGGCCTCCCGCTTGCCCACTATACGCCCTCGCTCAAAGTCCGTCAACTGCACATACGGTTCACGTCCACGCTGTCGCGGCTTGCTACCAGTGTTAAAGACTGCGATGGAGCTCCGTATGCCACGGCAAACTGGCTGACACTGACGGCGGCGGTGCACAAATGCTGCGCAGCTAGCGCCATTCGACGGCCAACACCGCGGTTCCTGGTGTGTCTGCTGTGCCGTGCGTGTGATCATTGCTTGTACAGCCCTCTCGCAGTGTCCGGAGCAAGTATGGTGGGTCTGACACACCGGTGTCAATGTGTTCTTTTTTCCATTTCCAGGAGTGTATATAGCAGTTCATGACAAATTTCAAAACTCCGCCATCTCTCTCCCCACATCCACCACTGCTGGCGGCTCACCTTCAACTGCGCAACGCTACGCGCTGTTCACATCCAGCTGCCGCTGACCAACACTACAATGGCAGACAACAATGCAAACTAGCCACAGACTGCACACAGCACAGCCAGTGATTTTCATACAGAGAGCTACGTAACGTTGCCAATAAGAAAACATAAACAGCCTACTTACAATGCTTTCTTTGAGCGATTATTGTGCTAGAAAAATCACGCCGTTGGCTGGATAAGTATTCTTGTTCAGCAACAGGCGGGGAGTTCCTGTTTGGTCGGAAGAAAAGAGCAGGCTGCACAGTTGAGGTAGAGTGTGCGGAACTGTTGTCGGATGGAGACACAGCTACATGGAAGAGTTCGCCCGGAGACTGGGAGGTGCAGATGTGGTGTATGTCTTAGGAGCGATCGGGGTTCACAATTCACGTTGGCAGAAACACGACCCTCGTCCACTAGCACAGGGACGCACCGTCAATGGCATCTCCCTTGGCGTCTGATGCTGAATATTCAGTTAGAATTATTAGCGGCGTTGGCATCGTGGGAGATCCTTGTGGTTATCAGCCTCAAGTCCTGTAGTAGATGTGTGCGTTCCTAAGGCTGTCAGGAAGCCAATCACTGTATCCATTGGGATAAAAGCTTCTAAGTTTAGAGTGTCGGTTGCATATAAATGGCATGTTCTCTTTTACCCTCAATACTGAAAGCCAGGAGGCTTACTTAGTACAACTCGCCTAGGGCAATTTTTTTAATATTAACTGAACTTCTTTCATAGCCAGACGCGTTTAATTTGTGTTTTTAATTTAATAAATTAAATTTCATTTAAAATTCATTTAAAATTTGTTTCTGTTAACACCATCCACAGCTGGGGCCATAAATTCTTCCGTTGTACAGAATAATTTCATCTTGCGTCTTAAAGGCTTGTCCAGCTCTTGATTAACTTCTTTGGTTAGGTTAAACATTCCAAACACACACGGGATTTTGCACAGTAAACAGAGATAAAATCAAATAGTAAGCAAATACCAATGGAAATAGTTAAAAGTTATCTTAGATATATTACCCAATGTTAATCGAAAAATAATTCTGCTTTTCAAAAAAGTAACTGTTATGAATACGCTAAAAGGATACACAAGTGAGCTGTATTAACACTGACATACAAAAACCACTGAAAAGTAAGAACATTTCTCCTTGGAGCACCTCCTCCGTCGGGAAATAATGACAGACAGCGCTATCTCTTAAGTTCTTAACTGTAGTTATTCGTTAAGGACGAAATGTTTATGTATAATAGGAACCAGTACTTATGCTAAGAGTTCTTGAACAACACCAACGTTTTCTCTGTTACATTATGTTTCATTGAATTCTTCAATACGACTTGCGTTTAGTATGAAATGCTCATCGGAATGTGGCTTCAGTTTATAGGATGCTATCTGTATCCAACTACATGTAAGTAAGCGCGACAGAGATAAGAAAGCGGTCAAATTATTTCAACTGTCACCGTGTAAAAACGAAGTTGCATAATTAATTTTTTGTTTGTTTTCAGGTACGTGTCTGGTACAGCCCACTCATAAAGTCGGGTATCGTGCGTTAATTCGTTTTCTGCAGCAATGGAAATGTTGCAGCTGCGTCACGCCACATGAGATGACTTCTCTAGTGGTAACGTTTAAAATTTTATGACTACGCATCCAAAAACGTCAAATATTTATTTCCTTGAAAATATTTCGCGAGGATTAGAAAACCATTCATTGATAAAGTACGAGCAGTTTAACTTAACGATATGTTGTTGGCTGGCGATCCACGTTTCCCTTACAGGTAATCATAAGTGAGTAGAAGGATATGGCAGCTGAAGATACGTTTTCGCTAGTTTTAAAGAATCGCGCTTCAGCAACTAAAAAGCTGAACAGTGTGCATTGTTCTAAAAATAATAATGATTATTGTTATTCAGATGTGGAGTACGTTTTATTAAAATATTAAGTACGGTCGCTGTTTTACCATAATGATCTCAAAAATTATCAAATCCAAAAGCAGACTAAACCAAAAAATAAGTGACTTCTTGCACAAAAGACATGATCTTTACCTTATTTGCCTTTGTTTAGTGTCACAAGTGTTCAACAATTCTCAAGTATTCCTCGTGTTTCAGCTGAAAGATGGTGCGTCGGAAAACAAGTGTAACAGCAGAAACAGCTACTGTATTTGACACCTCTTTCGCCTGCAACTGAGCTATTATTCTACTGGACTCGCTAGTAACGTCAGGCGTACCTACCTTCGACGTTATTCTCTGACGTACTGTATTCAGGTATTCGGACTGCGCTGGAGCATGTAAAGTAAATTTTAAGGTTGTCGTTCTAAATGCCAGACGTCTTGTCGTCGCTGTAAAGAAGTTGCCCTTGAATAAGTAGTGTCCGCAAATTCTAAATTCAGGTGTGCCCATTTCGCACTCAGTATCCTGAATGCAAGATAAGGGACATTTGGCTATCCGTCGCAGATTCGTTCAGCGTGAATCATTAGCTAGTGTCTGGCAGAGAGCAAGCGAACTGAATGACCTGTTTTTGTTCGACGTTGCACGCGGCCAACTTTTACAACTCAGCGTCTCCTTTCCTTTTTACTTCTCTCGATGGCCTCCCTTTCCTTTAAAGCGGAAGTGCCTTCTGTACCTATACGGTATTTCAACGCACAGGGACACACTAGGTACGGGGAGCGGTTTCCGATATTGCAGTATAAAAATTCATACGTTTGACTCTGTAAGTAATCGGCTGTTGTCATCTGTGAAATTTAACAAGAGTACTCTGTGACTAGAGTTTTGGACTGCATGTACGTATTCTATAGGATTCAGGTCAGGACTCTGTGCAGGCCAGTTCATAACAGGGATGTTATTGTCGTGTAACCGCTCCACCACAAGCCGTGAGTTTTGTTCGATCGTGTTGAAAGATGCAATTGCCGTCCCCGAATTTCTCTTCAACAGTGGGAAGCAAGAAGGTGCTTAAAACATCAATGTAGGCCTGTGCTGTGATAGTGCCATGCACAACAACAATGGGTTCAAGCTCCCTCCATGAAAGACACGACCACACCATAACACCACCGCCTCCGAATTTTACTGATGGCACTACACACGCTGGTAGATAACGTACACTGGGCATTCGCCATACCCACACCCTGCCATCGGATCACCACATTGTGTACCGAGATTCGTCACTCCACACAACGTTTTTCCACAGTTCAGTCGTCCAATGCTTACGCACCTTATACCAAGTTAGGAATCGTTTGGTATTTGCCGGCGTGATGAATGGCTTATGAGCAGCCGCTCGACCATTAAATCCAAGTTTTCTCACTTCCCGCCTAACTGTCATAGTACTTGTAGTGGATCCTGACGTAGTTTGGGATTCCTGTGTGATGTTCTGGATAGATGTCTGACTATTACACATTACGACCCTCTTCAATTGTTGGCGGTCTCTGTCAGTCAACAGACGAGGTCGGCCTGTACGCTTTTGTGCTGTACGTATCCCTTCACGTTCCCATTTCAATATCACATCGTAAACAGTGGACCTTGGTATGTTTGAATGTCTGATGACTACTGAGGTCGCTGATATGGAGTACCTGGCAGTAGGTGGCAGCACAATGCAACTAACAACAATTACATCCTTATCACCCACAACGAATCCATGCAAACCTTGTGACTGACTATGCACCAAGGGTCGCGTTGTGCCGGAGGCTGCTCCAACAATGGATTGATCGACCAGATTTCCTCCAAATCGTGCTGTTTAATGACGAGGCCTCATTTGATCCTGATTGTATATCGAATAGCGGGAACAGCCATGTTAGGATGAGAAAAAACCTCACGCAGTAGTGGAGAAACACTAAGTACTTTCTGCTTGAATATCTGGGCTGGTATTGTAGGCGACAATCTCATTGGGCCGTATCATCTACCTGGCCTTCTTGATGGCCACCTGCACTTGATGTTCTGGAGAACGTACCCTTGGCTGTTCGTGAGAGGATGTGGATACAACATAACGGCGCACCGGCTCACTTAAGTGTGGATGTCCGCTACCGGACGGCCGCTGTGACCGAGCGGTTCTAGGCGCTTCAGTCCGGAACCGCGCTGCTGAAACGGTCGCAGGTTCGAATCCTGCCTCGGGCATGGATGTGTGTGATGTCCTTAGGTTAGTTAGGTTTCAGTAGTTCTAAGTCTGGGGGACTGATAACCTCAGATGTTAAGTCCCACAGTGCTTACAGCCATTTGAACTATTTGTCCGCTACCATGTCAGTGCTGTACTTCCTCGTCGCTGCATTGGAAGGGGAGGTCTCATTCCATGGCCTACAAGGTCACCTGACCAGCATCCCCTTGATTATTTCTTATGGAAATATCTAAAATCATTTGTGTATGAGAGCCCAAAGGAAATGGAGATGGAATTGGTTGCCAGAATTGTAGCTGCAAGTGATGTGATTCGAAACACATCATGGATATCTATCAGCGTGCGTCAGAATCTTGTTTGCCGATGTTATACTTGCATTGAGGTTGATGGCCGTCAGTTTCAGCACATTTTTAAGATACAGTAAAATTGGTACGTTTATTATGTCAATGATTGTGTTTAACATAGTACAACTGGTAAGTTGACTGCGTCAATGATGATGCTTGCAGTAAATTGCAACTAAGGTATGTAAAAAAGTACACAGAAATGTGATTTTCTTCATCTCCTTTGTAACACCCCCCCGTCACTTAGCTGGTTTTGGCGTGTGTTCACTCCAACTAATTGACTAACAGATCAACAGAGAGTGCAAAACTGCCGCAGTATCGGATAACGCAAAAAAGTAATATGGCCCTGTGACTCCTGATTGAACTGCGGTGGCAGTGTTGACATTAATTTATTCAGAATTGATCACTTTTAATTAAAAAGGGGTGCACGTTGATGTTATATTCAGCCATTGAACACCAGATGCAAATGTTGAACATGAAATTAATTAAGAAAGTGATTTGGGACTTCAACTACTTGATTGAAAACAGATGCAGTCGATTAACACAAATTTATTTTAACTCCCGACCTTCAATCATCACATTACAAGACTCTCCTATCAGGCAGTGGTAATAAATTGCGTTTGCGTAGAGTAAAGCGCGATAAATCAAAAGTAATTCCTATCGAGTGATCCAGGCGTAATGCGAAGTGCGAGAAGAATTCTACAATACACGGCCCATGAAACCCTCGTGGAAACTTTGCCGACGTGATCCAACAAATTAATCAGTGGCCAGAGAGGGCGCAATATCACCGAATATAACATGGCGGAGCGGCGTCGTTGTGCAGACGTCGGCCGACATCGTGGTGCTACAAGGCTGCGCTCGTCTATTCACTCCTAGCTATCTTGCTCAGTATATAGCTGAACCAAAACGTCCTATCTCCAAGCTCAATCGTTCCATTTGCTAGGTCCTAAACTGCAGAGATGCTCACTGTTTCTCAGGCAACCTGAGTAAAGAGTGCCACATCCGCACTCTAGGCAAGCTGGGAACGGAAGACCTCTATGGGGACTTCTCCCAGTCCGCTCTTCGCCTCGGTTTCCCCTCCAGCAAAATCACCTACGCCAATTGCAGCGCAAGTCGCGTTAATTATGCGTCGCTTCCCAGCGCTGACCAATGCCTGCTCTGGAAAGTGAACAAATTCCCACGAAATTTCCCTTCCTCTCAACTTTTTCTATTTAGCTCCTCCCAGGCCACGCATCAAGGTTAGCGTCTGCACAAACACCAATTTTTCCGGAATTCTGACTCCCGGGAGAGTACTTCAATTTCCTCGGTCCTACGTTCCCATTGGAGGCCGGCGTATTTCATGCTGTCGCTCTTCACATGATTTACTTCAGACTCTGCGGACCACGAATTCAGCGTGAAGTTGCTATAGTCACGAACACGCATATTTTGACCTCTGTTGACTGCTCCACCGTAGCTTTGCGCGGCTTTTTCGCATGTTTCCCTGAAAATGGGACGACGGAAATTTATCAACAGGCGTACAAGTTCTCCATCTGCTTCCCAGTACACCAGCATGGGGTTGGGGTCAACCACCCATGCTGTCACTCATCTTAAGGCGGCTGGAGGCCGCGCCACGTTACCGCTTTCTCAGAGCTTGGGCCACCCTAAGCTGCCTATTGTCGCTTCCCTTCACCGTTCCCCAGCCGGCCACGGTCAACTCTAAATACTTCCCTGGGGTAAACTAGCGTCCAGTAAATCGACTCATTTCCACAAGTTTTCATGTCGCATGATTTACTTTAAAGCCATCATCAGACATTAATTATTCCAATATGTTCATACTATATCCTCTACAAGATTCATTGTGTCTTGTCAGTTATTTTGTTCAGCCCTACTGTTCGCTCAACGTGAGTTAGGCGATCTTTAATGACTTCATGTAAGGGGCATAGTTCTCGCCATCTTACACCTGGCTTCTCCGGCCGCAGTTCCCTACCTCAAACATGTCCAGTGGAGCATCCGCTATGGCCAGTTAAATTTTTCACGCTCTTACCGAAACACCTTGTATACGCTCCGCTGCTAGGGCTGCCGCCCGCCTTCTGTGAGTGGTTATTGCTCTTTGACTTCGAACGTTGACGATGGTTACATTAAGTTGAGCGGTGAACATCTATCTGTACAGATCGCTGCATGGTCATGTATCAATTCAGTTACGTTTACTTCGCAAATAAATTTAGGCTCCGCAACCAGTTGGGTGGGGGTTGCAAGGTTCTCGCATAACCGTAGCGTACTGAAGAGTTCAGCAGGAGAGCTTGTCTCGAGATGGGTGGCAATATGAGAAAGTTCCCAGAACCGGCTCGCCGTATTCTTAAGTTGCAGCTTCTAGACATTAATCCATTACGCCGGGCATCAAGGGCGTCTTTGCTCTTAAGTGTCCACTTGAGATGTAGCTAGTATCTATCAACCACGGATGTCAGCGAGAATCCTGTATTTTCGTGTCCATGGAACGTGAGAAATTACGTACCACCCCAAGAGTATTTCTGTTTGTCCGATCGTGTCTACTGCATCTCTTGCTAGACAATTTACGTGCTGCATCAGCCAACAGCGAAAGGCCGTTCTCGATACCAACCTAGCAGATTGTTTATATGTATTTGTCAACTCTATCAGGGAAACTCTACGTTCTTATCATCCACTTCCAATATGTCGTCTGGTGCTAACTGTGCAATTTGAAGATTTAAGTATCGCTTTTGCTAATAGCATGAGGTGTTTGTTTCACATTTCAGAATCAGTACTCTGAGCGGCTAGCATTTAACTAGTTCTCTGTGCATCTTAAATGTGGACTTCATTGGGTTATTTTCTCTTGCTAATTTGGAAACACGAGTTGCACAGATGAAGAACTCTGATTTTGAACATCTTTCAGTCTCCCTAATGACGTCAAAGTCTCACACAGTGAACTTCAACATTTCATGTCAGTTTCCTGTGTTTTGTAATTTAAGAGTGACATTGCAATAAGATTCCATGTTGGTTTTGGGTTTGAGTAAATATTTACTAATTACCTTATCGACTTCTATTATGAACCTTACTTCGAACAAACTTTCCCGTTACTAGGCGACTAGTTTTGAACAAACGTAATCAGGAGTACGCTATGGTGTCGTTTCAGTGTCATGGTGTTTGGCCTTACCATTGTGCGCAATGGCCAAATTAACAGTGGAACGTTAGATAAATAGCAACCCTATAAATTGACTGCTCTTTTTAGACATTGCCTTACATCGAGTCATTTACAGTGGGACGATGAATTTTATGAACAACTTGACGCTGTAGCTGTGGTTAACCTATTAGGTCCTGCGATCGCTGATTTCTATATGGAGAAATTCGAGCAGTCGGCTCTGGACAAAGCAAATAAGAAACCATCTCACTGGTATCGGTTTGTAGATGATACTTTTGTGGTTTGGTCCCATGGTAGAAAGACTTTGGACGAATTCTTTGTTCATCTAAATAAAATTAATCCAAAAATCCAGATCACCATGGAAATGGAAAATGATAATAAAATATCTTTCTTGGATGTTTTAGTTAAGAGATGATCCGACCGAAGTTTGGAACATAAAGTTTTTAGGAAAGTAACACATACCGACAGATATCTGCATAAAAATTCCAATCAACATCCACAATAAAAGAGAGGTGTCATTAAAAGTCTTGTCGATAGGGCCGAACGGATATGCACATTGGAACACCCCCCGGACGCTGAAATAAAACATTTGAAGCAAGCCTTCGAGAAAAATGGCTACTCAAGGAAAGAGGTAAAGATAATTTTACGACCAAGGAACAGAAGACCGAAGGATGAACCACAAAGACGGAAAAATACAGTTTCTCTCCCTTTTATTAAAAAACTAACGGATCAGGTCGGTAAGATTTTACAGAAACATGACATCAGACCGGTCTTTACACCAACAAAGAAAATAAGTCAAGTACCTCGATCTGTGAAACATAAACGCCCTCCTCTGTCGACATGTGGTGTATACAAAATTCCGTGTACATGCGGTAAAGTTTATATTGGATCTACCAAAAGGATTCTAAATACAGTGCTAAAAGGGCACAAAAGTCTTTGCCGACTAGGAAAAATAGAGAAAAATCTGCTGCAGCAGAGTATGCTCTTCATTCAGGAAACAACGAAGTGATGTTTTCTGAAACAGAAATTTTATCTACAACGTCAAATTATTATGCACGACTATGCAGAAAGCCATTGAAATTTATAAGCATCAGGATAATTTTAACAGAAAAGAGGAGGCAATGAAACTTAGCGACATATGAACAATAACACTGCAGAATCGCTAGACAATTTTACCTTTGACAAGGTGACAATCGATAGTTAAGCTTTATTTTTGACAAGGGTTATCTCTGCTTATCATGTGTTACTTCGACCACGCCCCCTTTCCTACAGTATATATGTCGCTCTCGGACGTCCGACCAGCACCTGTGTCATCCGGTCGTGAAAGCCTTCATTCTAGTACCAGGCTCTTTCGTGAGTATTTCAGTGAAATATCCCAAAAGCAGAATAACTCAGTAGAAGGTTTTCTACACAGAAACGGAAAATTAAATGTTCAGACTGATCAGTTCACGTAAAGTGCGAGGCCAGGCTGAGTTATTCTGCAGGATGCTGGGCATAAAAAATTGGATGTCCTATTTAGGAGCTGCCACCCGACATGTCTAGGAGATGTTGAATAGGAAACCCGAAGGATTTGTCAGTCACCATCAGGGTAGAAATAGATGTAGTGACACGAATGCAGGATAGACGCGGTGCTTTCTTTACAGAATTGAAGTGTTATAGATGTGGGCTTGGGCCACATTAGGAAGCAGTATCGCCAACCGCAATGCCATGAGTTCAGTGTCATGAAACACCGCAGGTGGGATTGTAGGAGTAGAAAAGAAATGGACAAAGAAGTAGTAAATAGTTGTTAAACACCAACAGGAGTTCCAAAACTGCCAGACGGCGCTCCCAATAAAATTCAGTGCTACAAAGATGTATGCAGAAGCAGAGGGTTCATTAGTTGGCATGATATATGGTACAGAGCGTAAGTGTCTGTGGCGAGCATGGCTTTTGCAAAAGGAGTATTAGTACCAAATTGGACGTCTGGATGAGAACTGTATGGACAGTCAAGTGTGGACGTCTGTCAGAAGCAAAGCATCAACACAGCAACAACGCAAAAGAAAATTTAGCATTTTAAGGTGGAAGATAGAGTAGCCATGGAGAAAGTACTGATAAAGTTTGCGGTTTTGTGAAATCCTAGTGGATCATTGCCAGCAACACCCGTAACACACGACAGACTCCCAGAAGTGTCCCACGTGTATAAAACTGTATAGAATACGTCCGCATTTGCAACCACTTATGGAGGAGTTTATTAATCGTCGATTTCATAGTGGCATTATTGAAGAGAATAATAGTTCCTGGGATAGCTGGTAGTTTTGTACCCAAAAACTTTTCAGACAGCTTCTATTGCAGTCAAGTGCTAGAATGGTTATAGATAAAAAAAGCGGTTATCAGCAGTTGGAAATTTGTGGTAAGTTCCTATGGGGCCAAACCGCTGAAGTCATCTGTCTCTCGGCTTACACACTACTAATCAAACTATCTTACGCTGAGGACAACACACACACACCCATACCCGAGGGAGGGAGGGAGGACTCGAACCTCCGATGTGGGGAGGGGGGGGGGGGGGAGCCACGCGAACCGTGGAAAGGCACCCCAGTCCTCCTCACGGCTACCCCGCAAGGCTACGACGCGCGGCTGTCAGCAGGTGGAAAAAGTGCCAGAGGACCAGTTAAAGAACACATTTATCTTCCCCTCGGGGCATTACCAGTAACAAAGGATGCTGTTTCGTCTAAAAGACTTAACAAATAGCTTTAAAATGGTTATTAGAGCTTAGAGATACTTTGAGCAGATTGCCTCAGTGGGGACATAATCCACAAGCCGGGCGCAGAAAGAATGGTAATGCAGATAGACTGGTGTCATATAAGCACTTGATTGAAGCCTTGCAGTATGGCAGAAGCTGCAAAACGCTAATGCGGAATGTCGGATATTGAAACACAACCACAGCTGATTGCGTGGTTTCACAACGATATGTACTGATAAAATTTTCTCGGGCTTCCAGCGGAGTCAGATGGTTTAAAATCCATAAGCTTTCTCCCAAGAACTTCTTGGTCATTGTCGTGTGATGACTGCATTTTGGTTGCTGTCATTAAAAATCTTCTCCCTCGGTCACCTCAACCATCTACACTATATGGCTTTCCAAAGGTTCACAAGAAGAACACACCTCTACGTTCCACAGTTAGCACCATTGGATCACCAACTTAAAAAAAATGGTTCAAATGGCTCTGAGCACTATGGGACTCAACTGCTGTGGTCATAAGTCCCCTAGAACTTATAACTACTTAAACCTAACTAACCTAAGGACATCACACACATCCATGCCCGAGGCAGGATTCGAACTTGCGACCGTAGCGGTCGTGCGGTTCCAGACTGTAGCGCCTTTAACCGCTCGGCCACTCCGGCCGGCGGATCACCAACTTACAGACTCGTGAAAAATCCGTCCAGCTCCTTAGTCTGGACATTGGTCACTGTATGCATCACGCCAAGAGTGCAACTGCTTTCATGATTCGAATTAAATGCCTGCGTCTTGGAGAAGGAGATGTTATAGTGGCTCCCATTCAAGATTCTAGAGATCTGTTCTCCGACTTATTCGACATCAGTGTTGTAGATTTATTATTTAAGCACACTCTGACGTTATCATTCTTTTGTTTGATAGAGAATACTTTAATCAGGCATAGGGCGTTGCAATGTGCAGCCCATTAGCTTCAGCAATAGCCAGCCTGTGTATGGAGAACTTTGAGGACATCACCCTGGACACGGCTCCTGCAGAGCCAATTTGCTTTTATCCCTACGTTGACGACATGGTGGAATCTGGTCTCATGGACGTGGAAAGCTGCAAGAATTCTTGTACTGCATTAACAGTATCTATGACAACATCAAGTTCACGATGGAGGTAGAAACCGATGATATCATGCCATTCCTTCTCGTTCCCGTCCTCTGTAAAGCAAATGGGTGTCTCAGCTGCAGACCGATATCTGCACGCTAATAGCTACCACCACCCATCGCAGAAACGTTTAGTTCTGAGGACCTTGACGCATCGAGCAGAAGCCACCTTAGGCACTGAAAACGTACTGAAGGAATTGAGACACTTACGGAAATTATTCAAGGAAAATGGCTACAACATACACCAGAGTTTGCAAGCAATCTTTCTGAAAACACAGAAGCAGAAGGATCCTTAGGAGGACTCAAAGAAGCTTGTGTCTTTGCTGCTGTGTGGCTCGGTATCAGGAAAGATTAGTCAACTTCTAAGGAGGCATAATATCGATTGGTTTTTAGGGCTCCAACAAATATTCGATCACTCATGAGGCCTATGAAAGACGATGTAGGCCTCAGAACACCAACAGTAAAATACCATATGGCTGTGAACAGTTTTAAGTCGGACAGACTGTGCATTCTACTGCTGTGCAGGACGCGAGAAATTAAGAAGTGATCAAGATAAGAGACCTGCAACTGAACACAGCCTGGGACCAGTTCACAGGAAATTTGTAACAGGTGCGGCCATCGTGCAACAAAAAAAAAAGTACTTTACGTGGTGATGAAGCGAGCCCCAGTGTTGTCACAAGTCACGTCGGCTTTATAGGGATGATAGCAGCAACCAAAAGACAGTCACCATTTGATAATGGCTGAAGGGTACTCAGCTGAAAGCTTATGGTTTTTAAATCGCTTGACAAGGTGGAAGCTTGTGAGAGAATTTTACACAGTTCAACACACATAATCGGTGCCATGTAGGACAAAAAAGCTTCATCCATGCTACTTTGTGCTTGATGTGCCATGGGAGAAAGTATCAAAATTAGTTCACACCCTCACATTATCAGGTATTGGAGGATGCAGAAAGGGGTTCTTGGGGTAGTGGAAGTATATTGGTGGTGAGTGCGGAGGTAGGACTTTGACAAGTACGCTATAAATTCTGCACCATTTTCACAATTTGCAAATTTAAACCTTAGTCAAATGCCAGTGGGTAACTATTATGTATTCACTATTCGAAGGGTACAAGATATTCCACCATTTTATAAGTAATAATCCTGATGTATATAATGAACTGGTGGGAAAATCACATATTGTAGAAGCATGGAAATGAACAAGCGTGATGAATTTCGCGTTAGTGGGAGGGGGATAAAATCATTTTCTCTAGACTTACAGTTGTCCCTAGTTTGGATCATAGTTTCTTTAGACTGTTTTGGTTGTTGTTGTGAGTTATTCATCTGAGGTATTTCTTCGGCCTTTGTGCGATGCTGAGTATCGTTGAGCCACACCTGACATCGCCCACAAGAGCAGCAAAGAGACGTCAGTGCCGATGTGCTCCAAGGAATACCGATGACCCCAACGTCCGACGGACGAGAATGTAATGGCATTAAGGCTTCTTTGTATGTTCATGTTAAGAGCTTGTCTGTAAAATACAGTGAGAGTCAATCATTGTATGAAGAGCGAAGATTAAACATTGTTTTATCCATAAGCTACTGAGTTGCTCCTTCAATAGATTTACTAGTAATTACTGTAAAGAGTAATTAAGGAGAATCTGCTGGGAGTCTGTCAGATTTTAGTGCATCAGAAGAGTTTGACGGATGTGGAATCTCACAATATGAACGAGTATTTTTCGTTTTATGTCACGGTGACTGCAATTCCACCAAGTGAGTACTGTAGGACAAGAACTGGTGAATAACTGGTTATGGGGATATTATTACTGATCAGGGCACAACTTTTATGTAAGAACTAATGAAACCCCAATGTCAACTGTTACAAAAGTGGAAACGAAGAACTAGTTCCTTGTACTCGTAAGTTAACGGGAGGACTGAATACATTCACCGAACCATTGGTAGAATGCTGATCTATTAAATAAATACTCATCACAACGACAGGGACATTTACCTACTCTTTGTTGTCACTACATATAATTCAAAGGTGTATGATGGCATTGAGCTCTGGCTCTGTGAGGTGGTGTACGGAAGTAAGATCCCATCACCTTATCCAGTTAGTGAACCTAAGGTGGAAAAAATTGGGTTCTGAAACGAAATTTTGCAAAAAACAGAAGTGATCGCAAAAGGCGAATGATAAGGCACTCGAATAGCAAGAGGAAATAGATCAGCATGCTGTAAAGTTGCCAGATTATAGATTTGGCCAGTCGATAATGTTAACTAGACTCCATACAATGAATAGTAAAAGAAATTTATTACACGATATCAAGGCCAAACCAAATCACAGAAATGACATTGTCAATAAACACTCATCAGTAAAATGGAAAACCAGCCAAAGTTGCAAATTTCACTTTTCTTATTCGCTCAATGACTAGTTTGGGGCCGGGACACATTTGCAGATCATCGTAGCAAATAATCAAAAGAGTATTTCCGAAAATGCAAAACCCGTGTCAAAAATGTGCAAGCGAACAGTTACGGCACATGCAGAGCAATATGAAGAAATCTCTTGATTACAGGCCTAACAGCATATGTGAAAGCACAGAGACGGTAAACCAGCATTTGAACATGACACAGAACCAGATGAATCTATTCGATACCAGAGTCGCAGTAACAAGACTCTTACAGTCTCTCTTCGAGAGCAAAGGAAATTCTAGAATGGAAGTAATAGCATTGCAGAAGCAGTGCACCGTGTGCTACATAGGCAATTGAGTCCTACACTGCTGCGTCTGAGACAGCCTACGGAAGGCTCATTAACTAGTCAAATTTTCAGTAGTAAGCTTTGATGCACATTACAGATGTTTTACAGTCCACCTTCAGTCACTAGAATGGCTGTCTCTGGGAAAGTGTATCCAGGTAAAGACACAAGAAGTAATCCTGATCTCCAAGGAGGGGTGAAGTTAGGCATTTGCGATGTGGAAGAATTCCGTCAATGTCAGAGAGAAACAACTGCTGTACGCCCTACGTGGGTGGTTCAGTCCGACACAAAGGGATGTAAGGTGCAGTTATTTCTGTGGTGTCACCGCCAGACACCACACTTGCTAGGTGGTAGCCTTTAAATCGGCCGCGGTCCGCTAGTATACGTCGGACCCGCGTGTCGCCACTGTCAGTGATTGCAGACCGAGCGCCGCCACACGGCAGGTCTAGAGACACTTCCTAGCACTCGCCCCAGTTGTACAGCCGACTTTGCTAGCGAAGCTACACTGACAAATACGCTCTCATAGTTAGCATAGCCTTCAGCTACGTCATTTGCTACGACCTAGCAAGGCGCCATTACCAGTTTATATTGAGATTGTTAGCAAATGTATCAACAAGAGCGATGTTCTCCAATTATGAATTAAAGTTAAGTATTACATCAACTACGTACTTTATTTATTAGACTCAACTCCTTTAATTGTTCCAGACCTCACGCAAGCCTGCTTGAGCTAAGCGCGTGCATTTCGGCCTCCTTTTAGCAACACGGTGTTGGCTCTTCTGCCAACACACCAATTTCTAGTATAAGCAGATGCTATGGGATGCCAAAGGGATATCCCGGCGTCGCATCTTATGCTTTCAAAGTGATGGCATGCATTGGACTATTTACACCATGAAACAATACAAATGGTTATGAGCAGGATCGACTCGAGGGAATGATGAGGCTGGAATTATGGTTGTGATTTATTAATTAATGGTAGAAACTTAGACATAGCACAAAACACTTCTCGCCTCCCACCTACTGTTACTTGAACCATTATAATGAATCTGACACAGCCCTTATTGTGCTGAATAGAAAAACCATTGGAGACAATACCAATCCAGAATCTTATTTACCTAAAAAAAAAAAACACCCTGAAACACAACATTCTTCACTGCTGGGTGAACATATAGGTGCGTAGGAAGGACGCATCGCTGCTGAGCAGATGCTCCAACATGTATTGGCAATACCGTGATGAGCAGCGCAGTAAAATCGTCACAGTGAATATCTCATATTCTGGTACCATTGTGGTTCTGTAATCTGTATCTACTGTGACGCCACAAAAACATATTGCTGAGCGATATTTGATTATTTTTCTGCTCATCTCTTGGATGTGCAAAAGGTTGTTAACTCAGGAAGAAGGCTTCAAATTATCTCTTTAAGGAAGAAATGCTCCCAGTTGTTCATCCCATGGTCTGCATTGGCCATAGGCTCTAGTGGAGTGAAGTGGATCCCCAGAGCACTACCGTTCATGGAAACGGTTTCGGTAGGCCTCTGTTCCAAACTCTGACGGCAAATGCGATTTTCTCCTTTAAAGACAGCTGCCAACAAGCCACTGCAAGTCCTCAGAGTATAGCTGAGTGTGACAAATTCACCACAGTGTACGCAGATATAAGAATGGGCCGCCAATGGCTCCGCTCACCAAATCCGATGCCATTACCGCAAAATCTTGTTATCCGATCAGTGTTGTTAGCAAGTGCTCGCCACCATGCTTAGGCGTGAAGCGTAATATGTCTAGCAGCCGATACCAACCTCTTACCTGTTAAGATGCATCCTGTAAGCCAAAAACGGGAAATCTTCGTACATCCATAGTTGAAATGGAGGACAGTGGGACGTCAGCTGGTATAAATTTGTATTAAAAATGAATAAATCCCTCCAGCTGTATTTAAGGTGTCGATTTTATTTTGGCAACTAGTTTCAACGCTGTAACAATGTCATCTTCAGGCCCATACAGTTGTTGACGTTAACTACGTGTGAAACGTCCCCTTAGAACAATTATACATGACTGTGCTTAAACTGACACACAATATTTTTTAGCGCAACGCAATCTGACTTTCAAAAATCCCTGCAAAAGAATGGCCCTGACTAACATTAATCTATACCTTTCACAAATCACTTACCTCACCAAAAATCTCCGTTACTCCAACTACTGCAATACAGCGAGCGCCACTACTGCCAGCTAAATAAAAGATTCAAACTACGGAAGGCACTAACTACTGATAGGCATAGTTAGCAAATGAAAGATTTTGATAGAGAACAAACAATGTATTTACCTTAATAGTCATAATGTATATATAGTAGTTCATGACATCCAGTGTTACAAATTTCAAAACTCCGCCATCTCTCTCCCCACATCCACCACTGCTGGCGGCTCACCTCCAACTGCGCAACGCTACGCGCTGTTCACATCCAGCTGCCGCTGCCCAACACTACAATGGCAGACAACAATGCAAACTAGCCACAGACTGCACACAGCACAGCCAGTGATTTTCGTACAGAGCGCTACGTAACGTTGCCAATAAGAAAACATAAACAGCCTACTTACACGTGCGACTTATACCAGAAGTCAGTGGTGAGATACGGTCGTGCTCCGTGTGGAAGGTGGGTAGTAACTACGTCGAAGGGCGTCCTGAACCAGGGTCATCTTCAAATTCAATCCGGCCATGCCATGCACAGTCGGTAGTACACCTCATTATAGCACAAATTATTTCAAAACTGAAAAACTTATTTTAATAATTAAGGTGGTGATCCTCAGATTTTTAGAATTCATGTAACAGGCGCTTGTCTACTGATACACTTTCTTCAGTTTACGATATCTATCCAACTGAGACGCAGGCAAATGAACGTTGTAGCTAACCACGATGAGAAAAAGAAAAAGACAATAATTGCTCAGTCATCAGTAGGAAACATTTTACAACGTTTATTAATTAAATGTTTTGCCTCTTTTTTACGTAATTTTTATTTCTTTGAAATAATATTACGTATTATATTTCACAAAGAAGAAATTGTTTATTTATCTGTGAATGGTATTACAATGTAGCGTGTCACACTGGAAAAACTCGGTATATGGTACAGTGGTTTACATTTTTCGACTGACATGTATTGTTTGCAACAATATCGAATTTCAACATGTGAAATGTCTAGGGTAATTCATTATGGAACTAAAAAGTCCAAAACAGTTTAGCTTTCTACATAAAATCTAAACTTTATACGGACCGTTACTTTCTGATGGTTAGTCTCCTTACTACCTCAAACCGCTGCTCCCGCTTTCGAGTCCAGTGCTCAAATTCTTGAGCACATTGCTCAACTGACTGCTGGAGAACATGGTGAATGAATGTGTGACTGTTCACTTTCGGAGAAAGGCGTTGGAAAAGTTAACAATAACATACTGCATGCAACACTGTCTGAATATGCATAAAATACTAATAGAGGAAAACCTGAACGAACGAGATGAAGTTCCAGTGAAGATATTTAGTACCTGCCAGAAACTTGCCATCATGTTTCGTCTCATTAAAGCAGCCTCTCTAACTGGACAGAGGAGGCAGTGAACTGTTATTGCATCCCCATTTTATTTCTTCCAAAGAGGAACTTGTGCAGCGAGCAAGCGGCTAGGGCTTCTATCAGAGTATAACGCGCAAGCGGAAATCCCCGACAAGAAAATTGAATGGGCCGGTCGCAATCTGGTCTCCATGCCTGATTCTGGCTGGCGGCCAACCAGCCATTGTCATCAACCGAGGAGAATCGAGCGTCGACCTTGCGCACATTCCTCGCTTTACATACAATCCCAGCGACTGGAAGTCATCCGGAGTCGTTGACTCCTGTACGAGTGTCCAGGAACTAACTAATTCGTCAGAGCGGCAGGATCTAGAAGGGTCGTGGAGAACTGATGCCCGATAGTCTAAGTTGTTCACAAACGCTACCGTGAGAATCGACAAACGGTCAGCCTATAGCTTTAAAGTAACGATCGTTGTTCTGTCTCTACGGTCTGTGCTAAAAATGTGAATCGTAAAGAAAATGAACAGTTAGTACAGCCTAAAGACTGGCCTGGTCGCTAATCTAAAAGAAAGACCTAATCAAAAATAAAAGACCCAAGGCCAGGCAACATTGGCAGCACTAGCTCAGTGGCATTCGCAGGAAGTAGAAATCAATCGTGCTATTTCCGAAGATAGCATTCCGAGAAGATTCGCATGGGAAATGTGACAAAGGATGTTCCACCTGAGTAGTTGATTTTCATGACAGTTGTTTATGTCTCTATGAAATACAAACCAGAAAGGGGTGTTAGAAACTCACAAGAGAAAGCTTACACAACACACTGAGCTACGAACGCTACCGGTAAGCTTTGTAATGGTAGGCTCCATATGGACGATTGTTCACACAAGCTTAGAGCGATCCACACATTCGCTGTAGTCAGGAGCAGAGGTTATCCTGTAACGTTTGTCATAGTTGTTCAAATGGCTCTAAGCACTATGGGACTTAACATCTGAGGTCATTAGTCCCATAGACTTAGAACTACTTGAACCTAACTAACCTAAGAACATCGCGCACAGCCATGGCCGAGGCAGGATTGGAACCTGCGACAGTAGCAGCAGCGCGGTTCCAGACTGAAGCACCTAGAACCGCTCGGCCACAGCGGCCGACTCTCGTAGTTGTTGTTCAATTACTAACGCAGTTGTTGATCACTTCAAAGCCGAAGATGGCTTTTGCTATCTTCTTTTACGTTTGCCTGTTAAGTTTTTTTCGAAACTGAATATTTTCATGTTGAGGAATGGGAAGAAACGATCTGTTTTACTTGGTAAAAAGCTTTCAGTAGCCAAGTTCGCATAAATTCGACTTAATTTTTAAACTGTTTCGAAAGATGTAACTGTCATCTTCTGGTTTCCAAAAAATTTTTGTTACAAAACGTGTTCATTGTAAGAAACTCATCCCATGTTGTAATTATTGTGGATAAAACATCTGTTATTGAAAAACACCTTTTGCACTTGGCCATTTCCATATACGTAGCGCTCATAGATGATAGATTTTTAAGAATTAACAATCAGTCGTCAATGAGCGCCACGATTACGGACATGACCTTGTGCACGAGGTGCTTAATAAATGTAAATGTTCCGTTTCTGACAAAACCTTGGTATAAAGTGCTATATCTTATCCACCATAATGAGAACATGGCATGAGTTCCATGCAATAAACGCGTTTTGAAAAAAGTCTCGAAATATCTGCGAATTTTTCGCACTATTCGGACTAGAGTTATTCAAGATGATTTCTTTTATTTCATTAGATGGTCGTTCCTTCCTACGTAGGTGACGGTCAGGAAAATGTGTTGGCTTTCAGAGGAGAAATTTACTTATTGAAATTTCGTGAAAAGGCTTCGTTCCACCGAAAAATGCCTTTGTTGCTATCCCAACTCCCTTATCATATTCGTGATACTCTCAATTATATTTTGCAATACTATAAAGCGAGCTTTCCGTCTTTGTGTTTTTTCGATGTCCTCCGTCAATCCTATTTGGAAAGGAACTTCCTCCTATTTTCTCTCATCATCATCAATATTATCATCATCATCATCATCATCATCATCATTCATCGTTATACTCGACGACGTAAACGCGACACTATATGTTATACGCACTCATCACAGTCAACGTCACAACAAAGTTACGCATCTAAGACCTCGGATATCCAAGTTGACAAACTAAATACTTGGATTACACAACGAATCACACGAAAAATACGTGCTCAATATTCCATTTAAGTCCAATAAGATATAAGATATATCACATACTGTACAACATAATTAGTCCAGGGAGAAACACTTACTGGAACTGAACATAATACGTAGTTAATGTCTGTTGTGCTGTCGAAGACGTGCTTACAATTAGAATACCGTAACTTAAAGAGTCTTGGGATAATCGCGAGTCTGCAGTGAAACATAACAGAGAATTAAATAGGTTTTGAGTCTGATTAAATATGAACAGAAAGGTAGAAGTTTGGAAATGGTTTCCGCTAAGCAGGTATGGAGACTATATTAGTGGGAGCAAGCGACTGGGTTTTACTTACAGAGCGATTACTGGCAACCGTAGAGCCCCTATTGACTACAGGTAGTTTGATCCTTAAGCATACGGCTGACTAACGGTAGACCTGCCTTAATAACACTCAGGAGCATCAAATCAATCAACAGAATGCAAGACATCGTGTAAAAAGTTGGTAAACATATTTACAATTAAACCATTCATTCCACCACAAATGTTTACACTTACGGGGGTGATAAATAATGTTATGATACAAACTAAAATTATGGCCGGTAATGGCATTGCACTGTAGCCATCATCGAGCCAAAGAACGAGTATAGCACTGTTGTTGATAATTATTTCATAATATTAAGTTTATATGTCTAAGGGTGTCGAACCAGACCGTTCTCCACAATTACACTGGTAAAATAAAGCAGTATGTAGTTATTAGTGAATTGATTTATTAGTTTATGGTCAGTGTTGATTACAATATGAAAGAGGGTGCACCAGAAACCCAAATAGGTAAACGTTAATTAGACATGTAATTAAAAATGATAAGAATTGGTGTCAGCAGACACATCATGACATAACCTGTCAATTAGAATATGCAGTTTAGCTACAGAATCATTAGTGTGGGAATGGTGGTCCATTTGCATATGTGTCAAAGTGTCGTACGAAGTTTGTAACTCTGTGTGGAGCTGCTCGAGCTCTCATTGGTTGAAGTGTCATGACGTTGATGGTTGTTGGTGGTGGAAGATATGTTCTTGGAAGCAGGAGAGACGAAGAGACGAGAGAACAGTTCGAGACATCGATCGAGAAGGAGAAACTAGTTTTCTGCCATCGGAGAATACGATGAGTTGCACGATTGAATCTTAGAGACAGTTCGGATCACTTATCGGATCAAAGATACGGGCGTCTAAGAATGCAGATGAAGAGACTTATGTATTGAGTCTAAGTCGCGACATGGTCTGAGTCGGGTTTCTGTCATCTTCCGTGTCGCACTAATTAAAGGGATGTGGTATATTTCAGTAATAAACTATATTTACGTCTAAAACTGCTTCTAGGACCACCGTTTAGTAGGAGTTACGACCTTTCTGAATCAACTACATGTTCTTAAAAGTTCAATCTGCAGAGTATTGCCTATGTTTATTACAAATGTTTATCTGTTCATTAACTTATATTTCACATATATTTGTCGCATCTTCTAAGTGTACTGCCAACAAAGCGCAGTCTTTGTTTCGCCTTCTCCACAACATTATCTATGTTGTCTTTCCAATTTAAGTTGCTCGTAATGGTAATTCCTAGGTATTTACTCGAACTGACAGCCCTTAGATTTGTGCGATGTATCGTATACCCAAAATTTATCGGATTTCTTTTAGTACTTATGTGAATGACCTCGCACTTTTCTTTGTTTAGTGCCAATTGCCACTTTTCGCACCATACAGAAATTCTCTCTAGATCATTTTGTAATTGGAATTGATCGTCTGATCATTTTATTAAACGATAAATTACAGCGCCATCTGCAAACAATCTAAGGGGGCTGTTCAGATTATCACTAGATCATTTATGTAAACCAGGAACAGCAGAGGGCCTATGAAACTACCTTGCGGAACGCCAGATATCACTCCTGTTCGACTCGATGATTTGCCGTCTATCACTCTTTAGAGTGGTGCAGAGGACGCAGACCTAGTACAAGGCGGTTATGTCATTCTCGACGGCTTCTCTCCGAGCACAGATTCTCCACTGTCACAACGAAATAAACCTTCCATTTCGTTCTTTCAATATTTACACCAACCGGTTGCTGACAATGGTATGCATCTGAGGAAAGTGAAAACATCACATTCACTAAAAATATGATCACACTACATTCAAGCAAGGATGTAGGTATGCTGCTGCGTACTAAGAGAGTAAGAGCTATCGCGAGCTGTCACGAGCCGGCACGGGATTGAACAGAGACATCTCTACCCTTTTTTGCCAGTGAACTGCGCTCCGCCCACTGCTACTCGTATTTTAAGCGCATCGCGCCCAGCAGTTCTACTGCTGTATAAAGTCTCGTCCGTCACGGCATCCTTTCCTGCTGGAACGAAATACTTTACCAGTTTTTGCTCTGGTCAAAGAAACTGGATAGCAAGAATCCTCAAGATGCAACGGTTCAGCGTTGGACCACTGGACAGATAAAATGCTACTAGTAATGGACCGCACGGGATATTTCTCTCCCTTGGTTCTCTTGAATGTTTAAACATGGAATTAACTCAGCTCCTCTGGGTTTGCGGCGACATGAAACCTGCACTATACGTCCCCCAAAATTGCTGAAAACGTTTATATTTTTACATACGAAGTGTGCCCAAAAAGTTTCGGGAATTTTCATTTTTTTAAAATAATTTTTATTTATTCTATATAAATATTATCTCTTTCAAAGTAGTTCCCATTAGATATTACACATTTATGCGAGCACTTCTTCCAGTCCCCGGCACACTTCTGGAACTCGGTCTCTGCGATAGCACTTAACTCTTTCAACGATGCGCTTTTAATCTCATCTAAGCTTGTGAAACGCCGGCCCTTTAAGACTCTCTTTTTGTTTCTGGAACAGAAGAAAGTCATATCTGGCCATATCTGGCAAATATGGAAGCCGGGGCTTCATTACAACCTCGTTTTTCGCCGAAAATTCACGAACGAAGAGTGGAGTATGAACAGGTGCATTATCGTGATGCTAAAGCCATGAACTGTTTCACCACAAATTCGGTTTTTTTCGGATTACTTCCCGCAAAAAGAGACGAACTCCTGGGTAGTACACCATATTGATCGTTTGACCGTTTGGCGATAATTCATTAACTATGCCGTTAGAATCGAAGAAACCAGTGAGCAGAACCTTCACATTCGACCGCACTTGCTGAGCTTTTTTCGGTCTTGGCTGTACAGAATGCCTCCGCTGGGACGATTGAGCCTTAGTTTCTACGTCATATCCATACACCCATATCTCGTCACCTGGTATGATGCTCTTCAGCATTTGTGAATCATTTTGACTTTATTTAGCAACTCCTGAGCAACTTCCATTTCTGCTCGAAATTCAACACCTATGGCACAAATTTTTCTGTCACATGTTTCATACCTAAAACATCCGAAAATATTTCGTGGCATGAACCAATTGATATGCCAACACCATCAGCAACTTCTATGAGTGTGATTTGTTCAAAGTCATTCCTTTCATTTTTTTCCATATTTTCATCGTCTGTTGGTGTGCTCTAGAGTCCAGAACGTTCGCCATCTTCAACTTCTTACGGTTATCTTAGAAACGCTAATACAACTCATAAACACTTGTTCGACTCGTAGCAGACTCACCAAAAGCAATATTCAACATTTCTAAAACTTTGTTATATTTTATTCCTTATTTACAGGAAAATTTTACCCAAATTCCCTCATCCATTTTGAAAGCAAATGAAAAATGACCACTCGTAAGCGAGCAAAAGAAACTTTCTTGGCAATTGACGACAGACTAATGTCCAATATGGCTACCTGTGAACAGATATATTTCAGATATGTTTACCAACACAGAAACGGAAAAGTGCGAGAATCAGACAAATACAGCCTGCGAAACTGAAAAAGTCCCGATGCTCTTTGGACACACTTCGCATATTAATTCCAAACTTTTTCAGATAACTTTCGGAGAAAGAAAGATAACGTGAAAGATAAGAGCCTCGAAAATGGTGAGACATTCCAAAAAACTGAGAGCTCCGTTTAACACGAGATTTCAGTGGCTTTAACCCATGTGATTTGTTGTCCGTCTGGCTGCAGAAAACTTCCAACTACAAAAAAGCGGTCGTTCACAGATTTATCATACCTGCTGCCAACAGCAAAACTGACACAGTTGATGACCCAGAGTTTGTAACGGTAAATGTCGGAAGTTGGGTGAGACAGAAGAGGAAAAAGATCCACAAATAAAAAAGATATTCCATGAAGTGTAGGGTTTGCAGCCGGAAGACGTCGATGCCTTGACACGATATTTCGGCTGACAACATTCAGCCATCTTCAGGTGAGTGTTTCACACTTACCTGAACATATCTGATGGATGTCAGCCGAAATATCGTGACGAGATGTCGACATCACTCGGATGCAACCCCGACGTGTCATGGAATACGAGCGCCGGCTAAACTTCAGGAATCATAACGAAAAAAAAAAAAAAACAGAATGACTGGCTTTCCTGAACGTCGGTGGAAACGACTGAAAGACGCGCAATGCCGTCATTTACATGGTCGCATAGCCATAGTGTGCATGCTTGTGGTCACATTCTTAGTGCTAAGTGAAATACCACTAATGGTGAATTCACATTTTGAATTTATATCATATTGCGAAGATTTTTGTCACTGCGTTACACGTAGTTTTTATATCAAATGACTGACACAGTTATTCCTCAATCTTTCGATAAATGCTATTATGTATCCTTGAATTACATTTTGCATCTTATGCTGAAGCGATGTTCTAAGCAATGAAGTAAACAAATTAAAAGGGCCCTTTTCGTTCAAAAAGCAGCTATCCATACTCCTGATTGTTGGTCATATTTTAGAGTAAATGAAACTATACGCATCCACAGACCTATTCTAGTCTCAGACATCTATGATGCTTAACTGCAGACTGAAGCGATGAATGAAAACTTATACTAAGGCTAGGATTCGAAACCAGGTCTCCTGTCATTACACAGATGCACTAGGCCACCCTGACACAGCGGCAGTTGTACAAAGCCACCGTGTCAGGATGGTGTAGTGTTTAGCGTAACTGCCGTGTGAGCAGAGGACCTGGGTTCGCATCGCAGCCTTGGTACAAATTTTCATTTATCACTTCACTCTGCGTATATGTATGATATATGTTTGAGATTTGAGAAGGTCTCTGGAACCATACAGTTTCATTTGATTAAAGCCTGTGTTCCCCCGCTTCGTTCGATGCCGAGATGGTATTCCAAAACAGTTGGAGAACCTCTTCAATGTTGTTCGAGTTCAGGGGGAACACCAAGTGTGCTGAGGTGTCAATAGGAATTTGGATAGAGGAAGGAGGCATGCTAGGGTAGTCCGTGCAGTTGTGCAAAGCCATTGTGCCAGGGCGGCGCAGTGGTTGATGCATGTGCGTAGTGAGCAAGAGACCTGCGATGGAGTCCCTGCCTTAGTATACATTTTCATTCTTCGCTTCAGTCTGTATTATAAATGTTTTAGATATTTTCCGGGACGTCACTGTCGCTATAAACCTTGGATTTCTGATGAGTGTTTTAATTCATGCAAGTGGGAGTATTTCCATACCTCAGTTCCAGTATGTGCAATGTCTTGCGAAGACCCCACGAAAAATATTTTATTGGCCCTGTAAATTAATTCAATGCGCAAGGGGAATTAGCATAGAAATTCCGACACAATGATACATGGAACAAGCTTCATTATACAGGGTGGTCAAAAATTCCCGTTACAGACTTCTAGGACTTGCATACCTGAGGAGCTATGACCATTCGTTCATCTTCGCTAATGTGAAACACATCTCCTCTACTGAGGAAGTGTTATAGCTGCTAAGGTACGCACTTTACACCCCACGTTCATTGGACCTTTTTTCTCGTTTTTGGCCACACTACCGCCACTGAAAGTTACCAACCCTACACTCTTCACAACACAAGAACCGGTACATGTATTCAACTGTCATAGGTATCAGAACGGTTTTCGTTTATAACTTTCGACTCGTTCGTTTCCGGCACAGGGATTCTTTCTTCAAATTAATACATTTATCATTCTCTATCATCCTTGAAAGTCTGTAACATCATCACGGAATCACCCCGTGTATACGTACATTTACAGATGCCCGCGCCTATAATTTTGACGCTCTGTAGTCTCGTTGGATGACGTTTCCGGACATGAGTTCATATTAACAATACGATGTACTCACTCCCCTCTACAAGTTCTAGAAGTCTGTAACGGGAATTTCCGACCACCCTGTATATTTGTCACACACTTCGTAAACAGAATCCTCTTTCTATCAGTGATTTCATAGGTGGGGTCGGAATTAACGGAACACGAATGGATGCGAGAGAACAAATGAATTGTATTCGGTGATACAGACGGTTATTACACTATTGGCCATTAAAACTGCTACACAACGAAGATGACGTGCTACAGACGCGAAATTCAACCGACAGGAAGAAGATGCTGTGATATGTAAATGATTAGCTTTTCAGAGCTACACCTACAACGAGCTGACATGAGGAACGTTTCGACTGATTTCTCATACACAAACAGCAGTTGACCGGCGTTGACTGGTGAAACGTTGTTGTGATGCCTCGTGTATGGAGGAGAAATGCATACCGTCACGTTTCCGACTTTGATAAAGGTCGAATTGTAGCCTAACGCGATTGCGGTTTATCGTATCGCGACATTGGTGCTCGCGTTGGTCGAGATCCAATGATTGCTAGTAGAATATGGAATCGGTGGGTTCAGGAGCGTAACACGGAACGCGGTGCTGGATCCCAACGGCCTCGTACCACTAGCAGGTGTCTTATCGGCATGGCTGTAACGGATCTTGCAGCCACGTCTCGATCCCTGAGTCAACAGATGGGGACGTTTTCAAGACAACCAGCTGCACGAACAGTTCGACGACGTTTGCAGCAGCATGGGCTATCAGCTCGGAGACCATGGCTGCGGTTACCCTTGACGCTGCATCACAGACAGGAGCGCCTGCGATGGTGTACTCAACAAGGAACCTGGGTGCACGAGTGGCAAAACGTCATTTTTTCGGATGAATCCAGGTTCTGTTTACAGCATCATGATGGTCGCATCCGTGTTTGGCGACATCGCGGTGAACGCACATTGGAAGCGTGTATTCGTCATAGCCATACCGGCTACCAGGCGTAATGGTATGGGGTGCCATTGGTTACACGTCTCGGTCACCTCTTCTTCGCATTGACGGCACTTTGAATAGTGGACGTTACATTTCAGATGTGTTACGACCCGTGGTTCTACCCTTCATTCGATCCCTGCGAAACCCTACTTTTCAGCAGGATAATGCACGACCGCCAGTTGCAGGCCCTGTACGGGCCTTTCTGGATACAGAAAATGTTCGACTGCTGCCCTGGCCAGCACATTCTCCAGATCTCTCACCAACTGAAAACGTCTGGTCGATGGTGGCCGAGCAACTGGCTCGTCACAATACGCCAGTCACTACTCTTGATGAACAGTGGTTCTTGTGAACTGTGGAAGCTGCATGGGCAGCTGTACCTGTACTCGCCGTCCAAGCTCTGTTTGACTCAATGCCCAGGCATATCAAGGCCGTTATTACGGCCAGAGGTGGTTGTTCTGGGTACTGATTTCTCAGGAGTCTGACAACACTCTACGGGAAGAAATTACACAGTGTTCACATACCAACATGTACTGCTATTACAGGAGGGTTTCAAAGGGAGAAAAATGTAAATACAATATATTTGATAAAGACTTGATAATTTATTATATACAGTATACAGAGGAAGTAATATATACAGCAACCATTATCTACTGATGTCCAAAATACTTTTAGGAATTCGTCATCGCTTGGTTATGGCTGCTGCTTGGTAGGTGGCAGCGGCAACGTTTTCACACATTCAGACAGTTAGTAAGAAATGTTTATAAATTATGTACAAACACTTCGTCTTACTTCGTCGTCAGCCAGTCCACCTATTACTGAATACCAGATCAAAATACCTACAACAGTTCCTGAGATTAGCCTGCACATGCAAACGGACGATAGGAGGCGACTTCAGTTTGCATATGGAGAGAATGGATTAATAGACAACAGGCATGGAAAGATAACCCAGCACGGTTTTGATTGAGAAGTAGCATTGGGATGCTGGTTGTTTGTGAGAGGTCCCACGTAAGAAGGAATAACCTAGCGGGATAGTATTGGCTGTCACTGGATACACTGAGCGATCAACTCTGGTAATTTGGACAGCAAGTGTTTTGTTTCCGACCTTTTGAAGCCGGTACCTGCTACCTATCTTTGAGGTCTCCGTGCCTTTATCATTCAACAAGATAACGCAAGACTGCTTGTTGATAGTGATGTTCTTCCTGCCTCGGAGGGTTTCCGACTGCGGTCTTGACTACCATTTCACCAGATATCTCATCCATTGGTAACATCTGATCATGGATTCATCAGAGAGTAGTGTGAGTTGAGGTGCCTGCATCCGAGTTTAGTTCGACTCCATTTCCTGTGGGGTTGGAGCCGTCGCTGTTGCTGATGTGGCAGCTCTGTGTATTAAATTTTGCACTCTGTATACTCTCAAATAACCTACGAATTTAGACACGTATTCTTCGTACTATGCATTATAGACAGAATAATTATTAAAATTTATTATTTATTTGCTATCCTTCCTGGTGCTGCAGTTTCAATGACCAGCGTTATAGATACAAAGTAGCCTGGAGAGCTGCATCATACTAAAGACCGGACGTAAGTTACTTCGAATAAAACGTAAAAGATAAACAGACGGAATTAAGTTAAACTGTTTCGCTTTTACAGACCATTTTGCAATATTTTCCGTAAATTTGACAGACACAGTTATTCCGATAAATCTTCTGGAGGAAATAGCGAATAGAATGGTTAAAATGGCTCTGGGCACTATGTGACTTAATATCCAAGGTCATCATTCTCCTAGAACGTAGAATTACTTAAACCTAACTAACCTAAGGACATCACACACATCCATGCCCGAGGCAGGATTCGAACCTGCGACCGTAGCGGTCACGAGCTTCCAGACTGAAGCGCCTAGAACCGCTCGACTACTCCGGTCGGCTAGCAAATAGAACTCGTCTACAAATTTCGAGTGAATAAACAAAATTCATGCTAATATAAAATATGTAAAAAAATTCATAGATACACAACAGAATGGAGTAGAAACATTTTCAGTAGATGGAAGAGTTGAGAAAATGGAGAGATCATGTGCTTTGACAAAGTATATTTACAGCAAGAAACACGTATCTAGAAAAACAAAATTAAAACACGACCAGAATCTTTAGATGCATGTGAATGCCTCACAGTGAACTACAAGTTGGACAGAATGGAGGTACTTAAAAGACAGATAGAAAAACAATGGGTGCAATAGCTGGAAAACGGGAAATAATGAAGAGATCTACAAAAATATAGAGAAAATATCAGCAATAATGGTTAAATGAAGATTAATCTTTTTTGTACACATCCACCGAATGTGTGAGAACAGGCCCGCGCAACAAATATTCCGCTATTTCCGGAAGAAGTAATCGACACCAGCATTGATTACAGAAATAATGATAATAATAATAATGTCGCGTGACGAGGGCCTCCCGTCGGGTTGACCGTTCGCCTGGTGCAAGTCTTTCGATTCGACGCCACTTCGGAGACTTGCGCGTCTATGGGGATAAAATGATGATGATTAGGACAACTCAACACCCAGTCCCTGAGCCGAGAAAATCTCCGACCCAGCCGGGAATCGAACCCGGGCCCTTTCGATTGACAATCTGTCACGCTGACCACTTTCTTTTTTTTCTTTTTTTAAAACTCATTTTGTTCGTTTTCGTTCGCTGTACCTGCTCTGGGCGGACGTCGAAAGACACCCGTTTCAGTTCGTTGTTGGTCCATTAACCCAGCTTTTTTATTACAGAGGGCAGCTATCCCTCTGACCGAACACGCTGAGCTACCGTGCCGGCCGATAATAATTGGCGTATGGCATTGGTGGCCGGGAGACCCCTCGCGGGGCGGTTCGGCCGCCGCTCCACAAGTTCTTTAACGCTACTACGGCGACTTGCGAGTGAATGAGGATGAAATGATGATCTGCCGGGAATCGAACTCGGGACCCCGTACGCGGGAAGCGAGAACGCTAGCGCAAGACCACGAGCCGCGGACACCACTCAGCTACCGGGGGTGGACATTACAGAAATAAAGAAGGATCTAGAAAGAAACGATCGGAAATACCGGACAGAAATCATTTTAAGGATAAAATATTAAATTTAGAAGGCTTTCAACGCAGAAGAAATAAGAAATCATGAACCGTGTGGACAGAAGGAAGGTAAAGACAACACGGGGAGAAGATGGAGTGCTGGAGAAATGGAAAACGGCAAGGAAGGAAGAAGAATTGCGGTTGTTACGTGATCCTAAAAATAAAAAAATAAAGAAAAACGGTTCCGACGTAGTGAGCGAGTGCAGAGGAGCTGCGTGCGAACCGTTGCCTTCAACGCAAAGCGGGACCAGTGACGCAGTCGGCCGAGTGCAGTAATTGATTACCTGCGGTGGCGCAGGCGGGCTAATTGCAGGTGGGGAGCGCGCGGCGCCCCTCCCTGCCCACGCGACCACCCCCACCCCCCCACCCTCACCCTCTCCCCCACCTTCCTACCAGCAGCGGCGTGCGCGCGCAACAGCCCCGTGCGCGAGCGGCGCCTCAGAAGGCCAGCGGCCGCGCAGGTAGCGTGATGCTGGCGCCGCGCCACCACCAGACGCACGTCGCCGCCGCCGCCGCTGCGGCCGCCGCCGTCTCCAGGACGACGCAGTACAAGAAGGTACCGCTCGCCCGCCCACACCTTCCGACCTGTCGTCACGTGCCTCACCTTTTATGCCACATACATCACTATCAAAACTGCGTCAGAGTCACACTTTGCTAACCTAATGTTGTCACTTACTATTTTTTCTTTTTTTTCAGTTGACAATATTTATTCACCACCATCACGATTTCGGGCTCTTATGCCATTCTCAGGTGATAACTTCATATGAAGTGCGTCAATGCATATCATTCATGCCCTTGTGTCAACCGTGTTTACATATTCCACGTCCATAACAAGACAGGAGCCTTCGTCATTTATATAAGAAAAGTACCACTTCTTGTAATAATTACTATGTCACATATGGTGGACGCACAGTGTAAATTATGTGCTCGTGCATTCGACGCTAATTATTATATGAACTGCTTCGCAATTTTATGTAAGGCACGAAGTCTTCTGCCTTATTCTGCACCCATGTGAAGGTAAACATCGTTGACACTAGGACAGTGTCCTCTTGAAAGGAACAATACGCTTTGATGCACTTGATAGTTAGCGGAAACACTATTAGTCGACCACAACACTGTCGCTTCGGTAGCTTAAAGTCATTTTTTATCGTGATATTCTACGAGGACACGCTAAACCACTGCTGCCACGAGGACACGCTATGCCACTTGATACTGTATGCACAACTGTCTTGAAATCACCCACAGTGCGATGCGTTTTCCTTAGTCATCACCGAACTTGTTTACTGTGACGTCATCACGTGTTTCCGATGACGGCCACAGCAGGCCAAATGCAGTAATATCGTGGTTTAGTAGTACGTTGTTTTGTATACAGGGTGAAGACTCCTGTCTTTTTCTTCACATGGAATATGCAAACATGGTTGTCGATGAGCATGGTTGTTGATAAACATGGTTGTCGACACCAGGACAGTGTCCTCTTAAAAGAAACAATACACATTAAACCCACTTTACAGTGAGCTGTCACTTGACAACGGCATAATAGGCCGAAATCGCGACCCTGAATACTGTAATAACAGTTCATACGGATATGTTGTTGTCCTATCCAAACCGTTGCAGGACTAAGATCACAAGTCAACAGAAAATACTTTCATCTATGGACGGCACTAGGCACGGAGTGTTTACCTCTCATCGCAGCAAAAATTTAACGATTGTAACTTGGTTAAAGCAAATTAATCATCGATGAGTGAGTGCAGTTAAAAACGTTTAACATGAAACTTTAGGAGATGAAGTATTTTTTAATGTTAAACGTTACATGTGACAAAAAAACTTTATTTTTGATCTTGTCAAAGTTTATTTCAAAGGCACAAATTTAATTTTCTCCTAAAATTTACTCTTTTACGTACGTACTGAAGATTCAGAGTGTAGTACTGTACATTATCGTCTTTTTTTTTTTTTTGTGGAAAGATATTGTGATTCTGCAATGTCTTTTTCAGCATAAAATCTTCAAGAAATAGTTCATAGTTTTCTACATTTCATCAATCAAATGCGCATCTAAACAGCTCCAGTAGCTTTCATGGCGTTGTGCCTTACGGATGTACTACCGACAGGTATTACAATGTCGGAACTATTGTCAAATTAGTCGTCGTCATAGTCGTCGCCTATGTCGAGCTACAAAATGTATGTGTCTATCACAATCGCCACTGTATACACATCATCATCATCATCGCCTACAACAAATTCATCCTCTGATATTTAGGTCAAATCAATAACGTAGAAGTTTTCACGATTTCCTTAGCATCGAATGTCAATAAATAAATAAATAAATTTACAGTATATGTATTTAAAAACAAAGTACGTGAAACGGTTTTAATGTACCCGAAAACTGACTGAAGCCATTTGACACTTGGAATACCGAAAGACAAGCTGTAAAATAGCAGTCAACCTTTCCTTTGTCCGGTCTAAAGAAAAAAAGATAGCCAAACTTATGTTTACCGTGAGTTTTACTGATATGGAATGAAACAACAAGTGTACTGTAACCAGTCACTGTTTATTTATTTCTGCAACGCGTTTCAAATGTTCAAATCTCCACAATCAGGTGAATTTTCTCGGATTAATGTAGCATGTTACTGATGTCTCACGACTTTAGGGTAACCTGTGGCACTGTCTCCAGTGGTTACAGGCTCCATTCTCTGTTGTGATACACCGCATTTATACCATCACACTTTGTGTTTATTTAGTGTGATGGCTTATACATTACATATATACCATCAACTTCGTGTTTACGAAGTGTGATGGTATACGTATCGTATATCACGACAGAGAAAGGAGCGTGTGACAACTAAAGACAGTGCCACAGATTACCCCGAAGTTCGAACACAACACGTACACGCCATAATAACCTAAAAAAATTCACCTGACGATAGAGCTTTAAACTTTCGGAACAAGTTATCAAAATAAACAGTGACAAATAACTCTAAACTTGTTGTTACATTCGAAAGATAAGCCAATAAATCTTGACGACGTCGGGAGTCATTACAACTGAGAACTAATAAATTTATTCGGCCGACAGGTGAAGTTGTTATTTCAGGTAGAAGAAAAGCACGAAATTACGTGGTGATCTGACGTGACTGCAGTATTACTTTGCGTAAACCGATTTTTCGTGTTAAGGGTTTTAGTGTTAAAGGTTTTCCACTGTATGTTACTGTTTCGTTTATAACTGACCAATTTCCGAGGGCTGTCACCGATTACTACAGCATACATAACAGCAATGTTTTCCGCCGGGCGTACATTATTTACATCAACTACTTGTTTAGAAGATGATGCCACCACTGACATGTGGACCTTCTTGTATTTTATATGTGGAACGACGATTGTAGCCAGGAGAATTGTTTTCGTAGACAACGATCTGACGAGGAAATGTACATGCTCCAAGTTTACGCCCACTACGACTGTCGGTGGCTATCATCAGCATGGGGATTGCGTTATTTTTGCATTCATGTATAACATACGGAATGTGTTATTGGCAGTACTGTCACAATGCTTAGTGTCAAAAATGTTTTTGATTGTCTTCTCACTCTAAAATCAGTATCTGTTCAATTTCAACATTCAGGTTTAGTCCACGAGTTAAGGTCCACTAGTAAAAAGCGATGCCCTCCTGATGATGACAGCATGATCGTCGAAACATCTGCTCAATGAATATGAAGCGTGATGCAGAACAACGTGAAACTTGGGGACCCATGATAGTAACAATCAACAAACATGATCTGCAGAACCATTAAATTATTTCTACAAAGTGGCATAACTTTCTCGTCTTATGATGATCAAATCTGGTCACCTATAATATGTGGTGATGTGCTGGTGTTTTTTACAACTTTTGCTTAATCTTATTTTATGTATTTATTTTAAGTGTTTACGTTGTTTATGTAGGAGGAAAAATTATTAATGAAGGTCCAGCTTTGCAAAACGAACTTATTTCTGTTTTCATACCACAAACATATTTCAGTGCACCTGAGTGGTTCTCAGTAAATGCTCTTTATATAATAACCAGAAATTTCGTTCATAAATGTTTTGTAAGACTAAATAACAAAATGGTCTCTAGTGTGCAACTATTTTTTAAAATTTGTATATAAGTCGAAATATATGGAGAGGCTGGCCTCACAAAATAAATCCTTATCCAACAATCATGAAACTGGGATATTTCTATAATGGTCGCATATTTAAGATGAAAAACTTACTAATTTCTCATGGAATGATGAGCCTTCAGTTTTCCCGAATGAGCTCTGATAAGGAAACTAGTATCTGAACAAATTAAACATTCACTTTTAGACAAATCCTTCTCTATTTACCTTTCTTGCACTTGTTTAGCAGACTTTTAAGATATCACTTTATTTAATAACTAAGTCTCATCCGTACAGTGATCCATGGAGACTGAAAGAAGTACGGTATGATACTTATTGTATGTTACAATATATGTTTATATAAGTGCTCTGTGAAGCTTCTGAAGATACTTTCTTAATATTCCTCGCAACTGACAATACTTATCACTTTCTACAGTTTTGTTTGTAAAATGACTAAGTAATTCATATGAAAGGAACCTGTACATTTCATTAATACTTGTTGCAAGAAAGTATATAATTTAAAATTTCCTTTATCTGATGAACGTACAAGTTTCTGTCACTTTGAATTGTTAAGTAAGGAGAGGAAAAAGTAATTTCAGAAGTGTTTTATGGAAGTGGTGTTGTACAGCTTTAATTAATGTCAAGAACTGCATTATACAGCTGTAACGGTATATTATGCAGCAGACAATCGATTTGAGTCTAGGATCAGACCATCGCTACCAAAGAAGAACAGAAACACACATTTCACAGCGTGTAAGGTAAAAGTACACAGATGTTACTTGAAGCAACGCATATCACAACTTATATCACTGCAACAAAATACATACAAAAGCATTTCAGCTAAGCAGCTACGTAATTATAGTACCAGTTATCAGATGTACACTGTTCCATCATTACTGTTAGTTATATATGTATAGCACTGTGTCCATTTGCTCTCGAAGTCGTAAATTTTTATTGATTGTTATTAATAATCGACCTTCCAAGTCGGTGCATCTTTCCTTTGCCTTAAATGTTTTTTTGACCTACTCTGTTCAGCGTTTACCATACAGTTAATGCTACGAGGGCAAATGGACACAGTGTTATACATATACAGCTAATAGTAATTATGAAACAGTGTACATCTGATAATTAGTACTATAATTACTCAGATATAAAGCTGAGAAGCTTTTGTAAGTACTTTGCTACAGTGATATAAATTTTGAGGTAGTTATTGTTGTTTCAAGTAACTTCTATTCACAAACTTTGTTATACGTGTTTCTGTTCTTATTTGTTAGAGTGGACCCGACAACGGTCTCATCCTAGACCGAAATCGATGGCCTGTAATAAAATATAGCGTTATAACTGCGTATTACATAATGAAATTCTTAACGTTAATTTCAAAATCTCAGTAGGAGTTCAAATTGTGAACTTTTGGCGTTCGTCATAAGTTTCATCTGCAAGGTGAGTGTAACTGGGTGTATTGATACAACTTAACTGGAATGGAAAATCGAGAAATTCTATTGTCCCACTCTATATACTGTTATCTAGTTCTCATTACGAAAAGCAGACATTGTTTCCGCAGGAATTCTAAAAGCAAATAGCCTTCTAGGAGGCACTGCTGAACGCAGTTGATTGGAAGGTGAGCCTAGCAAAGTTGGCTAGGCGACACGCGGTGCATTCGTATTTCCGTTCTTTCCTTTAACTACCAGGTTGCTTATATCTGGCGCTTCTTGTTTCTGGCTCTTCAGCAGCCTGAACTTAAAGTTACGGTGTCACCAGGTTCAGCAAACGTTCAAAATGTTCAAATGTGTGTGAAATGTTATGGTACTTAACTGCTAAGGTCATCAGTCCCTAAGCTTACACACGACTTAACCTAAATTATCCTAAGGACAAACACACACACCCATGTCCGAGGGAGGACTCGAGCCTCCGCCGGAACCAGCCGCTCGGTCCATGACTGCAGCGCCCCAGACCGCTCGGCTAATCCCGCGCGGCTTCAGCAAACGTACTTTAAATGTTATGCACTAAATGACGTACAGAAGAGATAATACTGCTTAACAGTATTTCAGTCAAAATTCCATGTATTGAATTTTGAGTCAGATATTTTAATCACTTTTGTTTTGCTACTATTATGAACATTTACTTTTCTCTTTATACCAAATAAATTAACAAACGACGGAACTGATCCTCCTTGGTACGCAAAACGGGTTAGAACACTTGCACAAACAACGAAACAAACATGCCAAATTTAAACAGACGCAAAATACCCAAGATTGGCGATCTTTTACAGAAGCTCGAATTTCAGCGTGCAGTTCAATGCGAGATGCTTATAACAGTTTCCACAACGAAACTTTGTCTTTAAACCTGGCAGAAAATCCAGAGTGATTCTGGTCGTATGTGAAGCATGTTAGCGGCAAGAAGCAATGCCTTCCTTGCGCGATAGCAATGGAGATAGTATCGAAGACAGTGCTGACAAAGCAGAGTGACTAAACACAGCCTTCCGAAATACCTTCACAAAAGTAGACTAAGTAAATATTCCAGAATTCGCATCAACAACAGCTGTCAACATGAGTAGCGTAGAAGTAAATATCCTCGGAGTAATGAAGCAACTTGAGTCACTTAATAAAAGCAAGTCTTCTGGTTCAGACTGTATACCAATTAGATTCATTTCGGAGTTTGCTGTTGCATTAGCTCTGTACTTAACAATCATATACAACCGTTCGCTCGACGGAAGCTCCGTACCCAAAGACTGGAAAGTCGCACAGGTCAGACCAATATTTAAGAAACGTAGTAAGAGTAATCCACTAAACTACAGGCCCATATCACAACGTCGATATGCAGCAGGATTTTGGAACATTATTGTGTTTGAACACAATAAGAACACATTAAGAACTACCTCGAAGAAAACTGTCTATTGACACGCAGTCAACATGGGTTTACAAAACATCGTTCCTGTGAAACACAACTAGCTCTTTATTCACATGCAGTGTTGAGTGCTATTGACAAGAGATTTCAGATCGATTCCGTATTTCTGGATTTCCGGAAGGCTTTTGACACTGTACCACACAAGCGGCTTGTAGCGAAATTGCGTGCTTATGGACTATCGTCTCAGTTATGTGACTAGATTTGTGATTTCCTGTCAGATAGGTCACAATTCGTAGTAATTGACGGAAAATCATCGAGTAAAACAGAAGTGATTTCTGGCGTTCCCCAAGGTAGTGTTATAGGCCCTTTTCTGTTCCTTATCCATGTAAATGATTTGGGACACAATCTGAGCAGCCGTCTTAGGTTGTTTGCAGATGACGCTGTCGTTTATCGACTAATAAAGTCATCAGAAGATAAAAACAAATTGAAAAACTGTTTAGAAAAAATATCTGAATGGTGCGAAAATTGGCAGTTGACCCTAAATAACGAAAAGTTTGAGGTCATCCACATGAGTCCTAAGAAGAATTCGGTATACTTCGGTTACATGATAAATCAGCCTAATCTAAAAGCTGTAAATTCAACTAAGTACCTAGGTATTACAATTACGAACAACTTAAATTGGAAGCAAGACATAGAAAATGTTGTGGGGAAGTCTAACCAAAGACTGCGTTTATTGGCAGGACACTTAGAAAATGTAACAGATCTACTAAGGAGACCGCCGTCCTGTTTTAGATTACTGCTGCGCAGTGTGGGATCCTTACTGGATACGATTGATGGAGTGCATCGAAAAAGTTCAAAGAAGGGCAGCATGTTTTGTATTATCACGAAGTAACAGATCTACTGAGGAGACCGCCGTCCTGTTTTAGATTACTGCTGCGCAGTGTGGGATCCTTACTAGATAGGACTGATGGAGTGCATCGAAAAAGTTCAAAGAGGGACATGTTTTGTATTATCACGAAATATGGGAGAGAGTGTCACGGAAATGATACAGGATTTGGGCTGGACAGCATTAAAAGAAAGGCGTTTTTCGTTGCGACGGAATCTTCTCACGAAATTTCAATCACCAACTTTCTCCTTCGAATGCGAAAATATTTTGTTGACACTGACCTACGTAGGGAGAAACGACCACCATGAGAAAATAAGGGAAATATGAGCTCGTACGGAAAGATATAGGTGTTCGTTCTTTCCACGCGCTAAACGAGATTGGAATAATAGACAATTGTGAAGGTAGTTCGATGAACCCTCTGCCAGGCACTTTGCAGAGTATCCATGTAGACGTAGATGTCCTTAGGCACCTTACGGATTTGACAAAATTCTCTGTCTGAGATTAAAAGACACAACTTTCATCACTGTTGCAGCTGAAAAATGAGTGTGAATTTTACGTCACGGGATCAGACATTGAATGCCTACTTTTTCAAAATGTCCTTATGAAATTTTGGATTTCTCGTTTTAAGTAAAGTCATTAGTGATACTGTTATAGACACATGTAAATGTATTTGAGCCTTGAAAGTGCCCATTAAACAACGGAACGTATACAGTCGTATGTTGTCATGTTCTCCCTTGTGAGTCCGCATTGCTGGTTTCAAGTTTCACGATAAGGTTCAGATTTCTTACGTACCAAACACCGAGTCGCTGAACATTATCGTTGCACCACATATTCGTCTCACTAAGTGCCTGAAGATCCGAAAGACGAAAACGTTTTTGTGCTCGTTGTCTTAACATGGAAAAGGACCTATCCTGATTTCGTTAATCACTGAACCCTGGCGATGTTCCGATGTTCAGACATTCTAGTCTGTCGGTTGCTTAAATCTTGTTTCTGCGATTTTGCAAGTACGAGTAGGTGGCACTGTTGAAGATTCAGTCTACATCTACATTTATACTCCGCAAGCCACCCAACGGTGTGTGGCGGAGGGCACTTTACGTGCCACTATCATTACCTCCCTTTCCTGTTCCAGTCGCGTATGGTTCGCGGGAAGAACGACTGTCTGAAAGCCTCTGTGCGCGCTCTAATCTCTCTAATTTTACATTCGTGATCTCCTCGGGAGGTATAAGTAGGGGGAAGCAATATATTCGATACCTCATCCAGAAACGCACCCTCTCGAAACCTGGCGAGCAAGCTACACCGCGATGCAGAGCGCCTCTCTTGCAGAGTCCGCCACTTGAGTTTGTTAAACATCTCCGTAACGCTATCACGGTTACCAAATAACCCTGTGACGAAACGCGCCGCTCTTCTTTGAATCTTCTCTATCTCCTCCGTCAACCCGATCTGGTACGGATCCCACACTGATGAGCAATACTCAAGTATAGGTCGAACGAGTGTTTTGTAAGCCACCTCCTTTGTTGATGGACTACATTTTCTAAGGACTCTCCCAATGAATCTCAACCTGGTACCCGCCTTACCAATAATTAATTTTATATGATCATTCCACTTCAAATCGTTCCGCACGCATACTCCCAGATATTTTACAGAAGTAACTGCTACCAGTGTTTGTTCCGCTATCATATAATCATACAATAAAGGATCCTTCTTTCTATGTATTCGCAATACATTACATTTGTCTATGTTAAGGGTCAGTTGCCACTCCCTGCACCAAGTGCCTATCCGCTGCAGATCTTCCTGCATTTCGCTACAATTTTCTAATGCTGCAACTTCTCTGTATACTACAGCATCATCCGCGAAAAGCCGCATGGAACTTCCGACACTATCTACTAGGTCATTTATATATATTGTGAAAAGCAATGGTCCCATAACACTCCCCTGTGGCACACCAGAGGTTACTTTAACGTCTGTAGACGTCTCTCCGTTGATAACAACATGCTGTGTTCTGTTTGCTAAAAACTCTTCAATCCAGCCACACAGCTGGTCTGATATTCCGTAGGCTCTTACTTTGTTTATCAGGCGACAGTGCGGAACTGTATCGAACGCCTTCCGGAAGTCAAGAAAAATAGCATCTACCTGGGAGCCTGTATCTAATATTTTCTGGGTCTCATGAACAAATAAAGCGAGTTGGGTCTCACACGATCGCTGTTTCCGGAATCCATGTTGATTCCTACATAGTAGATTCTGAGTTTCCAAAAACGATATGATATTCGAGCAAAAAACATGTTCTAAAATTCTACAACAGATCGACGTCAGAGATATAGGTCTATAGTTTTGCGCATCTGCTCGACGACCCTTCTTGAAGACTGGGACTACCTGTGCTCTTTTCCAATCATTTGAAACCTTCCGTTCCTCTAGAGACTTGCGGTACACGGCTGTTAGAAGGGGGGCAAGTTCTTTCGCGTACTCTGTGTAGAATCGAATTGGTATCCCGTCAGGTCCAGTGGACTTTCCTCTGTTGAGTGATTCCAGTTGCTTTTCTATTCCTTGGACACTTATTTCGATGTCAGCCATTTTCTCGTTTGTGCGAGGATTTAGAGAAGGAACTGCAGTGCGGTCTTCCTCTGTGAAACAGCTTTGGAAAAAGGTGTTTAGTATTTCAGCTTTACGCTTGTCATCCTCTGTTTCAATGCCATCATCATCCCGGAGTGTCTGGATATGCTGTTTCGAGCCACTTAATGATTTAAAGTAAGACCAGAACTTCCTAGGATTTTCTGTCAAGTTGGTACATAGAATTTTACTTTCGAATTCACTGAACGCTTCACGCATAGCCCTCCGTACGCTAACTTTGACATCGTTTAGCTTCTCTTTGTCTGAGAGGTTTTGGCTGCGTTTAAACTTGCAGTGAAGCTCTCTTTGCTTTCGCAGTAGTTTCCTAACTTTGTTGTTGTACCACGGTGGGTTTTTCCCGTCCCTCACAGTTTTACTCGGCACGTACCTGTCTAAAAAGCATTTTACGATTGCCTTGAACTTTTTCCCCCTCCACAACCTCCTCTCTGGATCCACTGCCAATAAAGATTGTGGAATGTTAGTTTCAATCATGCACACTTTCGAAACGTCACGAACATAACTAACGGTCGGCCAAAGATCGAGTAGAAACCCCCCCCCCCCCAAAACAAAGGCACTTCATATGTTATATTTTTAACGTTTTATTATCAGTTTATTGGTTTGATGCGCCCCCTACGAATTTCTCTCCTACAGCCTCATGGTCTCAGAGTTGCACTTGCACACAGTGTTCTCTGTTGTTTGTTGGATGTATTACAGTCTCTGTCTTCTCCTGCTGTTTACATCGTTTACATCTCCCTCTAGTACCAAGGAAGTTATTCCATGACATCTTAACACATGTCCTGTCATCCTATCCCATCCTCTTGTCAATGCTTTCCACGTGTTCTTCCCCTCACCTATTCTGCGCAGAAACTTATCAGTCCATCTAATTTTCAAAATTCTCCTGTATTACCAAATCTTAAACGCTTCGATTATTTTCTTTTCAGATTTTCCCACTGCCCAGTGGTCCAACCGCACATTCTCAGAAATTTCTGCCTCAACTCAAGGCCAATGTTTGATACTACTAGACTAGTTTTGGCCAGGAATGCCCTCTTGCCTGTGCTGGTCTGCTTTTTATGTCCTCCTTGTTTCATTGTGCCAACGGTCTTGCCGCAGTGGTAACACCGGTTCCCGTCAGATCACCGAAGTTAAGAGCTGTCGGGCTGGGCTAGCACTTGGATGGGTGACCATCCGGTCTGCCGAGCGCTGTTGGCAAGCGGAGTGCACTCAGCCGTCGTAAGGCTAACTGAGGAGCTACTTGATTGAGAAGTAGCGACTCCGGTCTCGTAAACTGACATAAGGCCGGAAGAGCGGTGTGCTGACCACATGCCCCTCCATATCCGCATCCAGTGAGGCCTGTGGTTGAGGATGACACGGCGGCCGGTCGGAAATTTTGGACCTTCATGACCTGTTCATCGCTCTTTGCTCTCAATGTAGCAGAATTACTTCACTTCTCCAGTTTTGATGTTAGGTCCGTAGCTATTCTCATTTTTGCTGTTTCTCATTACTTTCGTCTTTTCTCGGTTGACTCTCAATCCATATTGTTTAGTTACTACACTGTTCATTGCTTTCAGCAAATCTTGCAGTTCTTCGTCACTTTCACTGAGGATAGCAATGTTATCAGAAAATCTTATCATTGATATTCCTTTATCATGAACTTTAAATCCACCTGTGAACATTTCTTTTATTACGGTCATTGTTTCTTCGATGTGTAGACTGAACAGCAGGAGCGAACATTCCCGTCTTACATTCCTTTTAATCGAGGCTTTTCGCTCTTGTTCTTCCATTATTATTTTGTGTGATTGGTTTCTGGGTGTGATTCTTCAATTTCTCCAGGCGTATTTTATGACGAAATAAATCTCGGGTACATCAGCGCACCTGATGATGGCAACGTGGCCGATTGCCGAAATATTGTGTCCTATGCGCACTCATACAAGGCTGTTCACCCGAAATTTATTTCGTCTGGTTTCTGGGTGTTATACACATTGTGTATTGCACCTTTTAGCAATATCTTACACTGTTTTCGAATCTCATTTTTTTGAGAATTTTACATTTATGACTTGTAAAGTTGTGTCTCTAATGTATCCAGTTGTCGTTGAAAAATGCAGAGTCCTTAGGGAGACATTTCCATTCACTCATTGGCAGTAGGACGAGATGCACCGAATAGGGTCGTCCACCACAGCCTGTGACTTTCATTAAGAGTCTTCTAATTGGCTTTCGGAATTCAGGACCATAAGCCAAAACTGTTATGAAAATTTGGAAAGAGACATGCGGGAAAAACACAAAGCAACCAACGAGAATAAAAAGAAAATTCTCATGAAAATGAGTTGGATACCGTTCCAAGTTCTCGCATTCTGCACTGGTGTCTGATTCTCCAAGCCTGTAAGCAGTCATAAAACCATCACTTAAAAACTTCAGAAAGTGAGGGAAAGCATATACTTTTTCGGTTAATGCTGTTTGTGACATAAAGAGTGGAAGACGCTATGATACAGTCTCTGATCCGAAACCTGTATGACAGATTTTTTTGACATCACACCCAGTAATATTCTTCAGTCGACTGATATTCCTTACGAGAAAAAAATAAAACATGGTGTTTAATGAACAGGTTTTACTGTAGTTGCCGAGCAACCGTTCTTTTATCATGCGTTAATCAAGCAATAGCCCGTTTCACGCCTGAACGTGTACAAAAAGCATAGTCACTCATATAGCAGTTTGTTACAGCGGTCAGGTTTGCCAATCCATTATGTGGGCTTTACGGTTGGCGTTAATATCTCATACCAATTCGTTTCAGATTTTAAGCTGTGTGTGCTCGCGATCGCCCGCGAGCGCTTGTGTGTGTCCGTGCGCGCGCGCGTGTGTGTGTGTGTGTGTGTGTGTGTGTGTGTGTGTGTGAGAGAGAGAGAGAGAGAGAGAGAGAGAGAGAGAGAGAGAGAGAAAGGGAAAGAGAGGAAATAGAGAGAAGGATGAATGTCACAGAGAAAAAGAGAGAGTGAGTGTGTGAGAGAGTGGGGGGGGGGGGGCGATTAGGGGCGGGCATCGAATCAGGCAGATGACTAAACGAGAGTTCCCTAATCTGCAGTAAATTTCTATCTGGAGTGAAAAACGCCCACAGCCTTCTCCCCAAAATATTTATTGCTTGTTCAGGGAAGAATATATACTGTGCTCGATAATACAGCGCCCGAACACCGGCGCGGCATCCTGTTACCTAGGACAAGCAAAAAACTATCGCCGGAGAGGCACAGTTAACGAGTTGTGGGTCGCCGAAGTTCTGTGACGAAGAAAAGTTTCCTCCGTCATGAGCTCACGGGCTTGCATGTGTGCTAGTAACTAGACATTTTAGACCACTGATATTTTCAGAAGCCACATTTATTACGTGATTCTACATACAGGGTGACAATTATTGAACTATATGAAATAATATCATCACAACTTCTGAACGGTTTGTGTTAGGACGTTCAAACAGCACAGTTGGCATGAAGGGAATTAGTATGCGCACGCGCATGCGCCTTAATGTTGTCGGCCTTTTGCAAGTGAAAATGTCACGCTACAGCGTGCCTGAGTGTATAGAGTACTGAAGTCCTACCACGCGACCAAGAACAGCCCAACTCTGGCTCAAAGGAAGTTTGTGACCGAGTTCAAGCCGAAGACAACGGGTCTAAGTGTGCTAACAGTGAAGGATTTGATTCGCAAGTTTGTGAGAACGGCTAGTGTTCCCGATGACAGTGTTGGCAATGTCGGTCGTCCACAGAGGCTGAAAACGCTCGAGAAGACACGTGCTGTGTTTAAAACCAGCCCCAGTGAATTGATAAGACGAGCTGCACAACAGGTGAGAATCAGCCAGGAGTCACTGCGGCAAGTTATTGTTGTAGACCTGCATTTCTTCCCATACAACATTCAGACCCATCAGCCATTAAGGCACAAGGCCATTGAACAGCGGTTGTGTTTCGCCATCACTATTGTCCACAGAACTGACGAACAGGACTTTGAAGCGAATATGGTTTGGTTTAGCGAGGAAGCCCACTTTCATTTGGATGGGTTCGTCAATAAGCAAAATTGGCGCATTTGGGGGACTGCGAATCTTCTTTTCGCGATCGAGAAGTCTCTTCACCCTTAACGGGTAACTCTCTGGTGTGCAATTTCCAGTCACCGAAGGCACGGTGACTACCGAACGGTACGTGAAGGTTTTGGCAGATTATTTCATCCCCATAATCGAAAGTAACCCTGATTTCGACAATATGTGGTTCATGCAAGACGGAGCTCGACCCCATCGAAGCAGGAGAGTGTTTGATGCCCTGGACGAACACTTTGGGGACCGCATTCTGGATCTGGGGTCCCAAGGGGCCACTGGCATGGGCTTCGATTAGCCGCCATATACTCCGTATGTGGACAGATGTGACTCATTTTTGTGGGGCTATATCAAAGACACCTCTAAAACCACTGCTGAAATGAAAACAGCCATTTAGGAGGTCATCGAAAGCATCCATGTTATAACACTTCAGCGGGTCATGCAGAATTTCGGTATTCGTCTGCGCGTCGTCATCGCCAATGATGGCAAGCATCTCGAACATGTCACAACCTAAATCCGAATATCTGTAGTGACGTTTACATGTTGACTAAGGTGTGTGAATGGGACAGTAATTCTATTCCTAGGTATAGCAACTGCATTTATGGGATATGTTTTACATTGAGGTAAAATATGCACGCCGCAGTTTGTAACTAATTTACGTTTCTTTTCATGTAATTCAGTGATTGTAACCCTGTATAAATGTGCTCCTCACATCATCGGATCCTACTTTGTGAACTGCACATGCTCGGAACGAAATTAGCAGCTCCGCTGCAAGTTAAACTACCGTAAAAGTCAGTCATTCATACTGAGCCTGCTGCACATTATTTGGCCATTTATGTATTTCAGGTAAAGTAAAAGTCGGACTGAACGAAGTATAAGCACTGTAAAAAATGTCAATTAACGTATTTAGACCCCTAGGATTTTATTTCTTGGCGACGACAGTAAATCATTATTTAACTAGCAGTTTTGGTTTCTCAATGGTACAATCTTGAGGCATCTGAAAGTCATGTAAGCGTTTGTGCTATTAGAGGGGCTGCTATATCCAACTAGTTTCCGTAGACTTATCTGTTGGCGTGGACCGTTCACACGTCTAACGACAGTTATCCAATGAGGCATCAAAACTGGAAACTAAATAAAATTAAGAAATTAAATTACGGCTGTTGGTATCTACAACCAGCCACAGTCCCATTACATTTACACAAGATGGAATTACAGAAGCTTGTGTACCTGTGGTTGACACTGTCTGGGTCACGAACATTAGGAATGAACAAAGAGCATCATCTTCAGTAAAACGTTCGTGGCTATGTGACTACAACTTCATTTCTGCGTGGTGCTGCGGGCAGTTCGTCTCTGTAGCTTAGTGGTCAGTGCAGTTGACTGTTATGCAGGAGACGCGGGTTCGATTTCCGGTACTGCGAGTCATGTTTCCTTGATGCGACGACTGGAACGGGGTGCACTCGGGTCTCGTGAGGAGCTGCTTGACGGAGTAGTAGGAGCTCGAGGTTTGCTAACGCGACATCGGCCGGGACACACACCTCTCGGTACCACAACTCGATGATGGCATCAGGTGAGGATGACATGGCTGTACATTGGGCCAGACTGTGCAATCTATGGCCAGAAGGTCGGTTTTGCTTGCCTCTGGGCAGCCCTAATGATGAAAATCCTATAGATCGTACACTGAGCGTTTTCAATTATCATGGTCGAGATCTCTCTACAGAAAATTTTGTTTGTATTACATCACTACACAAGCAAAATAATCATCTCACTACATGCCACTCCAGAGAGGAAGCAGAAGGGCATTCTGTTAGCAAAAAGGTGAATGGCCTTTCAGATCATGATGCACAAATTTTAACTCTAAAAGATTTTTGTGCCGCAACACGTGTTAAATATAGTCATCAGCTGTTTAGGAAAGCTGATCCAGTTGCTGTAGAGACCTTTGTAAACCTTATCAAGGAAGAAGAGTGGCAAGATGTTTATAGCGCTGATACAGTAGACGATAAATATAATGCTTTTCTCAAGACCTTTCTCGTGATCTTTGAAAGTTGCTTTCCGTTAGAACGTTCGAAACAGGGTACTAGCACAAACAGGCAGCCTAGGTGGCTGACTAGAGGGATAAGAATATCTTGTAGAACAAAGTGGCAATTATATCAAAACGTTAGAAACAGTCAAAATCTAAATGCAGCAGCCCATTACAAACAGTATTGTAAGGTGCTTAAAAATGTTATTAGGAAGGCAAAAAGTATGTGGTATGCAGATAGAATAGCTAAGTCTCAGGATAAAATTAAAACCATATGGTCAGTCGTAAAGGAAGTGGCTGGTCTGCAGAGACAGGTCGAGGATATAGAATCAGTGCGTAGTGGGAATGTCCGTGTTACTGATAAGTCGCATATATGTACAGTATTTAATAATCACTTTCTGAATATAGCAGATGAATTAAATAGAAACCTAGTCCCAACAGGGAATCATATAACGCTCTTAGAAAAAAGTGTTCCGAGACTGTTACCTGAAATGCTCCTCCATGATACTGACAAGAGGGAGATTGAGTTAATAATTAAATCACTAAAGACCAAGAACTCTCATGGATATGACGGGGTATCTAGCAGAATACTGAAGTATTGTTCTATGTATGTTAACCCAGTACTTAGCCATATCTGTAACTTTTCCTTTAGGAGTGGTTGGTTTCCTAACCGATTAAAGTACTCGGTAGTGAAGCCACTTTATGAAAAGGGAGACATTGATAATGTTGACAATTTTAGACCTATTTCTATGCCATCGGTGTTTGCTAAAGTTATCGAGAAGGTTGTATGTACAAGGTTACTGGAGCATTTAAATTCACATAATTTGCTGTCAAATGTTCAGTTTGGTTTTAGAAATGGTTTAACAACTGAAAATGCTATATTTTCTTTTCTCTGTGAGGTTTTGGACGGATTAAATAAAAGGTTGCGAGCGCTAGGTGTTTTCTTTGATTTAACGAAGGCTTTTGACTGTGTTCACCACAAAATATTACTGCAGAAGTTGGACCATTACGGAGTAAGGGGAGTAGCTTACAATTGGTTCGCCTCTTACTTTAAGAACAGAAAGCAGAAGGTAATTCTCCGCAATATTGAGAGTGGTAGTGATGTTCAGTCCCAATGGGGCACTGTTAAGTGGGGCGTTCCCCAAGGGTCGGTGCTGGGGCCACTGCTGTTTCTTATTTATATAAATGATATGCCTTCTAGTATTACAAGTGATTCAAAAATATTTCGGTTTGCTGATGACACCAGCTTGGTAGTGAAGAATCTTGTGTGTAATATTGAAACAGTATCAAATAATGTAGTTCATGAAATAAGTTCGTGGCTTGTGGAAAATAATTTGATGCTAAATCACAGTAAGACTCAGTTTTTACAGTTTCTAACTCACAATTCAACAAGAACCGATATTTTGATCAGACAGAATGGGCATATTATAAGCGAGACGGAACAGTTCAAGTTCCTAGGCGTTCGGATAGATAGCAAGCTGTTGTGAAAAGCCCATGTCCAGGATCTTGTTCAGAAACTAAATGCTGCTTTATTTACCATTAGAACAGTATCTGAAATAAGTGACACTTCAACACGAAAAGTAGTCTACTTCGCATATTTTCATACGCTTATGTCGTATGGTATTATTTTTTGGGTAATTCTTCTGATTCAAAAATGGTATTTTTGGCTCAAAAACGGGCTGTTCGAGCTATATGTGGTGTAAGTGCGAGAACCTCTTTCGACCCCTATTCAATAGTCTGGGAATTCTGACATTGCCCTCACAGTATATATTTTCTTTAATGTCGTTTGTTGTTAGCAATATTAGCCTATTCCCAAGAGTTAGCAGCTTTCACTCAGTTAATACTAGGCAGAAATCCAATCTGTATGTGGAATGCACTTCCTTGACTCTTGGTGCAGAAAGGAGTGCAGTATTCTGCTGCATCCATTTTCAATAAGCTACCACAAGAAATCAAAAATCTTAGCAGTAGCCCAAACTCTTTTAAGTCTAAACTGAACAGTTTCCTCATGGCTCACTCCTTCTATTCTGTAGAGGAGCTGCTGGAAGAGCTAAAAAATTAAGCAAATTCCAGTGTGACATTGTTTATTCTCTTTATTTAAACTTACGACTTGTCACCTGAATATGTTTTTTTTATATTTCATTTTATCTGTTTCTAATAGCGTGTTATAATTTCATGTATTGACTCGTTCCATAACCATGGAGACTTCTCCTTAATTTGGTCCCACGGAACAATAAATAAAATAAAAATAAAAAAAAATAAAAAAGCGTTTATCGAGAAGTTCACTATTACCAACCGCACATTCAACAGTTCTGGCCAGTGATGAGAAGTGATACAATGTGGATACTAGATAGTGAACGAAGGAGGGAAGGTTAAATGACGATCTTGTTGCAGACGGAAATCTAATTCACTGAGCAAGGAAGGGGAAGGTATTCGCAGCGGCACCTGCGTGGGTGAGGCCGTTAGAGGAGCGTAATATACACTCCTGGAAATTGAAATAAGAACACCGTGAATTCATTGTCCCAGGAAGGGGAAACTTTATTGACACATTCCTGGGGTCAGATACATCACATGATCACACTGACAGAACCACAGGCACATAGACACAGGCAACAGAGCATGCACAATGTCGGCACTAGTACAGTGTATATCCACCTTTCGCACAATGCAGGCTGCTATTCTCCCATGGAGACGATCGTAGAGATGCTGGATGTAGTCCTGTGTGCCATGCCATTTCCACCTGGCGCCTCAGTTGGATCAACGTTCGTGCTGGACGTGCAGACCGCGTGAGACGACGCTTCATCCAGTCCCAAACATGCTCAATGGGGGACAGATCCGCAGATCTTGCTGGCCAGGGTAGTTGACTTACACCTTCTAGAGCACGTTGGGTGGCACGGGATACATGCGGACGTGCATTGTCCTGTTGGAACAGCAAGTTCCCTTGCCGGTCTAGGAATGGTAGAACGAAGGGTTCGATGACGGTTTGGATGTACCGTGCACTATTCAGTGTCCCCTCGACGATCACCAGTGGTGTACGGCCAGTGTAGGAGATCGCTCCCCACACCATGATGCCGGGTGTTGGCCCTGTGTGCCTCGGTCGTATGCAGTCCTGATTGTGGCGCTCACCTGCACGGCGCCAAACACGCATACGACCATCATTGGCACCAAGGCAGAAGCGACTCTCATCGCTGAAGACGACACGTCTCCATTCGTCCCTCCATTCACGCCTGTCGCGACACCACTGGAGGCGGGCTGCACGATGTTGGGGCGTGAGCGGAAGACGGCCTAACGGTGTGCGGGACCGTAGCCCAGCTTCATGGAGACGGTTGCGAATGGTCCTCGCCGATACCCCAGGGGCAACAGTGTCCCTAATTTGCTGGGACGTGGCGGTGCGGTCCCCTACGGCACTGCGTAGGATCCTACGGTCTTGGCGTGCATCCGTGCGTCGCTGCGGTCCGGTCCCAGGTCGACGGGCACGTGCACCTTCCGCCGACCACTGGCGACAACATCGATGTACTGTGGAGACCTCACGCCCCACGTGTTGAGCAATTCGGCGGTACGTCCACCCGGCCTCCCGCATGCCCACTATACGCCCTCGCTCAAAGTCCGTCAACTGCACATACGGTTCACGTCCACGCTGTCGCGGCAGCTACCAGTGTTAAAGACTGCGATGGAGCTCCGTATGCCACGGCAAACTGGCTGACACTGACGGCGGCGGTGCACAAATGCTGCGCAGCTAGCGCCATTCGACGGCCAACACCGCGGTTCCTGGTGTGTCCGCTGGGCCGTGCGTGTGATCATTGCTTGTACAGCCCTCTCGCAGTGTCCGGAGCAAATATGGTGGGTCTGACACACCGGTGTCAATGTGTTCTTTTTTCCATTTCCAGGAGTGTATTTGGAAGGGAGAAGGAGTCCTGCAGTATCCTATTTCAAAAGAAGCACCTGGGAATTTCAACATAGGAATCACACAGACAACGGGTTGAAAATAATTGTTTAGTAGATTGACCTAGATTTCGACACCTACAAGGTTGTCTTCATCAGAATGAAATTTTAAGAATCCGTAAAGTTACATGGCGAGAAGGCAAAGGTCAAAGTTTAGAAAATATATGCTCACGTCAAAAATTAAAATTAAATACATTCCAGCCTTTGGCATGTATGCCTGATCTCTGAGTTTGCCCTATATCGTTTAGGGGACCATGGTAAATCTAAATCTGACCACTTGGACACATCCTCTCAAGTGTACTGTGATTAAAAATTATATTACTTCTCACACGGCAGATAAGTTCCTAGTGCTAAAATTTAAATTTAAATGTATTTCGTTGTTATTTGACACTAAGGAGACAAGGAATCTGTTATACTAAATACATAGCTTAAAAATCCTAGATCAAGAACGCAAAAGATGTTTTCACAAACAACTACTTTCAGCTCAGTGACGGGCCATCTTCATATCAATGCGAAATAATTAATTTGTTCAGTGTGGCCTGGTAGCTGATACGCACTGAACAGAACAATAACTTCATACTAATCTGGAGATGTCACTGAGCTGAAAATAGTTATCAGTAAAGATGATTTTGTGCTATTGACTTAACACATACAAATATGCAATGCCCAAATTGAATAGCGTTCACGTTTGTTGCATGTTTAATAGATAAGTGTTCATTCCATCTCATAGGACAATAATTTTGAATATAACCTCGAGCATAATTTTGAATATAACTTCGAGCATCATTCTGAATATAACTTCGAACATAATTTATAATCATCCGCTACAAACAGACTGTCTTTACTACTGCCCCATTAGTTACGTAAGAGAGCATACAAGTAGTGAGAAAAAACGATACAGCTACGTTACTGCAGCCGGGTAACATCCTCGGCAACCACGGACGTTTCGAACGGTGAACACCCTGTTATTTTCGAGGGTCGGATGAAACGAAATAGTGCTCTGCTTGGCAGTGTAAACTGCGATTCTCTGGGTAGCGCCAACCAAGAAACTAAAAGGCAGCGTAGGCAGAAAGACAACATACTGTAAACAAGTAGCGTAGCGCCACCACACAGACAACGTCAGACGTGGCAGCGAAGTAACCCTTAAGGAGGTAGACAAAGTAACGCAACATATTAACTACTCGAGGGAAATGAATGAAAATGCGGAAGCGTGTTGCCAGAGGTTGCCCTGTCGGGTACAGAGCGTTGGTCAAGTGGCGAGAAGCCAGCACGTACAGCAACAGGTGGGACTGGCCCTGCAACCCATGAGGCAGTTGAAGAAACGTGAAAATACAAAAAATGTTCAAATGCGTGGGAATTCCTAAGGGACCAACTGCTGAGGTCATCGGTTCTTAGACTTACACACTACTTAAACTAACTTATGCTAAGAACAACACACACACACACACCTGCTGGAGGGAGGACTCGAACATCCGGCGGGAGGGGCCGCGCAATCTGTGACATGGCGTCTCCAACAGCGCGGCCACTCCGCGCGGTCAGAAAAATACAGTGTGTGTTAATTAGAGAAAAGTTACGACGCACTGCGGTGCTATTATTCATTACAACATTATTCTTCATCACAACGTGACCCGGAGACAAAATTTGGACATCTTCACACGGAGAAGAATCGTCGAGACACTGGAAGTAGGACAATGTGCGACGAATGTAGTCCAGGTGTTTGGATAACCTCGCAGCGTTGTTTCACGTGCATGGGGAGCATTTAGAAGCACCAGGAACTGCTGCCCAAAGGACATGGGTGACCATGGTCGACTACAGCCCACTTGACCACTACATTGTGCAACAGGTAAGAAGGGACGTACATCTAACAGCGGGTGCAGTTGCAACCAGATTTAACAGGACACTTAATCTCACCCTCCACAGTTGCACAATGACTACTTTGGGGTGATCTCTTTTCCCGACTACCAGTGCGTTGTGTTCCCTTGATACCCGCACATCGGAGGCACCGTTTTCGATGGTGCCAAGAATACTGGGACTGGACCGACGGGAATGACGTGGCAAGCCCTTCACGGATGAGACCAGATTCATTCTGAGTAGTGATTCTGGACGTAATGCACCCACGAACAATTTGGAACATGATGGTTTTGGTGGTCCAGGTTTTATGATACGGGGAACTACGATGTTGTATGGACGTAGTAACCTCCAAATCTCAAAGATCAACGTTATTGTACTCCTTCCCCATGTGTGTCTTTTCAGGGTTTCATTTGGTCCTGTCTTCTTCATCAGGAATGACAACGCTCGACCGCCTCTAACTGCCCAGTTGGAGGAGCTCGTGGAACGAGAAGATATTCGGCGAACGGATTGGTCTGACAACTTAAATACCATCGAACACGTGTGCGATCCCTTTGGGAGGCTTTTTGCGGCGCGTCCACACGCCCTAACGACCATCCAGCAGGTGTGAACCACGCTGATCGAGGCATGGAACACCCTACCACAACAACTCCTTACCAATCTTGTGGCCAGCATGGGAACACATTGCAGAGGGGGCATTGCTGTCTGCGGAGATCACACACCCTATTCCCCCTTTTTTATAATCTCCAGAGGACCAGCATAAATCACGGTCAGTTCAATGTAATTATTCTCATTGCATATCTCTTTCAGTTGCCTTCTGTACTGGACTGTACTGTACTATACTGCAGAAGTACGTTCAATATATGGACCAAATTTCGTCCAGCTATGTTACTCGACAGTGACACATCACGCGAAAGCTACTTTCGTCCCTAAGTTCTCCTCACCAGTGTATTAACCAACAATGTACGAGCAAGAACCTCTATCCCTGTCTTTTTTGGCCAACGAGAGAAGAGAACTGAATCAGAATTTAAGCAAAGATAGCTGTCCCTATTTATAAGACGACCTGCTTTTTTAATCTCATCAGCGTACTAAATAACACTATACCAGTATATGGACGGACACGCCAGAATATCTGTGCTATTATAGCTGTAATAGTGCGTTCTTTACATCGGACCTAGATGGTACTGACAGTATGACCTATGTATGACAAGCCAACTGTAGGGGATGTGATAGACAACCACCTTACGCAAACAAAGATCATATTGTTCCCTACAAGGGTAACGCTATCTTCTTGTATCGTTGATGGTGAAGTCCCGTAGCCCTGACCACATAGGATTTACTTTACCATGCGCTGTTGCGCAGCGATCCCTTATTTCATCAATTCCTTGAAGCTGCGAGATGTTCATTTGTCAATGTCGACAGTTTCCGCCTCTTCTGTCATTTCTTACGAAGTATCATTACTGTCGTTATTAACTAGCTATGTTTCTGTCTCTTAAACTACACAGAAACTTACAGAATTATTTTAAGGCTAATATAATTTCAGGAGGCAGCGTAATAATTACATAAGTACGGAACTAAATTCCAGTTCAATCCACCATTATTATGAGCTCTAGGGTTATTTTCCTATTCGCAGTTGGTGGATTAACTTCAGGCTACAGTGACGTATCGAACTTGGTGTCTACCGGTGTTTAATCCGACGTCAGTTTACAAGATATTGTTTTTCAATATATGGACCAAATTTCGTCCAGCTATGTTACTCGACGGTGACACATCACGCGAAAGCTACTTTTGTCCCTAAGTTCTCCTCACCAGTTTCACACGAATGATCACTGTTGAATCTAAAGTGATTTCATTTTAGAAGAGAAATATTCTTGCTTTCTCAATACTTTGCTTATCTCCATGTCGTACTCTTTTATAGTAGGGTTAAAAATACTCAAAAACCTCAGCCATTACTTCGACACATTCGTGATGTTTAAGGAAAAAATTAATGTTCCTTCTTCACGGAGTGAGACAATAGTCATTAAACTCCGTGCCACAAAAAAAAACTTCGCGCAGAAGTAGCGGCGTCACTGAAATCGAGGAAGAGTTAACTGTGACCAACTGGCAAGTAATTAACACGAGATTGGTTTCAAACTGAGTAAGCAACGGACCTAATTGGCCTGCCAAGCTGCTTTATCTGCTTCCGAATAGCTACGAAACGGGTAATAGTTATGCAATTTAATGGACTCTGACGCTAGATTAGGAGTTAACAGAGTGGCTGTTGGACCAACGGGAAGCAATCTGCTACAAGATTTACGGTGCATGATCAACAGGTAATACGAGATTTCTGAAGATGTTTATTAGAAACTTAAGCACAAATCAGGGCTATGATTATGTATCTCTTTTGTTTTATGTGCCACCAATTTCTCCTAAGCTTTCATCTCATGATCCAGTCTTGGATCGCTCAATTTTGGTGATATTCATTCTCAACACCATCACGTTATCCTTTCTGTTCACATAATCTTGTTGTAATCTGCGCTGTTTTCTTCGTCAGTTTTGAAATTTTTTTCTTATTTATGCAAAAGCTGTTGAGATACTTGCAATCTCAGGTGCAGTCATTAATTTTATGTATTTCTGAGAAGACAATTATTCTGCTCTTAGCATAGTATTCAGTTTGTCAGAGTAGGCCTGTTGTTCCTTATTTTAATTAGACTTTGTAGTATTCATAACTTTCAAATTACAATACATATATAATACATCAAATGAAGGAGCACCTCAATAGATTTTCTTACAAGTGCTCAATGTGAGCACCATTCGTAACACATTGGATCACTAGGCGACTTCTATCCAAACCTGGATCAGTGTGTTTGGAGTAATTGTTGCAACAGCGTTGTTGGTACAGTCGGATGGATCAGATGCTAGCGGAGGCACATACACATGATAGTTTATGAATCCCCAAAGTTAAAAGTTGTATGGCGTCAGTATGACAACGCGGAGGTTATGCAAAACAAGCTTGTCATCCATCCCCTTGCGGCCTACCCAGCGGTCGGGTACAACACCGTTTAATCAATCCCGTACTGAATAATGCCAGTGAGCAGCGCACCGTCTTGCTGCCACATAAAGACCTGTGGTCAACTTCCTCCAGTTGAGGAGAAAGCCGTAGTCCTAGCGCATCAACATTGGCAACATCAGTTATACACTCCTGGAAATGGAAAAAAGAACACATTGACACCGGTGTGTCAGACCCACCATACTTGCTCCGGACACTGCGAGAGGGCTGTACAAGCAATGATCACACGCACGGCACAGCGGACACACCAGGAACCGCGGTGTTGACCGTCGAATGGCGCTAGCTGCGCAGCATTTGTGCACCGCCGCCGTCAGTGTCAGCCAGTTTGCCGTGGCATACGGAGCTCCATCGCAGTCTTTAACACTGGTAGCATGCCGCGGCAGCGTGGACGTGAACCGTATGTGCAGTTGACGGACTTTGAGCGAGGGCGTATAGTGGGCATGCGGGAGGCCGGGTGGACGTACCGCCGAATTGCTCAACACGTGGGGCGTGAGGTCTCCACAGTACATCGATGTTGTCGCCAGTGGTCGGCGGAAGGTGCACGTGCCCGTCGACCTGGGACCGAACCGCAGCGACGCACGAATGCACGCCAAGACCGTAGGATCCTACGCAGTGCCGTAGGGGACCGCACCGCCACTTCCCAGCAAATTAGGGACACTGTTGCTCCTGGGGTATCGGCGAGGACCATTCGCAACCGTCTCCATGAAGCTGGGCTACGGTCCCGCACACCGTTAGGCCGTCTTCCGCTCACGCCCCAACATCGTGCAGCCCGCCTCCAGTGGTGTCGCGACAGGCGTGAATGGAGGGACGAATGGAGACGTGTCGTCTTCAGCGATGAGAGTCGCTTCTGCCTTGGTGCCAATGATGGTCGTATGCGTGTTTGGCGCCGTGCAGGTGAGCGCCACAATCAGGACTGCATACGACCGAGGCACACAGGGCCAACACCCGGCATCATGGTGTGGGGAGCGATCTCCTACACTGGCCGTACACCACTGGTGATCGTCGAGGGGACACTGAATAGTGGACAGTACATCCAAACCGTCATCGAACCCATCGTTCTACCATTCCTAGACCGGCAAGGGAACTTGCTGTTCCAACAGGACAATGCACGTCCGCATGTATCCCATGCCACCCAACGTGCTCTAGAAGGTGTAAGTCAACTACCCTGGCCAGCAAGATCTCCGGATCTGTCCCCCATTGAGCATGTTTGGGACTGGATGAAGCGTCGTCTCACGCGGTCTGCACGTCCAGCACGAACGCTGGTCCAACTGAGGCGCCAGGTGGAAATGGCATGGCAAGCCGTTCCAGAGGACTACATCCAGCATCTCTACGATCGTCTCCATGGGAGAATAGCAGCCTGCATTGCCGCGAAAGGTGGATATACACTGTACTAGTGCCGACATTGTGCATGCTCTGTTGCCTGTGTCTATGTGCCTGTGGTTCTGTCAGTGTGATCATGTGATGTATCTGACCCCAGGAATGTGTCAATAAAGTTTCCCCTTCCTGGGACAATGAATTCAGGGTGTTCTTATTTCAATTTCCAGGAGTGTAGTTGTTTCGCCGAAGAAAGAAGAACTATAAACTTTCCGCCTGGATATGGCACAAAAATATTCAATTTAGGGGAGTCTTGCTGCAACTGTACCATTTCGGTGGGAGGGGGGGCGTTATTTGCTGACCCCCCCCCCCCCAGATGCAATTATTATATTACTCTCACATTTCCACTTGAGTGAAATATCGATTTATTACTGAAGATGACATGAGCACTGAAAACGATAGGGTTGTAGGTGTAACCGTATCCTTAAAAGTCTCCACACAGATATCATTGGAATTGCTAATTCACAGCATTTCTTGGAGCTACTCGTGCGACACGTTCTTCAGTCATTCTTGGTAGTACTGTACTTTTCCGTTTGCACACAGCTATATAAACATAAAAATTTTAGTTGTTCTTTCATTTGATGTATAGTTTATGACTATAAGTTGAATGTAATAAGTGTTACAAAGGCATAAAAACCCGTTTATTCATTTAGAAACATCCTGTATATCTATTCTAACGACTGTAATTTCTGATAAAAATCAATAAATAGAATTTTGAATTGCATTTATCCTTCACACCACAGCATACATAATAACTTCAATTAAATTAGTTTGAAAAAGTTTTGTTAAACAATGAAGCGCCAAGGAACATGGTACAGGCATGCATAGTCAAATACAGAAATACACTGAAGTGCCAAAGGAACTGGTATAGGCATGCGTATTCAGAGATATGTAAAGAGGCAGAATATGGCGCTGCTGTCGGCAACACCTATATAAGACAACAAGTGTCTGGCGCAGTTGTTAGGTCGGTTACTGCTGCTGCAATTCAAGATTATCAAGATTTCAGTGAGTCTGAAAGTGGTATTACAGTCGGCGCACGAGAGATGGGACATGACATGTCCGAGATAGCGATGAAGTGGGATTTTTTTCCGTACGACCATTTCACGAGGGTACCATGAATATCAGGAATCCGGTAAAAAATCAAATCTCCGACATCGCTGCGACCTGAAAAGGATCCTGCAAGAACGGGATCAACGGCGACTCAAGAGAATTGTTCAACGTGACAGAAGTGCAGCCCTTCCATAAACTGCTGCAGATTTCAATGCTGGTCCATCAACCAGTGTCAGCGTGCGAACCATTCAACGAAGCATCATCGATATGGGCTTTCGGATCCGAAGGCCCACTCGTGTACCATTGATGACTGCACGACACAAAGCTTTACACCTGGGCCTATCAACACCTACATTGGACTGTTGATGACTGAAAACATGTTGCCTGTTCTGACGAGTCTCGTTTCAAATTGTATCGAGCGGATGGACGTGTATGGCTATGGAGACAACCTCATGAATCCATTGGCCCCGCATGTCAGCAGCGGACTGTTCAAGATGGTGGAGGCTGTAATGGTGTGGGGCATGCTCCGTTGGAGTGATATGGGACCCCTGATAGTCTAGATAAGACTCTAACAGGTGACACGTAAGTAAGTATCCTGTCTGATCACACGCATTCATTCGTGTCCATTATGCATTCCGACGGACTTGGGCAGTTCCAGCAGGACAATGCGACACCCCATACGTCTAGAAATGCTACAGAGTGGCTCCAGGAACTCTCTTCTGAGCTTAAAAAGTTCCGCTGGCGACCAAACTCCCCAGACATGAACATTATTGAGCATGTCTTGGATGCCTTGTAACGTGCTGTTCAGACGAGATCTCCATCCCCTCTTACTCTTACGGATCTATGGAGAGCCCTGCCGTATTCATTGTGTCAATTCCCTCCAGCACTACTTCAGAACATTAGCCGAGTCCATGCCACGTCGTGTTGCGACACTTCTGCGTACTCGCGGGGCCATACACGATATTAGGCAGGTGTACCAGTCTCTTTGGCTCTTCAGTGTATAACAGCACGAAACTCATAACACGTAGAAATGTAACGAATTGCAATTATTTTACAGCCTTTTTCAGACCATTTTCAGCTGTATAAACATCACCTTGGTGTACATATGTTCACACTTATATTTAAATTCTCCATTTGTGTCGTTAGTTGACTAAAATCGAATTTTGGGGTTTGTTCAAAAGAGGTTTGAGGAACTTTTGAGATAGACTGACCTTATGAACATGGTCGTAAATTTCAGTACAAACACCTGTATACAGTGGTGAAGTTTCTGTACCTGAATATTGTTAGAGAGACCAAAAGCAACTGAAAAATGGAATCAGTTCATGTATCAGCTGATGTACTCTTAATTATTTCTGATTGCTTGCGGTCGTCGCATCTTTCTCTGCTTTCATTCTCGAATGTAACTGTAAGGTGCATGCGAAAGAAAACGAGCTGGAGAGCATAAAATGAAAATCACCGAAAGGATCGTAACGTCATTGCATGTGAGAGAAGGTTCGATCCCTGTGAGGTTCCAAACTCATCACCAGAGAGAGACGTGCACGTCCACATGAAGGAAAGCCAAGCACTCGCACGCGTCTGCCGTTGACTGCACAAGGTCACGCTAAATGCGACGAATTGGGTTCTTCAGAAGAAGAGCAAAGGGCTGTTGTGCGTTTCCTGACAGAGGGAGGAGTGCAGGAAAGGAAATTCGTCGAAGAACGGACAACTGTATGAAGAGTACTCAATCCGACTTATCCAGCCAATCTCCATCCTTCGGACTGAAAGTTTTTAGGACTACAGCCAGTTGCTTATGTAAAAGAATGAAACAATTGCGACTTCCTTTCGATGTTATTTATTACATAGCAAACAGTTTCTCTGACTCAGTACACCATCTTCAGACCTTAACTGACGCTGCAACCACAACATAGCTGTTACAGTCTTCTACGGAAACCAGTTCATAGATGTTGGCCACTGATACGGTTGGAGATCACCCAATCAGCATCAATTAAGGCGTGAAGAGGGTGTACTGTGTCACCTAAACTGGTTGCTATGTAATAAATAACGTCGAAAGCACGGGTGCAGGTGTTTCACTTCCTTACATTTCCAGCCAAAGGCTGCCACAATAAGTTACTAGTCTTCTACATCTGCATCTACGTCATTGCCCTGCTATTTACAAATAAGTGCCCTGCAGAGTTTTCAATGAACCACCTTAAAGTTGTCTCTCTACCATTCCCCACTCGAACGGCGTGCGGGAAAAACGAGCACTTAAAGTTTTCAGTGAGAGCTCTAATTTCTCTTATTTTATCGTGATGATCATTTCTACCTACATAGGTGGGTGCCAGCAGAATGTTTTCGCAATCGAAGTTTTCGCAATCGGAGCAGAAAACGGGTTATTTAAATTTCATGAGAAGATCCCGTCGCAACGAAAATCGCCTTTGTTTTAATGATTGCCACTCCAATTCAGGTATCATGTCTGTCGCACTATCTACCCTATTTCGCGATAATACAAAACGAGTTGCCCTTCTTTGAACTTTTTCGATGTCATCCGTCTGTTGTACCTGATGCGGATCCGACACAGCATAGCAATACTCCAGAATAGGGAGGACAAGCGTGGTGTAAGACCTGTTGCACCTTCTAAATGTTCTGCCAATGAATCGCAGTCTTTGGTTTGCTCTAACCACAACATTATATATGAGATCGTTCCAATTTAGGTTATTTGTAATTGTAATCGAAGTATTTAGTCCAATTTACGGCCTTCAGATTTGTGTGACTTATCGCGTTATCGAAATTTAGCGGATTTCTGTTAGTACTCATGTAGAAACTTTCCTTTATTCCGGGTCAATTACCACTTTTCGCACCAAATAAATTTGCAATTAGTTTTGGTTATCTGATGACTTTATAGACGGTAAATAACAGCATCATGTGCAAACAATCTAGGACGACTACTCAGATTGTCTCCTGTGTTACTACTATAGATTAGGAACAATAGAGGGCCTATAAACTTCCTTGGGGAACGGTGGAGGTTACTTCTGTTGTACTCGACGGTGTCAAAAGCCTTATGGAAATCAAAAAATATGGAATCAATTTAACATTCCCTGTCGATGGCACTCATTACTTCGCCGCGTTGGGTAGCCGTGCGGTCTAAGGCGTCTTGTCACAGTTAGCGCGGCTGTCCCTGTCGAAGGTTCGAGTCCTCCCTCGGGCATTGGTGTGTGTGTTGTCCTTAGCGTAAGTTAATTTAAGTTGGAATAAGTAGTGCGTAAGCCTAGGGACCGATGACCTCAGCAATTTGGTCCCATAGTCCTTACAACAAATTTCCAAAAATTTCATTACTTCATGAATATAAAGAGTTAGTTGTTTTTCACATGAACGATATTTTCTGAATCCGTGCTTGAGTAATGAGAGTATCCACCCGCTGAACAATGTTATCGCTAACACGGTGTGGCGTTCCAGATCGTGCGTCATGGTCCGACGTCATCCGTCCTTCCTTGAATGACCTGTGTTGCACTTTGAACCTAGTAAAGGAAATGCAGTAATCTTCACACCATCCACAGTCACGAAACGCGCTACTGAACCGTGATTTATTTCCAAAGAATATTCTTAAGAATTTATTTCATTTACTAGCGATTCATCAAGAACAGTAACACTTTTTTTCACACTATGTAAGCATGGAAGTAGTTGCCAGGGAGTAACTGATGAAATCATAACCAAATTCCTTTTAACAAATGGAAATTTTATGCACTTTATTAGTGCCTAAAAGCCTTTTTTAAAGAAACAGATATAAAATTATAATCAGAAAGCACCCTCTAAATATCAAAGTTACAATTTATTCAGAGGCAGAAAGAAACAAGTTTTGACTGTATGAGCCTTTGGGCAGAGAACCTTTCCGCTCCCTTTTGACACGGCCGTAGTTACGACCGCTCATAACAGCCTCTGAAAGACTACACTGGTGCAAATCTGCAACACACCAGATAACTTTAAACTAAGAGTTTTAACCATTTACACAAGCACACAAACTATGCACCCCCTGTAGGAGGGGTGGAAATGGTACAAAACACTAACAATTAAAATATTAACCTTGCCTTTAACCTTGCCACCGAAGGTGCAACTTGATTTTAACTTCTAAGAAAAGTCTTACGGTTAAATGGTGGCAACTTTATATACTAAAATGATCATTTAAATAAAAGCCCATGAAATGCAATCTTATATAAAATTCTAAAAGGTTGGCCAAACAATAGTTAAGATGCCCTACAGTACACAGATACCGCCTCTCAAGATCATTGGCAATAATATCAAAGTTTCCAAAGATCAAAACGTATTTCAGGTATTAGGCCGTTACACTCCAAGCAATAAATTCGTTAACACGTCAAATCCGATAAACGTGACAGAGGCAGCTACTAACGTACGGTAGATTGATAGGGAGATTACCGAAAAACCTGAACCACAGGTTGCTCTAACCGCCCCTACTCCATAATGAAAAACGGACCACCCAATTTATAAACAACCACCTTCCCGCGGGCGGGCAAACGGAGAGAATGGTGGGACAACCCCAAAGCAAAACGGCTGGTGACCTCACCAAGAAAACAAACAGACTTTAACAAGAGTAAATCAAACAACATATCACCAATTACTTCACTTCTAATAAACTGCGGTTTCTCGAGAAGACCTGGAGCAGCACCCCCAAATCGCTCTCCCGAACCGTCCGCTGCCAGCCACTTCAACGGACGCAGGAAGGCGCGCCGATCTCTCGTCTCACGGCGTCGCAGCTCGCACCGGTCAGACTGATGTCGTGGGTTGACTCCTGTTGCTCTCGTGTCGACCGCGAAGTGACTACCCCTCGCTATACGCCGCGGCCCACTGGACTCACGTTGCGCCCTTACATGCGCCGACGCTCAAGACGGACAAGACATCTTGTCTCTCAGTGCGCGACCGACCAACCGATCGATCCAACCGCCAATGACCATTGCCTGAGCAAACTCGAGCGGATTAGCGGCCTAACACGCAGACTAAGATGCAGGAACTAAGCCCCGACCGGGCGACCATTCGCTGAGTTCTCTTACTGGCGGAGTGGGAAGACTCTCATATTGCCTGCTTTATAGATTGATCCGAACGACAGACAGACACTAACTGCCTAACAAATGCGGACGAGAGACAGACCCAGACTGCCCGACTGGAGAGCTCATGGCGCCCCTTGAATGCATGTGAACAGGCAACCTTTCCCCTTTCCCACCAGAGGGAGACACCAAAGCTGCGATTGCTACAGCGGCCGCCACCGCCAGAAACGGAGAGCGACTGCTTCACACTACGCGCTGCGGCGCGCTCTTCAAAACAGTAATTTCTACCACGTTTCAGCTACATCCCTTTGCTCTTCTTTCGAAACCTCCGTTTCACAGTTCTCAGCAAGACTGAGTGCAGTGGATGGTCGTCCCTTTCACATGCTCGCTCATGTTGTCATGCGGATGTGCGCCTGTGTCCCTCTAGCAGCGAGATTGGGACCTTTTATAGGGGTCGCACCTTCTCACCAACTCACATATAACAGCAGTATAGAAATTTTCTGATAATTTAAACTGTATGCTGAACAGAAACTCGTGCACAGACTCTTGCCTCTGGTGGTCAATACTCGCACGAACTATGTGGACACGGTTCATTACACGCCTCCGCAGCTTCAGTTCTGCCGACACCTGTGTCCTACTTCGTAACTTTCGACGAAGTTGTTCTGCGCAACTAGGTGGAATGCACAACTACATCGAGAGTTAGTCCTCCCGGATGAAAAAAGTGTTGTGTAAAAGAGATTGAGCCATTGCCCAGGTGCTGTTTTCAGAACCGATCTTTCACTCTGCAGTGGCCCCATACCAGCAAATTTCGCACCATTTTTAATCTTCCCAGAGTTCCCAGAAGTTCCACTGTCGTCTAGGGAAAGCCGCGACAGATGGGTCAAACTCGTATCTTCTGAAATAGCATTACATCAGAGCTGAGAACGTACTTGAACGAGTCCGTGGCCAACATAAGAGACAAGATACACCCTAGATAGAAGTATCTGGCCAATTCTTCTGGAAACACAGCTGAGGCTCTCGAAAAGTCTATCCATACTTCATTAGTTACGTCGCTCTTAACGTGCTCTTGTTTCCAAAGTCTCGCCAGCAACACGATACAACATGAAACATGTGACACCACTTTCTACCGAGTTAGGTGTCACAGTGCCAAATTCTGTCCACTGGAGTGTTAGGTCAACAAAATCTCAAATACAGTGAGGGGCCATGAAGAAGACAAGAAGCTCTCGCCGTGTGCGGGCGGGTATTATTTTGCTGGACTCATAGCATTTGGGTGGATAGTTGATTTTTCTCCTTATCTCATTCCTCCCCAGACATTCATATTTTAGAAAATATAACATTTTCCGTCTAAGCTGTTACTGACTGTACACACTATAAGACAAAGAAAGAAAAAGACGCAAAAAAAAGAAGAAGACGCACCATGAAGCAGTTATCCGAACTGGGCCGAAATTTCTAGATTTGATATACATGTACAGACAAACGAATGATTACAATTTCAAAAAATGGATGACTCAAGGGGAGGAGCTTCAGAAATTGAGCAAGTCACTAACGGTTGGTCCACCTCTGACTCTTATGAAAGCGGTTATTCGACTTGGCAATGACTGATGGAGTTGTTGGATGATCTCCTGAGGAATATCGTGCCAAAATCTGTCCATTTGGCGCATTAGGTCCTCAAAATCTCAAACTTATTGGAGGGTCATCCAAAATGCTCCAAACGTTCTCAATTGGGGAAAGATCCGGCGACGCTGCTGGCCAAGGTATGGTTTGGCAAGCACGAAAACAAACGGTAGAAACTCTCGCCGTGTGCGGGCGATTATTATCTTGCTAAAAATGTAGTCTCAGAATGGCAAGCCACGAAGGGAAAATTTTTGTACAGTGACAGAAGGGGTTGCCATGAACGACATACCAGAAATCCTGGCTGGTGAGTGTTGAATCTGGGGGTGGAGGTGCGATTGAAGGTCACTTTCGTACGATTGTCTTGAATAAGTCGAATACTATGACCTGCATCGACAACGTATCCCAGCACAAATTTTACCTACATTAAATTTTCTACTGAAATCTCATGTTCATTTTTTATGTACGACTAAAAGCTTGCCTGTAGCGAGTAAGAGAGTATGAAAATGACGCATATGCTTTTTGAAGGCGTTGTGGGTTGCTTAAAACCCATCGGTAGGAGCAGCTGAATCACACTGTATGTCTTACCAGGCCTGGTAACAACAATAAACACGAATAACAGTAATGCTCTCTAGTATTCGTTGTTCCTACACTACTGGCCATTAAAACTGCTACACCACGAAGACGACATGCTAAAGACGCGAAATTTAACCGACAGGAAGAAGATGCTGTGATATGCAAATTATTAGCTTTTCAGACCATTCACACAAGGTTGGCGCCGGTGGCGACACCTACAACGAGGAAAGTTTCCAACCGATTTCTCATACACAAACAGCAGTTGACAGGCGTTGCCTGGTGAAACGTTCTTGTGATGCCTCGTGTAAGGAGGAGAAATGCGTACCATCACGTTTTCGACTTTGATAAAGGGCGGATTGTAGCGTATCGCGATTGCGGCTTATCGTATGGCGACATTGCTGCTCGCTTTGGTCGAGATCCAGTGACTGTTAGCAGAATATGGATTCGGTGGGTTCAGGAGGGCATTACGGTACGCCGTGCTGTACCCCAACGGCCTCGTATCACTAGCAGCTGAGATGACAGGCATCTTATCCGCATGGCTGTAACGGATCGTGCAGCCACGTCTCGATCCCTGAGTCAACAGATGGGGACGTTTGCAAGACAACAATCATCTGCACGAATAGTTCGACGACGTTTGCAGCAGCATGGACTATCAGCTCAGAGACCATGGCTGCGGTTACCCTTGACGCTACATCAGAGGCAGGAGCGCCTGCGATGGTGTACTCAACGACGAACCTTGGTGCACGAATGGCAAAACGTCATTTTTTCGGATGAATCCAGGTTCTGTATACAGCATCATGATGGTCGCATCCGTGTTTGGCGACATCGCGGTGAACGCACATTGAAAGCGTGTGTTCGTCATCGCCATACTGGCGTACCACCCGGCGTGATGGTATGGGGTGTCATTGGTTACACGTCTCGGTCACCTCTTGTTCGCATTGACGGCACTTTGAACAGTGGACGTTACATTTCAGATGTGTTACGACCCGTGGCTCTACCCTTCATTCGATCCCTGCGAAACCCTACTTTTCAGCAGGATAATGCACGACCGAATGTTGCTGGTCCTGTACGGGTCTTTCTGGATACAGAAAATGTTCGACTGGTGCCCTGGCCAGCACATTCTCCAGATCGCTAACCAACTGAAAACGTCTAGTCAATGGTGGCCGAGCAACTGGCTCGTCACAATACGCCAGTCACTACTCTCGATGAACTGTGGTATCGTGTTGAAGCTGCATGGGCAGTTGTACCTGTACACGCCATCCAAGCTCTGTTTGACTCAATGCCCAGGCGTATCAAGGCCGTTATTACGGCCAGAGGTGGTTGTTCTGGGTACTGATTTTTCAGGATCTATGCACCCAAATTGCGTGAAAATGTAATCACATGTCAGTTCTAATATAATATCTTTGTCCAATGAATACCCGTTTATCATCTGCATTTCTTCTTGGTGTAGCAATTTTAATGGCCAGTAGTGTGTTTTAGAGAATTGCAACTCCAATCCTTCACGTACCTGCCGAAGCTACATTCTGTGTTCTGGTTGCTGATTGTGAGGATTAGTCACTCTGCGACTGATACGCGCAGCACTTTTAAAACCTGAAATCCGCCTCTTCAGGTCCCACGACTCCTACCGTCGAGTGGCTGTCGACTGACTCCAGATTTCGATGGGCCACCATACTGCTCAAAGAAATTGTTTTAATGTAGCTTTTTCGCCAGTCTGCCTCCATATCAGAATATATGCACTTTAATTGAATATTTCTTGCTGTCGCTCTTATTGCTTGCTGGGATGTTGTTTCCAACCAAGCCTCGGAGAAGTTTCTGTTCCAAAAGATGTTACGAAACACCGGACATTCGATGGCCTTTGCAAAGAGGCCACGCCACATTACCCCGATTAAATAAAATGGCTCTGAGCACTATGGGACTTAGTATCTGTGGTCATCAGTCCCCTAGAACATAGAACTACTTAAACCTAACTAACCTAACGACATCACACACATCCATGCCCGAGGCAGGATTCGAACCTGCGACCGTAGCAGTCACGCGGTTCCGGACTGAGCGCCTAGAACCGGAAGGCCACCGTGACCAGCGATTAAATAAAGATCGACCTATTATCTCCAGGATGGAGAACGGTCTCCGTCTCGTGGAAAATCGATGTTGGTGTTCGCTGTAGAGACCATCACTAGAAGACGGGCTCGGCCAGGAACCCATACGTTGCAATGGATGACACGATGACGACGTCCATTAAAGAGACATAAAGTATGCTTTGTCGCTACTAGCTGCCGTGTACAGTGTTATCGAGGCATCAAGAAGGACGCACACGTGCAGCATTACCTAGTCTTCAAGAGCCGCACTAGACTGAAGCAACAGCCACATGTGGCTCGCAGCCGGCGTCGTTGCCATCCCTGAGATCCTGGCAGAGAAGAGTCGGCCGTACGTACGTGACTCAACTACTCGATGCGCGCTGTTTCCTTCATAACCATTACCAATCTTGAGAAAATCCGGTTATTAAACTCTAAGGAACGTGTATGACCAGAGTTCAGAGCAGGAACGGAGTCAAGGTGCAACGACATTATAAATCGTAATAAGCGACTATGATGAGAACTTGTTTGCCAAGGACACAGTGCGCTCTCATTAAGAGAGGGGAAAAAGTCAAATACATGCGTGGTTCGCTGCAGGTGTAACACTGCGCTACATTCAGAAGCCTCACTATTAAATTTAGTGCTGCCAGCATTTCAAAAATGCCAGGGTGATGTGGAGCGTTACGACAGAGATGATGTCGAGCTGGACGGCTTTTTGAGACGAAGCTCAACCTGTCCCGTGTAGGTTCCACTTTTTCAGTCGGTCGGCAGATAACTCAGTAATAACAGGCCTGATCTTGCAGCTGGGTCTAATCGCGCATGCTAATGCAGCCAGCGGACTGTGAAAAATATTTTTCTTGCGAACGTGTGACAGTTGCATCACCCAGACACACAGCTCTTTTTTATTTATTTCTTACATGTTGCTTTGAATATAATAAGAAACATTTTAGACTTTTTGCGTCAAATGGAAGCACTATTCATAAGCAACATACCTGAATTTCACTGCTGATGTAGCTGTAGCGAACCACAGTGCACCTGTAGCACGCAATTGGCTTCCTCCGACCTCTAAACCCACTCCCTCAACTAGTTGTGGTGGGATCTGCTATTTAAGCCGGTATCCAGACGACGCCGCAAAGCTGTTTTTTCGGACGTAAGAATTGTCCGTAAAATAAAATGTTTGACTCATGAACTGGTGCAAGTCCTTTGATTTAAAGCTACTTCGGAACGATGCATATCAGAGTCGTTAATTATGAATTCAAACAATCTGATTTCACTAGGCTGAGTGGACACCATGTCAAGCCTCAGAAAAATCTTTGGTGGTCATGAAGAAATCTAACATGAGGATCACGTGATTGTAAGCCTTAGAAAATGGGGACGTGTCAGGCGAAAGACGCAGTACGTAGTAATATGACTCCTCTTATTACTAGGCTAATTACTATTTAGCTCTACAGGGCCTTTATACTGAAATGGTTCTCCACACCACCTAGTATTGTCTTTCTATGTGTGTGAGTAACTGTTTGTTCACTGTTGTGGGTAAATACATACAGCGTACACAGGACGGTGTGTGAAACTGATAGCGATTACACTCTTCCGCTGTTGTAGAAATCTGCTCCAGATGCTGCAGATACCGTGTTGGGCTGAAAGTGGTAACCAAAGTACGGAGAAATATTCTTCGGGGCTCTGTTGCATAGCAATCAGATTGCTTTCAGTTCTGAGAAATGTCCAGTTACTATTGTGGATTTGAATGATCCATGAAGTGACTTCTTTTCCGAAGAAAACATCGAACTATTTCACTAGAACTGAACGCTCCCGTCGGAACTGTTCTCAGCTGGTGTTTATTAGTAGATCACAATAGCAGTATATCGCTGGGTGCTAATAAGACGTACCTTCTTGAAATGAACAATATTTTATTGTTCTATTAACTGATTTCCTTCCATATGCACTTATATTTTACAATGTGAATCAAAAACTCGCAATGGCGTCGATTTTTTACATCTCCTAAAAATTACTCTTAACAAGAACAAACAAAAAACTATATCCTAAGAATAATTATGTGAGCGCTGACCGCCACAGAGTAATAAACAATATCTTTGTCTCTCTCTCGCACTGTCACATCAAGTTACGCTGCATGATACATCATAGTAGGATCAGTCAAGGTTTCAGCTCCGAAGATTTCAAACCCCTGGATAAACAGGCTTGTCGATTAGTGTCAGAGTTTCATACAGTAACAGACGCGAAACATATTCACTGGAAATTTACATTCTTAAACACGCATGAATATCTGAACATCTTAACCCCCACAGTACCAACGCATTTTCAATAATGCTTATTACAAAGGGAGAGCTACTTTATGCCGACTCTAAAACTTTTTTAATAAAAACTCAGTACGTTAACTGTTATTGACTTATATTAACAACATAATCCTCAAAGAGGGTCCGCTGCTCCTGGTCTTGCGGTAGCGTTCTCGCACCCCGTGCGCGGAGTCCTTGGTTCGATTCTCGGCGGGTTAGGGATTTTTTCTGCCTCGAGATGACTGGATGTTGTTGTGTCGTCTTCATCATCATCATTCATCCATTATGGTCGGAGGAAGGCAATGGCAAACCACCTCCACTAGGACCTTGCCTAGTACGGCGTGCGGGTCTCCCGCATCGTCCCCTATGCTCTTCTAGATTAGATTAGTTTTTCGTTCCATAGATCCGTGCTGAGGATATCCTCGTGGATGTGGAACATGTCAATTTTTTTAAGCTGAAATAACAATACTAATAGTATGAATATATACAATACATCATTTGTTTCTATTAAAAAATTCGTCAGTGGAGTAGGAGGAGTTGGCCACTAGCAAGTCTTTCAAGCTCCTTTTAAACTGATCTTTATTTTTAACTAAATTTTTTATGTTTGCTGGCAAATTATTGAAGGTGAGTGTTCCTGAGTAGTGTACCCCTTTTTGAACTAAAGTAAGTGCTTTTAAGTTCTTGTGCAGATCATTTTGGTTCCTGGTATTGTATGTATGAACTGAGCTGTTTGTTGGAAAAAGAGATATATTATTTACGACAAATTTCATTAAGGAGTAAATATGCTGAGAGGCATTAGTTAGTATACCCAGTTCTTTGAAGAGGTTTCTACAGGACGTCCGTGAATTTACTCCACAAATAATACGTATTACAGGCAGTATGGGACCTCATCATCATATGAAAGAGGTGCTGATCTGAAAGCAGGCACCAGAACCTGAAAATATACTTTATCACCCTCTTAGCAATACCAACGCACTCTCAATGACTTGTACCACCAAGAGAGTAGGTACTTTATAACCACCACAAAAAATTGATAAATAAAAATTGTTGCTGACTTTTACTCGCAACATACTTTTTAAAGAGATATGGCTATGTAAGAAGGGCCCTGACATTCAATGTGAAAAGTTGAATCTACTTAAATCTTTGGGTTAAGTTTAACTGAAAAATGTAAAACATTTATGGAATCTAGTAGAAGACTTCATAAATAAATAAATATTCCTTTCATATTTTTAAAATATGAAGTACCTCACTACGTTACAATACTTTTAAATGGTGATAATAAAATACACCGTCCCACACCCGTTCTCGGTATTGCGAAAGTTGAAACAGAGCTGTTCTGTAGCTCATTTGTTCACCAGTTTTACTGCTAACTTCTCTTATGTTGAGATTAGACATGACAATACGGGCAGCAACCTAGCTAGTCTGTCCAAAACTGATTGTATTCTCCTGAAGACTTACTTTACACTTTGTTCATCACTCTTGTCACTGGTTTGATGCGGCCCACCATGAATTCTTCTCCATTGCCAAACTCTTCATCTCAGAGTGATCCTTGCGCACAACATCCCCAGTTGTTTGATAGATGTATTCCAGACTTTGTTTCCCCCTACAGTTTTTTACCCTCCCCAGCTTGCTCAAGTGTCATGGAAGTTATTACTTGATATGTCCCACTTCTTGTAAAAGTTTACCACATGTTCCTCTCATCACTGATTCTGTGGAGAGCCTCTACATTTCTCGTCATTATACCAAATTTTCAGCGCCACTTCGCAAACGCTTCGATTCTCTTCTTTTACGTTTTTCCCACAGTCCATGATTTACTAACATGCAATTTTGTGCTCCAAACCTACATCTACGGACGTTCCTTCCCTATATTAAGACCGATTGTTGATACTAGTACGCTTCTTTGGGACACAAACGCTCTTTTCGCTTGTACTAACTTGCTTTTCATTTCCACCTTGCTTCGCCCGTAATGCGTTATTTTGCTTCCAAGGTAATATAATTTCTAACTTAGTTTGTGGTATCCAGTTAAGTTGATCACTATGCTCACTTCTGCTACTCTTCATTACTTTTGTCTTTATCTGGTTTATCCTCAATTTATTGGGTGTGATCATTAAACTGTTCATTCCATTCAACTTGGTCCTTCCTCACTTTCACTTAATATAGAAATGTCATTAGAGAATCTTATATTTGCAATCATTTCACTCTGAATTTTATTCCCACTCTTCATCAGGGCGATGGACTACAATCTGTCTTATAACGATAACTTCGTTATTTATCTTCCATTGCTATTGTTCCTTATTTGTTCTTGTTAATATTCTATGTTGTCCATCTTTGCCTATAGCTTACCAATACTTTTCTCAGAATTTCCAACATCTTCCACACATATTTTCCTGACAGTTCCGCATCATTTTACATTATCTAAGGTTTTTTGTATGTCTATGTCCTGTGAAGCTGTCTTAAATTCTTACCTCCTTTACCAAACGCAACGTCAGAATTCCCCCTCTTACGCGTTTACCTTTCCTAAACCGAAACTGATCGTCATTTAACAGAACCTCAATTTTCTTTTCCATTCTTCCAAGGTATACGTGCACATAATTCAATAATGGCGATTAATGGGATCTTACACAAATTCGTGAGAAGAAGCTGGTTCAGTTATTTGAGATATGCTGGAAGATTGTAACATTGTATTTCGAATACTGACAGCAATTGACTTGTTCTGATGTTGTAAAATGTGCTACATTGTCATCTTACAACTTGAAAGTAGTGACCTACGATGAATTTTATTTTAGTTGGCGCTATATGTTTTGCAGCCTGTGTAAGCTGTTTCGAGTGTCTTAAGGTACCTGACGATGGTGTGAGGAGTGAAACTGATTCTGACTAAGAAGTATTTGTAAGCAGCTACTCGTGGTAATCTATGACTTTTTAAGAAAAATATTTGCGACGTTTGAGGCACCAGCTTCAAGAAATATGTTGACTTAATAATGTTCAAATTAGGCAGAACCTGCTCATTCCTTACGTTACAACCCACCTAACCTTCAACATTCGTTTGCAGCACCACATCTCAAATGCTTCGATTCTCTACTGATTTTTTTCAGAGAGTACCCTCAACCTAAATAAGTTGTATCCACGAAAGACCTACCCTTTACACGGAGACGGCGACTAACCGGCGCCACTCGGTCTATTAATATAAACTGTCAGTATTGACACCATCTGCATCCACGGCAGGACGCGCCGGAGACGTCAGCTACCCGGCTAGAGGTCCACCTAAATTCCGAAGTACTGCAGGTAACTCTGCTCAGACCTGATCAACAAATAACTTCGGGTGTTTCTGTCAATACTGCTCTCTCCACTTCCACTAGGACCTGCCTGTCCTGTCTACTCCTGTATGCTCTAAATGCCGTGACACTCTTTTTAGGGTATCTGCATCCGAGTTTTAATCAATTTTAACTTCGCTCTCGCCAGTCCCTGCTGAAGGGCCTTCGCCAACTCATTGGTTGTAATTATGCAATCAGAAGCTGAGCTGAGGAAGGCGGCTGATGTAAATTGTGGACCTGCTGTAAGCTCTTCATGACCTATGTCTGCCCCTTCCATAGACTCTCCCCCTTATCCCTCTCTTACTCCCGTTCTGAAATGATGTTTATGGCTTACAAAGTTATTTATGTTTTTTTAAGTGCGACTTCCATCTCCATGGCGCCACCGGCTGAAAAGATTTCCTTCTACACTCATGCTCATAAAATAAGGATAACTGCCGAATGTGGTGCCACACAACGTGGCACTACACAAAACTGGCGCTAATAGCATAGGCACATAGGAAACACACACGACACGGTATTGGTGATAAGTTAAGAAAACCGTCCCGAAACACTTGTGCTACAAACCGTCACTGCTTCCTGTGTATGTACCCCGACATCAATATGGGATATGATCACCATGCACACGTACACAGGCTGCAAAACGCGTTGGCATACCCTGGATAAGGTGGTCGAGCAGCTGCTGGAGTATAGTCTCCCATTCGTGAACCAGTGCCTGTGAGAGCTCCTGAAGTATCGTAGGGGTTTGAAGACGTGTAGCGATACGTCGACCAAGAGCATCTCAGACTTGCTCGATAGGATTTAGGCCTGAAGAACAGGTAGGCTACTCCATTCTCCTGATATCTGTTTCAAGGTACTCCTCCATGATGGCAACTCGATGGGGCCGTGCGTTATCATCCATCAGGAGGAAGGTGGGACCCACTGTACTCCTGAAAAGGCGGACATACTGGTGCAAAATGACGTCCCGATACACCTTACCTGTTATAGTTCCTCTGTCAAAGACACGCAGGGGTGTACCTGCATCGATCATAATTCCACCCCACATCATCAAACCACGAGCTCCATATAGGTCCCTTTCAAGGACATTAAGAGGTTGGTATCTGGTTCCTGGTTCACGCCAGATGAAAACCCGGCGGGAATCACTGTTCAGACTATACCTGGACTCGTCCGTGAACATAACCTTGGGCTACTGTTTCAATGACCATGTACTGTGTTCATGACACCAGTTTTTACGGGCGCTCCCGTGACGAGGGGTCAGTGGAATGCACCTTGCAGATCTCCGGGCGAATTAACCATGTCTGTTCTGACGTATGTAGGCTGTTCCAGTGGCTGCGGTAAAGTCCCGAGCAAGGCTACCTGCAGTAGTCCGTGGCCGTCTGCGGGCACTGATGGTGAGATGTCGATCTTGTGGTGTTGTACACTGTGGACGTCCCGTACTGTAGCGCCTAGACACGTTTCCTCTCTGCTGGAATCGTTGCCATAGTCTTGAGATCACACTTTGTTGCACACGGAGGGCCCGTGCTATGATCTGCTGCGTTTGACCAGCCCCCAGTCGCCCTAGTATTCTACCCCTCATAACGTTATCAATATATGTTCTTTGAGCCATTTTCAACACACAGCCACCATTAGCACGTCTGAAGACATCTGCACACTTACTCGCTGCACCGTACTCTGACATGCACAAACACACCTCTGCGTATGTGGACTGCTGCCAGCGCCACCGTGCGACGACCGCAGGTCAAATTCACCGAGGTGTTTTAAACCAGAAAACCGCCCACCAGAGCGTTGTTTCACCATGTATCAGCATTATCCTTAATTTATGAGCATGAGTGTAGGTGACTTGAAGCTTCTGTCATTATCTGTAAGCCTCTTGTGTTGTTCTGGTGCTCAGTGCCGCCTATGTGCCACGTACTTTTCTCTTGTTACACTCGTGAAGCTTTCTCTTTTTCCAGAATGAGATTTTCACTCTGCAGCGGAGTGTGCGCTGATATGAAAACGCGTTGGCATACCCTGGATAAGGTGGTCGAGCAGCTGCTGGAGTATAGTCTCCCATTCGTGAACCAGTGCCTGTGAGAGCGCCTGAAGTATCGTAGGGGTTTGAAGACGTTTCAAGGTACTGGCAGATTAAAACTGTGTGCCCGACCGAGACTCAAACTCGGGACCTTTGCCTTTCGCGGGCAAGTGCTTTTTGTTAACTCTTCAGACTTGGCTGTCATTGCGTTGGATACAATCTTTTATCTTACAGGAAAATGTAGTCTCCTGCTGGGGTCTGCCCCAATGGATGACCACAGTTACGGACATAAGATTTCATAGATATTAACAGAGTGACTCTGTCACCAATGATGTGAGTGCCATAAACCATTACAAAACCTCCAGTACAGAAGGCGAAGACCGAGTGAAACGTCTCATCTCTTCTTCGTCTCTGAATCTAAACAGTTACTACGCTATGGAAATTGCATGACTGGTCTTGTCGGAGGACAATAAAAGTAACCATCAGTTGATAGTCTAAGTTTGTGTGGGTACCATTTCTCAATAGTTCGAAAGGTGAACCATCGAGAGTTCAGCTGCTTGAAGATCGTACATTGCTTCCAGCATTCTCAGCCATGGCAACAGTAGCTTCCCCAACAATCTGGGGCGCAACTGGCCGTTGACCTCTCCCAGGAGTAAACCGGATCATCGCCCGATCGCTCCAAACTATATAACCAACAAGATCATCGGATTGAACCCTCTCATATGGAAATTAATATGTGTTTCTTTCGATGATTTATTCTTTATGTCTCTTCCGAATGTCCTTACAAACCTATCCACAAAGATTCGTTGTCCTACAATCACTTATTCTTCATGGAGGACCCTCTTAGGTGGCGAAAGTTTATAACCATCCTATATAACGAAGAAATAAATTTCTAAGACTCTAAATTGAGACAAAAAAGCTGGAAGTAACTCTGACAAAGATCAAAATGATAGAAAAAGGAAACTGAAAGTACTGCAGATAAACAGCAGATGGAAGTTTGAACTTAAATGTACAGGCGAACTACGAAATGGAAGTTGAAGTCCATCATTCGGAGGAGGCGTAAAATGGGTGAAGGTAAAAAAAGTAAAACGGCACCCAGTTCCAGTTTTAAGTTGCTTATCAAACGACTTCCTAGGGGAAAAAAAGTTATTTTTCGTACAATGATTGACCGCCTTTAAAAATTTAAAATTATGTCATAATCTACTGATTAAGCGATATAATCTTACGTTACAGATTTAACATAATAAGCCTAATATTAAAGTTAGAAACCTGAGGCAACGTAATTTACGGCACACAAATTATTCACGCTACAGAATCCAGCATTTGAGAGTGAGAGCACTTTGAGATTTACATACTTATTATCCCACTTGTGAAGAAATCAGACATTTGAAGTTGTTTTATACGCCGGAATTCGATTCTTTAAAGAAGGGACTGGGGTTACTGGCTACTACAGCGTCAGCAGAGCAGATAATATGACTGACAGTGGAGGAAGACGTGGATTTTCAATACATGGGAGATTAGAATGTTTGACACATGATTTTATGGGTGATGGGTGTCGCAAGTCCACCGAGGTGATCACACTTGCACGAAACAGAAAGAGAGAGAGAGAGAGAGAGGACGAGTTCAAACGAGGTGATATGCTATGCCATTTAAGAACAAAAAAGTACGTAAATATAAGAGTGTCGAACGCCTTAATCAATTTTTAATTTCTTTATGCGTAGCTACCAGCGGTACGTTGACAGAGCTCGGCGTTTCTGAATCACCGCGTTCTTATTTATCCCTTCACTTCCCCTGCTTCTGGCACAGTTAATCTCCTTATTTGGATGTCACTATTTGCATGTATATAGGAATACGCATCATTTAGGAAAAATCATTTGGGAAAATTGTATGCGTCTGTCTTCTTTCTTTCTAGTCATCAGAATTCTGACGAGTTTGATGCGACATACCACGAATGTCTCTCCAGCTCCATACGTTTCATTTCAGGGCAGCAATTGCAACCTACGACCTCGATTATTTGCTGAATGTATTCCTAGCTCTACAGTTTTCATCCTCTATAGTAGTTATTGCCTGACGTATTAACAGATGTCCTACCATCGAGTCCCTACTTCTTGCCGCTGTTTCCACACACAGACACACACACACACACACACACACACACACACACACACACACGCCTATCAACACCAATCGTGTTCTGCTATTAAGAGAAAGGAAGGCTGGCTCTGAACACTATGGGACTTAACATCTGACATCATCATTCCCCTAGAACTTAGAACTACTTAAACCTAACTAACCTAAGGACATCACACACATCGACGCCCGAGGCAGGATTCGAACCTGCGACCGTAGCAGTCACGTTGTTCCAGACTGAAGCGCCTAGAACCGCTCGGCCACACCGGCCGGCAGAAAGGAAGGAAGATCGGGTTTAACGTCTTGCCGACAGCGATGTCATTAGAAACGGAGCACAAGCTCGGCTTGTCTCGAGAATGGGGAAGGAAACAGACCGTGCCCTTTGAAAGGAACCATCCCGGCATTGGTCTGGAGAGATTTAAGGAAATCATGGAAAACATAATTCTGGATGGCCAGGCGCTTGTTTGAACCGTCGTTTTCCCGAATACGAGTTCTGTGTGCTAATCACTGGACCACCTCGCACGGTGTTCACCTATGTTTTGATCTTCTATCTCTATCTTCACGGATGCCAGGTGTGTCTCTGGCCCACAGTAGTTTTTGTTCATTCCACCACCACTCTCCTTATTGGTCTCAAGTGTTTCTTAAGGACAATAGATAGTTAGTGGGTCATACATCTATACCCCACAATAACTGGCAGAACAGTTTTGGTTGGGATGGCACCACGTATTCGATGGGCTATTAGTTTATCCACAACGGTAAGGTGGTCAGCATCGGTCGTCATTTCATTTGTCTTTTCTATTGCAGTGCAGATCTAGATTTCAACGGACAGGCAACTAGCATACAGAAAATCTATAAATACAAATAATACAAGAGTCACACATAGAACAAGGAAATTGATCAATCGCCATGCTACAGTTGTACACAACTACAGTTCTGTTATTACATACCGTTGTAAGTAGTCATGTAGATTGAACATATTTATAACGATACATATTCCAGTCTTTCTCAGGCACGTAAAAGCATGTGTATGTATATCTGTATGTATGAATTTGTTTGTTTGCTTGTGTGTGTGTGTGTGTGTGTGTATGCTTGTGTGTGTGTGTGTGTGTGTGTGTGTGTGTGTGTGTGTGTGTGCTGTTTACAGATACACACATCTAACCTCGGTTTACTGCATGCTGGATAATTAACGCTTTCTATTTGGCTTTCTCTTTGGCTCTGACCACTTCTGTGGTCATCAGTACCCTAGAACTTAGAACTACTTAAACCTAACTAACCTAAGGACATCACACACATCCATGCCCGAGGCGGGATTCGAACCTGCGACCGTAGCGGTAGCGCGGTTCCAGACTGTAGCGCCTAGAACCGCTCGGCCACCTAGGCCGGCAACGCCCTCTGTTTTTGCTGCCCGTATGTAAAAGAATGGGTTAACATAAAATTTTATAATGGGTGCTATCGCTGTAGTCCCATACTATTTTTCCCAGATAGTAAAACGTAAGAGTACTAAGTTCCAGTTACATTTCTTCAGAAATTCCACAGTTGCTTCTCTAACTACTGTACGTAAGCGTGCTAGGACATTGCTAAGAATGTCCTATCTTAGCTTATTTCTGCAGATAATAATTTATTGTAATTGATATGTGTCCAACGCAGAGATTGGTGGAAATAACTATAGGCGTTTGTATGTTCCAGGAACCTAACTCCTCGCGCTTTTAGATATTATGGTTGTCTCGTCATCACAGTATTTTTTCCTAATATTAATTTATAGGTCTATGTACAGTAAGTTCTACTGGAATTACTTGAGGTGTTCAAGACTAAGGTATAACAAACCACACAGCCTTGCACACACACACACACACACACACATATATATATATATATATATATATATATATATATACTTTCCCTTCGTATATTATTAGGAACTGCACGATTAGCTGTATTGTTCAAGACTGGAGCCTGTTTTATACCATTTTACCTGGTAGTTCTGGTTATTTATGACGTCATCCGTTTCATACGGAGTATCAGTTGTTCTCTTACTAAGATCGTCATCACACTACCCTATCCAACTACTATTTTTTGCAGTAACTGCCCTCCGATTAGCCCTACGTTTCACGCTTTCAATTACCTTCATTACCTCTTACCACAACATAATAAGCTACTTACGGGGAATTTAAATATTCGGCTGTCAGCTATTAAAGCAAAGCTTGTGATTTATCTTCCTCGAATTCTGCTAGCGATTGGCCTCACTAAGGAAAAAAACTTTAGATTGATTGCGCTGCATTCAGAATGCTACTGATGACCACCTCTCTTATTACCTTTTGGCAATTGCCTCTCGTCTCTGTTGTGGGAATACTAATGTCGACAAACATGGTGATGCTGCTGGAGGCGGTAGAGAGAGAGCTATGTTTAAACCCAGACGAAAGTCATAATTCAGACACAATTAGATGGGCTTAGTGCTCCCTGAAGCGATAATTTGATTTCTGGAAGTCTCAATTACATATGAAGTCACATTTGTTCTTTTAGAGTTTTCTCACTGTAAGTGTAGCAGATAACCAATTATAGCAATTCCAAAGCTTCTCCTCAAAGGTGGTCATTTGCAGAAGCAGATGTGCCTAACCCCCAATTATCCTGTGCCTGTTGAAGAGCATTTATCATCGCTAGAAATCGAGCTCCTGGTTTCGGAATCATAAAACAAAGTGTGGTTGACTAAAGGGAACAGAGGCACGATTGTAGGTCAGATTTTGGAAGGAACCATACAGAGCGTTTCAGCTGCCCCCATCTATGTATGTGTTTTATGCAACTGCAGCGTCTTCAAAACCACACTTGAGACTTCCATAGTCTCTCTTTCTCTCGCTATGTGTAAACTATTAGTCATAAAAGAAGAAATGACAGGGAACTTTTCGTAAGAAATTTAATATAGTTAAATTTTGTTCTGGGATATGCTTTCGCTGGAGGCCACAGTTTTCGAGTTATTCAAGAAAAACGTGTTTGAATGACACTTTTTTAAGTTTTCCTGGTATAATTCGAAAACTACAGCCTCTAGTGAAAAGTATCAAATGGTTCAATGGCTCTGAGCACTATGGGACTTAATTTCTGAGGTCATCAGTTCCCTAGAACTTAGAACTACTTAAACCTAACTAACCTAAGGACATCACACACATCCATGCCCGAGGCAGGATTCGAACCTGCGACCGTAGCGGTCGCGCGGTTCCAAACTGTCGCGCTGAGATCCGCTCGACCACTCCGGCCGGCCTGAAAAGTATCCCAGTTCTGAATTTAACTACGTTATATGCCCTACAAAAAAGTCCCATTCATTTTTCTGAAGGTCTAATAGTGTGCATGTAGTGATGGAGAGAATATGAATATGTTGGTCGCGGTATCTGAAGCCGTTGCAGCTTGCATAAAATCCATAAGTGGGTAGGGACAGCTGTATCACCATGTACCATGGAAATGTTCAAGATGTGTATTTTCGTACTTCTTTTTATAGCATTTTATCAGCAACAGTCTGCACACTGTAAGAAATACAAATGCGTAATACAAAGTGCAGTATAACAGCCCTGGAACTAACTTTTAAGCGGCTGTGCTATTACAGAAGGAGCTACTAGTAAAATTCTGATGTCTTTGTGAATGAGATGGAAGAAATTTTAGGGTGTAACGTCTCTTCGAAGAGATGGTTATTAGAGCACAAACCTAGATGGAAAAGAACAAGGAAAGGACTAGGCCATAACCTTCCATAATACCAGTATTTTCCTTGTGCAGTCTGTCGCAAATACCAGTTCTCTAAATGTTGCCAATAGGGTTTCGCGAAAAGAACGTCGTCTTCCATCCAGGAATTTAGGTTTGATCTCACGCAGAGTTTTCGTAATACTCGCGTGTTGATCAAACGTGCAGGTAACAAATCTGGCACCATACTTCTAAATTGTTTTAAAGCCATCCTTTAATCCAACCTGATGAGGGTCCCAAACACCCTAACAGTATTCAAGTATGGGACGCACAAGACTTCTGCACGCGGTCTCCATTGTCGATGAGTTAACTTTTCTATAATACTCCCAATAAACTGAACTCTATGATCCATCTTCCCTACAGCCGATCTTCTCGTTGCACACCACTACCATTTTATAGAACCGTTTTTGTTTTTCATTCGCATTAATTTTCATTGTTTCCTTATTTAGAGCAAGCTGCTAATCACAACACAATCGAGCCGAAAATAGGAACACTAGAGGTAGGACATTCACAGTTGGTTCTTAAGGGGGGCAGGACGTCAAACGGGCCGACTTGGAGCAGGAGAGACACCACAGGACATTTTAATTTCCACTGTCTATACCTTTACAATTAAATTCAGAAAAAATTGTCAGCATGACCAGGAAGTAATCAGGATTCACACTCATAGCAGTGGAAGTTCAAGAACATAACAAAACAAATTTTTTGTACACGTGAAATTTTATCATTTTTTCACATATTCTTGGCTTCATTTGTTGCTATAGTTACACTTTTCTCCATAAGTAAAAGAGATTCTTTGATGAATTTTGCACATCATACAAACAATACTTACAGCTGGGTGAGACTCTAGAATTTATTTAATTTATGAAAACATAAATGAGCTGTTACGTTTTAAACTTCATGTTTAGAAAAAAACTGAAATTTTGTAGTTAATTATCTCAATTTTTACCACAGTTTTTAATAGATTTGTAAAATTCTAGAGTTTCATACACCTCTAAGTATGGTTTGTATGCTGTGGAAAATTCATCGAAGAATCTCTCTTACTTATGAAGAAAAGTGTACCTATAGCAACAAATGCAGCCAACAGTAAGTGAGGAAATGATGAAATCGAAAATGTAAAAAAAAAATATTTTGTTATGTTTTTGAACTTCCACTGCCGTGAATGTGAATCCTGAATCCTTCCTCGTCATGCTGACACATTTTTATGAATTTATTTGTAAAAGTATAGACAGTGGGAATTAAAATGTCCTGTGGGGCCTCTCCTGCTCCAAGTCGGCCCGTTTGACGTCCTACCCCCCTTTAATTTTTTTATGCTGCTTCAGAAACCTGACAGTTTGAGACTTGAAGTAATTTGGAACTGATAACTTTAGAGAGAAGAGTGCACAGAGAAAAAATTGTAGCACTGTAGAAAGTGGCCTAAGGGAACATCCGTAAATTTAAATCGCATAGACTGAATAAAGGATTTGAACCATGCTCCTTTTCAGTAAGACAGCCGCAGTTTAATCACTGTGCTCTGCAGGGCTGCTAAGTGTAGCAGTTACAAGGCGTGAATGTTGGCATCAGGTGTGAGGTGAGCAGTAGCGTCCGGCGCAGGTGTGGAGGGAGGCGTGTCGTATCGCGATGGGCAGGGCCGCCCCCGGGACACCTGTAGCTGCCACAGCACGGCCATCAGCCGGCGCACGCAACACGCTTCGCCCATCTGCTGCCAATCGGCCGCGCGCACAAAACAAACGCGCGTCCTGGCAGTAGGCGTGCCGCATCGCTTAGCGGGCAGGCGTCCGGCCAACACCTGCTACTCCGGCGGCTGCCGTTAGCATTCCGGGCTGCGCGCCGCTCTATGCAAATGCACGCGCTGGCCCGGAACCTCGCCACGTGCAGAGGTCGCCCCGGACGGAGGCCCCTCACCTAAACACCTGGCTATTCTGCCCACCCAACCCTTCGAAAGGCGTTTAACACCTCTTTATAATGCGTTCTACGGTTTACAGCCCTGTCAGATTGGTCGAGACGCACAAACTTCCGGTAGAGATTTCTTCCGTCATAAGTGGCTGAAGCTACTGTGCCCGCATTACATGACCGCAGATTGAGGGGGCTATCGATAAGCTTTTAATTATCACCCAGAAAAAGCTAAATATTAATAATAATATTTGTGGCTATGAAGGTATATTCATTATATCCATTGTGGATGACGAATTGCATTTTTGATTTGAAACGGCGGGTTATGTAACTCGGACAAAGTGTCCATTTCATATTTTTTTTTCTCTGAACAGCACTGCTGCCCACCGAGAAGTGGTCAAACTAGTTCTATAATACAGGGCGTTTCAAAAAGGGCTTAACAACTTCGAAAATTCGTATAAATTCATAGAACCTACAGAGATGTAGTGTCAATTTGAAGGGAAATACATAAAGTTTTGTCTCGCGTAGTTCCGAATCGCACCGTATGGAGTGCTAGTGGCAGCTGCGTTAAAGATGGCTGCTTTCACTGGACGTGAGTGCGCTGAACTCGAGATAGTGTACATGGATATGTTACAACAATTTTTGATACCACAGATCGATGAGGATGATACAATACAAAATGTTTACTTCATGCAAGATGGTGCACTACTCCACTACCTGGCTGACGTCCGGGATTTTCTCAGGGACCGCTCTCCAGGTCAGTGGATTGGTCGTGATCCAATTGCATGGCTCCCACGTTCCCAACACCTGAGATCACTCGACTTTTTTTTATGGGGATTCCTGAAGGATATCGTGTTTGTACCTCCTCTATCAGCTTCTCTACCTGAACTTAGAACAAGAATTCACGCCGCCACTCAGCAAGTTACACCTGCAGTGCTACAGCGAGTTTGGGGAGAAATTGACTTCCGATGGGATGTGCACAGGATAACCAACGTCAGCCACGTACAACATCTTCAGTTTAAGGCAAAAATCTCGATGTGTTTGCCTACAAGATAACATTAAACCCAGGTTTATATCTTCTTTCAATAAATTTACATGAATTTTTCAATTTGTAAAGTCCTTTTTGTTACACCCTGTAGACTGTCGTTATCAGTGAGTCTGACAGAGGAAGCTTGTTACGGTGTCTGACGCAAAATTAGTCACTTATATCATTATTGTCACCTAACATATAAACAGAGTAATGCTTTCTAGGATGTTGTAGTTGTTGTTGTCTTCAGTCTGGAGACTGGTTTGATGCAGCTCTCCATGCTACTGTATCCTGTGCAAGATTCTTCATCTCCCAGTACTTACTGCAACCTACATCCTTCTGAATCTGCTTAATGTATTCATCTCTTGGTCTCCCTCTACGATTTTTACCCTCCACGCTGCCCTCCAATGCTAAATTTGTGATTCCTTGATGCCTCAGAACATGTCCTACCAACCGATCCCTTCTACTTGTCAAGTTGTGCCACAAACTCCTCTTCTCCCCAATTCTATTCAATACCTCCTCATCAGTTACGTGATCTGCCCATCTCATATTCAGCATTCTTCTGTAGCACCACACTTCAAAAGCTTCTATTCTCTTCTTGTCCAAACTATTTATCGTCCATGTTTCACTTCCATACATGGCTACACTCCATACAAATACTTTCAGAAACGACTTCCTGACACTTAAATCTATACTCGATGTTGACAAATTTCTCTTCTTCAGAAACGCTTTCCTTCCCATTGCCAGTCTACATTTTATATCCTCTCTACTTCGACCATCATCAGTTATTTTGCTCCCCAAATAGCAAAACTCCTTTACTACTTTAAGCGTCTCATTTCCTAATCTAATTCCCTCAGCATCATCTAACTTAATTCGACTACATTCCATTATATTCGTTTTGCTTTTGTTGATGTTCATCTTATATCCTCCTTTCAAGGCACTGTCCATTCCGTTCAATTGCTCTTCCAAGTCCTTTCGTGTCTCTGACAGAATTACAATGTCATCGGCGAACCTCAACATTTTTATTTCTTCTCCATGGATTTTAATACCTACTCCGAATTTTTCTTTTGTTTCCTTTACTGCTTGCTCAATATACAGATTGAGTAACATCGGGGACAGTCTACAACCCTGTCTCACTCCCTTCCCAACCGCTGCTTCCCTTTCATGCCCCTCGACTCTTATGCCTGCCATCTGGTTTCTGTACAAATTGTAAATAGCCTTTCGCTCCCTGTATTTTAGCCCTTCCATCTTTAGAATTTGGAAGAGAGTATTCCAGTCAACATTGTCAAAAGCTTTCTGTAAGTCTATAAATGCTAGAAACGTAGGTTTGCCTTTCATTCGTCTATTTTCTAAGATGAGTCGTAGGGTCAGTATTGCCTCACCTATTCCAACATTTCTACGGAATCCAAACTGAATTTCCCCGAGGTCGGTTTCTATCAGTTTTTCCATTCGTCTGTAAAAAATTCGCGTTAGTATTTTGCAGCAGTGACTTATTAAACTGATAGTTCGGTAATTTTCACATGTGTCAACACCTGTTTTCTTTGGGATTGGAATTATTATATTCTTCTGGAAGTCTGAGGGTATTTCACCTGTCTCATACATCTTGCTCACCCGATGGTAGAGTTTTGTCAGGACTGGCTCTCCCAAGGCTGTCAGTAGTTCCAATGGAATGTTGTCTACTCCCGGGCCTTGTTTCGGCTCAGGTCTTTCAGTGCTCTGTCAAACTCTTCACGCAGTATCGTGTCTCTCATTTCATCTTCATCTACATCCTCTTCCATTTCCATAATATTGTCCTCAAGTACATCGCCCTTGTATAGACCCTATATATACTCCTTCCACCTTTCTGCTTTCCCTTCTTTGCTTAGAACTGGGTTTCCATCTGAGCTATTGATATTCATACAAGTGGCTCTCTTTTCTCCAAAGGTCTCTTTAATTTTCTTGTAGGCAGTATCTATCTTACCCCTAGTGAGATAAGCCTCTACATCCTTACGTTTGTCCTCTAGCCATCCCTGCTTAGCCATTTTGCACTTCCTGTCAATCTCATTTTTGAGACGTTTGTATTCCTTTTTGCCTGCTTCATTTACTGCATTTTTATATTTTCTCCTTTCATCAATTAAATTCAATATTTCTTCTGTTACCCAAGGATTTCTACTAGTCCTTGTCTTTTTACCTACTTGATCCTCTGCCGCCTTCACTACTTCATCCCTCGGAGCTACCCATTCTTCTTCTACTGTATTTATTTCCCCCATTCCTGTCCCTTATGCTCTCCCTGAAACTCTGTACAACCTCTGGTTTAGTCAGTTTATCCAGGTCCCATCTCATTAAATTCTCACCTTTTTGCAGTTTCTTCAGTTTTAATCTACAGTTCATAACCAATAGATTGTGGTCAGAATCCACATCTGCCGCTGGAAATGTCTTACAATTTACAACCTGGTTCCTAAATCTCTGTCTTACCTTCTAGTATCTCCAGGATTCTTCCATGTATACGACCTTCTTTTATGATTCTTGAACCAATTGTTAGCTATGATTAAGTTATGCTCTGTGCAAAATTCTACCAGACGGCTTCTTCTTTCATTTCTCTCCCCCAATCCATATTCACCCACTATGGTTCCTTCCCTCCCTTTTCCTACTCTCGAATTCCAGTCATCCATGACTATTAAATTTTCGTCTCCCTTCACTACCTGAATAATTTCTTTTAGCTCATCATACATTTCATCAATTTCTTCATCATCTGCAGACCCAGTTGGCATATAAACTTGTACTACTATTGTAGGCATGGGCTTCGTGTCTATCTTGGCCACAATAATGCGTCCACTATGCTGTTTGTAGTAGCTAACCCGCACTCCTATTTTTTTTATTCATTATTAAACCTACTCCTGCATTACCCCTATTTGATTTTGTATTTATAACTTTGTATTCACCTGACCAAAAGTCTTGTTCCTCCTGCTACCGAACTTCACTAATTCCCACTATATCTAACTTTAACCTATCCATTTCCCTTTTTAAATTTTCTTACTTACCTGCCCGATTAAGGGATCTGACATTCCAAGCTCCGATCCGTAGAACGCCAGTTTTCTTTCTCCTGATAACGACGGCCTCTTGAGTGGTCCCCGCCCGGAGTCCGAATGGGGGACTGTTTTACCTCCAGAATATTTTACCCAAGAGGACGCCATCATCATTTAACCATACAGTAAAGCTGCATGCCCTCGGGAAAAATTACGGCTGTAGTTTCCCCTTGCTTTCAGCCGTTGGCAGTACCAGCACAGCAAGACCGTTTTGGTTAGTGTTACAAGGCCAGATCAGTCAATCATCCAGACTGTTGCCCCAGCAACTACTGAAAAGGCTGCTGCCCCTCTTCAGGAACCACACGTTTGTCTGGCCTCTCAACATATATCCCTCCGTTGTGGTTGCGCCTACGGTACGGCCATCTGTATCACTGAGGCGCGCAAGCCTCCCCACCAACGGCAAGGTCCATGGTTCATGGGGGTATGTTTTCTAGGATATCGGAGTTTAAACGAGGTCTTTTGGCTTGTAAAGTTAATGTAGTGTCCTTATTGTTACTTTCGGTGTGATAGTTACATCTGTCACTCATTAATGTTGACATGGCGCCCAATCGGGAAATATTGCTACACTATTCGTCGCGAAAAGTGTCCAAGGGTGTACTTCCATATATCGCGCATAATACTACTGATCAGATTTTCACTTCTATATACAAGGCTATCATCTGTCATTCTGTCCCTTTGTAACGCTTCTGAATTAATTTATATTATTGAAGCCGTCTCTTATTCTGTTACATTTTGCCTAATACAAAAATCCGATTACGATCTCTATGCTGCAGCCTCTTGTTTCAGATACCAAGGCAGTTGTGTAGAAAATATATCCAAAGACCAAAAAAAAAAAAAAATAACGAACAATGGATCCTGTTCTGATGGTACTGACCACATAGGTAGGGAAATGTGGTCACTACGTGAGCATCCAGCAAACTGGATGTAGTTCCTACACATTATTTTCTTTTTTATTTAAAAATACTTAGAGTGAAACCTTATAATATGTAGATTCAAAATGTGTTAGCGGCAAACTTCTATCAATAACCATGGTTTGATGAAAATTCAATTTCTCTTACCCCAACTTTCCCTAGCATTACGGGCTGCGCGCCGTTCTAGGCAAATGCAGGTTCTGGCCCGGAACCTCACCACCTGCAGAGGTTTCCCGAGACGGAGCTCCCTCTCCGAAACACATGAATTTCATACGATTTATTGTAGCGTTAACTACTTTAGAGGTGCTGTACGCTCATCATCAGATGGAGACGTTACAGAACTGTTATACTCTGGATCATTTTCAACAAGACGGTAGGATCGCGTTGCTTGTGGGAACAAAGGAAATTTATTTCACGAAATGTTTACGATGTTTAGGATATTTATATTGCACTGCCTCTTGGTATCCATGACAAATTCATTCCGAAAATGTACCCTCTGACACACACACACACACACACACACACACACACACACATACACACACACAGTATCTAGGTACATTTGGTATCAAAGTTACTGAAAACGATAGCAAGCGGAGAGCTGTTAGTGGTAAGATGCCAAGCCACAGAAAACATAACTTGCCACCCCGAAGAGATAAACTGATTTTATTTAACAAATTGTGAAAACTTTTATTATTAATCTTTTTTAACGTATGAAATTTGACAAACTCGAATTAATGCAATATTATTTATGACAATCCAAGGGAATCAGCAATAAACATTTAGTATTTTAAATTTGATTAATATTAATTTGACATTTCAAATCGTGACACTGAATAGAGCTTCACCTCACTAAAGTGATTATGTCTCCAAAAAAAATTCAATAAAATAGCCCTACGGTACCAGTTCTGGAACTACTGGAACAGACAGAAAAACATGTCACTTCACAAATGTTTCAGAATAACACATCAAGCAACAACTAACAATGAGTTAAAACATCATTTAATACTTGTAAGAACACCAGACCACAACAGTCAATGAGCAACTACAAAAACAACATGAAATATATCTTTTACGTAAATGAGAACAACATCATTTGGCGGCTCTCATAAATAGCTAGAAGTTTTCTCATTAAATAGTCCGTTATTAGTAAAATACAGCCAAAGATGGCATTAGGTAGAAAGCAAATCTGAACCAAGAGAGAATATACCTAGGTACTTAGCTTGATTTCATGTTTTGATGTCTTAGGCTAGTTCTATAAAAGAAAGTACAAATAAAATTTAAATAACAACACTCACATAGATTAAACAGAAACAGCCTGTAGTAAATCCTGAGTACAAAATAAATTACGCATAACCAACATGTATATTATGTTGGTGAATAAGTTCGTAGCGTTTTTCTTTCGCATGTTGGTATTCCAGTTGTTATGGGTTTATTTATCGATTGTCATTTTTCTGTTTGTAGTTCACTGTTGCTATTTGAGTTTATTTATTGTCATTTTGTCATTTGGAACTAGTGAGTGGAGCTGTGCATGCTATAAAATGCGATGGGGAAATCGAAACATTTCCGAAATAATCTTATGTTTAAGTAAAATGGAGAGAGGCGGCGGCAGCCAGAAAATTGCGCCGTGTATGGTGATAACGGCATTGGACAGAGCACGGATCGTTTTGACATTCATGACTTTACGCGTTCAGGAAGACCTTCCGGGTTGATGAAGATCGTTTAAAGACATTGATCGACGATGATCCACGTCAGTGTACTAGACAACTGACAAATGTGATGAACTCTGATCATCCCACCACAGCGCGACATTTGCATGCAGTGGGGAAGATTCAAAAATCTGGTCTATGGATACCGCATGCTTTGATCCAAAATCACGAAAATCAGTGGGTGGCCATATGTGCATCTCCACTTACGCGTCATCGATTGTCTCGTGAATAACATCTACTGTCCTGTCCTGTATCGTTAGTGGAGACGAGAAATCTTTTCTTTACAGTAATATAAGGAAAAGAAAGGAATGGTTGAACCCAAACAAAGCAGAAACTCCCCTTACAAAGACCAAACGCATCCATAAAAGATAAGTGATGACTCTAGTGGAACAGCGACGGTCAGGTGTACTACTAATTGCTTCCCCGAGATGAACCCGTCACTGCTGACATTTACTGCCAACAACTAAGACATCTTGCAGACGCAGTCCAAGAACAGCGACCAGGACAACTGCGTGAGGTGATGCTACTCCACGGTAACACTCGCTCGCCTTCTTCCATATTGGCAAAAAACACTATATACGAGTTGGATTGGGAAGTCATTCCACACCCACCTCATTCATTTGAGCTAGCGCCCCTAGATTTTCACTTTTTACGGATGAAAATGCGCTCCGAACGTGGCTTGACGTGTTCTTCATGTCGAAACCACGAGGTTTCTACAGTCGCGGAATCGACAGTTACCCCAGCGTTGGCAGACTGTTGTGAATAGTGAAGGAGAATGTACACTCCGGGAAATGGAAAAAAGAACACATTGACACCGGTGTGTCAGATCCACCATACTTGTTCCGGACACTGCGAGAGGGCTGTACAAGCAATGATCACACGCACGGCACAGCCGACACACCAGGAACCGCGGTGTTGGCCGTCGAATGGCGCTAGCTGCGCAGCATTTGTGCACCGCCGCCGTCAGTGTCAGCCAGTTTGCCGTGGCATACGGAGCTCCATCGCAGTCTTTAACACTGGTAGCATGCCGCGACAGCGTGGACGTGAACCGTATGTGCAGTTGACGGACTTTGAGCGAAGGCGTATAGTGGGCATGCGGGAGGCCGGGTGGACGTACCGCCGAATTGCTCAACACGTGGGGCGTGAGGTCTCCACAGCACATCGATGTTGTCGCCAGTGGTCGGCGGAAGGTGCACGTGCCCGTCGACCTGGGACCGGACCGCAGCGACGCACGGATGCACGACAAGACCGTAGGATCCTACGCAGTGCCGTAGGGAACCGCACCGCCACTTCCCAGCAAATTAGGGACACTGTTGCTCCTGGGGTATCGGCGAGGACCATTCGCAACCGTCTCCATGAAGCTGGGCTACGGTCCCGCACACCGTTAGGCCGTCTAACGCTCACGCCCCAACATCGTGCAGCCCGCCTCCAGTGGTGTCGCGACAGGCGTGAATGGAGGGACGAATGGAGACGTGTCGTCTTCAGCGATGAGAGTCGCTTCTGCCTTGGTGCCAATGATGGTCGTATGCGTGTTTGGCGCCGTGCAGGTAAGCGCCACAATCAGGATTGCATACGACCGAGGCACACAGGGCCAACACCCGGCATCATGGTGTGGGGAGCGATCTCCTACACTGGCCGTACACCACTGGTGATCGTCGAGGGAACACTGAATAGTGCACGGTACATCCAAACCGTCATCGAACCCATCGTTCTACCATTCCTAGACCGGCAAGGGAACTTGCTGTTCCAACAGGACCATGCACGTCCGCATGTATCCCGTGCCACCCAACGTGCTCTAGAAGGTGTAAGTCAACTACCCTGGCCAGCAAGATCTCCGGGTCTGTCCCCAATTGAGCATGTTTGGGACTGGATGAAGCGTCGTCTCACGCGGTCTGCACGTCCAGCACGAACGCTGGTCCAACTGAGGCGTCAGGTGGAAATGGCATGGCAAGCCGTTCCACAGGATTACATCCAGCATCTCTACGATCGTCTCCATGGGAGAATAGCAGCCTGCATTGCTGCGAAAGGTGGATATACACTGTACTAGTGCCGACATTGTGCATGCTCTGTTGCCTGTGTCTATGTGCTTGTGGTTTTGTCAGTGTGATCATGTGATGTATCTGACCCCAGGAATGTGTCAATAAAGTTTCCCCTTCCTGGGACAATGAATTCACGGTGTTCTTATTTCAATTTCCAGGAGTGTATTATTGATGACTAGAGTCTCTATTATGTGTCTCTGTTGTGTTTATAAAAACTTACGGAAAAACGCTACGAACTTTACACCAACATAATATGACGTGCCTGTTGTGCATCGAATACTGGTTACACGTACAATAAATCGCATCTTATAAAATAAACGACTGGTTGAGTTTTATATCTATACGTATCACCAACGGACTTGCTGTCATTGAAATCCCTGCGCCGTAGTATCGTAGCTTTCAGGTAGATGCCGAGATCCGACCACTGGACTAATTGTCTATAGCGTAAGTTCATACACTGCTTGCGGCTGGCTCTTGGCAATTTCTGCTGCCGGTAATTTCCACGAAAGTCGAGAATACAGTTTGAAAGTAGGGAACAAAATGACACCAAATCGGCACATTCAAATTTGCACGGAAACGAATACAAGCTACTGGTGTCAGTAGATAGCTCGACAAATCTATCTCACACATTGAAGACCACTATACAGCTAGCGACTTGGCTCCACAATCTAATTTGTGCTGTCTGCCTACTGAAGGCCCACGTACTTGCTAAATGGCAACACTCGCATAGAAAACTGAGATGACTCAACTCGAAATCTTTACCCGCGCACAAGAACGCACTTTCGGATTGTTTCAGTTTTGTGTGACCGAGCAAGGTGGCGCATTGGTTGCCACGCTGCCCTCGCACTCAGGAAGGCGAGGGTTCAAACTCGCGTTCGGCCATTCAGATTTAAGTTTCCCATGATTTACCTACATAGTTCCAGGTACAGACCGAGATAGTTCCTTTGAAAGGGCATGACCGTTTCCTTCCCCATTTTTCACACAATCAGAGCTTGTGCTCCGTCTCTAATGACCTCGATGTCGATGGGACGTTAAGCCCAGTCTTCCTTCCGTCCTTAAATTTTCTGTAATGCAAGAAAAATTTTAGTGGCCACAGAGGATCACCTTCTTCCAACTTCTGAAGTAAACCACGAAAACATCACCTCCGTTCCTGAGGGAACAGAACTACTAGTTCCCCCGAGGACATGTTGCCAGATGGTTTGATTTCCGCGGAATGTCCCAATTTTTAGAGGTGTCACGACCCGTTCCGTGTAAGACTTATGCAGAGTGCCAACTGTCCCTACTTTTGAGCACTGTTATCAATTCGAAACATAATGTGTATTCTTGAAAAATGGACGAGTGCATTAAAGTCTTGAGATGAGTTTCTGACCGTGACAGTGGCGGTAAGGAAAATAGTTAAGTGGGAATATGTTGTGCAGGAGGTTGTGGTCAGCTGATGAACTATTTATTCATTTACAATTTTGAACATGGCAATTACTATGGGTGTCTTCATTAGAATGAAATGTTGGTAAATCATAAAATTAATTGCTAAAAACAATGGTCACAATTTAGAGCAGCTATGCTCAAGTCAGAAGTGAAATGAAACGTTCTAGCCTTTGCCCCATGTGCCCAGCTGGGAACAACATCAGACTGAATTCTACCATTATTTATTCCATTGCTTCTGTAATAGGATGACCGGAGCGGCTGACGTGGTCAGGGTTGTAGGGCGTGGCTGGGTAGAAGAAGGTGGCTGTTTTCAGCAATCTTCCTCTTTATTGTTGGTTTTCCCAGTACATTTTCCGGTAGCTCAGCCACACCACTCGTGTAGTGGTGGAGACGTACTGATGCGCGCAGTCCGGGGAACGCGAGGCCGGGCTCAGTCAGTGGCTGCGCAGGCGGTAGGAGGTTAGCAGCACTAGGCGCGGCCCAGCTCGCCCCCTGCAGACGCGGCGGCTCGTGACGACGCCGGGAGTCGCCGGTGCAGCAGCGGGCAACGCCCTCCGCTGGCCAGTCCTCGGGGACAGTGTCACTGATGACGACGACGTGACAGCGACCGAACGCCCAATCGGTCGAACCGAATGCCGACACCCAGCTCTGATGCCCTTAAATAGTGCAGACCGCTGCTGAATCGGCCGGTTACGTTGCGGCGTGATTATGAGAAGGTTCTCGATGAGTTGGCTAACACAACCGCGCCACACGCGGCCCGCGCCTGCGTAATTCTGCTAATGCTGCGTTCTGATCGCTGCTGCGCACGTACACACATACCGACGCTCGTTTCAAAACTCGTCCGCTGTCTGCCGTGAGGCTGGCGCATCGCGCACTGAAACACACTAAATCACAATTTCGCACCATATTTCCTAATAATCTCTTGTCCTATACACTTCGTTTGGATCTAATCTCACTATTTATGTAGTAGATCGTTTTTTAACGTTGTTCAGAGAATAGAGATGTGTGGAGAGACCTCTATAACTACTTGTATTTTCGGTAGATCAGCGTTTTCTTAAGCACAATAAGGGGACCACAGCCTAACCACGAAAAACACGCCCATACCTCCTCCGTACTTCACCGTTGACATTGCTCATGATGGCAGACAACTCTTCCTTCTGACAGAGTGATCGCTTGCCTTCAAACATTTACTGTCCAATGGCTGACCTCGAGTGTCAGCATTGAGTACATAAATGTGTGGTTCGTATGGAACTGTCAACCATTGTACATTATTCTTTTTAATTCCCTATGCACAGTCATTGTGCTAGCTGAGCTCACGAGTGACACCTTCCGCTAATTTCCTGCGATTATTTACAGCCACTGTCCACAATGTTCGACAGTCCTTGTCCGTCAGCACATGTAGTCTATCTAAACTTGGAAAAATTGGAAATTTGTGGTGAGGCCATGTGGCACCAAACTGCTGAGGTCATGAGTCCCTAAGCTTACACACTACTTAATCTAACTTACGCTAAGGACGACAGACACACCCATGCCCGAGGGAGGACTCGAACCTCCGACGGGGTCTAAACTTGGTTTAGCTGCTGCTGCTCCTTCGCGTTTCCACTTTACTGGGGCACTTTTAGAAGGGTTGAAGGGCCCCTGATGGGTGTGTTACTCAGGTGACACCCAATGACTAGCGCACGTTTGAAGTCACTGAGCTCTCCTAACCCACTCGTTTCATTATTACTGCATCGCTTCTGACAACATAACACTCCCTGTTTCCTTTAAATCTGGCTGGACCCTATTCCCGTGAACCTAGTGCTGAGTTCCGCATTACAAAGGGCTGTCCCTATACTTTTGATCAAACTTTATAGTCGATGCAGACCACAATCAATTTATAAATGTTTCGGAGAGTCTGGCTAGTCATCTCCAGCCAGAACAAAAGCGTCTTTCCTCCGGATACCGGAAACTGCCACTAAAGTACCATTAGCTAAAGAACGGACACCCAGAGGCGGCGACCAAAATGTTGAGACCGATGCACAGACCAGTCAAATTAGTGTGACCACTGTCTACGCTCGACGCCAGCGTGCAATAACCACTCACAAACGGTCCTTGGAACCACTAGCAGTGGGAAGTACATAAAGTATGTTGGGGGCATGCGGAAAACAGTGCAGTCGCCGTAATGTGGAAATGGAGCGGTTTATCTGACCCCCAAAAGGGTCTAGTAATTGCCTTTTTGGGCCAAGGGTGGAAGCATTTCCAACGGATGAGTCTGTTTACGTGCAGACAAGAATAATCTATACCTTCACAAGCTGCGACATCGTCGCGAAAAAACACAGTGACCCGTATATGTAATAAGTTTCTTTACTTTACGTCTATGGTCACAATCTTTTTTGTTTAACAGATTACCGGTTTCGATCTTTAATGACCATCATCAGATCTGTTTCATAAATCATAAATCTGATGATGGTCATTAAAGACCGAAACCGGTAATCTGTTAAACAAAAAAGATTCAATTAGAGAAACTTATATAACGTATACCGTCCGTGGCAGAACGGCGCTATCCAAAACCAGCGCCAAGGCAAATATGTGCCACTGGCTATAGATGACGTGACCGACAAGTGCAGAGATGTGTACGGGCGAATAGATGTGCAACTATTGAACAACTGACGTAATATGGGCTTCCGCAGCAGGCACCTGGTCCATGCAACCATGCTGTCTGTTGTTCATCAGCGTCGAACGTTGGCATTGTTTTTGTATGTCCATCCTTGTGACTGAAGGTCTGGAGGACTACGGTCGTTGTAAGAAAATGAAACACCTATAGCCGTCCTTATGATGCCATTAATTGTATGGCTATTAGTTAGTTTCGGCGCTTCAGTGCACCGTCTTCACGCCTTAGCTGATACTGAAGGGGTTGGCACCATCCCTATACACGATGCATCAGTGGCCAACGTAACTGGTTCACGCAGACTACCTGTATCTGTGATGTTGTGTCTCCACCATGGCTGGAGTTACGTTAGCCACTAATGCCCGTGTATACCGATGGTTCAAAAAAATGGCTCTGAGCACTATGGGACTTAACTTCTGAGGTCATCAGTCCCCTAGAACTTAGAACTACTTAAACCTAACTAACCAAGGACATCACATAGATCCATGCCCGAGGCAGGATTCGAACCTGCGACTGTAGCGGTCGCGCGGTTCCAGACTGTAGCGCCTAGAACCGCTCGACCACCCTGGCCGTCATATACCGATGGTGTTAACCCTTCCAGCATCAGCTAAGACCTGAAGATGGTGCACTGAAGAGCCTAAACCGGTGGCCATACAGTTAATGGAATCAAAAGAATGGCTCTAGGTGTTTCATTTTTTTACAAAGTGTTGGAATTTGCTCTCCAGTATCGCAGCTGAATGTCTACCGCGCTGCGACAGATAGCCTTTTCAAATGAATCACGTTTTGTGCTCCACTGGAGAGACGGCCGTTGGCTTGTACAGCCCTCCATCAGTCGTTGGAAGGGTCCAGGCCATAGAAAGGAGCGTTATGGTCTAGAAGGCAAAATGGATCAACAAAAGTATGTACCTATCCTAGGAGACCATATGCACCCCTATATGCAATTTGTTTTTCCTCGACGCTATGGCATCTTCCAGCAGGACAATGCAACGGGTCGCACAGCTCGCAGTGTACGTTTGTGGCGCAGACAGTCCCAGGATGAGTTCGCCATACTCTGCTGGCCACCAAACACCCCGAATTATACCCAACTGAGAATCTGTGGGATCATCTCGATAGGGCTGTTTGCACCATGGATCCTCAACCGAGACACCCAGCGTAGCTGTCCAAGGCACTGGTGTCATCTTGACTCCACATTCCTACCGTTACAAAAAAAAAAAAAAAAAATGGCTCTGAGCACTATGGGACTCAACATCTTAGGTCATAAGTCCCCTAGAACTTAGAACTACTTAAACCTAACTAACCTAAGGACATCACACACACCCATGCCCGAGGCAGGATTCGAACCTGCGACCTAGCAGTCCCGCGGTTCCGGACTGCAGCGCCAGAATCGCTAGACCACCGCGGCCGGCCATTCCTACCGTTACCTTCCAAATCATCACTCTTCGTGCACGTCCACACTGCAGCATATGGTTATTAAGGTTTTCCAAATGTGTGTGAAATCTTGTGGAACTTAACTGCTGAGGTCATCATTCCCTAAGCTTACACACTATTTAACCTAAATTATCCTAAGGACAAACACACACACACTCCCATGCCCGAGGGAGGACTCGAACCTCCGCCGGGACCAGCCGCATAGTCCATGACTGCAGCGCCTCAGACCGCTCGGCTGATCCCACGCGGCATTAAGGTTTTTGACAGGTGGTCACGTTAATGTTACTGGACCGCGATTGGCCAGAAGGCAAGGTTCCAACAGCCATCGCCCCTTCCGGCCTTTGCTTCCTTCCTATCCGGCACTCAGCTTTCACAGATCTTCATCAGCGGGCCAGGAAATCGAGTGCCGGCGCAAGTGATGGTATCTTACAGATAAGCAAGTCGCAAGCCGCGGGGGATGGACGGGGAGAACTCGAGCGTTCAGCTTGCACTCGGCACTCGCTCGCTCGCTCACGGAGCAAGCGGGTGAGTGCGATCTAATGCGGCCCGTAACTCAGCGGGTAATGAAAGGTGCGCCTCCCGACAGCTGTATTAATGGTTTCAATCGCAGCGGCGGTGCCGCTCGGCCATTACCGCGGGGCCTTCCAACCGGTAGTCGGCCAGCGCGCCCGCTTTGTTGTTATTACCAGCGCCTTCCCGGCTGCGAGCACCTCCGTAATTTTCCGGTCACGCGATGAATAAATCTCTGCTTTCCGGCGCACCTAAGTGCGGCGCCGTCGCGCTTAAAAAGGAGTAACGAGCGCTGGCTAAATACGTGCGTGCACTCTGGCGGCGGAGAGCGCAGCTTCCGCGAGTGCGATGTGATCGTGCTGTTCTTTATGTTGTCCCGCCCTTCGCCAGTTCCGACAGGTTTTTTTTGGCACTTTTCGAGAAATTTACAAGCTACAAGTTCAGGCATACACACCGTCGCATCTTAACGAATGCGTCTAAATCAGTATCAGGTTCTCCAAGTCTTAATTCTACGTATACAACATTACTTTACATGTGGCAAGAGCCTTATCACCACACACCTGCTCTACAGGCCTCTCCCATTTCTCGTTGACGGTTACTATATATTTATACAGCGTATCTTCACAATGCAATATCCTTCAAACATGCATATATGTCTAAAGGAACAGATACTGTCACTGACGATTAAACCTGTGGTAAACGTTACGAAATTGTGATTCCATTGACGTCAGCTGTTAGCGATACATGAAATTTGTGCTGGACTAGGACCTGTTCCCTGATTTAGCGCTTATCACGATCGGTCGCCTTACCAAATTCGACTATCCGAGCACATTTCCAAGCCTCCGCATAAGGCTTTATTTATCGATTTATTCGTATGCGCCGGCCGGGGTGGCCGAGCGGTTCTAAGCGCTACAGTCTGGAACCGCGCTGCTGCTGCGGTCGCAGGTTCGAATCCTGCCTCGGGCATGGATGTGTGTGATGTCCTTAGGTTAGTTAGGTTTAAGTAGTTCTAATTTCTAGGGAACTGATGACCTTAGAAGTTTAGTCCCATAGTGCTCAGAGCCATTTGAACCATATTCGTATGCCTCATATGCACTGTAAAAATACATGTACAACATTAGTATATGTATATAACATAAATACAGAAAGACAAAACAACATATAAAACTAACAAAATGTTAATATCTAAGATCCTAATCCATGTAAGAACTGTATCGTCAGCTTTCATGAAGTCACTTCGACTCCCCTGATAGCAGCGCAAGGGCATTCTTCTCTAATGTGCAGATTCAGAGCATCACAGTCACAAGATGTAGACTATGTAGCACTCCATCTGTAAAGTGAGTTTGAGCATCGACCATGCTCAGTGGGAGCTCTGTTCAATTTGACCCGCAGTTTCCTGTCGAGTTCCGTGCCAGCTGCATCAAATTATCTTTTAGAAACCACTCACGCTCTTCAGGATTTTTAATAAGTTGGCAGTTCTGATCCTACAGGTCTCTAACCTCGATACTACTGGAAGTTAGCTGTTCTGCTAGCCGTAACGGTGGGATTCTTGAACGGAATCTATCTTGTAGCAGACTAGGTATGTCTTCCTGTACGGGTAATTCCAGGTTCTCCTGCAGCTTGCGGTGTCCTCTAAGGAATGCCTCGCTTCTGTGGATTGCAGGTGGATGGATGTTGATCCGCCCAGGAAGCCAATAAATGGGTGTTGGACGGATTGTCCCAGTTACTAAACGCATAGCGTGCTTTAACTGGACGTCGATAAAGTTGGTGTAGCAGCTTTTTAGCAAAATAGCGGCACAATAATGGCCTGCTAAGGAGACCGACGCAATGGATACGTGCGCAATGTATCTGCTGAAGCTCTCTATGTCATTCCATACGATTTTTGAATAATATTGTTAAGAGTTTTGTCTTGGCCGCGGAATTTTCAATAAGTTTTTTTACAAGAAAGGGTGCGTTCAAAGGTGACACCAAGGTACTTAGGGTACTTGTTACGGCAAATAGTGTTTCCCTTAAGTTTCACTCTGGGCACCCTGTTAGCCTGTTTGTTTGTTGTTTGATGGAGTACACGTACTTCAGTTTCGCTTGCACTGGGTTTAAGTCTCCACTTCCTAAAATAGGAGCTTAGAACTGCTAGATGTTCGGCAAGAACTGGCTCCGCTTGTCCCATTTGGTGCTACAAGCAGAATTTTGTGGACCTGGTATTGGGAAAATCGAAGACATATAGGTTGAATAATAGGGGGCTATGGAGTCCTGTGGCAGACCATTACTTAATGTCCTCTCCTTGCTCACATTTTCTCCCAAGTAGACACGGAAAATACGTGTTGTTATCATGTTGTTAATGAGAATTACAGTTTTTCGGCATAGAATTTTTTAAATAATTTGTGTATCTCCCTTCTGTGGTCGCAGCAACTTCTCTGTGGCCTGAAACCTGCTTGCTGAACTGGGATATGTTCCAGAACGAAGCTGCTAATTCTATTCTAAATGAGCCACTCCAAGAGTTTATAAGTACAGCTCAAAAAGGAAACTGGTCTGAAACCTCGATGCCGGTCTGCTGGTTTCAAAAACAGAGTGTGATTACGTGACGTATGGAAGTTTGCGTCGGTCCTGGAGACGTGCTCGGGTATTTGAAGTGGTTAAGGCGACCTGTCGTGATATGCGGGAAATCCGGCTTGGATTCCTGGCTCAGCACAAATTTTCGTGTGTTACAAATAGCTGACGTCAATGTATAGCAGCAATATGCGAATCAGTTTCGTAATGGTTTCCATTTATTTCTGTCGAGTGCTCTGTTTGTCCACTTGGTGTTGATGCTCATCCAAGCTGTATTCCCCCGATGCTATCTCACCACCTGATTCTGGGAATTCCTTTCCCTCTCGTTCCACCTGTTGTCCCTATTGTAATCTATTCCCTGTCGTCTTGCTACGTAGCCAGTTCAGTTCAAACTTCTCTTCTCTGGAACTTAGACGATGTTACGGTGTCTGTACAGCTTACGTAATTCTTCAGTTTTGGGGTTCCCTTCCTCATCCGATAAAAACGGCTCCTTATAGGATCACTTTTTCTGACCGTTTGATAAGACCCTTTTTTTCTGAACCTGGGTAGAGGTATCAAGTTGAAATTTACGAAAAAGTTCTAAAGTCTCACTTGGTGGAGTAAAAAATTTAAGCTCCGAAGTCAATGAATCAAAAAGTCATGGCCATTTATGCAATATAATTGATACTCGTAAACTCACTCATCAAAACCTATAGATGATCTAAATATATATTTACTTATCTTAGCGATCTCTTCTTCGCTGACATAGACAGTATGGCCTCCACAGATTTTTTTGTTTTTATTTTGCTTTCATTTAATTTTTGTGATGTTCTTAAATTGCATCACCTAAATTTTCACGCTAATTAACGCCATAGAAAAATGTTTTCCGAATGTACTTCTGACTAAAAGCGATTCTGGTAGCTGGAATGTTGGGTTCTTCTTAATCATGCCTTTTGCGTATTTGATAATATTTTTAAAGAAACTTTCACCCAATACGATGCATTTATTTATATCTAACAGGGAACTGAATTACCAGTTTTCATAGATTTAGTTTAACTTTTATTTTAAACAATGAAATATTTTCTTAAAAACTCTCATCTCCTATTTCAACCCCCTTAGGTGTCGAATTTCCAAAAAAACAGTGAAACAAATATTTTTCTTTATTTATAGCCTAGAAGCCAAATTCAGATTTTCTTAAGTTTAGCTTTAAAAAGCCTTCGTAATGAGATATTCCATAAAGTTCTTCATCCCCTATTTCACTTCCATAGCGGTTGAATTTCGAAAAACAGTGAAACACAGATTTTTTTTACTTCTAACTGAGAAGCCAAATTCAGTTTTTCTTTACAAATGTTTTCATAATGAGATATCTTAATAAGAATTTTCTTTCACTATTTGACTACCTTATGAGTTGAGTTTCCAATTTCCAAAAACACGGAACCACATTTTTTTTCAATTAAGAAGTCTAATACTGTGCCTTTTTTCTTGGATGAACCTTTGACATTGCTTTAGTAGTACTTATAATGATTTACTTAAAAAAAACTTTCACACTGTTTTAACCTCTTAGTGATTGAATTTTCAAAAACGCTGAAACACATATTTTTGACCGAGAAACCAAATACCAATTATCGTAATTTTGATCATTTTATAAACAACATTAAATGTAGAGTGATGCGACGTGATGTATGTATTTGGGAAAGTAATGGTGTGTGTTAGTTGCTCTTACACGACGGCATCATTGTGACAATAACGATCATTTTTGCAGGTGACGAAGCCATTGCTGGAACGTAAGAGAAGGGCTAGAATCAACAGGTGCCTGGACGAGTTGAAGGAGCTGATGATGGGTGCTTTGGAGGTAAGTGGCTTTCATGACACAGTACGTGGCTGTAGAATCTCCATTTATTGCAAGTACGTCACACGCTGTGCTGTGTTGATTTTTAAACTGATCCTTAGTTTTCCCACCTGCAACTCCGGTTGTGGCTCTTCCATTTATTCTCTTTCACTCCTTATCTTCCCTCCGTCCCTCAATAAACGTAGCGCCTCCAAGAAACTTTCGTCACAGTTACCCATCTCCCCAAGAAAATTGATTTGATATATTAAGATCTGTTCATTTGCTATGTAGTAAACCATATGTAAATAATAAGGAGGAAAGCTCTCTAAAGATACCACCGTAACGACACTGAAGTAACAGTACCCATAATTATTGTGAACGTAAAAACAAGTTAAGATTAGTAGCTAGTAATTAATTCCAAATATGCGGTATTTGTCTAAAATGTTGTAAGAAATGATGTTGTTTTTATTTTTTTTTTAGTACGAGCTAACCTCATTCAAAAGCTTTTCTCTTTACTAGTCAAGAGTTAACTGTCCGCCGCTGTCATTAAAGCTGATTGCTAGCTCAGAATCTAAATGAGCATCCTCTTCTCCTGTGAGATTTTGTCATAGGTGATTTAGAGGCTGTTAAAAAATTGGAGAATACAGAGAATAGAAGAAGAGTAATATGAATATATAAAGAAGGCCATAGATGAAGCAGCAGAAGAATCCCTCGGAGAGTATGAAGAGAAGGAGAAACCTGTTTGGTGGGAATTAGAATGATATTAATATTGATTGGCGACTCCATAGAGTACTCTGTGCACAACGACCATATACGTGAAATTAGAAGGAAGGTTAGCGTTGGCCGTAATTTTCATGGTTTATGACAGCAAAATCGATTTTCAATCACACAACGACCATCTTCAGTGCTGTCATAAACCATCAAAATTACAGCCAACGCTGACCTTCCTTCTAATTATATTAATACCTTCAGCTGCTGACGGGCGTTGATATGTATCTACGGGGACAGGTGAAAATGTGTGCCCCGACCGGAACTCGAACCCGCTTCTGCTTACATGGCAGACGCTCTATCCATCGGAGCCACCGAGGGCACAGAGGATAGCGCGACTGTAGGGACTATCTCGTGCACGCCTCCCGTGAGACCCACATTCTCACCTTGTATGTCCGCGCACTACATTCGTAGTGTCCCACCCCAACATACTCATTACTCGTGGAAGACATTCTTACCAAGTCACGTAAGAGTTCGGGGAATATGTGTGCAACCGCAAAGAAGAAGAAGGTCATGGACAGTGTTGCCAGAACTAGTCCCGGGTTCGAGTCCTGGTCGGAGCACACATTTCCACCTGTCCTCGTTGATATATATCAACGCCTGTTAGCATCTGAAGGTATTAATATAATTCAAATTTCGTTCTAGACGGCTGCAGGTCATCAATGGTGTCTGTTCTTTCGGACATGACCGAAAGAACAGACACCATATCCATATAAGTATATGTTTGGTGGCATGTTGCAATAACAGATATAATTGAAAGGAAAAAAGAAGCTTTATTTGAGTTCCTGAATGTTAACGAGAGTGGAGATAGAGATATAATTCTAAATAAAGAAGTAAAAAGGCTTAGGTTAGTTAGGTTTAAGTAGTTCTAAGTTCTAAGGGACTGATGACCTCAGATGTTAAGTCCCATAGTGCTCAGAGCCATTTGAACCATTTGAACCAAAGAGAAATAAATAAGTCTGGCCTGAAGACCTCACTCAATAGTTATTACTTCTTAAAATTATAGATATTTCTCTGCAAAAGCTCAAGAGTAGGAAGTGCAAAGAAATTATCAACAACATACGACACTACGGTGTTCTTATGGAATTTATTAATAGGACAGCAGCAGTCGACAGCAGGCAAGATGTCGCTCTCACATTTGCGAGCGAATTTCCCGTGTATATTTCGCAGTCTTTAAAACAGACACCAGAAAGTGTTATACCACAGTACCCCTCTTTTCACAAACTAGCCAATGACATTACAAAAGAATGATCGCCAGTTTGAAGAAAAATCGTCGTAGTCTCAACAACATGTTACATAAAAAACATACGACTGTAAAACGTGGGTTTTTACAAAAATTTCATTACACTTCTCAGTGTCATTCGGTAGTTCTATATCTACACGGTACTATGCTTGGCAGAGGGTACTTCGTATTAATAGACTTTTCTTCACTATTTTTATCGCGTACTGAGCGACGGAACAATGACTTCATGTTTCTGTTAGTCGGTTAGTGAGTAACGTGTTCCATAGGTCATTTGAACGATTCTTTTCTCGAACTGTGTGGAACGAAACAGTAATGGAAAGAATACATTTTAGTCCTGTTCTTGAAATTACAGTCTTCAAGCAGAGAAATTATCTGGGGTTGGAGTTGGATTTAAAATTAGCCTCGATATCTATCAGACAGTTTACAGTATTGGGCAAATGTTCGAAAACTTTTGTCGCTGCATACTGAATTCCTTCCTGAGTCCTGAGCCACTGACAGCGTTAATAGTGGGTAATAAAGGTCAATTTTTCCTCTAGTGTGTTAGATATGTACATCATTATTCTTTTGAAATTATGATAGATCATTTATTATGAACTTCGCTGTATATGTTTCTGTAAGACGGCTAAGGGTGAGCACCACATGTTCTTGCTGCTCGCTTTCGTGCAATCAGTACTTTTTAAAAGATGAGTTACCCAAAAAAATTACTTTTTTAAGACATTACTGACTGGAAATATCCCAAATATGTCCGGAGATTTATTCGTTTGTTTCCAAGATTAGCAATTTTACGAAGAGCATAAGTGGCTGTCCTTAATTACTTGACATTTTTAGCAATATTCTTCTTTCAGTTAAAGTTTTCATGAGTACGTAAACGCAAAAATTTGGTGCATTCTGCACTATTTAGGGACGCCTGTTAACGTGCTACGTCAGTTTTCTGTAAGACTATTTGTTGTAAAAAAGTGAATAAAGTGTGTTTGCCTAAACTTTATGGAGAGTCTGTTTTCAGAGAACCACTCTATAATTCTTTGTAAAACATCATTAATAACCTGTTGTGTTGTTTTCTCTCTAAAGACATTTATTATAACACTAGTATCGGCTGCGAAAAGTACCAACTATGCTTGTCGAATATTAAATGGAATCTCATTCGCTGTTGTAAGAAATAGGAGTGGACCCAAAACTGAATCCTGTGGAGCTCCCTTTGCGATTTCTGCTCAGTTATTAAAATTTTCTATTCTTCCAACATTGTTTGGATCATTCTGAAAGCTACTTGCATTCTGTCAAGTATGATATGAACCAGTTATGTGCACAGCTCTAATCACAATTATGAGGCCTATGAGAGACGTTTGATACCGATAACATAACAGTCGCACAATCTTCTTGGAATACATGTTCTCTAAATTTACCGAACTGTCATGATTCCAGCGACATGTTTCTGAATTCGTTCATGTCTGTTGTCATGTCTATTTGAAAAAGAGTCCAGGCACCGGAATAATACTCTAGACCTGGATGCACAAGCATCGCGTATGTGATTATCTTTACAGATGTACTGCACTTTCCCAGAACCTCTCCAATAAGTCTGAGTTTCCCATTCGCCTTCCCTAATAGTCATTCACGTAATCCTCCCATCTCAAGCAGCTTCTTAGTATTACCTCTATGTACTTATTCAATGTTACATGCTCCATGTTTTCACCATTAATCTTGTAATTGGACAGTATCGTTTCTGTCTGTTGGTTATAAGCATTATGTTGAATTTCAACATTTAGATAGGTCTGTCGGTCATTACACCAAGTGGAAACATTCTCTAAGTCTGACTGCGTTTTCCCACGACCATCCAATTATACTTTCCTGTAGACAACAACATTCTATCTGACAAATATTTTATGTACATTGAGAACATTAGAGATCTTATTAAGTTTCCGTTAGTCGGCCCATCGTTAGGAGTGTTCGGTGCACTGTGTGTTCAGACACACTTGTACTCTGCCAAGCATTAAAGTGTGATGTTACTGTCGGTTCTGAAGAACATTCGTGCGCCAATATAACGTACTGTGCTCTATTAACAATTCGTATTCAGTTGAAGTAGATCGCTAGGTACTGTAAAACGAGTAATCATGTTTAAATAGCGTAAGAGCTTCAAATGGTTCAAATGGCTCTGAGCACTATGGGACTTAACATCTAAGGTCATAATTCCCCTAGAACTTAGAACTACTTAAACCTAACTAACCTAAGGACATCACACACATCCATGCCCGTGGCAGGATTCGAACCTGCGACCGTAGCAGTCGCGCAGTTCCGGACTGAAGCGCCTAGAGCGTAAGAGCTATGAGAACTTATTCGTCTTAGATACTGCGAAACGCATCTCTTCTAATGCAGTCTCCCTGCTTTCATATTTTTGGAGGAGGAAGAATGCACCAAAACAAGAAAAATGTCCAGTAAACATGCGCTATAAAATGCGTACCTTAAGACGTATGTGCGCTTTTCCACCTTCACTACTGTGAAACACTTCTCTTCTACTGAAAAAGTATCCATAGCTTTTGAAGTATGCACTATAGAGCTCATGTTTAGTGGGTGCTTTTCTCTTGTTTTGGTCTTCATTATCAGCTCTCAAAATATCGAAAGTAAAGAGTTTTTAAAAGAAGATATGTGTCTCACAACAGCGAACATGAACAATTGCCCATAGCTCTTCAGTATGCACTTTAGATCCCACATTTAATGAACTTTTTTCTTCTTTTGTTCCATTCTACCACCTCTGAAAGTCTGTCGGAGGAATTCTGGTTCACGCTCTATAAATTGTGAGTAGCAGTGGACCTGTAACAATCCCCTTGGGATACGCCCGAAGTTTCACACCTGTCGATTTCGCCCCATTAAGAGAAACGTGTTATCTGGCAGCAAGTGTTGGTTACAACTGTAAATTTCGTCCGATGTATTGTAAGTTCGAATTTTGTTCCTTTGGTAACAATGGGGCCTGTATCGCATGCCTTCAGAAGACATGTACCTGAAGCCGTTACTTACTATCTTATGGATCTCATGGCCTTGGTCTCAGATCACCAGGTTAATCTCCAAGAGTAAAGTTCCACGTCACACAGACTGATTGTCATTGAGGAAGCCACTATCAGGAGTCACAGCTGAGTATTTTAGATTACACCACGTTCATCATGCAAAGCTTAGTGATCATGAACACTTCTCTACCCATTTAGACAAATAGTGGCAATCGAAATTTCTACCATCATCAGGATTTGAAGAGTCTCTGGGTTAAACTAAACCGCACTGTCGTGATTGGTAACACCTTTTCTGGTCGTTGTAAACTGCTGGCCATAAAAATTACAACGCCAAGACGGTGGCATGCAAAAATATCATATTAAGTCATATTAACCTGAAAGGTACTGTTGTGGCCCGCACAGTGCTAGGCATACCATACCCTGTTCTGTGGTGTCTGGTATATGGTGCACGAAGAATACATTGGCTTCAGGTAAGCAAAGAACAGAATTTATTGTTAATGATACAGTGAATATTTGCAGTGAGTTTCGAGACAGCTCTTGGCAGGTAACCACAATTCTTTAGTAGGCTGCAAGGAGACGTAACACTTGGCAAGCAACTTTCCGCTAATCCGCAATCCCTGGCTGACGTGGAGCGGCTACCGTAAGCTGAGCGTGCGCTCTGTTGGATGGGCGGTTGGCGCGGTCGGCGCAAAACCCGGAGCTTACGCTGAGCGAATACTGAGCGAAGAGCGTGTGCTCTGACTGACGAGCCACTGAGAGCAGCCGGCGCTCGTAAAGCCTGGAGCGTAAGCAAGTGGTGTCTGCTGGTCGTTGATGTTTGATGACGTTCGGTTTGTGGGGCGCTCAACTGCATAGCCATCAGCTCCCGTACAAAGTCCCAGTTTTTACACAGTCCAATATTTGACATAGTCCAGTCTTGTCACTGTCAGGAATGATGATGATGATGATAAAATGATGAGGACAACTCAACCCAGCCCCCGGCAGAGAAAAACCCCCGATCCCGACGGGAATCGAAACCGGTACCCCTGATCCAGAAGCAGAAACGCTAGCCATTTTTTTTCTTTTTTTCCTCATTTTGTTCGGTATTTTTCGTTGCGTTTGGTCTGGGCGGACGTCACAAGACATCCGTTCAAGATGATCGTTGATTCGTTTACTCAGTTTTTTATTACACAGGGCGAACAGCCCTCTGACCGAACTCGCTCAGCTACCGTGCCGGCGCCACTAGACCACGAGCTGCGGACCTGCTGGTTGTTGCGCGGCGTCTTAATTAGACAGTGTGAAAGATTTCCGTGCGAACCACGTCGCCTGATTGCGGCGCCACGGTCGTATGAGGCGTGCGGGACTGGGAACAACAGGTCAGCATCTTTTGGCGGTTCTCCGGAATATTTATACATGTGGTGCCTCCGCAGGCCGGTATTGACTTGCCGGCACGTAGGCTAGTTCAGACGAGAGACTGGAGCCTGACAATCCGCTGGACGTGAGTGTATGGTTGCTAAAGACGCGGCGTCTACGAGGGGCGTTCAATAAGTAATGCAAGGCATTTTTTTCCTCCCCCGATGTCGGCTGAAAAAATACGAAATTTGTTGTGACACATTTCCCCTTCGGCCCCTATAGTTTCACGAAGTTCCGACAAATGGCTGCTCTACATGTAGCCTTCAAAATGGCTCTTGTAATGGACCTGTGTTCCAAGCGGAGAACTGACAGTGATCGTTTTGGCATAAAACGAGAGCTTAGCATAAATTCATCAGCACTTGCAGAATGTCAACGGAGACTTGGCAGTGAACAAAAGCACGGTGAGTCGTTGGGCGAGGAGTCTGTTATCATCGTAACAAAGTCGCGCAAACCTGTCGGATAGCTTTTGAACCATCCAGAATCAAGACCACAATGTAGGTATTGTCATGGGCTATTTCCTGTTCCTACAGCGCTTCTGTTAGGTGCTGCATCCTGGCAAGAGTTTAAGATCTTTCTCTGCACTGGATCGGAAAACATCGGCCGTCATAGATATACCACTCCCTCTTAAGATCAGATTTCTCGGCTTCGACCAGCACCATTTTTCAGGGTTACGGAAATCCCTCTTAAAATTAGCCTAATCGGCTTCGACTACCACCATTTGTCAAGTTTACGGAAATGCCAGCCCATCATATTCGGCCCAATAGAAACGCCTTTCGCTTTGCAAGTGGGAACTGGCGGAGGCAAGCACAAAGCGAAACAGGGCTAGCACACATGGGTGGTCAGGAAATAGTACACTCTTGGAAATTGAAATAAGAACACCGTGAATTCATTGTCCCAGGAAGGGGAAACTTTATTGACACATTCCTGGGGTCAGATACATCACATGATCACACTGACAGAACCACAGGCACATAGACACAGGCAACAGAGCATGCACAATGTCGGCACTAGTACAGTGTATATCCACCTTTCGCAGCAATGCAGGCTGCTATTCTCGCATGGAGACGATCGTAGAGATGCTGGATGTAGTCCTGTGGAACGGCTTGCCATGCCATTTCCACCTGGCACCTCAGTTGGACCAGCGTTCGTGCTGGACGTGCAGACCGCGTGAGACGACGCTTCATCCAGTCCCAAACATGCTCAATGGGGGACAGATCGGGAGATCTTGCTGGCCAGGGTAGTTGACTTACACCTTCTAGAGCACGTTGGGTGGCACGGGATACATGCTGACGTGCATTGTCCTGTTGGAACAGCAAGTTCCCTTGCCGGTCTAGGAATGGTAGAACGATGGGTTCGATGACGGTTTGGATGTACCGTGCACTATTCAGTGTCCCTTCGACGATCACCAGTGGTGTACGGCCAGTGTAGGAGATCGCTCCCCACACCATGATGCCGGGTGTTGGCCCTGTGTGCCTCGGTCGTATGCAGTCCTGATTGTGGCGCTCACCTGCACGGCGCCAAACACGCATACGACCATCATTGGCACCAAGGCAGAAGCGACTCTCATCGCTGAAGACGACACGTCTCCATTCGTCCCTCCATTCACGCCTGTCGCGACACCACTGGAGGCGGGCTGCACGATGTTGGGGCGTGAGCGGAAGACGGCCTAACGGTGTGCGGGACCGTAGCCCAGCTTCATGGAGACGGTTGCGAATGGTCCTCGCCGATACCCCAGGAGCAGCAGTGTCCCTAATTTGCTGGGAAGTGGCGGTGCGGTCCCCTACGGCACTGCGTAGGATCCTACGGTCTTGGCGTGCATCCGTGCGTCGCTGCGGTCCGGTCCCAGGTCGACGGGTACGTGCACCTTCCGCCGACCACTGGCGACAACATCAATGTACTGTGGAGACCTCACGCCCCACGTGTTGAGCAATTCGGCGGTACGTCCACCCGGCCTCCCGCATGCCCACTATACGCCCTCGCTCAAAGTCCGTCAACTGCACATACGGTTCACGTCCACGCTGTCGCGGCATGCTACCAGTGTTAAAGACTGCGATGGAGCTCCGTATGCCACGGCAAACTGGCTGACACTGATGGCGGCGGTGCACAAATGCTGCGCAGCTAGCGCCATTCGACGGCCAACACCGCGGTTCCTGGTGTGTCCGCTGTGCCGTGCGTGTGATCATTGCTTGTACAGCCCTCTCGCAGTGTCCGGAGCAAGTATGGTGGGTCTGACACACCGGTGTCAATGTGTTCTTTTTTCCATTTCCAGGAGTGTATTTTGGAGACATCTGGTCGTGAGTTACCGAGAATCTGGAACGTCGCTACTCACCAGACACAGATATAGAGCTGAAGCAAAATTGAATGACGTACCAGTATCTACTATCCCCGCTCAGTAGGATTCTATGCCACGGCTAGTAGGTCTGTGTACCAAATTTTGCACCCTGTATACGACCAAATTCAACTACCAATTTTATCACGTATTCGTTCTAATGCACTATACCACGCACAGTAAAATTTCGTTTTTCACTATCCTTCCTGGTATTGCTGTTTTGATAGCCAGAGGTGTACCGGTGATCAAAAACTCAGTCTAAATTTGAAAACTGGATGAATCACGGAATAATGTAGATAGAGAGGTGTAAATTGACACACATGCTTGGAATGACATGGGGTTTTATTAGAGCCAAAAAATACAAAAGTTCAAAAAATGTCCAACATATGGCGCTTCATGTGATCAGAACAGCAATAATTAGCATAACAAAGTAAGACAAAGCAAAGATGATGTTCTTTACAGGAAATGCCCAATATGTCCACCATGATTCCTCAACAATAGCTGTAGTCGAGGAATAATGTGAACAGCACTGTAAGGCATGTCCGGAATTATGGTGAGGCATTAGCGTCGGATGTTGTCTTTCAGCATCCCTAGAGATGTCGGTCGACCACGATACACTTGCGACTTCAGGTGACCCCAAAGCTAATAATCGCACGGGCTGAGGTCTGGGGACCTGGGAGGCCAAGCATGACGAAAGTGGCGGCTGAGTACACGATCATCACCAAACGACGCGTTCAAGAGATCTTTCACACGTCTAGCAATATGGGGCGGAGCGCCATCCTGCATAAACATCGTACATTCCAGCAGGTGTTTATCAGCCAGACAGGGGATGATGCGATTCTGTAACGTATAGGCGTACCTCTCACCCATCACGGCAGCAGTTACAAAACCAGAATCACGCATTTCCTCGAAGAAAAAAGGCCCGATAACGGTAGATGTGGTAAATCCAACCCATACAATGACTTTCTCATTGTGCAATGGAGTTTTCACGACAGTTCTAGCATTTTCGGTAGCCCAAATTCTGCAGTTGTGGGCGTTGACAGACCCTCGGAGCGTGAAATGAGCTTCGTCGGTCCACAACACGTTTCTCAACCAATCGTCATCTTCCACCATCTTTTGAAACGCCCACACCGCAAATGCCCTCCGCTTCACTAAATCGCCAGGTAACAGTTCATGATGCCGATGGCTTTTGTACGGATAGCATCGGAGGGTACGCCTAAGTGCCAATCAAAGAGTAGTGAATGGAATGCCGGTGCGACGTGCGACTGCACGAGCGCTGACTTCCCCGTGCATAGACGAACCCGCTACAGTCTCCATTTCTTCCTGACTGTCTCAGCAGCATTACGCCATGTGCTCGGTCAGCCACTACGGGGTCTATCGTCTAAACAACTTGTTGTAGCTTCGAACTTCGAAATCATTCTCGCCACAGCTGCATTTGTCAACGGATCTTTACCCGTTCGAAGCCCCTTCCTATGGCGATAGGATCGTAACGCTGAACTAGCACATTCCCCATTCTGATGATACAGCTTCACTAAAAGCGCCTTTTCAGGTAACGTCAACATGCTGCGACTGCTAGCGCATCTGATTCTCTCTCTCATTACAGCTCCTTTTATACACGATTGTCATGCGCAGTCACTGACGTTTTGCTGTCCAGCGCCATCTGTCGGACACTTAGTGAACTTTTTTTGTTCTAATAAAACCCCATGTCATTCCAAGCATGTGTGTCAATTTTTACCTCTCTATCTACATTATTCCGTGGTTTATCAAGTTTTCAAATTTATACTGACTGTTTGATCACCCGGTACTGTCCAAATGAATTTTTCTGTTACGTCACACTTCCGTCACTGTGGTAGCCAACCGCGCAGAATTCTTTCGCGCGATGCGTTTGTGCCGGGGTGCCACCAGTCTGCGGAGAGCCTCACCGCTAGACTGGCGGGCGTTTCGCGTCGAGTCGGCGGGCCGCCGTTAAGTGCGCCGCATTCCCTGCGCGGCCGAGCGTAGACGTGGGAGCCGAGTGCAGCGGCTGAAGTGGGGAGCGCGCTGCGGCCCAATGTCAACAGGCCGCATCCCGGAGGCCGAGTGGAGAAGCCGCGGGAAGGCAAGAAACGGCGAGTGCTGCGGGTAGCCGGGATTCCGGCGCGGCGGACGTTCCCACAGCGGGACGGAGGCGCGCCACTCCGTACTGTGTATACCGGGACGAGTCGAGCAGAGCGGCGAGTGTGCGATGCGGCCGAGCGGAACTGACCGCAGGCGCGTGCAAGCCAGAGCGCAGGTACCTGCAGGAGCTTCTCCGAGGCTGAGTGCGACTGTTCTTCTGGACAACAAGAAGAGTATCACCGTCGGCCTAGGACACCACTGCTGGATGCTCCAACTATCCTTGTCTTTCGTCTGCTACCAGCTCTTGAAATTCATATGGGGATGGGATGTGGGGTGAGAAAATTGTCATTACTGTAACAATCGATACCAACATTTATAAAAGCTTATGTCCGAGTTATGCGATACTTGCGATCACATATAACTACTTATTTCATTCATCATATATTCTAACTAATAACAGCATTTTTTTGGAGCTATAGTGAAGTACAGCACGTATGTTCAACTTATAGGGTGTAACTAAAATCCCCTAACAGACTTTGAGGACTTGTAGTGAGGACCAAGAGGATTAAGTTTAGCATAGGAACTCATGTCCGGAAATGTAAGATTTTCCTGCTGCACGCAAAACACCACAAGATAGTTGCTCTCTGACCTCTGCCGCTTTTCGCATGGGTCCACTTGCAAGTAGGGCTCAATGTGACGTCAACACAGATACGGACGTCCGTGCCATATTGCGGTAAACATTATCACTTACCCTGTTCCTCTAGCATCCGCCACAGCCATAACCCGCCGCAGTATATCTTCCTCGGATGCCACAGGATTTCATGTGATGCCACAGGATTTCATGTGATCCACAGTCTAGCCGGTTCAAATCAGAAGAACTTGCAGGTCAAGCAATCGGGCATCACCTGTTACCCATATCGTTGGTCGAAATGATGTCACACCGCACGAGGGGTGTACCACCGTGACGGAACCACATGTTTTCATGTTTTGACACAAATGAAGTGGCCGCCTGAACAAAGATCACAAACACGACAGGAGGTACAAACCTCTCTGGGCAGATCAGAAACTCAACTGATTGTGTAAACGAACGTTACAATTGGTGTGGGAAATCAGGCGATCGGTGAATGACGTACGTAATTCTATACCCAGTGATGCTGAAAATGCTGGATATTTGAACATGTGTTGTGATATTGTGCATGTAGCTGGAAAACGGTACACTGCTGGACTTGAGTTCCTTCGCTAAACTCAACCATTCTTGACGCCACTACATATACAGGGCTATTACAAATGATTGAAGCGATTTCATCAATTCACTGTAGCTCCATTCATTGACATATGGTCACGACACACTACAGATACGTAGAAAAACTCATAAAGTTTTGTTCGGCTGAAGCCGCACTTCAGGTTTCTGCCGTCAGAGCGCCCGAGAGCGCAGTGAGACAAAATGGCGACAGGAGCCGAGAAAGCGTATGTCGTGCTTGAAATGCACTCACATCAGTCAGTCATAACAGTGCAACGACACTTCAGGACGAAGTTCAACAAAGATCCACCAACTGCTAACTCCATTAGGTGATGGTATGCGCAGTTTAAAGCTTCTGGATGCCTCTGTAAGGGGAAATCAACGGCTCGGCCTACAGTGAGCGAAGAAACGGTTGAACGCGCGCGGGCAAGTTTTACGCGTAGCCCGCGGAAAATTGGCTCATGCCACAACTGGAGGCCGACAGCGCCGACTTCATCTTTCAACAGGATGGTGCTCCACCGCACTTCCATCATGATGTTCGGCATTTCTTAAACAGGAGACTGGAAAACCGATGGATCGGTTGTGGTGGAGATCATGTTCAGCAATTCATGTCATGGCCTCCACGCTCTCCCGACTTAACCCCATGCGATTTCTTTCTTTGGGGTTATGTGAAAGATTCAGTGTTTAAACCTCCTCTACCAAGAAACGTGCCAGAACTGCGAGCTCGCATCAACGATGCTTTCGAACTCATTGATGGGGACATGCTGCGCCGAGTGTGGGAGGAACTTGATTATCGGCTTGATGTCTGCCGAATCACTAAAGGGGCACATATCGGACATTTGTGAATGCCTAAAAAAACTTTTTGAGTTTTTCTATGTGTGTGCAAAGCATTTTGAAAATATCTCAAATAATAAAGTTATTGTAGAGCTGTGAAATTGCTTCAATCATTTGTAATAACCCTGTACATCTACATCTTCATGGGTACTCTGCAATTCACACGTAAGTGCCTGGCAGAGGGTTCATCGAACTATTTTCATACAACTTCTCTACCATTCCACTCTAGAATGGCACATGGGAAAAATGAACTCCTAAATCTTTCCGTTCGAGTTCTGATTTCTCTTATTTTATTATGATGATCATTTCTCTCTACGTAGGTGGGTGTCAATAGAATATTTTCGCATTCGGAAGAGAAAGTTGGTGATTGAAATTTCGTAAATAGATCTTATCGCAAAGGCAAGCGCCTTTGTTTCAATGACTGCGACCCCAAATCGCTTTATATCAGTGACACTCTTACCCCTATTGCGCGATAACACGAAACAAGCTGCCCTTCTTTGCACGTTTTCGATGTACTCCGTCAGTCCTACCTGGTAAGAATCCCATACCGTGCAGCAATATTCCAGCAGAGGACAGAAAAGCGTAATGTAGGCTGTCTCTTTAGTGGGTTTGTCGTATCTTCTAAGTGTTCTGCCAACAAAGCGCAGTCTTTGTTTCACCTTCCCCGCAATATTATCTATGTGGTCTTTCCAATTTAAGTTGCTCGTTATTGTAATTACTAGGTATTTAGTCGAATTGACAGATTGGTGCGATTTATCGTATACCCAAAATTTATCGGATTTCTTTTAGTATTCAACGGCTGTAAAGGGAATATTCACTGATAAACCAAAACATTACAACCACTGCCCACCACGACGTTGGATGCTGCCTAGTGGGCGGGCACGTGACGTGGTAACGGAAATACTTAAGTGAGGTAGACACGGATAGGGGATCATTTTAGCTAAGATATGGGCTGCAAATATACATCTACATCTACATTTATACTCCGCAAGTCACCCAACGGTGTGTGGCGGAAGGCACTTTACGTGCCACTGTCATTACCTCCGTTTCCTGTTCCAGTCGCGTATGGTTCGCAGGAAGAACGACTGCCGGAAAGCCTCCGTGCGCGCTCGAATCTCTCTAATGAGATAATCCTTTGAGATAAGCGACTCTGACAAAGAGCAAATTATTACTACGCAGAGACTGTGAACGAGTATCTCTAAAACGGCGGATATGGTCGAATGTTCACGTGATATTGTCGTGAGCATCTACAGAGAGAGGTAGAACGACAGTGAAGCTACCACAAGAAGCTATATAGTTAGACCTCCACGACTCTAAACAGAACGTGGGATTCGGACCCTTGCCTGCTCTGTAAAGTAGGACAGCTGGTGATGTGTGACATCTCTGCCGAAAGAGCACAATGCTAGCGCCCGCACAAGTGATTCAGAGCACACCGTCCATCGTACAGTGTTGACCATGGAGCTCCGCTGGAGACCACCTCTGCGTCTTCACACGTTTACATGTAGTAACTTAAGGCTGTCAGAAATGTTAATTGTCCGTGTCTCTTAGTCAGAACCATGCTACGGTGGTTTGAGGAGCATTATAGTGAACTGACGTTGATGTCTCGGAGACCAGATTCGCCTGCTGTAAATCTTATGGAACGGATCTGTGTCGTTATCGGGAGCCATCACAGCGTATCCAAAAAAAAAAAAAAAAAAAAAAAAAATAAAAAAAAAAAAAAATAAAAAAAAAAAAAATGGCTCTGAGCACTATGGGACTTAACTTCTCTTAACTTCTTAGGTCATCAGTCCCCTATAACTTAGAACTACTGAAACCTAACTAACCTAAGACCATCACACACATCCATGCCCGAGGCAGGATTCGAATCTGCGACCGTAGCGGTTGCGCGGTTCCAGACTGTAGTGCCTAGAACCGCTCGGCTACTCCGGCCAGTGTACCCAAATCAGCGACTGGTTATTTACGCGATTTACGTGACCTGTGCGTAGACATCTAAAGCCACATACCTCCACAAACCTACCAACAAACTGTCCCATCGAATGGTTCAAATGGCTCTGAGCACTATGGGACTTAACTGCTGAGGTCATCAGTCTCCTAGAACTTAGAACTACTTAAACCTAACTAACCTAAGGACATCACACACATCCATGCCCGAGGCAGGATTCGAACTTGCGACCGTAGCGGTCGCGCGGTTCCAGACTGTAGCGCCCAGAACCGCTCGGCCACTCCGGCCGGCCAACTGTCCCATCCCTGATACGCAGAATCAGTGATGAATTTCGTTCCGAAGATGGACAAATAAGCTATTAAGCAGGTGGCCGCAATGTTTTCGCGCATCAGTGTAGTTACATCTTGTATTTCTTTTATATTGTCTGTTAAATAGGTATAATAAAAATTAAACTTTTACTGTTTAGTTCTTATCAGTCTTCTGATGGTAAAGTATAGTTACTTTTATGATGGAATTGCGAAACGTTCTAAGTATGCATTGCCTAAAATTTGTAAGTTGGAAGTTATTTTTATTACGCTTGACACATCTCAATTGGAACCTCCTTCTCACAACTTTTTAAAGAACATTTTTCTTCTTAGGAAAATAATTTGTTTGAATTTTTTTTGTTGATAAAATGTTTCTCATTCTAAAATATTCTTTCTTAAAATTGAATAAGATTTGGTTAAAAGTGTGTTGCTGTAACCCTAACTCTCAGGTTTCTTTTCTAAAAACTAATATGTTAATTAAATTTTTTTAAGAGGTTCCGTTTTTTAAAGAGGTTCCGTTTCGAGAAGATTCTCATGCGAAATTCGAGATTGTAAATACGGGCATTGCACGCCAATTTTGGGAGCCTGAGTTTATATTTTGACCTGTGAAGGTGCTACGTCAGTCAGTCTAGAAAACTTACAACTTAAAATGCACTTTGACACTCGTCTGAAAATGTCTGTCGTTTACCTACTTGTTTGTAGCACTTGTGTTGCGAGCAGCTGATTCGGCGGAGAAATGTATCTCAGTCATCACTTAGCAAACCAGGCGTTACGAGCGGGAAGCAAGAGAGAAAGATATGTAAAACATATTTTCCTTGCAGATATTTCCTCCCAATGATAATCAGTTCAAGCAAACTGTGTACAGACACCTAAAATTCACTTACCTGATGTTCAGCTTTGTTGTTTATCGATTGGCGTTGAATATTACACTCTCGACGAAGGAATTGCGAGTAAACGCTGCTTAACTGGAATGCTACGTTATTATCCGAGCCAGCAGACTACATAAGTACTTTAGATTTCATTTTTCTCTACTGTTCGCTTTTTGCAACAGCCGTTTGCTCGCCAACAACGGCCTTCTAAAACAGTCTACAAAATAAGTCATTGATGTACCGTGTGTGGTTAGCGCTTTTTTATGACGTGTTGTCCAAATAGGTCGTACTCCATCCCTCAAAAAATGTCAGTGTTTACCGCAGGCACGCTGGACAACGTGGAAGTTTTCAAGTTCCTCAAGCTACTTGTAATGAACAATATTTTGTTCATATGTGGCTTGTTAAGAGTAGTATCAACTCTCAGTACCCCACCAGTGGGTAGAAACAACAATTTCCATTAATGTTGCAGGTGGCTAAGCTGCAGCAGTATGAACTTCGATAAAATTTCTCTCAATTACACCACAGTAAATTCATCCTCTTCTTTCAAAAAAAAGAGACAGGGAGGGGAAGCAGGGAAGGGGAGAATGAGTTTGGATCTGTTTGCAACCCACCCGAATCACAATACATCGCCGCGGAGGATTAGCCGAACGGTCTAAGGCGCTTCAGTCATGGATTGTGCGGCTGGTCCCAGCGGAGGTTCGAGTCCTCCCTCGGGCATGGGTGTGTGTGTTTGTCCTTAGGATAATTTAGGTTAAATATTATGTACGCTTAGGCACTGATGAACTTAGCAGTTAAGTTCCATAAGATTTCACACAAATTTGAACACAATACTTCCGACAATGCAATTCAGAGGCACAGATAGTAAGGACTATAATGTGAAACCTACTGCCCCCAGAAGACCGTGGGTTACAGATTGACGATGCGGTAGGCCTTGATGATGCCTATGCCCATCATAAGCATGTGTTACCGTCACGGAAGCCTCCCGATTTCCCTCCACAGGTCATGGACTCCTCAGCTAGTTCGTGAGACTCAAGATTACTTAAATCATATACCTTTTTGTGTGATTCGTATGACGGTCAGCCATTAAATTTCTTTAAGAGACTAAGAAAACTGAAACATAACTTTTTATTATTAATTGTGTGGAAATTACACACCACTTTAGAGATACAGTTACAATATGTGCATAATTTAGAAATTTATCACATCTGATGTGGTGTCCAAGAAGTTCGAGAGGTTTCTCGGGTACTAATTTTGAGGGCACCCTTCAACAAAGTGTCTGACAAACTCTTGAGAAGCCACCGATGCACTTTACAGTGGTAGTAATATTATTACTATCCTAGAATCAGAAAATGCAGTAATTTAAAAAAATTATTACCGACTTTTTTGGGAGATTGTAACCTACAAATATAAACTACCAGCTACTGTGTGTATGTATACTGAAATCATAAGATGGTTTACTAACGTAATAAGCTATTGTCTGGACAGCAACAAACGTAAATAAGAAAACGACATAAACGAAGTTGCTTGCTTTTTAAATCATGGACTAATAGAACAGAAATGTCCTCTTTATGTGTGCTAGTCTGCTTTTTATGTCCTTATTTCGTCCGCCACGTGTTAGTTTGTTTCCAAGCTGACAGAATTTCTTCACTTCATCTACCATGTTCTCTCCAATTTTGATATAAAGTTTTATCGCTAATCTCATTTCTATTGATTTTCCCACTATCTTTTTTATTTGGTTTACTGTCAGTCAATTATTTACTAATTGCGCGAATCGCTAGCATCACGTCACACAAGCAAATATTTTTTCATTAATTACTTACACAGATCTCTAACACAAAGAAAAGAAAGTCATGATTGTAAGCTGATGAAATTTACAATATTTATAAAGCACAAAAAGTCACAAGCTTATGTCCAACTACTGAACATACTTTCTGTCTTTATTTTATGCTCTTTAGACCGTTCATTCCATTCAACAGATACTTTATTTTTCCCCACACTTATTGAGGATATGAATCTCAGTGGCAGATCACAGCACTGATGTCCTTTCACCACGAATTCAACCTCACTCCGATCATATCATCGATATCTATATCATTAGTGGCATGTAGGAGTACTATGCCAGCCGCTGTGGTCGAGCGGTTTTAGGCGCTTCAATCTGGAACCGCGCGACCGCTAAGGTCGCAGATTCGAATCCTGCCTCGGGTATGGATGTGTGTGATGTCCTTAGGTTACTTAGGTTTAAGTAGTTCTAAGTTCTAGGGAACTGGTGACCTTAGATGTTAAGTCCCATAGTGCTCAGAGCCATTTGAATCATTTTTTTATGAGTGCTATAACTTTAAGAGCAATTTTGACTTGAAACTGAATATCAAGTTTCGTTATCTTTTTTTAAGAAATGAGTATTTATATTTTATATTGATGGACAGATTTGTGTACCAAAAGCCTTTGAGTATATGTTGCCTGTGTGTGTGAACCTTGCGACATTTTGTCGTCACTTACTGCTAATGCATAACACTAGGGTACATATTGCTACAACTTTGTTATTGCTACGTCACAGATCCATCAGGCAGGTTTCTCCTATCTAAAATAGATAAACTGCTGATATTAAAGGAGCTGCTATAGAATCAGCGATTACTTTTTTTTATAGACTCGTATGTTTATGTTCAAATCCTTTCATTTATTGTTACATAGTCCACCTTCATGCGGTGCGATAATACTTCTAATGCAAGACAATAGTCCTCTACTGTTTTACTACTGTCTCTCATAGCCAAGAATACAGTGGAGCGGATGCTTTTCGCTGTGATATACCCACTAACAGCTCATACAGCTTGCTGCGATGGTTCGTCTGTTGTTACGTAAGACGACCTCTCAACGTGCACTTAAATACGTAGAGCATCCTCTAAGTTTAAATCGTAATCATATCGTACATACTTGATTGCTTCGTCTAATTCAGGACCACACAATTATTGTCTACAGTGAATTCTTCGAAGACTAAGGACATTGAAGCGCCTGCGTTGCATGCTACCTGCCTAACAGATATGTTGTTTCGGCAGCCTTTACTGTCAGGCTCCTCTCTGCTTCTTGCGTGCGACTCAGCTGCAACATAATAAGCGAAGTTATTGAATTGCACAAGGTAATTAAGCAGAGAGCCATGAAATAGAAAGGATGGACTCTGTGCCTTTCACAGTCTCATATATTGTATGATCACACTTAAGTGACTGTACTGTTTACTGCTTTAAAACAGTCAACTACGGATGATTGTTCCAGATGTGGAGCTCAAAGCTTTCTAGAGGTAATTATTGCCTGAAAGGTTTTCGGCGTAAGACAAGACCCTCTCGTGGGCACTGCACAACATTTCAACGAGTCATCTTCATATGCGATTAAATACGAGAAGTAGTCGCCCGTGCCATTTTCTTGTTCACATTAGTATGTTTTACCTTACAGATATTTCGTAAGTTAGGGAAGTTAATAAGATGTAAATATCAGTGACTTAATAATTTTAACGTGTCATTTTTCTCTATGCTTGGATCTATCCTCGGATGCACGTCTGCTTCATGAAGCGAAATGGTAAACTCTGTTTTCTCAAGTAATAGTGACAGTTATCCGAAGCCATGCGATTTTTGAAGTTAGAAAAGTCATGGGAATTCTGTCACTCCTAATTAAACCTGCATACGAAGAATATGATAGCATTCTCGGTGTATGTATTAAAGAATCAGAATGATATCAAATGACAAAACTAAATATACTTTCCGGAACAACGTTTTATGCTGGTTTCAAAACTGTTGCTATTTTGCTTGTCATATATAGGTTTTTCATAACAGAATAAATTTTGTTTCTGTTTATGGGACTTTTATTATAAAAGCATGCTGGTTTTACGAAAATGCCTGTGGGATAACCAGGAAAAGGAAAAGCACCACAGAACGATCAAATCGGTTTTTGTGCCTGGGACTAAAACCATCTTACGTAAACCGCTTGTAGACCACAAACCAGTACTGATTCCACCACTACATATCAAATTAAGGTTGATGAATTTGTAAGGACTCTTCCGCAAGATGAATGCTCCTTTATATATTCAGACTACAATAACTGAAAGCTGAAACTATTGTTAGTCCTCGAATTCGCAGACAATTGAGGGATCACGAATTTGAGAAAGCAATGAACGTTAGAGATGAAGATGCGTGGACTTTTGAGAATCAGAGTTACCCATTGAGTCTAGAACACTTATTTATAAGAAATTACCAAACAAAAATTTTAAAAAATGCTATCTTGTGAAACCTTCGTAAATGTCTTGTGCTTTTCCGAGAAGACACTCGTAACTTTTTGTGTCTGTCTCCTGTATCACAAAGCAGAACAATTACAGCCTGGTTTCAAAACTGTTGCTATTTTGCTTGTCATATATAGGTTTTTCATAACAGAATAAATTTTGTTTCTGTTTATGGGACTTTTATTAGAAAAGCATGCTGGTTTTACGAAAATGCCTGTGGGATAACCAGGAAAAGGAAAAGCACCACAGAACGATCAAATCGGTTTTTGTGCCTGGGACTAAAACCATCTTACGTAAACCGCTTGTAGACCACAAACCAGTACTGATTCCACCACTACATATCAAATTAAGGTTGATGAATTTGTAAGGACTCTTCCGCAAGATGAATGCTCCTTTATGTATTCAGCCTACAATAACTGAAAGCTGAAACTATTGTTAGTCCTCGAATTCGCAGACTATTGAGGGATCACGAATTTGAGAAAGCAATGAACGTTAGAGACGAAGATGCGTGGACTTTTGAGAATCAGAGTTACCCATTGAGTCTAGAACACCTATTTATAAGAAATTACCAAACAAAAATTTTAAAAAATGCTATCTTGTGAAACCTTCGTAAATGTCTTGTGCTTTTCCGAGAAGACACTCTTAACTTTTTGTGTCTGTCTCCTGTATCACAAAGCAGAACAATTACAGCCTTGTTACAGTTTGGTCCACGCATTTTAAGCGTTCTTTTTAATATTACTTGTTCTCCAGCTTCAGTAATATCTGTTACATTACCAACAACATCAGTGGCCTTTATTACTTCCGTTAAAATGCGCTGATATCTCGTGGCGTCCTCTTCATCTCTGCGATTGCCAGTAAGGTGACGTATATATGTTGTTTTCACAATCTTGAGGATCGCCTTAAAACTTCCTTTCTGCGAAACATTTCTTTTGAACGTGACTGTGATTAGGAACTCAGCTATTCATCTATGTCTGTCACAATTGTTGCCATGAAGATTATAATTTATCCTCGCCATGACGTGGGGTTGACTGTCTGGACGCTAGGGACTCTAGTGTCGGGATCTGGCATCCCCAAGAAAGTGACTTTTAACTTTTGCTAATTTGTAGCTGATGCGCTGGTCCATTCCAGTCCATCGAAAAGAGATTGTTACATATTTTTTCCAGCACTTCTTTAAAATAAACTTGAAAGAATTCATGGCACGAAGCAGAACTTTGCAGAGGACTGCTAATAACTGGATCATGGAGTCATAAATGGCAATGCTTGCGTTCTACTCCAGAGGTTGACTGACCGAGAAGCCAGCACGTTATGAGTTCTCCTGGAGATGGCAATTTCGAGGAGTCTGCTAGCAGCCATCCTGGCGCAGATGGCATCTCTTGTATCCTTCGGAAATGGAATGGTGTTTTGATGTCTTTAATATGGCTCAGGGTAGTAGTTAGTGATCCTAAAGTATCAAAGTTATTTTTACATTACGAAAAGCCCACAGGAAGTACGTGGGTGAGAAACTCTCATTTGGTATCTCTTAGTTTTCTAGGTGAGCACCTACCAGACCGATGAGCTTACACATTCAACTCACACCACTTCGTGTTGACAATTTTGCCGAACGCAGTCTTAAGCCATTAATGTGTTCCCGTTACAGAAGTGAATATTTACACCTAAAGCTACATACATAATCCGCAACGCACCGTATGGTACGTGGAGGGGAGTTACCCTGTACCACCAAACGTCATTTACTTTCCTATTCCACTCGCAAATGGAGCGAGGTTAAATCTACTGTCTATATGCTTCCGTACGAGCCCCAAGCTCTCTAAACTTTATCTTCTTGGTCCTTAAGTGAAATGTTCTTTGGCAGCAGTAGAATCGTTCTGTGCTCATCTTCAAATGCTAGTTCTCTAATTTTCTCAATAATGCTCCTACAAAAAAACGTCGGCTTCCCTCCAGTGATTCCAGTTTGAATTTCCGGAGGATCTCCATAATACCTGAGTGTTGTTAGAACCTACCGATAATTAACCTAGCAGTCCGCCTCTGAATTGCTTCGATGTCTTCCTTTAATCCGACCGGTTGCGGATCACAAACACTCGAGCGGTATTCGACAACTGTTGTTCATCACTAGTAAAATTCTTAAATGGTTGAAATGGCTCTAAGCACTATTGGACTTAACATCTGAGGTCGTCAGTCCCCTAGACTTAGAACTACTTAAACCTAACTAACCTAAGGACATCACACACATCTGTGCCTGAGGCAGGATTGGAACCTGTGACCGTAGCAGCAGCGCGGTTCCGGACTGAAGCGCCTAGAACCGCTCGGCCACAGCGACCGGCTAATTCTTAAATACTCATTCCATTTTGTTTCAACGTTACGTCAAGATATTTAATCGGCGTGGCTGTGTCAAGCAGCGCTCTACTAATCCTGTTTTCGAACAATACGAGTTTGCTTTTCCTGCTCATCTGCATTAACTTACATTTTCTACATTTAGAGCTAGCTGCGATTCATCACATCAACAAGAAATTTTGTCGAAGTCATCTTGTTTATTCCTACAGTCACTCAACACCTTCCCGTACACCACAGCCCCATCAGCAATGAGTCGCAGACTGATTCTTACCCTGTCCGCCACATCATTTATGTATGCAAAAAATAACAGTGGTCCGATGACACTTGCCTGGGATTCATCGCAGGACATCATGTGAGAAAAAAGGAAGCCGAGTTTCGCACGTGAAGCAGCAGCAGCAGCAGCACTTCTTTTTCCGAACCATCTGACCGCCGTGTCATCCTCACTGAGGATGCGGATAGGAGGGGTGTGTGGTTAGCACACCGCTCTCCCCATCGTTGTGATGGTTTTCTGTGATCGGAGCCCCTACTATTCGGTCGAGTAGGTTAGGTATCACGAGGCTGAGTGCACCCCGAAAAATGGCAACAGCGCATGACGGCTGGGATGGTCACCCATCCAAGTGCCACCCACGCCGACAGCGCTTAACCTTGGTGATCTGACGGGAACCGGTGTATCCACTACGGCAAGGCCGTTGCCTTCGCACGTAAGATTCCTTTTAAAATCGTTCTGATTTGTGGACAGAAGCTTTTTCGTCTCAAAGAAATTTGCTATATTCGAACTGAGAATATGTTTAAGGGTTCTAAGCGTATTCGCTTCTGACGAAGAAAATATGAAACACCAAGAAGAGTGAAAGGAAACGAAGTGAAACTTCACAGGTTGTGCGGGTACACGATGTTATTTCATGGCTACAAAATCGAGTCAAATTTATAAATAACTTTGCAGTAGGAGTCCAGTGGGATGTTGCATTTCCTCTGGCGTGCGTGCGTGCACAGTTTCGGTTGGGGGAGGTGTCATAAAACTGTTCTATCCTCCCCTGTGACAAGTTGGTCCACAACTGTTAATACTTCTCCTTCATATCCTAGGACCTAGATAATGGAACTGGGATAGGTTTGACCTGCCATCTCATCTCACACATGTCATATCGGGGACGAATCTGGAAATCTTGCTTGCCACGGGCGTACCTAAATACCACGTAGACAGTTCACAGGACACGTGCCTTGTGTGACATTGTCCTGTTGGAAAATGGTACCACGATACTGTCGCGTGGTAAGTAATACGGGAGGATACAGTATGTCTCTGACGTACCATTATGCAATCAAGTTCCCTCAGCCATTATCAGCCGTGATCTGAAATACCCGAATGGCTTCTCACCATGACCACAAGAGTAACATCGCTGTGTCTCTCGTAGACATTCGAAGAGCGGTTCCATTCTCTCACGTGGTCGCCGTCATACTCGGCGATGATTGTCATCCGGGGTAGCGCGTCAGCAGTCCACGCTTTCCGGTCGTGGCCCACTCCAGAAGCAGCTGTTTGTGTTGTGGTAATAACTGCAGCCTCCTCACAGGACGGTAATTCCCTAGTCCGGTTGCTGTTAGTCCCCTACCAGTGCCTATTAATTGCTCTCTGATGGCAGGGGCTACGATATGCTTGGTGTACAACACGGTGATCCTCCTTGTGGTGGTCAGACGTGGAGTTCAGAACGCCAAGTTTGGCTTCCCCCACGTTACCATGCTGTTCAGTATCGAAACACTGCCGACGTCCGAATGATCTGGATATTGCACGATTCGACCAGTCGATCAGATTGAGTCCTACAGTAAGGTCCCTTTTAATGGTGCTGATAAAGCTGTCTCGCACACCTGGCAGTGTTATGATGGATCCTGACAGTCGTAGCGGGATGATATTGCACCGAAATTGTAATCACAGCTATCAGAAGTGTCCTCTGAAGAAACAAATATAATTACTTTTCTTTTTGCGCTGTCGGCTAGGAATCACGATAAACTTTGTTTACCACTACTTGCTCTTCACAACAATAATAACAATAATAATATTTTCAAATTACTTAAGCTTTCCTACGTAACAACTTCGAACGTTTGCATTTCGTGAGCATGTTTCATCTGTCATCTTCGTGTCTTTCACAGTGATCATTCAACAGTACTGATCACGCTCCTTATATGACCTACAAAGCCCGATAATGAGAATAAACACGAACAATGTTAAAGCCCTCTAGTGGCCATTCTACTTGTAGCAGGGTGTTGCAACTCTAATCATTTAAATGTCCGCCGGTGATGTGTGCGTGAACGTAGTTACACTGACACCCGACCATGTCTTTTGGGTGCTTCCATTTTTTCTTTTTTTTTTTTTACCAAGCACTGTAGTCATAAAGCCAAACAACAACCGACCTGTACATTAATTCCCAAAAGTCGCCTATGCGCCCTGCTGGTGATGACGGGTGATAATAGCGTTTACTTTTTTCAGCAGGACGTGGAACAAATATGGTTATAGTATGTTGAATGTTATAGCGCTGCGAAGGAACAAGTGGTGTGATGTTCATGCAAGACGCACTGCATGCATTCAGCCAGTCCCAAGAAAACTGAGCGCACATTAACGGTACCAAACTTCACCTCCACCACAACAAACGTTTCTACCTGCTTGCTCTGTTCTTCAGCTTCAGGTTGCTTGCTATCCTGTAAGTTCGTTCCCTGTGCGCTGTGAGATTTTATTTTCATTTCTTATCGTTGCGGGAGTTACTGCTTCATTTGTAGTGCGTTGTGTAATGCTGAAAAAATCTCAGAAGTAAGTTTGTTAACCTTCTGAGTACTAGAGGTTACTACCTTAAACTTTCTTTGTAAGTTCTAAGTTCCAGTGCCTTTCGCATGAAACAATCGATGCTATTGCTAGACACAGACACCTAGTGGTAGACTGAGATACTTCTAAGAATGAAATGCATTGTAGCAGTCACAGCATTCAACGTAACAGTCGGCATGGAGCTTGTGTGTGCTACATGACTGTAGGTGATCGTGATATGTGTTGTTTTATGGTGATCATATGGAGGAGATCATTACCAGCAAAAGTGAGTATATCTAAAGTTTGTACTACTGCTTTTATAACTGTTTTCGAAATAAAATCACTGGAGCAGTATTTATCTTTGATATAAATTTATTAAATTTTAGGCTTGTTATTTAGGACTGTAATTTTGTTTTAGGTATTATGAGTGCATATAACTTTCGTGATGTGGGATTTTGTCTAGGAAAAATGCGAAATTGCTTTCAAATCTATCTCATGAAATGATGGTTGCCTGATAACTGTATGTCGCAGTGGCTGCAAAATGAAACCACAACCTTAAAACAATTGATTCTTTATTTTTTGAAGTTTCTTATTATGATGATAAGGGAAACTTTTGTGAAAGACTTTAAAATAATTTTTTTTATATTATTGGGACTCAAAAAGGTTAAATGATGTGAGCAGACATGTCTGACGTTGCTTTCTTGGTCAGGGGATTACGTATGAGGTCGGTGGATAGAATGGGTTTGCGTATCACATTTCTACTTCGAGAAAGATAAAGGTAACGAATGAAATTACAATGAAATCCAGAGCTTTAGCTGCTTACAGTCGTTGATAAATACAAATGGGGCAGTTGAAAATGTGTGCCTCGACCGGGACTCGAGCCTGGGATCATCTGCTTACAGAATTGTTTATAACTACATTGCCCCAAAATGTAAAGTACATAGCAAAAATAAGTGCATATTCCAGGCCACTGAAGATGCCTTGCAGAGAATAAAGGCGAAACGCGTGTGGCTTGAAAATTGTGTTTCATTCAGTTGTAGGTAGACGTTCCAAAACCAAAAATTATCGATATATCGTAATGTTACACGAAACTGAGGAAGGTAGGACTACAAAAGTTCTCGGGCATGGATGTGTGTGATGTCCTTAGGTTAGTTAGGTTTAAGTAGTTCTAAGTTCTAGGGGACTGATGACCTCAGATGTTAAGTCCCATAGTGCTCAGAGCCATTTGAACCATTTTGAACTACAAAAGTTGAAGAATCGAAGCATTTGAGATGTGGTACTACAGACGAATGCTGAAAATTAAGTGGACTCTAAGGAAAGGGGTGAGGAGGTCCTTCGCAGAATCGGAGAGGAAAGGAATATGTGGAAAACATTGACAGGGAGAAGAGATAGGGTGGTAGGACATTTGTTAAGACATCAAGGAATGACTCCCACGGTACTAGAAGTAGCTGTAGTGGGTAAAAACTGTAGGGGAAGACAGAGATTGGAATACATACAGCAAATAATTAATGACGTAGGTTACAAGGGCTACTCTGAGATGAAGATGTTGGCACAGGCGAGGAATTCGTGGCGGGCCACATCAAACCAGTCAGAAGACTGATGGCTCAAAAAAAGTACTCCTGATGAAATCTTCTCGAGCTTCCACGCGAGTGGCTGCGTCGGAATCCGGCGACGTTTAGATGAATGTCATTTTCATCATCTTCTGACGAGAATTCGAGATGACGCGGGCATCCAACATACATATTTGAGTGGCAGCCATCTCTCATCACTTTTCCCCTCGGTTTGCTGGACGCCCCGCCTGGGTGAAGAGGTAGGGACAGATGGTCGTGTCTGAGGTACATGTACCCGTGCCATCTCGACATTTCGCCAGGAGATGATGAGACTGACACTTACTGAAACATCGCGGAATTTCGACGCAGTCACTCGGATAGAAGACCGACAATCATACTTGCCTTTGATACTGTTCATGTAACTAGGGTGTAAATTTTAAGTTGACAAACCAGAATGACTCGAAAAATAGGCTTCACACGAAAAAATGTGTAGAATCCAAAGTTGATTATTTTCGAGGGGGACATCTGCTGGTGCTAAAATTAGCCCGCCACTCCAGCCCCCTGGGGGTGGGGCGGTAGGCAACTTTAAAATTTCAAATGTGAACCCCCATTTTGTTGTTGCAGAATCACACTCTACAGATAAAACACGTACATTTTGTCTTAAACATTTGCTTTGATTCTTGATAGTTAGCGCTGTAATTCAAGGAAATCAATTTTCTCAGTTTTGCGTGTAAAATATTTAAGGATAAATAAAAAATTCTTATTTACTTCATAAATTTTGATTCACTAAAACTTCCCCTTAGGGTGGGTTTGAGAGAGAGGAATTAGAGTTTTACAATTGTTGAGCAAATACTGTATTAATTTTTTCCGCAGATTCAGGTCAACATTTGTAAAACTCTACTTCCTCTCTCTCAAACCCCACCCTATGGGGAGATCGGGAGAGTTTTAGTTTTAGTGAATCAAAATTTATGAAGTAAATAAGTATTTTTTATATATCCTTAACTATTGTTGAGCAAATACTGTATTAATTTTTTCCGCAGATTCAGGTCAACATTTGTAAAACTCTACTTCCTCTCTCTCAAACCCCACCCTATGGGGAGATCGGGAGAGTTTTAGTTTTAGTGAATCAAAATTTATGAAGTAAATAAGTATTTTTTATATATCCTTAACTATTTTCCAGGCAAAACTGAGAAAATGGATTTCCTTGAATTACAGCGCTAACTATCAAGAATCAAAGCAAATGTTTAAGACAAAATGTACGTGTTTTATCTGTAGAGTGTGATTCTGCAATAACAAATGGGGGTTCACATTTGACATTTTAAAGTTGCCTCCCGCCCCACCCCCAGGGGGCTGGAGTGGCGGGCTAATTTTAGCACCAGCAGATGTCCCCCTCGAAAGTAATCAACTTTGGATTCTACACATTTTTTGCTTGTGAAGCTTATTTTTCGAGTTATTCTGGTTTGTCAGCTTAAAATTTACACCCTGTATACTGATGGAAAAAACCCAATACCAAGCAATCATTAACGTAGTGTAATGATATTACAGGAATATCTCTGTCTAGGCAATAAACTTAACCGTTTAACGTTACACAGCAGAGAACAGCCATTGCAAATGTAAAATGTTGGTACCTTACTAACAGGTATAACCGGCAGCATGTTGAATGCAAGCATGCAAACGAGCACGCATTTTGTTGTACAGGTGCCGGATGTCAGTTTGTGAGATGGAGTTCCATGTCTTTTGCACTTCATCGGTCAACACAGGGATGGTTAACGCTGTCTGTGGATGAGCTGAAGTTGTCGTCCGATGACGTGGCATTTCTGCTCGATTGGAGCCAGATCTGGGAATCTAGCAGGCCAAGGCAACGTGTCGATGCTCTGTAGTTGCAACAGCGGCCTGTGGGCAAGCGTTACTTTGTCCTGCTTTCACACGAAATCACACCTCGGTCCATAACACCAGATGAAGACGAAGTCAGGTTGGTTACAAGCCCTCACCTGGCCTCCTTCTAACCAACAGACGGCCTTCACTGGCACCGAGGCAGAACCGGCTCTCATCAGGAAACGCGGCAGACTTCCACTCTGCCCTGCAATGAGCTGTCGGGTGACACCACTGAAGTGACCAGTGGGATCAGTGGAATGCACTCTACAGGGCGTCTGGCTAGGATTCTCCTGGAAGTAACCGACTGGTAACAGTTCGTTGTGTCACTGCGGTGCCAACTGCTGCTCGAGTTGTTGCTGCAGATGCAGTACAATGCGCCGAACACGATGGTACTCCCTCTCCCGTGGTCTTCCGGAAACCGGTCTTCTTGCGACTGTACCTTCCCGTGACTACCGCGGCCATCAGATCATGTACAGTGGCTACATTACCACCGAGTCTTTCTACAATACCGTAGGTGGAAAATCCAGCATCTCGTAGCCCTGTCACACGACCTCGTTGGAACTTAAATTGGAAGGAACACACAGAAAACGTCGTGGGGTAGGCTAACCGAAGGACACTTAGAAAATGTACCAAAGAAACTGCTACACTACGCTTGTCGGTCCTCTTTCAGAATACTGCTGAGCGTTGTGGGATTGTTACCAGATAGGAGCCGGCCGCGGTGACCGAGTGGTTCTAGGCGCTTCAGACCGGAACCGTGCGACTGCTACGGTCGCAGGTTCGAATCCTGCCTCGGGCGTGGATGTGTGTGATGTCCTTAGGTTAGTTAGGTTTAAGTAGTTCTAAGTTCTAGGGGACTAATGACCTCAGATATTAAGTCCCATGGTGCTCAGAGCCATTTGAACCAGATAGGACTCAAGAAGTACATCGAAAAAGTTCAAAGAATGGCAGCACGTTTTGTATCATCGCGGAATAGTGGACAGAGTGTCACTGAAATGATACAGGATTTTGGATGGACGTCATTGAAACAAAGGCATTTTTCGTTGGGGAGGGACCTTCCCACGACATTCCAATCACCAGCTTCTCCTCCGACTGCGAAAATGTTTTGTTGACGCCGACCTACATAGGGGGAAACGATCACCGTGGTAAAATAAGGGAAATCAGAGCTCGCACGGAAAGTTATAGACGTTTGTCCTTTCCGCATGCTGTAAGAGATTGGAATAATACAGAATTAACTTAAATGTTATTTGCAGAGTATCCATGTAGATGTAGATATAGATGAGCTGTTGATAGTGGCGTCGTCTTAGTCTTAGATGCATTCTTGACTAACATCAACTCACTGTGTCCAGTCTCAAATGTAACAAACGCACAAGATCGTTGCAGTGCCTATTTAAAGCAAAATTGATTTGCATTGTAATAGTGCCCTACTCGCGCCACTCTTATGCGACTGGTGCGAAATTTGAACAGAGGTCTTCTTACAAATGTTCAAACCCACTTAACAACTTTTATTTATCTCGCACAATTTCTTCTTCAGATTGAGTTTTTTCCATCAGTGTATTATGATTTTTTCATATATAAAATTACACCTCCAACAAATATTTAATGAAACATCTGTCTGTACAGGGCGAAAAGAATTTAAACCGGAAATTTCTGGGAGTTTGTAGGGGACATCAAAACAAATATTTTTCCCTAATGTAATTTTTTCCTATGAGGAATATTTAAACCGGTAGAGGAAGATTTCTCTGGTGGCAAATTAACTAAACCAACAAACACTTTTCCATTTTTTCATGACCAAGAGGCAAATATTAACACAACCCAATTTCAGTTACAGTAGATTTTCAAAAATGCCTCCGTTGACACTAAACAAAGGTTAAACCGTCGGATCATGTTCTGTCTGACACGGGCAAAAACCCCAGGAGTATCCTGAATTGTTCCTGCTGCTGCTATTATCCGGCCAACCAGATCCTCTTCTAATGCAACAGGAGTTGCGAAACAAGGTTGTGCATCTCTCCCCACACAAAAAAGTCCAGAGGGGAAATATCTGGGGATCTAACAGGCCATGGTACAGGACCACCTCTGCCAATCCACGTTTCTGGGAACCGTCGGTCCAGGAATCGACGCACACGATGACTGAAATGTGCCGACGCCCCGTCATGTTGGAACCACATACGTTGTCTTGTAGGGAGAGGGACGTCTTCCAGCAATTCTGGCAATGCTCTGGCGAGAAAATTGTAATAGTACCTGCCATTTCATAGACTAGGTAGCAGATAAGGCCCAATTAAACAGTCCTCAACAACACCGACCAGCACATTAACGAAGAAACGCATTTGATGAGCGCTAGTAACTGTGGCATGTGGGTTATCCTCACTCCAAACATGCGAATTGTGCATGTTGAAGACTCCATCATGCCCGAACGTTGCTTCATCGGTAAATAACACAGAGGATGGAAATGTGGGATACATTTCACACTCTTCCAGGTACCACCGCGAAAACTTGCTCTGGGTGGATAATCAACTGGTTCCAGGTTTTGGACACGCTGTAAGTGAAATTGACGTGTTAATTGCTCTCGAAGGACTGTTCTTACATTCATCTGATTCGTCTCCATGTTACGTGCAATTGCACGAGTGCTGATTGAAGGATCCCGCTCCACGTGCTGCAAGACAGCTACCTCAAATTGCAGCGTTCTTATCGTGCGACGGCGTCCCTGTCCAGGTAATGTGCTAAATGACCCGGTCACACGCAGACGTTGGTACACAGCAGCAAAGGTCGTATGATGCGGGATACGGCGATTACAATATTGTTGTTAATAAACCCGCTGTGCAGCTCGTCCGTTGTGGTGCGCTACGTGCGCTACCAACCATATCAGTGTACTCACTCCACGTGTATCGCTCCATTAGTAAACACAGACAATGCAACACTACACTGCTGGACAGCAGCTGCCTACAACTGAAGAGTGTAATGCGCCTCTAACAACTGAAGAGCGTAATATGGCCTCTACCAGTTTAAATAATCCTCATACGAAAAAAATGGCATTAAGAGAAAATATTTGTTTTGATGTCACCTACAACCTCCCAGAGTTTGTCGGTTTAAATACGTTTCACCCTGTATGCAATTTTGATCGAATTTATCACTCATAAATCTCGGTGTTTTGAAGTCGGATGTGTGCCCCTTTGTGCAGGCGGAGGGCGAGAACGTGAGCAAGCTGGAGAAGGCGGACATCTTGGAGCTGACGGTGCGCCACTTGCAGCGGCTGTCGCAGTCGGAGGGCGGTGGCTCCTGCTGGCAGTCCCCTCGCTTCCAGGTGGGTCCTCCTGCTCTCTGCTCGCTACTCACATCACGGCAAAAGGGGAGCCGTGATGTGGCCACACAGGCAGCCGACCTCTTCCAAGAGCATTTCGACTCTCCTTAAGAGGGTCAAGGCTCCTCAGCCGGAAATTTCCCCCTATCTGGGTGTAACGAGTATAAGTGGAGATATTTCAATTGGTGACTGGGGACAGTGTACTGGACAACATTACATCATGAAAGTCTATGTCAGACTAACAGTTCTAACTACTATAAGTCGTATGTTTTTAGGTTGGTTAGTTACCTCCAGCTACAAATGGAAAAAGCGAACCATTAATGTAAGTCTGCATGCTTTATGTAAGTCTGCAGGCTTTCGCGGCCGTTGTCGTTGAAGTTAAAATCTTCTGGGGTGTTAGGCCGCGTCATATTTCCTCTAAAATAATCGACGTTTCGATCCCTCTGTTCGGATCATCTTCAGGATTGTCCGGTGTCCACCATTGCTAGCAATAGATTGCTAGATCCTGAAGAAGATTCCAGCAGAGGAGTCGATACGTCGATTATTCTAGAGGAAATATGAGGCGGCCTAACACCCCATAAGATTTTAACTTTAGTAAATCATTACTGTTTGTTTTCCCTGAGCAGAAAGTCACGTGTTGAGCTGTGGACATGTTGACGCAAGGCACCATACATAAAAATATCTGCACTTATACCATCTCTTTATTGCTGTTATTCTCCAAAAGAGTGGTTAATCATTTTCAGACTTGTCATCAGAGACACAGCGGGAAAATCCGACTGCTTCCAGGTCCCGTACTGGAACAGTCAACATTGCCCTAGTAGTCTACAGCGTACACCATCTGATCAAAAGTAATGTGAATCTTCAGCTTTTCCCGGCTTACGGAACGTCGAAGTAGTTCACGGGTTAATTGCCGGGTATCAGTGTGTAACGGGCACAATGTTTTGGCAAACGACCACGCTGCCATCATCTGGTGCGCTGATGAACAGTTGGAAACTGACATCAGGCAGTTCACCAGGGATCTATTTTAATCAAAATTATCTGCTCACATCCGTGTAATGCGAAATTGACCAGTAGATGTCACGAGAGACGCACCTGACACTATACGAAGATGAGGTGGGAAGTACTGTCGGTAGAGAATAGTAGAGAGGTAGTAACACTGGAAAGGACCGTTCAGGAGAGCCAAAGTGACTTCGAACGTGGATGACAATTACAAGGGAAACTCCCCATTGCACCCCCCTCAGTTTAACTGGTAAGATGAGTCAGTGGACTGCTCGTTAAAAACTGAACACAGATCAAGCAGGAAAACAGGAAGAAGTTGTAATGAACTGTGAAAGAAGATGCATAATAGAAGTAGTGAACGGCCCAAGCTCAATATGAGCAACATCAGGTGTGCTTGAAAAGCTACGTCGTTGTTGTTGTGTGACCGATTTTTTCCCTCACAAAATCATGAACTGTTCGTCCGATCACTAATGTGTCTATTCACTGTATTCAGATTTGTGTCTCTGTTATGGTCTAACGTCCGTTTGCACCAGCGAGGTGTAAGGAAGGTGTGGGGTGGCGGGTTGGATAATAATTAGAATAACAATTGTTGGTGGAAATTGGAATTGTTGTAAATATTGCTCGCCGCTTTTTACAAGAGCCTGGCAACTGTTTCTGTGGTCAGCCAGAAAGCGATGGAAAACATACTGACCATAGTTCCCAGTCTGCAAGTCCACAATCTTGTCCAGCCCACTGAAAGAAATGTTTCTATTCTCTGTTTGCTCCTCGGAATCAGGACTATGATTATAAGTGAAGATTTTTGAGTTCTAATTTATACATATATTTGGTAAAGTTTCACACGCACAACATTGTAATATTCACTATGTTCTTACTGACAGCAAATCTTTCTGTCCTACACAGCACTTTGAGCAGTTCAGAGGTGACCTCTGCGGTAAGTTCCTACTAAATTGTCTTTCGCCCTGACTACTGATAATCAAAATAAATGCTCGCCACAAAAATGGAAAATAACTGTCACCACTTGCCACACGGATTTTTAAAATTACGGGTGGCACACTAACAGTTATTTTTGCGAAATCTAAGCGATTTAGGACGGTGTACAGTCCTCGCGAGTTCACTTTCCATTATTACTGAAATTACACGTATTGTAACAGCCTGGCCGGCCGAAGTGGCCGAGCGGTTCTAGGCGCTACAGTCTGGAACCGCGCGACCGCTACGGTCGCAGGTTCGAATCCTGCCTCGGGTATGGACGTGTGTGATGTCCTTAGGTTTAAGTAGTTCTAAATTCTAGGGGACTGATGATCTCAGCAGTTAAGTCCCATAGTGCTCAGAGCCATTTTTTTGTAACAGCCTGTCTTTGACGTCATCCGAGGCACCACGCGTTCCGGCGTTAGCGTTTGACTGACGCGGATCTTAACGTTGGCTGGATGCGAAGCAAAGCCTAGTCTTGCCTCTCGGCTGTATTTATATATGTGGCGCAGCGGACGGCCAAGGGAACGCCTGCTGTCATCCGTCCGGTAGCAGTTTCCAGACAACCGCTTTCTCGAACACATAATATATTTACAATGTCATAATTCCTGTATGAATGTAGTTAAGTACGTTAAAATCACAAAAAAAGTTTTAGCTCACCTTCATTAAGACTTCGCGTTCTACAATTTTTAGAACGAATCTTGTATTTGTTATTATTTACATCCCGGCCATGAAACTTGTTATAGCTTTGTTATTTAATAGGTTTTATCACTTTTATCACGTACTGTAACCAAAACTTTCTAGCCTTAATATAACAGATACTTAATCTACTACAAGTAAGGACGTTTTTGTTACAAATTTAGTTTTCATTAAATTACTCGAAAACTATAGAGGTAGCTTAATGGGGTCACGTAGTTATTATTGTTAAGTTGAACTGAAGCGTCATACAAATTTTTACACTTCTAAATCTAATATTTAGCATCTTAAATTTTTCTTAAAAACGTGGATTCTGACCAAAATATTGATTTAATCGCGTTGAGACATGTACCAGTTAATTTTAACATAAATCTGCACATTATCACCAATTTATGGCTTCCTAGCTTTATTATTTAGCGCCACTAATTTTTTATTCTTAAAACGATGTATTTAGGCAAATTATTGATCTAATCAGTCTGATACTTGACAATTTAAACATTATTACACTAGAGCATATGTTGACAAGGTTTGAAAAAGCTACTTCAACTTTTAATTTCATTCTTAATTCTGGTGCAATAGTTGTTTGCTACGCACAGACGCCTTATGGTGACGTGGCGCTGCTAGCGGCGCATCTGTGAGGCAATGGTTTGTGGACAGTAACTGAAATTATCTGGCATGCACAGCGTCCCGACGTCAGCTCAGTAGAACACATTTGAGAAGAGTTTCGACTACGCACCGGACCCCAATGCCCGGCATAGCTACCTTCTCTGGTTTCGGCTCTTCAAGAATGGGTTGCGATTTCTCCACAGACAATGAAATACCTCAATGAAACTGTACCCATCAGAGTTAAAGCTGTCTTAAAGGTCCACTAATAGCAGTGTCAAGATACGTCTCATCAGATAGTGTAGGTAACCTCTAACTAATGACTGAAGAGTTAGCAACAGTAACAAGTAACCTGTAGTGTAATATTACAAAGCAACACCTCTATAGCACAGGTGATTTGCAGAGACTTGAATAAACTAAATGCTCATTAGAGCTCCTCGCCTACTCTGAAACTTTCGTACATGTACCTAATTAGGCAATTCTTTTAAAGGACATATAAATTTTATTAGCGTCAAAACAGCATTCGTTTCGCAACAGTTCCGTTTCTCTCTAATTTGAAAGACGTCGACGTCGTCTTTGTCGCTTATGGCGAAGGGAAACCGGTTACGGAGAGGAAACGATAAAAACGGTCCGCACCTACTTGCCGCAGTTACCGTGTTATGGGCGGGAGAGCATCCCCTTCGGGCCCGCTGGTAATTAACAGAAGATTGCTCCCAATCTGATCGGCCGTCGCCACTAATGCGCCTGTCAAGACCACTTTCCAGCTCCCAGAATTACGAATACATCCGGTGACCAGGTCCTGATCTTAATTGTACCACTCACTAAGACGGTGGGCACAGAACTCGTCTTTCTATTGGAAGAACGGAGAGGAAACGGTGAACACCTTAACAAGCCACTCTAGGAAAGTAACGATTTGGATTGCGTTGACGTTTCAGATTTCGCGTCTGGCCTCTGGGGACATAGCGAATGTTCTCAGACGCCTGGAGAGGTTTTAGTTTTCGGGGACAGAACTCAGAACTCGCACTGATTGCGTGTAAGGTATTTTATCGATAATTCCGAGACCTGAGGCTTGCTACTATTTCTGTCAGCACGCAGGGACTCCCAACCTGGAGAACCATGGTTTTGTTCTTGGGGGTATCCTTCTTCTAGGCTCTCAGAGACCTGCCTTTCCTGAAAGTAGACAGTGAAGGAGAAAATGAAAAACACATTGGGCATCGAAATCTAATACTGTTGGTGTAAAAAAAAAAAATAAATAAATAAAAAAACAAGAGCTGGCCAAGGGACAGCGATAGGAAAGAAAACAGAAGAAAACTGACAAAGTAAATGGAAGTGATGTCAGACTTAGCTAAGAGCCCATGTGATTGCTATCCACGTACCACTAAGAAAGGAGCCCTTTAGAGGACTACTCTTCCTCTGAAATATCAGTCTGGCACGGCGGCCTTACCAGGAGCGTATCTCCCACCAGCATAGCTCAGTGGATCATTGACGCACACAAACCTCCCCACCAGCTACACAGTGGTAAACCACAACATACGAAGGATTTGCAGATGAAATTATTCAAGATAAAGGAATTAGACAAGGAGGTTCATTAAATCCACTCCTAAACTAGTAATGTACCACGTCACTAATCATGTAAGAAAGGAACTGGGCTATGAAATGAGAAGTGAAGTAGTAAAGCAGATAATGAGGATAACCTACAAAGGTTACTTCATCAATTTAATAAAACAGTTCAGCAATATAGCATGGAAATCTCATACAAAAGTAACGAAGAGTATGGTAATATCAAAAGCACCTGTGTGATGTAAATTAGAAGTAGGTGGTCTGTCAACTGAACGAGCGGTGAGTTTATTTATCTGAGGACTGTTATCACCAGCTATAAGGACTTAACCATGGAACTGAAAAGTCAAGTGACAAAGGCAGGCAGAATACCTGTATGTCTGCAAAATACTGTATGAATAAACCAATTTAGGGGAAAACAAACATATGTAAAACAATGGTGCGTCCTCTTTTGACATACTCAGCAGAAACTTGAGCAGAAACGAAAAAGATAAAACAAAAGATAACGGCAATGGAAATGAAAGTACTAATACAAATCCAAGGAGTAACCAAATGGGCAAAAGAACAAATGTGTCGACAAGAGAACGGTATGGAATACAAAAAATGGATAAACGGATGAACACAAGGAAAATAAATTGTAAGGATCATGTGGAAAGAATGGATCCTTCAAGACATGCAAAAATTTGTAAGCTTGAACAAATGCAAGGGAAACGATTACCGAGACGACTACCCTGGAGATGAGACAGCAGTTGGTCCAGTACAGCCAGAAAATGAGGCAAACAAACAGGGACAACCCTTGTCAGCAGGATCAGACTCCGAAACCCCTCATTGTACCTTAGGTTGACTATGCGCTCCAGAAAGGGATAGTTATACAAACGTCACATTGAAATCTGTAACTGTTTCTGTCACATAATTTTGTACTCCAAGCGGGAAATTGGTCACGATGTCCTTAATCAGCACATCTGTATCATACTTAGTAGGCCTTACACTACTACTAGACTCACATTATAAGACTGTAGTATTCCCACCAGGGAGAGGGGGTGTTGAGGCAGGCCCCGCCAAGTGAGCGCGCATAGAGAATTCCAAAATTGACAAAAACAGAAAAAAAGAAACCTCGCACCTACAAAGGTTACTCATGTTCAGCAATGATGTTCACGCTGCTACTTGACTGCAGAATTATCGCGAAAGCCTGCGAGCGGTTACTGAAGCAAACATTCTATTTCATCGTAGCTTCCGATTTCCGCAGCCAGTATTTTTGCCTCACCCAAGTTTCTGCTGATACTACATGCTTCAAATTAAACAAAAGAAATCAAGAACAGTGCTACAGAGTGTGTAGAATAATATTATGAGAGTAATAAAATATGTTACTTGTTATACTATGTGATCCAAAGTCGTTAACATTTGAAAATTAAATACTTCACGTAATAATGTAGGTAGAGGTAAAAATCCAAAACAGGTCGTAAACTGAGCAAGAGATGGCGCTTCGTATGATACAAAAGCAAAGTTGTCTGGGGACCTGGAAGGCCAAGTGTGACGGACGTGGTGGCTCAACACGCGGTCCTCATCGAACGATGTGCGCGAGAGATCTTTCTGAGATGGAACGCCATCCTGCATAAAAATCACAACTACAAGCAGCCAGACTAGGGATGATCTGACTACCCCTAAGCGGCGTGATTGACATCTTGTTGTCCAGCGACTCCCTTAACCAGTTTAGCACTCGTTTGTGGTTTCAATAAAACATCATGTTATTTCAGGCACGTGTGTCAAATTTACCTCTTCTTAAATTATCCCGTGAATTAGTGCATTTTCAAAAGTTAGCGGACTTTTTGGTCGCCCTGTACAACGTATTAAAACTGCTGTACAATTGCAGCCATAAATAATAATACACAGGTTTTGTTTCAATTTCATTTTTTTTAGGAAGCTTGTATAATTTTCGTTTTACTTACAACAGTGATCCATTCATGTTGTATTTCACGGAAACAAAAATAATTTAGTATGTTCTATTATACCTTGCAAAGTCATCTCTTCCTTCAATGCTTCATTTTTATTACACCTATTCATAAAATTTCAAAATTTTGAAAATATGCGTAGAAAATAATGCAGAAACATAGTTCCAAGGGGGAACGGAAGAGAGAACAGCTTTGGCAGTTATGTGAGGTGCTGGATCGTCTCAGTAGGACTCTTCCAAGCCATGAAGACGGAGAATGTAGCCACTTAGACACAGAGAGAGAGAGAGAGATACAGTCAGATAGGCAAGGTAAACCAGTATCCTCGAACGTCGGCTAATATCGACGAGGTCGTGGAATGGAACGAAGCCTAGGTTGCGAGAATACACACTCCCTTCCGCAAGAGACCAGTTACACCATATATTGCTCCAAAGATTAATTAGCAACCGTTTACTGACGGACCTCTTTACTCCTCAGCAATGCTGCTGTTGTTGTTGTCTTCAGTCCTGAGACTGGTTTGATGCAGCTCTCCATGCTACTCTATCCTGTGCAAGCTTCTTCATCTCCCAGTACCTACTGCAACCTACATCTTTCTGAATCTGCTTAGTGTATTCATCTCTTGGTCTCCCCCTACGATTTTTACCCTCCACGCTGCCCTCCAATACTAAATTGGTGATCCCTTGATGCCTCAGAACATGTCCTACCAACCGATCCCTTCTTCTGGTCAAGTTGTGCCACAAACTTCTCTTCTCCCCAATCCTATTCAACACCTCCTCGTTAGTTATATGATCTACCCATCTAATCTTCAGCATTCTTCTGTAGCACCACATTTCGAAAGCTTCTATTCTCTTCTTGTCCAAACTATTTACCGTCCATGTTTCACTTCCATACATGGCTACACTCCATACAAATACTTTCAGAAATGACTTCCTGACACTTAAATCTATACTCGCTGTTAACAAATTTCTCTTCTTCAGAAACGCTTTCCTTGCCATTGCCAGTCTACATTTTATATCCTCTCTACTTCGACCATCATCAGTTATTTTGCTCCCCAAATAGCAAAACTCCTTTACTACTTTAAGTGTCTCATTTCCTAATCTAATACCCTCAGCATCACCCGACTTAATTCGACTACATTCCATTATCCTCGTTTTGCTTTTGTTGATGTTCATCTTATATCCTCCCTTCAAGACACCAGCCATTCCGTTCAACTGCTCTTCCAAGTCCTTTGCTGTCTCTGACTGAATTACAATGTTATCGGCGAACCTCAAAGTTTTTATTTCTTCTCCATGGATTTTAATACCTACTCCAAATTTTTCTTTTGTTTCCTTTACTGCTTGCTCAATATACAGATTGAATAACATTGGGGAGAGGCTACAACCCTGTCTCACTCCCTTCCCAACCGCTGCTTCCCTCTCATGCCCCTCGACTCTTATAACTGCCATCTGGTTTCTGTACAAATTGTAAATAGCCTTTCGCTCCCTGTATTTTACCCCTGCCACCTTTAGAATTTGAAAGAGAGTATTCCAGTCAACATTGTCAAAAGCTTTCTCTAAGTCTACAAATGCTAGAAACGTAGGTTTGCCTTTCCTTAATCTTTCTTCTAAGATAAGTCGTAAGGTCAGTATTGCCTCACGTGTTCCAGTATTTCTACGGAATCCAAACTGATCTTCCCCGAGGTCGGCTTCTACTAGTTTTTCCATTCGTCTGTAAAGAATTCGCGTTAGTATTTTGCAGCTGTGACTTATTAAACTGATAGTTCGGTAATTTTCACATCTGTAAACACCTGCTTTCTTTGAGATTGGAATTATTATATCCTTCTTGAAGACTGAGGGTATTTCGCCTGCTCACTAGATGGTAGAGTTTTGTCAGGACTGGCTTTCCCAAGGCCATCAGTAATTCTAATGGAATGTTGTCTACTCCCGGGGCCTTGTTCCGGCTCAGGTCTTTCAGTGCTCTGTCAAACTCTTCACGCAGTATCGTATCTCCTATTTCATCTTCATCTACATCCTCTTCCATTTCTATAATATTGTCCTCAAGTACATCCCCCTTGTATAGAGCCTCTATATACTCCTTCCACTTTTCTGATTTCCCTTCTTTGGTTAGAACTGGGTTTCCATCTGAGGTCTTGATATTCATTGAAGTGGTTCTCTTTTCTCCAAAGGTTTCTTTAATTTTCCTGTAGCCAGTATCTATCTTACCCCTAGTGAGATAAGCCTCTGCATCCTTAAATTTGTCCTCTAGCCATCCCTGCTTAGCCATTTTGCACTTCCTGTCGATCTCATTTTTGAGACGTTTGTATTCCTTTTTCCCTACTTCATTTACTGCATTTTTGTGTTTCCTCCTTTCATCAGTTAAATTCGATATTTCTTCTGTTACCCAAGGATTTCTACTAGCTCTCGTCTTTTTACCTACTTGATCCTCTGCTGCCTTCACTACTTCATCCCTCAAAGCTACCCATTCTTCTTCTACTGTATTTCTTTCCCCCATTCCTGTCAATTGTTCCCTTATGCTCTCCCTGAAACTCTGTACAACCTCTGGTTCTTTCAGTTTATCCAGGTCCCATCTCCTTAAATTCCCACCTTTTTGCAGTTTCTTCAGTTTTAATCCACAGGTCATAACCAATAGATTGTGGTCAGAGTCCACATCTGCCCCTGGAAATGTCTTACATTTTAAAACCTGGTTCCTAAATCTCTGTCTTACCATTATATAATCTATCTGATACCTTTTAGTATCTCCAGGGTTCTTCCATGTATACAACCTTCTATCATGATTCTTAAACCAAGTGTTAGCTATGATTAAGTTGTGCTCTGTGCAAAATTCTACCAGGCGGCTTCCTCTTTCATTTCTTAGCCCCAATCCATATTCACCTACTACGTTTCCTTCTCTCCCTTTTCCTACACTCGAATTCCAGTCACCCATGACTATTAAATTTTCGTCTCCCTTCACTATCTGAATAATTTCTTTTATATCATCATACATTTCTTCAATTTCTTCGTCATCTGCAGAGCTAGTTGGCATATAAACTTGTACTACTGTAGTAGGTGTGGGCTTCGTATCTATCTTGGCCACAATAATGCGTTCACTATGCTGTTTGTAGTAGCTTACCCGCATTCCTATTTTCCTATTCATTATTAAACCTACTCCTGCATTACCCCTATTTGACTTTGTGTTTATAACCCTGTAGTCACCTGACCAGAAGTCTTGTTCCTCCTGCCACCGAACTTCACTAATTCCCACTATATCTAACTTTAACCTATCCATTTCCCTTTTTAAATTTTCTAACCTACCTGCCCGATTAAGGGATCTGACATTCCACGCTCCGATCCGTAGAACGCCAGTTTTCTTTCTCCTGATAACGACATCCTCTTGAGTAGTCCCCGCCCGGAGATCCGAATGGGGGACTATTTTACCTCCGGAATATTTTACCCAAGAAGACGCCATCATCATTTAATCATACAGTAAAGCTGCATGCCCTCGGGAAAAATTACGGCCGTAGTTTCCCCTTGCTTTCAGCCGTTCGCAGTACCAGCACAGCAAGGCCGTTTTGGTTATTGTTACAAGGCCAGATCAGTCAATCATCCAGACTGTTGCCCCTGCAACTACTGAAAAGGCTGCTGCCCCTCTTCAGGAACCACACGTTTGTCTGGCCTCTCAACAGATACCCCTATGTTGTGGTTGTACCTACGGTACGGCTATCTGTATCGCTGAGGCACGCAAGCCTCCCCACCAACGGCAAGGTCCATGGTTCATGGGGGGGGGTCAGCAATGCTACACTTCACAAAACTGTTTAACAAGGATCTCCAGAAACGCTTGGACCCTCAGGAAAGGGTTGAAATTTCTACTTCTCAAACACCAAAATGAAAGTGTCGTGTGCGGTTTTTTGAAATTATTCAAAGAGATTACGAGATTCTACCGCTGTACTAGATGTACACTGCTAAGAGACTGCGGTGTCTATAGCTGGAAGGCGAATAACTTCCGTCCGATAATCTCAAGAAAGACAAACTGGGGTAACTGGTCGAAGGCCTATGTAAAATGTCACAATAATACAACAAATTTTCACGGTAATAAAATACCTCTATTATACCTTGTTAGCAGTGGCGGCTCGTATTGATAGTGCCACTCTGGTGGTTTATCTTTACTGCCACGGCTCATCCGCCCCCGCAGAAAACAGAAACTACCCCCCCCCCCTTCTTTTCTTCCAGAGGGGTCAGTTTCCACGCTCTGCTACCCGGTACCAATGAGATGTCAGGTCAGAGGGGTGTTCTGAACACAATTTCGACACAAAGCAGCTCAATAGGCTGTGGAATGGAAGGGGTAGGCTAGCAATAGAACAGTACATCACCATTGACTAGACACATTTATTGAACACATAGCTCAGGTATTACCCAAAAGGAACAATCAGTACAAATTACAAAATAATATTTTTTTTCCTTTAAGTCACTCAAACATTTAAACAGGCAAATAGCAATCATTTAACTGAAAGCCTTTTAAGAAAGCAAGACTAGAAAATTTGAATGATGAGTTAAAACCATATTTAAATAGGCTCTTACCGAGCACATATTTTAAAACGAAACTCTTCCTTTAAGCAACCAGCGATCAAAATTACATAATCCTCAATAACCATATTATATCCAAGACATTTAAGATTAAACAGTAATATATAACAGAGAGCTGCAGTCCCAACTTTTAAGCAGCACGTTTCAGATGGACTGCACTCAACAGTACAATACCAGTTGCTCAGAGGATCTCCCCACACAGGAAGCTATTGCCGCAATCGACAAAATATGAACATCATTCCATGTACAGACCTAAAACAAACTAAAAGCTCTCTTAAGTTTGGTACAGTTAATTTCCTTTCAACATAACATACATCACAAGTCTAGCCCTAGGACGGCTCCGACACCCCGCAATTTAGCACGCGAAAAACTATAGCGATGCACTCATCACGTATCCTTACACAATCCAAGAACAGAGAGCCGGCTCCCCAATAGCGGAAAATTTAACAACGCGCAGCGTGCGGGTTTGCGGAATGCTGATCTCGCCCTTAAGCTCAACACCAGTTCAAATAATAGTCAGCCTACAATCTTGAACCACCGTACACATTCATTCAGTTACTGCATAGAAAGCCAATGTCATAGGCAAACAGACCAGCATATGATAAAAGCTTAAGCAATTTCCTTACTAGACAACCCTTATGAATAGTAGCCGTAATTATTTTTTATTTTTTTTAACGTGAGCACACCCACAGTCAAAAGACAAACAACGTCAATGATAAGGACAGTAGCACATAAGCAAGTAGCAATGGTAACTTCTGCTTAGATTGGCTACAAATCAGCGGTAATTTAACACACCAGAGAACAGTCTTTACAACATAACCATCAATACAATAGCAAATTACTGACACGTGTACTCCCCCACGATTTCGATTCGCAAAGCAATAGACAAAACGTGGAGAACGTATCACTTAGACCAACATAATGGTGCTCCCTCAGTTACCCCAAATAACTGACTCCCTTAGTTGCACAGCAAAGAACCAGACAATGAAACCACCACAGTTTTCGCCTCTAAATTGTCATAGTACAAGTGAGACTCAATCACAAATGTAATTTTACTTCATTCCCGTATAGTCAATACAAGTGCCTGTTTTTCACCCGTTTATAACGGCAGGCAGCAACAACGTACGGAAAAGAGCATAGACACAAGCTCTTACCAATTCTCTTCTCCGAAAGCAGCCACCGCAACTCTCGGGAACCAGTGGGACATCCAATGCAAAAATCGTTACTCCTTCACATAAATTACAGGACGCACGCTTCCCGCTCCTTGCTATGGCGCCTTCCGTTCAGAGCCAACTTGTATATCTCCATGCGATAGGTCCGGTCCCACATTCGCTGCGTCAACCCGACAACCGTCTTGCACCACGTCCCAGAGCACCCCCCCCCCCCCCCCCCCACAGGACCTCGCCACGTTACTCCTCGCGTAGGCCCCAGAGAGCGCTGCTTACCGCCCTGACCGTGGCAGGAAAGATAGACCACCACAGTGGCACTATCGATATGAACCGCCACGGCTCACCTTGCAAAGTCATATTTTCCATAAAATACCACTAACGACTTCACGACCTGATACAAGCATCTCCTACTCGACGAATGCGTGCCTCTGTCACACACTTGAATGCAAAAATCGGGAAGACTGTTCATGAGTCCACATCCTTGCATCTGCAAGTTCTTGTAAGTTTTCTTCACTGGAAATAACACTTTTTGAATCAAGATAGGTCACTAACTTCCGAGCTTAGAAATCAGGAATGTTATCAAAACAGAACCTCTGCTCTAGAGAGCTTTCGACTGCAACTCCTAGGACTGCTGAACGACTCAACTTCGCGAGCTCCTGACAATTTCGAAAAATCATTTAAGGATCTCCGCGATCAGGCTCAGGACCAGGATGCAAACATGGGTCTCTTACTTCTCTCACCAGTAACATTCTTGAAGATGTATTGAATAAGCGTCTGTTGTTGGATATGACGATGGCTGCAGAGGCAAAACCGGCCCTGAATTTTAACAAACTATGACACGGAGATTGATTTGTATAGTTTAACCCCTACACAAATCATGAATAATGGTATCTGATCCAGTTTTCTATTTGGAGTACAAATCTACACGATGGAAAGAAATCTCAACACCGACAAGAAGTTGTACCACATAAAGTTGGTAGCCGTATTTGTACATCTGAAACGTGATGTCTATTTCAGTTTCGAGCCAGCTGCATAAGAGTGGAGCTAGCAGCACCATTATGAGGATGCAAATCAGCTTTGTTTTAAATACACGCAGTAACGGTCGTAAGTGTTAGTTACCTTTAAAATTGGACGTGGTGAGTTGATGTTAGTCAAGAATACCTTCAAGGCGACAACACCATTATCAACACCTCAGTGAATTTGAACGACGTCGTGTAATAGGGCTACGAGAATCGGGATTTTCCTTCTGCGATACTGCTGAAAAACTTGGCATGATTGTAGCCACTGTACATGACTGCTGACGTCTGTGTTCACCAGAATGTACGGTCCGAAGAGGGCCGGGCCACGTACGGCCACGCGGCAGTACCAGGAGGGAAGACCATCGTGTTCGGCGTATGGCTCTGGCGCATTTGACTAAATCTGTAGCAGCAATACGAGCAGCGGTGGGCACCACAGTGACACAAACAACTGTTGCAAATCGATTACTTCAAAGACAGCTTCGAGCTAGACGCTCTGTTGCGTGAATTCCACCGTTCTCTTTTACTTCAGTGGTGCCAGTCGAGAGCTCATTCGAGAGCAGGGTGAAGGCCTGTTGTGTTTTCTGATCAAAGCTGGTTCTGCAACGGTGCCAGTGACGACCGTGTGTTGGCTAGAAAGAGGCCAATTGAAGACCCACAAACAGCCTTTCTGCATGCTATACATGCTATACATTGGACCTACACCTCGAGTTATGGTCTTGGGTACAATTTTGTATGACAGCAGAAGCACTCTAGTGGTTTTCCCATGCACCCTGACTGTAAACCCGTACGTCAGTCTGGTGACCTCGACGTCGACCTGTTGTGCTGCCATTCGTGTACAAATGTTTTCCAACAGGATAACGCTCACTCACATATCGGTGTTGTGACCCAACATGCTCTACAGTCGCCAGTCAGCCTACATGTTCCCTTGGCCTGCTCGAGCATCATATGTGTCTCCAGTTGGGCACATGTTGGACATCATATGACGATAATTCCAGCATCATCCACAAACAGCATTAACCGTCTCTGCATTAAAACAGGCGAGGAACTCCATACCACGAACTAACATCCGGCCTGCACAGCATAATGTATGCATAATGTACCCTTGCATCCAACATTCTGGCGGTTACGCCGTTTATTAACCTATCAGCATTTCACATTTGCAAAGACTTATCTCGTGCTTACTTTACCCCATGATCTTGCAGTGTTATTCGAATGTGTTACCTAGACAAATGTAATCCCTCATTTTCATTACATTAATAATTTTTTGGTGTTAAGATCTTCTCCGTCATTGCATGTAACAGGAACGATTATTAAGTGCAAGAAAAAATTTGGAAATTTACGGTAAGTTCCTGTGGAACCAATCTGCTGAGGTCATCGGTCCGCAGGCTTACACACCACTTAACCTAACTTAAAGTAACTTACACTAAGGACAACACACACATTCACGTCCGAGAGAGGACTCGAAACTCCGACACGGGGAGCCGCGCGAACCGTGGCAAGGCGCCCAAAACCGGGCGGCTACCCAGTGCGGCTAACTGGAAAAAAGTGCAATGTAATTCTTCGTTTCCAGAATACAGAATGACTGAGGTGGGCAGTATAAAGGTAACTGGTCTTCTCGGCTGGTCCAGGCTAACTTATTTCGCCTCGATTCGCCTCTGCTCCTGTCAGCATTCATCACAAGTTCATTTCCACGTCCTTAAGAAAGCTCCAACATGCTCACAAAGCATGCCAGACGGGTATGGGAGCAGAATGATACGATAAGTATTAAGACGCCAGGAAGAAACTTCCGTGACATTAGAGAGATCCGTGGCTGGCAAAAAAGTTTAGAGGAAGAAAGAGCTTGGAACCAACCCAACAAATAATTGAGGACGTTGGGTTAAGTGTTACTCAGAGAAGAAGACGTTGTCACAGAATAGGAAATCTTGGTGAGCCGCATCAAACCTATTACACGTATGAACACTTGTCAGACTTACGACCTCTTCCTCCCCTCTTCCCCCACTCCTCCAACCCCCCCCCTCCCCCAAAAAAGACGAGAAAATAACATCAACGATGCTTGAATGATATTTCCGCATTAGGCCATTATCAAGTACAAGTGATAGTAATATAAAATACAGAACTTTTACAGTCGAATGGTGGAAGTATCATTGAAATATTAATACATAATTGTGGCCCAAAAATACGAAAATATTTCCAATCAATGTGTTTGACGAAGACCAGCATCTAAGAATGAGTTCACGGCGTTGCCGAGAATGATATGTTTAAATCCAAGGAAACTTTTAGAGATATGTAGCAGTCTTAATAAGCTATTTACAGTGTAAGTTAGTAATCTACCACATAACGCTGGAAGCTCTGTTGTGCTGTTTGTGGACTACCCTATTGTCCATAGGAGGGTTAGGACGCCAGAAGATTCTAGCAGGAAGATTTCCGGACCATCAACGGTTGATCGAGTGGCTGGCAGTTTAGCCGGAACGTAAAGAAACGTAAAGTATTCCATAGAAACTGGCGAAGATATTAACTACTATATAGGAACGCGGTTTTTTTTTTATTGAAGGTAAATAAAATCTAGATTGTCACGCCACGTCACGTTATTCTTTAGATTCATCTTACACAGCCGACGTTTTGATTCAAACTGTTCACCTAATCGGGAACACCAGAAGTTCCTGAAAGGATCGCAGCGGAGGGGTTGGAAACGTCGAGGCCTTAAGAAGAAACAAAAGGGGAACGTGGCAAGTCAAACTATGTAGAATATTCTACGTTCATACCTGCTTCTGTTCGATTACAACATTGTCGGCAAATCAGTGGAAGTAGTAAGTGCTGCAAAATTTCTACTGTAACTATCTTCAGTAACTTAAAGTGAAATGACCACATAAAAAAAACTGTATAAAAGCGGGTGGCAGACTGAGATTCGTTGGAAGAATCTTAATTAATGTTATTCACGAAATAAGTGGATTGCAAAACACTTGTTCAAAGGATATTTTTAATATTGCTCATCAGTCTGGACGGCTTACCATGTTTGATTAACAGAAGAGGTAAGGGAGATACAATAAAGAGTAGTGCGTTTCAACCCGGGATCGCTTTGTCGACACGAAAGCATTACGGAGATACTCAACGAACTACAGTTGCGAACTCTATGAGACAGGAGTTGAGATAATCAGCAACTGTATTAATATTTAATGCAATCTCATTTATTTTTCAGTCTCTATTGCACATTTTTAATTAGATGACATGTTTCGACCACACAGGATATCTTCAGACCTCAAACAATGTAAAATTAAACATGTAGCAGCAAATATTTTACAATCAGCAGAAAAAATGTTGTACGTAAATGTAGACTTTACCTAAATATTTGTATCAGGAACCTGTCTTGTCTACTCAGAACCGCATCAGAGAGCCGTATTTCGCGGCTGCAATCAGTGTTTCAAAAGACGGTACTCTGATGCTTGGCTCTGAGTAGACAGGACTGATCGCAGACGCAACTGCCGAGGAAAATTCTACGTTTAAGTACAGTTTCTTTTTCTCTACTTACTATAAAATATTAGATGGTACGTACTCAATTTTACTACATTTTAGATCCGAAGATGATCCTGAGTGATCGATATTGATACAGTTGCTGATTATCACGACACGAAAATGTCGACTACAGTGAGAACCTCACTGTTGAAATTTCGAGACCGTACAGCATCCTCCCATATCCGTCACACGAAATGTCCACGACTAGAAAATTGAAAACGTTAGAGCTAATACGGAGGCTTACTGTCAATCATAGTGCAGAATTGCCCTCCACCACACGCCATAAGATGTAGATGTAGACGCAGCCTACGAAGCAGTTTGCCGAGACAGATACATTGAGACATCTTAGGGTAAGTTTCCCAAGAGAGATACACTTTAATTTACTTTTTACCTTGAACATATTCTCAGTTCGAAATAATAAACTTTCTTGAGACTGAGAAGCTTACGTCCACGAATCAGCTTGGTTTTAGAGAGCATCGCTCGTGCGAAACTCGTCTCGCCCTTTTCTCAAGTGATGTACTGCGAATTATGGATGAAAGGCAAGAGGCAGATTCCATATTTCTAGATTTCCGGAAAGCATTTGAAGCGGTGCCTCGTCGCAGGCTGTTAATGAAGATAAGAGCATATGGAATATGCTCACAGATATGTGAGTGGCTTGAAAACTTCTTAAGTAACAGAACCCAATATGTTGCCTCGACGGCGAGTGTTCATCGGAGACAAGAGTATCATCAGGAGTGCCCCAGGGAAGTGTAACAGGACGGCTGTTGTTCTCTGTATACACAAATAATTTGGCGGAAGGGGTGGACAACAATATGCGGTTCTTTGCTGATGATGCGATGGTGTACGGTAGGGTGTCATAGTTGAGTGACTGCAGGAAGGTACAAGACGACTCAGAAAAAACTTCCAGTTGGTGTGATGAATGGCAGCTAACCTTAAATGAGGTAACATTTAAATTAATGCGAATGAGTAGGAAGAACAAACCTGTAATGTTTGGATACAGTATTACTAGTGTCCTGCTCGACACAGTCAAGTCGTTTATGTTATGTGTCGACAGAAGTGCCGACACAGTGTTATTTTGAAGGGGCCGAATAGGCACGCTATAAGCTCACCCAGAATATCGTGAAGTCTGAAACAGGATGCTCAATGAATGCTAATAAGAAAAGTACGTTGCTTTGGGAATACTTAACTTTAATCCATCCTTTTGGTATACATCGTTTATGGTAAATACAAGTAAGACTCTCTCCAGATATGGTTAACTGCGCCTTGCTAGGTCGTAGCTATGGACTTAGCTGAAGGCTATTCTAACTGTCTCTCGGCAAATGAGAGGAAGGCTTCGTACGTCTAGTCGCTAGCAATGTCGTCCGTACAACTGGGGCGAGTGCTATTCCGTCTTTCTAGACCTGCCATGTGGTGGCGCTAGGTCTGCAAGTACTGACAGTGGCGACACGCGGGTCCGACATGTACTAATGGACCGCGGCCGATTTAAGCTACTACCTAGCAAGTGTGGTGTCTGGCAGTGACACCACAGTTTAAATGTCTAGACTTAACTTTACAAAGCAACATGAGATGGAAGGAGCTTGTAAGAACTGTGTTGGGAAGGCGAATGGTCGATTTCGGTTTCTTGGGAGAATTTTATGAAAGAGTTGTTCATTTGTAAAGGAGACTGCATATAGGACGCTAGTGCGATCTATTGCTGATTACTGCTCTAGTTTAATAATTTTTTTTCATAGTGCGGGGCCACAGTCATAATATATTTCTTTAAAGTCAGTAGCGCCGTTAGAATTGTTTATTTACAGTGTTACATTTACACTTACACAATCATGATTTCGGCTTCAAAGTGCCATTATCAAGTGTTTTCTGAAAGCAGAGTAGACAATAACAGTGAAATACATGACAAGTGATATAACCATATAAGAATTCATATTTGTAATGCTTACTTACAAGTGTTACACATTGCCTAAGATGGCATACTGTCGTATTAAGGCCGTGCGGTTATAGGCGCTACAGTCTGGAGCCGAGCGACAGCTCCGGTCGCAGGTTCGAATCCTGCCTCGGGCATGGATGTGTGTGATGTCCTTAGGTTAGTTAGGTTTAATTAGTTCTAAGTTCTAGGCGACTGATGACCTCAGAAGTTAAGTCGCATAGTGCTCAGAGCCATTTGAACCAATTTTTTTCGTATTAAAATACACTATTAGACACATTGTCTAAGAGTCGATATTTCTGGGAGAGTCTACTGCTTTCTTTCATCACTGAGTACACGATCTTGAATGAATGACAGTTGGCTAAGAGTCAGAAATATCAAATGTTCAAATGTGTGTGAAATCTTATGGGACTTAACTGCTAAGGTCATCAGTCCCTAAGCTTACACAGTACTTAACCTAAAGTATCCTAAGGACAAACACACACACCCATGCCCCAGGGAGGACTCGAACCTCCGCCGGGACCAGCCGCAGAAATATCGGCTCTTAGACAATGTGTCTAACAGTGTATTTTAATACGACAGTATGCCATCTTAGGCAATGTATAACACTTGTAAGTGTTGTTGTTGTTGTTGTTGTTGGCTTCAGTCCTGAGACTGGTTTGATGCAGCTCTCCATGCTACTCTATCCTGTGCAAGCTTCTTCATCTCCCAGTATTTACTGCAACCTACATCCTTCTGAATCTGCTTAGTGTATTCATCTCTTGGTCTCCCTCTACGATTTTTACCCTCCACGCTGCCCTCCAATGCTAATTTAGTGATTCCTTGATGCCTCAGAACATGTCCTACCAACCGGTTCCTTCTTCTGGTCAAGTTGTACCACAGACTCCTCTTCTCCCCAATTCTATTCAATACCTCCTCATTAGTTATGTGATCTACCCATCTAATCTTCAGCATTCTTCTGTAGCACCACATTTCGAAAGCTTCTATTCTCTTCTTGTCCAAACTATTTATCGTCCATGTTTCACTTCCATACAGGACTACACTCCATACAAATACTTTCATAAACGACTTCCTGACACTTAAATCTATACTCGCTGTTAACAAATTTCTCTTCTTCAGAAACGCTTTCCTTGCCATTGCCAGTCTACATTTTATATCCTCTCTACTTCGACCATCATCAGTTATTTTGCTCCCCAAATAGCAAAACTCCTTTACTACTTTAAGTGTCTCATTTCCTAATCTAATTCCCTCAGCATCACCCGACTTAATTCGACTACATTCTATTATCCTCGTTTTGCTTTTGTTGATGTTCATCTTATATCTTCCTTTCAAGACACTGTCCATTCCGTTAAACTGCTCTTCCAAGTCCTTTGCTGTTCTGACAGAATTACAATGTCATCGGCGAACCTCAAAGTTTTCATTTCTTCTCCATGGACTTTAATACCTACTCCGAATTTTTCTTTTGCTTCCTTTACTGCTTGCTCAATATACAGATTGAATAACATCGGGGACAGGCTACAACCCTGTCCCACTCCCTTCCCAACCACTGCTTCCATTTCGTGCCCCTCGACTCTTACAACTGCCATCTGGTTTCTCTACAAATTGTAAATAGCCTTTCGCTCCCTATATTTTACCCCTCCCACCTTTAGAATTTGAAAGAGAGTATTCCAGTCAACATTGTCAAAAGCTTTCTCTAAGTCTGCAAATGCTAGAAATGTAGGTTTGCCTTTCCTTAATCTATTTTCTAAGATAAGTCGTAGGGTCAGTATTGCCTCACGTGTTCCAACATTTCTGCGGAATCCAAACTGATATTCGCCGAGGTCGGCTTCTACCAGTTTTTCCATTCGCCTGTAAAGAATTCGCGTTAGTATTTTGCAGCTGTGACTTATTAAACTGATAGTTCGGTAATTTTCACATCTGTCAATACCTGCTTTCTTTGGTATTGGAATTATTATATTCTTCTTGAAGTCTGAGGGTATTTCGCTTGTCTCATACATCTTGCTCACCAGATGGTAGAGTTTTGTCAGGACTGGCTCCCCCAAGGCCGTCAGTAGTTCCAATGGAATGTTGTCTACTCCGCGGGCCTTGTTTCGACTCAGGTCTTTCAGTGCTCTGTCAAACTCTTCACGCAGTATCGTATCCCCCATTTCATCACTTGTAAGTAAGCATTATAAATATGGATTCTTATATGGTAATATCACTTGTTATGCATTTCACTGTTATTGTCTAATCTGCTTTCAGAAAACACTTGATAATGGCACTTTGAAGCCGAAATCATGATTGCGTAAGTGTAAATGTAACGCTGTAAATAAACAACAGTCTAATGGCGGTACTGACTTTAAAGAAATACTGCTCGAGTGTTTGGGATCCGTTCCAGGTTGGACTGTAGGAAGACATCGAAGCAATTTCAGACTCGGGCTGCTAGAATTTGTTGCCGTTAGGTGTGAACAACGTATAAGTGTTAAGGAATGGTTCGGGAACTCTAACGGTAATCCCTGGAAGAAAGGCGACGTTCTTTTCTGAAAACACTCTGGAGAAAATTTACATTACCGGCATTTCAAGCTGACTGCCGAACGATGCTACTGCTGCCAACATACTTTGCGTAAGGACCATGACGATAGGATACGAGAAATTAGGGCTTATATGGAGGCATATAGGCCGTCGTTTCTCCCTTGCTCTATTTGCGACTGGAACGGGGAGGGAAGTGACTTGTGGTGGTGCAGTGTATCCTCCGCCACGCACCTTACTGTGGCTTGCGTGGTATCTATGTAGATGTAGATGTAGATGTCGATGTAGATGACCTCGATCAACACTGAGACGGATGACGCAGACCTCTCCCTATCTGCTGACTTACCTTCTGTGTGACGTGCAGACTTCAGACCGTTCACTTGCAGGAAACGAGTCCATCCGTTTGGTATGTTGGGCACAGATAGCGAGGTATTCGCCCAGTAGGCGCTCCTGACATCACTGGCGCGCTGGTGCCGATAGAATGCCGGCCCCGCGTCGCGAGCAGTGTGGGAACGGAAGCCGGTCCCGTTCCGTCGAGAGGCAAGGACGCCGCTTTTTGCCGAATCTCGAGTCTGGACAGGGCGCGCTCAGAATCGGCGGTCGGTGCAGGAAGAGCCGGTCTGCGTCTACTCGCCATGCGCCGCACGTCCCGACGGCGGCACGACCTGCAGTCAGGGAGCACACGCACAGTGAATTGCTCTGGGGTGAGACACGCCGCCATAAACGGCCGTGGTCAGTGATGCATGCTGCTGCTTACTCACGAAAATGCCATACCGCTGAATCACGGACAGTATATGGAATGGCATCTTTAGCTCTGCTAGGGACTAACAAAGCATTACAATTTCAGAAAAATTGGAAGATTTATTCAAGTGAAAGAGCTTCACAAATTGAGCAAGTCGACCCCTGGTTCATATGCAAGCTTGGCATTGGCTGACACAGTTGTTGGATTTGCTCTTGAGAGATACAATGCCAAATTCTGTCCAATTGGCGCTTTAGAGCCTCAAAATCCCGATCTGATTGGAGGTCATTGCCTGAAATGCTCAAACGTTCTCAATTGGGAACATGTTCATATGGTTCAAATGGCTCTGAGCACTATGGGACTCAACTGCTGTGGTCATAAGTCCCCTAGAACTTAGAACTACTTAAACCTAACTAACCTAAGGACAGCACACAACACCCAGCCATCACGAGGCAGAGAAAATCCCTGACCCCGCCGGGAATCGAACCCGGGAACCCGGGCGTGGGAAGCGAGAACGCTACCGCACGACCACGAGATGCGGGCAATTGGGAACATGTCCGACGCCCTTGCTGGCCAAGGTAGGGTTTGGCAAGTTCGCAGACAAACAGTAGAAACTCTCGCCGTGTTGTGCGGTCTTTATCGTGCTGAAAGTTAACCCCAGGATGGCTTGCCATGAAGGGCAAAAAACGGGGTGCAGAATAACGTCGACCCTATGCTGCCGCAGATGACAACCAAATGGTACTGCTATGAGAAGAAATGGCACCCCAGAGCATCACTCCTGGTTGTCAGGCAGTATGGCGGACGACAGACTGACATCCCACCACAGTTCAGGTCATATACAGATAAATATTCGATATGTAATCTCATTACTGGCATAGAACGTTTTTCAGTGGTAACTCCCGCTTCGAACTGAGCCCCGATGACGGACTGAGCCCTGATTACCAGCGAACACTGGTCTGGAGAGGCATCTGCCAGCGGTGGGATACCAACCTGACTGTCTTCCTCCATATGGTCCACCAACCAGCTCGGTATTTTGAGGATATAACGTTCCAATTGGACGTTGGATACCAATCTGACTGTCACCGAATTGTCACCGAGCATACGGGCCTTCAGTCAGCTCGGGATTTCGAGGACCCAACAGGCCGACAGAGTCTGGCGTGAACCAAATAACTGCTTGAGTAAGAGCCGGAGTTGACCAACGCGTTATTGACTTGCCTAATTTTTGAAGCTCTTTCACTTTAATAAATCATCCAATCTTTTCTGATATTGTAATGATTTGTTTGTTTGTAGATCTACATTACATCTACCGATTTCCAACCCATTCGGATAATTCGTTGCGGTGCGTTATTCCCCCCCCCCTCCCCCCTTAGAGTGTATATCTTTTCTGAGACTGCAGAGACAATCATACACTTCATAAAGACAACAGACCCGCATTTTATTTTGAGAAGTGATTTTACGTATATGTGAACTGGCGCGCAAAAATTAAGGACGGAAGTAAGTTTCACATGATGAGTCAATGCCAAGTAACAAAGCTCGATGTACCCAGCACCATACATAGAAAGAACTGCAACATTATAGTACAGAAGATGAGTGAAACTAATACATATTGAGATGAACAGAAATGACACTTTTACTCAAAGACAATAATTACGCTAAGTCACTGCAATTGATGAAGATCGCTGGACATTACAAGAGGCGGAACGTGAGGTGTGTGGTCACAAAGGACGGTAATGCTCAGATATTGAGCGAGTGGTGGAACGTACATCGGAAAGACAGATTAGAGACTATAGGAGGAGGAGTGTTCCTTGCAGTTGACGAAAATATTGTCTTTATTGAGGTCGAAGTTGAGTGTGACCATGAAGTCGTCTGGATGCGTATAACAGTTGTAGGTGAAACCAAGTTAATCTTTGGATGTCTTACCGCAGACCCGATTCAGCTATGGCGATTGTAGAGCCATTCAAAAAATGTGTACGGTCAGTAGCTTCTAAAAACCCAGATCACGCAATACTAGCTGGAGGCGACTTTGATCCGCCGAGTACAGGCGGGGATGCCTATGGACTCATTGTGCGGGAGTACAGACAGACAATCATGTGAAATACTTTTGAAAACGTTTTCTGAAAATTTTCTTGAGCAGCTAGCTCGGCAGCCCACACTCAATGGAATTATCTTAGACCTTGTAGCTACAAATATTCCGGACCTTATCGACAATGTCAGCATAGAAATGGGGATTAGTGCTCGTGATGTCATTATAGCAACTACGATTTCGGAGCTTAATAAATCAGTCAGGAAGGCTAGTAGAGAGTTTCTGTTAGACAGAGCAGATAAACAATTACTAAATTCTCAGGCAGCGAATTGACATCACCTAATTCCAATAAGATGGATGTTGAAGAATTATGGGCAAAGTTGAAGCAGAATGTAAATCGTGATCTGGAGAGTTACGTGCCTAGTGGATAAAGGATGGGACCCACCATGGTTTAATAATGAAATTCGGCGGACGCTGAGGAAACAGAGGCTATTGCACTCTAGGTACAAAAGGAGACGCACAAATGACGACAAGCGAAGGTTAGTAGAGACTCGTGCATCTGTGAAAAGATCTATGCGCGAAGCATACATAGAACAGTTACCACCGTCACACCTTAGCAAAAAATCTGGCAGGAAATCCGTGGAAATACTGGTCGTATTGTAAAATCTTTAATCTGGTCTAAGATTTCCATTCAGTCGCATGTTGACCAGTCTGGTGTGGCAGTTGGAGATAGCAAAACGAAAGTAGAAGTTTTAAATTTCACGTACAAACATATCGTCATTTGACCATCGAACAGACTCCCGTATGGACGACATAGAAATAAGCATACCTGGCGTAGATAAGCATTGGACTCGCATTCTGGAGGACGACGGTTCAATCCCGCGTCCGGCCATCCTGATTTAGATTTTCCGTGATTTCCCTAAATCGCTCCAGGCAAATGCCGGGATGGTTCCTTTCAAAGGGCACGGCCGACTTCCTTCCCCGTCCTTCCCTAATCCGATGAGACCGATGACCTCGCTGTCTGGTCCCCTTCTCCAACCCCCGTAGAGAAGCATCCTTTTACTTTCATTTTTTTTTCTTTTGGGGGGGGGGGGGCAGGTCATCAGTCGTCTGACTTGTTTGATGCGACCCGCCACGAATTCCTCTCCTGTGCCAAACTCTTCATCTCAGACTATCACTTGCAGCCTACGTGCTCTACTATTTGCTGGATTTATTCCAATCTCTGCCTTCCTCTACAGTTTTTGCCCTCTACAGCTCTCTCTAGTACCACAGAAGTCATTCCCTCATGTCTAAACAGATGTCCTATCATTCTGTCCCTTCTCCTTATCAGTGTTTTCCACATATTCCTTTCCTCTCCAATTCTGCACAGAACCTCCTCATTCCTTACCTTATTAGTCCACCTAATTTTCAACATTCACCTGTAGCACAACATCTCAAATGCTTCGATTCTCTTCTGTTCCGGTTCTCCCACAGTCCTTGTTTCACTATCATTCAATGCTGCAATGCAGACGTACATTCTCAGAAATATCTTCCTCATATTAAGGCCGATATTTGATATTAGTAGACATCTCTTGGCCAAGAATGCCTTTTTTGCCATTGATGATCTGCTTTTGATGTCCTCTTGACTCCGTCCGTCACTCGTCATTTTACTGCCTAGGTAATAGATTTCCTTAATGTCATCTACTTCGTGACCTTCGATCCTGGTATTAAGTTTCTCGTTATTCTCATTTCTACTACTTCTTTGTCTTTCTTCGATTTACTCTCAATCCATATTCTGTACTCATTAGACTGTTCATTCCATTCGGCAGCTCATGTAATTCTTCTTCACATTCACACAGGATAGCAATGTCATCATCGAATCGTATCATCGATATCCTTCCATCTTGAATTTTAATTGCACTCCTGAACCTTTCTTTTATTTATCTTATAGCTTCCTTGATGCACAGATTAAACAGTAAGGGGGGGAAGACTTCATCCTTGCCTTACAGCATTTTTAATGCAAGCACTTCGTTCTTGGTCGTCTACTCTTATTATTCCCCCTTGGATGTTGTACATGCCATATATGACCCGTCTCACCCTTTAGCTTACCCGTATTTTTCTCATAATTTGGGATATCTTGCACCATTTTAAATTGTCGAAGGTTTTTCCAGGTCAACAAATCCTGCCGGCCGTGGTGGCCGAGCAGTTCTAGGCGCTTCAGTCCGGAACTGCGCGACTGCTAATGTCGCAGGTTCGAATCCTGCCTCGGGCATGGATGTGTGTGAAGTCCTTAGGTTAGTTAGGTTCTACGTTCTAGGGGACGGATGACCTCAGATGTTAAGTCCCATAGTACTCAGAGCCATTTGAACCATTTTGATATTAAGTCCTCCAAAGCTCTTTTAAATTCTCATTCTAATACTGGGTCCAATATCTCTTGTAAATCGACTCCTGTTTCTTCTTGTATGACATGAGACAAATCTTCCCCCTTATAGAGACTTTCAATGTATTCTATCCACCTATCCGCTCTCGCGTCTGCATTTAACAGTGGCATTCCCGTTGCACTCTTAATGTTATCACCCTTGATTTTAATGTCACCGAAGGTTGTTCTGGATTACCTGTGTGCTGGGTCAGTCCTACCTACAATCATTTTTTTTTTTTCGACTTCTGCACATTTTTCATGCAGCCATTTCGTCTTAGCTTCCCTGCGCTTCCTATTTATTTCACTCCTCAGCGTCTTGTATTTCTGTATTCCTGAGTCTCCCAGAACATTTTTGTACTTCCTCCTTTCATCTATCTATTGAAGTATTTCTTCTGTTACCCATGGTTTCTTCGCAGTTACCTTCCCGCAGTTTTCCTTCCCTACTTCTGTTATCGCCCTTTTTAAGGATGTCTATTCCTCTTCTACTGTACTGCTTTCCGAAATATTCCTTATTGCTGTATCTATAGCCTTAGAGAACTTCAAGCGTATCTCGTCATTCCTAAGTACTTCCGTATCGCACTTCTTTGCGTATTGATTCTTCCTGACTAATGTCTTAAACTTCAGCCTATTCTTCATCACTACTATGTTGTGATCTGAGTCTTTATCTGCACCTTGAATGTGGAAAAATGTAAGTCAATGCGGATGGTGGATGTGAAGGGAAAACAAACCTGTAATGGTGAGATACAGTATTACTAGTGTCGCGCTTGACACAGTCAAGTCGTTTCAGTATCTGGGCTTAACGTTGCAGAGCGATATGAGGTGGAACGAGCACGTAAAAATTGTGGTAGGGAAGGCAAATGGCCCGCATCTCGTGGTCGTGCGGTAGCGTTCTCGCTTCCCAAGCCCGGGTTCCCGGGTTCGATTCCCGGTGGGGTCAGGGATTTTCTCTGCCTCGTGATGGCTGGGTGTTGTGTGCTGTCCTTAGGTTAGTTAGGTTTAAGTAGTTCTAAGTTCTAGGGGACTAATGACCATAGATGTTAAGTCCCATAGTGATCAGAGCCATTTGATTTTGAAGGCAAATGTTTGACTTCGGTTTATTGGGAGAATTTTAGGAAAGAAACCGGTGCGACGTATTCTTGAGTAATGCTTGAGTGTTTGGGATCCGTACCAGGTCGGATTCAAGGAAGACATCGAAGCAATTCAGAGGTGGGCTGCTAAATTTGTTGTCGCTGGTTTCGAGCAGCACATTAATGTTACGGAGATGATTCGGAAACTTGAATGGAAATCCGTGGAGGGAAGGTGACGTTGTTTACGAGAAACACTGTTGAGAAAGTTTGGAAAACCGGCATTTAAGACTGACTGCTGAACGATTCTACTGTCGCCAACATACATCGCGTGTGAGGAGCAGGAAGATGAAACACGAGAAATTAGGGCTCATACTGAAGCGTATAGACAGTCGTGTTTCCCTGCAATTTGCGAGTGGAACAGGAGGGGAAATGGCAAGCAGTAGTATAGGGTACCCTCCGCCAAGTATCGTACAGTGGCTTGCAGAGTGTGTATGAAGATGTAGATGTAGAATGCATTGTCTACAACGTGTTCCCACGATGGCCACAAGGTTGATAAAGGTTTCTTGTGGTAGGACTGCACGTTCCCTCCTAAGGTGAGAGGTGGGAAGACGTGATGTATCCAGGAACATTAGCTAATATAGTCGCTTTAGTGGTCCGTGTGTTATTAAATGGGGAGGAACAATGTTGTATGGGCGTACTGATCTCCAAATATTTGAACGTCGTGCACTAACAGGTCAGTGTTTTCGTGACATTGTGTTACTACCCCATTTACCTCTTTTCAGGAGTCCATTCGGCCCTCACTTAATTTTTATGGATGAGAATGCGCGACCTCATCGAATAGCGCAGTTGGAGGAGGTCTTAGAACGAGAGGATATTCTGCGAATAGACGGCGTACCCGCGCAATTATGAGCCAAAGCGATATGACGACTGCCCACCTCGATATTGAATGCTGCTTGGTGGCGTTACGTGCAAGTGACATGATAATGAATGTATACAAACGGAGAATAGACAATTTTGCTAGCGACAGTATGGGCCGCAAATAGCACTAAATAGTTTTTAAATAAGACACACATTTCACCAAGGCAAGCGTACTTCTAAATGGCCACGGGCCGAAACTGGCCTGTAATATAACACATGATGCAATAATGTTCATTTGAATTAAATAAAGAATAGTTACAGTCTACGACATACATTGAAAATGGTTTTACTTAAAGAGATCCGCTTCAGCTGCACATATTTGTTGTTCAAACCACGACCGGTTTCGTGATTTTAAAATCCCATCTTCTGGTGTATTTGGTCATGCACAAGACGCGGTTGGGCCAGTCAGTGCATCAAATACTTTAATTTGATATCTGAAAATGGATTTTTAACATATCGAAACCGTTAGTGGTAAGCAAATCATTAGTACAACTGAAGCTAACCTCTTTAAATTAATTAATCATGCCTCTCAGATGCGGATGTCCTACATGCCAGATCCTGTGCAAAATGCTTTTAGTATTCAGAAATTTTGTCAAGGCGTGGACCCGCACTTGAAGAAGCTAGTGTGAATGCGGAAATCCACCATCATAAGCGAGTTGGATAAAGATCTGCTGAGTATGGACCGGCACCTGCGAAGAGCGCCGGAAACGGCGAAGCTCGCTGGCTGTTCGACAGCAGCTGTTGTCACCATCTTTGGAAAGTCGTTGAATGAGGGTGAAAGTTCACATTGATGATCAGATTTTTATGTCTATTCTCCTGACTCAAGGTTTTTAGGGACTACGGCCGTTCACTTATATAATAAAAAGGAATAATTTCGATGTTATTTATTATATAGCTACAAGTTTCGTGATTCAATACACCATCTTCAGGTATTAACTGACGCTGAGGACATGTACTCGTATGCACGGAGCCATCAGTAGTCAGCATTTGTGAACTGGTATCCATACACTGTAACGTCGGTGTTGAGTCTGCAACCATCAACAACCAACTGACTCTCATATACACGATGACATCAGTGGCCAACAACTATGGACTGGTTTGCTTAGACTGCCGTAACACCACTGCTACAGTAGTGTACAGAAACCAGTTCATAGTTCCCAGGATGAGATTTTCACTCTGCTGCGGAGTGTGCACTGATATGAAACTTACTGGCAGGCGTGCCGGACCGAGACTCGAACTCGGGAGCTTTGCCTTTCGCGGGCAAGTGCTCTATCATCTGAGCTACCCAAGGAGGATCGTGAGTCGTGCTTGGGTAGCTCAGATGGTAGACCACTTGCCCGCAACAGGCAAAGGCACCGAGTGATTACCATCTTTTTCCCAACTTGAAGGACTTTCTGGCTAGTAAGCACCATGCAAATAACAACGAACTGAAAGCAGACGTTAGTGACAGTTTTAGCCACTTGAGGTAACTGAAAGTGCAAGAGTAGGAACAGAAAAGCTTGTTTACTGCGAAAAATGTTTAAAACTGTATGGCGACTACATGAGGGGGTGCGGGGAATTAATGAAAACACATTATAAAATAAGATGACTTTCATTATCGTACTCACAGTAATTAATTGACGCATTACGAAAAGGCGTCTTTTAAGTTCGTAGTTTTTTATGCCTTAACAACACACTTTATATCGCGGGCAATCACAGCTGTAAGAATGGATTCTTGTTAAACAAAACTGCAGCAGCAGTTGAACAATTATCTATTAGTAAAACCGGTTTCGCTACGTAAAGTACCTGATGGTGCAACGTTAGGTTGTGCAACAGTTAGTAGTAATAAAGAATTATTCAACTACCTACTCAGAAGATTTCTTGCGGAGAACAGCGGTCTTTCAAAAAGTACATTAACAATTAATACAAACAGACTCGACTGCAAAAACATTTATTTTGCTGATAGCCGATTGCGGTCAGTTTTTGACCATCCTCAGACCCTGTTCTAAAGAATGATGTAATCATTGAGACAAGTATTTTATTATAATGTTTATTAATAAATACTGGGTTACTTTATGTTCACATCTGCATTGGTATGTCACTAACAAACAAAATTATGATGTATCATTAGTTGAGACATAATTTTGCCATTATACATATTATGTTGTTTGTGTTCCATGCATATTAATACAGGGTGTCCCAAAAAGAATGACCAGATTTTAAATACAATTATTTATTAGGAAGAAAGGCTTAACACCAACAAATTGCATACTACATTATTCAGAAAAACAGAAGTTTATAAAAATCCATCATAAATGTTCAATATGTCCTCCATTGGCTGCACAGACGATATCTAGCCGATAGCCAAATTCATCCCAAACTGAGCATAAGGTGTCTTCTGTTACTGAAGCAACTGATATTCTGGTTTTTAGTTCATCAGTGTCACGAGGTAAGGGAGGAACGTAAACACATTGTTTAACATATCCCCACAGGAAGACATCACATGGTGTTAGGTCAGGGGACCTCGGAGACCAAGAGTGTAAAGCCTGGTCTCGCAGTCCTGTATGCCCTATCCAACATTGAGGTACATTGGCATCGAGGAAACTGCTCATGTTGTTCTGCCAGTGCGGTGGTGCTCCATCTTGCTGATAGATGAAATTGTCAGAGTCAAGTTGTGGAAATAACCAGTTCTGTAGCATTGCAAGATGTGATTTGTTCCACTGTTTGTTCAGGAACGCATGGCCGGGCAGGACTTTTGCCTTTACACAGGCACCCTGTTTCTTGAAACTGTTTATACTACTGTCGAATGTTCTTTGGTAATAGTGGTTTAGCACGAAATCGAATATGAAACGCCCACTGAACTGCGATCTCTGACTGAGTACGACTAAATTCAATAACACAATACGCCTTCTGTCGCGCGGACGCTATATTGCGTGAGACTGGGTGCACGCTCCAGGTCAGCGCTCGTAGCGACACATAGCGGATTTTTTCTCACACTAGACCATGCCGATTTCATCTAGCGCTGTTTCAGTAACCTAGTGACATTTGTCTCAATATTATTACAAGTTAAAGTCGGGTCATTCTTTTTGAGACACCCCGTATAAAGGATCTAACATTGTCGCAGCAACTTTATTACGCTATTGCTTTTATTTTTTGTAGTATTACGTTAGTAGTGATAGTAGACGGTGGCGCTGAATGGAGTGGGCGTTGTAACTGCACTAATGTCAACCCGCTCCGATCACCACCACCGACAAAAACTGACCGAAACTGGTTACCGTCAAAATAAATGTTTTTGTGGTCGAGACTGTGTGCATCTTTAAAGATTTTTCAGCTGCTGCTGTGGTTTTGTTTGACAAGAATTTTTATGCTTTGTCTGTCTCCTTTTGTCAATCAAAATACGAGTAATTACAGCACTGTTCCAGATTTATCTTACAAACTAATTTATTGCGATTATCGAGTGTTAACCTTGTTGTGGGTTGTCAGGAGAGCCAACACCGGGTTACTAGAGGAAGCCGAAAGGCACGCGTTTTAGCTCACGCAGGCTGGTGTGAGGTCTGGAACAGGACAAGGAAATTAGAATTTAGAAAAACGTACGTAGCTGGTGGAATACTTAACTTTAATCCATTAATGGTGAACGTCGCTCTTGACTGTACATTATTCACAATATCAATAGTAACTGAACATGGCGCCTTGCTAGGTCGTAGCAAATGACGTAGCTGAAGGCTATGCTAACTATCGTCTCGGCAAATGAGAGCGTATTTTGTCAGTGAACCATCGCTAGCAAAGTCGGTTGTACAAGTGGGGCGAGTGCTAGGAAGTGTCTCTAGACCTGCCGTGTGGCGGCGCTCGATCTGCAATCACTGACAGTGGCGACACGCGGGTCCGACGTATACTAACGGACCGCGGCCGATTTAAAGGCTACCACCTAGCAAGTGTGGTGTCTTGCGGTGACACCACAAACCTTCCCGGCTGTCATCCCAAAAGCCTCACAACTCTGTCTGCCTTCACCTTATTCGCAACCCTTCTACGTATGTGCCGCCACTGTGCAGAATTTAGCGAAAGGCAGTGCTCGGTGAAGCAAATATCCGCACGAAGCTACAGAGCTCACGGCAACGCGGTGATACTTTGTGATGGGAAGGGTGTACGGAAAGCAAGGTAAAGAAAAATAACTGCAAGATTTTCTCACCTAATTCTCCCACGTAGATTAGCATCTCTCGTACAAGCGTCGGTGAAATAGAGTACAAAGGCGAGGCTGATGTGTGCCGTTTATGTTATCTGTCAGATGGTGGAGAACTACCTGCTCAAGTCTAGACGTCTTGGTTCCAATTCCCATTCTGTACACGGCTAGTAAGCATCTAGACATCTAATCAGAGCAAGGGATTCTTCCTGGTTACATATACAAGGTGAGTCACCTAACATTACCGCTGGATATATTTCGTAAACCACATCAGATACTGACGAACCGATTCCACAGACCGAACGTGAGGAGAGGGGCTAGTGTAATTGGTTGATACAAACCATACAAAAATGCACGGAAGTATGTTTTTTAACACAAACCTACGTTTTTTTAAATGGAACCACGTTAGTTTTGTTAGTACATCTGAACATATAAGCAAATACGTAATCGGTGCCGTTTATTACATTGTAAAATATTAATTACATCCGGAGATATTGTAACCTAAAGTTTACGCTTGAGTACCACTCCTCCGCTGTTCGATCGTGTGTATCGGAGAGCACCGAATTACGTAGGGATCCAAAGGGAACGGTGATGGACCTTAGGTACAGAAGAGACTGGAACAGCACATTACGTCCACATGCTAACACCTTTTTTTTGGTCTCTTTCACTGACGCACATGTACATTACCGTGAGAGGTGAGGTACACGTACACACGTGGTTTCCGTTTTCAATTACGGAGTGGAATAGAGTGTGTCCCGACATGTCAGGCCAATAGATGTTCAATGTGGTGGCCATCATTTGCTGCACACAATTGCAATCTCTGGCGTAATGAATGTCGTACACGCCGTAGTACATCTGGTGTAATGTCGCCGCAGGCTGCCACAATACGTTGTTTCATATCCTCTGGGGTTGTAGGCACATCACGGTACACATTCTCCATTAACGTACCCCACAGAAAGAAGTCCAGAGGTGTAAGATCAGGACAACGAGCTGGCCAATTTATGCGTCCTCCACGTCCTATGAAACGTCCATGGCCCGTGTTTGTTACAACAGGCAACTGAACGTCGGATATCTCCTGATGTAATTAACATTTTACAACGCAACAAACGGCACTGATTACGTATTTGTTTATATGTTCAGATGTACTAACAAAACTAACGTGGTTCCATTTAAAAAAACGTAGGTTTGTGTTAAAAAACATACTTCCGTGCATTTTTGTATGGTTTTTATTAAACAATTACACTAGCCCCTCTCCTCACGTTCGGTCTGTGGAATCGGTTCGTCAGTATTTGATGTGGTTTACGAAATATATCGAGCGGTAATGTTAGGTGACTCACCCTGTATATGCTCTCTGGCATGCTGAAACAGTTTCCTGTGCAGCCCACTGGACTGTGCAGTACGCCGAGTTATCCGAGGCTCTGTCGATGGTAGCCTCTAACGAGCCGTGCGCTAAAAACTGCGGACGGCGGCTAAACGTAGTTAAAGACCAGCGGTGGATCGCGTACGCGGTCACGCTGTTCGCTCACGGTGGTTGGCCGAGCTTATTAAGACATTCGTGAAACGGCCACTGGGCACATCCTTTCGGCCGGAACGCTGACCAGTCACCTGTAACGTTACAAACAGGCGTGCTGTCTAATTGGGAACAGCTGTAGGTTGTTGCATTTCTTAGGACAACCCGAAGCCACGAGCAAATCAGAGCAAAGAAAAGAAGTTGTGTATCACCATAAGGGCAACATGGCGCAGTAGCGCGATTGGTAGAGATTTTTTTTATTGTTTTACTTAAAATAGACTACTAGTTTGCAATTACGTGAATAGACTACAAATAAATAGTACATGAAATTCCCGCCCTGTGAGCCGTGCGGTCTAACGCGCGGCTTTCCGTATTGGGAAGAAGCGCCTGGGCCCCACCACGAATCCGCCCGGCGGACTTGTGTCGAAGTCCGCTGAGGAGGCCAGTCTATGGGTGGTTTTTAGGCGGTTTTCCATCTGCCTCGGCGAATGCGGGCTGGTTCCCCTTATTCCGCCTCAGCTACACTATGTCGGCGATTGCTGCGCAAACAAGTTCTCCACGTACACGTACACCACCATTACTCTACCACGCAAAAATAGGGGTTACACTCGTCTGATGTGAGACGTTCCCTGGAGGGGTCTACCGGGAGCCGAACCGCACAATAACCCTGAATGAATGGTTCGGTGTGGGGCGGCGGAGGGGTGAAGTGGACTGCGGTAGTCGTCTTGGGGTTGTGGACCACTGCGTCTGCGGGGGGGACGGAGCCTATCCGTCATTTCTAGGCCCCCGGTTAACACACAATACAATAAAATACACAGTGTTTTAAATACACTGTCCGATCGATAACATCCGGACACATCTGCGTAATGCGGAGTCACGTGAGACCACCCGCCAGTATAAAAAGAGGCGGAGAGTATTGAAGTGACAGCAGAGAAGAAGTTGACAGCAGACTGTCTGGGTCAGGAAACGTCAGTGACTTCGACTGTGGACTAGTCACTCGATGTCAGCTGAGTAAAAAACTGATCAGAGCTATTTCAACCCTTCTAAAGCTCCTGAAGTCGACCGTTGTTGACCAGGCAGACTTCATCTACTGACCGAAAGTATTACTCAGGGTGATTGCAAAAAAGCTCGTGAAGTCAGTGCAAGGAAACTTTCGTGAGTTCCAAAGTGCTGGTAGCTGTCTTAGCTAGCTCAATGACAGTGTGTAGAGAGTTAAAAAATATAGTGTACAATGGCCGAGCAACTCCCCATATCATATTTCTGTAAGCAGTGCTAAAAGTCACTTGGGGATGGTGTAAGGAGAGACGACACTGGACTGTGGACGGCGGGAACCAAGCGATTTCAAGCGATGAATCATGCTATAACCAGTGGCAGTTCGATGGAAGGGTTTGGATCTTTATCAAGGAAAATCGCCAAACAACCGTATGTTTTGAGAAGTTATTCATTTAGACAATCAGTTTCGGCAGCTCATTAACGCCATCCTCGGGCCCCTATGCACTACGTGTGACAGTCAGATAGATCGGTACTTGCATAAAGGAGCCATCAGTATATGGATTCTGTGAATTAGTTTTTGGAGTGTTTACTTCAAAGACATGAGAACAACTCTTGAAATGGTCCTGCCTGCCGCACCTGAACCCAACACAACACATTTTGTGTGGGATTAAATTGGAAGCGATACGGTGGCTCGGATGTCGTCAAGGTAGGAAAGTATGAGTGCAACCCTATCAACAAGTCTGATGTTATCTAGAGAGTGTCTACACCATTCTCACACGAGGGTGTAGAAGAAAGGCCAATACTTGGTTGCCACGGTTCACGCGGCTGCCCCCGTCTGAGGTTCGAGTCCTCCCTCCGGCATGGGTGTGTGTGTTGTCGTTAGCTTAAGTTAAAGTTAGATTAAGTAATGTGTAAGGCTAGCAGTTTGGTCCCGTAGGAACGTACCACAAATTTCCAAATTTCCATCACTTGGTCACCGATAATACTGGACCAAACATCTTGATTGATATTCACACTGTTTTCGCTCACCTTTTAGCAGAAATATTTACTTAGCACCGATGTCACAAAAACTCCAATAGTACTGTAAATATTATAACAGCCTCCACGTACTCTGTCCGGCTCAACAATGGCGTCCTGTTCGCTGTGTCGTCGTCGGACATGCTAGAGACCTGTTTAAGAAACTCACCGTCGAGATCAGCACCTACTATGGACACAATCGTGGTGTCTCACATTAGGGAACTATAGCATTATAGGCCCCTTTCCTCTGTACCAACTGAATTCCTTTCGGAGTACAGTGATGAAATATTTTCGCTTTTAGCAGTCATGTGCAACTGCTTGCTAAGGACTGAAAAGTTTCGCAGGTCGGATGACCCAGACTGTATTCATCGAGTATCTGAGAACGAGAGCGCTTAGCGACTTTCAACAAACTTTACACATAATTTCAAATCTTCCTGACACTTCTCGCTGACACCCCCCACAAAATTATCAAAATAAAAACGTTTATCGCTTACTACTTTTTCGCTGTTCATGCAGTAAGACTGCGGCATCAGGCATGGTCTTTTAGTTTATTACTTCTTTACTGTTAACTCTATTCACAACACATTTTGCAGATAGTATTCCACCGAAAGTAACTGTAAAAAGTTGTACGGCATATAATTCGGAAGATATAATGTTTTTAAAGAACCTGCATTTGTGGCTTGCTGGTATCAATGTAATGTAATCGGAAGATCTTTGTACACAGTTTTCAGCGGCTGCAAGGCTGCTCAACGCACAATGGACAAGAATCCAGAAAACGTAGCGAAAATTGCAAAAACCTGCTCCAGTATGGCAAAATGGGTCTGACGCTTCTTATAACGATTTTATATCGAAATTGAGAAATTCTAAATGTTGGGTTCAATATCGCGAAAGCAATGTGGAAAAAAAAAGAAATGCACAAAAATTGTTCTATAATTTCAGTGGTAAACTTTATTACATAATTCTTTATTACGAGAAACATATACTAGTAACAAAAATTGAAAGTTTTATGGGTCTTCTTAATCTTCTTTCTCCTGTGTTTGTTGTTCTTCATCTTCATGCTTTTCGTCACCATCTTCCTCACCGACGTTTATATCCTCTTCATCCTCTTCAGCATCCTAATCTTCTTTCTCTTGTGTTTCTTGCTGTTCATCTTCATGCCCCTCATCATCCTCTTTCTCACCGTCATTTGTATCCTCTTCATCAACCTCAGCATCTGATTACTCATAATTCTCAGTAGGTGTGAAGAGGGCAATAGCTTCAGACGACGAAGTGTCCACTTTTCTTGGAGACTGTTACCGCAAAGAAGATATACATAATATAAAATATAATTTCACAGAATTAGATTTGTGAAGGAAGAGCTTATGAGTATAAGACATTACAATTATTTTACAAAGCGTACTTCTCACATTTTTAATGCGTTTAAAATATACGTTCTTATATCGAATATTTATATTTTTATTTTATAATAGCTTATTAGCGATGCTATACAAATAATAAGTGTATGATTATGTATGCATATATGTTCAAAAATTGTTCAAATGGCTCTGAGCACTATGGGACTCAGCTTTTGAGGTCATCAGTCCCCTAGAACTTGAACTACTTAATCCTAACTATCCTAAGGACATTACACACATCCATGTCCGAGGCAGGATTCGAACCTGCGACCGTAGCGATCGCGCGGTTCCAGACTGTAGCGCCTAGAACAGCTCGGCCACCCTGGCTGGCGCATATATGTTTTATTTGAATTTTAGTAAAATTTTCAATTATATTTTCTCATTGTAAAGAACGGCACGTTGCAACTGTGGCGGTCGCTCAAAAAATGGCTCAAAGCCGTTGCGGCTAGTAGCTGGATTTGACAGCTGATTGGAAATTGGAAATTTATGGTAAGGTCTTATGGGACCAAACTGCTAAGGTCATCGGTCCCCAAGCTTACGCACTACTTAAGCTAATTTAAACTAACTTACGCAAAGGACGATACACCGACAATACACCGAAGGGGGAAGCCGCGCGGACCGTGACACATGGCTGATCCGCGAAGATAATAGTACGTACTTTATGACGGAATGTAAAACTTATTTCTGTCGCTCGCGTTTTCAAATCTTTTAGCTTGCGTTCCCGTAAGAAGTTAATTAACTAGTACTAATGGTTAGTAAATGATTAAAGTATGAAGTAAGTGTCAGTAATCAAGTACATACCTTATATAATAGCATCCTTTCAACAAAAATTTCGCTTGATTTCGCTCAATTAAAAAAAAAATCATCCTAAGAAATTCAACCATCAGAAGAAACTGATGGCCGCTTCTAAGACCAGGATTCAATAATTCCAGCATTACTCTAGCCAAAACAATCTCCAGAGGGTGGACAGCGATACCCACAGTGACAGCGAAAATAGTGACAATGAGGACGAACAGGAGGAGGAAGCTAAGATGTGACAGTAAATAAGCGTGCGTGTTTGTGTGTGTCTGTGTGTGTGTGTGTGTGTGTGTGTGTGTGTGTGTGAGTATGTGTGTGTGACGCGGTCAACGGCTCGAAGAAACTATCCCGAGGTATTCATCGTCAGTCACATTCGGTGATGGTACTAACAAATCTCTCCTCTAACCTATCATCTTTTTATATTCTTCTTAAAAAACAACAAAATTTTATTTATATTCAGGTAAGAGGTCTGTAATTTGGCAATAAATAAATAAATTACTCTAGCCGACCTATTAAGCGGAAACTCTGAACTATTTCTATATTTATGATCACTTTTTTGGGACTCTGGCCCTATGTGTGACGCCCGGGACTTGACAGCTGTCGCGTTTGCCGGCAGGCGGGGTTCAGCCAGTGCGCGACGGAGGCGTGCCAGTTCCTGGTGTCGCTGCCCGGGCTGGACGCGCGGCTGTCGGCGCGGCTGGTGTCGCACCTGTCGCGTTGCGCGCCGCCCACCGCCGCCCCCGCCGCCCCCACCGCCCCCCTGAGCGTGCAGGTGCCGGCGCCGCCACGTTCCGGTGCCTTCTCGCCGCCCGTGTCTCCCTGCGCGCTCACAGCGCCCTCCTCCGCCGTCGCCGCCCCCACCGCCGACCACCGACCCTCCGACCACAACGCGGCCGCCCCCGAGACTGCGTCGCCTCCGCCGCCTACCGCGGCTGCAGCCTCCCCCGCGTCGCTGTCCTCCACCCCCAGCGCCAGCGACTTGGCCAAGCCGGTGGCCGGACTGCTGATGACGGTGCCCGAAGCGACGCACCAGCCGCCTGGAAGCATGTGGAGGCCCTGGTGAGCGACGCTGCCGCTCGTGGACCTTCCCTGCCTCTCACCAGGGATGTGCCTTTGAGGCTTGTAACCATGTCGTCATTATTCCGAGTCACCTGGATGTGCAGGCTGTTAAAGACGTCCGCAGCGAATTCGCCGAGACGTAAATTCATGTACAATGAAGATCATCAGAATTTACTAACTTATCCTCTTGAAATCTTGTATACACATCTTGTCTTCCCCAGTAACAGTGAACCTATATTCTACTGAACTGTCTGTCCACGGAACGAGGGTGTAACTAGTCTCATCAACTGCCTTATTACCGAATGTGACATTACACAAAGTGTCGGCTGTTCTGACAATGACGCAAACGTTTTAAATTTCTTGTTATGCAACTGACATCTTATACAGGGTGAATCAAAAGTCCGTTAATATTTGGAAAATGAATATTTCATGGAATAATTTTGTCAGAGAGATAAAATCTACATCCACATCTACATATATACTCCGCTAGCCACCAAGCTGTGTCTGGCGGAGAGTACAATTCACGCCTAAGTCATATTCCGCACCCCCCCACCTCCCCCTCGCCGCACCACCTTTTCCACTCATGGATCGCGCGAGGGAAAAACGACTGCCTGAACACCTCAGTACGAGCTCTAATTTCCCTTATCTTTGAATGGTGATCATTGCGCGATTTGAAAGTTGGAGGTAATAATATATGTTCTACATTCTCGGCGAAGATGGGATTTCGGAATTTAGTGAGCAGCCCCTTCCGTTTAGCGCGTCGTCTATCGGCAAGTGTGTCCTACTTCAAACTTTCTGTGAGATATGTAACACTCTCGCGATGGCTAAATGTACCAGTCACGAATCTTGCCGTTCTTCTTTGGACCTTCTCAATTTCTTGCATCAGATCCAACTGGCAAGGGTCCCATACAGACGAACAATACTCTGCACGAACTAACGTACTGTAAGCAATTTCGTTTGTTGGTAGACTGCATCGCTTCAGGATTCTACCAATAAACCGCAATCTAGAGTTCGCCTTGCCCGTGACCACTTGCTTGAAGTGACACGGGGTTTTATTGAAACCAAAGAAGTACACGACGTGACCAACAGATGGCGCTTCAAATGATACAAAAGCAAAAATTAACACAACGATTTTTAGAAAAGACGATGTTCCTTATAACGAGTGGTCAATTTGTCAGCCACACTCATCAGCAATACTCGTAGTCGAGGGTCAATGTCGTCATAGCGCCGTACAGCATGGAAATAAGTACCGGGGGATGTAGTCTTTCGGCATCGCTAACGAGGTTGGACGATTGCGGTAGACTTGTGAGTTCAGGCAATCAATAATTACACAGATTGACGTCTGGCGACTTGGGTGGCCAAACTTGAAGGAACTGGTGGGAAGCACGCCATCCTCACCAAACGATGTGCGCGAGAGATCTCTCACAATATGGGGCGTAGCGCCATGTCACATAAAAGTCGTACCTTTCAGCAGGTGTTTATCTGCCAGGCCTGCTAGGCTAGGAGTGATGCGATTATATATCGGTGTATTTAGCACCTACCACGCGTCACTGACATTTGCTGTCCAGTGCCATCTGTTAACCGTTTTTGCACTTGTTTTCGGTTTCAATGAAACACCGTGCCATTTCAGGTATATGTTTCGAGTTTTACCTTTCTACCAACATTATTCCATGAATTAGTGTATTTTCAAATGTTAACAGACTTTTGGGTCACATTGTAATTTAACAAAGGTCAGTAACCTGTAAAAAAAAACTATTATGGTACAGAAAAACTCCTTGTTCCTAGATAAACATACCGAAGACAATGCCTGAAGCATGACACATCACATATATAGGGTGTTCTCCTTGTTACGACCACCATTTAACTACTAATGCAGTTGTGACACATCTTACCAGCAACTGCGAATACCTACCGCCGGAGGTGGTATGAGCATCATGAAGATAGAGATTTATAAGTGTTCCCATCTTGAAACTTATTTTGTACCCATAGGGTAAATTTCCAAACATGGGTTCCTTATCAACATTTTATTTACTACTTCCCCTCTACAACCTCTAGACGTAACACCCTCCACAGCCCCTCTATTTGACCTTTACGCCAAGTGAGGTGGCAAAGTGAATCAGGACTATTCAGCCATGAACAAAAAGTAGTGTTCATTCATGGCAGCATGTGCATAACAATCATAAAGTTTTTTTTTATTATTTTCATGGCAGTGAATGTTATTTAGATAGATGCAGTAGAAATACAGAAATCTCTACAAGACTATATACGTGCTTTTGTGGAGTACACACTATTATTTTTCTAGAGATCATCGATGATGGTAATCACATTGACCATACTAAATACCACAAGAAAGATTTAATTTTCATTGATGTGAGAGAATTCCTTACAAACTTCGTGTGACTCTGAATATCTTGGAATAATGTAGAGTGATTTCATAAATCCTTAGGTTTTGGTAATATCTTGCCCCAAGTTTTTTGTTCCAGTTTACTCGATGCATCAGCTTCCTTATTAGTAGTATAGGACGTGAGATAACTACTCTAACTTCTGCAGAAAGTAAAATGCAGGGATGCACACTTGTATATCTCTCTGAAACAAAACTTTCACTCTATCTAATTTAGATGTTATTACGACATCAACAAACTAAAGCCATATTTTGTGATCCTTATTATTAGATTGTGTCCATAATTAATGTTTGTTACTATGTGGCAAATAAGATTCTGAAACTGCAGAAATATTCAAATGAAAAGTTGTATAGTTAAGGTGTTAAAGTTATCTTATTTTAAAGTTAATATTTTCTACAGTTGTATATATCTATATAATAACAAAGCATTGTGTAAGAAATAACATTAACTGGTAAAGATATATTTTTATAAAATTTAATTGTAAATCTGATATCTATGTTTTAGCTTAAAGTTTATTAAATACTCAGCATTTACGTGATCTCATATAAACTATTGAAAAACCTGAGATGTTTCTGAATTTTAATAGTGACAGCTGTTACAACTGTTACTTTTTATTTATTTGCATATGTTGAAAATCTCTATCTCTCAAAACAATTATTACATAGTTTGTATTACCTGGTTGTTGTTAGAGAAAGATAAAGAGGGTAAATTATAGTTAAGTAATGTTTTAATGTTATTGTTATACAGAATTTGACTGATTGTAGGTTAAGAGTATTAAAATTTTCTATCAATAATAATTTTCTGATTGCAATTGCCATAGTCTTTCATATAAATAAAGAAACAATATTAATGTATCTTAAATTTTAAGTTTGTTACTTGTATTTCATAATAAAAATTTATGTTAGTAATTATTAAAAACTTTTGATTCTTCTGTAGGTGACCTGAAAGTCACATCTGGAGAAGAATGTTGATTAATGTATGCAATGAGGAAAAAGCAAAGAAATGAAAAACCAAGGGGAAATAACCTGAAATTCTGGCCCACTGTGACACATTAACATTCATCACTCACACTGTACACAAAATGGTCAAAGCACATGTGCAGAATATCATTTTCAGGGGTCATCTGCAGCTCACACACATAACTCAATCGTACATCTGTAGTCAATTCTCCATAATACAAGAGGCAGCACACGTCTGGAGGAGATGTACATGTGCCACTCAGACTAAAACTACGATTGGGACAGGGTTGTGGCAAGAGGATGCATACGACAAACATTAGTTAGCACATAATGAGCACAACAACTACAGATATTGAAAAAAATAGGTGCATAAATAGACATTTTGTGTCTGGGGCTATGAATCCCCTTAGGCCCAAATCAAGCACATCTTTCCCATGGACGATGGACACTACTAGTTTATTATTTCAGAGGCCTGGCGTATTGTGACCATGGCAAAGTATATATGAAGATCAATTACAGTATTTCTTTAAATTAATTTATCAGTTGGATCTCAATGGAGTTACACTGTATTTATTAATAACATGCACGTAACATAATCCACTCAGCTGTCTTTATTCATGATGCTCATATTTATATTGTTATAAATTTCAGAGTTATATAATTTAACCCTCAGATGTCCATAGCCAGTCCCAGTCGCCCATACATATTATAAAAGTGGATTCATGTATGTATGTAAGTATGTATGTATGTATCTATTATGTTCGTTCCATCTCTCCTCCTAAACCACTGGATCGATCTCAACCAAAGTTAATACACATACCATGCACTGTCAGGAAAGAACCACTATGTGTGTAAGTACTACATATGTTTCAAAGGGTTGGGAGTGGGCTGAAAAGAGAAGCGTGCCTCATGACACGCAGTTAGCCAGATGATTTTCATCCAGTATTTGGAAACGAGAGCACTTAGCGACTTGCACCAAACTTAACGACACTCCCCACTAAATGATGAAAGGAAAAAAGTTTATCGCCTACTACGTTTTCGCTTTTAGTGCATAAAACTGCTACATCACGCATCTCCGTTTAATTTATTACTTCTTTACTTGGAGCACATTTTGCAGACATTATTGACATATACCAATGAACGTACTATGACACGAATTTCATGTGATATGACGTCATAAACATTGAAATGAGTGAAAACAATACTTGAGAGGTAGAGATACTGATGAAGTATGTGTGCAAATATGTACCAAATATGTTAAATAAATGTGAAATATGTGTGACTTGTTTATACATGGGTGAATCCATGGATAAAGAGCATCGACTTGCCCTGGAAGACATGGAACACTCTGAACGGATCGAGGACCTGCGTGGTGGAAGGCAAGGAACACTTGAAGCGGGGGAAGACACGTAACTGGAGAGCCGCCCAACGAATGTGGCAATAATGGATTTGATTAAGTTTAAGGTTATTAATTTATAAATTATAGTGTGATTTCACTTGAGTTCAGCATTTACAAATAATTATAGATAAAGGGACCTCGAACAGCAACTGCAGGACTGTTACTCGATTATGATGCAACTATTTATTTTGACAAACTAGTTGTATCATGACTATTACGCTTAGTTACTCTTTACAAAGCACTGTTACAAAAGAATGAATGTACACGACCGCAAGGCACGATAGAGGCTTAGCCATTTCGTGCCAGAAACTATACGAAGGTTAGAGCCAGAGGCCGAGAAAGACGCCACAGCACACCAGGCAAGCCTCTGTCACCTTTCCGGACCGGGACTGACCGGAAGTGCATCCAGGGACGTTTGTTGAACTAGAGCAATAAAAGAAATTTGATGATATAAAGGTTATTTTTGAAGATAAAAGGACACATCAACACATCGATGTTTGTACCAGAGAAAATGCCTGCAAAGGAAAAAATTTCCGGGTGTTTATTCGCGGTCTTCTTACCGTGGGAAATGAGGACGGTATGCAACAGTCATGAAATAATTATGTTACCGAGAGTAAGAACCCCTGAACTCGCTAGCAGATACATGGATACGCCCACAGAAATCATTCAAGAACTTTCGATAAAACAGCCTCAGGTCTCGCACAATTTCTTTCACTGTTGACGGTTTCGCTCGTCAGTAGCTAGCAGCTGCAGGTGATCTGGTGGCAACACGTTAGTGAGTCAAAAGCGCCGCTCAGTATCACACTTATACACATCGTACATGTTCACATAACTTACGAGAACGCAGCCGGTATATCGACAGGTGACCAACCTATCATTTTCAAACGAAAACGGAAACAAGAAAGCTCTGCGCAAAGGAATTTGAAACTTCGGTTTGCAGAGCAATTCTGGAAACACACACACAAACACACACTCACACATACACACATACACACACACAAACTGTAAACATTAACGGCACCACTCAACCAAAAATGACCGATGCTGGAAGTTATCGATAGTGAAATTTACTAAAGAACGGGTAATGTACCTGTGGTGTCACCGCCAGACACCACACTTGCTAGGTGGTAGCCTTTAAATCGGCCGTGGTCCGTTAGTAGGCCTATACGTCGGACCCGCGTGTCGCCACTATCAGTGATTGCAGACCGAGCGCCGCCACACGGCAGGTCTAGTCTAGAGAGACTCCCTAGCACTCGCCCCAGTTGTTCAGCCGACTTTGCTAGAGATGGTTTACTGTCTACATACGCTCTCATTTGCAGAGACGACAGTTTAACATAGCCTTCAGCTACGTCATTTGCTACGACCTAGCAAGGCGCCATATTCAGTTACTATATGTACTATCTTCAAGAACGTATTCTGAACAGATAATATTGTGAATCATGTACCGTCAAGAGCGACGTTCATCATTAATGGATTAAAGTTAAGTATCAAACTAATTACATCCGCTTTCTGAATTCTCATTCCTTGTAATGTCCCAGACTTCACACGTCAGTATAGTTCTTCCCTCCTCATGCCAGCTTGCGTGAGCTAAAACGCGTGCATTTCGGCCTCCACTCGTAACACGGTATTGGCTCTTCTGCTAACACAAAAGTACCATTAACTCTACCCCTCTGTTTTTTAACACATGAGAGAGCAGGATTCCGCGAAGAATTTAAGGAAAGACCTCTCCACCTGTATGTACAATGTTACTTACTAATTTAATTTCAGCTGCATCCTTAACAACACTATGCCAATAGTTGGAAGTGATTGCCACAATCTCCGTGTTATATTCCATAGGATAACCGGGGCCAAGACAACGTTCTACGGTAGTCGACTTACTCGCCTGTTGTAAGCTTATATGACGCTTATGCTGAGTATACCGCTCCTCCACGGTCCTGGTCGTCTGATCAGTATGTGACACGCCACAATGCAAGGAATATGACAGATACCCGTCTTATGCAAACCAACATCATCCTTAACGGAACCTAAAAGGACAAAAGGATCCTAATTTTAGACGGACCGGACGCCGGAAAAAACGTTTCACATCATGTTTCCGCAAAATGTTACCAACCTTGTTGGAAATGCTCCGGCAGAAAGGTGGTAGACGCCGGAGCCAAGTCTGTATTATCAACACTCAGCTGGTGCACGGTTGATCAATAGAGCAAAAAAAAATGGTTCAAATGGCTCTGAGCACTATGGGACTTAACTTCTGAGGTCATCAGTCCCCTAGAACTGAGAACTACTTATACCTAACTAACCTAAGGACATCACACACATCCATGCCCGAGGCACGATTCGAACCTGCGACCGTAGCGATCGCGCGGCTCCAGACTGTAGCTCCTAGAACCGCTCGGCCACCCCGGCCGGCGATCAATATTGCAACGCACGCTTGATCAGTCCTTCACTGTAGTCGTTCTGACGAAAGGCAACATCAAGATTGGTTAGTCAGCTGACAAACTCTCAAAGTCTGAAATGACGTAGTCCCTGCGAACCAAGGTACGAAGTACCCCTTCACGCTGAGCCGGATGGTAACAACTATCAGCCTTTAGCTACAAGTCAGTGTGGGTGGGCTTCCAATAAACAGCATGTCCCAACGTACTGTCAGACTTCTTCGTGACCAACACTTCAAGGAAGGGAAGGGAGCCATCCTTTTCGACCTCCACCTCTGGTCGATTGAATTCAGGTGTTCTAAAATGTCGTTCAAATTCTCATTGTCATGAGGCCAAACAACAAAAGTGTCGTTTACTTACCTGAAAAAACACTCTTGTTTCAAAGCCACCGACTCTAAGGCACGTTCCTCGAAGTATTCATTAACAAATTTGCAATAATAGGTGACAACGGGCTTCCTACTGCAATTCTCTCTGTCTACTCACACTACTGTCCAATGAATGAAAAGTAAATCGAAGCCAACACATTTCGAAATAGTTTCGGTAGTACAACTCCAAACGTAACCTCAGTTAACCGTAATGAATCAGACGCCCTGAAAGACGGAAAAAACTCCCCTTCAAACACTGCAGATGTAATAGAACTCCTACCAAGCAGGCACGTGACACACCACCACTGACTTGTAGTAGTGGGGAAGGGGGGGGGGGGGCGTCTACCAGTCTATTGTATGATATCAGCAGAGTAAGATGGATCGACGTGGGGATAGGAGAAATGGCAGAAAGGTTCCATCGTGTTTGGTCACCCCCATGACCGTAAATGATCTTGTCCGATTTGTTCGTGTATCAATGCGGACTGTTAAGCGAGTCTACAAGGTATGCTGCACCACTCTGAGCCATGTCAAACTGCGTGAGAGTCATGAACGTGCAAAGATCCTAATCGATAGAGTCCGGAGAAGAGGACCATGCCTTCAACAGCAATTGCTGTTGTCAGGGATCACACCGATCGTAATGCTGCGCGTCCTTCAGTCGTCAAACAACATTGAAAGTGGAAAGCAGGCCACTAGGGTGTGTAGCCTCTTTTTAAACCTTGGTATTTATTTAAGCAGTCTTGGTGCTCAAATCCTGCCCTGTCTGACCTCCGTGACGAGTACACTGTGGACTCTCCCTTCTTCCAAGACTTACAGAGTTGCACATATACGATCCTGGTTTGACACACAATCAAAACTCTATGGCACATCGGCTGGCCCGTATTAATCCCATAGAAAACGTCTGGGACAATTCGTAGCGGCGGCTGAAACGTAGCAATGAACATGCCCGCAGACTGGTTGTTCTATCACATCTAATCATCAACGAGTGGCTTCAGCAAAGTATCCGAAGAATTAGTGGACTCGTTGAATTGAGTTGATTACTAAAGCTAGCCGCAGTGTTATACGGTATTAGCACCACTTCTTCTTGCAGTGATTAATTATTTATCGTATGTGCTTAGCAACAGTAGTACTTCTCGAAAACTGGTACCTACACTGAGGTGACAAAAGTCAAGGGATAGCGATATGCATGTATACGGATGGCGGTAGTGTAGCGTATACAAGCAATAAAAATCCAGTGCATTGGCGGGGTTGTTATTAGTACTCAGGTGGATCCACGAGAAAAGATTTCGGGCCAGATTATGGCCACACGACGGGGGTAAACAGTCTCTGAATGCAGAATGGTAGTTGAAGATACATACTTGTGACATTCCATTTCGGAAATCGTTAGGGAATCCGATATTAAGAGACGTACAGAGTTCAGAGTGTGTCGAGAATGACAGATTTGAGGCATTATCTCTCATCATGGACTCCGCACAGTGGCCGACAGCCTTCACTTAACGAGCGACGTTAGAGCACAGTTGTCAATGCTAGCAGACAAGCAACAGTGCATGAAAATTAATAACCACAGAAATCAGTGTGGGTCATTCGATGAACGTATCCGTAGGACAGTGCGGCGACATTTGGCGTTATGGACTATGGCAGCAGATGACCTATGAGAGCGCCTCTCCTGGGCTCGTGAACATTGGATCCTAGATAACTGGAAAGCCGTAGCCTGGTCAAATGCGTCTCCATTTCAGTTGGTAACACCTGATGTTAGTGCTCAAGTGTGGCGTAGATGCTATGAAGTCATGGTCCCAAGCTGTCAACAAGTCACTCTTCTAGCTGGTCGTGGCTCTGTAATAGTGTGGGCCGTGTTTGCACGGAGTGGACTAGGTCCTCTATTCCAACTGAATCGATCATTGACTGGAAATCGTTACGTTCGACTAGTTGCAGACCATATTCATCCACTCATGAACTTTCCAAACAACGATGAAATTTTGATGGATGAAAATGCGTCATGTCACGCGGTGAAAATTGTTCGTGATTGGTTTGAAGAACATTCTGGACAATTCGAGTGAATGATTTGGCCACCCAGATAGACGATATAAATACCTACGAACGACACATAATGGAGGGGCCAGTTCGTGCACCAAATCCTGCACTGACAACACGTTTACAACTATAGACAGCTATAGAGGCAGCACGGCTCAGTATGTCTGCAGGGGACTTCTAGCGACTTGTTGAGTCGATGCCTCTACTTGCTGCACTACGCCGGGAAAAATGATGTTAGGAGATATGACTTTTATCACCTCAGTGCGTAATAACATTAGTGAAACTGAGCCGTGTTGCGGCTCGCGTTGGTACTGTTTGTATGTTTCCGCCCTCTGTTGGAGGCCAGGCGGTATCGTTTAGTTGGCATCGTTGCGGTTGTTTGTCTTCTTCTCGTGTCGACTGGCGCCACTCGGTTTCGCAAGCGTTGCCTGTACTCTCGTGGCAGTAGCGGCGGTTATCGATATGTAGTAACTGTTGCCATATCTTTGGGGCGACGTTGTTGTTTTTCTGGTCGTGTGGGTGGGCCAGTTCGGTGGGGACTCAGATGGAGCCAGGTCAGTCCAGTGCCAGAACACGCCGGAACCGCTGCTGGCACGCATGGACTGCCGGATGGAAGGGCTGTGGTCACGAGGGTGCACGACCTCGTCGTAAACCGGATCCAGCAAGTTTTAAGCCGAGTGCATTTCAATCCAAGTAGAGAAACCTCCACCATTGTGATATCTCTCGATTCTCCAGGGACTTGGGTTCGTGTTGCTGCTCGTAGTGTTGCCGAGGCGAAGAGCAGCGAGTGGAGTACTTTGGGAAGGCGGGCCTGATTCGCTTTCCTCGACTTCTTTTTACTATTTACTGCGTTCAACTTGTTACAATTTGTTAAGTTCAACCAGCGGTAATTTTTGTTGCCTGGTGGCCGCTAACGCCACAGTTACCTGCCCTGGGGATTAGTGTACGTAACGGCAGTGTACGTTTCCTCGCCTTGCCGCTGCTGTCCAGTAAGGCGTGTAGTTTTGACAGCTTTCTTGATTGTAGACCGGTGGGTGATTCTTCTACTCTGGTGGTAGTGGTTCCTTTCTTGTTCCGGCCGCTTTAAACACAGCATTCTGGGGATGTTGTGCAGACCGCCGGTTCCGGCTTCGGTGTATTGTTCCACTGTTGCAATTGGTTTATCGTACGTCAGGTAGCTTCAGCAAGGTTATCATTAGTCATTCGTTAGACTGCCACTAGTCTGAGCTACCATCTTGTGAGGTGAATGCTACTTTTGGCTGCCTATCTCATCGCTCGCGAAAGTGTTTGTTGCTAGACCTTCTCAGAGGTCGATTCCTGGAGCACCGTCTGTGGCCCCTTGGTTCTTGTAAGACATGTGTGTTCTAAAAGGAGGTCTGATGTCCAGTAGTTCAGTGTAACGCTCCTTCAGCCCACGTCTTCTGCGGGCATAGTCTGCCTCAGTACCCTTTAAGGAACTTAAGTACTTGTCCTTGTCTTTTATTATGTATTATTTATTACAATACTTTGTAATGCCTACATTAAAGGTTATATGTCTAGTTAATAGATCTGGTCGCCTTCTGGAATAAATCTAGCAGTGTAGTGTTCAGTGGATGTTAAGGATTGTGTTACAAAGTTTACCATCATCTTATTTCACCCGTTTGGTAATCAGTTGCTTGATTTTAATTAACCTTTGCTAATGTATTTGCAGTTTTACAGCAGGTTTCTAAATTTTTTATATTATTGCCGTTCCTGGCGTGTAAGGCCTTCATCTGTGCTTGTGGTCATTTGCCTTAAAATTGTAATTTGGTATTTGTATTTACGCAGTAAGCCTTTAAAACCTCATTTACTGCCATTCCTGGCGTCTGATGTGCTTCTGCTGTGTTTGTGGCGACTTGCCATTAATATTTCAGTACCTGTAATTTGTAAGTTTCAGCGAGTTTTAAACAGTTCTTATTTATTGCCATTCCTGGCGTGTAAGGCCCAGATCACAGCGGCTTGCTTTTAAAACGTTATCTGCTTTATCTGTATTTAATGGTGATTTGCTAAATTGTAACTCACTGATAGCACTATTATTTACATAGTTGTTTATTGTTTCATTAGTAACGCGTGGTATTTTTATTTATTGTTGAGTCTGGAACCACTGGTTTAAAATTAATTGTGTGTAACTGTAAAAGGCAACCAGTAGTAACTGATTACGGTCCGTCTACAATCGTAACCGAATCCTGCCTTCCCTTGAGTATCGGGTTTCAGAAACGGCAGGGTGCTACTTGGGGAGGGGTAAGATACTGGGACCACAAAATAAAATATACTTGAACAGCAGTTTATTATCAGAAACAAAGTGAGAAAAAGCAAAGTTAAATAGCGGAAGAACTGATGACTAGTAAATAAGATAGATAAAGCCGAGGTAGTGGTCATCATCAAACATAGTCCTTAAAATGCATGGCACAAAACGAAGGCTGGCAGAAAACCGGCGAAGAGATAGAAAAAAGCCTGGGGAATACACGAGCAAATAAAGCCTGGAAGGTATTAAAAACAATGAGAACACAGAATAAAAATAATGCAGATATAAACCTCATTAGCATGCAGGAATGCGTACACTACCAAGGACTACTAACTGAGAACATAGCGGCTTTCACTGTGAACCCACCACACATTGAGATCAGTAATGATAATATACCACCGATAACACCGAAGGAAGTCCAAAATGGAATTAATGCCATGAAAAACAGAAAGTCGTCAGGTCTAGGATTAATTTAGATTAGTTTATATAGAACTCGTTAAAGCAGCACCGTCCAAACTCTTTGAGATATTGGCAGTGATTTTTGACAAATACCTTAGAGGTGACGAAGCTCCAAAGGAGTGCAAAAAGGCAACAATTACATCAATATTTAAGAAGGGCAAAAGGAGAAATTGTGCAAACTATCGTGGTATTAGTGTGATGCCATCCATGGCGGAAGTCAATGGCCGTATCCTAAAAAAGAGGATAGAAGAAGAAATAACTGAATCTGAAGAACAAAATGGATTCAAATCTGGTCGCTCCTGTACTGATGGAGTATTTACCATCCAAAACATAGTGGAGAAAAGGACAGCAAGGGGCCTTACGACCCACCTCGCCTTTGTAGACCTCCAGAAAGCCTATGAAACAGTTCCACATAACAAATTACGGACGTGTATAATTGATAAAGGCATGTCATCGAGTTATGTGAAGTTAGTCACGGTGAGTTGTATAAAGTTGATTGTGAATGCAATATCTGTCAGAGCATAGTTGAAAGCTTTCATGTTCAGCTGATTCGAGTTTTGGTAAAACTGCTACAGTATTCCAGTCTCTCATCACATTTTAAATTTTTGTCTCATTTAACTGTCTGAAAAATCTCTTTTATCGTAGATTGTTTGAATCTGTTCATCACCTGTGGTTTAGGTAGGCATGCAAACTTGTGTCACTGTGGTTTGTTAGAGTTATGTCTGTCTTGATAATGATAATGTTAATGGCAGTTTAGAGATGGAGTTGAAAGTTGTGATACTACTTGACTGGTAGTTTCAATACCTAACACTCGCCGAGTGGTTGAAATACATGATCTTAACATAGCAAATATTGAGGATCAACTGTCAGACGTTTTCAATTATAAACAAATGTAGCCGGTAATGTACTATCATTACAGCAAACAGTGTTTAGGTCGAAATAAATCTCGGATGATTTGTCGTAATTCCTGCATGATGCAAACAGTTCTTGATGGTTTGTGCTGTGACCCAGCTCCAAGGTTTGGAAATGCTTCTGATCGCATCCATCAGTGTAATAGAATAATTCTGTTTTTTATCAATGCACTGTATCATTTTCAGCAATACTGCTAACGATAGTGACATTTCAGTCTCCTAATTGCTTCTTGATCCATGGGCTGCAATAAGCTTGTCTCATTTGCATGAAGATAAACAAGCTTAATATTATCCAGACCAGTTAGGGAAGCATGTGCAGGAGAGCTATCAACGAGAACCAGTATCTTCCTTTTAAGACTTCCAGTTTTCCGATCCCAGTGCTTTATTTCAGATTCAAAGAATTCGGAGGTCATCCAGAACTTTTTATTAGCATTGTAGTGCACTGGCGGGTATTTCTACATGTTTAAAACACCTAGCATATCTTTATTTCCCTATTGTGACCAATTTTTTTCTTTTCTGTTCCATCTGTGGTAGCACAAACGAGAACTATTATTCGTTCTTTAGATAATTTGCCACGAACACGTTTTTCACCCTCGAGTTTCAGAGTTTTTGCAGGTGTCAATTTAATTAAAATGCCAAGCTCGTCTTCATTAAAAATGTCACAGCCTACATATCCGCCTCGAATTGTAGGCCACACAGTAGCGAGCCATTGTTAGATGGTTTCAGTATTCACGCTGTTGGCTTCACTGCTCACTTCACCGAAAGTAATACCGTGTCGTTGCTTGAAACTGTCAATCCAGCCGCTGCTGCACACAAATTTCTAATCTCTTAATTTCTTGGCACATTCTTCTGCTTTTGCATTGAGGAGAGGTCCACTAATGGGTACATTGATGCTTTTCTGTTGCTAAACCACTTCAGCAGCGCTTCATCTCTGTCGCTCAGTTTAGCTTTTCCTAACCGCTTAATTCCAGATCCATTTCGTTCAAACGCAGTAACAATTTGGTCCTTGTTCTTCCAAATCGTTTGGACTGCGCAATTTTCGAGGGCATACTGACGATACACGTCAGTCTTATTAGCTCCATTCTCAATTGCGTGAATCACTTTCACTATTTCTTCCACAGTTAAAAACTTTTTTTTTTTTTTGTTTTTATTTTTTTTGCTGGCCATGCAGTTCTAAAACTCGTCCACTTCGTAACAAATTGTTACGGAAACAACTGAAACCACGTGTACTGTTGACGAGTTCTGTGTTCGTCACCACTACTGTAGTACAAATGTGCTAATGTAACAATGAGGCGAGGAGTCTATACTGCATCTGCTGTTGACAGAAGGGCAGGGAGAAGAGTATGCCAGGTTGCCATATTAGAACAGATTTCCTTCCACAGTACATTGATTCTTGGAAACTCTTGTTGCTAATGAGGCTGAAAATGATGTTTTATACGAGGAACACGCATATACATATGTCGTATTAAGCAAAGAGGAGAAGTACGCTCACCACGAGGAATACGGCCGTACTGCAGAAATCACGACGTTATAGCCGAGTTGTCGTTGTAACCGATGTCGTTATAAGAAAGTTTAACTGCATTATCAAAAACCAGTTACAGGTTAAAAGCATTCTGAAATCGAATTTGTTGGCAACTAACATAACCTTCCATTTTCAAGACGGGAAAAATTTTTAGGACAATAAATAAGCTCAGTCATCTGAAATACCACGTGTTCTATAGCAGAATATCTTCCCTTTCAAGTTGCAAAGTCGTGGATGACTGACGAAGTACGGCTTAACCGTATCTAATTTAGTTTTCAAAATATACCTATGTTTATAAATTATTGACGTTTGTACTAGTATCTGAATATTTTTATGATCTGCTTGTAGGGAAGCAGCCTACTCACGCTGTAGTAAATTCGCATCAGTTTCCATTGTGTGCTAGCCAGTCTGCTGTAACTAGCTCTGACGTCATAAATGTTGCGCAATACCTTAAAAATCAAGCAAATGACCTAAAACTTTTCTAGCGTGTCAGGAATAATACTAAATTAATGTGTGTTAAATATCAGTTCGATAACTTCAGCCATTTTTGAAATTTGGACGTTTTTCTGAAAAAATCATTGGCGCAACAGAAAAGAGCTAGAGACTTCAAAATTTATATTTAGATTCATCTTTCATAATGATTTAATAAAAACAGTACTTTGGATTTCACAAATTAAGACTTTAGTGGAAATTCATGATTTTCTGGTTTTCGTCTCAAAACTGAAGGAAGCAAGATAGATTAAGTAGGCTAATAAATAAGGCTATGATGTTTAGATTTAAATAGGTTGGAGGTCCGCTATGACTGTGATGATGTGAAAAGTTTCTTTTGAATACCTATAAAATTATAGAGATAGCGGATCTCAAAAGGGCCAGTTCAGAGCTCATCTACTGCGTGCAGTGTAATTTAATTAATTCTCTCGCCCAAAATATTTAACTTAGCCACGTCAAAATTTTATTATCAATACTTACCTGCGTGCTGAATGCACGTTTAAATTAAGAACTTCATCGGCCATCAGCAAAAGAAGCTATAAATTATTATGTAACTTGAAGTGGTGCGTTACTAGCCCAGCAGCTAGTCGGGAGAGCCGATTTGATCAGGCGTTCCCTTAGCCGTCCGCACCGCGGCTATATATATAAGAGCGCTGCGCGAGGAAGGAAGGCCCCAGTTCTCTCCAGACGCTGAATAGCACGACATCTGTGTCGGGAGTCGCGTCGCTTCGCTATCGCTGCTACAAACAGCCTCGGGTGCCGTATTAAGTTACTAGAGATACGCGGAACCGTGAAAGCATTTCAAGTGAAGGGTTAATTCTGGGATGATTTTCATTATCTAGCTTCAGTTTGCGTATTGTCGTATTTTCACGTGCCGTCTCGGGACAGACATTCTACCAATTATTTAGCGTGGCGTTTGATGAAATATTCTCATCAAATTTTGGCGAGCATTCTTTTTATCATTTAATTCGGACATTTATAGTTGCATCAGCGCATTAGACTCTGAACTGCTCTGTTAGTTAGGTTGTAGGGATACTTGTGTTTGTTATCAGTGAATTTCAGAATATACTCAACTATTTTGGAAAATCGTTTTTGATTAGAAATCCCGGACAATCTCCTAATTCCTCAGAGCTACAAGCTGCAGCTAAAATGGTATTCTCAGATGAAGTGGGCACTAGGAACTCTAATTACAGGCTCCACGTTTTGTTAACTCACTTTCTGGGTGCTAAAAAGTAAATAGAGAGCCAGTGTTGAGAACGGCGAAAGACAGCATTAACAACATTCAAACATTTGTATTTCAAACATTTATACAGCAAAAATTTTTATTTTCACGAGTTAACTCGCCGCCCCACATGCTGGGAGATATGGCCGAAATTGCTAATAACCAATTGTGCAACATACACGATGAGGCTGGACTTTGCAAATAAAATACGACGTTATACTCACAATAAAGCTGTAACTAAAACATTAACAATATCCTCCAAATAGCTTTAATACACTATACAGCACTTAAACATGTAGAACTCATGATATGTACAATCTCTGTACAAAACACAACCTCAAGTCTCACTAAAACAAAAACAGTAGAAAATGTCGAGAACTGTATATGTCGGTCTTAGTGCGCATTACTTCATTTGATTCTAAATTCGGTCATTAGATTGAAACACCGACCAGTAAAATCATGTGTTCGTAGGTACACTGTCATCCAGGTGAAACACACTCCCACAGAATACTTCTGTCTTGTTATAACTTCCTTCCTGGAGTAGTTGCTTACTTATTCCATGCAGCTGCTCTGTTCGTCACTGAATTTTATCTACATTAGAGGTAAACAGTACATGACCATAAACAACACCAACATGCATGTGTTTTGCTTTTTCTTGGTTCAAAGACGTCAAAATTTGCTCTAGGACTGCTGAGAATAATTGTCTAAGTATGAAGTATCATCGCCTGACTCTTCCTTCAATTTCAGTTTTCCATTACACTGATGAATTCCAATGGAATCTGTAGAATAACACATACATTATTCTGTATACTACGTTAAGTTGGATCAGTGCCTTGTTTCTCGACTGATATTTGTCCAGATATTTTCGTAACTGTGTCACAACGTTCCTCAAAGTATTAGTGCCAGACAAAGTGGTAATTCATACTAATTATTCCTTCCTATAATTGGATTCAGCTCTTGCAATACCCATTTGTAGGGCACAGCTCACTTCTTTACTTTATTTAAAATCCATTGTTAAGTCTTTACAGGTGATAATGAAGTTGATTAAAATCTTGAACATTTCTGAAGAAGAAGCTGAAATATCTACAACTTTTATGTCTTGTTTTCCTAGTTTCTTGTAAAGTTCGAAAATAATATCATTGTTTCAATTTTGGAAAATTGTCTTCTTTCATATATTTACTCTAAATAATTTCGCAAATAGTTTTGCATTACGTTCCCTTCAGCCAAAACCATTTCCACTAAAACATTGTTTTCTTCATCACTCGAATGGCTTTATATCCCTGATTTGGAGTTACATCTGGAATCTCATTTTGTCATTGTTAACTGTCTTTATTCACGATTAATCTCTTGAATTGCATAAGCATTTAAAGAAACTTTTGAATAGTGGTGCAATTTTCTCCCTGTTATTAGCTAGTCGGCCGGGGTGGCCGAGCGGTTCTAGGCGCTTCAGTCCGGAACCGCGCGACTGCTACGGTCGCAGGTTCGAATCCTGCCTCGGGCATGGATGTGTGTGATGTCCTTAGCTTAGTTAGGTTTAAGTAGTTCTAAGTTCTAGGGGACTGATGACCCCAGAAGTTAAGTCCCATAGTCATAAGAGCCATTTTTTTGTTCTTCGCTACCCGCTATTTTGTCATAACTAATAAAATGTGATGTCTGTTCAACTTTAGTTCTGTTTTCTTTTCTTCATACCACTAATGATTTCGATTGTTCTGCTAGCAAGTTTTCGTTGAAACATTTATCATGTTCTTACGGGTATTTCCGAATTGTTTTGTCCAATTCAGCAAAAAGTGTAATGTTGTTCTTCTACAAACTTTCAACTTCTCTGTAGTATTTACCTCGTTCTATTTGTTATGTCTTCATACGTGAAATAACGTCTGCTATTCGACTTTCATAAATACTATCCATTTACACTGTGTCTACATAATCTTCATTTTCTAAGAACGTAGAAAGCAAATCCATCGAAAAATGAGGCAAAATTCATATCTGAGTAAAGTCAATGCGGATAGCATGTATCTGCATAGAAGAACTGTAATCTTTCTCGATTGTGGGACCAAGGATATTCGCCAACAACCTGCAGTAAAATATTCACTCATCATCTACTGCAGATTGCGAAATTTTTGAAACATTTTGTCCAAACATTTTGGTCAACGTGTTTCGCATTACTTTGATTAGATTGTGTACTTCCTTCACCCCTGCAGCTCTGCTGATTCTTCGTCATGGCCTACTTCATTTTGTTCCAATGTCTCGTTAGATAATGGTATCTGATAAACATGTGTATAGATAGGTTCATGCAGCATAGTTTTCATTTTATGATCATAATAATTGTCGATACCTGGTTTGTCTGAAAACAATTCTGTAGTTTCAACCAAAATATTGTGGAGATCCTCCCATTGCTCTCACGAAATATTCCAAATTTGGTGCGCAATTTCTTCAATTTTGTTCTCAGAAAAGCATATTTTGTTCAGGTTTCGTGTTTCAAAACTCTGTCTAATTACTCAATGATATCTGAACTCAGTTCGGGCACATCTAAAAAATTCGTGTTCTCAGGTGAAACATTTAACTGAGTAACACAAGATACCTTCTTTATTACTAGGTCTTCTATATGTTCCTGCAGCAATGATTAATTTTATTCCCACAGCAGGAAATCTGACAACATCATATTCTGTTTTTACATGCTCATAAAATGACTGGCTAGAACACTTCTTTGACTCCCACTGACTACCAAAATTTGAGTTTCTATTTCTACATAGTTCGATAGTAACAATGACTTACTTATACTGATCTGATTCGTTACCATTATTTTCCCACCATAAATCTTGGTCTACTTCTAAGTCATTTCACACCGTAAGATTGATCCGGGTCTTGATCTGGGGAGTTATTCAGCTTTGCCCTACCTCCGTCTGTGTTGCAGGATGTGCTTCACGAAATAAACAGCTCCTGCTGTTCGTGATGCCGGCGTGTTAATTTAAGCCAAAAAATGTTCAAATGTGTGTGTAATCTTATGGGACTTAACTGCTAAGGTCATCAGTCCGTAAGCTTACACACTACTTAACCTAAATCATCCTAAGGACAAGCACACACACCCATGCCCGAGGGAGGACTCGAACCTCCGCCGGGACCAGCCGCACAGTCCATGAGTGCAGCGCCTTAGTCCGCTCGGCTAATCCTGCGCGGCTGTTAATTTACGTAAAGGCTCCAATACGATGTTAACATCATTTGTCACTTGAATTTGTTTTAGGATTCGAAATTTAGAAACATTTTCCTTCACCAGTGCAGCTTGCAAGCAATTACCAGATTGGTGACACTGCCCAAAATGGTCAGCAGAAGGTAATACCGGTATTCTGATTATCTTGTAAATGGGTCTGAGGAGACATCCAACGAGGACCCTCAGTCTCGAAAACCAGTCCCTTTAAATGGAAAGAGTCATTGATCTGTTGTTAACAGAGTGGTCTGCTTTTGGAGCTTTACCACATCTATTAGTATGGGCCTGTTAACGCAGCAGAAGCATACTGATGAGTAAAATTGCAGTCAAGAATCGCAAAAGCGGCGACAGCTGCACTTTCCGTACGGCAGCAGGCAAAGAGCGGACGGCGTGCTTAACATCTGCTGCACTTTGTAAAGATTCAGCATTCGTTTCCCCGCCCAGGACAAAGAAAAGACCACCTCTCTAATTACAGAGATCGACAATTAACGACACCTGCGCGGCTTCGCGAGTGAGCACGTCGAGCTCAACTGGCGCGCAGATGCTGCCTTATTACTTTCCAGAAATGGAATCGAAAAAGTGCGTGCCATTATTTATGACGACACCGGACCGATGCATCTGCCCCCCCCCCCCCGGCTTCGTCAGGAGCATTAATTATAAAGGAATGTATCATCATTTACGAAGCCGTTGAAGTGACAGGTAATGGCCATTAATTTCGCAAAACCTGTTGTTTAGGTGTTGCTGGTTCGTGTCTGACCTTATCAGACTAAAGCGTCGTCAAATGTGAAACATTCAGAAACAGGATTCGGCTTCATGAATGAAATCCACAGAGCGTCTGGGTCAAACCGAAGATCATTTCTTTGTTTATCGATTTATTTCAAGAGCCTTTATCAGCCCGCCTTCTTCTGTGCAGGCTACTTCGATTTCTTATAGCTGGTGTTGATCGTCCGAATTGTTCTTATCCATATACTGGAACATGTATCTCTTTTGATATTACATCTATAGTACAGAAAATGTAAGAGAATTATCATTTCTATTTAATTCTTCCGTTCGTGATGTCATTCTACGTCTACATACAAACGCCGCACGCCACCGTACAGTGCATAGCGGAACGTACCACGTACCACAACAAGTCATTTCTTTCACTCTTCCAGTCGCAAATAGGGAGAGGGAAAAACGACTGTCTATTAAGTCTCTACACCAGCCCTGGTTTCTCTCATCTTATCCTCATGGGCCTTATGCGAAATGTACGTTAGCGGAACTACACTACTGGCCATTAAAATTGCTACACCACGAAGATGACATGCTACAGACGCGAAATTTAACCGACAGGAAGAAGATGTTCTGATATGCAAATGATTAGCTTTTCAGAGCATTCACACAAGTTTGGCGCCGTTGGCGACACCTACAGCGTGCTGACATGAGGAAAGTTTCCAACCGATTTCTCATACACAAACAGCAGTTGACCGGCGTTGCCTGGTGAAACGTTGTTGTAATGCCTCGTGTAAGGAGGAGAAATGCGTACCATCACGTTTCCTACTTTGATAAACGTCGGATAGTAGCCGACCGCGATTGCGGTTTATAGTATCGCGACATTGCTGCTCCCGTTGGTCGAGATCCAATGACTGTTAGCAGAATATGGAATCGGTGGGTTCAGGAGGGTAATGCGGAACGCCGTGCTGGATCCCAACGGCGTCGTATCACTAGCAGTCGAGATGACAGGCATCTTATCCGCATGGCTGTAACGGAGCGTCAAGCCACGTCCCGATCCCTGAGTCAGCAGATGGAGACTGCACGAACAGTTCGACGACGTTTGCAGCAGCATGGACTATCAGCTCGGAGACCATGGCTGCGGTTACCCTTGACGCTGCATCACAGAGAAGAACGCCTGCGACGGTGTACTCAACGATGAATCTGGGTGCACGAATGGCAAAACGTCACTTTTTAGGACGAATCCAGTTTCTATTTACAGCATCATGATGGTCGCATCCGTGTTTGGCGACATCGCGGTGAACGCACATTGGAAGCGTGTATTCGTCATCGCCATACTGGCGTATCACCCGGCGTGATGGTATGGGGTGCCATTGGTTACACGTCTCGGTCACCTCTTGTTCGCATTGACGGCACTTTGAACAGTGGACGTTACATTTCAGATGCGTTACGACCCGTGGCCCTACCCTTCATTCGATCCCTGCGAAACCCTACATTTCAGCAGGATAATGCACGACCGCATATTGCAGGTCCTGTACGGGCCTTTCTGGATACAGAAAACGTTCGACTGCTGCCCTGGCCAGCTCATTCTCCAGATCTCTTACCAACTGAAAACGTCTGGTCAATGGTGGCCGAGCAACTGGCTCGTCACAGTACGCCAGTCACTACTCTTGTTGAACTGTGGTATCGTGATGAAGCTGCGCGGGCTGGTTTACCTGTACACGCCATCCAAGCTCTGGTAGAACGCCCACCCGTATCAAGGCCGTTATTACGGCCAGAGTTGGTTGTTCTGGGTACTGATTTCTCAGGATCTATGCACCCAAATTGCGTGAAAATGTAATCACATGTCAGTTCTAGTATAATATGTTTGTCCAATGAATACCCGTTTATCATCTGCATTTCTTCTTGGTGTAGCAATTTTAATGGGTAGTAGTGTAGAATCGATCTGCAGTTGGCCTCAAACGCCGATTCTCTAAATATTCGGAATAGTGCCTTGCGGAAAGTGCGTCATCTTACCTCCAGGCATATCTATTTTAGTTCACAAAGCGCTTACATAATACTTGCGTGCTGATCGAATCTACCGGTTACAAATCTAGTTGCACTTTTCTGAAATGCGTCGATGTCTTCCTTTAATCAGACCTGGTAGGTCGAGTAGTACTCAAGAATGTCTCGCACTAGCGTTCTACACGCCGTCTGCTTTACAGATGAGTTATGCTTTCCCAAAATTCTCCGAATAAAACTAAGTCGAGCTTTCGCCTTCTCGACTACCGTCCTTACGTGCTGATTCCGTTTCATATCGCTTAACAACGTTACGCCTAGATATTTAATCAATGTGAGTGTGTCAAGCAGCGGATTACTAATGCTGAATTCGAACATTGCAGGACTGTTTTTCCTACTCATCCATATTAACTTTCATTTTTCTAAATTTAGACCAAACTGCTGTTCATCAGAACAACTAGAAATTCTGTGTAAATCATTCACTTTGTTTGTCTCATTCTCTCTGTACGTCTTAATTTATTTTCCTTTTCCTTTGTCTTATCTACTTGGACAGTTATTGTAGGCATCCTTATTAAAAAGTCTTTTGCCAGGATTGGAACCTTACTTACACATGGGTACATAGAAATAGCCACGGGTTTTTAATTAATCAGTTAAGTCTCATTGTATGTATTACTTTCTGAATTTCTCTTCTGCGTGTCATTAATGCAACTGCGAGTTCGAGCAGTGTTAAGACAATGTACATCCATTCGTGAGGATAGAGGTTCAAATCCCAACATTTAGGTTGGCATCGCTTAAGTTAAATGTCAGGCAGTTCGTTTGAAAAGATCACCGCCGATTTCCTTTCCTTCTAACGTTGCTATTCATTTATTGGAACTTTCTCGCTGAAAAAACGGCCGAAAAGTGCGTTGACCTAAAAGGAGATACCGAGCGAGGTGGCGCAGTGGTTAGCACACTGGACTCGCATTCGGGAGGATGACGGTTCAATCCCGTCTCCGGCCATCCTGATTTAGGTTTTCCGTGATTTCCCGAAATCGTTTCAGGCAAATGCCGGGATGGTTCCTTTGAAAGGGCACGGCCGATTTCCTTCCCAGTCCTTCCCTAACCCGAGCTTGCGCTCCGTCTCTAATGACCTCGTTGTCGACGGGACGTTAAACACTAACCACCACCACCACCAACAACAACAACAACAACAACACCTAAAAGGAGATAGCTGTCGAAAATTAAGCATCTAAAGGTCTCTCGCTGCAGGCAGAAATATTTCCTCTTTGTCAACATACTGGAAGGTGTGGTGTAGTGGAAGGACACTGCACTCGTATTCGGGAGAACGACGGTTCAAAGGCTCGCCTTGCCATTGGTATTTAGGTTTTCGTGATTTGCCTAAATCACTTCAGAAAATTCCGCGCTGGTTCCGCAGAAAGAACACTGCTGAATTGCATCGCACATTCTCTCTTATACTCCAATGAGCTCCTCATGGGCGATAGTTTAAACCTGATATCGAGGTTTTTTTTCTTTTTTTCTTTGTCCACCTACCCAACAGGCTGGTTAACAGAGGACGTCGCTTTGTTGATCTGATGACTAGAAGCTGATCAGCCATAGAAATATTGTACACAACGATTGCGTTGTAAGCTGGGTTGAATACCGAGTAATATATAGCTGAGGAAACTTCAGAATTCACGCATGAGGGGTAGTGATGACCCTTAACTATCACATCGTGTAAAAAATTACGTAATTAATATCATCTTTGTTCGTATGTACATGACTATAGAACTTCTACACACTGAAATCTTTGCATTACAGTACCGTAGCACGCCCCTAGGGGGACCAAAACTAAATGGCGAAGCCCGTCCTTAAGGTATAGTGGAAATGTGGAAATGTCACAGGTGTGCGAGCCGATCTAGATGACTCCTTTAGCCGTCTCGAATGGCCCGACGTTTCTACTGTCGACACTAATTACTGCACGATAATGAGAAATGTGTCAACGGGATCCACCATTTTGTTTTGTCTGCTCTAACGGCGTGCAACGGTATTGTAACGCAGAGATTTCAATGCGTACCAGTGCTATCGTCATGTATATAAAAACAAAGAAAGTATCAATTACGTGACTTTATTTTTCGAGATGATAATTAAAATTTTAACCTCGTATTATCGAGTATTTTAGAACCACTTCTTATATCACTGCTGTAATAGATAGCTCAAAATATTCAAATCACTTATTGTTATAAACTATATATTTAAAGCATTTCGGACGCTGTCTATCATCAGCACATTACAAATTGCTTAAAGAGAACTTCTAAGTGAACATAAGGGCGAATTCTGAAAATTTTGTCAGATCTCGAAAGAGTGCACCTAAAAAAATAAGAGTTGTAATCCCATGTTTTGAGAGCAATGCTACGTATGAACCACCTTTTGGTCTTACACGTTCTTCTGCATTGTATTTTATGTTGCCAGCGAAACGAAGCATATTAATTGTTTATGTACAGCATAGGCACACATATTTCGAAACAAAACAAAGTAGAAGCTTGTTTTTTTCTGGAAGGTCTTTACACTATTATGTTTCAAGCAGGATTTTAAAAATAGTTGCTATCATAAATCATTATTCAAAAAATTTTTCTAATAATGTTTACCAAAAATTTCAGTAATTGACTTACAATTTTTGAAAAAAATATCTTTACTATTCAACTCTACATCACACGAATATTCTAATTTTTAATTAAGCATGTTTAAGACAATATATAAAATTTCACCCTTTGTTTTTAACCAATATAGCAGGATATCAAGAAAGTGAACTTCTTGGAAATTCAAGTTAAAGATAAAACTTGTTTCTCTGCCTACCCTGCATAACACTAATTCATTCAATGTCCATATTCATCTCGTTTCTGGTGTTGTTCTTCCTCGCTTTTCTTTTTCCGGCTTCTCTTTCCATTCTTGGCTCTTTGGTGGCTTCCAACACTATTTTCTCCGCTTCTAAGTGCCTCCATGCGGTCAATGGTAATCAAAGCTTTTTGTATATTTAGAGTACCAGGCAGTCCTATCAGTTCCATAACCTTAAACTTTGACACTGCGCCATCACTGAAACATAGAAGAGCATCGAGCACACCTGTTTTCAAAGTATTTAGTCCTACCCGAACACTTTTTGAAATCCGTTTCCATACACAGCTGTTAAAACTTTCAATTGCGTTTTGAGTACTACCATGGAAATACTTTCCTAATAATTTTGTATGACTAAGACATTAGAGACTAAAAATCACAAAAAAACGAAACAGTGAGAACAAAATCATGTTTTTAACAGAGCAGTGTGCTTGACATAGGTACATCGTCATGTGTGTAGACACTGTTAAATTCCTCTAATTTTTGGGTTCTCTTTTGTACCATTTACTGAAAGTAAATATTTTCTTGATCAGAAAAACAACAGAAAATTTTTTAAGACAAAAATTTAAAAAATCAATTTCTTGACATTTATTCGCGCACTAGTCCATTTAATAAGAAGTTTTGAAATGTAATGTGACATTAATCTATGTGATAACGCAATTTATGATGTTATGAAGCTGAGCGACGTCCGAAACGCGACAAATTTAATTTCTAACAGCAAGTGATCTGTTGATTTTAAGCGACGTATTACAGCTGTTATGTAAGGAGTGCTCCGAGTTTACATTAAGGTCGAAGGCCTCCTGCGCGACTTAAGCCAATCATTTACTTTGCCATGAAAATCTTAGAGAAAGCTTTTGACAATGTTGACTGGAACACTCTCTTTCAAATTCTGAAGATGGCAGGAGTAAAATACAGGGAGCGAAAGGCTATTTACAATTTGTACAGAAACCAGATGGCAGTTATAAGAGTCGAGGGGCATGAAAGGGAAGCAGTGGTTGGGAAGGGAGTGAGACAGGGTTGTACCTTATCCCCGATGTTATTCAATCTGTATATTGAGCAATCAGTGAAGAAAACAAAAGAAAAATTCGGAGTAGGTATTAAAATCCATGGAGAAGAAATAAAAACTTTGAGGTTCGCCGATGACATTGTAATTCTGTTAGAGACAGCAAAGGACCTGGAAGAGCAGCTGAACGGAATAGACAGTGTCTTGAAAGGAAGATATAAGATGAACATCAACAAAAGCAAAACGAGGATAATGGAATGTAGTCGAATTAAGTCGGGTGATGCTGAGGGAATTAGATTAGGAAATGAGACACTTAAAGTAGTAAAGGTGTTCTGATATTTGGGGAGCAGAATAACTGATGATGGTCGAAGTAGAGAGAATATAAAATGTAGACTGGCAATGGCAAGGAAAGTATTTCTGAAGAAGAGAAATTTGTTAACATCGAGTATAGGTTTAAGTGTCAGGAAGTCGTTTCTGAAAGTATTTGTATGGAGTGTAGCCATGTATGGAAGTGAAACATGGACGATAAATAGTTTGGACAAGAAGCTTTCGAAATGTGGTGCTACAGAAAAATGCGGAAGATTAGATGGGTAGATCACATAACTAATGAGGAAGTATTGAATAGTATTGGGGAGAAGAGAAGTTTGTGGCACAACTTGACCAGAAGAAGGGATCGGTTGGTAGGACATGTTCTTAGGCATCGAGGGATCACCAATTTAGTATTGGAGGGCAGCTTGGAGGGTAAAAATCGTAGAGGGAGACCAAGAGATGAATATACTAAGCAGATTCAGAGGGATGTAGCTTGCAGTAGGTATTGGGAGATGAAGAAGCTTGCACAGGATAGAGTAGCATGGAGAGCTGCATCAAAGCAGTCTCCGGACTGAAGACCACAACAACAAACAAACATGCAAATCTATGCTGCTGCAGTATGACCCTCCAGAAAGCAAAAATTCTTAGCGGGCGGACGACGGTGTTACTGGACTCTGTAAACACACACAGTAATCGAGTAGGCGAAATCCAGCCAGGGTGGCAAGGCCCTCCTAAGGTTTGCGTGGGCGTTCAGTGTCCAGTTAAAGCGGCCGACGGCTTAAGGGACCCGTGCAGAATGGCCAGAGGACGCAGCTGCGCGGATTCTGCAACCGGAAGTCGCGGCGTGGACTAAAAAGAGCGACTTAGTGGCCCCTTGGTGCGATGGGAGGGCGGGGGGAGGAGGGCGTTGGTACATTGGACGTTCCTGCCGGCGCTGGCCGCAAAAAGGCAGACACGGCTTGCTGTGTGAACGCCGTAAAGGGAACCGCCCGCCCGAATTTATGCCGCTCCGGCCGCGTCTAGAATATCAAAGACGGAGCCTTCGCCCAGAAAAAAAGAAAGCTTAGGAACTCTAGCTTCGCTCCTCGCAACTGCAACCCATCTGCATGATCAGCGAAGACCTCTTCATTCTGCGTCACTCGCTGGTGTACTGGGCGCTGCTGGTACGGGTCACCAAAGTACATAAAGTATCACCAACGCGTGTTTAACATACAGACAGGTTACATTAACCTTCAATAGTTACGTTTTATTTTGTTTGGGCTGGACACTGAGATACAATGTACCATTTTTACCGCTTTTGTGTCGTAATAGGGTGTAACATTCTCATTTCCAAACACTTGTTATCGCTGAAATCATTTTTGACACTTTAGGGTCGTAAAATCTATTTATTCAGACCTGTTCGCAGGGCCAGTTTCGAGCATAGATCCTGTCATCTGTGAGTAGAGTACAGGGTGTTTCAAAATGAATATACGGGTTTTAAGGCTTTGTAGTGTTGATTACATTCAACTTACAATTAGTGAAAATAACACATCAAAAGAAACAGCAACTCAAACAGGTTCGTTTGTATACGAGTAAGCAATTGCAGAGTATAGAACGACCAAGAGTGACTGAAGAATATATTAAACGAGAGAGAGAATCTTACACGTGCATCCCCAATATAGTTCGGAAGGCTAATTGTCAGTTACGTATTATGGTGACGACTGTGCGGAGATTTTTAAGGAGACGCTTAGAACTAAGTCCTTATCGTTTGCAACTGTTACAAGCTCTTAAACCTACAGACTATGGTTTACAAGCCTACTTTGCAAACAGTGTTGCTGCGTGATGAAAATTTTTTGGAAGTGTCGCCTTCAGTGATAAATCGACGTTTCACCTAAGTGGAACTGTGAACACAAAACACACATCAAAAAAAGTTTTACGTCATCTCGGTTCCGAGAGTTCCGGTAACTATACAGAATATTGGAGTAGAGATCAACATAAAAACATTTTCCGCCGTTTTTATTGCTCATGAAAATCACACATAGTATGTTGTACCACCACACAGCGAGAGCTTCAGAGCTAGTGATCCATATTGCTGCACACACCGGTACCTCTAACACCCAGTAGCAAGTCCTCTAGCACTGACGCGTGCCTATATTCGTCATGGAATACTGTCTTCAACTTCATCACGGCACTGATGGTCCAGATTGTCCCACTCCTCAACAGCGATTCAGAGTAGTTGGTGCGTCACGTCGTCCATAAACAGCCCTTTTCAATCTATCCCACGCACGTTCGACAGGGTTCATGTCTGGAGAACATGCTGGTCACTCTAGTCGAGCGATGTCGTTACGCTGAGGGAAGTCATTCACAAGATGTGCACGATAGGACCGCGAATTGTCGTCCATGAAAACGAATGCCTCGCCAATATACTGCCGGTATGGCTGTAGTATCGGTCGGAGGATGGCGTTCACGTATCGTACAGCCGTTACGGCGCCTTCTGTGATCACCAGCGGCGTGCGTCAGCCCCACGCAATGCGACCCCAAAACAGCAGGAAACCTCCACCTTGCTGCACTCGCTGGACAGTGTGTCTAAGGCGTTCAGCCTGACCGTGTTGCCTCCATACACGTTTCCGATGATTGATGGCATATGTGACACTCATCGATGAAGAGAACATGATGCCAGTCCTGAGCGGTCCATCCGGCATGTTGTTGGGCCCGTCTGTACTGCGCTGCATAGTGTCGTGGTTGTAAAGATGGACCTCCCCATTGACGTTGGAAGTGAAGTTGCGCATGATGCAGCCTATTGCGCACAGTTTTAATTGTAACACGACGTCCTGTGGCTGCACGAAAAGCATTATTCAACATGGTGGCGTTGCTGTCAGGGTTCCTTCGAGGCATATTCCGTAGGTAGCGGTCATCCACTGCAGCAGTCATGTCATCGACAGTTCCTGTCTCTCTGTATCTCCTCCATGTCCGAACAACATCGCTTTGATTTATTCCGAGACGCCTGGACACTTCCGTTGTTGAGAGCCCTTCCTGGCACAAAGTAACAATGCGGACGCGATCGAACCGCGGTATTGACTGTCTAGGCATGATTGAATTACAGACAACATGATTCGTGCTCCCCCTTTCTGGTAGAATGACTGGAACTGTTCGGTTGTCGGACCCCCTCCGTCTAACAGGCGCTGTTCATGCATGGTAGTTTACATCTTTGGGTGAGTTTAGTGACATCTCTGAGCAGTCAAAGGGACTGTGTCTGTGATACAATATCCATAGTCAACGTCTATCCTCAGGACTTCTGGGAAATGGGATGAGGAAAAGCTTTTTTGATGTGTGTATAATGTATGCATTGGGGGCAGGGGGGGGGGTCAGAAAATCCCCACGAAATGCTAAGCCTGCAACAAGATTCTCCTAACTTAAATGTGTGGTGTCACAGCCAGACACCACACTTGCTAGGTGGTAGCCTTTAAATCGGCTGCGTTAGTATACGTCGGACCCGCGTGTCGCCACTATCAGTGATTGCAGACCGAGCGCCGCCACACGGCAGGTCTAGAGAGACTTCCTAGCACTCGCCCCAGTTGGACAACCGACTTTGCTAGCGATGGTTCACTGACAAAATACGCTCTCATTTGCCGAGACGATAGTTAGCATAGCCTTCAGCTACGTCATTTGCTACGACCTAGCAAGGCGCCATTACCAGTTACTATTGATACTGCAATGACATACCCTCAAGAGAGACGCTCATCATTAATGGATTTAAGTTAAGTATTCCACCAGCTACGTCCGTTTTTCTAAAGTCTAATTTCCTTGTCCTGTTCCAGACCTCACGCCAGCCTGCGTGAGCTAAAACGCGTTCCTTTCGGCTTCCTGTAGTACCCGGTGTTGGCTCTCCTGCCAACCCACAACAAAACGTATTTTGTGCCATATCCTGGCGGAAAGCTAATGGGATTTACTTTTTCGGCGAAGCAACTGCATCAGGTTTTTTCTATCTTGATACGCTAGAGCTATGGCTCTTTCCTCAAATGGAAGAAGTTGAACCACAGAACTTTATTAAGCAGCAAGATACTGCGCCACCTCACTGGCATTTCTCTGTATGCGACTGGTTAAAAGACGTTGCACCCGACCGTTAGATTCGCCTCGTGGGGCCGGATGACCGAGCTTGTTTTGCATGACCGCCACTTTCATACTCGATCTGACGCTATGCGATATTTACCATTGGGGTTCATATTGAATCACGTCAATGGGCCTCCGCTACACACTGCTACTTCAGTAACAGCATTGTTGCAACAGTACTCCCGTCATATTGATCAAAGTTTGGGAATAACTCGCCTGCTGATTCGAAGGGTGACGAATGGTGTTCTCATGGAATACTTGTAAGAACGACGTCTGAGCTGCTCTTTCATTTGATAAGCTGAATGTAATAAATGCTACAAAGCCTTAAAATTCGTACATTCATTTTGAAAACCCTCTACATACAAGGTGGGCCTGAATAGTTCGGTGAATGGTCTCACAAAATAAAGGAAACAAGAGTTTCGAGCATAATACTTTCACTGGCCTTCAAAGTAATCACCATCAATTACAGAACGTTTCTTACAGCGCTTGTAAAGCCTCTGGAAACTGTCTGCAAACTCTTGTTGTGGAATTGATCGAAGAATCGTGGTCACTCATTGCTGGATATTCGCGCCATCGTAGGAGTTGAAACCTGTTGCTATCAATACGATCCGGAGACCAAACGCCAATCAATGGCATGGTGTTCACCGTGTTCCACGCCTTCCAAGAAAAGTCGGCTGACAAATTCCGAGATTAAATGCAGGAAACCTATAATTATGGCGTATAAAGTAGAGCCTACCAATGTTAAATTCATGTTCTAGTGGATGCACTACATCAGCTTCATGTAGGCAATTACTACATGATAAAAGTTGAAATGATGCAAGACTCGGCTGGGGTTTTAATAAAATTGAGATGTTCCCCCTGTTACAAAGTACACTGATCAGTCAGAGCGTTATGACCACTGACCTACTATCGATATGAACCCGCCCAGGCGATAGTAGCGTCACGTGTCGTGGAATGACTGCTTGTCAGACACACGTACTGTGCATGTAATATCAGTGAACGTGCAGTCTGTGTATACGAGGTGCATTCAAGTTCTAAGGTCTCCGATTTTTTTTTCTAATTAACTACTCACCCGAAATCGATGAAACTGGCGTTACTTCTCGACGTAATCGCCCTGCAGACGTACACATTTTTCACAACGCTGACGCCATGATTCCATGTCAGCGGCGAAGGCTTCTTTAGGAGTCTGTTTTGACCACTGGAAAATCGCTGAGGCAATAGCAGCACGGCTGGTGAATGTGCGGCCACGGAGAGTGTCTTTCATTGTTGGAAAAAGCCAAAAGTCACTAGGAGCCAGGTCAGGTGAGTAGGGAGCATGAGGAGTCACTTCAAAGTTGTTATCACGAAGAAACTGTTGCGTAACGTTAGCTCGATGTGCGGGTGCATTGTCTTGGTGAAACAGCACACGCGCAGCCCTTCCCGGACGTTTTTGTTGCAGTGCAGGAAGGAATTTGTTCTTCAAAACATTTTCGTAGGATGCACCTGTTACCGTAGTGCCCTTTGGAACGCAATGGGTAAGGATTACGCCCTCGCTGTCCCAGAACATGGACATCATCATTTTTTCAGCACTGGCGGTTACCCGAAATTTTTTTGGTGGCGGTGAATCTGTGTGCTTCCATTGAGCTGACTGGCGCTTTGTTTCTGGATTGAAAAATGGCATCCACGTCTCATCCATTGTCACAACCGACGAAAAGAAAGTCTCATTCATGCTGTCGTTGTGCGTCAACATTGCTTGGCAACATGCCACACGGGCAGCCATGTGGTCGTCCGTCAGCATTCGTGGCACCCACCTGGATGACACTTTTCGCATTTTCAGGTCGTCATGCAGGATTGTGTGCACAGAACCCACAGAAATGCCAACTGTGGAGGCGATCTGTTCAACAGTCATTCGGCGATCCCCCAAAACAATTCTCTCCACTTTCTCGATCATGTCGTCAGACCGGCTTGTGCGAGCCCGAGATTGTTTCGGTATGTTGTCACACGATGTTCTGCCTTCATTAAACTGTCGCACCCACGAATGCACTTTCGACACATCTATAACTCCATCACCACATGTCTCCTTCAACTGTCGATGAATTTCAATTGGTTTCACACCACACAAATTCAGAAAACGAATGATTGCATGCTGTTCAAATAAGGAAAACGTCGCCATTGTAAGTATTTAAAACAGTTCTCATTCTCGCCACTGGCGGTAAAATTCCATCTCCCGTATGGTGCTGCCATCTCTGGGACGTATTGACAATGAACGCGGCCTCATTTTAAAACAATGCGCATGTTTCTCTTTCCAGTCCGGAGAAAAAAAATCGGAGGCCTTAGAATACTTGAATGCACCTCGTAGAAGTGGGAAGGCATGCGATCTATCTTAATTTGACTGAGTGCGGATTGTGATGGCCCGGAGGCTCGGCACGAGCATTTTGGAAGCTGCACGACCTCTTGGGTGTTCGAGGAGTGCTCTGGTGAGTGTCTTCAACATGTGACGAAACGGTGTTGAAACCACGTTCATTCATAGTGGGGCTGGGCGGCCAGCACTCATTTCAGTTGCCGGACGTCGTAATGAGGGAAAATTGGCAAAACAGTATAGACGGCGATCTGTAACGGAACACAGATCAGGCATTAAAGCCAGGCGGAGTAAAAGTGTGTCTGAAAACACAGTGCACCGAACACTCCTAACGATAGGCCTCCGCAGCCGTCGACTCGTGCGTAAGCTATTGTTGACCCACGACATCGGCAACTACGACTGAAATGGACATGTGGCCATCAGCACTGGACGTTGGCGCAGTGACAGAGCCTTGCATAGTCTGACGAATCCAGATAACTTCTTCATCATGCCGCTGGGAGAGTGGGAATCCGCCTTCTTCCAGGGGAACAGCCGACACCCCCGGGATAACAAGGCCGCCCAGCAGTGTTAGTGACGTCACACTAAGCGGCCCATAGCCGACGCAGCAGTCCACGGACACCTCCGTACAGACGCGCCTGATGCTATCGATCTTTTGTCCGTCATACAGAAAGGAGCGAACTACAATTCGAACCAAAGACCAAATTATATATATTCTTGTAAACAGCATAAAGGTTCATAACGAAATACCGATCACATATACGGGCAGGAATAGTTTCTAGAACTCCTCTGAAAAGTGTTTATCTTCAGTACCAGAATGAACATCAAATTGTCAGGTTTTCTAAATAGAAAATCACTTTGTTAGTAACAGACAGCAATAATGAGACTTGCAGTTGGTGATTTCTACGTGGAAAAGGAAATAAGCTGTAGAGAGATTGAAAATGGTAAGTAAAGAGAGCCTCAGCCTTTTGCTCACATTCTTACATGTAATGCACTTGGTTGTTTTTCATTTCCTTACCTTTCATAACATTTTTAATATTGTTTCAAGAAGTGTATCTTCAATAGCAGAGTGAGCTTGAAATTGTCAGGCTTTTCTTAAAGGAAAGAGCAGTCCCTTAGTATCACAGTGCAAGACAGAATCTTGTGTTCAGTGAAGTCTACGTTAAAAGGAGAATATTCGATATCTATCTTTTGTTTCCATTCTTTATTACTGGGGATACACTTGTAAAAATTCTTGAAAAGAGCTGTCACCATGAACATATGAGTAAATTCACAATAGTCATGTGTTTTATGAGATAAAGCGAAAGTTGTGAGGGTTTTGCTATGTATGACAGTGTTTAAGATAATTTACTTTCAGTGTAATAGCTTAAAAATGTTAAGTCCTGCTGTCAGTTGGCATTTGTCACCACCTGTATACGAGTTTTAAAGCTAAATAGTGTTCTGACAATTATAAAATAGTGGCAAAGTTCCTCATTCGATTAAACTTATTCCTGCCCGTATATGTAATCGGTATTTCGTTATGAACCTTTATGCTGTTTACAAGAATATATATAATTTGGTCTTTGGTTCGAATTATAGTTCGCTCCTTTCTGTATGACGGACAGAAGATCGTTAGCACCAGGCGCGTCTGTACGGAGGTGTCCGTGGACTGCTGCGTCGGCTATGGGCCGCTTAGTGTGACGTCACTAACACTGCTGGGCGGCCTTGTTATCCCGGGGCTGTCGGAACAGCTCCTTGACACCCGTATTTCGGGACGGAGACAAGCTGGCAGCGACTCCACTATGCTCTGGGGAACATTCACGTTGGCATCCATGTGTCCAGCGGGGCTCGTGCAAGGCACCGTGACAGCCAGGGAGACACTGCTTGCAGACCACGTGCACCCCTCCATGACGATCATGTTTCCCGACGGCAGTGGCATTTTTCAGCTAGTTAATGCGCCAGGTCACAAGGCCAAGAGTGTGATGGAGTGGTTCGAGGAACATAATGGCGAATTCCAGTTGATGTGCTGGCCCCCCAATTCGCCATATCTGAACCCGATCGATTTGGACTGTGATTATGTAGCGTATGCAGTGGACATCAATTTACGCTTCTTACAAATGTGTAAACAAAGATATACATAAAAAACACAATAAAACATACAGATAATGGGCAATACAATTAAATAGAGACATCAAGATTATATATGGTCAATAAAATTAAATACCGACATCAAGATTCTATATAACGTCTTTTGCGGCGTCTGTCGCCATCAGAAAATCACTGAACTTGCCATTCTACGCTCTTCTGTTGCACTCTTGGACGATGTGGCGGCTGGTCTATCTGTTGGCTCCGCAGTCACAGTTGGGAGTTGGTGTTTTTCCCCATTTGTAAAGAGTATCTGCACATCATCCGTGATTTGTCCATATTCTGTTAAGGGATGACCATATTTTACGTGGTAGTTCATATCCGGGCGGTCTCTAAGTGACGCAGGGGAGGGCTTGACAATGCTCAGGGCACACCTCTCGCCGTTGTTCCCTCCAGGTCTTTACTGCATCAAAGTTTATACTTTGCAATTCCTTGGCTGTTATCATCGTTGGATCTCTAGACCGAAGTCTGTTTCTTTCCAGGTCAGGCATGTCGCAGTGTATAGGCAGCCGAGCGTTATCGAGTATCTTCCTATATTCCCGGAGAAGAATAATTTTCCGACGTAGGTCCGCAGGTGGTATGTGGCTTAGAACTGGCAGCCAATGTGTTGGTGTTGACCTCATGGTTCCGCTGACAATTCGCATCGTGCTATTCAGCTATTGGACTGTGACTGAAAGTGGCGTTGGAGGTCATCGACCCCCTCCCCGGAATTTATGGAATTAGGTGACTCGTGTGTGCAGATATGGTGCCTACTCACTCCAGCGACCTACTAAGGCCTCACTGCTTCCTACCACGACGCGTCGCTTGTGTTATCCGTATCAGAGGTGTGCATGCAGGCTATTAGGAAGCTGGTCATAATGTTCTGGCTGATCACTGTATCGACTGAGGCAGTCGGTCCTTTGCCAACTATCTGCAGAATTATACGCGGCCACGGAGACAATTACATGTGGGACTCCACATTGTATTTTTAGTTTATTTTGAATGAACTATCCCGATCCCATCGCCAGCTGCGGTGGGAGCAGTGCAATAACATGAAATTGCACGTTCTAATTTCTTATGATGTGTTGTCTGTAGAAACGTTCCCACTCCAATATCCCGCCGTACTTTACCAGTTTACTTTAATACTATAGTGTCAGACTCCAATTAGACAGACTGATACTGACGTCATCATTTTTAACCCACTAATAATGCAGGATAAGTTCCTTGCAGGGAAATATACACTCCTGGAAATTGAAATAAGAACACCGTGAATTCATTGTCCCAGGAAGGGGAAACTTTATTGACACATTCCTGGGGTCAGATACATCAATTGATCACACTAACAGAACCACAGGCACATAGGCACAGGCAACAGAGCATGCACAATGTCGGCTCTAGTACAGTGTATATCCACCTTTCGCAGCAATGCAGGCTGCTATTCTCCCATGGAGACGATCGTAGAGATGCTGGATGTAGTCCTGTGGAACGGCTTGCCATGCCATTTCCACCTGGCGCCTCAGTTCGACCAGCGTTCGTGCTGGACGTGCAGACCGCGTGAGACGACGCTTCATCCAGTCCCAAACATGCTCAATGGGGGACAGATCCGGAGATCTTGCTGGCCAGGGTAGTTGACTTACACCTTCTAGAGCACGTTGGTTGGCACGGGATACATGCGGACGTGCATTGTCCTGTTGGAACAGCAAGTTCCCTTGCCGGTCTAGGAATGGTAGAACGATGGGTTCGATGACGGTTTGGATGTACCGTGCACTATTCAGTGTCCCCTCGACGATCACCAGTGGTGTACGGCCAGTGTAGGAGATCGCTCCCCACACCATGATGCCGGATGTTGGCCCTGTGTGCCTCGGTCGTATGCAGTCCTGATTGTGGCGCTCACCTGCACGGCGCCAAACACGCATACGACCATCATTGGCACCAAGGCAGAAGCGACTCTCATCGCTGAAGACGACACGTCTCCATTCGTCCCTCCATTCACGCCTGTCGCGACACCACTGGAGGCGGGCTGCACGATGTTGGGGCGTGAGCGGAAGACGGCCTAACGGTGTGCGGGACCGTAGCCCAGCTTCATGGAGACGGTTGCGAATGGTCCTCGCCGATACCCCAGGAGCAACAGTGTCCCTAATTTGCTGGGAAGTGGCGGTGCGGTCCCCTACGGCACTGCGTAGGATCCTACGGTCTTGGCGTGCATCCGTGCGTCGCCGCGGTCCGGTGCCAGGTCGATGGGCACGTACACCTTCCGCCGACCACTGGCGACAACATCGATGTACTGTGGAGACCTCACGCCCCACGTGTTGAGCAATTCGGTGGTACGTCCACCCGGCCTCCCGCATGCCCACTATACGCCCTCGCTCAAAGTCCGTCAACTGCACATACGGTTCACGTCCACGCTGTCGCGGCATGCTACCAGTGTTAAAGACTGCGATGGAGCTCCGTATGCCACGGCAAACTGGCTGACACTGACGGCGGCGGTGCACAAATGCTGCGCAGCTAGCGCCATTCGACGGCCAACACCGCGGTTCCTGGTGTGTCCGCTGTGCCGTGCGTGTGATCATTGCTTGTACAGCCCTCTCGCAGTGTCCGGAGCAAGTATGGTGGGTCTGACACACCGGTGTCAATGTGTTCTTTTTTCCATTTCCAGGAGTGTACTTGGTACGTAGCAAGAGCGTATTTGTTGCGGTGTGCTAGATTGTTTAACATGTGACGGCGGTGTATTTCTTAAAATATCGCCCTGTGCCAATTAGTTAACGCGGGGTGTCTGTGCACTTGCTAAAATATTTCATTGTGCAAGCATTTTAACTGGGATAGAGTTGTAATTGTCATAATATCACACTGTGGTAACTGCTAAGATTCTTAAGTCTAGTGTGCAGTGGGAGAAGAAAATCGGTCAAAAGGTGAAACGTATAACCCCAAAATAGTAGAAAAGAATGGTAGTTGGTTATTAATTTGAATGCTTACAAATAACGCCCAACACCCTACTGGTAACTGTTATAACTAATATAAGATACTTGATGTGACCATTTTGGATAATTAATTATGATAATTATGATAATTAATATTATCATAATTAATACAGTATTTGTCATCAGCTTCAAGTAGGGTAACATGCGTAGAGGAGTGGATAGAGGTGGCGGCTGATCTCTGCTGCTGGCGCTTCATGATGATCCTTTAACTACGGTACACAGAGCACGAATGACAAGACTATCAAACTGTTATAGAGAGAGAGAGGCAGAGGGAGAGAGAGATAGAGAGAGAGAGAGAGAGAGAGAAGAAGAGCAAGAGAAAGGGGGAGAGGGAGCGGGGCACCTGATTTTCCCGCCACTCTTAAGTCACACCTTTGGCCTAGATCAATTAATATCCTTGCACCGCACAGTGGATGGCTCACCTTCATTTTTCCATCATCTTTATTCCTACAATTGGCATAATGTCGTGGGTGGAGGAAAGGGCGGGAGCTTGTCTTGAAACGTGACAGGTTTCGGGCTACACCGTGGCCTTGAATGTACCACACTCAATAGCCTAGGGCCGTGGGTCTGTTATGATATTGCACTGTACCGTGTCTTTGAACTGACCCTGCTCCACTAGTTAAGGTATTGAATGCAGTTTATTATTTTGACTAAGAAGAACTGCACTGAACAAGAAACGAGCATATCGTTAAGATTCATGTCCACGCCAAATTCAGAATTCCCGTTACAAAAATAATATACCGTAACTATAAGTAAACGGTAGTCGTATAATTATTGTGAGAAAAATTTTTCACTCATCTGTAATTTAAAAAAAAAATTCTCGTTAAACGCTCACTGTGGTCGCGTGACCTTGCTACAACGTCAACAGTTAGTAAGCTATATAGAGCTACATATTTTGCGGAAAAACGTCAAGGAGTTACAGATCGCGTCATGGGGAAATACATACGTTAGGGGAAAAAAGTTTACCGAGCGAGGTGGCGCAGCAGTTAGCACACTGGACTCGTATTCGGGAGGACGACGGTTCAAACCCGCGTCCGGCCGTCCGGATTTAGCTTTTCCGTGATTTCCCTAAATCGCTTCACGCAAATGCCGGGATGGTGTTTGAAAGGGCACGGCCAACTTCCTTTCTCGTCCCTCCCTAACCCAATGGAGCTGCTAACCTCGCTGTTTGGTCCCCTCCCCCAAATCAACCAACCAACCAACCAAAATGTTTAGTGATTACATATCCCTGAGAGGCTGCAGAGCCAAAGCACTCCGCAACGTTCGTATGTCGTGAGTGATGGGGTGATGTCTATAAACCAGTTTGCTCTGCGTATAATTTGGTAGGCCGAGTTTTCAAAATATCTTTCTCCACTTAGAGACGTTCGTACTTAATGTTTTCTTGTTGAAAATTCAGATGCAGCACACCCGGTTAGTAGACTAGCTGGGCCAAATCTCCTTGTGCCATGGCCGCCGAATCCAATAAAACGGTACCCATCGTCGCCGGGATGCGTGAGCTAGCATTTTGTCCCTAACAAAAATTGTTTCCCATGGCGTGCTCTCCCACCCCTCGATGTTTCTAGCAAAGGCTTAGAAACAAGCCGTACAAAAAGCTAGTGGTCTTAAGACATCTTGTACATTTCGAGCTGTCTGAAAATGTTCTTCCCGGAATTCAAGAACTAGTGAATCCGCGTCTGGTGACACTAATTTGTAGTTTTATCAGTCCTTATTGGAATGAAAAGGAAGAAATGCATTTTCTGCAGATTCAAAAAAATTCATCTTACCTAAATTCCAGCATCTATTATTTTAAAAGTTTTAGCGATTGTGCTAAATGAAGTGTCACTCATATCACCTGACACCATTGATAATTTGATGCGAAATAGTGAGAGGTTTGAGGGTGACGTTCTGGCACAATTCGTGTCAGCTGTGTACTGAAACATTAGCCGATAAAGCCCATACAAAATAATTACGTCATCGTCGCTTACGTGTATAAGAGGGTTCGTACCACTTTACTGCAACAAATATATATATATATACACGCCTTACGTACTCTCCATATCAACCGCTAGTGCTGCCACCTGCTGTCTGTGAGTGGTCGTTGCATCTTGACGTCGAATATTGTCGGTTATCACAGTAATGTGACTAACTTGACCGTGTAAATGCGGCTCTGAGCTTAGCAATAGGGCATCATTCATGCAAGTGGCTGAGGTATTCTCGTGTAAGATGATGTTATCTCACGGAGAATGTTGCGAGTGCCTATTGATTGCCTCCGGTAGGAAACTCGTTCTTTCAGAAAGACAACTTACCGCTCCATCGTTCCCATTCTGTCAGAATGATGTGACTATAACTCTACCGCCTCAACAATGACACCACGTAATCTGACTTATTAACTACATCTGGGATGCCATCGGGCAACATGGACGCACTTTCAATCCAACTCCGACGTATCTTCTTGCGCTGTGGGTGAGCGATCATGGTTAAATGGTTCCCCTAAGAATGTGGTCTGTCGTGGAATCCACACCAGGATGCTTTCGGGGCAAAATAGATGTTACACGCTACTGCGTTAGTGACCCAAATTCACTTGTCCCACAGTACTTGTTCGACTTCATTTCCCTTCCTTTGCGTTAAAGGACTTTGAATTCAGTATTTTTAGACATGAATGTTTGCCACAGTATAGAAGACGAAGATAGTGAAACGTGGTACTCGAGTGAAGTATCAGTAAATGTTGGCCCCATCTTATTTGTTCATCCATGCCTTATTCAGCACCCTTAATTTTTTTTTTTGTATCAAACTAGAAACTCGAGATATCTGAGTGATAAGGTTTGTTTTGGACCTTCCAATCTTAGTCTTTACTATCCAATGCGGTTCATTCTCCGGTAGCTTTTCTCTGTTCTTGCCGCCTGCTGCAGCGTGATGATAGGGCTTTACTGGGAGACTGGTAAAACCCTTGGATTCCATCCAAGGAATATATCAGTCGCAGAAACTATTATGTCATCGTGGGAAATAGCGTACATGGACTATAACTGGAGTGCTCGCAACACTGCTTCAGAATTTGTACCTGACTTTATTCAGAAACAAGTTGATTTCACCTGTTGTGTTGATGTGAGAGGCTAAATCTGGAGCCTGAACTTGTCGGGATCAGTTTAGTTAGAACCGATTAACGCTGATTAATCTGATACCAAAGGATTACGCTTAATAGGGAACTCTTTATTGGATGACAGCAAGACGCTAACTGAATTGTGACGCAGAGTGACTGTACAGAACATAAAACATCAAAAAACATGGAACACAAAAACACAGTAATAAACGATGAACGTCGTGCATGGAGAAGACACAAGCACACACGAAAAAATATAATAAACAGCGCTCCGGCGGTCGGGCGCAGAACTCTGACAGCCGCGATTCATTTATTTCACGCGAAACACAATGCCTCTGGCGGCCGGCGGGGAACTATCGTAACAGCCGCGATTTAGCTGTTGTACACAAACCATGAGAACGCTTCACTTCTCGGCACAAGCGTCTGCGTCGTGTCGGACGCTACAAACTTGACTTAATACTCTTCTTGTAACGACAGTTTTCTGCTTCAAGCTAAAGAAGGTAAGCGTTTAACCAGCCGTCTGAGATGAGGTCATTAGCGACAGTGCTTTAAACTAGACACGAGGAAGGGAGGAATTCATCTCTGGGAACAAGGAGTCTTAATTTGTCGTCGTACTTATTATACAGCGGAATTTTACCCCTGAGATACAAACAAACGACGATCCGTTTCAAGTCTCAGTGGAAAAATAAAAACACGCACACACACAAGTATGCTATTACGACTTCATATATTTCGAAGCAAGAAACTCGCTCAACGTCTGTGCTCCAGAATTATAAATGACGTACCATTTAATCTTCCGTTTCTCACAAATTGAGATGGAAGTCGCAAGCATGACGCGTACGGAATTTAGTTTTCTGAGAAGACGGCAATCTCAGAACAAAAACTGCGAAAGAGCGAAAAACGTGTAATCAGCACCAGGTGGACGACAAGTCTGTCTTCCGTCGGCAACATTGTAGCAATTTGTACGAGGTGAAATAACAGCCTCGGACTGCAGCTTTACCGGTGCGAAACATCTTTAGTTATAGCAGCATTAAAAAGTTCATATTACTTCTCTACGTCTCCTCCGTCAGAAATGAGAAACGAGAAGAAATAACTGAAGTTGTGTCGTTGACATGACCTCATTGTGAAACCAATGGCCTAGTGAGGTGACGCAGTGGGAAGACCCCGGTCATCCAGATTACGTTTCCTGTGTTTCCCCAACCTCATTTAAATTTCCCTAAATCGGTGAAGGCTGTTGCGAGGATGGTTCCTTTGAAAAGAACGCGGCTGAATTCCTTTCCCATATCTCTCGAATTTGTGTTTGCGCTCCGTCCCTAATGACGAGAAGTTAAACCGTAATTATTCTCTCTCCTTCTTCTTTCGAGGAAATGATTTACGACGATGAAACGAGGGCAAAGGCAAAATCTTGTCTCATTTAATAAAATCAGAATTACATCAGAAGTAGCCGATATAAATGGTTAAAGGTTGTGTTGAGAATGTTGAGAATTATTACTGCCAAATATCGCTAGGTAAAATAACAACACAGTTACATTTGATGATACGCAGTGTACTATTAGCGTCATCACACTCATAAAATCGCACAGTTTTACTGAGTTAGGCCTTGTGAGATACTGATATGTTGTCGTGGTTTTTAGACCCAAGATCCAGTTCTCCTCGTTAGTCTAATCTGTGCAAGTCTCTTCATCTCTGCTTAACTACTGTAGCCTACATCCATTTCAACCTGCTTATGTATTCGAGCCATAGCTTCCTTCTAAAACTTCAACTCCCTGAAACTTCCCTCTGTAAACAAATAGACGACTCCCTGGTGCCTCACGTGATTTATCAATCGATCCATTCTTTTTGTTTCGTTGTGCTATAAATTTCGTTTCCCCCAAAATTCGGTTCAGTATCTGCTTGTTACTTATTACACTTACCCGTTTAATATTCAGCGTTCTTCTGTAGCGCAACTGTTCAAAAGATTCTATTCTCTCCTTGTTTCACTTCAGCACAAGAACTGTACTCCAGACGAAACCTTCATAAAAAAGCTTCCTGACATTAAATTTATATTCTATATTAACAATTTCCTTTCTCTTGCTATTACCAGGCCGCATTTTATATCCGCTCTACTTCGGCCATTATCAGTTATATTGCTGTCCACATAAAAAATATCATCTATTATTTTTTGAGTCTCATTTCCAGCATCGCCTGCTTTAATTCAACTACATTTAACTACCCTTGTTTTACATTTGCTGATTTTCATGTTACACCATCCATCTATCCATTTCGTTCAACTGCTCTTCCAAGCCATTGGCCTCCTCTGGCAGAATTACAATGCCATCAGCAAACCTTAATGTTTTTATTTATTCAAACAACTTAGGGGAATGAAGCAGGGTGACAACGGCCGGTATTCCGTCAGTTGCACAACCCCTCATTTCAAGGCAAAAATGCAGAAAGACTACACACAATGTAACTAGCTGGCGCCACCATGCAGCAAAAGACGACCAATGTCAGAAGCTATGACTCTGATATTTTTGTAATTTTTAGCTACCTGATTGTCGGCGTAGTGATACCGATCTGTTATTTCAATGAATGGTGATGCTTTCTGTAAAATCTTTATTAGTCAAGACAGCATATAGGAAAAGGTGATCTTGGCTAATAACGATCTTCCAAACATTGGCGGAATTAAAACCTGGTTGCTTTTTTAGAAACGTAGACAATATTTTCATTGTTTGACCTAGTGAAAATGACAATTTAAACAACTATTCACAACACCTGAATTCATTTCAGCCGAATATTCGCTTCACTATGGAGGTGGAAAATACTGGTGGTCTTCTCTTATCTGAAAGAAGAAAGGTTGATGATACTTTGGGACATGTCCTTTACAGAAAACTTGTAAGTAGGCTGTTTAGGTTTTTGTATTGGTAATGCCACATAGCGCTCTGTATGAAAATCACTGGCTGTGCTGTGTGCCGTCTGTGGCTGGTTTGCATTGTTGTTGGCGATTGTAGTGTTGGGCAGCTGGATGTTAACAGCGCGTAGCGTTGCGCACTTGGAGGTAAGCCGCCAGCAGTGGTGGATGTGGGGAGTGAGATGGCGGAGTTGTGAGAGCAGATGATCTGGACAGAGACAGTAAATTTGTAAGACTGGATGTCATGAACTGATATATATTTATGATTGGTTCAAATGGCTCTGAGCACTATGGGACTTAACATCTGTGGTCATCAGTCCCCTAGCACTTAGAACTACTTAAACCTAACTAACCTAAGGACATCACACACATCCATGCCCGAGGCAGGATTCGAACCTGCGACCGTAGCGGTCATGCGGTTCCAGACTGAAGCGCCTAGAACCGCACGGCCACACCGGCCGGCCCTATATTTATGACTTTTGAACACTATTAAGGTAAATACATTGTTTGTTCTCTATCAAAATCTTTCATTTGTTAACTATGCCTATCAGTAGTTAGTGCCTTCAGTAGTTTGAATCTTTTATTTAGCTGGCAGTAGTGGCGCTCGCTGTATTGCAGTAGTTCGAGTAACGAAGATTTTTGGTGAGGTAAGTGATTTGTGAAATGTATAGGTTAATGTTAGTCAGGGCCATTCTTTTGTAGGGATTTTTGAAAGTCAGATTGCGTTGCGCTAAAAATATTGTGTGTCAGTTTAAGCACAGTAATGTATAATTGTTCAAAGGGGACGTTTCAAACTGACTCACACTGATTAGTATTCTCAGGTTGATAGTTGTCATCATCCGCCTCAGCGTGAAGGGTAGCTCCTACCTTGGTTCATAGGGTTGTGTCACCTCACACCGTCATAGTTAGTCAGTTGAGTTAGCCCACCTCGTAGTAGCCTTCCGCCGTAATAGTTATAGCAAAAGACAAATCAGACGCGGGTTGCGCTTGAGTGTGTGAAGAAAATAAGGAGGTGGCATCTGAGATTGTGGTCTTTTTTCCTTTCTGAGGTTTGGTCATTCTCTACAGAAACAAAGTGTGAAGTGTGTTTTTGACCACCAATTAAGATCAGAATGAACTTGGTTTGCTTTACGAGGGTGTCTACTGTATGTCTTGCTGTGATGGCATGTTGTACAATGGAGAGACCATCAGGACAGCGGATCACCAGTGTGCTGAGCATTAAGTGTCATACACGATTACAACAGTGGATCAAATCTACCATTTCATAACGTTCTCTTGTGACTGGTCACCCTATTGAATACAACAGCAAAGAGATTCTGGCTAGCACTTTCAGCAGTTAGCATATTATTATCAAGGAAGCAGTGAGATTAAGTTAGTAAGTGACCTTATAAAGAGAGACGGATGTTTTAACTTACGTTCTTCATGAAATCCTGCTGTCTCCCTGGTCCGGTCTCCCTGGTCAAACAACAGAAATAATGGTTATTCACTATCAACAACATATGGTGGACATACACTACTGGATATTAAAATTGCTACACCCAGAAGAAATGCAGGTGATAAACGGGTATTCATTGGACAAATATATTATACTACAACTGACATGTGATTACATTTTCACGCAATTTAAGTGCATAGATCCTGAGAAATCAGTACCCAGAACAATCAACTCCGGCCGTAATAACGGCCCTCATACGCCTGGGCATTGAGTCAAACAGAGCTTGGATGGCGTGTAAAGGTACAGCTGCCCGTGCAGCTTCAACACGATACCACAGTTCATCAAGACTAGTGATTGGCGTATTGCGACGAGCCACTTGCTCGGCCACCATTGACCAGACGTTTGCAATTGATGAGAGATCTGGAGAATGTGCTGGCCAGGGCAGCAGTCGAACATTTTCTGTATCCAGAAAGGCTCGTACAGGACCTGCAACATGCGGTCGTGCATTATCCTGCTGAAATGTAGAGTTTCGCAGGGATCGAATGAAGGTTAGAGCCACGGGTCGTAACACATCTGAAATGTAACGTCAACTGTTCAAAGTGCCGTCAACGCGAACAAGAGGTGACCGAGACGTGTAACCAATGGCACCCCATACCATCACGCCGGGCGATACACCAGTATGGCTATGACGAATACACGCTTCCAATGTGCGTTCACCTCGATGTCGCCAAACACGGATGCGACCATCATGAAGCTGTACACAGAACCTGGATTCAGCCGAATAAATGGTTTTGCCATTCGTGCACCCAGGTTCGTCGTTGAGTACACCATCGCAGGCGCTCCTGTCTGTGATGCAGCGTCAAGGGTAACCGCAGCCATGGTCTCCGAGCTGATAGTCCATGCTGCTGCAAGCGTCGTCGAACTGTTCGTGCAGATGGTTGTTGTCTTGCAAATGTCCCTATCTGTCGACTCAGGGATCGAGATGTGGCTGCACGATCCGTTACAGCCATGCGGATAAGATGCCTGTCATCTCGACTGCTAGTGATACGAGGCCGTTGGGATCCAGCACGGCGTTCCGTATTACCCTCCTGAACCCAACGATTCCATATTCTGCTAACAGTCATTGGATCTCGACCAACGCGAGCAGAAAAGTCGCGATACGATAAACCGCAATCGCGATAGGCTACAATCAGACCTTTATCAAAGTCAGAAACGTGACGGTATGCATTTCTCCTCCTTACACGAAGGCATCACAACAATGTTTCACCAGGTAATGCCGGTCAACTGCTGTTTGTGTATGAGAAATCTGTTGGAAACTTTCCTCATGTCAGCACGTTGTAGCTGTTGCCACCGGCGCCAACATTGTGTGAATGCTCTGAAAAGCTAATCATTTGCATATCAGAGCATCTTCTTCCTGTCGGTTAAATTTCGCGTCTGTAGCACGTCATCTTCGTGTTGTAGCAATTTTAATGGCCAGTAGTGTATTTAGTTGTGCAGTGTGCTAGTAATTTACTGTGTGTGTGTTTTGCCTTTCTGCATAAGACGTAATATGATTCTTGTTTGGGATAGCCCTACATACAGAGGTTTTAAATTTCATTGCACAACGTTTCTCGTTGCATTTGTGCTTTGAAAATAAGTAACTATTTACCAAACGAAACGTCGGCTAATGTCCATGTCGTCACCAGGATGCATTCCGTAAGCTGTTTCATCATTCTATACGCTATGAGTAACTCAAGTTTTCATTTCTTCTCGCTGAACTTTAGTTCTTTAAATTGTCATTTCAAAAGTTCTACTTGGCTCCCTTGACAGCTTGGCCAGTGCACAGATTGAATAACATCATGGATAAGCTACAAACCTATGTCACTACCTTCTCAACTGCTACTTTCCATAACGTTCTTCGACTCTTATAGTTGAATAAGTCGTGTCGAAAAGGCCAAAGTAAAATTTTCCGTAGAAATGTAAAACCGTTTGGATTACAAAACCGAAGTGTAAAATGTTTTCGTTTATATAGTGTAGGTCATTTAACATAATGTGACTATAAAATTGTGTGCCAGAAAAATACATGATCTATGTTATGATCGAGCAACCGATGTGGAGATATGGGCTTTTCCAGTGGAATTGTTTTTATAAATAACATTCTACAAATCGTTGATACCATGCAGCTGTGTCAAGTATATAAATGACAAGAAATGTAGATAATAAAGAATGTAGCATGACGCATATGTTGCCGTGTTTTTTATTGCACAATCTTTTAAGTTTAGAACAGTATAAAACAGAAAAATTGTTTATAATCAGAAGTCTTCTTCATGCTCATACAGGGCATTTGTAGGTCATTTACAAAGTTCATTGTAGAAGTCTAATTTATCGTATGGTATGTACTGATTCAATTTCCTAATGTCTAAAATTTTTTCACAACGACTGGAAATTTTCCTTTGTATGCAGCAGTGTTTGGTAGTTCAGTCGTGAACCCCCAGGCTTCCCTAACAAAAAATGTTCTCGCTGCACGCCATCGATCCTCTGATGTGGTTTCAACAAGCCTGATTGACTTCACAGTATTCATACATCATATACTGCGACAGTTCTAGGGTCACTTCCTGTTCACGTGGAATTTTGGCCAGTGGTTTCCTTTACAGGACAGATTTTTTATAAATGTTTAGGCTGTCATGCTTTAAAATCAATGATGTCATTAGTTTGCACTGGATGAACTCGGAAATTGGAACTTGCACTTCCTATTAGTGTGTTTATTTCGTTTGGTGTGTAAATTCGTTCAGTCTTGCGAATAAATCTCTTAGTCGTGGCGAAAGCCGTATCATAAGGCAGGAATGAATGTCCGCTGATTAGAAAGTAATGACTGATCTTTTCAAATCGCCCAGGCGATGATGTCACTAACAAAAATCTGCACAAGGTGTTGTTTTTATTCTGACCAGGGCCTCCATCTGAGAAGATATGTAGCTCTGTCACCTCTTTGGGAATATTTTCCCGAAAACACTTGTTTAGCAACGCGCAGGCTGTATTGGGTCCTTTACGAGCCTGTCCCTCATGGTATGAGTTAAATGTTGGCATATGATCCTGTAAATTGACAATGGAAAATTCCAAAACCCACAATCGGCTGTAATAAAACATCCTGCGCTGGAATATCCGGCGGTGGGATTTTCTGACATTTAGTCAATAGTAATGGCACCTAGATTCTTTATTGCGTCAAGATTCTTTATTGCGTCAATTTTCTCGTAAAATTTCGTGGCTCTGTTTTTATGCACTATGAGTTTTGGTGTAGCCACTCTTTTCGCAGTGTCATTCGAATTCGGACTTCTAATTTCACGTGTCAATATCTGCGGATTTTCCAGATTTGTAGTAAAAATTGTTCTTGACGAATTTCAAATAAAATTTGTAGTTCACTTTAGCATCAGGATATTGTTGTTTAAATAACTCGTGCAGCCGGACAGAGTGGCCGAGCGGTTCTAGGCGCTACAGTCTGGAACCACGCGACCGCTACGGTCGCAGGTTCGAATCCTGCCTCGGGCATGAATGTGTATGATGTTCTTAGGTTAGTTAGGTTTAAGTAGTTTTAAGTTCTAAGTGACTGATGACCACAGCAGTTAAGTCCCGTAGTCCTCAGAGCCATTTGAACCGTTGAACTCCTGCATTTCACTGTCATACAACTGTGCTGGTAAGAATTTTCTTCATATATTGTTCGAATAATGGACTTCATGATTCAGTACGGCCCTTAGTCAGGGATCATCCTTCTCCGGGGATTAAGTTATATCTTGAACCCCCCCCCGATTTGTCACGCATGTCAACCGATGAGCTGTCTAGCAGTAGCAGATGATTTAAACGACGAACATGTTTCTCACTTATTCCATGGAGAGTCAAGAACGCATTTTTACAAACTCAGGTCCGTCCTCCATCACTGCTCACTTGATAATGAAAATTAGCCATTAGCACTGTGACATCTGTGGTCTTTGACTTCCTTTCTCTTTTTATGAGATGCACATCAATTAGACCTGAGTATTTTTCTCAGCAAAACTGTTCATGTGTATCAGCATTTGCATTTGCGAATCCTCTGCCACAGTCTCAAAACACTTTCTGGGACACCTGAAAACACCAACACAATCAATCAATTTTTGATCAAATATCTCATTTCTCAAGGTACGTCTGCACGCTAATTGAGTTAGAATTTCTAAGAGTATTGCCCAATACGGCTGTGTTCTGGCTCCCACACTCTTCTCACTTTACTTCGCAGTTGTTATGAGTAATCAAATTAGTCTCGACACAAGGACAGACAAAAGTGTCTTTAACATCTGTCGCCTCAGAACACAAAGTCGCGTAACCAAACTATCCATCTTAGAGATTCTCTACGCGGATGATGTATGCATGATGGCTAATTCTTGCGAAACTCTTCAGACTTACATAAATCTGCTAAATGCCTCCTGCAGAAGATTTGGCTTAGCCATTAGCATCACTAAGACGCAAGTTCTCAAACAGCCACTTAGAGGTCTTAATGCAGATGACTCCAGTATTGAGATAAATAACAGACCCTTGCAAAATGTGTCAAATTTCAAATACCTGGGAAGCCAAATTAGAAGTGACAACAGCCTGACAACGGAAATCGCAGCGCGTATAGCCAGCGCAGCCTCAGCCTTCGGTAAGCTTAATGACCGAGTATGGAAATCACATGATCTCAAACTACAAACAAAAATTGCAGTCTACAAAGCAGTAGTATTATCCACCTTACTCTATGCCTCGGAAACCTGGTGCTGTTACAAAGCTGACATTAAGAAGCTAGATGAATTTCATCTTCGATGTCTGAGATCAATTCTGCGCATCAAATGGGAAGACCGCGTCCCAAACACGGAGATTTTGCGCCGCGTGAAACTGGCTGGTATTGAAGCTTTAATAATGAAACATCAACTGAGATGGAGTGGTCACATAGTACGCATGGATGATAGTAGGCTACCTAAAGCGGTGTTCTACTCGCAGCTCTCGTGCGGGAAGAGGAGGAAAGGTGGTCAACACCTGCGATATAAAGACACCATTAAACGCCACATTGCAGCCTGTGACATTCCAAGCAACCGTTGGGAGGAGCTAGCATTGCGCCGATCGGAGTGGCGATCAACTGTACATAAGAGCATCGAACAATTCGAGCAAAAGCGTCTAATGAACCTGGATGCTAAAAGAGAGCTCCGAAAATCTCAGCTCAAGCCTGTCTACGCGTATACTTACAACTCAGCTGGTCAACTTCACTGTGCTTCATGCAATAGGATATTCAAAGCGAAATTCGGATTCGCGAGCCACATCCGAGCCTACCACAAAAAGGACAGAGAAGACTGACGGAGTCGCTGTCGCTGGACACGGCGAGGAGGACATCATTCATCAAGTTGTCACCTAAGGTTCTTTGCGCAACATCGGTAACTGTACCTAACTGCAGTGAGGTCCCGTTTTGCGTGCTGGTACGACGTTTCCACCGTAGTTCACATGTCCACATGCTGTTTTCCTTGGACTTATGGTTTTTTTTATTCCATAATATTTACTCAAACTACCCTTTCTCTTTATACCCTCGCAATCACTGACACTGTCACTTCCGCTCACTGTAGACAAATGTATAAAATAAGCCTACGAGGAAGCACTGGCAACACTCTACGCAAATATATGGTCGGCGTGCAGCCTTGCAGTGGTCAACACGTGATCCAACAGCTGGCGACTCCGAAAAGGCCATATCGCAGGAGATATGGCTCTTTCCCGCAGAAGGTGAAATACGACTCTTAATATCACTCACATAGGAGTGACCAGGATATGGCCTTTTCACAAGTAATGCGCGTTTCTTCGAGTATTTACAGATTTTGAACTAAAATGGAAACGTGGTGGAGCTGGACTTATTGATTTGACTGTGGTCTGGTTTTTGTGCAAACTGTGAGTATTTCGCCCCCTGCACTGTATCTCTGCTGCCTTCAGAATTACAACGCTTGTATTTCTTTCAACACTGTCAAACGCTTCATCTAAATCTACCAAGGATATAAAAGTAGATTTGCCTGTCTTCAGTTTACCTTCTTCCGTACTTCGTAGCCTCAGTGCTATCTCGTGTGTTCCTACATCCCACTGGAAACCAAAGAAATCTTCCTGAGGTCGGACTTTCGATCGTTCTTCCCGCGAACCATACGCGATTGGAACAGGAAAGGGAGGTAATGACAGTGGCACGTGAAGTGCCCTCCGCCACACACCGTTGGGTGTATAAATGTACATGTAGATGTTAATGAAACACCTCATCCCTTTAAAAGTTGATTCCCACACATTTTTCTGTGTGAAACATCTGTCGGCAGTGCGACGTTCTTGACAACCTTTCACACTGCTGACATGCTGACACCGCCGGACGCTTCAACCAATCATGGGACCTCATCCCCATCGAACGTGATCACACACCTTTGGATTGCAACGCGACCGTAGTTTCTGCTCTCGTGTACGTGTTCGATCCACTAGGGGCAGTTCACAGACATTCGACGAAATTTGAACGTGATCCGTCATTGCGTGGGCTCACCCATAGTGACAATTTTAAAAGTGTGCGTTTACAGAGACAACCAGCGAAGTACTTCCAGGCCAGCAAGCGCCTAAGACTGCTTCGCAGGTTTTCTTTGACTTCCCTGAACCGCTTCAGGCAAATGCTGGGATGGTTCCTCTGAAAGAAACCCGATTTTCTTCGCATCCTTCCCTAATCCGAGCTTGTGCTCCCTGTCACATAACCCCGTTGTCGACACGACGTTACGCGCTAATCTAATATCGTGTGCAACCGTCAACATCAACCTCAGACATAGAAGTGACAAATATCATGGGATACAGTTTATCGGACGTCCTTTTGCCTGGTGTAGAGCAACAACTCGACGTGGCATGGATTCCACAAAAAATACTGAGCCAAGATGTCTCTCTAACCACCCACAATCGCGAAAGAATTGCGGAGCAAGATTTTGTGCACGAACTGACTCTCGAATATGTCCCATAAATGTTCCGTGGAATTCATGTCGGGTGGTCTGCGTGGCCAAATCATTCGCACGTATCCTCCAGAATGTTCTTTAAAACAGTCGTGAATAAATGTGGCCAGCTGACAAGAAGCAATTCCATCGTACCTTGAGAACAAGGAATTACGTCCGTGGCTTCCTGGGATCTGCGCCACACTTCAACCTTATCATCAGCTCTTAACAAGTGAAATAGAGACTAATCTGACCAAGCCGTGGTTTTCCAGTCGTCTAGGCTCCAACCGATATAGTCAGGAGCCTAGGGGAGGCGCTGCAGGCGATGTCGTCCTGTTACCAAGGCACTGGCGACCATCGTCTGCTGCCATAGGCCATTAATGCCAAATTTCGCCACGCCTTCCTAAGGGAAACGTTCGTCGTACATCCCACATTGATTTCTGCTGATATTTCACTCAATGTCGCTTGTCTGCTAGCAGTGAAAACTCTATGCAGACGTTGCTTTCGGTCGTTCAGAGAAGGCTGTTGCCCGTAGTGGTGAAAGTTAATACCTGAAATTTGGTGTTTCCGGCACACTGTTGACATTGTGGACCTCAAGAGCATTGAATTCCCTAACGATTTTCAAAATGGTCCAAGATGCTACTCGAGGCGGGTGTAAAAATGAATGTGCGCAACGGAAAATAATAAACGCTAATATGATGATTTGGCTCTGTCTGCCTACCCCCTGAAGCAGATCTTAGGAGCCCTTAATGCTCTTTTTTACATATAAATGACAATCTAAACATAAATGAACGATGAAGTGAACTAATACTACTAAATGATTAACGTTGTTGTTCAATATATATTTATTGTAGATTAAAATCAATCCTTTAAGTACAATTGTCTACATTTCCTAACTAAAATTATTAATCAGTTGCCCAATTCTGCCCCTTTGTGTGGTCTAACATCACTAATGCGAAATGACTGACATCATCTACGTCCCAAACACTAGAAGACACTGCTTTCAAAGATGATCTGCGGTGATGTGGAACCTCAGTGGAAGTAAACTAACGTGATCACAGCTGTTTAGCTTTATAGCAGAAAAAAAGCCGAAGCAATTTGCGTTATCACCGTATGTACTGCGTTCGGTGCGTCGAAGTGTTGGTTCTCGCACTCGTCTGTGACGATGGAAGAACTCTGGCCACAAATAAACGCTTTCAAACACTAGAACAGCAGAAGGCGGTCCTCTGACTAATATACTCAATACTGTCTTCTGCTCTGTGTTCTGCAGATGAGAAACGCGAACTTCATAATTTGTCAGCTAAGTGCAATGCTGACAACACAGATAATTATCTATCGAGATTTTGAACAATGGACTGTCATTCTGTCTTTAAAATTAGGTACTTTGCACAGTTTAATCTAGTGATAATGAAATATATTGCCAATAATTGATCAACTATGTTTTGAATGATAATAAATCATTAATAGGGGGATTATCAGGTGGAATAAGCTTTATAGTTTCATGAAATATCCTTGAACTGACATCAGCTGAATATGCATTGAAATAAATCTTAATAATCAAATTTATTTCTTCAGTCTATTATTAAGTTACTACGGTTGGCGTAGGCTTATTAAGTGCAACAATTAACTACGATAACCAGACTGAAATTTACTCTTCACCGTCTATACAAATAATTTGGTAATTAACATATTTTCTCTTGATAATGGCGTGATACATTCGGTTCAATAAGGTGAGGATCGGAAGGAACCAACTTGGTGTTATTGTCGGGTGGAATGTAACTGCAGCACTTCGATTATAAATTGCTTGTTATTAACTGTTCAACTTCAGAGAAAAGCACAGTCACTGGCAAGCCTTCTACAATTTTATCCTACGAAAATTACGTAGATCTTACTTCCCTCGTTGTCGGCGGATCGACGGAAGTCCACGACAGCGACACAATGTGGCAGCGCGCTTTTACTGTTGCGACTTGGGCCCGCAGTGTGCTTCACATTTAAATCCTCGTTTCTTCAGCACTATGCCCATTAATCCATAATAACTTGCCCGGCCATGCTTCCAGATATGCCGACCATTACTTTCCCGTCGTACTTAGATCCACACACTAGCCGTTAGATGTAACACAGCTAGGACTAGCTGCACTCGACTGTACGTCTTACTCCGAGCACGGCGTCACTGCTGCTACTACCCGCTGGCGCGCTCCGGCGCCCAGCGGCGCGACAAAACAATCTCTTTGATTTAAACGTTAACTAAATATGCCCTGACTTGCCAGTATTAAATATTACATAATTTAAAGATAGTACTTACCATACATATTTACACTAGAGCCAGGGGCGGGCAAACGTTGCACGCGGCTCATGAGCGCACAGCGCTGCACGTGTGCTGCTCGCGTGCAATCGTCGAACGGGACAGTGCCGACAGCCTGCAGGTTGCGGCAGTGTAGTGCAAGGCTAAGCTGCGGCCGTTGAAGCGAAGCGACCACTACGTAGTGAACGTTGTATTTCAATAACCGGAAAATGCAGAGTGAATCAAGGAAACGGAGAATTGGAGATTTGCTATCTTTTAAAAAGGAATGGGAGAATCATTTGTTCTCTGTGGAAAAACGTGAAAATTGGAAATGTATAATATGTGACAGTATTCTCGCTGGTGAGCGGAAGTTTAATATTGAACGCCATTTTAATAAATTTCAGTATGTTGCCGTTCTTAGTGCAATACAAGAGGAATTTCTCAAGCGATTTGGGGATATATCTTACTTATCCGAAGGTTTTGAATAGTTCTCGAGAGAATCTGGTTTCTGTAGATGATATTCATCTCAGTTTGCAAATGGAATTAATAGATCTACAGTGTAATTTTCGTCTGAGAGACAAGTTCCTGTAGCGGGACTTTGAATTTCGCCGCGCTGCACTCGTTCCCTCAGACATGAATCGTGCCGTCGCAGCGGTATGAGCGCTCGACGGCAGAGAAAATACTAAAATTGTAACTCTTTTTTGTTTTCTATCCGCTTCTTGAGTGTCTCTTGATAGCCGAAGCTTAAGGCAGACGTGATCTGATGAAGACGTTAAAAAAACGTATTAGCTAGTCTTGATCTGATTTTAATGTGTAGATACATTGTGGAAGTTGTTAAGAAATTCGGAGTGTGGAAGTAGCAAAGTAAATTAAATTGCATACAGTATCAAGATGATTTTAATTGGTATAAATTAGTGATTCCTGGACAATTGCAAGATTTCGGAGCAGATTTTTCACGCAGAATTGAAGGAGATTTTTGAAGACCTGGACGCCGCACTAAAGAAGACAAGTTAACCTGGTAAAGGATGATTTATCTACGCCACTTCCCCCTGTCAGTTACATTTTGTTATTCTTTGTTTCTTTTCAGTAAGTTTTGTAGTGGAAATTGGTTAAATTTGGCTCAAAAACGCCACAAGGACCACCCCAACTATAGCTTTTCTGTAATACGAAGTCCGATTTGCATTTCATTCTTTCCTTTTTTCACGGTCATTTACTATTTTAAAACCTCCTTTTTATTCACCATTTCTTCCCACATTTTCAACCTTTTTTTCTTTTTCTTTTCTTCTCTCTCTTTTCTTTTTTTTTTTTTATTAACCACTACATTCCTTTTGGCAAGACGTGTAATAGATTTTTATCACGATTTTCCACAGCAAGAGTTTCCTCGCCTCCATCGTGAAGCCATGAAGATAGTCAATGTTGGGCTCGACATACTTTTGTGAGAGATTTTTTTCTGTTATGAAAATTAATAAGTCTCGGTTAAGAGCAAACATCAGTAATGAAAATTTACGTAACTGTTTGCGTTTGTCTGTATGTAGAAATTTTGTTCCAGACATTAAACGTATTGTAAACTCCACCTGTGATAATTAAATAAAACGTATCGTAGGTAATAGGTACTCTTTCAAACCATGATTACTTTCAAGCACTCCTACTAACCTTATTCCTTCATTTAATAAAGCAGGCCAGGAAACAAAACGCATTACAGGGGAAGAAGCGGAGAGACGGTATGGAGGGGAGGGGTGAGAAGCGGGTGGCCAGCTTGCCCCTGTGTGCACGCAGAACACCTGTTAACTGCACACGTGCATGTGCACCGCACACGTGCAGAATTCCTGCCCGCCCCTGCGACTAGACAATACATCGTATACAAACAGTTTCACGTGTTAAGTAAGCGAAAAATTCATAGCAATGACTGCGTTGTAGCGTCACAGTGACTTGGACAGCGACCCTTGATCACTGCTGCGCAGCTGAGTCACGTCTTGGAGCACAGTGAATTAGAGGCTGTGGGCCAGCATCTGGGACGCAGGTGTGCCGCGGAGGTGCGCTGTCCGGCACGTGTGCTGGGAGAGGCGCGTCGCGGCCAATTAGCGAGCAGGTGAAGGTCACCCAGTGACCCGCTGCCGCTGCGGCACGTGGCGGTGGCCAATGGGCGCGCCGGCCAGCGCGGCGCGTGCCCACACAGCGCACACCTCGCCACGGTGCGCCCTTGGCGGCGCCGCGTACGGCTAGCGCTGCCGAGTATACAGTGAGGAGGCTGTCTGCTGCTAGCTAACTCTGGTGGCTTGCTCGCTAGTCCGCGTTTACACGGGCCGAAAAAATTGTATGTTGTTGACAGTTACGGCACGAAAAAAGGAATAAAAATGAGACAGCGTTAATACTTTCATCCTTCTTTACCTCCTCTGCATTACTGCAGATGACGTGTCACTGAGCGCATTTGTACTGTGCATGCAGTACACGTGAGGTGCCTAGTTGTTTCCACTGCCCTATGTGGAATACATAAGTTCTTGTACACTTCACTAACCTGCTGTCTTCATGATGATGATGTCCCCAGCGCAGAAAACAGCACGAAGGTCGTGGATTCTTTCTCTTGAGGCTGAAATTAACTTCGCAAGGAACTGCTGCTACGAATAAACTACGAGGTGCATTCAGGTTCTAAGGCCTCCGATTTTTTTTTTTTTCTAATTAACTACTCACCCGAAATCGATGAAACTGGCGTTACTTCTCGACGTAATCGCCATGCAGACGTACACATTTTTCACAACGCTGACGCCATGATTCCATGGCAGCGGCGAAGGCTTCTTTAGGAGTCTGTTTTGACCACTGGAAAATCGCTGAGGCAATAGCAGCACGGCTGGTGAATGTGCGGCCACGGAGAGTGTCTTTTATTGTTGGAAAAAGCCAAAAGTCACTAGGAGCCAGGTCAGGTGAGTAGGGAGCATGAGGAATCACTTCAAAGTTGTTATCACAAAGAAACTGTTGCGTAACGTTAGCTCGATGTGCGGGTGCGTTGTCTTCCCGGACGTTTTTGTTGCAGTGCAGGAAGGAATTCTTCAAAACATTTTCGTAGGATGCACCTGTTACCGTAGTGCCCTTTGGAACGCAATGGGTAAGGATTACGCCCTCGCTGTCCCAGAACATGGACACCATCATTTTTTCAGCACTGGCGGTTACCCGAAATTTTTTTGGTGGCGGTGAATCTGTGTGCTTCCATTGAGCTGACTGGCGCTTTGTTTCTGGAGTGAAAAATGGCATCCAAGTCTCATCCATTGTCACAACCGACGAAAAGAAAGTCCCATTCATGCTGTCGTTGCGCGTCAACATTGCTTGGCAACATGCCACACGGGCAGCCATGTGGTCGTCCGTCAGCATTCGTGGCACCCACCTGGATGACACTTTTCGCATTTTCAGGTCGTCAGGCAGGATTGTGTGCACAGAACCCACAGAAATGCCAACTCTGGAGGCGATCTGTTCAACAGTCATTCGGCGAGCCCCCAAAACAATTCTCTCCACTTGCTCGATCATGTCGTCAGACCGGCTTGTGCGAGCCCGAGGTTGTTTCGGTTTGCTGTCACACGATGTTCTGCCTTCATTAAACTGTCGCACCCACGAACGCAATTTAGACACATCCATAACTCCATCACCACATGTCTCCTTCAACTGTCGATGAATTTCAATTGGTTTCACACCACGAAAATTCAGAAAACGAATGATTGCACGCTGTCCAATTAAGGAAAACGTCGCCATTGTAAGTATTTAAAACAGTTCTCATTCTCGACGCTGGCGGTAAAATTCCATCTTCCGTACGGTGCTGCCATCTCTGGGACGTATTGACAATGAACGCGGCCTCATTTTAAAACAATGCGCATGTTTCTATCTCTTTCCAGTCCGGAGAAAAAAAATCGGAGGCCTTAGAACTTGAATGCACCTCGTATAACTCATTTGGGATGCAACTCGCGTTTATATTGATACAGACACGAGAAACTATTCTTGATCACAACGTATTGAACATATCTTTCCACAGTCATTATATCTGGCTAAAATAACATGAAATACATCCTGTCACAGATACATGTCTGTCTACTGGAACCGTCAGAACTGGAGAATAAAATTACATGAATCAAATACTACTATTACAGACAACATGTCTGTACCTAGCGACGGTCGGAACTGTAGTAAATAAAACTGCATGAAACAAATACTGCCATAACAGACAACATGTCTGTCTACTGGAACGGTCAGAACTGGAGAGCCGGACTGCCCGAGACACTTCGCGCGCCAAGCCAGCAAGGCGTGACCCGAACGCCACCGAAGTGCATCGGCAATAATATCGTCAGTCTTTTGTTCTAGTAATACTTTGATTTCAATAATTTTGAAATGACTGACTGATAGCTGGCTGTTGAGAGATGTTTATTTTAAAAAATGAAATAATTTGGATGACAGGTTTAATTAATAAGAGCAACTAAAGTTCAAAGTTTTGGTGCCCTACCGCCGAACACAGAAGCCAATCACAGAGCAGCAGCATCATGCAGGCGGTCTTTCTCACGGGAATGGTACCGAATCTAAGATTTGTCACCGGTACCTCATCCCACATTGCGTCATCTCTGTGCTTCTTGCATCTCCACTGCCCTGGGAATAGGTTCCTGGAGCCTAATATGATGGCTGAATAAGCCAGAAATATTACACAGTATATCCCGGAAATGTCCGGCAACATTGCGACCAAGCGAATTGCAGAAATGTTGGGGAAAGAAACATAAATGAATGTGTAAAAGAGAAAATGGGCACGACGACTTCTCTTTGTTTCTTTGATTGTTTGATTTACAGTAAAACCGCACATCAAGCAGATCATTCAGTGTTAGTTCATTGCGTACGTTAAATACCCTTACAGAGTCCGCCCCCGTATCGTAGCGATAGCGTTACCGCCTATCACGCAGGGGACCCGGGTTCGATTCCTGTGTGTGTGTGTGTGTGTGTGCGAGTGTGTGTGTGTGTGTGTGTGTGTGTGTGTGTGTGTGTGTGTGTGTGTGTCTTTCATAAAAGCAGAATTTATGGCCATAAAACACGTCAAAACTGAAAATTTGATCACAGAATACGGCAAAATAAACAGAGACAACCACTTTAAATACTTGGGTGAAATCATCGAACCCACAGGAACAGAAAGATTAGCCCAAAAAGCACGTGAAGTCAAAATGCGAAAAGCATACGGAAAAATTGTGAACATCCACAGCAAAAGGTGCATGAATATCAAAACAAAAATTCGACACTATGGGAGTTTCATCAAATCCGAAATACTGTATGCAGGTGAGACCCTAAACCTCAATTACAAAGGGGATCTCACAACATCAGAAAAGTTGAAAGGAAAATCATTCGCAAAATCCTGGGTCCAAAAGTCACAGACGAAGGATATCGACTACATTCCAACACGACAACAGAAAAATACTCTAACATTGAAACAGACTTCCGCAAACGACGACTGAAGTTCTATGGACGCATCATGAGACTGGATGACGACAGATTAACAAAGAAAATTCTAATGTACTCACAGAAACTAAAAACGACAACAGTCTGGATCAAACAAGTTCAAATTGATCTCAAAAATGCCAACATCACATCCGCAGACATCGCAGGTCGAAAAATATTTAGACAGTAGATCCACTGCTGGGAAGTTGCACCAGAAGGAAAACCCAAAAGATCTACGGGAAAATGGACGGAAGAACGTCGAGCTAAACATCGCGAGAGGATGAAACTATTCTGGAAGGACAAGAAAAATAGCAACCTCGGATCTTAGTTCGCTTTGTGTGATCCTCTATGGGTCTAAAAAATTTAAATAAATAAATATTGTTGCTATTTTGTACTCAAAAGGACGCTCTTCATCACGATCAAAGGCAAGAGTCTCCTGTTATTATTGATAAATACGAAAGTTGTTTACGAATAATAAAAATATGTTTTATATAAGTTCGACAAAGTATACAAGTGATGTTTCATACGTATATCTTCGTTTTGTGCTTTTTTTCGTTCATCATTTTGTTGAGGAAATTGCGCTTTCTAGTGCTTTAGGATAAATCTGTATTGACTGTGAGGGAGATGTACCAAATAGCTTCGTATAATTAACTAATCGTTGTTCACGACACAATGTTTCGACATTTACCGCCATTGTCTAGTGCATCTAGATTGATTTAACGTTCATATTACCGTCTTATAATTCACTAACGACGTAATGTGGATATCACATCAGTCTAGGCGCCCTTGGCAATGGCGATAAATGCCGAAACAAGTCTGTCCTGAAAAAAGATTAGTTGCTTATACACAACTAATTGTTGCATCTTTCTAATCATCTCATTATCAGACGTATATTATGCTGCTCGCGCTAAATAAGAATAAAAATCTGTATTGTTTTCTTTATTTTTGCCAAAGCCTCTGTTTCATATTACAAACAAACAATTTTCGACCAAAACAGGATATTGACAATTTCACTTTTACTATAAATACCGTTTCTTCTTAAGTAACAGACAAGATGATAACTATGTACAACAAAAATCTTCTGTTGTCTACCCAGCCCTTTATATATCCTCACTTACTTTAGAGACATTGTACTGCTTCCGGATTTTAGGGGATTCTGATAAGACACTAATCGCATATGTTAAGAAAGCGATCGTTACGAGGTAACGCCCAATAGGTATGCAACACACCCAACATACATGTAACGCAGGTACGACGTTCAAAATGGTTCAAGTGGCTCTGAGCACTATGGGACTTAACTTCTGATGTCATCAGTCCCCTAGAACTTAGAACTACTTAAACTTAACTAACCTAAGGACATCACACACGCATCCACGCCCGAGGCAAGATTCGAACGTGCGACCGTAGCGGTCGCGCGTTTCCAGGCTGTAGCGCCTAGAACCGCTCGGCCACTAGATCGGCGCAGGTTACGACGTTAACTGACCAAAGTCAATAGGAAAATTACCGTACTCTACGCTTACTTACGCTAGTCTACAGTAGCCTACAGTAGTTTTACAACTCTAACGTTATCAGTCCAGCAATGTTTGGAGCAGTACATTTCCTGGCCAGAAGTGATTACACTGGGCCACAGTAGTGCCACATAACGTAAAAAAACACAAGCTTCATCACAGGAGAAATCCATACGTATTACAAAAATGTATATACATATTTATGTACATATGTATTCTCGTGTGCATGTACACAATTACGTACGTTCAACATCTGCTCCTAAACCACTTGACCCATCTCAATCAATCTTGGTACACGTAGCACTTACTGTCTGCAAAGAATCGCTATGGGAGTAAGAAACACCTTCATAGCAAAGGAGTGGGGTGAGGGTGAAAGACAGCAATCTATCGGCTTGCAACGAACTACATACGAGTAATATCAAACATTTACGAAACATTTTCTCATTGACAACCCCCACAAAATGATGAAAGCAAAAAATGCTCATTTCTTACTATATTTTCGATTCTCTTACATGACGTTTTAATTTATTACTTCTTTATTATTAATACGAAAAGCAACACATTTTGCAAACAGTTGCGACATATACCGCTGGATGTACCTGCAATGATTATATTATTGTACGGTGCATAATCAGGTCATATGACGCTATAGACATTGAGCTGAGTGGAAATTAAATTCCTGGGAGAAATTCTCTAGAGATATATGGGCAATACGTGTACAAATATGTGTGAAATATGTTAAATATATGTGAAATATATGTGACGTGTGAGAGACGGGCAAAGCCGCGAGCAAAAAGCACCTCCTAAAGATCTGAATCGATTTCAGTCCCATCTCTAATGACCTCTCCTCCTCCTCCTCCGATTTCAGTCAAATTTGGTACACACATTACTTTTCTTGGGGGGGGGGGGGGGGGGGGAGGACGGGGAGGTCGTCAGTCTTCTGCCTGGTTTGACGCGGCCCGCCACGAATTCCTCTCTTGTGCTGACCTCTTCATCTCAGAGTAGCGCTTGCAACCTACCTCCTTGATTTGTTGGATGTATTCCAATCTCTGTCTTCCTCTACAGTTTTTGCCCTCTACAGTTCACTCTAGTGCGATGGAAGTCATTCCCTCATGTCTTAACTGATGTCGTATCAACATGTCCCTTCTCCTTGTCTGTGCTTTCCACATATTCCTTTCCTCTCCGATTCTGCACAGAACCTTTTCACTCCTTACCATATCAGCCACCCAATTTTCAACATTCGTCTGTAGCACCACATCTCAAATGCTTCGGTTCTCATCTGTCCCGGTTTTCCCACAGTCCATGTTTCACTGCCATAGAATGCTGCACTCCAGACATACACTCTCAGAAATTTCTTCCTCAAATTAAGGCCGATATTTGATATTAGTAGAGTATGGATGATATTTTTCCGAAATATTACTTACTATCTGGAAAGAAGTACTGCGGAGTTAAGAACCAGCAACCTCCTACTGGAGTGCAGGCGATAACGTGGAGAGAGAAGGTGGGAGGGAGCGACGGACAGACAGAGAAGGAGAAAGAGGAGATGGACACAGATAGGAGGAGAAAATGAACAGAGAAAGGGGACGGGGAAATGGACAGAGAACTGTAAGTTGAAAGGCAAACGTTTATCTGATGCGACCGTTGGGAAAAAGAAGATAATCGGCGGGCAAAAACAAAGAAACTATTGAAAAACTGACGAAGTGACTCTATTGGTATTGCTTTATAACAACTCAGAAGACTCTATGGAACCAGACACCGATAATAGTGCTTTGCGTAGAGGAAAATCTTCCAAAGCCGATTTAAAAACAATATTAACCCATCGTGTGGTCAATGATGTTGATTCAGTAAGAGAGACAAAGGTAAGATATATGCTCATGCACTCCAAGGACAATCGATACAAAGTCGATTCATCAGGTGCTATTTGTAGACACCTTGAGGGAATGGCCGGAAATGTTGGCAACATGCACTCGATGGCATTGGGAAAAAACTGTTTCGGGAAGCAAAGCCAAACTGCCGAAGGAACATAACAAACGCAATATCTCTAGTGAGGAACAGAGCTGCAATAGACATAACTTCCGCACGAGCTGCAAACAATTTAATAGAATCGTCGCTGTTTATAGCAAACAGTAGCCTACATTACGGCTCATGGCAAGGTGTAATTGTAATTTTGATCTGAATATTACCGATGAAGAATTAATTCAAGCCATAAAATCACAAATAAAAGTTCACTGCTTCAGAAGGATAACTAACCGTGTTTTAAATGGTAATTTTTCTCATCTTTCTCATACAAAGCCTGTATTTTGATCTTAGGTTCCTAAAACTTGCCGTAAAACGTAAGCATAGATGGGATGAGGTCAAGTCCGACCACATGTAGCAACAGTCAGTGTTTCAGTTGCCTAAGATTCAACCACATTAGTATTCAATGTCGTTCAAACAAACATTATAAAAGCCTACTTCTACGTCTACATGGATACTCTGCAAATCACACTTGTCTGGCAGAGGGTTCCTCAACCACCTTCACATAATTCTCTATTATTCTACTCTCGAACAGCGGGCGGAAAAAACAACCTATATCTTTCTACGCGAGTTTTGATTTCACTTATTTTAGTACGACGATCGTTTCTCCCTATGTAGGTCGGCGTCAAAAAAATATTTCCGCCGCAACGAGAAATGCCTTAGTTTTAATGATGTCCACCCCAAATCCTGTGTCATGTCCGTGACATTCTTTCTGCCCTACTTCTCAATAACAAAACTTACTGCTCTCCTTTGAACTTTCTGGATGTAGTCCGTTAATCCTATCTGCTAAGGATCCCACAACGCACAGTAGTACTCCAAAAGAGGACGGACAAACTTACAGTACGCAGTCTCTTTAGTAGATCTGTTGCATCTCCTAAGTGTTCTGCCAATGAAACGCAGCCTTTTGTTTGCCTTCCCCCCCCCCCCCCCAACATTTTCTACGTGTTCTTTCCAATTTAAGTTGTTATTAATTGTAATTCCTAGGTATTTACAGCATTTAGATTTATTTACCGTGTCACCAAAGTTTAACGGATTCCTTTTAGCACTCATGCCGATAACGTAACAGTTTTCGCTCTTTGGGATCAATTGCCAATTTTCGCACCATAAAGATATCTTCTATAATTCGTTTTACAATTGGTTTTGATCTTTGATGACTTTACTAGACAACAAACGACAGCATTATCTGCAAACAATCTAAAATGGCACATCAGATTGACTCCTAAATCAGCAAAGGGGATATGACTCTACTTTGGGAAACGCCAGAAATCATTTCTGTTTTACTCGATGACTTTTCATCCGTTACTACGAAACGAACTGAGACGGTATCCATAAGCACACAATTTCATTAGAAGATGCATGAGGGACGGTGTCAAAGCCTTCTGGAAACCTAGAAACATGGAACCAATTTGAAATCCATTGTCGACAGCACTCGACACTTCCTGTGTGTCGTCACTTCGAGTGTGTAAGGCACTAGCTGTTTCTCACAAGAACGATGTTTTCTAAATTCGTGTTGACTGTGTGTCAACAGACCGTTCTCTTCGAGGTAATTCATAATGTTCTAACACAATATATGTTCCAAAATCCTGCTGCATATCAACATTAATTATATGGGCCTGTAATTTAGTGGGTTACTCCTACTGCTTTTCTTGAATATTGGTGTGACCTGTGCAGCTTTCCAGTCTTTGTGTACGGACCTTTCGCAGAGTGAGCGGTAGTATTTGATTGTTAAGTATGGAGCTATTGCATCAGCATAATCTGAAAGCAGAAGAGTGCTCAGATCCAAATCCCATATCTGTTTTTGTAAAGGGAATCATAAGTCATTGGTTAAGAGGTTCACAGAGTCTGAGAAGCAAAAACAGACAAATAACACGTCTGCTCAGCTGAATGTGCAATTAGTGCAGCCTTTGTTTATTGCTAGCGCGTAATTGTAGAGAAAATTTTCTTTGTAGTTGTAGTTTTTCATTCTTGTACAGTAAAACAGTTGTGGCATGCATGTAGATTTGCACCAAGTATGTATTTCGCAGCTGCGCCTGCAATTAACGAGATATCATTTTCAATGCTATGTTAATGTGTTTTCTTAGTTTGCTCTTCAAATTGTGCTTTTCTGTGTTGTCGTGTGAAATATTGTGACAATAATGGCGTGTGAAAAACGTAATACTAGGCTCCAAAGTAAACTGAGAAATGACAGTGAAGACGAAAGCAGTGTGTTAGCGCCACCGAGTAATGAATTAACTAATGTTCAAAGCAGTAATTTGGTAACTGTGCGTAGGGAAATGGAGCGGGCTGCAAATAATGGTGTAGGCAGTGAAACAATTAGTGAACAGGGAAGCATTATCGATCGATCGGTCGGCAACAGCTTGCCTCAGGAATCCGAAATGACAGGACACAATCTTGCAAATACTGTAGATTCAGGTTTGGTGTCCTCGCCGTTTTCTCAAATAAGTCAAGACACATTTTCTGCTTTTCAAAATGCGAATATTGCTGATTCAAATGCATTGCCGAAAAGCATTGAGGAACATGTTTCAGACACCAGTGCATTGTTATTACAATTAATGCAACAAATGGGACAAAAGCTTCAAAAGTTAGACACAATGGAACAAAATCTTCAAAAGTTAGACACAATGGAACAAAATCTTCAAAAGTTAGACACAATGGAACAACACCAGGGACAAACACAGCAACAGTTAGACACAATGGAACAAAATCAGAGACAAACACAGCAAAAGCTGCAAAAGTTAGACACAATGGAACAAAATCAGAGACAAACACAGCAAAAGCTTCAAAAGTTAGACACCACACTTGAACAAACACGTGAAGATTTAACTACTGAGTTACATAACATTGAATCGAAATGTCAAAAAGTCTGTAATGACGTAAAAACACAAATTTGTGAGCATTTCCAACCTATTTTTTCGCGTCATGAAAATGCATTACAGAATCACGAAGCAGCCATAAAGGAACTGCAAACTATAGTTCATGAAACTCACGACACCTTGCAAGCTAAAATTGAATCAGTTGCATCTACCGATTCGGTTAAGCAACTTGCAAAAACTCACGAGAACTTAAAGGACACAGTAGATACACTGAAAATTGGTTCAGAAAGACACATGGAGGAAATTAGTTCATTATCAGAGAAAGTAGTTGAACTTTCGGATCAGTTAAATAATTTATCTACGAAGGTAGATGATAATCTGAATGACACAAAACCGGTAGTCTTTAATGACACAGAAGAGTGCGAACAAATTAGGAAATTCAAACAAAATCAGAATCAAATTAATACGCAGCACCAAAGAGAAATCCGGGAAGTACAAGATCAGTTGACACAGGTAATACAGGAATTACATACTTTAGAGGACACTCGCGCTCCAATACCGTAAGAGGGACATAGAAATACGGAACAGCCAAAATAATAACACAGGGCATTTCGGAAATCATGAAAGAAATTGGCAAGGTGCACCGAATTTTGAGATGGAACCGTCGGCACGACGTAACAATGACCGATATGCTACTCGCCGACACGATGATTTTGACTATAAGCTGTTTATTACTACACGTAAATTCAAAACATTTAAGAATTCCGGCAACGACATTCATCCACAAGCATGGCTTCATCAATTCTCTCATTGTTTTCCTCCCAACTGGTCGTTATAGCACAGATTAGAATTTATGTGTGGCTACTTAGAGAATGAACCAGCTGTAAGAATGCGATCGGTCATTCACGATTGCTACAGTGAAGGAGAATTTTATCATGCCTTCCTCTCAGCACATTGGTCTCAAGCTACACAAGACCAAGTAAAACATAGCATCATAATGTTGAAACATTTCGAACAATCTGAATTTTCCAGTCTTGTGAAATATTTTGAAGACATATTGCACAAGAATCAGTACCTGTCAAACCCATACAGTCCCTCAGAACCCATCTGCATTTGCTTAATCAAACTACCTGAACATTTACGACATATTATTTTGGCAGGACGTTGCAAAGATGACATTGAAGCTTTTCAGGGACTGTTACAAGAATTGGAAATTGACACTGACAATCACGGAACACGAAAAACAGGAACACAACAATCACAGGTCACATCCGTCACAATTCCGCGATGACAGAAATAATAACTGGACACGACAAGGCTATTCTTACAACGTAAGTCGTGACCAAAACAGACACCACCCGTATGACAACCGTTGGCAGAGTAAAAATAACTACAGAGAAAGATCGCATTTCCATAGTAATGACTATCACAGAGACTACCATAGAAACAGATAATATGGGAACCAAAACAATTATTATTATGGGAGACAGAATAACTTCAGATGCAACGGTCCACCGTGCAGTGATAATTCAGGGAGAAATTCTCCACCACTTAACCGACAAGAAAGAAACTACAGGAACTACCGACATGACGACAGACGATATAATCATAACGACGGACCTGAATTTCATCAGAACTGGCGGGATTCAAAGAGGGCAGGGCCCTCTCGACAAGGTGAATTTGTGGAATTTAGGTCTCCTCATCCTAATAACGACGCGCGCCAGCAAAGAGACAGACAATGACTCGCACCGCAGGCAGCCGCGTGCGCTGGCTAGCTCAGAGAAAAATAACATAGACGCTAACCTTGAGAAAAATTTTAGCATTCCTTACCGACGTATACGACATGATAATTGCGTTGAAGTTGAAACTCTGCGTACTAGGAAGAGTAAAGGTTTACACCACATTTCACATGTAAAACCGTTTATTGAGAGATAATCTGCTTTTAACTTAGTCTTGGCTATAAAATTTTTCACTTCACGCTATTAGTACAATTTGTCACACTGAGAAACTGTTAACATGCAACAATGTTTTGAAGTTAACTATCCAGTCTAGAACCTAGGGAACATATTTAGACAGTATTTACGAGTGCATTGTTATAGTGAAGACACAGTGTTATTGTGTGTGTACATTCTTGCTTGTTAGTTGTATGATCACGTAACGACTATAAGGCTTACATACTTAGAACATATACTGGTATTGCTAACGAGATTTTAATGCAACATTTTGGTTTACTTGAAAATACATTCTGGATTTAAAGCACTTTCTGAGAGATACCAGATGACACAGGAGTTAGTTTATTCGACAGCTACACGATTATATCACGACGCTACTAATGTGTGACACAATTTACATTGTTGCTTTTGCGGTGTATCTTTCTATCTCCTTACAGTTTTTCTGAATTCTTCTGGAAAGTAAAACATGTTTTAGTAGAACCTTTGTGGTATAGCTACAATGAGACAGCCTTTTCCGTAGCGCAACAACACGTTACAGTACAGTACTTACTTCATCACGGCAATAAGCGTAATAACTAAGATATCTATACGCATAGCATTTCAGTTTTGTTTATTACGAGGTAAGTACATTGACTTCTACAGAACTTCGCTTATGTACGACGATAATTACTACACTTGGCACATTTTTACCGTTAAGTAATGACAGAGATTATCTTACAACAAAACGCACAGTTTAGCGCTAATGGACACGTATTTGAGTGATTAATTTTATTTTTAAAGATTTTTGAATCACAAAGATACAAAGGTTTTCTGTGATACATTTCATTCCATTGCTGTAATTTGTAACACCTGACTGTATAATTACATTAATCCTCAGGGGGGTACACGCTTACTTTAGTACCATGTGTTTGGCAAGCATAAGGAGCCTTAGCTAATATGGTATTTGCTTATACAACTTTACACATCGGTACCATATTTCTCTAACACAGCTCGCGCTATTCGTCCACGAGACTCAGAGGGCCATAGACACGGGTTCACAGGTAGATGCCGTGTTTCTTGACTTCCGCAAGGCGTTCGATACAGTTCCCCACAGTCGTTTAATGAACAAAGTAAGAGCATATGGACTATCGGACCAATTGTGTGATTGGATTGAGGAGTTCCTAGATAACAGGACGCAGCATGTCATTCTCAATGCAGAGAACTCTTCCGAAGTAAGAGTGATTTCAGGTGTGCCTCAGGGGAGTGTCATAGGACCGTTGCTATTCACAATATACATAAATGACCTTGTGGATGACATCGGAAGTTCACTGAGGCTTTTTGCAGATGATGCTGTGGTGTATCGAGAGGTTGTAACAATGGAAAATTGTATTGAAATGCACGAGGATCTGCAGCGAATTGACGCATGGTGCAGGGAATGGCAATTGAATCTCAATGTAGACAAGTGTAATGTGCTGCGAATACACAAAAAGATAGATTCTTTATCATTTAGCTACAAAATAGCAGGTCAGCAACTGGAAGCAGTTAATACCATAAATTATCTGGGAGTACGCATTAGGAGTGATTTAAAATGGAATGATCATATAATGTTGATCGTCGGTAAAGCAGATGCCAGACTGAGATTCATTGGAAGATTCCTAAGGAAATGCAATCCGAAAACAAAGGAAGTAGGTTACAGTACGCTTGTTCGCCCACTGCTTGAATACTGCTCAGCAGTGTGGGATCCGTACCAGATAGGGTTGATAGAAGATATAGAGAAGATCCAACGGAGAGCAGCGCGCTTCGTTACAGGATCGTTTAGTAATCGTGAAAGCGTTACGGAGATGATAGATAAACTCCAGTGGAAGACTCTGCAGGAGAGACGCTCAGTAGCTCGGTACGGGCTTTTGTTGAAGTTTGGAGAACATACCTTCACCGAAGAGTCAGGCAGTATATTGCTCCCTCCTACGTATATCTCGCGAAGAAACCATGAGGATAAAATCAGAGAGATTAGAGCCCACACAGAGGCATACCGACAATCCTTCTTTCCACGAACAATACGAGACAGGAATAGAAGGGAGAACAGATAGAGGTACTCAAGGTACCCTCCGCCACACACCGTCAGGTGGCTTGCGGAGTATGGATGTAGATGTAGATGTAGATGTAGAATTACACAGCTATCTGATTATTTAACAGAGAAACAAACATTTCTTTACTACGTCAGTGACACATGTTTACGCAATTACACAGTTGGATAACTTCACACTTATGAAATTGTATTTTGTCTGTATTTTGTGAACTGTTCATATTTTTTTGGAACCATTGTGATGCTATGAGAGCTTTGAATGATGTATTTGGTATGGGATCATGATTTTTAAAGTACCTTTGAGGTAGATGACACTATTGAAATGAGCAGAGAATTTTTTTTAGGTTTTGAAATTATTGGAGGTAGCTACAACGATTTTGAGATTTGACGGAGGTGTTATGATGTTATTATTACGACGACGATGTGTATTATGCTGCTGAGGTATGTTTATCATCAATAAGTTGATGCTATATGAGGAATTTGATTATGCTACATATTTTTTATGATGAAATATTGAAGAAGTGTCGACGAATATTTATATGTGTACTAAGGTAAGCCCCCCCAATGAACCATGGACCTTGCCGTTGGTGGGGAGGCTTGCGTGCCTCATCGATACAGATAGCCGTACCGTAGGTACAACCACAACGGAGGGGTATCTGTTGAGAGGCCAGACAAACATGTGGTTCCTGAAGAGGGGCAGCAGCCTTTTCAGTAGTTGCAAGGGCAACAGTCTGGATGATTGACTGATCTGGCCTTGTAACAATAACCAAAACGGCCTTGCTGTGCTGGTACTGCGAACAGCTGAAAGCAAGGGGAAACTACGGCCGTAATTTTTCCCGAGGGCATGCAGCTTTACTGTATGATTAAATGATGATGGCGTCCTCTTGGGTAAAATATTCCGGAGGTAAAATAGTCCCCCATTCGGATCTCCGGGCGGGGACTACTCAAGAGGATGTCGTTATCAGCAGAAAGAAAACTGGCGTTCTACGGATCGGAGCGTGGAATGTCAGATCCCTTAATCAAGCAGGTAGGTTAGAAAATTTAAAAAGGGAAATGGATAGGTTAAAGTTAGATATAGTGGGAATTAGTGAAGTTCGGTGGCAGGAGGAAGAAGACTTCTGGTCAGGTGACTACAGGGTTATAAACACAAAGTCAAATAGGGGTAATGCAGGAGTAGGTTTAATAATGAATAGGAAAATAGGAATGCGGGTAAGCTACTACAAACAGCATAGTGAACGCATTATTGTGACCAAGATAGATACGAAGCCCACACCTACTACAGTAGTACAAGTTTATATGCCAACTAGCTCTGCAGATGAAGAAGAAATAGAAGAAATTATTCAGACAGTGAAGGGAGACGAAAATTTAATAGTCATTGGTGACTGGAATTCGAGTGTAGGAAAATGGAGAGAAGGAAACGTAGTAGGTGAATATGGATTGGGGGTAAGAAATGAAAGAGGAAGCCGCCTGGTAGAATTTTGCACAGAGCACAACTTAATCATAGCTAACACTTGGTTTAAGAATCATGATAGAAGGTTGTATACACGGAAGAACCCTGGAGACACTAAAAGGTATCAGATAGATTATATAATGGTAAGACAGAGATTTAGGAACCAGGTTTTAAATTGTAATACATTTCCAGGGGCAGATGTGGACTCTGACCACAATCTATTGGTTATGACCTGTAGATTAAAACTGAAGAAACTGCAAAAAGGTGGGAACTTAAGGAGATGGGACCTGGATAAACTGAAAGAACCAGAGGTTGTACAGAGTTTCAGGGAGAGCATAAGGGAACAATTGACAGGAATGGGGGAAGAAGTACAGTAGAAGAAGAATGGGTAGCTTTGAGGGATGAAGTAGTGAAGGCAGCAGAGGATCCAGTAGAATAAAAGACGAGGGCTAGTAGAAATCCTTGGGTAACAGAGGAAATATTGAATTTAATTGATGAAAGGAGAAAATATAAAAATGCAGTAAATGAAGCAGGCAAAAAGGAATACAAACGTCTCAAAAATGATATCGACAGGAAGTGCAAAATGGCTAAGCAGGGATGGCTAGAGGACAAATGTAAGGATGTAGAGGCGTACCTCACTAGGGGTAAGATAGATTCTGGCTACAGGAAAATTAAAGAGACTTTTTGAGATAAGAGAACCACTTGTATGAACATCAAGGGCTCAGATGGAAACCCAGTTCTAAGCAAAGAAGGGAAAGCAGAAAGATGGAAGGAGTATATAGAGGGTCTATACAAGGGCGATGCACTTATGGAAATGGAAGAGGATGTAGATGAAGATGAAATGGGAGATACGATACTGCGTGAAGAGTTTGACAGAGCACTGAAAGACCTGAGTCGAAACAAGGCCCCCGGAGTAGACAACATTCCATTGGAACTACTGACGGCCTTGGGAGAGCCAGTCCTGACAGAACTCTACCATCTGGTGAGCATGATGTATGAAACAGGCGAAATACCCTCAGACTTCAAGAAGAATATAATAATTCCAATCCCAAAGAAAGCAGGTGTTGACAGATGTGAAAATTATCGAACAATCAGTTTAATAAGCCACAGCTGTAAAATACTAACACGAAGTCTTTACAGACAAATGGAAAAACTAGTAGAAGCCGACCTCGGGGAAGATCAGTTTGGATTCCGTAGAAATACTGGAACACGTGAGGCAATACTGACCTTACGACTTATCTTAGAAGAAAGATTAAGGAAAGGCAAACCTATGTTTCTAGCATTTGTAGACTTAGAGAAAGCTTTTGACAATGTTGACTGGAATACTCTCTTTCAAATTCTAAAGGTGGCAGGGGTAAAATACAGGGAGCGAAAGGCTATTTACAATTTGTACAGAAACCAGATGGCAGTTATAAGAGTCGAGGGACATGAAAGGGAAGCAGTGGTTGGGAAGGGAGTAAGACAGGGTTGTAGCCTCTCCCCGATGTTATTCAATCTCTATATTGAGCAAGCAGTAAAGGAAACAAAAGAAAAATTTGGGGTAGGTATTAAAATCCATGGAGAAGAAATAAAAACTTTGAGGTTCGCCGATGACATTGTAATTCTGTCAGAGACAGCAAAGGACTTGGAAGAGCAGTTGAACGGAATGGACAGCGTCTTGAAGGGAGGATATAAGATGAACATCAACAAAAACAAAACGAGAATAATGGAATGTAGTCGAATTAAGTCGGGTGATGTCGAGGGTATTAGATTAGGAAATGAGACACTTAAAGTAGTAAAGGAGTTTTGCTATTTGGGGAGCAAAATAACTGATGATGATCGAAGTAGAGAGGATATAAAATGTAGACTGGCAATGGCAAGGAAAGCGTTTGTTAACATCGAGTATAGATTTAAGTGTCAGGAAGTCATTTCTGAAAGTATTTGTATGGAGTGTAGCCATGTATGGAAGTGAAACATGGACGGTAAATAGTTTGTACAAGAAGAGAATAGAAGCTTTTGAAATGTGGTGCTACAGAAGAATGCTGAAGATTAGATGGGTAGATCACATAGCTAATGAGGAAGTATTGAATAGGATTGGGGAGAAGAGAAGTTTGTGGCACAACTTGACCAGAAGAAGGGATCAGTTGGTAGTACATGTTCTGAGGCATCAAGGGATCACCAGTGTAGTATTGGAGGGCAGCATGGAGGGTAAAAATCGTAGGGGGAGACCAAGAGATGAATACACTAAGCAGATTCAGAAGGATGTAGGTTGCAGTAGGTACTGGGAGATGAAGAAGCTTGCACAGGATAGAGTAGCATGGAGAGCTGCATCAAACCAGTCTCAGGACTGAAGACCACAACAACAACAACAATAAGGTAAGGAATAATGAGTAGTGGTTAGGGACTCTGACTTGTGAAAAAGGATGTTGGAAACCAAGAATCGTACTTTAAGAGTTATGAAATGTGTGTAAATGCGTGAATGTACTACAAAGACGACGAAAATTTTTTAGACACTGTTATATTTACAGGATTTTGTTTCTACACATTTGTAATGCAAATTTTCGACCTGTGAAATTTTTATATGAGACTGTCACTGTAGCGGAAACAGATGTCGTAAATATTTCGGTAAGAAAGTTAAGTGACCTTGACGTAATGCGTTTTGGGCGCCCAGCTGAGAGGTAGTCGTCTGACAAAAGAAGGTCATTAGGTGGAGAAAAAAAGAGGTCATTATCCTCGCTATTGACATTCTTTTGTAGAAAGCATCGCAAAAACGACATGCCTATTACTTGAAAAGATACTTACATCTGCACACCTGATTATGACAAGCGTCTTGCTACGAGAGTTGAGAGAATTTCTACTAACTTATGAAATGTCACATGACTATTGAATGATATTTTTATGCTTTGCTTTTTATAGTTGCTTATTTCATTTGATATCTGGTTTCCAGCTGTGTTTCAGCATTGGTTTTATAAAATAAAATTAAATGCATTTGCTAATATGAACACCTTCTGACAACAGATCTATTAAATAATAATTTTATGATCCACGTTCTTCGAAAAAGGAGCACTTGGAAAGGAAAGAACAATAATAAGGGATTAATAACAGTTACTGCATACATAATTTTCTTTTCAACTTCTTGGTAATATCTTTTGTAGAATTAGTTTTGTGGTGCACCACTTCAATGACATAGATATTAAGATGTGAATAGACATTTCCCTTTCCTGCACTGTTGTCTTTAGTGTGATATTTTTTCTGCTTGAGCTTTGTCATGTTTAGGAATAAGTTATAGCATTTGCTGCTGCTGTTTGCCAGGCATAGTGTTACTGAATTTGACTTTGTATTTCTCTGTAATCCAGTTTTACTAATGATTTATTTTATTGTTTGCTGCACATTGCCTTATATTAGTTGTAATATTGCAATTGCTCTGCTAATTTAGATTTAATGCTGCTAGCTTTGTCAATTTGCATTTTTTTCATTGCTGTTTGTATTAATTGTTTTATGCTGCTGCATTGCCTCGTCCCTTAGTTTAGCATCTGTGCTCAGTAGATTTAAGTTAGCTTAAGAGGGGGTAGACTATATAAGAGAATGAGTTGCAATGAATTGGAAGAAATGCATTGAGAAGTTATACGAAAAAAGTACAGAAAGCAGGTATAGGTAGGATTTTCTTGGAAATAAATGATGAAGTAAGACAATTGAAAATAAATAATGAGGTAAGAAATATGTTAACATATAAATACAGAAAGCATGCTTGGATAGGATTTTTTTGGTGGAAACAAATGTTGAAATAAGCCGAAAGATCTATGGAATGAAGTTTTGGGTTCGACTGCAGTACCAAATGTTACACTGAAAACAAACCCTGTCCTTTCCTCCTGTGTTATTCTGCTATGTGTTTGTGTACTCTTGTGTATTTGTAATCCAGATTTATGTTGTAGAATTTTTCTCGTACTAAGCTACATTAACTATGATGAGGAATACTGTTATCGTCAAATATAATTTGCATTAATAATATGTTATTTACTTTGTAAAGATGTTTAGACATTATTAATTCTGTTCTGTTTCAAGTCTCATGAAATTAATGTTTCAAAAACTATTCTCATTATTTTATACATTTACTTATGTTATAATTCCTGTAACACTGATGTATATGTTTATTTCTATTCTTTTGTAAAGCCTGTATTACTACAAATGTTATCTGTATTATTATGTTTTTAATGATGTTTTCTGTACCTCTGTAATTGTATTCTCATGTTATAAAGTTGTAATTGACACCAGTTTATCAAATTAAGTAACTTGTAAGTATTCATTTCACTGCACACATTTCTGTTGGTCATAGTATATGCACAATATTTGAAAAAAAGAGGACTGTTAGTGTTTGCACGTGTGTTAATAATTCAGAAAGGGACTGGAAAACAACATTGCTGGTTCTAGGGACATTTCAAAATAATTTTTTGTGAGTGCACAAGTGGTGGCTCATGGACTTGCTATATTCTCCGCAAGACTATTCAATGGTGATTGTGCACCTGCACAGTCACAGCAGATAGCTGCTAGCCACCTCTACAAGGACTACAGTGGGTCTACACCTTTTGATGACTCACCAATACCATTATTTCTACAAGGACTCCATTGGGTCTGCACCTCTGGTGGGCCACCAATACCGTAGTCTCTACCAGGACTACAGTTGGTCTGCTCTGTGATGACCTGCCTACCAATATTCTTCAAAACTTCGACTGACTCTGCGGTGGGTTTGCTCTGTTGTGGCCCAATATCTGTCTGCATGTCAAGAGTCAGCACTGTCTTTCTGTTGGAAGGACAACACTACTTCTTCAAGAGTGCATTGAAATCCACTACTTCTGTGTGCGTTGTCTTTTACTGCTCAGACTTTGAGAAAAAAAACTGCAATTTTACTGTGATGAATGATCAAGACTGTCTTTATGGACTGTGAGAAAATTTTAGCTTTTGACCAACATTGTATCAATAAGTGTGTGTATATGATTTCTTTGTTATTGTAATTGTGAAAATTTTTTTAAAAAATATGTATTGGCCAGTGCCCAAAACAATTTGTAAAATTTTTGTGGGGAGCATGGGGGCTATGTAAGTAGGCTGTTTAGGTTTTTTTATTGGTAACGCCTCGTAGTGCTCTGTATGAAAATCACTGGCTGTGCTGTGTGCAGTCTGTGGCTAGTTTGCATTGTTGTCTGCCATTGTAGTGTTGGGCAGCTGGATGTTAACAGCGCATAGCGTTGCGCAGTTGGAGGTGAGCCGCCAGCAGTGGTGGATGTGGGGAGAGAAATGGCGGAGTTTTGAAATTTGTAAGACTGGATGTCATGAACTGCAATATATATTATGACTTTTGAACACTATTAAGGTAAATACATTGTTTGTTCTCTATCAAAATCTTTCATTTGCTAACTATACCTATCAGTAGTCAGTGCCTTCAGTAGTTTGAATCTTTTATTTAGCTGGCAGTAGTGGCGCTCGCTGTATTGCAGTAGTTCGAGTAACGAAGATTTTTGGTGAAGTAAGTGATTTGTGAAAGGTATAGGTTAATGTTAGTCAGGGCCATTCCTTTGTAGGGATTTCTGAAAGTCAGATTGCGTTGCGCTAAAAATATTGTGTGTCAGTTTAGTGTTGATGAGAATAGGTAAAGAGCGAAATGTCTGAGTGCGTTCAATTCTGTTCAGCTGTTTGAAAATCAAATAATGTGAGAGGTTTATCAGCATAGTAATTGATTAATTTTTCTAAGGGGACGTTTCAACGTCTGCTCAGCTGAACATTCCGGTTCAGTGGACGAGAGGAGACGAGCAAGCTTACTCCAGTCTACCTAACACAACTTACAAGCAGCCTCGGTAGCAAACAAAATCTCCAGTAACTTCTACTTGATCAGAATTCCCAGTCGTTCATCGTCAAAGTATACTACCGTTAGTACCCATTGCAGCAAACCCAGATTGTCCACATCATCATAAATTTCCTAGTCAGAAGAAAACCAACACAGGCAGAACTTCTTCTTCAGATGTGCCAAGCAAGAAACAAATTGTTGAAAATCTTGTGAGCCATCTTGCTGGACCTGCAAGACAAGCCAAATAAAGTAAATAAACTACATTTATTGAAAATTTTACTGTGGAATACCTGCTCAGCAATCTCGAACAAGGACACTTTAGAGCATGTCGACATTGTTGCGCTTTGTGAAACATGGTTCAAACTGGGATCAAATATTAAGTTTGAAGGTTATGATCTTCTCCACCATGACAAAAACGTCGGAAAAATAGGCATAACTCTGTTAATAAGACCTTCTGTGGCTGCTGTTGTCAGCGTATAGTTTTAACCAATGTACATAATTAACAAGCGGTAGCAGCTAAAGTGTATATTCACCTAATGAAGTTCAGCCCTGCACTAATTTAAAAGATGTGCTTAACGAGAATTGATGTTACTGCATAGCTTACTTTTTGCTTTGATAATGAGCTTCGTAGTCATCAAGTAATAAAGAAAATTAATTGCATAATTTGGTACAGCCAATTTTGTTTGTCTCCTGAAAAGATAGTTGAAAGTAATTAATAACGAAGCCTCAATAAGTTAACAGTATTGTTCAGTAGTATTCAGATGCAATGTCACTCTTGCCAAAAGAGTGAAGACAAAGCGAAGTAACTTAAAATTAAGAGTTTCCGGCAATTTCAAATCAAGAAAAGAATAAAGTAAGTTCACATATTTCACACCTGTTCCTGTTGTAATAATGTTATTGTATACTGACTTGTTTCATATTTCTGCGTTATCAGTCTGTTGAAAACCTACAGTTGCTTATTTGATCAAGTAAATTTTCGTAGTAATTACAATCTATTCAAAGTATGTAGCTTGCAACATCCAGGAATATAGTGCACGTAAGTAACCGTAAATATGAGGTTATTATTGTTGTAAACTGCTGATCCCTTGATGCTTCAGAACGTGTCCTACCAACCGATCCCATCTTCTAGTCAATTCTATTCAGCACCTCCTCATAAGTTACGTGATCTACCCACGTTTAGAAAGCTTCTATTCTCTTCTTGCCTAAACTATTTATCGTCCATGTTTCACTTCCTTACTAGGCTACACTCCATATAAATACTTTCAGAAAAGACTTCCTGACGCTCAAAGGTATACTTGATGTTAACAAATTTCTCTTCTTCAGAAACGTCTTCCTTGCTATAGCCAGTCTACATTTTATATCCTCTCCATTTCGACCATCATCAGTTATTTTGCTTCCCAAATAGTAAAACCCATCGACTACTTTAAGTGTCTCATTTTCTGATCTAATTCCCTCAGCATCACCCGACTTGATTCGACTACATTCCATTATCCTTGTTTTGCTTTTGTTGATTTTCATCTTATATCCTCCTTTCAAGTCATTGTCCATTCCGTTCAACTGTTCTTCCAAGTCCCTTGCTGCCTCTGACAGACTTACAATGTCGTCGGCAAACCTCAAAGTTTAATTTCTTCTCCATGAATCCATAAGCTGAGGTTATGTAAATTATTAAACTTCTCTTGCCATATGTACAGCCAGACGGTTACATGTTCATTGCTGTCCGCACTATTGATCAGATATCGGACAGACAGTGCCCAATTGGGTCGGCTACCATTAAGTGCTGTATGATCCCAATTAGGTTTTTTTCTGGTCTCTTTGATCCATGTAGTACCTGTATTCGTTTTATGTGAGCAGTGGCATTGCTTTAAGTATTCAAGGGAACCCAAGTAAGTAGAAAGTGCAACGGAAGAATACGTTGTTTGTTAGAACAACTGTTTGTACACTCCTCTCTACCAACGGGTCAAAACTTCTTCGCTGACGATAGCCTTATCCAAAATCATATTTATTTGGCATACGGATTTATGAGGCATACGCGTTCACGGTCATATTATCGCTTCAACAAATTAGTAAGGGGGAGGCCACAAGCTTAGAAGAAAGTAATAATTTAGCTGGAAAGCTAATAACCAGATTTTTACAGACCCTAAACTCATGAGGGACCTGACTGCCCTAGGCTGCAGAGAGCTAAAAAGTTTTTGATCCACTACTGAGTAGTATTTATACAGCAGAAGTAACTACCGTTAAAGAGGTAATTAAGTTTGGAACTGCATGGAAAGTGGGAGCTCATATCAATTGTAACTACGACGTAGTGGAATTAATAACAAAAGCCAACAACTAAAATAATTCTGTACATCTAATGTGGGTAAAGGGGTACTAAGGTATACGGCATAACGGTGTAGTAGACGGTCTTGCAAATGAAAGCACTAAAGAAAGGATCCTGTTGTTTACACAGTTCCCATATTCTTTCTCCAGGTTTCAAAAAATGGGCCATACGATCAAAGGGAGCAGCAGCGACAATCACCACAGGAAAGGCCTTCTCGTTCGCTTCGATCCAGTGCAACACATCAAAACACCCGTGGTTCTGTCAAAAAGTATCATAAGGTGGTATGTAACATCAGTTATTAGAATAAGATTAGGACACGCATGTTTCCCTGCACATCTCTACAGTATTGGAGTGACAGACTATTCCACACGCAATGAACATCCAGAAGACAACATTAATGAGTGAGAAGTACCTCAGAATCAATAGTTTAATTGTACTTACTTATAAAATACTGAATTTGTTGCTGAAAATGGTAATTTTGTATGAGTGTAAAGTAGATCCGTACTTAAAATTTAACTGAAGTCAGTAACCTAAGCAGCTGTAATGGCTGTATTGTTAACTTAGAAAAAACCAATAAAATTAATTAGAAAAACGCTTTTCCGAAACATGACAGCAGCAGCTGCCTAGAGACAACAAAAATTCGTTTTTCAGTGTTTCGCTTAACTACCGACCGAATTGAAAAAACTGAAATGCTGTCGATATCTAGTCATTAAGATATATAATCTAATGTTAAAAGTTTAACACAATAAGGTATTATGATTAGAAACTCTGTATTTTCTTGTGGCAGCGCAACTGTTGGCTCCACGTCGCAACACTTTTACAGCGACCCTACTGCGGCCAAATATTACCGTTAAGTATGGCCCGTGAAAACGCACCCTTACAGCCCACTGTCAACAAACTGACTTTTAAGCGGACACCTTAACAAGGCAAATTACGGTTGGGTGAGATACCGGTAGAAGGATGTCCTGAATACTACGTTTACGACTTTGCCATAATCAGCAGACACTTGCGTCATAGCGGTTACAGTGTCTTTTTGTACGCCGTTCTGTTCTTTTCTTTTCAAATTCTAATGTGAGTGAAGACATTAATCCTGGTCAATTGTGGGGTTCGAGTACGGCTCTCCCAACACCAGAAGGTTTCGACGTTTCTTACGGCCGTGTGTCAGTTCAGCTTTCGCAGTGGCACAGAACACGGTAGAAGGTGCCCTCCTTACGACAGGGAAGCCGGGCCTGCTCCCTCCGCACACTTACCACAGGCGCTATAAGTTCTCTTTTGTTTAAGCTCGCGGACGACTGCCAAGTTACAGAGTCCGCACTATACCTAAATTTTTCCAAAATAAATGTTAATCACCTCTCCACATTTTGTAAGCACTGTATTACAAAAATTACACTAAAGTAACTGACCGTCTGAAGTCCAAGAGACTTAACCCTTAACTTCACTCGCTATTCACATTGACGTTAGCAACTTCGTAGGGATAGTTTTCTACCCCAAAAGCAAAAACCATCTGAAACTGTTGTTAAGGAATCAATAAAAGGGTAAAGATTGATTTTTCACAGGAAGAAAACATGATCGTACCAACAATTAAGGCTGTTTGTTACATTAACTCCTGCCTCTTAAACATTTTTGGAATTAACTTAAAAAACAAGGAAAATCTACATCAACAGAGTTCAGAAACACGTCTTGGGATCAAATATTGCCCAACTAAGTAAACTAAACAGAAAAAAATAAACAGTGGCTCTCAGTTTAAAAAAACGATAGTGGGTACATGAACGGGATCAACCAAGCACTTATTTTCGTTCATGACAGTCAAGCCATACCTCTTGCCAATGGAACGCATTTTGCAAACGTATTTTTCACATTTAAGACATATTTTGGGTGCTTCTTTCTCTTTAAGGTGTGGATATATGTGGCATAGCGATACTTCTGACTTCTTTGGCTGACTCGGTGACACTTGACTTGCACTGCAAATTCGTCGACTCTGCTATTTTCAAAATTTCTACAGAGAACTTTGTCCATTGCAGTCTACAAGTTCCTAGAAAAATTTCTGGAATTCATTTTCCTCTGTTTGATACTGGCTTTGATCAAAGCTATGCCGGATTGTTTATTAAGATCTCTGTGCACCATCTTGCTATTCTTATTCATAACAATTTTTAACATAAAAGAAAACAGGTTACCTTTATATTTCTTGGTTTTCTTCGCGAACATTCTCGTCCTCTGACTCTTCATCGACCTCTGTTTCATTGTCAGTTTCATGATCACTAAACTCGGCTGCACCATGAAAATAATCTGGTGTATCCAATGGCTCAGCAGTTTTCACTCGCTAACATTAACTCCAAAATTTTATCATCGTTCAAACGTCTCTCCTTTCTTTGTAAAACAATTGAAAACAATATGAAAAGCAACTTCTATAATGTCGTGGGGTAGATTTCGACCCCAACTGATACCTGCTTACGGAAATTAATAATCGTTGGTTAGCACGGGTCTGCATAATGCCAAAGCACAGCCGGTACTAAGATTATGAGAAGCGCAGTGGCTGTGTTGCAATAGGAACACAATTGTAAACAAAAGACTGACAGGTGGAGTGATAAATTACCCCACCAATGTAATAAAGAGTTAAAGATACTAAACCCATTTTAATCTCAATTAGGCTGTCAATTGTTTTTATACGCACATGCACATTATTATCTCACGTGTTACTAGCTTCGTTTCGTCTTTGGGCCTATAGCCATATTCGAAGGTGGATGTTTCGGACATACGTGTGTTGCTACATTATTTAAAACCTTTTTAGCCTTATGTGGATACAAAATTAGTTTTCAAATGTAGTGACATACATTTCAACAACACAATTGTACATTAAAATATACACAGGTCGAAAATGGCCAGTAATGTGGAACACGACGTACTAAAGTTCATCTGCACACAAAAAAATCTGAAAATCTATGATGGACATAAATAATTTTTTCAGCATTCCGAATTTATGTCGAGGTTCTAGACACACTTGAAGAAACTGAATGGGAGTGAATCCTGAAAGACTCCCAATCGACATAGACGTAACATCTTAGTTCAATCTTGCACACAGATTATATACATATCGGACAAAAATTTGTCACCCCCAGGAGACAGCACACTAATAATACGTGACAGTGTACCTAGCCCTATAATGCCATCGATTCGCCGAAGAAAGGAGTCCACAAGTTTCTTCTTATTTGCCATTTGCCATTTGCAGAGCTACCAAATAAGGGGAATGTTGACTGCTTTGTTTCACCTGCACTTCCTCATACCCTTAGACATTTCCTAAGGGATGAAGATCCTTTTTAAGTACTTCGTTCTTGGTTCCAGTCTTACTGCACCCTCTTGATCCCTGTACACATTGTATATTACCCGTCTTTTCCTCTAGCTTACTCGCTTTTTCTCGGAATTTCGAACATCTTGCACCATTTGATATTGTCGAACTCTTTTCCCAGGTTTTTCTTTAGTCTTACTTCCTTTACCTACCGCAATGTCAGAATTAACTCCCTGGCACCTTCACCTTTCCTAAAGCCAAACTGACCCTCATCTTGAAGATACTCAGTTTTCTTTTCCATTCGACTGTATATTAACCTTGCCAGCAACTTTCATGCATGAGCTGTCAGTCTAATTCTGTGGTAGTGGCCGCACATATCTGCCCTTGCTATCTTTGAGGTCTACGTGCATGATATTTTCCTGGAAGTCGGATGGTACGCCTCATGTCTCACAGAGTTATACATTAGCTTGAATAGTCGTTTGGTTGACGATTCCTCAATGACTTTAGACATCCCGAAGGAATTTTATCAATCCATTCTTTGATCTCAGCTCTTCCATTGTTTCGTTAATCTCTGATACTGATTCCTTATGTCTTCTTCTCGATTCCCATTTCTTCTATTTTGTCACTGGACAAGTCCTCCCCTTCACAAACGTCCTCAGTGTATCCTTTCTACCTGTCCGCTCTCTCTTCTGCGTTTAACACTGTAATACCCACTACACTCTTAATGTTGGCGTCCTTCCTTTTAGTTTCACCTTGTGTTGTCTTCACTTCACTGAATCGTGTTTTTCGATGACCATTCTGTTTTCGGTTTCTTCAGCTTTTTTCCTACAACTATTACACCTTAGATTCTCTGCACTTCCTATTTATTTCATTCCTAAGTGATACATCCTTGTATTCCTGTCTATCCCTTAACTTTTTGTACAACCTTACTTATTTCGGTGATCAATTGAAGTATTTCTTGCGTTACCCAAGGTTTCTTCACATTTACATTTTTCTCGTGGCTGCTTTTACCCGCGTCTGCTTTTACACCTCTCCGCAATTATTCCGTATGTACATATTTCCCACTTCTTTGCTTTTTCCATAACTATGTTCTTCCCTATTGTTGTCTTGTGCATATCTTCATTTTTCAATATGGGTGTGTTTTTCTCTTCACCTGCGTAGTTTTTCGCACTATCTTCATTTATCACACATCTCCTTTTTTTCCATGCCTTAATTTTTTAATATTTGCATTTTGCGTTATCTGTATTTTTCTCACATCTGCAGTTTTTATAATTTTTTTGTTTTACCATTTAGATTTTCTTATTAGTTTTTCCGGTATCTGTGTTTTTCCGTATCTCTGTTTTCCCACACTTCTTTTCCCATCTGCATTTTTCCATATTTGCGGTTTTCCTACATATGTGGTTTACCTACAACTGTGATTTACGACATCTACGGATTACCCTAATCCGTAGTTTACCCAAATCTGCGGTTTACCCATATCTGCAGTTCAACTACATCTGCGGTTTACCGACATCTTCTGTTTTCCCATACCTGAGGTTCTCCTGTACCAGCTTTTCTCTACGTCTCTATGTTTTCCGTATCTGCATGGTTTGTGTGACTAAATATATGTCTCCCATATCTGCATCTTCTCTACATCTGCTTTTTCCCCCTGTCTGCGTTCGTCCTGTCTCATGTTTGTGTTTTTCTCATACCTTTATTTTTTCTAATCTGCCTTTTTCCACGTAGCACTTCTTACACACTAGTCTTTGCTCCATGTCTGTAGTTTTCAACATCCGCGTGTTCCCCAGGTCTATGTTTTTTCCCTTCCACACGTATTTTCCATACACTGCATTCTCCCACAATAGTATTTACCTCATATCTACACTATTCCCATGTTTTCTCTTTTCTTAGCCTACAATTTTCCCACAGATAGCATATAAAATAAAAGGAAAAAAAAGCATTTTTTAAAAAAGGAAGTATGTGTTAGAAGACTTTCCTGAAGATTGGTCAGGACTGTAACTTTGTAGGGAAGTTCAGACAAGAAGAGAAAACAACTGAAACGTAATGTTACAGAGGGATACTGTTGATTAGATAACTACATTGGAATAATACAGGAAGTAGGTTAGATTATATCACTACATTGAATAGCACAGAAAGCAGGTTGAAAGGGATTTAGGTTGCTATAGTTACGCACAGGTGAAGTAGTGTTTAGAATTTTATCAAAACAAGATAAGTTCATAACTGCAACAACAACGAGAGCTGTATAGAGAGCACAACTTTTCGTCACAGTGTGCCGAATGCGTGATTGTCTCTGGCTGGTTACATTCGCGACTAGTCTCTCTTGGTTCAAAGTCGTTATCCATTTTATTTCATTTAACTCACTTTCTTTTCTGTTAAAATTATCATGTATTTCTAAATTACTTTTACAGGTCTATACAAGCGAGTATGAAAATGCTGAAACGTTAGTCTCATTACAGTTTGTTCCGTAAACTCCGTTTTGAAAAACATGCGCCGCATTTATAAGTTTGCCCAGAAAGACAGCTCCCCTTTTATTCGGCGAAGCGCGTATTAATACTTCATTTACTGTTTCCCTCAATTATTTTGTCACAACTACATGGAATTTTATGCACAATAGTCGTCGCTATTTGATGACGCACACCTTTGCAAATCCCAAGTATTTCATTATTTTCCCAGTGAGCCCAAAAACCGTGCTGGACCCACGTTTGGCTAAATTTTTCCGGAAACCTTGTTAATACGAGTGTAATGGAAATAAATTTCACCTTTAGTAACCATCGTTCCTCATCACACCAGGAATTGTCTCTTCTTGACTGTAGTGCTCGTTACACCTTCTTATTGGAATTTATCTATGGAGATCTCCCTCTGACGAAACATCGGTGAACATTTTCATACATTTACCATGCCTCAGACCGGGAGTTTTAACATAAGTAAACACTGACCGCAAGAGCCTTCATTAAGTTACACTCTAATAAAAAAAGGCAACACACCACGAAGGATTTACACAAATTGGTTGCAAATTGATGTTTGTAGAAGTATCGACAGGAAATGGAAAATTGTAAACTTTGGCGGCCGATGGATGAAAGTGTGACACTGCAGAGCAATTTCACCGGGCATGTGGCAGGGATAGTAAACACGCAGCATGTCTACATCATGGCATAAGGTCTTTGTGAATTTCATTCCTTGTATTCTGTTGGACAGTAACTATGCCTCGTAGACAGGCGCATGAACAATATACGATGTTAGCATTAGAGGGATGACGCAATTATGCGCTCAAAGAAGCCAGTTGGAGTAATCGACGAATCACTCGACATCTGAAAAGGTGCGAAGCCACCGGACCACAACGACCATCAATAGGCGGGTAACAGACAGGGGGCAACCTTAGCGCAGACTGCCATTCACCTTTGTGCACCAACAAACCTGTCTGCAGTGGTGTTGGGCACATTCCGCCTGGAATCTCATAGCCTGGAGTAAAATTGCCTACACGGGTGAGTCCCGCTTCGAACTGGGCACCGATGACCAACGAAGACGTGTTTAGAGACAGGTGGGATACCAACCGGATTGCCGTCCGCCATCCTGCAAAAAAGCCCGGATGATGATGGCATTGAAACAGAGGATGACACGCGTAAAGCTGAAATACTAAACACCTTTTTCCAAAGCTGTTTCACAGAGGAAGACCGCACTGCAATTCCTTATCTAAATCCTCGCACGAACGAAAAAATGGCTGACATCGAAATAAGTGTCCAAGGAATAGAAAAGCAACTGAAACCACTCAACAGAGGAAAGTCCACTGGACCTGACGGGATACCAATTCGATTCTACACAGTGTACGCGAAAGAACTTGCCCCCCTTCTAACAGCCGTGTACCGCAAGTCTCTAGAGGAACGGAAGGTTCCAAATGATGGGAAAAGAGCACAGCTAGTCCCAGTTTTCAAGAAGGGTCGTCGAGCAGATGGGCAAACCTATAGGCCTGTATCTCTGACATCGATCTGTTGTAGAATTTTAGAACATGTTTTTTGCTCGCGTATCATGTCATTTCTGGAAACCCAGAATCTACTCTGTAGGAATCAACATGGATTCCGGAAACAGCGATCGTGTGAGACCAAACTTGCTTTATTTGTTCATGAGACCCAGAAAATATTAGGTAAGGGCTCCCTGGTAGACGCCATTTTCCTTGACTTCCGGAAGGCGTTCGATACAGTTCCGCACTGTCGCCCGATAAACAAAGTAAGAGCCTACGGAATATCAGACCAGCTGTGTGGCTGGATTCAAGAGTTTTTAGAAAACAGAACACAGCATGTTGTTCTCAATGGAGAGACGTCTACAGATGTTCTAGTAACCTCTGGCGTGCCACAGCGGAGTGTTATGGGACCACATCTTTTCACAATATATATAAATGACCTAGTAGATAGTGTCGAAAGTTCCATGCGGCTTTTCGCGGATGATGCTGTAGTATACAGAGAAGTTGCTGCATTAGAAAATTGCAGCGCAATGCAGGAAGATCCGCAGCGGATAGGCACTTGGTGCAGGGAGCAGCAACTGACCCTTAACATAGACAAATGTAATGTATTGCGAATACATAGAAAGAAGGATCCTTTATTGTATGATTCATAGCGGTACAAACACTGGTAGCAGTTACTTCTGTAAATATCTGGGAGTATGCGTACGGAACGATTTGAAGTGGAATGATCATATAAAATTTATTGTTGGTAAGGCGGGTGCCAGGTTGAGATTCATTGGGAGAGTCCTTAGAAAATGTAGTCCATCAACAAAGGAGGTGGCTTACAAAACACTCGTTCGAACCATACTTGAGTATTGCTCATCAGTGTGGTATCCGTACCAGGTCGGGTTGACAGAGGAGATAGAGGAGATCCAAAGAAGAGCGGCGCATTTCGTCACAGGGTTATTTGGTAAGCGTGATAGCGTTACGCATACTCAAGTGGCAGACTCTGCAAGAGAGGCGCTCTGCATCGCCATGTAGCTTGCTGTCCAGGTTTCGAGAGGGTGCATTTCTGGATGAGGTATCGAATATATTGCTTCCCCCTACTTATACCTCCCGAGGAGATCACGAATGTAAAATTAGAGAGATTCGTGCGCGCACGGAGGCTTTCCTGCAGTCGTTCTTCCCGCGAACCATACGCGACTGGAACAGGAAAGGGAGGTAATGACAGTGGCACGTAAAGTGCCCTCCGCCACACACCGTTGGGTGACTTGCGGAGTATAAATGTAGATGTAGATATAGATGTGAGTGATGGTCCGGGGTGTCATTTCTTTTCATAGCAGGAACCCTTTAGTGTCATCTGTGGCAACATTGTAGAACAGCGATACGTCGACGATATTCTAAGCCCCGTTTTCTTGCCCTTCATGGCAAACCGTCCTGGGCTTAATTTCAGAATGTGAATGCCCACCCGCAAACGGCGAGAGTTTCTGCTGCTTGTCTTCGCGCTTGCCAAACACTACCTTGGCCAGAAAGGTCTCCGGATCTCTCCCCAACAGAGAACATATGGAGCATATTGGGCAGAACCCTCCAAGCAGCTCGGGCGATGTGGCGCTCCAGTTGGGCAGAATTTGTCACGATACCCCTCAAGAGGACATCCAAAAACTCTAGGAATCAATTCCAAACTGAATAACTGCTTGCTTAGGTGCTAGATATGGACCAACGCCTACTTTACTTGCTCAGTTTATGAAGCTCTTCCTCTTCAACTGATCATCCGTTTTTTTCTGAAATTGTAATCATTTTTTTGTCTGTACATGTGCATCACATCTACCGATCTGTCACTCTCTCTCTCTCTCTCTCTCTCTCTCTCTTTTTTTTTTTTTTTTTTTTTTTTTTTACGCGAGGTGCCGTGTGCGTTGCTTCGACTTAGGTCTTTCAGTTGTCTGTCAAATTCTTCTCACACTATTGCACTCTCTTCGACATTTTCATTCATTTCATCTTCCGTTTCCACACTGTTATCTTCACTTCGTTTACCCATCTCATCGATACATTCTTTTCACCTTTCGGCCTTCCGTTCTTTGCTTACTGGAAACCTTGACCTTCATAAATTTGCTTCGATATTATCCACAATGTCTTTGCATTTTTCCGTAGGCTATACAGCATCTCTTAGTACTCGTGCATGCTTGTGCAATATTGCATTCGACTCTAGCCATTCCTCCTTTGCCAATTTGCACCATATGTCAGTCTCGTCTTTTAGACATTTTCCCTTTTCCAGCTGCACTTGTTGCGTTTTTATATTTTCTCTTGTCCACAGTTGTACTTAATGCCTCAGGTGTTATTCAATGGTTTCTCCCGGGTTTTGCAATTTTACCTGATTATTTTTCAGCTCCCTTGAATATTTTTTTTCTCATCTGTACCCGTTCATTTTGTGTACTGTTACTACTCTCTTTTTCTATCAGTTTTTGACTCACGTTCCCTTATTTCAACTTATCCAGATTCCAGTCGAAGTTACACTGCTTAAATACAGTGTTTTCAATGTTAAGCGAGCTGAACCACCAAAAGTGAATAAAACTGCAAACAAACTGAATGCCCTTAGCATGTCGGAGTAGAGAGACACTCAGAATGTCCGCAGCTGACACCGTCAAACAGTCCAAAATAATGAAATTAGGAAAGATTTGATAACTGTTAATACCCACAAGAAAACAACGCTTGAATATCTAGCGCCATGTGATGAAGCATGCTGATAGTACTACATACAGATTCCTACTTTAAATGGTGTGGGTGATAAAATAAAATAAAATGGAATAACAATTATTGGGGGACGCGCCCACACACGATATTTTCTCGTCTGTTCACGATCAAGATCACTTTCTCCTGCTTTATTTATTTCACAAAATCTTCTGTGCCGTTATTACGTAACAGTCGTGTGAAGGTACAAACTGATAATTAAATATTGCAGGAAAATCTTTGCACTCGTCTGTAATATGCAGGATAATATTTATCTACAGAGCTCTAGTCGTTGGGGCCTCAGCAGTGCCATCTGTGAACATTACGTTGAACTACGTAGACAAGGAGCGTTACCGACTTCAATATGGTGCTGCTCTCTAGTAGCGTGTTTTCAAAGCGCAAAGCTGTTGCCTTACCAGTAGATGTCAGCAGGAACCTCCCATTGCTGAAAAACCAGTACACACAGCAGGGATAGGTCTTCCCGATATTAGTGCTTTCTTTCAAAGTTACTTTTCTGTTACTGTTGTTTTTAGTTGTGATTTGTCACAGTATAAGCACATTTTACGAATTTACTACCGGTTAAAGGCCAAGCGACAGAAGCGGCAATCTGAGGCGCCCAAGTGAAAAACTTTAAACGTCCTACCAAGAAATAATATAACCGAAAGACACCATTCCTATGGAATTTCTAAAATCATTGGAGGAAATATCAACCTAAGAGATATTTAGCTTGGTTTGTAGAATTTTTGAGCCTGGAGACATACCAGCAGAAAAACAGGGCTCCCAGAATTCCAAAGACAGCAATGGCAAATAAGCGGGAGGACTATTGCACAATCAGTTTATGAGTCAATGCATCCAAGTTAATAACAAGAATAAAACAGCAAAAACCGTTCGATAATGTTACATTTTGTTACGTGCACGAAATGCTCAGAAAAACGGGGTATGATATAGGAAAAGATGGATGATGTGCAGTAAGTACAATAACCAGGAGGGAGAAATGAGAATGAATAACTAAAATCGAAGTGGTCGGATTAGAAACGGTATCAAGCAGAGATGTAGTTCACCTCTACTATTCAATCTGTATAGCAAGAAGCTATGGGAGGAAATAAAGGAAAGGATGATGAGTGGGATTACAAACCAGGGTGAATGGATATCAATGATAAGATATGCTTATGACACTGCTATCGTCAGTTAAAATGAGGAATATACCAGGACTTGTTAAAAGGAATGTACTGTCTAAAGAGTAAACAGACTAATGAGGTGTAGCAAAATTGAGGTGTAACAAAAATGACGATAGCGAGAAACGTAACAACAAAATTGGTGACCACAAAGTAAACGAAACGAAGGAATTCTGGTACCTTGGAAGCCAAAGAACACGTGACGGAGGAAGAAAGGAGCAAGGAGAACATATAAAGCAGACTAGCATACATTATGAAGAAATTCTAGTGGTGCCATGAAAGGATGTTAAAAATCATGTGGTTCAAATGGTTCTAAGCACTATGGGACTTAACATATGAGGTCATCAGTCCCCTAGTCTTAGAACTACTTAAACCTAATTAACCTAAGGACATCACACGCATCCATGCCCGAGGCAGGATTCGAGCCTGCGACCGTAGCGGCAGTGCGGTTCCGGACTGAAGCGCCTAGAACCGCTCGGCCACAACGGCCGGCGAAAATTATGTGGAATGATAAGATGATAAGTAAAGAAGTTCTCTGCACAGTCGGCAAGGAGAGAACCGAGTGGCAAACACTACAAATAAGAATGGAGAGAGTGATGGGTTGTGTGTTAACACGTCAAGAAATAATAATTACAATGAAACTTCCTGGCAGATTAAAACTGTGTGCCGGACCGAGACTCGAACTCGGGACCTTGCCTTTCGCGGGCAAGTGCTCTTCCAACTGAGCTACCCAGCTGGGTAGCTCAGTTGGAAGAGCACTTGCCTGCGAAAGTCAAGGTCCCGAGTTCGAGTCTCGGTCCGGCACACAGTTTTAATCTGCCAGGAAGTTTCATATCAGCGCACACTCCGCTGTAGAGTGAAAATTTCATTCTAATAATTACAATGGTATTTGAGGGAGCTCTAAATGCTCAGCATGGTTGAGTGTGATGTCCTTAGGTTAGTTAGGTTTAAGTAGTTATAAGTTCTAGGGGACTGATGACCTCAGAAGTTTAGTCCCATAGTGCTCAGAGCCATGCGCAACAAATATTTAAGGCTGTTGGCGGAAGTGCTAATCTGAGACGAACAAAAGAATTCTTGGCAAGTCGAAAAAGTTCGAAAACTAAGTAATGTATGATTTGAAGGGAAAAATTTCCTCGAACCGGCCCTGGTTAGAAATTTCCTTCTACTATTTATCACCACAGTTTTTACACTGTGTTGAGTCATAAGTCACAAATACACGCACTGGCAATTACGGTATGTCTGATAACTGGTATTCTTGTCAGGTGAACTGTGCCCAACGGAAGTGTTACGTTCTTGCCAGTAAAGGTAATTACTTGTCAAGGCCTAATGTTAATGTTTTCGATACTCCAACTGACAAAAAGGTAGGTGAGATGATACAGCTAATATTTCCAACTACTCTCCGTAAGGGTTGCAAAGTACACAAAAGTTACATGAGGAAACGGGGAAAGGAGTAAATTTCATTCCAGCAAAGTAAAGTATGATTTACATCTGCTCTTCCTGATCCGTGCTCCGGCTCGCGTTTGTGCCGTTGACAGGCTGACATCGTGTATTCGGATTGTGACCTCTCGTTTTCTTAGTGCGTTCACTGGCGCCACTACGTTTGCTCGCTTTGTCTGTCCGTGAGTGGCAGCAGCGGCGTTTATCGATAGCGAGTACTGCTGTACTATCTTTGGAGTATTTCCGGGTCGTCGTGTGTTGGAGTTCAGTTGAGTTTGGACGGAGCAGCAGTGAGGTCAGCACAGCGCCAGCACTCGCCGGGACAGCTGGTGATACGTGCACTGCCCGAAGGAGGGATGTGGTCGCGAGAGTTCACGACCGCGTCGAGGTCCGTATTCAGCGAGTTTACGTTCAATGGATCTTATATTCGAGTAGTGCAACCTTCACTGGTATGTGTGTGACCGTCCGTAGAAGTGACCTCACGGGATAAGCTGTCAGTCGACGATACATACTGGGACGTTTGCCTTGCCTGACTTGATCGAGAGTGACCGTTGGTTGTTCGTTATGTTGGTCGTCTCAACGGACGACGTGTACTTGGTGTTCCGACCGCTTCTGGATTCTCTGCGTTTGTGTCGACTTGTAATTGGTCCTTGTTGCTCCACAGTGACTGGTTTTTGTATAGATTGAGTTGTTTGTGGTATTGTTTTTGAGGATCCGTGTGTATCTGGTGTGGTTTTGAATGAGTTATTTTAACGCTGTCTGCATACTGGATTCGTGGAGGCATCTTGTTGTGATTACCTCGGATTACTCTTGCGTTTGAACATGTTCTCTTGTATAATGTTTGTCGTATTGTGATATGCAGAGTGTAGTACGCCCGTCAGCCTGGCATGGGTTATTCCATCATTGTATTGGGCATCGGTCGTCAGGTAGACTTTGCGAGAGTGTTGGTCTTGAGTTTAAACTGTGACTGCTTCGAGTTGCCATCCTGTTAAGTGAGTATAACACTGGGCTGCCTGTGTGACCTTACTTACGTTTGAGGGACTTCCCCAGGTCGGGGAATTATATGCATATTATTTGCATATATCGTACATAAACTATGGACAACAAATGCCATAGATATTGCTACTATCAGTTGCTACCAGTGACTGAAAACATTACAGTGTGCAGCTGAAATATCATTATAACAGTCCATACATGATAATGTGATATACTGTTCTTAGAACTAAGTATGACTTTGAATGTTATAAATTATAATGCAACTTGTAACTTCCAGTTCAGACTGATCAGATTGCGCAGCACAAGGTTATTAGAAAGAAATAGTTCCTAATATTTGCTTTCACTTTTTTGAGTCATCTGTCTTCTCACTGGTTTGATGTGGCGCATCACGAATTTGTCTCCTGTGCCAGACTCTTTACTTCAGAGTAGCACTTGCAACCTACATCCTCTCTTATTTGCTGAATATATCCCACCCTCCGTCTTCCTCTACAGTTTTTACCCTCTACAGCTCCCTCTAGTACCATGGAAGTTATTCCCTGATGCCTTATCATATGTCCCCTCATCCTGTCCCTCTTTGTCCTTTCCATATATTCCTTCCTATATATTCCTTTCCATATATTCCTTTCTTTGCCGATTCTCTAGAAACCCTCCTTATTCCTTACCGTATCAGACCTCCTAATCTTTAACATTCGTCCGTAGGACCACATCTCTTCTGTTCCGGTTTTCCCAGAGTCCATGTTTATTACCATACACTGCTGTTCTGCAAACGTACATTCTCAGAAATTTCTTCCTCAAATTAAGGCCTATTTTTGATACTAGTAGGCTTCTCTCAACTAGGGATGCGCTTTTTGCTAGTGCTTGTCTGCTTTTGATGTCCTCCTTGCTCCTTCCGGCATTGGTTACTTTGCTGCCTAGGTAGCAGAATTCCTTAACTTCATCTACTTCGTGAACGTCAGTCTTGATGTTAAGTTTCTCACTGTTCTCATTTCTGCTACTTGTCATTACTTTCGTCTTCTTTCGATTTACTCTCAATCCATATTCTCTACTCATTAGTCTATTCATTCCATTCAGAAGATCTTGTAATTCTTCTTCAGCTTCACCGAGGGTAGCAGTGTCATCAGCGAATCTTATCATTGATATCCCTTCACCCCAAAACTTAATTCCACTCCTGAATCTTTATCTTATTTCCATCATTGCTCCTTCGGTGAATAGATTGAACAGTAGCAGCGAAAGACTACATCCTGGTCTTACACCCTTTTTAATCCGAGCACTTCGTTCTTGGTCTTCCACTCTTATTTTCCCTCTTTGCTCTTTTACAAGGCTGTATATTGCCCGTCTCTCCCCATAGCTTACCCCTATTCTCATCAGAAATTCGAAAATCTTACACCATTTTACATTGTCTAACGCTTCTTCAAAGTTGACATATGCTATGAACATGTCTTTATTTTTCTTTAGTCTTGCTTCCATTACGACCCTCAACGTCAGAATTGCCTCTCTGGTGCCTTTAAATTCCAATGCTAAACTGGCAGTCATCTAATTCATCCTCAATTTGAATTTCTATTCTCCTGTATATTATTCTTGTTAGAGACTTAGGTGCATGAGCTGTTAAGCTGATTTACACGATAATTCTCGCACTAGCCATGTCTTGCAGTCTTCGGAATTGTGTGGATGAAATTTTTCTGAAAGTCGGATGGTATACCGCCAGACTCATAAATTCTACACACGATGGTGAGTAGTTTATTTGTTGCCATTTCTCCCAATGATTTTAGACATTCTGAAGGAATGTTATCTATTCCTTCTGCCTTATTTGATTTTAAGCCTTCCAATGCTCTTTTACATTCTGATTTTAATACTCTATCACATATCATATCGACTCCTGTTTCTTCCATTATCACATCAGACAAGTCTTTCCCCTTATAGAGGCCTTCAGTGTACTCTTTTCAATTATCCGCTCTGTCTTTCACATTTAACAATGGTGTTCCCATTGCAGTCTTAATGTTAAAACCCTTACTTTTAATTTCAGCGAAGGTTGTTTTGGTATTTCTATATGCTCATGCAGTCCTTCCGACCATCATTTCTTTATCGATTTCTTTACTTTTTCATGGAGCTATTTCGTCTTAGTTTCTCTGTACTCTCTATTTATTTCATTCCTCAACGATATGCATTTCTGTATTCCTGAATTTTCTTGAACATTTTTGTACTTCCCTCTTTGTTCCTATGTTTCTATTACCAAGCTCTGTGACTGACCGTTTTAGAGATGTCCATTCCCCTTATAGTGAACTGTCTACTGAGCTATTCCGTGTCTCAATATCCGTAGCTTTAGATAACTTCAAGCGTATCTCTTCGTTCCTTAAGGTCACAGTTCGTAGTAATAGACGGAAAGTCATCGAGTAAAACAGAAATAATATCCGGCGTTCCCCAAGGAAGTGTTTTAGGCCCTCTATTGTTCCTGATCTACATTAAGGAGACCATTTCAGTAGCCGTCTTAGATTGTCTGCAGATGATGCTGTCATTTACTGTCTTGTAAAGTCATCAGATGACCAAAACGAATTGCAAAATGATTTAGATAAGATATTTGTATGGTGCGAAAAGTGGCAATTGAACCTGAATAAAGAACAGTGTGAAGTTATTCACATTAGTACTAAAAGAAATCCGCTAAATTTCGATTACGCGATAAATCACACAGATCTGAAGGCTGTAAATTCAACTAAATACTTTGGGATTACAATTACAATTACCCTAAACTGGAAAGATCGCATAGATAATGTTGTGCGTAGAGCCAACCAAAGATTGCGATTCATAGGCAGAGCACTTAGAAGGTGGAACAGGTCTACTAAAGAGACTGCTTACACAACGCTTGTCCGCCCTATTCTGGAGTACTGCTGTGCGGTGTGGAATCCGCATTAGATGGGACTGACGGATGACATCGAAAAAGTAAAAAGAAGGGCATCTCGTTTTGTATTATCGCGAAGTAGGGGAGACAGTGCCACAGACATGATAAGTGAATTGGAGTGGCTATCATTAAAAGAAAGGTGTTTTTCGTTGCGACGGGATCTTCTCATGAAATTACAATCACCAATTTTCTGTTCCGATTGCGAAAACATTCTGTTGGCACCCACCTACATAGAGAGAAATGATCATCGCGATAAAATAAGAGAAATCACGGCTCGCACAGAAAAGTTAAAGTGTTCGTTTTTCCCGTGCGGCGTTCGAGAGTGAAACTGTAGAGAGACAGCTTAAAGGTGGTTCATTGAACCCTCTGCCAGGCACTTTGTTCTGAATAGCTGAGTAATTACGTGGATGTAGATAGATGTAGTATTTCCGTATCCCACTTGTGTGCGCACTAATTCTTCCCGACTAGTCTCTGAAACATCAGCCTACTCTTCATCACTACTAAATTGTAATCTGAGTCTATATGTGATTCTGTGTTCGCCTAGCAATCCTGTATCTCATTTCACAATCTCTGTCTGAGCTTGATGTAATCTAAGTGAAATCTTCCTGCATCAAGTATAGCTCCTCATTTTCTGATTCTTGAATAGATTGTTTGCTGTTACTATCTGAAATTTATTACAGAACTCGATTAGTCTTTCTCGTCTCTCATTCCAGATACCAAGCCCATATTCTCCCGTAATCCTTCCTCTGCTTGTTCCCCTACAACTGCATTCGATTTCCCCATGACTACTAGATCTTTACCTCCCTTTACGTGCTGAACTACCAGTTCAGTATCCTCATATAGATTTCTATTTCATTATCTTCAGCTTGTCATGTCGGCATGTATTCCTGAACTATCATTATCGGTGTTGGCTTCCTGTCGATTCTGGTATGAACAACTCTATCACTGAACCGTTCACAGTAACTCACTCTCTACCCGATCTTCTTATCCATAACTAATCCTACTCCTGTTATGACATTTTCGGTGCACTCGATATTGTCCTACACTCATCTGACCAGAAATGGTCTTCGTTCAGTTTCACTTCACTGATATCACTATATCGAAACTGAGAGTTAGCATCCCCTTTTCCAATTTTCTAGCTTCCTTACATCGTTCAAACATCTGACATTCCACCGCCCGACTCTTATAACATTACCCCTGCGTTAGTTATCGAATGTTTTTCTTATTGACACCTCCCCCTTGGCAGTCCCCTCCCAGGAATCCGAAAGGGGGACTATTTCGGAATCTTTTGTCAATGGAGCGATCATCATGACACATTTTTCAGTTACAGAATACATGTCCTGTGGACTGTGTGGTTTCCTTTCCCTTCTGCATCCTCATGCTGGTGATGGTGGGGTTGAAACCTGGGATTGAGGACGTTTTAGATACTAATCAAAGACGCTATCCCTGTGAAAATATTTCTTTGTTTGTGAAATAACAGTGTTTGTCGAACACAGTTCATCTGTTGATGTAGATTAGTTCAGAATGAGAGAAACTAATAGGAAGCACACCTACTATTCCAAAGGAAAACTCACAGTCGACTAAAGCTCTAACCCAGCAAACACGGGGATCGTGGCTCTCCACGGTACTCCACACCCAAAAAACGTTGATTCACCCTACCGTCTCCTATGACAATATTGCCTGGATATCTGATTCACCCAAGATGTATTACACTCTCCAAACCCTTGAGCACCATGCACACCATGTTGCTTTCCACATCCGTTTGCCCCCTCTCCTCAAGTGGGCTTCATCATCTCATCCTCACCCAGTTGAAACACCTCCACATACCCTATACTAACTGCGAATTATATTCCAACAACCCCATTATTTCCCCTCCGATCACGAATCGTGATACACTGTCGCGCCATTAAGAGCATGTACCACCGTCTCTATCCTTAAGCACAGTTCATACCTATGCCAATGTAATTTGAGCCGACCCACCTCCCAGACAATGAAATCCGCCATATCAACTAAAATTCCTCACCAGCTATCACACACTATATCATTACTCTCGCTTCCCCTTTCCTCTCTGTGTTTTTCCATCACATTGCCACCTTATACACAATGTGATCAGAAGTATACGGGCACCCCCTAAACATTCGTTTTGCATATTAGGTGCATTGTGCTGCCACTTACTGCCAGGTATTCCATCCATACCAACGACCTCAGTAGTCATTAGACATCGCGAGAGAGCAGAATAGGGCGCTTCGCGGAACTCACGGACTTCGGGTGTTTGGGTATCACTTGTGTCGTACGTCTGTACGCGAGATTTCAAAACCCCTAATCATCCCTATGTCCACTGTTTCCGATGTGATTGTGAAGTGGAAACGTGAAGGGACACGTACAGCACAAAAGCGTCCAGGCCGACCTCGCCTGTTGACTGACAGAGACCGCCAACTGTTGAAGAGGGTCGTAATGTGTAATAGGCAGACATCTATTCAGACCATCACACAGGAATTCCAAACTGCATCAACATCCACCGCACGTACTATGACACTTAGGCAGGAGGTGAGAAAACTTGGATTTCATGGTCGAGCGGCTGCTCACAAGCCACACATCACGCTGGTAAATACCTAACGACGCCTCGCTTGGTGTAATGAGCGTAAACATTGAACAGTGGAAGAATAGTGTGTGGAGTGACGAATCACGGTACACAATGTGGTGATCCGATGGTAGCGTATGGGTATGGCGAATGCCCGTTGAACGTCATCTGCCAGTGTGTGTAGTGCCAACAGTAAAATTCGGAGGCTGTGGTGTTGTGGTGTGGTCGTGTTTTTCATGGAAGGAGCTTGTACCCCCTGTTTTGCGTGGCACTATCACAGCACAGGCCTACATTGATGTTTTAAGCATCTCCTTGCTTCCCCCTGTTGAAGAGCAATTCGAAGATGGCGATTGCATCTTTCAACACGATCGAGCACCTGTTCATAATGCACGGCCTGTGGCGGAGTGGTTACACGATAATAACATCCCTGTAATGGACTGGCCTGCACGGAGTCCTGATCTGGATCCTGTGGAACACCTTTGGGATGTTTTGGAACGCCGACTTCGATACCTCTCCTCAGTGCAGCTCTACGTGAAGAATGGTCTGCCATTCCCCAAGAAACCTTCCAGCACCTGATTGAATATATACCTGCGAGAGTGGAAGCTATCATCAAGGCTAGGGGAGGCCAACACCATATTGAATACCGGCGTTACCGATAGAGGGCGCCACGAACTTATAAGTCATTTTCAGCAGGTGTCCGGATACTTTTGATCACATAGTGTACTAGTCCCTGTACACACACCAATCTCCTCTTTCATCTTCCTACTATCTGTCCCAACATCTACCATCATTTCCATAGATTCCATTCAATGGTCCTGTATTGATACACAGAGCCTTCAATCCTACAGAACACCCAATGTTTCCTCTTCTCTACAACCAATTTTCCTTAGTGCAGTTCCTTCAGCTTGTTTTAAAAATCAATTTTTTCTTTTTGTCTTTACATTCCAGACTTCTTGATTTTAACACGAAGAAACAAAGAAAATCTACAGTGTAGTTTTATTCTAAGTACATCAAACATACATCTTCTTATATATTTTTTAAAAAGTTTGTAAATTTACATCCTTCAAACGTGTTTGTAAAGTCTTAATTTATATTTGAAAGCTTTTGTCGTAGGCTGGCAGACCAGCTCAAGTTCTTAACGGAAGAAAGAAAGAGGTAAGAGAAAGCGTTGCCGATTTTCCCTGTAACCACGAGGAAAAACTCTTATTCATTTCACTATCCATCATAGCTACCATTCATATCTCCCTTCAAGTACCACGGGTCTTGCCGCATTTTGGTAACCTGAGTGTCTCAACAATACAGACTGCTTCTTCTTTTGACTTATGTCTGCATTCCTGCAATGTTTTAGAAATGGTATTTTCCGTAGCGAATGTTGTTAAATGTATTTATTTGTGCTAGAAATTTTGGCCTTATGTTCCATTTTTAGATGACACCATATGTTTGATAGAAGGAAAGTGTACTCCTTGAAAAGAATGGTTGTACATTGACGCACTTCACTGTAAACCGTGGTTGTACATTGACGCACTTCACTGTAAACCGTCACTTGAGAATGGTGTAATGGGCAGAAATAGCTATAGTGAAGTAAAGCTTTAATAACAGTTCAAGCAGCAAATGTTGTCATTTCTGAGATACGGACTGCCGTGTAGTAGATGCAAGAGATTCAGATGGCTGTCCAAAATTAGCGTAAGGGAGGAAGTTACACAGCGTTGATTAAAACATTTGTTAAGTGGTGAAAAGATATTCAGGAGCTACTGTCGTTTAGATAAAAGACATTTTAATTTCTTGCTCAATTTTATTAAAGGCCAGCGTACTATTAAATGGCACTCTCATTACCGAAATTTAACCTGCTATATTTTAATTCATTTTATTCGTATTGTAACTTTTGTAATAAACGTATAAGGAATGAAACAGCACGTATCTATACGTCCGTGATTTGGTGCGACATTTGTATCGTAGCAGTACTGCCGAATCTGACTCAGTACCACGTACAAATACGTATCTTTTTATATCTTACTAGCTGTTTCCCGTACCTACGCTCGCATATCAGTAGTTTTGTTAGTTTTTAAGTAAGCGTTTCCAAATTATATTTTAAAAAATTGCCTCGATTTATTACATTCGTGCAGACTTCTAAAATGCGACGAGGTTTTGACTGTTCTAGTGTCTCCATACCTCTTAAGGGCACCTGACGTTCTGCAACCAAGTTCCGGCGGACATAAGACTGCTCCGGGGTTTGCTGGTTTCGATAAGCTTTCGCAGCTCGAAATCTCCTAGAGGTATACAGTAAATTAGACTTACATTTGTGAGACCTATGGTAATAATTTTAAAAATGGTTCTCGGGCTTACCGTCGGATTTTATTGCTGCATTCACAAAAGCTCTCCAGCTACGCCAGGTCGAGTAGTGACTCAATATTATACACCGCGCAAACAGTAACATTGGATTAGAACGGTCATGGAATAGTCTATAAACAATAAGAAACGCCAACAATTACGCCAGTGTCATCTGTTTCCCATTCACGTAAACTATATTTAAAAATGTTAATAACACTCAAAAAGATACAACATTCTAAAGTTGCCTATGATCTTACTCACGCTTCGAGCTACCTCCATATCAAATTTCGTCACTGAGCTACTTTCGTATTTCTAATATTAGTGTGGAAGATTTGACTGGTATTGGTATTGATTAAACACGTTGAGGATTGCATAAGCGCCGGCCGGGGTGGCCGAGCGGTTCTAGGCGCTTCAGTCTGGAACCGCGCGATCGCTACGGTCGCAGGTTCGAATCCTGCCTCGGGCATAGATGTGTGTGATGTCCTTAGGTTAGTTAGGTTTAAGTAGTTCTAAGTTCTAGGGGACTGATGACCTCAGATGTTAGACCCATAGTGCTCAGAGCCATTTGAACCACTTGATTGCACAAGCGTTGTGTTTTAGCTGTTATCAGCGGCTGCGCTAGCGTATCAGTAAAATGAAATGAAACTTGCATTTGCTTTATTGGCCGTGAGTTTCCGGTCGGGATATTCTGGCGCAAGTCTTTTTATTTGACAATCATTTCGCCAATTTGCAAATCGATAACGATAAAATGATGATGAGTACAGCACAAACATCCAGTCATGACCCGACCGCGAATCAGCTCTGGGAACGCATGATCGTGTTAGTAACATGACCACGAGCTAATCACACAAATAGAAATAGCTCTTAGAAGTTATAAGAGACGTGTGGTTCTCAGCGGTTGCAACGCTACGGACTTGTGAGTGCTATTATAGAAAGTATGGTTTTAACACGTACGGGACTAGATAAGCATCCTATTCATTAGGTTGAATCGTGTTATGTAGAACATATCAAACAATAAAAGCATTTCGCAAACAGGAAGACTGTAAACAGCTTTTCCAAAGAATTAATATAGTTTCATATTTCGCGCTATATTCTTTAAATACACTGAAGAGCCAAACAAACTGATACACCTGCCTAATATCGTGTAGAGCCCCCGGGAGCACGCAGAAGTGCCGCAACACGACGTGGCTAGTACTCCACTATTGTCTGAGATAATGATGGAGAGAACTGACATCATGAGTCCTGCAGGGCTCTCCGTAAATTCGTAAGAGGACGTAGGGGGTTGAGATTTCTTTTGAACAGCACGTTGCAAGGCATCCCAGATATGCTCAGTAATGTTCGTGTCTGGGGAGTTTGGTGAACTGCGGAAGTGTTTAAACTCAGGAAAGTGTTCATGGAGCCACTCTGTAGCAATTCTGGACGTGTGAGGTGTCGCATCGTCCTGCTGGAATTGACCGCCCGGAATGCACAATGGACATGAGTCGACGCAGGTGATCAGATAGTATGCTTACGTACGTGGCACCTGTCAGAGTCGTATCTAGACGTATTAGCGGTCCCATATCACTCTAACTGCACACGCCTCACACCATTACAGAGTCTCCACCTGCTTGAATGGTCCCCTGCTGACACGCAGAGTCCATGGATTCATGAGGTTGTCTCCATACCAGTACATGTCCATCCGCTCGGTACAATTTGAAACGAGACTTGTCCGACCAGGCAACATGTTTTCAGTCATAAGCAGTTCAAAGTCGGTGTTAACGGGCCCAGGCAAGGCGTAAAGCTTTGTGTCGTGCAGTCATCAAGGGTGCACGAGAGGGCCTTCGGCTCCGAAAGCCCATATCGATGATGTATAGTTGAATGGTTCGCACGCTGACACTTATTGATAGCCCAGCGTTGAAATCTGCAGCAATTTTTGGAAGGGTTGCACTTCCGTCACGTTGAACGTTTGTCTTCAGTTGTCGTTGGTCCCGTTCTTGTAGGATCTTTTTCGAACCGCAGCGATGACGGAGATTTAATGTTTTACCGGATTCCTGACATTCACTATACACTCGTGAAATGGTCGTACGGGAAAATCCCCACTTCATCTCTACCTCTTAGATGCTGTGTCCCATCGCTCGTGCTCCGACTGTAACACCACAACTCACTTAAATCCTGATAACTTACCATTGTAGCAGCAGTAACCGATCTAACAACTGCGCCAGGCACTTGTTGTCTTATAAAGGCGTATTCTGCCTGTCTCTATTTTTCTGTATTTGAATACACATGCCTATACCAGTTTTTTGGCGTTTAAGTGTAAATAAATGTGTAATGCGCATTTTCTAATGTATCCTATGTCTTATTCAGCGTTCCAGCCATTTCCGTACCAAATTTCATCAAAATCGGTTAAGCGGTTTAGTCATGAAAAAGTAACAAACACAGTTACTTTCGTATTTACAAAATTAGTAAGGATTAAATAAAATCACGGTGCCTAAGATATGGAATCAGTGCCTAAGAGAAATTATTTTTTTACCCTAAGGTAAGAACTAAATTTCATATATTACTACCTAGTGCTCCACTTTCAACACTTGGCGGGTCGGTGGTACTGTTTAATACATTTACTGAGCCCGGGGTGTGGAGGTTCAAGGACTGCTGATATCATTTGACAACTGATTTGTGTTGCGTTGTGCACCCATTATTTCATAATCAGAAACAATTTTACAAATTTTACAAGATTTTTCCCCAGTAAATCGGTAGTGAGCTCCTTATAATTACTACAACTTCGTTAGTATGAAAGAAAAATAAGTCAATGTCATCATCTTTGATTCCCATGAATGTTTATAACAAATTTTGCTCATTTTCGTGCCTTTCTTTCCATATTTTTAATGTCATGTCGTCATTACTACAAACTTTGCTTTTCTGTATTAGTAGACAACTTACATCGTTTGTTAAGTCAGAAATATCACCACTATTTCTTGTTGTATTTGTTTGACGTCTGGTAACCATGTCTTAAAATGTTCCACTTCTTGTTACAGTCGTCATCTTTAGATGAAAACTATATTTGTTACACGTTTGTATTTGTTTCATATTCATGTCTGGTGGAGAAATGTTCTGGTTTTTGTGACACGTATTCGTACGTACATCACCACCTTACGTAACAAGAAACGTGGAGCAGATTGCTTCGTATAATGACGCCACGTCCTACTGAATCAGCTTGCAGACGCATTATCCAATAATTCTGGTATAAATGGAGTGTACCTAACTGTGTTGGCGGTATAGATGGGAAACATGTTTGCATGATGGCAACAGAGGAAAGTGGACCGCTGTTTTTCCAATTACAAATAATTCTTTTCAACTGTTTTGTTGGCTACTGTGGGTGCAAATTGTAAACCCATTGGCGCTGATGTCGGCGCTTACGGAAACTATCTGATAACTGGATACTTAAAAAATTGGTTATGAGGAAGAAAAGAACTGCAAACGGGTTTAATAACTCTCCACCAAAGTGTTGCCAGGCACAGCTGTTCGGAGACACTCCAACTGCTGAGGTGCCTGTCGTGACTGAGGACCTGATGTTATCGGCGTGTCGTTTACACAATTGGCCAGTGACGGCTAAGGTTTTCTGTTTGGACTATGACGGGCTACGTGTGTTTTGTATCACATATGTTTCGAAATAAGAGACTATTTGATATCAGTATTAAGTATATTTTATTGAAGTGAAGTGGAACCAAGTAAGGAGGATTTTCTTCATTTATTTGACACGCACTGGTGTCCATGAACTCGGCTGCCTGCGTCTACAATTGAAATGTGAGATAGGAAGTCCGATTAGCCCAAATCCGTACAAGCAGAACATTTCTAATAAAGCAATTGTAATATAATTTTTTCTTTCCATTCATATATGTTTTTTTTTCTTTTTTTGTTGTTGTTGTTATAACACAACTGGCTACCTGAATGCCACAACTACAGGGCACCCGTTGTAAGTAAGGTTTGTTAACTATTGTCATACTAACAAATTTCTATGACACTGTTATCGGTTATAAGGCAAGGGCCATGCCACAGTGGATAGCCGGCCGCGGTGGTCTAGCGGTTCTGGCGCTGCAGTCCGGAACCGCGGGACTGCTACGGTCGCAGGTTCGAATCCTGCCTCGGGCATGGGTGTGTGTGATGTCCTTAGGTTAGTTAGGTTTAAGTAGTTCTAAGTTCTAGGGGACTTATGACCTAAGATGTTGAGTCCCATAGTGCTCAGAGCCATTTGAACCAATTTGAACCACAGTGGATACACCGGTTCCCGTGAGATCCCCAAAGTTAAGCGCTGTCAGGCGTTTTCGGCACTTGGATGGGTGACCATCCAGGCCACCATGCACTGTTGCCATTTTTCGGGGTCCACTCAGCCTCGTGATGCCAATTGAGGAGCTACTCGACAGGATAGTAGCGGCTTCGGTCAAGAATACCATCATAACGACCGAGAGAGCGGTGTGCTGACCCCACGCCCCTCCTATCCGCATCCTCCACTGAGGATGCGGATTGTCCCGGTAGGCCAATCATGGCCTGAAGACGGAGTGCTACTAATTGTTTGTATTTTGTGTTTACATGAAGCACGACGGGGAGCAAGTAAAGCAAAGAGGCAAATATTGAGGAGAAAATTTTGAAAAGGAATGAGAATTGGACCCAGGTCACGTAAAATTTTCCATAGTAAGCTGTTTCATTTGGCGCAGCAAAGGAAGGACAGCTAAGCAAGTTGCTTGCTGGGTTACGCTTGGTACCGCCTCTTTTGATGTAGATAAAAGCCTTTCCCTCATTATTCCCTTCCTTGAATTTTATGGTGGAAAATTTACAGGAATATTTTACTGTGATATGCGTGATCAGTAAAACATAAAGTATTCAGACCAATAGTTTGGGTATCATAATAGTCGTGAAACAGGTTTTGACATCACGTAAATTACAATTATCAAGTGTAATAATTAACATATGAAATTTTAAAGTTTTTGTAAAATTTTTATTTTTGCTTATTCATATAACACGGTCGAAAAATGTCTGTCCATTGTTGATAGCAAAATGCGAAAACGCAATCAGCCAAGATGACGTAGAATTGCGCGATCGTACAATTGAAATTCAGGCGCCTTGTATGCGTACTGCAGAAAGTTTCAGTAGATCAGACGTGAGTGTCGTAGGTGTGACAAATGATAGCGATGGTCCACAGCAGAATAACATTGACGACACAATGTTTACAATTGACAGGACGATGTCACGCATCTCCCAGAGCAACATACCGCTCGTGAATGAAACACTGGAGAACGATTCCAATATGAATCTTGACTACGTTAAACATCACTTGGGTCACAACGCCAGCATGAACTTGTAAAGTGCAGCTGACAACAACCACAGTAGCATAAAAAAAGGGTTCAAATGGCTCTGAGCACTATGGGACTCAACTGCTGTGGTCATAAGTCCCCTAGAACTTAGAACTACTTAAACCTAAGGACAGCACACAACACCCAGCCATCACGAGGCAGAGAAAATCCCTGACCCCGCCGGGAATCGAACCCGGGAACCACAGTAGCATAACTGACGCACTGCTATAGCAGTTGTTATCTAACATAAACACGAAATTAGATAATATGAACACCAATTTCAGTGATATGAAAAGAGATATGAATACCAAAAATGATAATTTGACACAGAATCTGAACACCGTCGCACAAGATGTGAACACGGTAAAACAGCAACAAAACACTGTTACACAAGATCTAAATACAATGAAGCAAGAACAAAAACAAGTATTCAAGGATTTTCAAGACACGGTCTCACAGAAATTCAATGACTTAACCACAACACTGAAATCGACGAGTAATTGAGTGATATGCAAAATGAAGTAAAGCATGAAGTACTTTCTGAAGTTAACAGTAACATTACAGAATTAAAACAGTAGATTCTTTTAACGACCATCATGATCTAGTAAAGCAGCATATAAAGAAAATCACAGACGCAAACACAAATACTGAAGCCACACAAAACCAGTTGTGTTCGACAGTAAAATAGGTAACCACTGTCATTAACAAACTAAATAAAGACTATGAAGGTATACCTCATAGGTGCAGAAGAGGTTAATTTAAGGGTAGCGACATTAGAAATTGACTCAGCATGTGCTAAGATGATGATGAGGTCCCATACTCCAAGGAGCGTATGGCACGATGCGGGAAACCCGCACCGCCGTACTAGTCAAGGTCCTCGCGGACGTGGTTTGCCATTGCCGTCCTCCGACCGTAATGCGGGTGAATGATGATCATGACGCCGACACAACAACACCCAGTCATTTCGAGGCAGGGAAAATCCCTGACCCCGCCGGGAATCCAACACGAGACACCATGCGCGGGAAGCGAGAACGCTACCACAAGACCACGAGCTGAAGGCGTGTGCTAAGAAGAGAGAGAGAGAGAGAGAGAGAGAGAGAGAGAGATCTAAGTGACATCATTAAAGCTGAAGCAGCTACGTCAGAAACCGGCTGAAAGCGCTGTCCACCGCGGCCACGAATCGCGACCTCGCCTCTGCTGGCGGTGCAGAGCCACCACCAACGTTGCAGCCAGCCAGAGCCACCTATCGGCAGGGTGCGACAAGGAAATGGGTGTCCCACATAGCACAAAAGGACATATCTAAAAGGGACATTAATGAGAGATACAGATACATGTACTGTATGAATGAATCTGGCCCTGTAACACTAACCAAAATGGCCTTGCTGTTGTGGTACTGCGAACGGCTGAAAGAAAGGGGAAACTACAGAATTTTTCCCGAGGGCATGCAGCATTACTGTATGATTAAATGATGATGGCGTCCTCTTGGGTAAAATATTCCGGAGGTAAAATAGTCCCCCATTCGGATCTCCGGGCGGGGACTACTAAAGAGGACGTCGTCATCAAGAGAAAGAAAACTGGCGTTCTACGAATCGGAGTGTGGAATGTCAGATCCCTTAATCGGGCAGATAGTTTAGAAAATTTAAAAAGGGAAATGGATAGGTTATAGTGGGACTTAGTGAAGTTCAGTGGCAGGAGGAACAAGACTTTTGGTCAGGTGAATACAGGATTATAACTACAAAATCAAATAGGGGTAATGCAGGAGTAGGTTTAATAATGAATACAAAAATAGGAGTGCGCGTAAGCTACTACAAACAGCATAGTGAACGCATTATTGTGGCCAAGATAGACACGAAGCCCACGCCTACTACAGTAGTACAAGTTTATATGCCAACTAGCTCCGTAGATGATGAAGAAATTGATGAAATGTATGATGAGATAAAAGAAAATTATTCAGGTAGTGAAGGGAGACGACAATTTAATAGTCATGGGTGACTGGAATTCGACAGTAGGAAAAGGAAGAGAAGGAAACGTAGTAGGTGAATATGGATTGGGGCTAAGAAATGAAAGAGGAAGCCGCGTGGTAGAATTTTGCACAGAGCATAACTTAATCACAGCTAACACTTGGTTCAAGAATCATGAAAGAAGGTTGTATACATGGAAGAACCCTGGAGACACTAAAAGGTTTCAGATAGATTATATAATGGTAAGACAGAGATTTAGGAACCAGGTTTTAAATTGTAAGACATTTCCAGGGGCAGATGTGGACTCTGACCACAATCTATTGGTTATGAACTGTAGATTAAAACTGAAGAAACTGAAAAAAGGTGGGAATGTAAGGAGATAGGACCTGGATAAACTGAAAGATCCAGAGGTTTTACAGAGTTTCAGGGAGAGCATAAGGGAACAATTGACAGGAATAGGGGGAAAGAAATACAGTAGAAGAAGAATGGGTAGCTTTGAGGAATGAAATAGTGAAGGCAGCAGAGGATCAAGTAGGTAAAAATACGACGGCTAGTAGAATTCCTTGGGTAACAGAAGAGATACTGAATTTAATAGATGAAAGGAGAAAATATAAAAATGCAGTAAATGAAACAGGCAAAAAGGAATACAAACGTCTCAAAAATGAGATTGACAGGAAGTGCAAAATGGCTAAGCAGGGATGGCTAGAGGACAAATGTAAGGATGTAGAGGCTTATCTCACGAGGGGTAAGATAGATAAAGCCTACAAGAAAATTAAAGAGATCTGTGGAGAAAAGAGAACCACTTACATGAATATCAAGAGCTCAGATGGAAACCCAGTTCTAAGCAAAGAAGGGAAAGCAGAAAGGTGGAAGGTGTATATAGAGGGTCTATACAGGGGCTATGTTCTTGAGGACAATATTATGGAAATGGAAGAGGAGGTAGATGAAGATGAAATGGGAGATATGATACTACGTGAAGAGTTTGACAGAGCACTGAAAGATCTCAGTCGAAACAAGGCCCCCCACCCCCGGGAGTAGACAACATTCCATTAGAAGTACTGACAGCGTTAGGAGAGCCAGTCCTGACAAAACTCTACCATCTGGTGGGCAAAATGTATGAGGGAGGCTAAATACCCTCAGACATCAAGAAGAATATATTAATTCTAATCCCAAAGAAAGCAGGCGTTGGAAGATCTGAAAATTACCGAACTATCAGTTTAATAAGTCACGGCTGCAAAATACTAACGCGAATTCTTTACAGACGAATGGAAAAATTAGTAGAAGCCGACCTCGGGGAACATCAGTTTGGATTCCGTAGAAATATGGGAACACGTGAGGCAATACTGACCCTACGACTTATTTTAGAAGCTAGATTAAGAAAAGGCAAACCTACGTTTCTAGCATTTGTAGACTTAGAGAAATCTTTTGACACTGTTGACTGGAATACTCTCTTTCAAATTCTGAAGGTGGCAGGGGTAAAATACAGGGAGCGAAAGGCTATTTACAATTTGTACAGAAACCAGATGGTAGTTATAAGAGTCGAGGGACATGAAAGGGAAGCAGTGGTTGGGAAGGAAGTGAGACAGGGTTGTAACCTCTCCTCCATGTTATTCAATCTGCATATTGAGCAAGCAGTAAAGGAAACAAAAGAAAAGTTCGGAGTAGGTATTAAAATCCATGGAGAAGAAATAAAAACTTTGATGTTTGCCCGTGACATTGTAATTCTGTCAGAGACAGCAAAGGACTTGGAAGAGTAGTTGAACGGAATGGACAGTGTCTTGAAAGGAGGATATAAGATGAACATCAAAAAAAGCAAAACGAGGATAATGAAATGTAGTCGAATTAAGTCGGGTGACGCTGAGGGAATTAGATTAGGAAATGAGACACTTAAAATAGTAAAGGAGTTTTGATATTTGGGGATCAAAATAACTGATGATGGTCGATGTAGAGAGGATATAAAATGTAGACTGGCAATGGCAAGGAAAGCGTTTCCGAAGAAGAGAAATTTGTTAACATCAAGTATTGATTTAAGTGTCAGGAAGTCATTTCTGAAAGTATTTGTATGGAGTGTAGCCATGTATGGAAGTGAAACATGGACGATAAATAGTTTAGACAAGAAGAGAATAGAAGCTTTCGAAATGTGGTGCTACAGAAGAATGCTGAAGATTGGATGGGTAGATTACATAACTAATGAGGAGGTATTGAATAGAATTGGGGAGAAGAGGAGTTTGTGGCACAACTTGACTAGAAGAAGGGATCGGTTGGTAGGACATGTTCTGAGGCATCAAGGGATCACCAATTTGGTACTGGAGGTCAGCGTGGAGGGTAAAAATCGTAGAGGGAGACCAAGAGATGAATACACTAAGCAGATCAGAAGGATGTAGGCTGCAGTAGGTACTGAGAGATGAAGAAGCTTGCACAGGATAGAGTAGCATGGAGAGCTGCATCAAACCAGTCTCAGGTCTGAAGACCACAACAACAACAACAATGAATGAGTAACCGACAAACCCTTGGGGAAGACATGAAAAACGCATCTGATGGACGAATGAAGGAAGTTTGAAAATGTCAAGGACAAGAAAGGAATAGAGATACGTAAGCTACTTAGGAATGAACTAAATAAGAAAGTTAATGCAAAATGGCTGCAGGAAAAATGCGAGGTAATCGAAAAAGTAATCGTCGTTCGAAGAACGGCGTATAGAAAAGTAGAAGAAGCCATTGTGAAATTAAAAGCAAAACCTTTAGTATTAAGACCGCAAGAGGAATTCCACTGCTAAAGATGAAGAAGAAACTAATATATGAAAAGAGTACAGTAAAGCACTCTACGAGGGGGTGCAACTGTCGGATGACATGACACAAGAAGGGCAAATACAGTGGTTTCGCCATATGATTTTGTCTAACAGAGCTTTGGAAGGCTTCAGATCAGATTAGGCGGTAGGCATAGAAAAATTTCTTCTGATTTCGTGAAATCACTTGGGGAAGTGACACCGAAACGACTATTCAAGTTGGTTTATGGAATATATGAAAGTGGATATATATCATCAGACTTCCCGAAAAATATCATCCACGTAATCCCGAAGTGCACGTAAACGCTAAGCTTATCTTTCAGTCAGCTTAATTGCTTATGCATCAAAGCTGATGACAAGAATAGTACACTCTAAGGCAAAGAAAGCGACGCATCCCAAGGACTTATCCGAATGGGGCATAAATCGGTTGATGTGCATGTAGTGTCAAACAATTGGTTATAGTTTCATAAAAATTGGATGATCCATTTAAGAGAAATAGCTTCAGATAGCGAATAAGTCAATAACGTGTTATACCACCTCTGGACATTAAGCAAGCAGTTACCTGAACGATAAAGTTGTTGGATGTCCTCCTGAAGTGTACGCCAAATCCTATCCAACTGGCACGTTAGATCGTCAAACTCTCGAGGTGATTGGGGGGCGCTGCCCATAACAAATGGTTCAAATGACTCTAAGCACTATGGGACTTAACATCTGAGATCGTCAGTCCCCTAGGCTTAGAACTACTTAAACCTAACTAACCTAAGGACATGACACACATCCATGCCCAAGGCAGGATTCGAACCTGCGACCGTAGTAGCAGTGCGGTTCCGGACTGAAGCGCCTAGAAACGCTTGGCCACAGCTACCGGCTGCCCATAACACTCCAAACCTTCTCAATTAGGTAGAGACACGGCGACCTTTTGGCAAGCATGAAGATAAGCACTAGAAACTCTCGCTGTGTGGGGGAGAGGCAGTATCTTGCTGAAATGTAAGCCCTTGATGACTTACCTGAAGGGCGACAAAACTGGGCGTAGAATATCATCGATACACCTCTGTGCTGTAAGGGTTTTGCTATAAAAACAAATGGCATCCCACACCATCACTCCTGGTTGTCGGCATGGAGAACAACAGTTAGGTTGGCATCCCACTACTATCGGGAGTTTCTCCAGACACGTCTTCGCTGGCCATGTGGTCATCAGGGCTCAGTTCGAAGCGGGACTCATTACTGAAGACTATTTTACTCCAGTCAGTGCGATTCCATGCCGTTCCTATCAGTCCTTAACTAAATCTCTATTCCTGGAGGACAGGACAGTTCGGTGATGGGACACAGTTTAATAAGTTCTCCTTCGCGCTGGCGGTCTTCTTTCAAGATGTAAATAGCGAAACACGATAAATGATGACCAAATCAATGAAAATAAATGCAAAGGCTGCAGTCAGTCACCCTTAAAGAAAAAGTCGTCTACGATTACGTAACAGAAAGTTCTCGTACTAAGATCCACTTGAAAACATCTGGCAGAGTAATTAAAGATATAACCAGTTCATGAATTTTTGCATTTAATTTAATTATAAGCAAGAAACTGTAAATTGCCAAATATAAAAGAGAAGGAACTCGTAGACCTCGTAAGGATTGTCAAAGACGATTCATCATTGAGTAACTACTACTACTACTACTACTACAACTACTATTACTACGTGATCAGGCCCAGTGGACGGCACGCATCTACAAGTTTCCTCCTCCACTGTATTCTGTCCATTGCTGCTATGCGCCATCCGTCCAAATCTATTGACGCTTGGTTTAAATCATCATGGAGTCCATCGCTCCAACGCTTCTTGGGTCTCCCTGGCGGTCTCTTTCCTGTAGGTGTGAAATCCAGGAGCTACCGAGGCCTTCTGTGATCCTCCATCCGGGCCACATGGCCGGCCCACTGCATTCGTTTGGCTTTGACAGTTCCTGCTATGTTGGGCTGCTGGTATAGTTCCTCAAGCTCTTGGTTGTATCTGATCCTCCATTCCCCTGTATCTGCATCCAGAACCGGACCGAAGATCTTACGAAGCACTTTTCTCTCAAAACCAATTATTTACCTTCCAGGAGAAACAAGCATAAGCAGATATATAAGATTGAAGGTAAAAAGTCATGTGACGTAGTTTATGTTTGTTCAAAAGCAAAAGAGATATGAAGCAAAAGAAAAAGGCGATGGTCATTGTAAGTAATAATATCTGATAGCAGAAGAAAAAGACAAAGAGTGCAAAACAGGGAAAGAACAAGGAGATGAAAGTGTGAGAATGAAGTCTGTGCGATAGACGAGTTTCTCAGAATTATCCCTAATCAGCACAATAAGATCTGTGTTGTTGTTGTGGTCTTCAGTCCTGAGACTGGTTTGATGCAGCTCTCCATGCTACTCTATCCTGTGCAAGCTTCTTCATCTCCCAGTACCTACTGCAACCTACGTCCTTCTGACTCTGTTTAGTGTATTCATCTCTTGGTCTCCCTCTACGATTTTTACCCTCCACGCTGCCCTCCAATACTAAATTGGTGATTCCTTGATGCCTCAGAATATGCCCTACCAACCGATCCCTTCTTCTAGTCAAGTTGCGCCACAAATTTCTCTTGTCTCCAATTCTGTTCAATACCTCCTCATTAGTTATGCGATCTGCCCTTCTAATATTCAGCATTCTTCTGTAGCACCACATTTCGAAAGCCTCTATTCTCTTCTTGTCTAAACTATTTATCGTCCATGTTTCACTTCCATACATGGCTTCACTCCATACAAATACTTTCAGAAACGACTTCCGGACATTTAAATCTATACTCGATGTTAACAAATTTCTCTTCTCAGAAACGCTTTCCTTGCCTTTGCCATTCTACATTTGTAAGTAGGCTGTTTAGGTTTTTTTATTGGTAACGGCACGTAGCGCTCTGTATGAAAATCACTGGCTGTGCTGTGTGCAGTTTGTGGCTGGTTGGCATTGTTGTAATACTCGCCATTGTAGCGTTGGGCAGTTGGCTGTTAACAGCGCGTAGCGTTGGGTAGTTGGAGGTGAGCCGCCAGCAGTGGTGGATGTGGGGAGTGAGTTGGCGGAGTTTTGAGAGCGGATGATCTGGACAGAGACAGTAAATTTGTAAGATTGGATGTCATGAACTGAGATAAATCTATATAATGACATTTGAACACTATTAAGGTAAATACATTGTTTGTGCTCTATCAAAATCTTTCATTTGCTAACTATGCCTATGACACATTTAATATCCTCTCTACTTCGACCATCATCAGTTATTTTGCTCTCCAAATAGCGAAACTCATTTACTGCTTTAAGCGTCTCATTTCCTAATCTAATTCCTGCAGAATCACCCGATTTAATTCGACTACAGTCCATTATCCTCGTTTTGCTTTTGTTGATGTTCATCTTATATCCTCCTTTCAAGACACTGTCCATTCCGTTCAGCTACTCCTCCAGCTCCTTTGCTTTCTCTGACAGAATTACAATGTCATCGGTGAACCTCAAGGTTTTAATTTCTTCTCCATGGATTTCAATTCCTACTCCGAATTTATCTTTTGTTTCCTTTACTGCGTGCTCAATATAGGGATTGAATAACATCGTGGATAGGCTACAACCCTGTCACACTCCCTTCCCAACCAATGCTTCCCTTTCATATCCCTCGACTCTTATAACTGCCATCTGGTTTCTGTACAAATTGTAAACAGCCTTTCGCTCCCTGTATTTTACCCCTGTCACCTCCAGAATTTGAAAGAGAGTATTGCAGTCAGCATTGTCAAAAGCTTTCTCTAAGTCTACAAATGCTAGAAACGTAAGTTTGCCTTTCCTTAATCTATTTCCTAAGGTAAGTCGTAGGGTCAGTATTGCCTCACGTGTCCAACATTTCTACGGAATCCAAACTGATCTTCCCTGAGGTCGGCTTCTACCAGTTGATCCATTCGTCTGTAAAGAATTCGTGTTAGATTTTGCAGCAGTGGCTTATTAAACTGATAGTTCGGTAATTTTCACATCTGTCAACACCTGCTTTCCTTGGGATTGGAATTATTATATTCTTCTTGAAGTCTGAGGTTATTTCGCCTCTCTCATACATCTTGCTCATCAGATGGTAGAGGTTTGTTAGGCATGGCACTCCCAAGGCTGTCAGTAGTTCTAATGGAATGTTGTCTACTCCCAGGGCCTTGTATCGACTTAGGTCTTTCAGTTCTCTATCAAACTCTTCATGCAGTATCATATCTCCTATTTCATCTTCATCTACATACTCTTCCATTTCTATAATACTGTCCTCAAGAACGTCGCCCTTGTATAGACCCTCTATATACTCCTTCCACATTTCTGCTTTCCCTTCTTTGCTTACAACTGGGTTTCCATCTGAGCTCTTGATATTCATTCAAGTGGTTCTCTTTTCTCCAAAGGTCTCTTTAATGTTCCTGTAGGCAGTATCTATCTTACCCCGGGTGATATGCGCCTCTACATCCTTACATTTGTCCTCTAGCCATCCCTGCTTAGCCATTTTGCACATCCTGTTGATCTCATTTTTGGGACGTTTGTATTCTTTTTGTCTGCTTCATTTACTGCACTTCTATATTTTCTCCTTTCATCAGTTAAATTCAATATGTCTTCTGTTACACAAGGATTTCTGCTATTCCTCCTCTTTTTAACTACTCGATCCTCTGCTGCCTTCACTATTTCATTCCTCAAAGCTACCCATTCTTCTTCTACAGTATTTCTTTCCCCCATTCCTGTCATTTGTTCCCTTATGCTCTCCTTGAAACTCTGTACGACCTCTGGTTCTTTCAGTTTATCCAGGTCCCAACTCCTCAAATTCCCACCTTTTAGCAGTTTCTTGAGTTTTAATCTACAGTTCATAACCAATAGATTGTGGTCAGAGTCTACATCTGCCCCTGGAAATGTCTTACAATTTAAAACCTGGTTCCCAAATCTCCGTCTTACCGTGATATAATCTATCTGAAACCTGTCAGTATCTCCAGGCCTCTTCCATGTATACAGCCTTCTTTTATGATTCTTGAACCAAGTGTTAGCTATAAGTTTTGCTCTGTGCAAAATTCTACCAGGCGGCTTCCTCTTTCATTCCTTACCCCCATTCCATATTCACCTACTACGTTTCCTTCTTTTCCTTTACCTACTATCGAATTCCAGTCACCCATGACTATTAAATTTTCGTGTCCGTTCACTAACTGAATAATTTCTTTTATCTCATCATACATTTCATCAATTTCTTCATCATCTGCGGAGCTAGTTGGCATATAAACTTGTAGTACTGTGGTAGGCGTGGGCTTCGTATTTATCTTGGCCACAATAATGCGTTCACTATGCTGTTTGTAGTAGCTTACCCGCATTCCTATTTTTGTATTCATTATTAAACCTACTCCTGCATTACCCCTGTTTGATTTTGTATTTATAACCCTGTATTCACCTGACCAGAAGTCTTGTTCCTCCTGCCACCGAAGTTCACTAATTCTCACTATATCTAACTTTAACCTATCCATTTCCCTTTTTAAATTTTCTAACCTACCTGTCCGAGTAAGGGATCTGACATTCCATGCTCCGACCCGTAGAACACCAGTTTTCTTTCACCTGATAACAACGTCCTCATGAGTAATCCCCGCCCGGAGATCCGAATGGGGGACTAATTTACCTCCGGAATATTTTACCCAAGAGGACGCCATCATCATTTAACCATACAGTAAGCCTACATGTCCTCGGGGAAAAATACGGGTGTAGTTTCACCTCGCTTTCAGCCGTTTGCAGTACCAGCACAGCAAGGCTGTTTTGGTTAGTGTTACAAGGCCAGATCAGTCAATTATCCAGACTGTTGCCCCTGCAACTACTGAAAAGGCTGCTGCCCCTCTTCAGGAACCACACGTTTGTCTGGCCTCTCAATAGATACCCCTCCGTTGTGGTTGCACCTACGGTACGGCCATCTGTATTGCTGAGGCACGAAAGCCTCCCCACCAACGGCTAGGTCCATGGTTCATGTGGGGGGGGGGAGGGGGAGGTGGGGGGAAGCTTTATATGGACCATTAAAATATATGAGGAAATGCTGCTGAACTGGAGCGGCACAGACCATCGGTACTATGAAGTACGCACAATGTTAAACTGGCTCTGTCGTGGCACCGCAGTGTAGCATTGTAGATTATTACGCACAGAAATACAGCATGACAAGATACGCAGATATCAGCACGAAATAGTTTTACGTCGCAGCACTCTTTTATTATTTACTGCGAGAATTTTTTGACACTAACGTTTACTCATTGGGAATTGCTAGACGTGTCGTTTGTTTACGCTTTTAATCTTTTTGTAATGGTGAATATCGTGCTGACTCAACCTATTGTGCGCACAGTCTGTAACCTTGAATTTTATTTCCAGCAGGGTCAATAAAAACACCGACCGAGGCGAAGCACGTGGAAAGCTAATGTCTTTTTTCCTTCATTCCTACGACAGTTACGTTCAGCTGGACGCTGCAGTGATGTAAGTCCCTAGATGAGCCTTTTCGACATCAGCGAAGTGGATCAAACGTTACGAGTATGTGGCAATTTTATTCTAGGATTTCTTTTTTAGTGATTAAGGTATCAACGTGTCGAACATTGTCTTGCGTATACCCATATCTAAAGCATAAGTGCGATTTCTCGTTTGCGGACACTACGCTGTAGCCTTACGAGTTGCAAGATCCTAATAGATTAAAGCTGTTTCACCGGAACTCGAACGCAGACCATGGTATTTCGGCAGGCACCGCTCTTACCGACGGAGCGCACTTCACTGGTACTTCAAACCCACTCTTCTGACTTCCATGATAGCTCTCCTGCACACCAGGAAAAACGCTGTGCAAGCACATGTCTTCAGCACTGTACAGAGGTCATTCCGGGAGCGAGTTTCGGTCTAGCAGTAGTGTCTACCCTGTAAGAAAACGAAGAGTTACCCCAAAATATAATACCGTACAACATAAGCGAATGGAAATAAGCAAAGTAGACTAATTTTCGTGTCGAACGATGACTCACTTTAGATACCGTTAGTATAGTTAAAATGGCAGCATGAAGTCTTTGAACAAGATCCTGAACGTGAGCCATAACGTCAAGAAACATCATTATTCGAAGTTTGCGCGACCCAAAATAATTGTTCAGATCTTATATCATAGATAATATTTCACATGAAAATGTCTTTGTGGTGACATCTGTACTGGTCATCTTTTTCAGACTGTTGGAAAAGGAAACTAAGGGCATAACAGTATATTTGGTCTTATCCGCAGAACTTATCTCCAGAACTAACGGCAAAAAAACGATAAAACTGATGATGCTAGAAAAAATACTTTTTTGATCCAACCATATTCAAAGGTTTTCTTGTTCTGTGTGTCCTAACAAGTTTAGATTTACTTCAGGAGGAATTCGAGCAGGTACTACGACACATATGTTAGTTCATTTTAGTGTAACTCTTTGATATAGGGAAGAAAAAACAAACATGTTTTTAAGTGTATGAACCGTGCGCGGCTCGCGCTTATGCCGTTTATTGCTCGTCATCTTGTTTTGGTGGTTCTGTCGCCTCGTTTCTTCTTTAATTCGATTTACTGGCGTCACTAGGTTGCTGGTTTGCTTGCAGTAGCGATTATCGATAACTGCACTGTCGTACCATCTCTGGAGCGAACGCTAGTATTTCCGGGTCTTCGTCTGTGTTGAGTCAGTTGGGAGCTCAGTCCGGACGCAGCAGCAGTGAAGTCGGGGACGGAGCGCCAGTGAGGTGCGGACAGCCAGTATTCGCCGACTGCTGGCGACACACTACATGTCCGACGGAAGGAGAATGGAGCGGGACGACCGTTGGTTGGTCGTTCAGTTGGTCGTCTGATCGGGCGATGTGTATTTGGTCTTTTGGCCGTTTCTGGGCCTCGTCGGTTCGTCATCTTGCCTGACGTGGCTCGGTTCCTTCCTTGGGCAGAGATGTCATGCCAATGAGCAAGAGTTACCTCTGCGTGGATGGGTCCGAGCCAAGGTGCCTGGGTCGCCGTGCCTCCGAATTCCGAACGGACATCGAGTTGGGTCGGGTTGTAGCTGCAGTCAGCTTCGGACAGCCAAGACTCGTCCGACCGTTGGCGACACATGTAATTTGAGTGGGAACGACCTGGGTTGGTCGCTCGGTAGGTCGTCTCATCGGACGACGTATATTTGGTCGCCGACCTCTTGTGGAAACTCTCTGTGTGTCGAAATGATTCGTCCTTGTTGTTCCACAGAGATGGTTTCACGATTGTTCGAGTTCTTGTGCAAGTGTGTTACGTGGAACTGTGTGTAACTTCTGTAATGTCCACTGAGCAGATAAATGCTGTCTGCGTACTGGAGTAGTCAGTCGGTCGGTTGAAATAGAGCATCGAGTATTTCGGGTGGAAGGGAATTGATTAGGCGGTTGGTTGGTTCTTCAGCCGTCCCTACGTCGTGTTGCCACCCGATTCTTTAGTGTTAAATGGTTCAAATGGCTCTGAGCACTATGGGACTTAACATCTGAGGTCATCCGTCCCCTAGAACTTAGAACTACTTAAACTTAGCTAACCTAAGGAGGGTCGACGATTCCTGTAGGACAACGATGTGCAGCAGAAAGTTACTGATTTCTTCACACAGCAGGATACCGTGTTTTACCTGGTGCGACGGTGGGATGATTGCATCAATCCTCTCGGTGATTTTGCCTGGTTGGCGTACCGGTTCTGGACTGTGGAGCCTTCGAATGGAAAATTGTTCATCACCCACTATATTTCACAATTTCAGTTAACTACGGGTCTTAAACTCTAGAACACAGCAACAGAATAACTCTGGGTGTTCGGAGTCGAACAAGTCCATCTACACTCCTGGAAATTGAAATAAGAACACCGTGAATTCATTGTCCCAGGAAGGGGAAACTTTATTGAAACATTCCTGGGGTCAGATACATCACATGATCACACTGACAGAACCACAGGCACATAGACACAGGCAACAGAGCATGCACAATGTCGGCACTAGTACAGTGTATATCCACCTTTCGCAGCAATGCAGGCTGCTATTCTCCCATGGAGACGATCGTAGAGATGCTGGATGTAGTCCTGTGGAACGGCTTGCCATGCCATTTCCACATGGCGCCTCAGTTGGACCAGCGTTCGTGCTGGACGTGCAGACCGCGTGAGACGACACTTCATCCAGTCCCAAACATGCTCAATGGGGGACAGATCGGGAGATCTTGCTGGCCAGGGTAGTTGACTTACACCTTCTAGAGCACGTTGGGTGGCACGGGATACATGCGGACGTGCATTGTCCTGTTGGAACAGCAAGTTCCCTTGCCGGTCTAGGAATGGTAGAACGATGGGTTCGATGACGGTTTGGATGTACCGTGCACTATTCAGTGTCCCCTCGACGATCACCAGTGGTGTACGGCCAGTGTAGGAGATCGCTCCCCACACCATGATGCCGGGTGTTGGCCCTGTGTGCCTCGGTCGTATGCAGTCCTGATTGTGACGCTCACCTGCACGGCGCCAAACACGCATACGACCATCATTGGCACCAAGGCAGAAGCGACTCTCATCGCTGAAGACGACACGTCTCCATTCGTCCCTCCATTCACGCCTGTCGCGACACCACTGGAGGCGGGCTGCACGATGTTGGGGCGTGAGCGGAAGACGGCCTAACGGTGTGCGGGACCGTAGCCCAGCTTCATGGAGACGGTTGCGAATGGTCCTCGCCGATACCCCAGGAGCAACAGTGTCCCTAATTTGCTGGGAAGTGGCGGTGCGGTCTCCTACGGCACTGCATAGGATCCTACGGTCTTGGCGTGCATACGTGCGTCGCTGCGGTCCGGTCCCAGGTCGACGGGTACGTGCACCTTCCGCCGACCACTGGCGACAACATCGATGTACTGTGGAGACCTCACGCCCCACGTGTTGAGCAATTCGGCGGTACGTCCACCCGGCCTCCCGCATGCCCACTATACGCCCTCGCTCAAAGTCCGTCAACTGCACATACGGTTCACGTCCACGCTGTCGCGGCATGCTACCAGTGTTAAAGACTGCGATGGAGCTCCGTATGCCACGGCAAACTGGCTGACACTGACGGCGGCGGTGCACAAATGCTGCGCAGCTAGCGCCATTCGACGGCCAACACCGCGGTTCCTGGTGTGTCCGTTGTGCCGTGCGTGTGATCATTGCTTGTACAGCCCTCTCGCAGTGTCCGGAGCAAGTATGGTGGGTCTGACACACCGGTGTCAATGTGTTCTTTTTTCCATTTCCAGGAGTGTATCTGCAGCACAGCAGTCTAAAAGTAAGCAGTTGCACCTAGTAAACAACCAGGTCGGGAAAGTAATGCCTCCGAATATTTTATGTGAGCACTGTTAAATGTTTTTAAATAAAACAAATGTTATTAACCTCCTACATCTTCATTCTTCATGTCTACATACTTATTTCTCACCATCTACATCTACATCCACATGGTTACTCTGCAATTCACACTTGAGTGACTCGCAGACGGCTCATCGAACCATTTTCATACTACTACTCTACCAATTCACTCTCGAATGGCGCGTGGGAAAAAGGAACGCCTAAATCTTTCCGTTCGAGCTATGATTTCTCTTCTTTCGTTATGATGATCATTTCTCCCTACGTAGGTGGGTGTCAACAAAATATTTTCGCATTCGGAAGAGGGATTTGGTAATTAGATGTCGTAAATAGATCTCGCCGCAAAGAAAACCGCCTTTGTTTCAGCGACTGCCATCCCAACTCGCGTATCATACCAGTGACGCTCTCACCCCTATTGCGCGATAACACGAAACGAGCTGCCCTTCTTTGCACTTTTTCGATGGCCGTCAATCCTACCTGGTAAGGATCCCACACCGCGCAGCAATATTCCAGCAGAGGACGGACAAATGTAATAGGCTGTCTCTTTAGTGGGCTTGTCGCATCTTCTAAGTGTTATGCTAAGAAAGCGCAGTTTTTGTTTCGCCTTCCCCACAATACTATCTATGTGATCTTACCAATTTAAGTTGCTCGTAATTGTAATTCCTAGGTATTTGGTCGAATTGACAGCACTTAGATTTGTGCGATTTATCGTATACCCAAAATTTGTGGGATTTCTTTTAGTAGCCATGTGGATGACCTCGCACTTTCCTTTGTTTAGTGCCAATTGCCATTTTTCGCACCATACAGAAATTCTCTCTAGATAATTTTGTAATTGGAATTGATCGTCTGATGATTTTACTAGACGATAAATTACAGCGTCATCTGCAAACAATCTAAGGGGGCTGTTCAGATTATCACCTAGATCATTTATCTAACTCAGGAACAGCAGGGGCCTATGACACTACCTTGCGGAGGCGGCCGTTGTGGCCGAGCGGTTCTAGGCGCTTCAATCCGGAACCGCGCTGCTGCTACGGTCGCAGGTTCGAATCCTGCATCGGGCATGGATGTGTGTGATGTCCTTAGGTTAGTTAGGTTTAAGTAGTTTTAAGTCTAGGGGACTGACGTCCTCAGATGTTAAGTCCCATAGTGCTTAGAGCCATTTGAACCATTTGAACTACCTCGCGGAAAGCCAGATAACACTTCTGTTCTACTCGATGATTTACTTTCTATCACTACGAACTGTGACCTCACTCAGCGGAAGTCACGTATACAGTCGCACAACTGAGACGATACTCCATATGCATTCAATTTGATTAACAGTCGCTTGTGAGGAACGGTATCAAAAGCCTTCTGGAAATGTAGGAATATGGAATCGATCTGAGATCCCTTGTCGACAGCACTCGTTACTTCATGTGAATAAAGAGCTAGCTGTGTTGCACAAGAACGATATATTCTGAATCCGTGTTGGTTATGTATCAATAAGTCATTTTCTTTCAGCTTAATCACCTTGTCGATGAACACGTTTCTCCCAACGATACACCTGTTTTTTCATGCTGTCACTACAGAAAGTCTGTCGATGGTGCCACAACTTCACCTTTGCTTGCACCGTTTCATCACTATCAAAGTGAAGTCCTTGACGCTGCGCTTTAATTTTTGGAAACAGATGAAAATCGGATGATGCCAAGACGACAATCCTTGAAGGAAATTTGATGACAGTGAATCCAAAGCATCGGATTGTTGAAGATTTATCAGCGCTCGTGTGTTCCCGGCATTGTCATGCTGAATGAGAGGGTGGTCTGTGTGTAAAGGAACTCTTCTAATTCGAAACTCGATTACAGCACACTGTTTCTCACGCATCAACATGGTCAGGTTACACACCGCCATGGTAAATGCTACAGTTCAGAGTCGTCTTATGGCAGAAGGCGACAAGTATGTTGGCCGGCCGCGGTGGCCGTGCGGTTCCGGAACCGCGCGACTGCTACGGTCGCAGGTTCGAATCCTGCCTCGGGCATGGATGTGTGTGATGTTCTTAGGTTAGTTAGGTTTAATTAGTTCTAAGTTCTAAGGGACTGATGACCTCAGATGTTAAGTCCCATAGCGCTCAGAGACATTTGAACTATTTGACGAGTATGTTGACATGGCAAATAAAAGCATAGAATGTTAATAATGTTCGTTTTACTTAAAAAGCTTTAAGAATAGTAATACAAAAAGTTGCGAGGCATTACTTTTCGGCACATCCTCGTACGTTGTAAGTGAGGTAGAAAATTGAGCACAGCGCGATTGGAAGCGGCTGCCACCAGGGAGGCGGGTCTTGTCTCCTGCTTGACGTCAGTGGCCAGGCCCATTGGACGGCACACAATTGCCTCTTACCGCAGGGCTGTTGGATGATGGAGATGTAGTACTAAACATAATTGCAAATAGCACCCCACAGTAGTACACACATGCGTTTGTAAGGTACACTCATGTAAAATTAATTATTCTGATGAACATAAAACCTGTTTAGTGCTATGTACGAGGGTCACTCCAAAAGAAATGCACACTATGTTTGTAAAAATACAGTTTTCATTCTGAATGAGTGAAAGTTTTACAGTGTGTAGATGTAGATGTAGATACATCCTTCCCGCTTGTTTTCAAACTTAGTTCAACCGTGTTCCCGTGTTCCCGTGAGTGGCGCCGTCACAGCATGTCTTCAAGATAGCTGCTACACTTGACGTTCGTCAGAAGCAACGTGCTGTCATAGAATTCCTGTGATGTGAAAACGAGACAGTGGGAAACATCCACAAGAGGTTGAAAAAGGTGTATGGAGATGCTGCTGTCGATTTCAGTACAGTTAGTCGGTGGGCAAGCAGGTTACGTGATGAAAGCGGGCACGTCGATATTGAGGATTGTCCTCGCAGCGGCAGGCCTCGTGCTGCACACACTCCAGACAATGTGCAGAGAGTTAACGAATTGGTGACTGCTGATAGACGCATCACAGTGAACCAGTTGTCACGCTACGTTGGGATAGGGGAAGGAATTGTCTGCAGAATACTGAAAGTGTTGGCGTAAAAAAGATTTGTTCCAGGTGGTTTCCCAGGATGTTGACAGTGGCACACAAAGAAACAAGAAAAACGGTGTGCAGCGAACTTTTGGAACAGTACGAGAACGGTGGAGATGAATTTCTTGGAAGAATTGTGATGGGTGATGAAACATGGCTCCATCATTTTTCACCAGAGACGAAGAGGCGATCAATGGAGTGGCATCATGCAAATTCACCCAAGAAAAAACAATTCAAAACCACGCCTTCTGCTGGGAAAGTTATGGCTACGGTGTTTCTCGATTCCGAAGGACTCTTGCTTGTGGACATCATGCCAAGTGGAACCACCATAAATTCTGATGCGTATGTGACGACACTGAACAAACTTAAAGCTCGACTGAGTCGCGTTCGACCACATTGGCAAAAGCAGAATGTTTTGCTATTGCACGACAATGCACGGCCATATGCCAGTCAAAAAACCATGGGAGCGATCACAAAACTCGGATGGCCAACACTGAAACACCCACCTTACAGTCCTGACCTGGCTCCATGTGACTATCATCTCTTTGGGAAACTGAAAGACTCTCTTCGTGGAACAAGGTTTGAAGATCATGAATCCCTTGTGCACGCTACCAAACAGTGGCTCCAACAGGTTGGTCCAGAATTTTACCGTGCGGGCATACAGGCGCTAGTTCCAAGATGGCGTAAGTTGAGAGGGATGGAGAATATGTGGAGAAATGAAAATATTGTTCCTAAAGGATGTATCTACACACTGTAAAACTTTCAAACATGTAGAATAATAGATGGATTTTAAAAAAATAGTGTGCATTTCTTTTGGAGTGGCCCTCGTATAAGTTAAAATTTACCCCACATCCGTATCTTGTAGCAGTATATTTGTGAAATCGGGAGAATGTTTTTGAAATGTGCTTTGTAGCAAATGAAAGTTAATCCATCAAGAGGTTTCTCAGGTGATCATGCTTCGACCATTTCCAGTCTGGAAAAAGAAATTTATTTGTTAGCTGCGTCACATTCACGTAGAAACTTCATATGATCAGTGGCCCCCTAAGATCTCACCCTGACGAGCTCCTATGCAAAATCTAGATGTCAGCTGTTCCAACCCAAATAGTCTCGTATGGGTCCTGCCATGCATTTTGTACAGACCATCCGTCGCACTTAAGACGTCAAATATTGAATCTAAATAAGTACAGAAAAGCATGCTAATCTATGATGTAAACGTATATCTTCACGTAATCGTACTGTCAGCTGCAAGATGATAGCTTTCGTTAGCCCTGGTATCAGCGACTGCGTTCGGATATAAAGGGGCCGTAATACACTTCTGGCCATTAAAACGCAACAGCATGAGGGCAGAATGCAACAGCTATGGAACTGAAGTAAATTATAAATTATACTACAAGCATGGATATGAAAATTAGGCATTGCGCAAGCTATATTGCGTATATAAGAAAAGGTAGTTCAGCGGGTTTCATATTCAGAAATCGCATTTCAGTGTTGGTGGCTTGTGAAAAGATCGTGTTATGTAAGAAAGAGGAACATCTGCCAGCACTTTGCAGCAATCGACAGCGGTAGCCCATTAAGACTGAAGTTTGTTGGTTACTGCCTAGGTTGTTCGAGTTGCCACTATGTCAACCGAATGCGGAATCGACGGGTTCATGAGCTCCACACTCAACGTCATGCAAGAACCCGAGAGAACAGAATGGTAGGCACGGTCATTAAGTTCTGCACACCCATGTCACGTACCTTTAGCCAGGAAATTTTGTTTACAGAAATAAAACTGGCTTTCACAATTTCATAATTTCGGGGTGCTTAAGACATATGAGTGTAACTACTGTAAGGTCTCATGTTCGAAGGAACATTAAACTGAAACATTGATAACTAGAACGTTAATTAGATTTCCTTACCACCACCACCACACATGCAATCTTCTGCTTAATGAACGTTGCGGAGAATGTCAGAATGCATTATAGCTGACCACGTAATGGTCTTAACAAGTTTGTTTTTCAACGAACTATTTATTCTTGCATTTTTTGTGGCAGGGTATTGAATTAAGATAACAAAAGAAAGGAACGTATAAAAATGTCCGAGACGGGAAACATACGTTAAGGGGTCGATGTATCGCAGTCGGCGTCACCGCAGTATAGCGAACTCTATGTCGCAGCCTACTAATTTTAATGAAAGGTTCTCTCAGGTTTAGTTAACTTTAACGGATTATGAGCCGAAGACTCACTGAAAATCCAATCATTTCTTCGACGATAATGTGCTAGCAGTTACGTCATCTGAATACATGTCTGGCTCAAATCTGACATCCCACCACAGTTCCCAAATTCCACAAATGATTTACTGTTGTGCTGGACCAGCACCTCCACAGAAAACGACGTTGTAAGTAGCCTTACTTAACCCTTTGTTTATTTAGGGGAATGTGTGTGAAATTTGTAAGGTATGGAAAACGCTATGCCCCCAATGCGGACTAAGAAATTTGATTATCTCTGTAGATCCGTCGTTGGTAAGGGACAGCAGCCGATCAGATATTTACCAAACAAAAATCACCAAACAGCCATGTTTTGGCTCTTAGGACTATGGGACTTAACTGCTAAGGTCATCAGTCCCCTAGAACTTAGAACTAATTAAACCTAACTAACCTAATAACATCACACACTTCCATGCCCGAGGCAGGATTCGAACCTGCGACCGTAGCGGTCGGGCGGTTCCAGATTGTAGCGCCTAGAACCTCTCGGCCACACGGGCCGGCAGCCATGTTTTCAGAAGTTATTTTATTTGGACTATCAGTTCTTTAATGCCATCTTCAAACCCCTGCATGTTAAAAACGAGTAATCATGTGGTGTATACAATATAGCTGACATTACAGAAAATGAAGCATAGTAATAAAAGTCCTTAAAGCATACAAAATGCAATTCGCAGCATTAAGACGAGTACATTTGCACATACAAAGCAACAAAGTAGAATATGTACACATACCGGTTAGCATCGAATATATTTTGACATGACTTACTTATAATAAAAAATGCGAAACACAAAAAAAAAAAAAAAAAAAAAAATTGACAATGTACAAAATCACAAGCACCATTTATGTACCTGCGTAGTATAGAGTGCGTAGGTGAGTAAATTCTTGTCCTCTGGCAGTTGTTGGAATAAACAACTGTGTGGAGTGTTTATTTTATTAACATGAAATCTGTATTTCCCCACTAGCGTATTGTAACTAAGTCGAGGTATCCTACTTATCTTCCAATTGTACACTTCTTGGAAAGGGACGATTTTATTTTAAAAGTGTTACATGGGAATCGTCTTATTGTAGAGGGGTTACTGTATTTTTATCGATGTAGTTTCCCCATTAGTTTTATTGTAAATAATGTCGTGCACAGCACTTATCTTACGATCGCACACTTCTCACAGAGATGATTTCGCCTGGGAGTGTCACGAGATCATAACGGTTGTATAGTTTCTTTTATGACCTTTTATGTGACGGCTGAGGAACTAAAGTTAGGTATTATGGGACCTTTTGTATATCTTTCGTATAAATCATATTTTTGCAACAGTTTGATGATCGTATGCTTTTGATGATTTGATTTCAGTAATAGCTGGGCACTACAGCCTTCCTTTTACTGTATACTTGGACCAGTATAGTATGATGTGTTTAGAAATACAGAACATCCTATTTGCAAGAGTACGTGACCTGAGATACAGTGGGTCTTTACATTTATTGGTAAACATATGAACAAATCCTGTTAGATTAAAGAGTGCTTTCGTCCTTCCCACGATAAGTATGTCGGATGAGTGCTCCTGTCGCTAGTATAACGGTACTCTCGTTTACAGAAGTACTTGTCATGTACTAGCTTGCCTTGGCTGACTTGACTTTTGATAGGACTTGGCGTTTTTTTACTGTTTTTCTTGGAAACGCATGGGCTTGCTATCACTGGTTCGATTTCCATGCGAAACTTACGAATGCGAAAATATTTTGTTGACACTGACTTACATAGGGAGAAACGATCACCATGATAAAATAAGGGAATTCAGAGCTCATACGGAAAGATAAAGGTGATAGTTCTTTCCGCGCGCTATACGAGACCGAAATAATAGAGAATTGTGAAGAGGGTTTGATTAACCCTCTGCCAGGCACTTAAATGTGATTTGCAGAGTATCCATCTAGATGTAGAAGTAAATGCATTATAGCTTTCCTAGAGGACTCGTATTTGCTGGTACTATGCTTCATAGCAGATTCACTCTGGTATAGTCGTTTCTGTGTAGCTTATTACCTGCGTATTATATTATGTGATTCCCTTGGGGCGACTTCTAGCCTTGACATTATATTACCGATTTCATTTGGCTATAATAACACACGATGACGGGGTTAGGTTTAATTTTTTACTCTCATTTGGTTGATCTTTAGTGCCTGGACACTGTATCGTTTACGGGATTTATTTTAGTATTTGTTTTGTTTTATTATATTTCTTTGGCTCATAATAGTTGTCTTGGTTTATATATATTTATGTACTTTCTTCTTAACTCAAGTTCTTATGCCGTTGACCACTGTTACCGATATTCTACACTTTTATCTATCTGTTGTCTTTTTATCTTCAATTTTTAGTATGCATATTCTATGTTACTATTATGGTAATGCACCGGTTTGTCTGGCTGTGACATTTGTTAGACCCCCTTGTTATGAGTACTGGTGTATCTCTTAGATCTTTGATGTTTCTGGAACTCTCCGAATCTTGCTTTGTAACGCTCCATAGTATCGGTATGTAGCAAGTTTTTATTATTGACCATGTTTTGGTCTTTTGTAAGCTTATACGAATCTAAGATGGGATTTTACTTGTGATCGTGATATCTCCATGATAATTAAAATGGTTAGGTTTGATTTGTTGCAAACAACTTGCTTACATTCCATTTTTAGCCGGTTCACTTTTAGACCCAAACTGACATACTCCCTGGGTCACACATGGGGTATTTGGTGTTTCTCGACTGCATCTAATGAATTAAGTTTTGGTTGGTTTAGTATAGTTGTACCTTCGTGACCTTTATTTCAGCATACACCTCATCTGAATTTTATGACGTTCGTACTATAAACACGAATTTTATGATTTTGGATGGAAGTCGACCTTATGATAGCTGTGAGTTTTGATTGTATTTTGTGCTGTTGTTGTGAGTGACAAATTTTACTGCGTGGCTCGAAACTCCTGACATACGTAGTCTTGTGGTACTGCATTTGTTCAGTCGACTAGGTTTTTATCGTTATTTAAAAGGTTTTGATTTAGTATTGTTACATTCCATGATTGGTTTATAGTATTATGTCCTTCAACAACTCCCTCGCTCACAAATGTTGCCCTTTTTAGCGCCAGCATGTTCTTTAATTTAATTGGGCTTATAGTTTGATGTCTTTTGGTCTTCGTAGACTCTCCTTACTTTCAGTCTACGTATTCCGTACCAACTCTACCTACTGCGATACAACGTTCTATGTATCACTTCATACTTGGATGGATTTCGCCATTTTATAAATAAGTCGATAGTATGATACCCTATATTCCCAAGGTAATAGTAATTGCATATCAGTTCATATTTTCGGAGGACCCTTACCCCCACAATCCCTTGGTTAATGTGGTATCTGTGATCCTTGTTTGTTCCACACTAGTATTTTCCCGTCGACTAATTGATATTTAAGGAATGCTGAGTCATTTAATTTTTTTTAATTTGTATGTACCAATATTCACTCCAGGTATTTTATGAGCGTTCCTTGCAAGTTCTTTGCTTACCGTTATTCTCTTAATAATTTTTCACCCGTTTTGCCTCTAGTTGCGTTTCTTGATGTGACAACTAATTCTGATACATCACTAGTGGTGACGATACTTAAGACAATAGATATGCACACTATTACTTTCTCCATAGGTTATATCGCTAAGTTTTAATTTGAATGATGCTAGGTTTTCCTAAGAACTAAAATGTTTCTCAGTTGCAAGAATTATCAAGGCTTTTATGTAAAAAAAATTAAAATAAAAAATAAATAAATAAAAGTAATAAAAATGAAAAATAATAATAAAATAAAAGGACCGCAAAAGGAAATAAACTACATGGGGTTTATTCGTTTATGTTTCTGATTTTGTAGATTTTCAATTTTGTGTGGCTTTTTTTTTTTTTTTTTTTTTTTTTTTGCGTAATGTTTGGCATGTTTCATGATAGCTCTGCGGTGTCAAAATAGTTTCGGTGCTAACCAATATGTGTACATACTCTGCTTTGTTGCGCTTTATGTGCACGGATAGTTTTCTGAACGCTGCAATTTGCATACTGTAGGTTTTAAGAACTTTTATTACTATACTTTATTTTCTTTAATGTCAGCTGTGGCATACCTAGTTATACACCACTCGTATAATGGCTTTTAACGTGCAGGGGCCTGAAGGTGGCGTTAATGAGGTACCGAAACTGATCGTCCAAGTAAAATAACTTTTGAAAACATTTTTCTTTGGTCAATAAATCGGATGTTAAAGTTGCTTAAGGCGTTCAACATGGGAGTGTTACATGACCGTTACTGTTCACGTATTACTAACGACTTAGTGGATAACGTTGGGTGCGGGAGACCACTCACGAATGGAACTAACTGTCGCATACAAGGAAGCAGGAAAGCCAGAAAGTTACAGCGAAATGCAGGAAGATCTGCAGAGGATCAACGTTTTGTGCAGTCGCTGACAGTTGATTCTCAACATAAAAATACAGCTCATTGGACATAAATAGGCGGAACGTCTCATAATTGCTTCATCACCCGTTTAGCTATCACTCGAATTGACCACAACCGTTAAATATCTGCGTAGATACTGGCTGCTGCTCGGCAGCCTGGGTCGCTAACCAGAGACGATGCAAAGGGGGGAGGGGGGAGAAGCACCCGCGTTAGTTCATTTAGTAGGACTAGTCACGAAGTTTTAATTGTTATCTCAAAAAATTCGAACCCTGACTAGACCTTCTATATATATTGACCATTTAAGTTAACAACTTTTTCCCTACAATGGACGATTTCGGGGAGATCTTGGTTGAAGGTCTCTGCATTTTATGAATGAAAACGCACACAACACTGATGTATGATTCTACAATATTTATTATTTGCTTCACAAATCGGATTTCAGCTGTTTACGCCATCATCAGGTACAAAGATAAGTATGTGGTACAGTGAAATTTTGTTGGATCAAGGATTTTAAAGTAGTGCATTTACAGAGTATCTCCATTTCCAGCGATGAAACATATTTATGTTAGATTTACAGTTAAAACGAGACGGATTATTTCAGTGTAAATGCGAAGCTGAGTTATTTAACTAAGATAAAACATGTGACACATTAAACAATGAGCTACATACAAATTGCAACAGTTGTTCATATAAGAAAATAAATTTAAAAATAAACTTTGTTTATATTACCCAAAGATATGACTGAACAAAATAATTTTGTCTTTAACATGTCCTGGTTACAGGGAGATAAGGTGCAATAGTGAGATTAAGCAGGTAAGTGAAGCAGATGTGACTACAGAAAGTATTTTTTTACACAACAAGACAAACTGAAGTAAATGAAAGAAAACAACCGATAGAGGTACTCAAGGTACCCTCCACCACACACAGTCAGGTGGCTTGCGGAGTGTGGATGTAGATGTAAATGTAGAAAATGCAGCATGCGAGTAAGAGGGGTAATTAACAACATGGCCTGGATAGGATTATGAGTAGTCTCTGCAGGTGGATGTGGCGATTAAGGGAGCTGTGTCTGGTCATTCAGTACCAAGTTTGGTCTGATGAACGCGTGTTTCTTAATTTCCATTATTAAGAGGTAGTTCATCTTCTTTATTTTGTAGAAGTTATGTAATACATCATGGATCACCTTTTAACTATGGCCTTCTTTAAATAGGTGGTGTGCAAATGTGGAGTCGCCTTTACTAAGTTTCCAGCTTCTGTGGTGTTCCTTCTGCCCTGCCAGACTGACCTATATAGAATTTGCCACAATGATAAGGAATTTTATATATTCTACTCTTTTAAAAAGCTGGAGTATTGTCTTTACCATTGGGATTAAAGTGATGTTTTTACATTCCTGGATTTATGCTTTCTGGCTACAACCAGCTACACTTTTTCTAAATATGGTATTGTTCATGATTTATTGCGTTTCTGTGGTGATGGGTCGAAAACTGGGCAAAGAAGAGAGTACACCTTTTGTTTCTACTGTTTGTGCATTGTGGAGCCCACTAATGTGGGAGGATAGCCATTGTTTAATACTATTTGTTTGATAGCATTTAATTCGGTTTAGAAGTGGTGTGGGCTCATGGGTTTTGGTTACTGAGGGAGCATTCCATCTCAAAACAATCCTATCGTCGTGTTCCTACTGCTTGATTTCCTATGGATCGCAGTGAAACACACAGGACTCTCCTTGGTGGTTAGGCGGTTAAAGAAGTAATCTGACTTGTCCTGACACAGCTGAAACGCTTCCGCTGATACCTGGATTTGGCGGGCTTTTTATACAGGCTGATTCCGTGATATTGATACAGACTTTCAGATATGATGTGTAAGAGCAAATGCATCAATTTGAAGTAAGGGGCCCTGGTCCAGAAACGATCAAATCGAAAGTGATAATCGAAAACCTTTCTGATACTTCTGGCTCTGGAATACATGTACCAGTACTGTTGTGGTAAAGATTCTAAGATAGGCAAACTTCTTCCGTGACTGTATGAAGTAAAACAAAAAATAGTCTACTGAATATTGGCTCTAATAAGCACAGATTAAGAGTCATGAGCAGTTCTTCATCTTCGATACTGTGAAACACGTCTCTTCTACTGCTAGCTCTTTGGTTTACATATCTTAGGAGGAGATAGTATGGACCAAAACAAGAAAAACACATTCAGTAAATATGGGTTCTAAAACGCATATGTTAAGAGCTACGTGCACTCATTCAGTGCAAGAGCTGTGTTTCAAAGTAGCGATGATGAACAAATGTTCGGAGCTCTTAAAGTACACTTTTGTGAGTCTGTGTTTAGTAAAGTTTTTTCCTTGTTTTGGCCCATACTAACACCTCTGAAAGCACCCTATCTTAGTACCGGAACATGTATTCCACTGTCAGAGGTATAAGAACGAGCCGGCCGCTGAGGCCAAGCGGTTCTAGGCGCTTCAGTCTAGAACCGCGCTGCTGCTACGGTTGCAGGTTCGGATCCTGCCTCGGGCATGGATGTGTGTGATGTCCTTAGGTTATTTACTTTAATGAAATTAAAAAAAATAAAATGAATTGGTTCGAAAATGTTGGGGATGGAAATGTTGCTTTAAATATTTTTGTTATTTTTTCTTTCTTTCTTTCTTTCAGTACGAACTTTGTTGTAGAACCCCTTATTTACGTGTGGTAATAAAAATTCATTTAGACAGAATTAAGTACATTTAAAATTACGTGAACTTAATCAACCCTCTCATGCTGATAAATTCATATTAACTGATTATGAATACTTAGATGAGAATTAAATCTTTTACATAATTCGGCCTTGGCACACATTTTCTAAATGCAGTGGTTTTTTTAAAAATATTTACTGAATTCTTTCCCGGCGTTAGCTATGGAACACAAGACTGTCTCTATTAGCAGAAAATGGTTAAATATTGCCAAGCCGACGTTTAATTATCATTGATAAAACACACTTCACTATACATTCAAGTTATTTGAAAGAACCAACAAATTGTTAAATTTCAACGTTAACTATCCGCCTATGAATGCACAAATGTGAAATTAGTAATAAATTCCGTCAGTCTCAGGATCGCTGTAAAAGAAAAACATTTTCTTAATTCACTGCTAATTTTTATCTGCTCCCGATTTACGGGTTTGGTTAATTTTTCTTAGCGGAACAATTTTTTAAATGTGCCGCCGCTGCAAATCGTTTGGTCGCGGCACAGCCCAGCAACACCAGCGATAATTGCTAAAAAATGCTGAAAATTCTTTAAAGAAATATTATAGATGACATGGGCAAGCTAATTTACATTAGTAATACACAGTTTTGATAAATTATAATGTATTTAGACCACAACAATAATTCAACTTACATTAGTATGTAATTTCTCCTCTAATGGCGGCTAAATCTAGATACAGACAAATGAAGTCTACCCATTCATAAAATGCTACGTCACAGGTTCCTCTCTCTCTCAGCTCTCGAGGAAGACGACAAAGAATGCACACTATGTATTCCTATTTATATCACTTTCAACCGTTAATGTCTCTTCGCAATCTGCGGCTGTATTTTACATTTTTCTTATCGCAGATATTGACACATATCGTAATTACATTATGGGTATAGAAATATTACAATCATAAATACATCGGGAACATAATTACAGAAAATATTACAATACTAACGAATGTCCTTTATACAAAATTAAATAATATTGTTTTGTTAAATAATTACAGTATATACAAATTGCTTCATTGCGGCGTATATAGTACAATTAAATTTTAGTTTATTAATAGTGTGTGTGCTGCCAGGGAACGTTACATTACGTTTCAGTAGTTCTAAGTTTAGGGGACTGATGACCTCAGATTTACAATGATCACGGTATCACCTCATGTAGGTGTGAGCAATTCCAGGCTGAAAATGTCGTCAAGATATTTTTCCCCCTATCGCCTTGACTGTGATACGCCTTCTCTTACGATTCCAGTTTATTCACAGAGAAATGATCTGTCACTTCTTTCTTATCATTCAGACTTGGCTGACAAAGCTGCAAGCGTTTGCGCCATCTAATCATTGACTCATATGATGTTGCGTACGTTACTACACTTCCAATCACTCACCATGGATCTAACTGGGTACCAGGACTAACGGCATGTACATTTCCTCGTTTCGTTTGACGCTGGGATGGTATTCCAGTAGAGTTGGAAAGCCCCTGCAGTACTGTTCGAGTTTAGGTAGAATAAAAGTGGGCTGATGCGTGAATGGCAATTTTAACTGAGGTGGGAAGCGCGCAGTTGTGAAAAGCCACTGTACCAGGGTGGCCAAATGGACAGCTCATTTGATTAGTGAGTAGATGACCTGGGTTCGAATCCTGACCTTGACACAAATTTCCATTCGTCATTTAAGTCTGCATATATACGCCATATGTGTTTGAGACTTTGAAACATCTCTGGAAGCATGTAGTTTCATTTATAACATAAAATTAATAACATACCTGCAGTTTTCGAGATTATTATTAAAAATTGGTGGCTGCGCCTCGTAGGAAGCGCGAGAGCGTCAGTGACACGCTCACCGAACTTCACTGGCAGATGCTACGATGTACATTAAGATGTTGTTTCAGAAAGGGCAGAATGTTGGTGGTGTACTTCGCCACAAACCCTGAGATGACGTATGGTGTACAGACATAGCCACTAGTACCAGTCTGGAGCCCTGAGGTGATCGGTGATATATGCTCAGATAGTGTGACTGATAGCGAAGGACTCAGGTTTGATTACCCGGGCGCCATACGTGTATTACAAATTACCCTAGCGTTTACATAGTGCCAGCCGCGGTGGTCTAGCGGTTCTGGCGCTGCAGTCCGGAACCGCGGGACTGCTACGGTCGCAGGTTCGAATCCTGCCTCGGGCATGGGTGTGTGTGATGTCCTTAGGTTAGTTAGGTTTAAGTAGTTCTAAGTTCTAGGGGACTTATGACCTAAGATGTTGAGTCCCATAGTGCTCAGAGCCATTTGAACCATTTTTTGTTTACATACTGTGACGTAAGACATAATGAACCATTCATTACATTTTATGTATGGAGAATTTCATCTAAAATTAAGATTGGCAACAGTTTCACCGCCACCAATCTCCCCTTCGTTGATGAAGGTAAGGACACGTACAACTATATCACTATCGAAACGCTATGTACATATCAGGATAGCTCACTCTCTCTTTCCTCGTTTCTTTCCCCCGGTTCTTCGCACCGTTTTCCCGGGGATTTCACGTTCTATTGACTGCAAGGTCGCTAGACGCGGAACGTAAGTCCAGTTGCACAAGAGTGTGGGAAGGAGTGGTCCGTGGCCCCGTTGAAGACACCATTCTGGTTGTCGGATGTAGCGATCTAGCGACATATCTCCTGAAAGGTATGAGTCCGTCCCTCAAACAACGTCCTACTTCCATCGAAGTGCGTCATGTTTTAAATAAGACGCTGTTATTTAGGCCACTGCCGAGCGAAAGAGAAGCTAATTACATAGATCCTCAGACATGTATTTGCTCTTAGTGGATTATTCCAAGACTTCGTTGTGTCAGAAAGTATTGTGTATATACATAGCACGTATCAATTTCTTTGGGAAGACTTGGACATAAGGGAAATGTCACAATACAGATAGGGAAATTTATTTAATTTCTATGCTTTGAAAAATGTTTTGCAGAGATTCTTTATCATATGTTTACACAGCTGTATTTTTTCTGTACTGTCTCGGTGAGGTTAGGACTATCTTAAGGTCATATGATAAGTAATTAGAACCATTGCATGTTTTTTTATAAATACGAAATCTAATAGAATTACATATACGTTGCGTCACAATTACAGGGTGAGTCACCTAACGTTACCGCTGGATATATTTCGTAAACCACATCAAATACTGACGAACCGATTCCACAGACCGAACGTGAGGAGAGGGGCTAGTGTAATTGTTTAATACAAACCATACAAAAATGCACAGAAGTATGTTTTTTAACACAAACCTACGTTTTTTTAAATGTAAGCACGTTAGTTTTGTTAGCACCTCTGAACATATAAACAAATACGTAATCAGTGCCGTTTGTTGCATTGTAAAATGTTAATGACATCCAGACATATTGTAACCAAAAATTATCGCTTGAAACCTCCGACGTTCAGTTGCGTGTTGTAACAAACACGGGCCACGGTCGGCGAGCAGCATCTGCAGGGACTTCTTTCTGTGGGGTACGTTAAAGCAGAAAGTGTACCTTGATGTGCCTACAACCCCAGAGGATATGAAACAATGTATTGTGGCAGCCAGCGGCGACATTACACCAGATGTACTGCGGCGTGTACGACATTCATTACGCCAGAGATTGCAATTGTGTGCAGCAAATGATGGCCACCACATTGAACATCTATTGGCCTGACATGTCGGGACACACTCTATTCCACTCCGTAATTGAAAACGGAAACCACGTGTGTACGTGTACCTCACCCCTCATGGCAATGTACATGTGCGTCAGTGAAAAAGACCAATAAAAAGGTGTTAGCAGGTGGACGTAATGTGCTGTTTCAGTCTCTTCTGTACCTAAGGTCCATCACCGTTCCCTTGGGATCCCTACGTAATTGGGTGCTCTCCGATACACACGATCGAACAGCGGAGGATTGGTAATCAAGCATCAACTTTAGGTAACAATATCTCCGGATGTAATTAACATTTTACAATGCAACAAACGGCACTGATTACGTATTTGTTTATATGTTCAGCTGTGCTAACAAAACTAACGGGGTTCCATGTAAAAAAAACGTAGGTTTGAGTTAAAAAACATACTTCCGTGCATTTTTTATGGTTTGTATTAACCAGTTACACTAGCCCCTCTCCTCACGTTCGGTCTATGGAATCGATTCGTCAGTATTTGATGTGGTTTACGAAATATATCCAGCGGTAATGTTAGGTGACTCACCCTGTATACGTCATCTGCAGGTTTTTTTTTATTTATGGATATCACGAATTGGGTAACATTTTGTAAAACAAGTTCATGTATGACCCTAAGCTACTTACTTCTTCCATAACCTTCAGATTAGTTTTGGTACGAATTATTTGTGGAAGGATCATTGTAGAATCATGTAGAATCTGTCAGCTTAATAATAACCATTTGTTGAGATATGGACCTCAAAATTGGGAAGATGAAGGCTCATGCTTTATTCAGTCATACTGATTTACCTGATTACCTGATGTCATTTATACAGACGTGGATATGTCCTTGTTGATGGCACTACCCCAGAATTTGCCTGAAGTGATTCAAGAAAAACTAAATCGGATAAATTAGGATGTCTGAACAGAACATGAGCGCCCATCTTCTCGAGTTTGAGGTCCATATCTCTAAAAATGTGCTAGTTCTACCGGTTATACCTAACGCACAGCATTAAAGTAACATAAAGTGATTTTTCTGTAAAGAAAAATTACGTTGTACAAAAATACCTTAAAGCTGTCAATAACCATCTACACAAAATATTACAAATACCTTCGATCAGATATTCAAACGCCACTTCAGGTAAATTGCACGAACCATTCGCCGTTTTCTGCTCATTCATGTTCTTCGAATCTTGATAAATTTGCATCACGATTCTTGGACGCTGTTGCCTGGCCGCAACTTCAAGGACTCTTAATGTCAGTAGAAACTGTCGTCAGAGAACTTCCTCGATCCCTTCATCGACCTGAGGTAGTGCAGCAGTTAAGACGCCCGAGTCAGTTTTGTGTGGCTCAGTGCCGGCCGGAGTGGCCGTGCGGTTCTAGGCGCTACAGTCTGGAGCTGCGCGACCGCTACGGTCGCAGGTTCGAATCCTGCCTCGGACAAGGATATGTGTGATGTCCTTAGGTTAGTTAGGTTTAATTAGTTCTAAGTTCTAGGCGACTGATGACCGCAGAAGTTAAGTCGCATAGTGCTCAGAGCCATTTGAATCATTTGAGGCTCAGTGTTCAAATCTCCATGCGGGCTCTAGGAGTTAAGTCCACAGAGTCCATAAAAAGCATGAGGCAAAATCATTCTTCGAAAAACAGAGTACTGATTTTTGTTCAGAACTGGCTTATGCTCCGTCTTAAATAACGTCACAGTTGACTGGAACTAAAACCTCAATCTTCCTTAGCGCGATGCCTTTGGATATAACACACTGATTCTGTGGATTCAAAGGTTCTGACATTTGCTTTACTGGCTAAAAAAATTCTTGAGAGTAAAGAATTACGAGGCGTGGTGCTGAATTACAGGCCAACCTCGTAAAAAAGCGATTAGTTCTCTCATGCTTAGAAGCGTTACCTAATCTACTCGGCATGGAATTTTCACATAGCTGACTTTTCAGTGTTGCATGGTCGCTGCTTGTTGAAATTAGTGCAATAATAATAAATCTCAACAGTTAAGAAATTCTAAAAGTGATCAGTTTTCAACATGCAAGAGATCGCAATTTTCATGAAATTGACGACCAGTCGTGAGGAAAATATAAGACTACCACAACGAGAGAGGGAAAAGAAAGCAATGACACGTCAGCTTTAAGGGAGATGACTCTAACGTCAGAGAAATGACAGGCCTTGTATCCGAACTGACGTTCCCCATGCAGATGTGAAAGAAAATCGACACATTCTGATGAGAAATATTTCCTAGAATTTCCTGAAGTTTCTAGAAGAATGTTGTGGAAAATCGAATACTGTACGTGGTGGGGGCCAACGTTTCCCCCAGATGTATACGCAATAAATATATAACGTCGTAAATTAGCATTGAAAAGTTTTCTATATAACGTACTTCGTTACAGTCCAGATCTTGCGCCCAGTTACTATCATCTCTTAGAAGAGAACAGCTGGCAAAAGAATTTTATACAGTAGGTTTAGAAACGCTTGTTTCACTATGTAAGACTGTTCGGAAGCCTGTAGTAATTTTTTAGAAAGTGAAGTTTGTTTGCTGGTAAAATGTTCGAGTGTAACGAATCCGCAAAAAGTGTGTATAGAGATAAGAGAAAATTTTGTTTCAGCTGCGTCTGTGTGGAATTGGAAGTATCCATCAGACTGGAATGATACATGAGAACTTTTGAGACCTGTCCTCCGTGTAACTTCCTGACAGCTAAACGATGACAGCTACGTGCTGGACTAGAAATTGAACCAGTAACCTTCCCCTTCAAGCGTCGTACTACCCAAGAATTCAGAAATGTGTCACTCTTACTTACTGAACTATACAGCCTTGACTCACGATCTGCTTTGAAGCTTGAATTTGACACTACCCCTATGTCAACTCCATATTTTTCAATGTTTGGGTAGCAGCAGTCGGAAAACTGATCGTTGATCAGTCTTGATTTACTCGTAACACGTTTTTGACATCTAGAGATTTACATAGAATAGCATTCAGAAAGTCTTCTGGATTTTGCTCTCCACGAAAGTTGTATTAATGGGCTTCAAAAGCCGTCGTATAGAAACTGTTGGCTCACTATCACAGCAAGGCATTACATCTGAAATAAAGGAGGAAGACTCTCTCAATTAAAACCACCAGTCAATAAAAATCAAACTCCTCTCGCCAAAAGAAGATTAACTTATGCACTATCCGTGTTGTATACCTCGTAATTGTTTTCGTATGAACCGGGTTTGAATAATTCAATTCTTTCAAGACCATATTAATGGAGAAATGATTAGCCAAGCCCCGATGTGATTGTGGAATATGTAGCAGTATAGTCTGCAATATAAGCTAGAATCGTTGCACATTGTGGCCACAGCCATAATCAGAATCACATTTAAAATCTTGATTCAGTGAATAGTGTCGGTTGTATGCTATAAGGTTCAGTGGAGTGAAAGAAACAAGAGTATGCAGCAAGTGGAATATATAATCGTAAAAATTCACCGCCGAATGCTGAGGACCACTGGATGTGAGTACGAGATAGACGCTCAAGCCTTGAATATGACGTAAGACTTTTACAAAAGCCAGACAGGGATGGCATAAATGTAGCATTTGCCTCAAACGGGTACTGTTGCCCGATGATAAATCTGACGGACAGTAAGAGGAATGCTACCTATTCACGAGCACCTCTCCCAAACACTTGAGCGAAGCAAGCACATTGTTGTTGCAAGTAAATGGGTTTTTTGTTGGGTGACTGAATTATTGACAAGTCAGGATTGCAGGCAAACTCTTGAAGAAATGCCTAGCAATGTATATTTCGCTGAGGAGCTTTCAGCCACTGTTCGGAACTGCCACAATGTGTAATAGCGTGAGAACTAGATGGAAATTCCCGGCTTACATGCCAGCTGCCTCAAGAACATAAATTATCAACCTTTATGCAATGTCAATCGTCCACTGAGCAAGGTTTCAAATTGGGCCTATCAATGACAGAGATGCTATGATGGAAAATTCAGCACCCTGGAGAACTGCGTGTGGGAGACTATGGGCAAAACTGTCGAGCAGAGATAGAGGGTAGATAGTCAGTTGGACAGTAATCGCTCAGCCAGCAAGTAATATGAACAGAGGGTGATAGAGCAGGCAGTCATTAGACAGTGGGCAAACAGATACCAGACAGTTGACAGTATAGGAGGAGACGGTGAGCGGATAGTAATGAGATGGTGAGCAGGCAGTCCGGGCATTCGGAAGAGACAGTGAGTTTTTCATTTGGAGGCATGCCAACCTAATGTAGACTTGGTCTTTGGACTCAGTTAGATCTCTACATTGTTTCCTATTTTCATCGTGACTTCGTGAGACACTAATATTCGCTCCATGAAGGATGGGCAAATACTTGCCATCTGATACACGAATCTTTAAGCATCCGCTTACTCTTCCTTGTCTGACCTCAGCCTGTAAATATTATGCCAACATCCATTTGTGTGAAACAGTTACCACATACCAATACACGAACACCGCTTCAGCTACCGAGCATGCTTGAGGGATTTAGATGGCCAATGGATAAGAAGGAACAAGACAAGTTGCCCAGGGTGTTGTCGAAATGCCACAGAAAATTTAAGATGAAAGCTGCCTGCTCTTAATCCACAGAAACAGTGAAGGGTGAATGACGCGTCAAACCGATCTTGCATGTATCCATGCCTTCGTATAAAACTGAGTTCGTCGAGTGGTGAGATGATATAGTTAATTCTCTCCCTTTCTACTTTTACAAATACTGAGTTGTGTCTGTGGCCAGTCAAATAGACCCAGAGACTTATATTTGTATCGATAATATAAAAATAAAGATCCACTCAAGTTCAGAAAAAACTGGAACACCTTGAACTGCTATAGATTCAACTTTCATATTCACAGGATATGTACATTAGTAAGTTCTGCAGCAAGATTAGCATTTAAACCATGTCAACCAGCGGGCTCAAGGTCAACATGGACATTGCGGTGCAACACCACCCACCGGTAAAATGTGCCAGCGACTCTCGTTTTCGCTATAAACCGAAGGTAATGGATCACTGTGACTTGGGCAGACGTCCAGGATGCCTCGCAGACGTATGCGTGAACTGTAACGTCAAAGTTAGTTTGGAAGAGGGCGCGTTATTGGCACGAGAGAAAGTGCTGCATCCATCCGAGAAATAAAGGCGAAGGCGATTATAAAAATACAAGCACACAGTATCGCAAAAAGCAGATGTGAAACTGTTATTTATATGCTTAAACGAGCTTTACAGGTCATCAGATTTATCTCAGCATCGCATATACTTCAGCCTATTCACAAAACAATATTTTTTATTCACTGCACATTGTTCGCCGTATCCCCCCGCCGTCTTCCTCTTTCGTCATTCGTGACAGTCGTGTGCTGTCAGGGACTTCCAAAACTTTATTTTAATTTTTACCCTAGCCTCAGCAATTATTCACGTTTGTACTGTCAGTACATGACTTAGAGCTCTGACCCATTCCAACTGAAGTATAGGCTAGTGTTAGGAAGTTTATTATTTTGTCAGCATATAATGTAAAAGTTTTCAGAAAGCTTTTGGAAGCGTCTCTACGAGAACAAATAAAGAGCAGAAATAAAGCTATATTTCTCTTTGTATGGACTGGGTAAACGTAATTCCCGAACAAACTACAGGTTCACAATTCTACGTGGACTCAGACTCGTTCAACAGCGACTCAGTTAATTACAGAGAAACAGTAACTGCTATATCTTGAAGAAACCTTCCGTGTACTCTTCTACTGCGTCATAATCGCTACTTTTACGAGTAGCAGTTAACGACTGGACACAGGAACTCCACTGCAGGTCTCAATAGACTTAATTACTGCTCGTGCAAAGAAAAATATTTTTCTTTCTGAGAAAAGAGAGTCAGAAGCTACGGGTATAAAATTGTAAGACTTTTTAATGGCATAACCTTTTCCATTTCTGTCCTTCATTACAACATTCAGTTATTGATTTATGTCTTCCGGAACACTCCTGTTTATCCATTCTCACGACAACCTCAGGAATCCGTTTTCTGAGATCTCAAAATGGTTCAAATGGCTCTGAGCACTTCTGAGGTCATCAGTCCCCTAGAACTTAGAACTATTTGAACCTAACTAACCTAAGGACATCACGCACATCCATGCCCATGCCCATACCCGTGCCCATGCCCATGCGCCTAGAACCGTTCGGCCACACCGGCCGGCAATTTGGTGCTCCACAACGGTGGTTATCGAAACACATGTTGCATCATACACAGTCTTCATGCTGTGTTGGGTGTCTGCCGGTGTTGGTCCTGGGTGGCAGGCAAGAAAAGAACTACAGCATGTTGGTCCTCTTTGGACGCATTTGGTAATAACGTCAACATAATTCATATCACCGCATTTAACACAGGCACGCACGAAAGACACTAATGCCACTCTAATCCCTTCCCTACATATCGGTGCTTATACACCTGCATCTGAGTCACATTACATTGCACATAGCTGCAGCACCACCCTTAAACGAAACGTTTTGATGCCTCTGATAGTCATTCCATAGATCGACCATATTGTCAGGCATTATGCATCCTGCATACCCAGGTGAAAGTATCAAACAGTATTCGCATTCTGTATGCTTTCCAGGATAGACTACCGCAAATTGTAAGCCTTGTATCCATACACATTTGTCACTTCTCTACATGTTTCCAGGACAAGCGTTACGTCTGTAGGCCGTGTATGAGGGTCACTCAAAAAGAAATGCCCTTTTTTTTAAAAAAATTTGACTTCTGCTCTATATCTTTGATATCCACTGAAGTCATAGAAACAGTCCTCTCACTTGTTTTCAAGTTTAATTCAACCTGTTTCCGCAAGTTGCATTTTGTAGCACTCCAGCAAAGCGGCTGCTGCACTTGATGTTCGAGTGAAGCAACATGCCATTATAGAGCTCCTGTGTTGTGGGAACGAGACAGTGACCAACATTCACAAGAGCTTGAAGGCGGTGTATGGTTATGACACTGTTGATCGCTGTGCAATTAGTCGTTATGCAAGCAATTATCTGATGAAAGTCGGCACGCGAATACTCAGCAACTAATGCAGCGGCAGATCGGGCACTACAGTCTCCTGACCGTGTGCACTGTACCCCGTCTCGACTGACAAACGCATGACACTGAACGAACTGTCAATCTGAGTATGTGTAAGAGAAAGGAGCGTGTACACACCATTGAGATAGATGATGCTGAAAAAGGATTGGGCAGGTGGTTTTGCAGGTTGTTGACGGATCCCCCAAAAAGAAACACAGATGACTGTGTGCAAGGTACAATTAGAAAATTATGGAGCTTACTTCCTAGCAAGAGTTGTGATGGGAGGTGAAACCTGATTCCATCACGCTGAACCGAAGACGAAAAGGCAAGCGATTGAACGGTATCGTCCAAACACACCAGAGAAGAGAAATTCAAAACTGAGCCATCAGCAGGAAAAGTAATGGCTACTGTATTTCTTAATTCAGAAGGACCGTTGCTTGTGAACATCAAGCTATATCGAACCACTATCAGTCTTGATGTGTATATGGTCAACTTTTAAAAAATTTAATGTTCTGATGTATTGCATTGGACAATCTCGGCAAAACGACATTTTTGCTGTTGTATGATAACGCAAGGCAACATATACGTGAATAAATCACCACCGAGGTCACAAACCTTGGAATATCAACACTGAAACACCCATCCTGCTGCCCTCATCTGGCACCGTGTGATTACCGCCTCTTTGATAAACTAAAAGAATCATTTCGAAGATGATGATGTCTTCCTTGTGAAGGCTACTAAATAGTGGCTCAAACGTGCTTGACGTGACTTCTATTCTGCAAGTATACTGGCCTGAGTTCAATGATCACTTAAGACACTTGAAAAGGTCGGAGATTATATGAAAAACTGACATTTTGTGTCTCAAAAATGTATCAACACATTGTAAAAATATCAGAGGAACGAAAATAAACTGGATGTCATAAAAAGCCATTGTACATTTCTTTTGAAGAAGTGATAATTTCATGTCTCCTTTTGGCGGCGAGCAAGTATTTCAGTTGGACGCGTGTAACAAAAGCACGAGCTTATTAAAGTGTAATGCGAGGTATAATGACAGATGTTTAGTGTCGGTGATGTACGAATCCAGTGGCATTCCGACTTCTGGATCAGTGCACGGTGTTTTCCTCAGAAGAAAATCAACTGCAGATGGATTGTAGCTGACCGGGAGCCGCAATGGAGTTTCTCCTATCTCATATAACGAATTGCTGGCTCTAAAAGGATTTAATTTAAGGGTTATTCCCGTCCATAACGAAGCAATCAGAGATGGAGTAAGGCACGTGACTGGGCACAGAAGAACGCTGAAAATGTGGAGACGGAAGTCTCGACTTTTGGAATGTTGCTTATTAGTCTAGGTGCCACACAGATTTAAAATTATTCTTATACTAACATCAGTACAGTTATACTAACATCAGTACATATTGGAATTACAGCAGACTTTCCAATATTGTATGCGCAGCACACAGGTAGGGACACAGTACACCGTATAAAGGGTCAACCAGGACTCCCACCAACAAAATTTCTGAGGCTGTATTTTGGTATAAGAAAACTTTTATTTTTCTGAAAATACGATCATAACGATGAAGAAGCCTGTTATATACAATCAGAGACGTGTGAAACTCGGAACACTGGACAACGTAACAAACTGGGGAAGCAGAACTTCAGTGGTATGGTTGCCATCGCTGTGGGAAAAGCACACCGTAAGTGTTGCTGTGCCTCTTTTCCTTTACATCAGTGAACTCATGCGCTAGGTGTAAGTCCATCAATTTTCTATCAGTAAAACTATCCATACTGATGTGTAATATTGTTGACGATGGCAGAAAAACACAGTACTGAACTGAGTAGCACTGAATTCAAGCTTCAGGATGAAAAGTGAGCATTAATACCGGCAACAGCGAGTACTATAGATGAATGAAACGTGCTTGTTACCATATAAGACACACAGCCCATATGAAGTTCAGTTACTTTTGCTCTTTGCGTAGTTGCTAACCTTGGAAACAAACGTATCTGCCTTCCGACATATTTCGCATATTTCCATTGAAAAATTTTGAACGCATCAACTTTCTGGCGTAATTCATCTCTTAGGAAGAACGTACTAATGCAGGGTGTTCAAGAGAAAGTGACGAATACCTTGAGAAGTGGTAGTACTCTTCCAAACAAGAAAAACAAGTCCATTAAACATAGGTTTGGAAGCGCATAGTTTCCGAGATATACACGTGCTTATAGGAACGGCTGTGCGACGCTTGGTTGGGGATATTAGCACAATCGTTGCATTGGCGCTCCGTCAAATGTGTCAGCAGGCTATTATGATGCCTTACTCACAGTACTCTACTTACTACTAGGTGGTCTGCAGTCAGTTGTGTGATTCAAGTCGTGATGTAGGCTGAGTTAGTTTTAGTCGTGTTTGTGTGCCTTATTGTACAGTAATGTCGACCCTGCGTACGTTTCACGGTGTTTTACCTTCATCCAAACAGGGATTCACTTTTGTGTTTACTGTTATTGTGCCGTTTGCACGTACAAATGGTGTAGCAAATTTACATTTTTCGCTCTTGCACCATTTGTTAGCATTGGAAGCCCACTACTCGACAAGTGAAATGGTGGATATGATATTCTGCTATGGTTTAGCAAATGGACGTAATCTACACTGAAAAATATCCACAGCGCAGAGTGCCCTCTGATAAGCTGTTCGACGAAGATTTTCAGCGTCTGAGCAACACAGATACGCTTACACCTCCGAAAAATGACAGTGGAATGCCTCGCACAGTCCGTACACCGGATATGGAGAAGATTGTGCAGCGTTCGTGGAAGAAACCCTGGGACTAGTGTGCGTCGATTGGTAATAGCAGAAGGCATGTCTCAGTGTCTTATCTCGAGGGCGTGGGTATTTCATGAACAGCTGGTGTACCTATATCAGCGCGTTCAGACCCTAAGCCCACAGGATCATCATGGCATACAGAGGTTCTATGAATGGCTGTTGCAGAAGTATGTCACAGATCCATTGTTCATATCCAAGGTATTATTTACCGATGAGGCTGGGTTCACATGAGATGGTGTTACGAATTTCCATAACCAGCATCTATGGGCAGACAAAAATCTCTAAGCAGTCCAGGAAAGAGGACATCAGCACCGATTCTCAATCAACGTATGGGCAGGGGTACTTGGCGATAGATTAATGGGGCCATATGTGCTACCATAAAGGTTAACTGGGGACGTATTATCTAGACTTTCTCATTATTGTATTGCTTACCTTGCTGGAGGCTGTGCCATTGCAGCAACGAATACAAATGGGGTATATGCATGATGGCGCACCTGTGCACTTTCGTCACAGTGTGTGTGACCATCTGACACAGATATTTCATGACTGCTGAATTGGTTGGGGGGAGGGGGGACTCACCCCAGTCCCCTAGACTTTTGGTTATGGGGATACTTGAAGGAATTGGTCTATGCCACGCCAATCAACGTTGTGTGAGGACTACAGGGTCACGTCTTGAGTGCATGCCAGCAGTTACAACAACCGGCTATATTTCAAAGGGTGCATCATTCCTCACGCAGTAGGGCAGAGGAGAGGATTGTCATGCATGGACGCCACAATGAACACCTCCTGTAAACACGTGTTTATTGCACAAAGTATGCATTTATGGACTCGCGTTTATTGGACTTATTTTTCTTGTTTCGATGAGTACTACCACCTCTCAAAGTATTCGACATTTCTTTTGAGCACCCTGTACATCAACTTGCTAATAAAAAATATAATTTCGCCAATTTGTCTTTGATATACTCTAACTATTTTTTGTCGTACTTTTTACCACACAAGCTTTGAACAGGATCAATATCAGCTTGAGATGACTCTAAATCTGGACCATTATAGTAAGCATACATTATTGTTCCATTAACATCTGACTGTTGCAAATACAATGCATGAACAATTTCATGAACTAAAACCTTAAATAGATTTCAGAATGAGATTTTCACTCTGCAGCGGAGTGTGCGCTGATATGAAACTTCCTGGCAGATTAAAACTGTGTGCCCGACCGAGACTCGAACTCGGGACCTTTGCCTTTCGCGAGCAAGTGCTCTACCAACTGAACCACCGAAGCACGACTCACGTCCGGTACCCACAGCTTTACTTCTGCCAGTACCTCGTCTCCTACCTTCCAAACTTTACAGAAGCTCTCGTGGTTCGCAGGAGAGCTTCTGTAAAGTTTGGAAGGTAGGAGACGAGGTACTGGCAGAAGTAAAGCTGTGGGTACCGGACGTGAGTCGTGCTTCGGTGGCTCAGTTGGTAGAGCACTTGCCCACGAAAGGCAAAGGTCCCGAGTTCGAGTCTCGGTCGGGCACACAGTTTTAATCTGCCAGGAAGTTTCTTAAATAGATTTGTTTGGCATTCTGGTGTATTCCTATCAATCGCCAAGTACCATGTATCATCTTTATCCATACGTATTGCTACTGAGTCATTATTCATAGTTGAAAAAATAGCATGACCTTACACATTACCTTTTCCATCTAGATCCTTTGAGCACTGGTGAGCCGATATTTCATATGCATGTATTAATCTTTCTACATCTACGTAATTACTCTGCTATTCACAATAAAGTGCCTGGCAGAGGCTTCAATGAACCACCTTCAAGCTGTCTCTCTACCGGTCCACTCCCGAACAGTGCGCGGGAAAGACGAGCACTTAAATTTGTCTGTACGAGCGCTGATTTCTCTTATTTTGTCGTGATGATCATTTCTCCCTATGTAGGTGGATGCCAACAGAATGTTTTTGCAATCGGAGGAGACAACTTTTAATGATTGCCACTCCAATTCACATATGTCTGTGGCACTATCTCCCCTATTTCGCGATAATACAAAACGAGCTGCCCTTCTTTGAACTTTTCCGACGTCATCCGTCAGTCCCACCTGATGTGGATCCCACACCGCACAACAATACTTCAGAATAGGGTGGACAAGCGTGGTGTAAGCAGTCTCTTTAGTAGACCTGTTGCACTTTCTAAGTGTTCTGCCAATGAATCACAATCTTTGGTTGGCTCTACCCACAACATTATCTACGTGATCATTCCAATTTAGGTTATTTGTAATTGTAATCCCTAAGTATTTAGTTGCATTTACAGCCTTTAGATTTGTGTAACTTGTCGCGTAATCGAAATTTAGCGGATTTCTTTTAGTACTTATGTGAATAACTTCACACTTTTCTTTATTCAGGATCAATTGCCACTTTTTGCACCATACAGATATCTTATCTAAATCATTTTGCAATTCCTTTTGGTCATCTCATGACTTTAAAAGACGGTACATGGCAGCATCATCTGAAAACAATCTAAGACGGCAACTCAGATTGTCTCCTATGTCGTTAATATAGATCAGGAACAATAGGGTGCCCATAACACTTCCTTGGGATGTTACTTCTGTTTCACTCGATGATTTTCCGTCTATTGCTACGAACTATGACCTTCTTGACAGGAAATCACGAATCCAATCGCACAACTGAGACGATATTCCAAAGGCACACAGATGGTTAGAAGACGCTTTTGAGGAACAATGTCGAAAGCCTTCTGGAAATCTAAAAATACTGAATCAATTTGACATCCCCTGTCGATAGCACTCACTACTTCAAGAGAATAAAGAGCTAGTTGTGTTTCACAAGAACGATACTTTCTGAATCCGTGCTGACTATGTGCCAATAAATCGTTTTCTTCGAGGTAATTCATAATGATTGAACACAGTAATGTTCCAAAACCCTACTGCAAATCGACATTAGAAATATGGGCCTGTAATTCAGCGGATTAGTCCTATTTCCCTTTTCGGTTATTGATGTGACTTGAGCAATTTTCCAGTCTTTAGGTGCAGATCTTTCTATGAGCGAGCGATTGAATATAATTACTAAATATAGAGCTATTGTATATGCATACTCTGAAAGGAACCTGACTGTAATACAATCTTTACCAGAAGCCTTCCTTTATTAAGTGATTTAAGCTGCTTTGCTACACCGAGGATATCTAATTCTATCTTTCTCATCTTGGCAGTTGTTCTTGTTTGGAACTCAGGATTATTTACTTCGTCTTCTTTGGTGAAGGAGTTTTGGAAAACCGTGTTTAATAACTCTGCTTTAGTGGCACTGTCATCAGTGACTTCGACGTTGTCATTGCACAGTGAAGATATTGATTGAGTCTTGCCGCCGGTATGATTCATGTATTACCAGAATCTCTTTGGGTTTTCTGCCAGATTACGAGACCAAGTTTCGTTGTGGAAATTATTAAAAGCACGTCACATTGAAGTACGCACTATATTTCGAACTTCCGCAAAACTTTGCCAATCTTTGGGATTTTGCGTTCTTTTAATTTGGCATGCTCTTTTCGTTGCTTCTGCAACAGCGATCTGACCCGTTTTTTGGACCATGGCGGATCAGTACCATCACTTATTGATTTATGTGGTATATATCTCTCAATTGCCGTCGACACTATCTCTCTGAAATCATTCCACATCTCTTCTACGCTTATATGACCAGATCGGAAGGCGTGAAGACTGTCTCTTAAAAAGGCGTTAAGAGCGTTTTAATCAGTTTTTTTAAATAGATATACTTCGCGTTTCTTTTGGGTCGTTGTAGGTGTTATGATATCCAGCCTAGCAGCAACTGCCTTGTGGTCTCTAATCCCTATATTCGTAACTATAGTCCCTATTGGTCCAGGATTATTTGTTGCTAAGACGTCAAGTATGTTTTGCACCCATTTACACTTCGAGTTGGCTCATGAACTAATTGTTCACAGTAATTTTCTGAGAAAGTATTCAGTACAATTTCGGTAGAATTTTATGCCTGCCGTCGGTTTTAAACATATAATTTTGCCAGCATATCGAGGATAGATTGAAGTCTCCACCTACTACAATTGCATGTGTGGGGTACCTATTTGAAATGACTCTCAACTTTTCTTGTAACTGTTCAGCAACTATATCTCCTGAGTCAGGGCTCGATAAAACAAACCAATTAATAGTTTAGTTCGATTGTCAAGTATAACTTCCACCCACACTATTTCGCAGAGACTATCTACTCCAATTTCACTACGTTGTAAACCACTTCTGACAGCAACAAATACTCCACCACCAATTGAATTTAATCTATCCTCACTGAACATTGTTAGATTGTTTGAAAAAATTTCGGCTGAACTTATTTCCTGCTTTAGCCAGCTTTCTGTACCTATAACTATTTGGGCTTCAGTGCTTTCTATTAGTTCTTGGAGCTCTGGTACTTTCCCAACACAACTATGACAATTTACAGCTACAACACCGATCGTTTCTACAACTACTTTACTGAGTTTAACCTGCACACTTTTAGACAGATGCCCTTTCTGTGATTTCCTGAGACCCTCTAACCTAAAAATTCGCTCAGTCTCTTCCACACAGCCCCCACTGAACGTGTAGCCACTTCCTGTGAGTAGTGGAAGCAGAACCTGGAAACACACCACCCGATGGCGCAAGTCAAGGAATCTGCAGCCTCCACAGTCACAGAACCACCTGAGCCTCTGATTCAGACTTGTAATTGTATTGTTAATTTTGTTACTATCATGAACAAATCGAGTATCAAAATATATGAAGATAGTAACTGTTCTCCAAAGAACAAATACCATTGATGACCATGCAGCACGGGAAGTGTGCCAGGAATAAGTCCCTGCAGTTACTCTATTCATTCGTGTCCTTGGTGGCTCAGATGGATAGGGCATCTGCCATGTAAGCAGGTGATCCCAGGTTCGAGTCCCAGTTGGGGCACACATTTTCAGCTGTACCCATCAAGGTACGTCAACAACGCCTGTTGGCAGCTGAGGGTTTCAATTAATTATGATTTATTCTAGAAAAGCTGAACGGTCATCAAGTATCTGTTATTTCGAGAACAGTTACTATCTTCATATGTAGTTAAATGGCTAACCAGCCAATGACCTTCATCTGTGCGAGTGCACACAGGTTGTCCGAACTCTTACGGGAATTGTCAACTTAAGTGGGTGCGACTAATGAGTAGATGGGCAAAGTATCTATTAGGAACACTGCGTAGGCAGATTGTGGACAATTGTGAATATGGGTCTCATTGGAAGCATGCAAGGGATAATTCCCTACAGTCGAGCTATTCATCTGTGTCCTTGGTGGCTCAGATGGATAGAGCATCTGCCATGTAAGCAGGAGATCCCGGGTTGGAGTCCCTGTCGGGGCAGTTTCAGCTGTCCCCATCAAGGCATGCCAACAACATCTATCGGCAGCTGAGGGTTTCAGTTAATTATCAACGAATATCAATATGTTTTTGCCATAAACGAAATGCTGCCTTTGTTACTTCTAATAATTTTGTATTTCCTCTTTTATAATACCATTTTATATTTTTATTCCATTTGTACATAGTGGTTCTACAGCTACCAACTATATCTTTTACATCACATTTAGAACTATTCATAAAATTTAAAGTTTCTTCACTAAACTTAGCATTTCTCTCAAGATTGTGTGTTAACTGAAATAACATTAATTTTTCTTTGAGTAGTCTCACTCCCTTAAGCTGCTTCAGCTGTTAATGAAAAATCCAGATAACAAAATTATTCAAATAGTTTATTGGTTTACTCCTCCTGTCTGTTACTATTATTTTCACAAACAACAACAGTAGAAGTACCTTCATTTCTATACAGTTAAAACATTATATTATGAATCTAAATGATATTTCTAATAAAACATCTTTCTAGTGAATGCAGGTACTTCTAGACATCAACAGCTACAGACTTGCATATAATGGCAAGCAAACATGGGTGATAGCTGATAAACAGAATAATCCTTAGTTTAAGGCTAAGCATGTTGCTGAAGTTTTAGGATACAAGGGTACTAAACAAGCAATTAGAAAAAAAGCAGAGATGTGGATGACACTAAAATAATAGAGCATCTATTAGGTATCTCTGAGATGCCCCTAATCCACAATGAAAAACGTGCCATTTTCATCAATGAAACTGGTTTATATTAATTAATTATAGAATCACAAAAGGAAGAAGCCAAACAATTCAGAAAACGGGTTACACTCGAAGTTTTACCATCAGAATGTAAATGTGGGAAATAGTGTGGGTGATATCATATCAGCAATGATGTAAAAGAAATTTATCAAGGTCAGATAACTCACTAGGAAAACTTAAATAAAATTCTAGATCACATACAAAATTTAAATGGAACAGATAATAACACTGAAGAAATAATTCAAGAAAGGAACAAAGAAGTTGGAAGATTATTACCACATGTAATACAAGAAATTGAAGATCGTAATTTGAGACCAACTTTCCTTCTTCTATTTGATGAAAGCTTTGAATATAATTAATATGTCATTGGAGCACAACGAAAAACATTACAAAGACAGTTATACTGAATTGAAGATAAACACCCAAACTGTGAATAAATGTTAAAAATTGGTTATAATCATGGGTCAAATTCATACCCATGAATTAAAAAAAGTTTGAATATCATTTTGACTGTTTCAGTATTTTGGAGAGCTACACACAAGGATAATCGATTAATGATATAATTAGTCTTCATCAGACTGAGTTCCACAAAACATTTAAAAACAGGACTACACATTGTACAAGAAGAATGAATGGTTAACTAATGACCAACACATTCTTTATGAAACATTTTATTAAATATTATTTTCACAAATTGCTGATTTTGATTGAGTAAACATATATGAGCATAAAACTGCAGAAGCCACTTCTCAGCTGTGCCTGTTGCTGCTTCAGGCTGCTCCATTATTCCATAACTTGCTGGTATTATTTATTTGAAAGATACAGATAAATTTCGACAATACAAAATCATACCACAATCAATATTATCTTCAAATCCTACTATAAAACCTTTAGACAATGCTTGATCACTTGATGTATCCTTCAAATTGAATTTATCTTGAAATTCTCTCATAAAACCTCCAGACAATTCTTGTGTTAGTGAAATAATATTCCAGTCTGTTCTGTCTTCAAATTCTCTCATAATATTTTCTAATAATTGTTGTTCTTTGAAGTATCACCACAGTCTAATTTGTCTTGAAATTCTCCAATAAATTCTTCAGATAATTTTTGATTATATTCATTTAATCACGAAATTCTCCAACAAATTCTTCAGATAATTTTCGATTCCTTGTTATATATACTGGAAATTTAATTTATTTTCAAATACTCTTATGACACTTTAATTTAGTTTCGTTGAGATATAATATCCCAATTAATTTTAACCTGGAATCCTTTTATGAATTTTTGTTTGTTTTGATGTGATATAATACACTAACATATTTTGCCTTGAAATTCTCATGTAAAATCTACAGATAAAGTTTGTTTTCTTGCTATAATATCCCTATTAATTTCCTTTTGGAATTCTATCATGACACCTTCTGATAATGTATAATATACTGGCACATAAATCTAAAACATGTTGTTTTTAATAAAATCAACAACTTTATGTTTGTATATTTCAGTTTTTGAGACCAAGATATATAACGTTTCAAAATAGGTATTTCTGAAACATTTTTATTCCAAACAATAAGTCGTTCCATTTTTAGTCTAGAATGCCCATTAATTCCCAGTTTTTTCTATAGCTTTAGACCCTGTACAGTAAAGTTAGTTTGTTTATTGTTGATGTGTTGTTATTGTTGTCGATGAGGATCATGAGGTTGATGATGGTGATATCGATAAGTTGTTGTTTTCTCATTTTAGAATATACCTTATAGCTTAATTCTTTTACTCTAGCTTTCAATTCACTAACTTTAAAGCTTTTAGGCATACGATTTGTAAGATACATTCTGTAATATGTTAATGATTTCTGAACAAATATCTGAATTTTTAAACAGAAAAATATATTGTTTACAAGTGTTATTTTATATTTCATTCATTAATGTTTTGCAGAAGACCTTAAGAATTTAAAATCATAAAAAAATTACTACATCCTTAAAGAATAAAATCTTGATTACACTGAAATAAAAATGTGTAAGCCCCCTAACACTGTAATATCTCAAAAAAATTAAATCAATTCAATTTTCATCGAATCTTCATGTGATTACAATGTACAATACATATAAATCAAAAGTATAAGGATGTACTTGCATTAGAATATGAATATATTCAAAATAATTTCTCTATTAAATTTCATTTCTTTATGAAACGAGCCAATTCCAAGTAATCTCATATTGCAGCAGCTATGATGAATTTATTTCAGTTTACTCACACCAACAACAAGATTGTTTATAATAATAAAGAAGTGTTTGTGATAATTGATAAAGAAAATAATCGATGGTTTTAAGCTTAAGATGTTGCTGAAATATCAGGATATGAAAATACCAAACAAACTATTATTACTGATATTGAGAATGAACAAAAATAAATTATAAAAATTTTGTAGGGTCTAGACAACAAATCATTAATTGTATACATTCACAGTTTATCAATAAATCTGGTTTATATTCTTGAATATAATGCATGATTAATGGTTGTGGATGCATTAGCCATCTTATTATGGTAATCCTTAGTGGGAAGATTTTTTAAATTCTTTATTACTAGCATAGTAATTAAATTGTGTTAAAATACTCATATATTCAACTTTGATGACAAGACTCTCTAAGTTATGATCTAGGTATATTTTTCATTACATATTTTTATCAATTGGATCATTTACATCTACTAATATTTTATTATTAAAATCAGTATATAGTTTTCTTAGTTTAAAATTGCTAAGTAATTATTCATGAAATTGTTTAATAATATTTGATTACACAGATTCTAACTCTTCTGTATTAAAATATGATATTTATATTTTAGTTTTTTTGTTTTTCTGTTTTTGCAGTGCTTTGCTCATTAATGTTGCAGCTACTGAAGCAGGATGCCATCTGGAGAGTGCTACAGCAGTTGATGCCTTTAGATTGTGACTTAGTTCCAAACTTTCCTGTCTACTAGATTCAGAATTTTATTAAACTTTTAACTATCTGGCAGCACCTTTGCATCAATACATGCTAATGATCACATGTAAGTCATTAAAATTCTTAATTCGATATCCATTATGGACCAATTTACTTGAACCAAGATATTTAACCAATTGTCCAGCAATATTTCCTCCAAATGAATCAAATGCAAATTTTACATTTTTGGCTTTTTAATAACATGTCCATTGTGTAACAACACAATCAGCTGTGTTTAAATTTACTATTCTAGATTAATACTCTTCAGGATGAGTATGTAGTTCATCAATCACGAAGATACCACGAAAATGCTTGATTTTTAGTTGTTTACGTAATTTTTTTAGATCAAAATTTGATAAAAGTTTATTGTACTACTGAATTATTTTTGGAAGTTTTTTTTTACTTCAGGCCAGCTAAAGCAGTCTTCAGTCAGCATCCATTTCCTTTCTTCTCCATTCTTAGATAATGTCTGCCTGTTCTTCTAATTCTTTATCATGTTTTTCCTTGTTTATTACTGAATTAGTTACAGTAGATGCTCCACCAGTAAGTGAACCAATTGCAGCTACACTGCTAGCAAATTCGGAAGAAACTCACTTCTATTTGTGTTAGTACTCATCCTTCTTTCCTTTTTGTTAGATAAGAAATAACATTTTTCACAACAGGTATGCCTAGTGTTATGAGTAAATTTGCTCCCTTTTTATCTTCATTTTTTTGTGCATCAGTTAAAAATTATCAGTTCTTTGTTACTGTTCTCTATTGAGATTAAATTTTATTGCCTCAGCTTTAATCTTGCAACTAGGTCGCAATTTGTAATCAATGCTACATTGACTTACTTATATAGCTAAAATTTTTATAGTTCTCATCTGTTTTCATCATCCAACCCAATTCCCAATTTTCTTTCCCTTAATAGATGTTATGTAATATTCTTCACAACAGGTACAGCTGATGTTATAAGTAGATTTCCACCTGTCTTCTTGTCTCTCATCCTATTTCATGCATTAGTTAGAAAATTATCACTATTATATAAGTTTTATTTCCTGAGTTTAATTTTAATGGGCTTTGCTTTAGTTTCGCCACTTGGCAGTGAAGTTATGCATTTATATAGACAAAAAATTTTGAGCCCAATCCATTTTCAACAATATCCGAACCCATACCTAATTTTCTCTTTCCACACATCATTCTTCAAACTATTGTCACAGCTAATTTTTCTCCAAGGGGTGCATCGTTAGCATGTATTCTCTCGTTTGCAGCTAACCGAATTTCTAGATTCAAAATCTTTATTATCTCTGTATGCAGTATTATGTGTTCTACAAGCTGCATGTAAGGGATTTATACCCTAGTCACAAAGTGCTACTCTTTCATCCTGTTTTGTAAATAGTGCAAGTACAAATATACTGGAAGAAGCATCTCTGGCATTTACAAATTATTTAAAGCCCAATTTACCAATTCTTTTCCATGTTTATCAGATTTCCAAAATGAGTAGCAAATTTTTCAAAAATCTAATCAGATACAGCATTCCCTTTGGATTATTGATAATGAAATCATTAAATTTATTTGTTAACATTTGTTTTGTTTCTACTTTTTCACTGACATAATTTTGATTGCCAACTAATAATTCTCAACGAATAATTACTGTTAATATATCGATTAGTTTTTAGACAGCATTGTTCCAGTTATATTCTATTGGTTTTTACAAATATTTTTTTCTTTTTCACTAGTAACAATTGGAGTAGCACATCATCCTGTTTTCTTATGAATAATCTGTATCTGATTGTTTTAATTTTGGAATATAAACATAAGACATTTCTTTGGGATCTTTTATATTTATTGCCTTTACTTAATTTTATTTCATTTGGGTTGGTTTCACAATATAACACTCCTGATCTGTAAAATATATCCATATAATATGATAAATCAGTAGAATCAAATTCATCATTCCACTTTTCCACAGTAATATTTTTTTAGTTGGAACCTTCATCAAACCATCTGTAGCATCAATTGCTAATTTATCTCTGCTGAATTCAGTTGATAAATTGCCAACAAACTTAAACATACCAACAGGTTTCAGTCTGAAAACTTTATCTTCACTATGATTGAGATACTTCAACACCCTTTGACTTGCGTTAATTTTTAAAAATGGCTGAAGCTGCTTCAGCAGTCGCTAGCCTAGAACTTTGTCCAATCAAGAGTTCTCTATTTTTAAGTTCTTCTTCATAATTGTTCAACAAAACCTGTTTTCCTGATTTGCTTAGTGTATAGCCATTTTGTTCAATTTGTGGTGTATCTCCAAATCCTTATAAATGTTGGTGATGATAAGGAGCCATCTGCTTCTTGACCTCTCTGTTCTCTTTGATAGCATTCAAGACATTATCACATAATCCTTGAGTTTCTTGTTTTATGTGCTCAGTTGCACCAGTAACAAGCTGATTTTCTGTTTTATATTTTACATATTCTGTTCTGTGTTGTTGTTTCCAAATCTTGAACCCTTCCTTCATTTCTTCAAATTTTGTTTGTATTTCGTTTTCCTTTTTCAACTACTTATTGGTTGCATTTTGCAGACATTTAGACAACACAAAGAAACATTAACAACTTATGTTTCATGTTTAATGTTCAGATGCTGTAAAAAATGTTTTTTTTTACTTTTTCTTTACCATCATTGGGTTATCTGAACTGATTCTCATTCCAACATTTACTACAACATTCTTTGAAATCATCAAACTTTAAACCACCACCAACAAACTCATAAGAAATAGGATTTAAATTTGTATCATCATGCCTAAATAATTTAATAATGTTACATTATCTCTTACTAAATGTTTTAGTGTTGTTGAATATGTTGGAATCAAATAAAAACAATTTATTCCTTTATTTCTGCCTCTAGTAAAATATTCTCTAACCACATCCTGATTTTCGAGAATGAGATCATCGAATACTACAAGTGAATTATCTTCACATTCATCAAATGGTAAAATTTCTTCACGATTTTCAATAAAAGTAGTAATATTTTTGTCTTCCACTTATTTGCAAATTTTTATAAATTCTCAATATTTTTGCTGATCTAAACTTGTACAGTAAACATAATTGATTTGATTCCATTTCAGCCATCCCAGAGCTAGAATACAGCTGTCAGTCAATGTTCTTTACCCACTTTTGCTTGACCCTATTATTGCATATCAAAAAGAATTAAGCAAGAGCTTGTCATGTGCATTTTTTATTTCTTCTCTGGAATACTTACTTTTGGCTCCCAATACGTTTCCACTTAATTAATAATATTTTTATTAGTAGTAAATGAGACAGATATTTCATTTTAGTGGTATAAGTCATCTGTTCCAAAAAAAAAAAAAAGATGGACTATAGCAATGTTGCACTAGGATACTGGAATTAACATCCATATAGGTGATGGATGGCTTCATCTAATCATGCAGTATTGTACATGAGCTTTAAGACTCTAACAGCTGATGGATCAGATTACCCAAGATATATGGAAAATCCAATAAAAAATTAATCAAACGAAGAGACACTGTTTCAGAGACATTACTGGTCTCATAAAGATATGATTTTCTGTATGTAGCATGAAGCAGCAGGTGAAAATTTATATCAAGGTCAGGAATCACACCTGCGAGTCCTGCTTATTGGGCTGGTGCTTTAGCCACTAAGCCACCTAGACACAGCAGTTGATACAACTGCATGGATTACCCTGGTACTCCTCCCTCTCTGATCCTCACCAGTGAAAACTTGAAATAAGGAGGGGGGTGTGCCAGGGTAATCCATGCAGTTGTATGAACCGCTGTGTCTAGATGGCTTAGTGGCTAATGCACGTACTCAGTCAGCAGGAGGCTCAAATTCGATTTCCAGCCTTGGTACAATATTTCACTTGACCCTTCAGTCTATATACATAAAAAAATTAATCAATAATTACATTGCACAGCTACCTAATTTTACACCCATAAGGAAAGTATATAATGTTTTATCTAGAGTTGAACATAATTTTCTTTCATCATCAGTTATGGTGCAGGTGACTTCATCTTTTGCTGATGTAATGAGTGTGGAAGGTCATATACTCAACAGTAGAAAAGCAAAGAGCAAGAAAAATAAGGCGTGTTATCCACTTGGAATGCTCAGTGTATTTTTCAAAGTTTATAATGAGGTCATATTTGAGAGTGATCTTCCTGTAATTTATTATATGGTCTTCAGATGCTGGAGAAGCTATTCTTAGATGGACCAATTGAAATAAAGCTAGAATTGGAATAAAAGGTACTCTTGGAAATGAAGATATAATTGTTGTAGAATCTATGGAAATTTGTGTACCTATTCTTAAATACGAATCGAATTATGAGTTTAACAACGAGAAATTATGTGTTAAAATCCAAAAATTCCGATATCTTTCTACAAACAACAAACTCGTGAGGTCGATGTGTTATCTGGGAAGATTAATGTCGAGCTAGAAATCACCAGTTACTACAACTGTGCAGAATTTGATATGCCTTGTTTCATTATTGTTTTGCTTCAAGCTAATCATAAAAATATCCAGCTGATTGATTTGTCACTGTATGCTCATGCTAAACAGTAAACCCCATATTTGAAAAATGGAAGAAATGAAGATTTTCTGTAACAAATGTCGAACTTAGATCTGCCAAATAATTGTTTGAGGCTTACAATTCTTTCCTGGATTTTGAACGTGTTACCTCCAATTGAAAGATGAAGTTGATATGAAACCATATAATTTCAGAACGAATGTAGTTGCCACTCAAAGAACAACAATGAAAATTTGTGCAGCTCTTAATGACAAAATTTCTGTTCCTGCAGATACCATTGATTACTTAATTATGTATGGTAAAAAGCATCTCACATAAGATACACAGCACAGGATATTAACTGAGAATTTTTAACTATATATATATATATATAATTGGAAATTTCCGAATTATTTACTTTTTTATTATTTTTAGACTGAGGTGACTGAGGTGAAAGAAAGTAAGGATACTAGGATAAATTTGTAGGTTTAGGCTCCTAGTGTTATAAGAAAAAACAATCATTATCTTTTCTTATAACAAAATGATCCTGGTTAAAATAATCGTTCAAATGCCCTGTGGAACACTTAACTAAGTAACAAACTGCTGAATGAATGGAGCTGTCATAAATGCTAGTACTCGAGCAAAACGAAGGTATATTTTTTATGTGGAAACTCTTAATGCCTTTGAAATAAAACATACTTATTAACATTCTCCAATTTTATTCTTCATGTTACATATGTACATTCCTGTGCTGCTAGAGGGTTTCAAATAGTAGCGTGTAATGTGACTATGTGTAAGATAATGATATCGGTGCATGAGAAACAGCTTTCTGTAATCAAACATCGATTTCGAAGAGTTCATCCACACATGGAGCATCCTCTGTTTCATCATGACAACGCCTGACCAGACATGAACGATACGACATCTGCAGTTGCCTTTGGTTCAACTCCTTCGGTTCACTGTCATCATTCGTCATCCATATAGACCTCACTTGGCTCTGTCCGATTTTCGTCTGTTTCCAAAACTTAAAGGACTTCATCTAGACACTGATAAAGCGGTACAAGCAGATATGAAGTTTTGGCTCCATCAAGAAAGTCGAACATTCTTCAGTGACGGTACCAACAAACTAGCTTCTCACTGAGAGAAGTGTCAGGTTCACAGTGGTGAGAAATAAATATACAGACACGATGAATGGAGGTGTAAAATGTTAATAAAGTTCGTTTTATTTTAAAAGGTTCGGGAGTTTTCACATAAAAAATTCGGAGGCATAACTTTTCAGCATGCCCCAGTACACTGTAGGACCCTATGTCAACGTGAACATTCACATAAAAAATTCGGAGGCATAACTTTTCAGCATGCCCCAGTACACTGTAGGACCCTATGTCAACGTAAACATTCACATAAAAAATTCGGAGGCATAACTTTTCAGCATGCCCCAGTACACTGTAGGACCCTATGTCAACGTAAACACCACACAGTGATTAAAGCCTTAGACGTGTTCCAGCTGGCAGATTCCAGCCTACAAGGCAGTACGAGAAGCGATCTATGATCATGGGACCCGTGGTCTGCATGTTGCCAGTCCTCCAACCGTTACTATCGTAAAAATTTAAATTGAAAACAGTCTTGATCGCAATCTTGTTAAAATGTTTTTTTATTGGAGTGAGTGACAGGTTTCGACACCAATAAAAAATATTTTAACAACATTGCGATCAAGACTATTTTAAATTTTAATTTTAACAAATTTTAAGATCGCTGACTATGTTTTCAAAAATTTCAAAATTGTTTCTATCGCAGACGAATCCTGACGATGCCGCTATTTGTTTATTTAAGCACTCCTCATTTGACCTCACAGGGGCTACAGAGGCGATCAAGATCCTATGTAAAACGTATATTCTGTTCCGTGATCGTAGCTTTATTGATCTGAGTTGCTACCAAAGCTTCATGATAAAGTAGCGTTCATCAAATGATGTTTATCACATTCCGCCTCGCATCATAATTAACTGGAAATGTATGTGTTGACCATGCACTGAGGTGGTAAAGTCGAGGGATAGCGATATGCTCATATACAGTTGATTGTAGTATCGCATACACGAGGTACAAATAGGCAGCGCACTGGCGGAACTGCCATTCGTACTCATGTGCTTAATATGAAAACGTTTCCGACGTGATTATGGCCGCAAGACGGAGATCAACAGAAGGGGAATCAACGGTCTTTGAACGCAGAATTGTAGTCGGAACTAGACGCATGCGACACTTCATTTCGGAAATCGTAAGGGAATTCAATATTCCGAGATCCACAGTGTCAGGAGTGGGCCAAGAATAACTAATTTCAGGCTTTACATCTCACCACGGATTACGCAGTGACCGACGACCTTCTCTTAAAAGGCGAGAGCAGCGGCGTTTATGTAGAGTTATTTGTTTTAATAGGCAAGCAACACTGCACAAAATAACCACAGTAATCAGTGTGAGATGTATGACGAACGTATCCGGTGGGCCAGTGGGGAGGAATTTGGCATTAATTGACTATGGCAGCAGACAACCGACGCCAACAGCACGACATCGCCTGCAGCGCCTCTCCTGGGCTGAACTCCAGACAACTGGAAAACCGTGGTCTGCTCAGATGAGTCCCGATTTCAATTGGTAAGAGCTGACGGTACGGTTAGAGTGCGACGCAGACCTCACGAAGCCATGAACCCAAGTTGTCAGCATGGCACCGTGGTGGCTCTATAATGGTGTGGGCTGTGTTTACGTGAAATGGGCTTGTCCTCTGATCCAAATGTACCGATCACTCACTGGAAATGGTTATGTTCGGCTATTTTGCAGCTATTCATTGACTTATTTTCTCAAACGATGATGTCATGTGAACAGGCCTCAATTGTTCGCGGCTCTTTTGAACAATGTTCTGGACGATTCGAGTAAGCTACTTTGCCACCCAGATCACCCGATATGAACCCCATCGAACATTTATGGAACGTAATCGAAAGGTCAGTTCGTGCATAAAATCCTGCAGTGGCAACGCTTTCGCAGTTGTGGACGGCTATGGAGGCAGCATGGCTCAATATTTCTGCAGGAAACTTCCATCGACTTGTTGAGTCCAGCCAGCCGGGGTGGCCGAGCGGTTCTAGGCGCTACGGCTGGAACCGCGCGACCGCTACGGTCGCAGGTTCCAATCCTGCCTCGGGCATGGATGTGTGTGACGTCCTTTGGTTAGTTAGGTTTAAATAGTTCTAAGTTCTAGGGGACTGATGACCTCAGCAGTTAAGTCCCATAGTGCTCATAGCCTTTTATTTTTTTTTTTTTTTTTTTTTTTTTTTTTTTTTTTTTTTTTTTTTTTTTTTTGAGTCCATGTCACGTCGAGTGGCTGCACTACGTCAAGCAAAAGGAGGTCCGACACGATATTAGGAGGTATCCAACGACTTTTGTCACACGAGTGTGAATTAGTCTTAGATTCCTTTAGCACACTATTTAAATATTTTTGTTGATGAAGACATTGACACTACAGTGAAATACTTCTCGCAACTGTCTACTGCTGTTAGCAGCCTCCTTGCAGTTAAAGAGTTTTTCATTACCTCCAGCAGATGGGAGCGACCTTCAAGAAACTCATTAAGAATGAATGACGACAGAACCGCGGCAGAGGGAGAAGGTCGAATGCAAGGTCGGAAGTGAATCTCTGATTAGTGAAGGCTCAGAGCTAAACTGGAAAGTTTCACACACAGAAGTACCGGCAAATGGCGAGAAACTGATCTGACAAGAGACAGCATGTAATTGGGAGCTCGTGGCCGTGGTTACTTCGACACTGCTTTACGCACACGGCGACGTTCTTACTACATTCTTACTGCCCATCATACACACCTCAGCGTCATTGTTCTTGTTGTGTTGTGACATCACGCGTGCCAGACGCATAGCTCATCAGTTACCTGTCACTCTCTAAAGCTTAAAGCTATTACGATGCAAACAATTCTGTGATTGAAACTTCCTGGCAGATTAAAGGTGTGTGCCGGACCGAGATTCGAACTCGGGACTTTTGCCTTTCGCGGGCAAGTGTTCTACCAACTGAGCTACCCAAGCACGACTCACCCCCCGTCCTCACAGCTGTACTTCAGCCAGTACCTCGTCATTCTGGAATTCTGTGACTGTAGCTGTCCCATCGTTCGTAGCCTATCGTGGCCACTGCAGTGCTCAACTCAACATCAGATGTCGCTATTTACTGTCATATCCGCGGCCCAATGGCAATTGTATCTCATTGTATTTTTCTTCTCAACCGGAACCATGTGAGCTTACTCAAGCTTACCAGTGATCTGAAACAGCAGGGGGTACCAATATTACTTTCACCGTGAGAACCGAGATGGTTTTGAGTTTTTACAACAAATGCTTTTGTTTACACTTGTTATTAGTCTGTTCAATTATATGTTCCACCTTTCTTCAAACTGATGGTGGGTTGATACATCTGTGCATGTGAGTGAGTGAGCTGGCAGGTGGGTGGGTGTGAATGGGTACGAGAGCAGGATGTCTGTTCATTTTGTACATATCGTTTTTCTGGTGGGTCGCTCATAATACTGTTTCGTTTCTCAGAGATGTGCATGTGTAACGGATGGTATGGAAAAGTCTATAAAAGTATAAATGTAACTGTGGTGACTAATAGAATAAATGTGTGTACTCTAGACTGAAGCCTGATTCGTAAACTTTCAAGCACTATTTATTCACAGCCTTTGTGTCAAAATGTTGTACTGGCATTCTGTAGAAGGTAAAGTCAGCTTTTCACCTCATGATGATAAGAGTAAAGAACCGGATACAGTGGAAGTCATTTACCTAAGGAAATACATTCCAGCAAACTACATGGAGACGTCTTTATTTTGTAGTTAAGTAACTATTCATTTTAACGAATGAAAGCTCTTCAAGGATTATTGTAAAGAATGGTAACGATAAACTATTTGTGTTAGTAACGAAATTAAAATGTAAAGAGACTTTATTCAACAATATCATTGCTGTTTTCTTGCTACAGAAATAAAACTATGGAAGTCTATAGCGTGAAATTAAAATGACAGCGTACTACTAATAAAAATTTGGGCTACATGTTGATCTGATGAAGTGAAAGAGATAGATTGACTAGGTAGTCTGACCTTGAGTTCCGTATATCCATGAATATTGGGAGTTTGAAGATGGCTGACTTAAGTGAAACTGTTAATGAAACAACAACAACAAAAAAACATAACAGGGGAAGGATGTGAGGAATGGCACATTTTATTCAAGGAATGTAATAAAACAAGCTCATGTATATGGACAACAATACATGAAAAGTAGGAAGAAACTGAAACTGTTGAGTGTTTAATACCTGATGGCCACAATACTATAAGAAAACAATACTCAGAATGGAAAAATGAAACGTTCTATGCTCCGATCTGAACCTTGTGACTATATGGAATTTAAGCACTCTTCCGATCTGAAAGGACGTGTAGCGACTTCACTTTATATACATTCAAGCTTTCACGGCGTAATAATATGAATGGTGTAGATTTCCCTAACACCTTAGCATATCTAAAAGGCAGAGTCCCAGTTAAAAACAAGGACGCAATGGAAAGTCATATAATCTCCATGGAGGAGGAGAAAATATTTTCTACCAAACTCTTGTTAACTGCAATAACGTGGCCAGAGCAGACGATTTTAGTGAGTAAGAGCGAAAGATCTTTATTAAATCAGTATTTGGAAAATCATTGACTTAGTGCCAGGCTTAGAAACTACAATTTACATTTTTTGATTATGTGTTTGGATTTTTAAAGGTTTTAAATCATATTACATGTTGTTAGATACCTGCAAAAATGTGAGAGATAAACTGCTACATATGAATTTATCAGTTATTCGGAAAATATATTAAGCCACTATTGAGCTTACAAAATAGTTGGGATTAACGAAATCAAAAACAATAAGATATTCTATTTTTGAAATATTTTAACAAATAAATTGTTAAATGGAATTACGTCCATGATGTAGAAACATCATTAAATATGGCTGTACTGCTTCTGGAATGAAGTGTTGTAATAAATATGTCCAAGAATAACAGTAGCAGTAGCTACAGTAGTTTCAGCTGAAGTCACTCAATTGAATCAAATGGCAAACAGTGTTTTAATGTTCATGAAAGTAAAGTCTGTGGATTTAAAAGCTTAAAAAAAGTAATGACTCAATTACGTAACGCCTGGTTTGCTACGAAGAAGCCTCGGATTGATATTTTATGACAAGAGCAGAATTTTGAATAGCAAAAAAATGGCTCTGAGCGCTATGGGACTTAACTTCTGAGGTCATCAGTCCCCTAGAACTTAGAACTACTTAAACCTAACTAACCTAAGGACATCACACACATCCATGCCCGAGGCAGGATTCGAACCTGCGACTGTAGCGGTCGCGCAGTTCTAGACTGTAGCGCCTAGAACCGCTCGGCCACCCTGGCCAGCTTTGAATAGCACATAATATTTGAACTATATCTTATTTCCACGAAATTATAAAAATGTGTATACACACACCTGTTCAGATAAAACAAGACACCTTGAACGAGTAGAGACAGGACGTTCATATTCACACGGTCCCCACCTGACAGACCGATGACCATCAACAGCTTCAAAAGAGACTGCGATGGAATTTAATCTAGGATACTGGTGCAAAGTCTAGTGATTAGGAAATTTCCTTCCCCATCCACCACAGGATTCGAATTTACTTACCTCCAAGTCGAGCGTCATCGCAAAGGCGTGCGTTAGCGACCTTGGCTACAGAGGTGGATTGAATTATGCAATTCTTTAATCTTGGTGTTCTTACTCCCACTTGAATTTTGTAGGTACTATAGTTTACTGAATTTCAATGCCTATTGTCTTCCATATGCAAAGCAATCTGTTTAGTTTTCTATAGGAAGGGCTTTTTGTACATGCTCATATGCCAAGCATGTATGTTGATATCCCTTGTTCTGTTCTTCAGTCTGAAAACTTGCTTGATACAGCGCTTCAACATGTGCAAGTCTCTTTACCTCCGTGTAACTACTGAAACCTACGTTCGTCATTTTAGTCATGGCGTGCCACATGTTTATTTTTTCCTCAGTTCTATTCAGAACCTCTTCGTTAGTAACTCGACCGGCCAATAAAATCTCAAGTATTCTTCAGCAGCATCACATTTCAAAACCTTCAATTGTCTTCGTGTCTGAACTGCTTATGTTACACGTTTCACTTCCATACAACACGAGACTCCAAATATATTCAGGAAAGACTTCCAAAAACTTAAATTTGTGTTTGATGTAGCAAAATTTCTCTTCTTCAGAAAAGTTTTCCTTGCCATTGTCAGGCTGCGTCTTATATCCTTTCTACTTCGGCCACCATCAGATTTTTACTGCCATCTACTACTACCTTTAATATCTCACTACCTGACCTAATTCCTTCAGAAACAACTGATTTAATTTGAGTAGATTTCATTCCAATGTACTTGTTTAGCTTCTGTTTAAGTTCGTCTCATATCCTCCTTTCAAGTCACTGCCCCTTCCGTTCAAATGCTCTTCAAAAGCCCTTTGCTGTCTCTGTCAGTTCTGCAATGTCATCGGTACAACTCTGTTTTTATTTCTTCTCCCTGAACTTCAATTTCTTCTCCAAATGTTTTATTTGGTTCCTAGTGCTTCTTGCTCAATATACAGGTTGAATAACATCGGAGATATGTTACAACCTTATCATACTCACTTTTCAACCAGTGCTTCCCTTTCATTCCCTCCGACCCTGATAACGGCTAATTGGTTTCTGTACACGTTGAAAATAGTATTTCGCTCCCTATATTTTACTGCTGCCGCCATCAGAATTTCAAAGAGTATTTTCAGTCAGTATTGTCAAAAGCTTTTTCTGAGTCCAAAAATGCTATAAACATAGGTTTGCCTTCCATTAACCTATCTTATAAGTTAAATCATAGGGTCAGTATTGCCTCGCAGGTTTCTGCATCTCTCCATAACTCAAACTGATCTTCCTCGAGGTCGACTTCTACTAGTTTTTCTAGTTTTCTGTAAATAAATCGTGTGACTATTTTGCAACCATAAAATATTAAACTAATAGTTCGGTAATATTCCCACATGTTAGCGTAAGTGCTTGTGTGATTATCGGGAGAGTGGGGCCGGGAGGGGGGGGGGGCAAGAAATATCTCTGGCCTTAGGGACCGCCATCTGTAAATCCGGCCGTGTTCACACCTCTTTCCATTTTTACTTACTGTTATTTTTGTATGACTAACTAGTTTTAACTTCGTGTAGTCAAGGACTACAGCTTTCTTTCACTTTGGGAAGTGCATAGCTTAACTCTTCGCTCCATAAATATTAGTTTCCAAACTTTTTTGACGAAGAATATTGCTGAATATGTTATCAAAAAACTTAATCATAGACAAAAGGATAATCTGCGAAAAATCTGTTATTAATGTCCTCTGTCATTAAGATATAAGAAGAACAATAACTGTCGTGTTCCCATTACCTGGAGTCAACAAAACGTTATTTTAGTGTCTGTAAAAGACTTTCTCAGTCACAATATGCTATATTCTGCTTGTCAATAAACTTTCATTCTAGTCGCATACCTGAGTCCACATTTTTATACAGTTTCCCACAGGACATCTATGTACAATAAGCATCATAATTCCTGTTTTTTTATGTAGTGTCTTAACATCGATGTCGATATCATATCCATAAAATGGCAACTGTGTCTCTCTCATGATTAGGTCTTTCAGGCTGTTTACACAGTTCTCTTCAGTATTGCTTTTGGAAGTAACGACTGGCAAGTTAGGTTCATTTAGTTTCATTTATACGGCTTTCATTACCCACGTTTGAGTTACCGCCTCTTTGCATACAATTCATTGGTTTTCAAAGTGCAGCTAAAATGCTCCTGTGTTGCCTTGTCTTTTGTCTGGCTAGGCCGTCTGGGAGCTTAGTGCCGCACTGCAAATCATTATTACCTTAGAAGTAATAACTTCTTTCTTGTGAAGATAGTTTCTTTCTTTCTATGATTACAGTCGTTACTCTCGTTTGATGACGCTTATCATCTCTTCTATCTCAAGTTAATTTTTCTACTCCTACCCAACTATCACAAGCAACGCCTACGGTAGTATTCCAACCTTTGTCGGCTCACACGCTCTTTCACACTATATGTCTTTCGAGTGCCAGTTAATAACTTATTACAACGTAAATTTATTTTTTATGACCAGAAGATACAAAGCTTATCACCGGTTTCAAAAGTTGAAGAGTTATCTTGCAAGTTTTATGCTGAGTTTGTTTACTTTTGGATCTTAGAGAAACCTTTAGACTTTAATCTGGCTTTTATAAATGGTGTAACTTTATGCTCACTAGTCGCTGTATGTGGCTATTACTTGTTCCGAATATGAAGATTCTGTGGCTAAAGTGCCTAGGTGCATTACTATGTTGCAGTCATTACGAAAACAAACCACGACCTAACACGTGTGATAATTATATTGATGTGTACACTTTATACACAATATGAATATTGGATCTCTAATGTAAAACACAGACACTAAACTAAATAACATCAGATTGTGAATGTAATCTGGATGAATTTAGCTGTATAAACAATGTTCAGGTCTGGCTCTAATAACCTCTGCAGCAGCGAATAACTGATCTATTCATTGTGGTTACATTACACAGCTGCAAGCCGAAATAAAGTTACTTAAATAACTCTTGCCATGTGCAAAGCAAGAGTATTAAGCTTCTTCATAATACGAAGTTAACACTCGGATCCTATTAGCTGCAATGTGAGTCCGAATTATTTTGTTTTCAAAACTTTTAGATACTAAGTGGGATAGAGACGTACGTTCGCTGTCGAATACATTGAAAACTAATTGCTCTTAATGCTTGTATTAATTATCAGAATTTATAAAATATGAATATATCCACATCATTGGACATAATATTAATAACTAACTGAAATCTGGAAATAAACAGTAAATTTACAAGGTTAACTCTTTAAGCAAAACTTTCTTGAAGACTAATTCCTTAAACAAGATTTACATTCAATATCTGAAAATGAAACTGCAAAAAGAGTGATGTATTTCTATCTTGAGCTGATGTATTTATGGGATATTAAAACAACTTTACCAAATAGTCAAACAATGTGAGTAACAAAAATTTACAAAGCAAAACTGACAATGTTCCCTAAATGGGACAGTCTACTTTAAGCAAGGCTGGTGCACCTAGGAAATCAACTTCAACATGTTCCAAGTTACAGCAACTGCATTCTGAAATTAGGCCTTCGCACCTATACACATATCAACGTTAAACACTCATCTCTCTCTTTCTCTCAAGTGGATTGACTTCCTGATAACATTAACTTTGGAATCCAGAGAGCCTGGTTTATAAACGCAATCAGGAGAAGTGTTATCTAAAGTCAATATCACGTACAAAGCTGCTACTCCTCATATTGTAACAATCTATTATCAGCTATGCTACCATACAATGACTTCGCAGAATGTTTATTGCTAAGGGACATAGAAGGTAACGTTCAACAAATTCGTTCACAAATAAGAGATATGGCTGTTGATATGTGAATGTATGAGAAATTATCCAAAAGTACATAAAGTTATGAAGGAGCCAATGATAATAAAACACAACAAAAATCATAGCGTGCTGCAACATCAAACACATGAAACATACTTAGTAAAAATGAATGGTGGTAATGTAATATCGTCAACTAAATATCTATTCTGTTATTAGTAACTGAAAAGAGAAAAAAGAATACCCAGTAAGATGGTGCAGTGGTTAACACACTGGACTTGTATTCGGGAATACGATGGTTCAAGCCAGCGTCCTGTCATACTGACTTTGATTTTCCGTAATTTTCCTAAACCACTTCAAGCAAATGCTGCGATGGTTCCTTTAAAATGGCACCACCGATTTCCTTTCCCATCCTTCCTCCATCCGATGGGACCAATGACCTTGCTATTTTGACTCCTCCCCCAGATCAACCAACCACACTGTCCTAGAATTCTCCCAGTAAACCGAAACTGAAACTGAAAAGAGAACTATGAATATTATATTTCTGAGCAAGTTAACAAGACAAACTCAAAAAGTAAGTACTCTATAGAAAATTATGTAGTATGTACATGATCATCAATGCAAAACAGCAACATAATATATGGAACAACGATAATAAATTGTACCTCTTGAGCAAGGAAATAAGCTGAATGATTTACGACTATTGACAATACATTGACCTGTACTCAAAATTTGTATAAAAATTTTCTTCAACAAATAATTCAATCCTTCTTTTCACATCTACCAGTAAATGCACAATAAAGCAATTATATCTTTAAATCTCTGTTTAAGAAAAAAATCCTTTATTCTCCTTGTTATTCTTAGCATCACATATTACACATCAAACCTTTGTATTTCTTCACAAATCCGTCATAATATATTACATTATCTTTCCCCATTGCTTCTTATTCAGAAACTGTCAAAATACAGCATAAATAAAATAGCAATGTTTTCAGAATTATCACAATAGGCTTACGGCTAAAATGTATAATTACGTGACCATAAATATGCAGCTTATTCCTTGTTAGTGCAGTGTATGTAATGTATACACAGCTTTCTCTTTTTGAACAGTGCAATATTTTAGCACAAATCCCTAATATAAACATCATCCATAGCAGTTCAGAATATTTTACATCATATAGTGTCACACAAAATTGTGATTAATGCAGGACTAATGAAAGTCGATGCACATAGCAAATAATCAGGTAATAAAGGAAGTTGGTACAAGTATATACTATAGTAACTTTGACAAAAGAAAAGGCAGAAATTACTTATCACTAAAAATACTCAACATCCTACTGAACATATCTTGTTTCTAGAGTGACTGGCATTATTAGTTATTAAGCTTTGCCTCATTTAAATACTCCTACAGACTGCAGTAGTGACAAAATCCGTTCTTTACTGACTTACTTTCTCAAACGAATTTAAAACTATCCTTGAAGTCATTTATATTTCCTACAACGAATGGTACAAAAACTCTAGGTATAGTCCCACAGGAGTTTCAAATTCCCATGACAGAGTGTGCTTCTAAACACATGTGGTCCAATGAGTTTATCATCCTTTACACGAAACTATTCCATAATAAGAAAACTTTTCACGTAGTAACAGAATACAACACCCCACACTCTTCCTACACAAAAACAGTTTCCTGGTTTCATTATAATTTGAGCAAATCCCCAGTTCCTCCTTAATACTCTTAGTTTAGGCTTACCACAAGAGATATTCAGTTAGTACAACATATTATTCAGCAATATAACTTTCTTACAAACATTTTCAAGAAATAGCTGTTTTACTATTTTCATTATCTCAAGACATGTATTATCACAAATCCATCAAATGTAGTCAGGTACTTCTGCATATAAGCATCAGATTCACGATAAACACAGTAGAAACCTTCATTTTATGTGTGTACAACAAAAAATTAAAAAAAAAAAGCTCTGATGAAGCTGTAACTTCACCGTAACATATCTGGGTAAAGAGAAGCAAGAAATGTGTTTGACCAAGGTGGAACTCTATAACAACACATATCAAATACATCGAGTCTCTTCTGTTCCCAATGCCCACGATTGATTACCATACAATGCTGTGCTCTGTTTCCAAAAATTTCTTCCTGCTTTCTTTGATACCAACAGTCTGCTTTTTGCCAGACATGCCTTCTTTGGCTGTGCTCGTCTGCCTTTTATGTCCTTCTTCCGTTGTGGGTTATCTTGCTTCCAAGGTAGCAGAATTCCTTAATTTCTTCTACTTTGTGACCACCAATTATGATTTTTAAATTTTTTCTCCGTTCTCATTTCTACTACTTCTCATTACATTAGTCCTTCTTCGATTTACTGTCTATCCATACTCTGTACCTATTAGGCTGCTCACTGCATTCAGTAGACGTTTTAATTCTTCTTCATTCTGTGTTCAACAATATGATCAGCGAATATTATCATTTATATCCTTTCACACTGAATGTTAATCCCACTCTCGGACATTTATATCCGTCACTGCTTCTTCTACGTATAAATTGAACAACGGGACCCAAAGGCTGCATACACGTCATACACCCATTTTAGTTCGAGCACGTCTTTCGCGGTCTTTTATTATTTCCTCTTGGTTCTTCTAGCCATTCTACTATATTATCCGTCCTGCCATACAGCTTACCCCTATTCTTCTCAGAATTTCGATCATGTTGCACCATTTTACATTGTCGACCACTTTTTCTAGGTCGAAAGCTTCTATGAGCGTGTCTAGATTTTTCTTCAATCCACTGTCAAGCACAACGTCAGAACTGCCTCTCTGCTACCTTTCCTAAAGCCAAACTGATATTCATCTAATGCATCCTCAGTTTTCTGTTCCAGAGAAAAATTTCAAGTTTTTCATGGAGGTTCAGTTTTTGGCCTTGTATCTTCTTTTGATACTCTTCTTGTATTTTTAATTGTGTAGATGTTGATTGCTTTAATTAGCGTTTCATCATTCCACTCTTCAGTGATTACGTATAAATTTGTTGTTTCAAATACCTGTGTCAACAATTTCTATACTACCCTAACGTGAACGGGGTTCGATGAACCGTCTGCCAGGCACTTGAGAATTTCAGAGCAGTCATGGTAATTTAGAAGTAAAACTCTTTGACTTTCAATGAATTGTATTTCTAGATGTGTTCAACCTCTAGACTATTTGTGTTGTTCTTTGTTTGTGTGCTATTCAATGATGAAACTGTACATTTATAACGATCATCAGCGTTCTTTCTGCTGGAATACCTCTCTCATGATTTGAAAATTATAATTCCAATTTCACATTACGATAACAAGTGAAAATTATACCTTCTTTGTAGTGAAATACATAAGTAAAATCAAAGAACAAGCTACATCCAGCAAACAAAAATGTAACTTAATCCACTGGTTGACCCGAAGATGACCGTGTAAGCCCTCGTAATTCGTCCTGGGAGAAAAAAAAATGAGTGAAAAAGATAAATGATTTAATTTATCTGTTACGTCATAAACAGCGTTAGATTCCAAACTAGAAGCCAACAAGGAAGACATATGGTTAACTCTTCTCAGAATTTTAACATGTAGCCTTTCCGTGATTCACAACGCATCTGCAGACACTACAGGTTGCTGAGCATGTCCATGACGTTCTCATACTTACTAAACGAATCAGTGACGAAAGGTGCAGCTCTTCCTAGGATTTTCTCTACCTGCTCGATTAATCCTGCTTGGTAATGATCCCAGACCGACATGGAGTACACACAATAGTCAAATGAAGGTTTTGCTATTACCGTAATTAATTTTTCGTCCGAATCCTTCCAGTGAATCGTTTCCCGGGACATGCTTTTCCAGCAGCCGGTTTTATGTGGCCGTTCCATATTATTTCCATATATCGGTAACAGTAACGACCCTATCACATGCTTGGGGCAGTCTCGAATCTACTTTCATTTCTGCCTATCACGAACGATTTGTTGGGATGGGCTGCGTTCGTTAGGAGGTCTCACAAAAGTGTTCACATACTGGTTAATCTCGTATCTACTTCGCTAGGTGACAGTACGGAAATGTGTTGAACGCTTTCCTCAAGTCAGGTAACAAGGCATCAAACTCGTCGCGAGCTGAGTTTAAGAATGCTATTTTCGGTGTACGTGTTGTTCCTACAGAGGACATATACATTCTCCAAAGAGGTCAAAACAAGGCAGCATGAAATGTGTTTCATAATTGTATCAGATTGTCGTCGTTCATATACTAGACCTATACCTAAGCGCATCTGAGGGATAACCATTCCTGAAAACTAGAATGAGCCTTGCTTCACTGATTATGACAGAATGCTGTTAGATGTCGTGCTAATTATATCGTGCGAAATACATAAAACCGTACAGGAATCCGATCAGTTACAGTTGCTTTACCTCTACTGAGTTATTTTAGAAAATTTCCTTTCACTTATCTCAGAAAAACTTGTCATTTCGGTATACGAGCGACGACTGAAAGGAAATATCGAGTTTCGTTGGTCCGCAGTAAGTCTGCAGTCGGTTTGTCGGCATTCTCAACAACACCTTCCGTTTTGTTGTCAGTGTGTCACTGAGCACCGTTATGATTTTGAGCTGCTTACTTCCATTACATACGACCGAAACACATTATGATTTTTTCGCCCGACCAGTGGGCAAAAGTATACCTCTGAATTCAGTAAACGCTTCTCGCATTTCTCTTACGCTCATTTTAGTTGCGTTTAATATTTGCTTTAAAGGTTTTGTATACGGCTATTTTAAATAATTTTCGTATCTGCTTTATCTATTATTTCTAGCGTGAGAAGTTAGGCACCTACAAATATTTACAGTTTTTGAGTAATCTCACGCAGTTTTGCGAATGAAGAGCGAAACACAGTGACGGAAATACACATCTTGTTTCTGAGTTGGGTTGGAGAAGATAACGTTATTAAAATACAACTCAACAGAAAATAGAATGCAAAACACATGAAAATGTACTGTGTTTAATTTTTTTAACGATGAAGCATTTGGAATTCTGTCATTATATCTACAGGCGCTGGTTAGAGCTAGAATTTAATGTCAGTAAACCTTAACGTAACGCAGTAACGAGCTGTTCAAAAAGGATTGTGATGAATTTATGTTACAGGTGCAGAGTACCGAAAATTTTATTCTTTCCCCCGCGATTTCATTTGTGTTGTCGTAATAGCGGTCCAAGAGTGTGCTAACCAGACATATAGTGTATTAATAAAGTTATTCCATATTTTGAAAGGTAGCAGAATGCAATAAAACATGAAGAAAAGGGTTCTAAAATACATACATTAAAAGCTACGAGCACTTACTCATTTTCGCCACTGTGAGACACGGTTCTTGTGCTGCAAGCTATTTGCTTTTACGAACGATCTACACAATGCAGTAACCAAACGAGGACGCATTTCTCTGTCGTTGTCCATGGATAGCGCATGCAGTAAACTCCTGTTAGTGTTGCTACTGTAAACCGTATTCGCAATTCTGGTGTAAGTGCAGCTCGCAAGTTAGCTCTAATGCAACCGATTTGTGTTTTTATAAGTTTGTGAAATGCTTTTACATTGTATTGTAGTTTCATCTTTCCACTTACCAGCGTAATGGAAGCCTGTTATTTCTGACGGGAAGTGGCATATATGGCTCACAGTTGCAGGTTGTGTAACAACAAGCAGATTACATTCGAATCTCTGCTGTTTCGCACTAGCAGAGTAACGAGTTCTCATTCATTTACTTCATTCTGTAGGTCGTTCGTAATAGCAAAGATGCCGCTGTAGACGAAACATGTTCCATAGCAGCGAAGATGAAAAAGTGCTCATAGCTCTTAAGGTACGCATTTTAGAGCCAGATTTTACAAGATTTTTTCCTTGTTTTAGTTCACACTACCACCTCTCAAAATAGGAACTTAAGAAAGAATGAAAATGAGTTTTATAAAAGGTGTGCAACACAACCCAGTGAAGTTTCTATAAACAGTGTACTGTTACTGTGACTCACGGGTTGTTATGTTGCTGATAACTCAGAGATTGTATTCACAGTTCACGTAGAGAGGTACGAAGGGTGATCTCTTGACGATGTAACGCAATCCAGAACACCACTTAAAATGGCATCACACAAACGACACTCAGATATCGAGGATATGATTTACAAGTAAAGCCATTAAAACTTTTTGGTTTATAATTTATATAAAAAACAGCTACCAGCCACATGTATGGTTTAAAAAGGTTTATTATCTTCAGACCATGACCGGTTTCGGATTTATCTTTACAAATCCATCTTCAGATGGCAGATTACAAGCGTTCTTAGTTGGACCTAGTTTTGTTTATGTTATTCATTTGCTGCACTGGGAAAGAAAAGAAATATTTTTGTTGTCATATCGGTAATGGTATTTTTACGAAAAATTTACTTCTTTTACAAGATCAAATTGCTCAGAGATGGTTTTTATAAACATTAGTGAACTTGCAGGTTAGTGTACTTACGAGCTGTGTAGTTCTGCCTGACGAAATATTCGTGCGTTTATGTTTTCGAACGCAAGCTTGATATACTTTTCAATATGCACTATGTGAGTGCTATTCCAGTCTATGGATGTCACTTTTAACCTCATCATCTTAATTACACACGCAGCACACACGAATAGCGTTAAAACTTTATGGTACGTGAAGAAAACTATGGCTCGAGTCTTACGGCATCAAACCAGCCCACAAAAATTGAAATAACTTCGTAATGCTCTTAACAACTGCCGACGTTTCGACAAGTAACAACCTGCCATTTATGAGACACAAATGGAACGAGAGAGCGCTGTGCATGACCACGTAAACGCTCGGCGTGTGCAGAAAGGCGACAAAAAAATGAAATGGCTCCAAGCACTATGGGACTTTAACATCTTGAGGTCATCAGTCCCCTGGACTTAGAACTACTTAAACATTTTTTTTTTTTTGGTAATCAGTCTACTGACTGGTTTGATGCGGCCCGCCACGAATTCCTTTCCTGTGCTAACCTCTTCATCTCAGAGTAGCAAAATGGTTCAAATGGCTCTGAGCACTATGGGACTTAACATCTATGGTCATCAGTCCCCTAGAACTTAGAACTACTTAAACCTAACTAACCTCAGGACACCACAAACATCCATGCCCGAGGCAGGATTCGAACCTGCGACCGTAGCGGTCACGCGGTTCCAGACTGAAGTGCCTAGAACCGCACGGCCACACAGGCCGGCCTCAGAGTAGCACTTGCAACCTACGCCCTCAATTATTTTCTTGACGTATTCCAATCTCTGTCTTCCTCTACAGTTTTTGCCCTCTACTGCTCCCTCTAGTACCATGGAAGTCATTCCCTCATGTCTTAGCAGATGTCCTATCATCCTGTCCCTTCCCCTTATCACTGTTTTCCACATATTCCTTTCCTCTCCGTTCTGCGTAGAACCTCCTCATTCCTTACCTTATCAGTCCACCTAATTTTCAACATTCGTCTATAGCACCACATCTCAAATGCTTCGATTCTCTTCTGTTCCGGTTTTCCCACAGTCCATGTTTCACTACCATACAATGCTGTGCTCCAGACGTACATCCTCAGAAATTTCTTTCTCAAATTAAGGCCGGTATTTGATATTAGTAGACTTCTCTTGGCCAGAAATGCCTTTTTTGCCACAGCGAGTCTGCTTTTGATGCCCTTGCTCCGTCCGTCATTGGTTATTTTACTGCCTAGGTAGCAGAATTCCTTAACTTCATTGACTTCGTGACCATCAATCCTGATGTTAAGTTTCTCGCTGTTCTCTTTTCTACTACTTCTCATTACCTTCGTCTTTCTCCGATTTACTCTCAAACCATACTGTGTACTCATTAGACTGTTCATTACGTTCAGCAGATCATTTAATTCTTCTTCACTTTCACTCAGGATAGCAATGTCATAAGTGAATCGTATCATTGATATCCTTTCACCTTGTATTTTAATTCCACTCCTGAACCTTTCTTTTATTTCCATCATTGCTTCCTCGATGTACAGATTGAAGAGTAGGGGCGAAAGGCTACAGCCTTGTCTTACACCCTTCTTAATACGAGCACTTCGTTCTTGATCGTCCACTCTTATTATTCCCTCTTGGTTGTTGTACATATTGTATATGACCCGTCTCTCCCTATAGCTTACGCCTAATTTTTTCAGAATCTCGAACAGCTTGCACCATTTTATAATGTCGAACGCTTTTTCCAGGTCGACAAATCCTATGAAAGTGTCTTGATTTTTCTTTAACCTTGCTTCCATTATTAGCCGTAACGACAGAATTGCCTCTCTCGTCCCTTTACTTTCCCTACAGCCAAACTGATCATCACCTAGCGCATTCTCAATTTTCTTTTCCATTCTTCTGTATATTATTGTTGTAAGCAGCTTCGATGCATGAGCTGTTAAGCTGATTGTGCGATAATTCTCGCACTTGTCAGCTCTTGCCGTCTTCGGAATTGTGTGGATGATGCTTTTCCGAAAGTCAGATGGTATATCGCCAGACTCATATATTCTACACACCAACGTGAATAGTCGTTTTGTTGCCACTTCCCCCAATGATTTTAGAAATTCTGATGGAATGTTATCTATCCCTTCTGCCTTATTTCACCGTAAGTCCTCCAAAGCTCTTTTAAATTCCGATTCTAATACTGGATCCCCTATCTCTTCTAAATCGACTCCTGTTTCTTCTTCTGTCACATCAGACACATCTTCACCCTCATAGAGGCTTTCAATGTATTCTTTCCACCTACCTGCTCTCTCCTCTGCATTTAACGTGGAATTCCCGTTGCACTCTTAATGTTACCACCGTTGCTTTTAATGTCACCAAAGGTTGTTTTGATTTTCCTGTATGCTGAGTCTGTCCTTCCGACAATCATATCTTTTTCGATGTCTTCACATTTTTCCTGCAGCCATTTCGTCTTAGCTTCTCTGCATTTCCTATTTATTTCATTCCTCAGGGACTTGTATTTCTGTATTCCTGATTTTCCCGGAACATGTTTGTACTTCCTCCTTTCATCAATCAACTGAAGTATTTCTTCTGTTACCCATGGTTTCTTCGCAGCTACCTTCTTTGTACCTATGTTTTCCTTCCCAACTTCTGTGATGGCCCTTTTTAGAGATGTCCATTCCTCTTCAACTGTACTGCCTACTGTGCTACTCCTTATTGCTGTGTCTATAGCGTTAGAGAACTTCAAACGTATCTCGTCATTCCTTAGTACTTCCGTATCCCACTTCTTGGTGTATTGATTCTTCCTGATGTCTTGAACTTCAGCCTACTCTTCATCACTACTATATTGTGATCTGAGTCTATATCTGCTCCTGGGTACGCCTTACAATCCAGTATCTGATTTCGGAATCTCTGTCTGACCATGATGTAATCTAATTGAAATCTTCCCGTATCTCCCGGCCTTTTCCAAGTATACCTCCTCCTCTTGTGATTCTTGAACAGGGTATTCGCTTTTACTAGCTAAAATTTGTTACAGAACTCAATTAGTCTTTCTCCTCTTTCACTCCTTGTCCCAAGCCCATATTCTCCTGTAACCTTTTCTTCTACTCCTTCCCCTACAACTGCATTCCAGTCGCCCATGACTATTAGATTTTCATCCCCCTTTACATACTGCATTACCCTTTTAATATCCTCACACACTTTCTCTATCTGTTCATCTTCAGCTTGCGACGTCGGCCTGTATACCTGAACTATCGTTGTCGGTGTTGGTCTGCTGTTGATTAGAACAACCCGAACTGTTCACAGTAACACACCCTCTGCCATACCTTCCTATTCATAACGAATCCTACACCTGTTATGCCATTTTCTGAGGCTGTTGATATTACCCGATACTCATCTGACCAGAAATCCTTGTCTTCCTTCCACTTCATTTCACTGACCCCTACTATATCTAGATTGAGCCTTTGCATTTCCCTTTTCAGATTTTCTAGTTTCCCTACCACGTTCAAGCTTCTGACATTCCACGCCCCGACTCGTAGAACGTTATCCTTTCGTTGATTATTCAATCTTTTTCTCATGGTAACCTCCCCCTTGGCAGTCCCCTCCCGGAGATCCGAATGGGGGACTATTCCGGAATCTTTTGCCAATGGAGAGATCATCATGATACTTCTTCAAATACAGGCCACATGTCCTGTGGATACACGTTACGTGTCTTTAATGCAGTGGTTTCCATTGCCTTCTGCATCCTCATGTCGTTGATCATTGCTGATTCTTCCGCCTTTAGGGGAAATTTCCCACCCCTAGGACAAGAGAGTGCCCTGAAACTCTATCCGCTCCTCCGCCCTAACTAACCTAAGGACATCACATACATCCATGCCCGAGGCAGATTTCGAACCTGCGACCGTAGCAGAAGCGCAGTTCCGGACTGAAGGGCCAAGAACCGATCGAACACAGCGGCCGGCAGAAAGGCGACACACACCGTAAACATTCAGTGGTTATTAATGGATGAATGTTTATCTGGAAAGTGATTTGCAAACAGAAACGTGGGGACATTCGCCAACGTGGAACTCTGCAGTCTACTGTAGGTTTCGCGTGCCACAAAATTTTTCTGGGTCACCACCCAATTTAATTAAAACTGGGAAAGTTTAATATAAGAACTGAGTTAACTGATAAGAATAACTAAATCGTTGATAATAAAAAAAGATCTCAATGAATATATGGAATGAGCGTGTGGGAACAATTTAAGTACTAATGTTAAATCAAATATTTCAGAGAAAGCAGGAGCTTAAGCCTCAGCAAAATAAGATAATCAGACAAAAGTCTATAGATACAAGTCCTGCCTTTTGCCCTTCAGAAACGTCAGGTGGGATGTATTAAATAAAAATAATCTTACAAAAGAGGACGGGTTTGCCTGAGAAACAGTCGTCACAGTTTATACATCAGAGTTAAATGAGAAGTCAGACAACTGAATTTTAAACCTGTTCTGAGTAACAAACTTCCTACACCACATGTTCTGGTTGCACAAAGCAACGACCGGAAAAACTTACTACATACAGAAAAATATCCTCTGAAAAGTGAAAAAAAAATGGTTCAAATGGCTCTGAGCACAATGGGACTTAACTGCTGTGGTCATCATTCCCCTAGAACTTAGAACTACTTAAACCTAACTAACCTAAGGACATCACACACATCCAAGCCCGAGGCAGGATTCGAGCCTGCGACCGTAGCGGTCGCCCGGTTCCAGACAGTAGCGCCTAGAACCGCTCGGCCACTCCGGCCGGCAAAGTGTAAGAATTCGACTACCGAACTTGAGAATGAACGAGCAGATCAAACGTGTGCATCAGTTGGAATAGCTACACACCATTACACATTAACACACTCAGCAGCAGCAAGTCGCTCTTAAGAATACCGTATTCACTCACCAAAGAAGCAGACCCAGGTCCCAAGAACACGCTCTCCGTGCAACGAACTTCCTCCAGGTAGCCAGAACAGGTCAGAGAGGTCCTTTCCACCACCAACTTAACCACAGTCGAATCACTACTGAAAGGGTACAAATCCCTTTGCCTCGATTGGTAAAGTTACGTTGCCTACACTGCTGCTACCACAGCAGGCAGCCAGATGCTGTACTGCTACCATACATGAGACAGATTCAACATACATACTCACTCACTCATTCATACAGATGATAAACACAGAAAGAAAATCTGGGAACACAAAATGTTGTTAAGGTAAATAGGATTAGATGCTTACTGGAAAAATTGATATTTTAATGTAATCGTGTGCCACTGAATGGGGACAAACACGAAGTACCACACTACATCACAAATAGCTGTGCGTGGCAGCATATGAAACGAATCCAAACAGAGACGTTTCAACATATAGCCCCACCACACAACCGAAAATGACCAACGTCAGACGATATCGACAGTGAAATGTTAATTAACAACGGCTGGGTGAAGCATTTTTGATTCTTCTTCACGACCTTAAGTTACGGCGATCTCTCGTTTGACTTGTGCCTTGAAAATGTCATGGTGCTCACCTGTCGAAACATCGACGGTTGTGGAAGACATCACCCGGCTGCATTCCCGTAGTCTATTTGAACATTCGATAACGCCGCGCCAAGTTTCGCCACTCGCAATCCACGAAATTCCATCGAAGCAGCGAGGGATTGCTCATTTCGTGGTTTGCTGGCACGACCTCGCGTCAGCGGCCTTCCGCAGTGCAGGCGAGGTCGACTGAGCGACCGTCTCCTGGTACGCTAGGCCCCAACTCGGCTGGAGAACTTGCATTTAGCGGGCGCCTTGACCCCGTGAGCGCGACGCAGGTAGACGGGCGGCTTCGTCGGCTATTTATTTACAAACAAGGCGGCCGGCAAGCATCGCCGGGGCCTCCCACTACGTGTCTCGTGACGTCACGGCAGCGAGAGAGAGTGCCGCGGCTGTCGCCATCGCCGGCACCGCCAGTTGGACGACGCTCCACAGACGGGACAGGTGCAACTGCGAGCCGAGCCGACTCCAGCGTACGTCACGCTAGTGCTGCTTCCAGAGACTCTGAGACGCCGCCACCCATGAGGTTAGTTGCCCGCATGCAGTCTTCACCGCGTTGTTCGTCGACGCTTGCAACCAGCTGATGTTGACAATTGCAGACTGGATATGTGAAACTCTGTGAAAGTGCGAAATGTCAAAATGTAAGAAAACAAGGAAAAACCGTGATTGATTCACAGTACGAATCATTTTATTCGAAGGAATGAAAGTTGTGATGGTTTCGCACCATTTGTAACGCCTAGCAGAAAAAAGTTGCAAAAGTATAACATGTTTAGAATTAAAAAATACGTAAAAATGAAAATTCAGGTAAACATACAAGTGCCATGCTTCATTAAAAAGGAATCACTGAATGTGCACAGCACCACCTCATTTATTTTTGAGCAATATTAAATTATACAGTGTTGACATCTAATTTCCCTCTATTTCACTTAAATAAAGTCGAGCGTAGCTGATAGATCGTTCTTTTTTTTTCAGCACTTAATTTGTTGTTCAATTGAAGGCTAGGCACGATACATGCAGTTTGAACCCCAAAAGTACGATATTCAGTTTTCTTTCATTATACTACACAGTACGCAGTTAACCTACAATGAGTTATACGCTTACATCATGTTGTGTTGTTTCCTTCTGAGCAACAGCTGTCCATTTGTTTGTTACGTACAAATTTCCTCGAATTCTTAGTTCAGTATTCTTCTCTATTCCTTCATAGAACACTGCACACAAAAACTTCAAGTCGAAAATAATGGAAATTAAGTCGAAATTACTGTGTGTTGTTACTCGTAGGAAAGCGAGAGAGAAACAGGTGTGCTTATCACCGCGTCCAGGCGGGATCGACACATTAAGCGTTACTCATGTCACAAACAGAGAACCGTACGCACTGCTGAATCTAGTGAAAGTGTTTTGAAGTAAAAGGAAGCGTCTCTGGTGATTCCAGCATATCTCAAATTAGTAGCCTTGGCACACCCAGTGTTTTATAGAAAAAAAGAGACGAAAATATCCAATTTTGGCAGTTTCGCCATTTTCATTTCTAGTCTTCGATTCTTCACTGAAGTTTAAGCGACTTTTAGTAAAGTACTAAAACTGTTGAAGTATTTATCCACAGGCAAACATTTCCAGCCAGGCGATCGCCTTCAAGTCACACACTGGTAACTGATGAAACATGTATAAAAGATGCATGTATGTGTGACAGATGAAGAGCGACAACAATTATGTGTTTGACGCCAAGTAACCTTACTTCAGCTTGATGTAGTAGTAATCTCTGACCTGAAGACGATTACTTGACCGGAACTGCTAGTCTGTGAACTGGTCTTGGTGATTCTATGATAGCAAACTCTTTCAGGTACTGACCGCCAGCTGCTCTGTTCGTCTTAGTGTGCTGATTAATTATACACTAACTGGTCATCTGCATACATACAACTACGGTATACCAGTGGGCAGACTGGATTCTTCTTCTTTTTCCTATGCCTTTGTGCCGAATCGCTGCAGGGTTGGTGTGGTTATTAACGGACTTCTTATGTTTTGTTTTAAGGGCTGGAGGATATTCCCAGAATGGAAAGTGTGTACCCCAATTGCCTGCTTGCGATGTTATTCATGTGGAAATGAACGACATTTTTCTGAATGTTTCCGATTCGTGTAACTGATGCGGGACTAGCACCCCAGCCGATATTCACCTGTTGAGATGTGGAAAACCGCCTAAAAACGACACTCAGGCTGGCCAGCACACCGACCTTCGGGTGGATTCAGCCTGGGACCGATGCACTTGCCCGTCCCGGGAGCGACGGTTTAACACGGATGGCTACCCAGGAGGGCCAATGGGCGGACTGGATTCCTTGTATCAAAATAAGGAAAAAAGGCTTATAAGAAGTCGGTTCGGAAACTCTGCTTGCGAATTAAGAGAATATCACGTGTACCTACACGTGAGTTGAAACTATTCATGATACTTGTCACTGCTTCATTTTGCAATAGTTTCACACTTAGAACGTACTGTTCAGTGGTCACATTCTTGTCGGTATTGTCGGTTGTATTAGAAGAAAACTGCTAAAACAGAAAAAAAATGAATAGGTTGCAGACGCTTGCTTAGAAATGCCAGCAGCTAAGCACACTGATAAAATCATAAAAGGCAACCACGACTGCGTCATGAAAAGACTTTTTCAAGAATGGAAACCACTGACTGTAAAACCTCTGGTCAGGGAAGGAGAAGGGCACGGTAAATGCGATAACCTGACCTCCCAGAAAATTTGCTCAATACAAGATGGAGTCAAAATAAACGAATAAGTGCCTCGGCTTATCTGTAGACACTTTACCGTTTATGAGGAAAAGACGGTCAAAGTTTTCGAGGTACTCTGTGCGTTTTAGTGAATAAATAGTTGAGCTGTAGCAGTGGGACACTGATTGGCTTCGCGGTCTTACACTTTAGTTTTTCGTTTGTTTACCAGTGTCCGTAGAAGTGTTTTCCACTGTCTATAACGTTCTACTAATTATATGTATGATGAATGAATTTAACCAAAGCACCAATAAATGAATGAGAAAATTATTTTAAATTGTTTTCGGTGACATTCTTGTAGCGTATTTTGATTCATAATCAACTGCAAGCAGCAATTTTCGGTAAAGCGATCCGTTATGCGTGGTTTTCCTGCTAGATTATTGCCAATGCTTTAAATCTTCAGCAATGTTAACGACGTTTCTTTTCCAAATGAGAATGATACAAAGAATAGTCACTGTGGCAAACCTGACTTCTCGCAACGATCCTGGTTTTCGGAATTTGTGTGTTTCGAATGTTTCTACGATGGGTATGATCCAAGGACATGCACCAAATCTTACTGTAGAATTAACGTAATAATAAAATATAAAAATTCAAGAAGATGGTAAACCCTGAAAAAATCATGCACATTCATTAATGTTATACATGTATGACACTATTGTGAAACCTAGTTGTTATTTTGCAATTAATATAACGACCTTGCATTTCCTAACTTGATAACAAACACTTGTGCAGTAGCTTGGGAACAATAATCGGATTTCGAGTACAGGGGGTAAAAGTGAGAGATCGCGACGATAGTCGGTGTGCCACCGTTTCGGCTGAGATTTTCGCGAGCTTAAAAGCATTTAAATTACTCGGAAAGCTTTGACCATCGATTTCTCAGAAACGTTGGAGTATCTATGGATAAGTCGAGACGTGTTCGCCTATTTTGATTCCTCTTCCACCAAGCGAAGTTTCTGGGAAATCGGATTATGGCACTTGCCGTGTTTTCCCCTCAAGAGTCACCACCACTCACAAGGAGTTCACATGGCAGTCAGTTTTTTGTATTTTTTTACATCTATGCAACGAGAAGTTCGGAACTCAGGTACGTCAGCAGAAGCAGTTCGATGCAATACTCAAAAATTCTTGAGAAAATTTGAACTTTTCAGACCGTTTTTAATGCGCTAAAGCAAAGTCAACTTTTCTCGAGAGGTCGTGTGGCTCTATGGTTCGGGTTCGATTCCCAGTCCCAAAAAACATTTAAAGAAAGGTGTAAGTTCCATGAACATTTCCACGAAGTCCAAAATACATCAGGATGGAAGGTATTGTAATTTGTAATGGATTTTTATTTAAACAGTCGTTTACCAAGGATCTTTAACTAAGAATTATATTTGCAATGAAAACTGTTTTTTTGGTTTAATATGTAAGTAAAAATAAGGAGACGTATATTTTCCATACAAATAAGAATTAGTGTGTTAATTAGCATGCACGTGATGAATTTTGTATGTATTCGAACTCAACGTAAAAAAAGAACAACGAAAAAGTAATGGCCGAAACGAGACTCGAACCAGTTGTTACCAGTCTCGAGCGCTACTGATTTTTTCCATCTTTATGTATTTTAAACTTCATGGTAATGCTAGAGGAACATAAACCTCCGTTTAAGAAATTGCATCAGCTGGGAATCGAAGCTAAAAGCTCTATGTCGCAGGCGAGCATTGTTTCACACAGCTTCACGGCGCCACGCGGGATTAGCCGAGCGGTCTCGGGCGCTGAAGTCATGGACTGTGCGGCTGGTCCCTGCGGAGGTTAGAGTCCTCCCTCGGGCATGGGTGTGTGTGTTTGTCCTTAGGTTAAATAGTGTGTAAGCTTAGGGGCTGATGACCTTAGCAGTTAAGTCCCATAAGATTTCACACACATTTGAACATTTTGAGCTACACGGCCTTCAAAAATAACAGACTTCGCTTTGGCATATTAACCACCGTCGGAAAATTTAATAGTCCACTTTCGCGAGAATTTATGAGAGTTGCACCGAATTTTTTCGAAGGATTAATATTTGAGCTCTAAACTTCACGTACCGCAAATATAAAAAATTACAAAAATCCTATTGCTGTGTCGTCCCCATCGTCAAATAAAATACTTTGGGCAATATTACAGGGTGGATATAATTAACACGTTATGATATGAAAACTAATAACCATACGAGTACCAAATTTGGCAGCACTAATGTAAGAACATTGGGAAGAGAGATAATGCTGAATCAGTTCAATTAAAACACTTTTAATCTGCTGCTACGGTACATCATACCATTACATGTCGGTACTATTACTGCTACAAAAAGGGCTAAACATGATGCCCGTAGTGTCCAGAAGAGTATGTAAACGCAGGATTTCATTCTGCACAACAGGACGGAGCACGTTCGTAGGTGTGCTGGCTACCTCTTTCGACATGCTGCGCTTCCGGTCAGAACAGGTGTGAATGTTCTCCTGGTAAACCTGCCCTTCAGGTAGCTCCACAACGAGAAATCACATGGAGTGGGAACAGGTGATCGTGCCGGCCAAGCATTTGGAAACGATCGTTTCCAAACATGTTTCAGAGAACTTCACGAGTGATGTGTGGTGGGGCCCCATTTTGTATGAAAACTGTTGAGTTCAGTGCGTCTCTCTCCTGCAGGGCAGTTACGAAATGCTGACGAAGGATACCGCAGTAGCGCTGGCCAGTCCCACATTACGTCTTTGATCCTTCAGAGGCAACCTTTTCTAAAAAGACTGGGCCAGTGATGAACGTATTCACGAAGCCACCCCATACGGTGAATTATTCACCGTACAGAGGAATTTCGTGCACAGTGACTGGAGGTGAAGATCCCACATTCGACATTTCGTGTCTTCACGTCACCCGTGAGAGAAAAATGAGCTTCGTCTGTCCATAGGATGGTGCAGAGCCAGGCCTCGTCAACTTCAATCCTTGCGAGAAAGGGGAGAGCGAAGGCAACACGTCGTTGTGCGTTCTGTGGCGCAAGCTGCTCTACGAGAATGGTACAGTGGATCGCGGGATGTTCAGCTGTCATGACGCTGCACGCGAACTGCCTGACGATCGGGAATTGCGCGCAGCGTTGTCTTCCTTAGCAACAGCGACTTCATCGACCAGCTGTGGTGCAACCGGTCATGGGGATACTTCCCGGAGCAACGCCCAGTTCTCCAGTTGACTCGAACTTTTTCATCATGCTCCGCACAGCAGGTGAAGAAAGACGACCCCTCCGTAATCCTTCCAGCCGGTGATATTCTCGAAGTGCAGCTGCAGCGTTACTTTAGTTTTGATTACAGAGCTTCACCAGTGATGCCCTACTCCTTTCGTCCAAGCTCATCTTGACACGTCAGCAAGTGCACTGCGAGTCGTCAAATGTGTGAGACTATGAATCACGATGACTGATTTCAATTTTTCAGAGCGAATATACTGCGGGTCTACAGCTGATAGCTATTCACTTCTTCATTATTAGCTTCAAGGACGAAGCAGCATTATCGAGCACTCGTGCTAGTTACATTAGACATGCTGTGGTCGTATTATCTGGCACACACATGATTCAGATCACATCGACCCGTGTGTCTCATTGCAGGCCAACTGTGGAAGCATTTGTCTGACCATTCGCCTGAGAAGAGCGGCATGCTAGAAGCTCTCTGACTCACGTGCTTGTATCACGCAATACGATGACATCTCGTTTGGACTCATTGAGAACGAGCGCTTCGTAATCTGGCTTCGGCCTCGAAACTCGTAGCGGCCAAATATATCTTGTAGCTGTGGAAGAGTTACTTCGCAAAAGTAAGTAAAATAATTATAACTACAGTAACGGGCAACTTTCCACAGAAAATCTCACTGTTCTCAGCATAAAATCCTCATCAGGGTGCTAACACAAAATAAAAGTAACGTTCAACTGTCTGAGTGTACCTCTACTGACGTCCAGATGAAATTCTCTTCTTTCCCAACTTCGGAAGAAAATTTTCTCACTTGCCATATCTTATGCCCAAGTCTCTGTTACTAGTAGATTGTGATGCAGACTGCACCACGACGCATAAAGTAGGTCACGGACTCCCATTTTGAAAAGCTACATGTAGTCTACGCTGCACTACTTGAACTTTTGATGTGCAATGTGTGACGAATTGATTTATAGTACGGTCGTTGGTGGTAACCCTGTGTCAGGAATGAAGTGCACCGAGCCAAGTGTAGTAATTTTACTTTGGCTTGGAATACAAACGTCAGTCGGCTCGTAACATACCTGTGACCTCGGTGGTGCTCGGTGCATTTCTGTGCAAGGCTGCAAGTTTCTTATGTGTCGACTTAGATACTTCGTCTTTGCAGGCAAAGACGTGAGCGAAGAAGGCTGTCGTGCTACGTTGCTCACAATAAAGACTGCTCCGTTGTTTGACGTTGAAAGGCCGTGCGTCCTTGACAAGGGTTTCATTTACTGCTCCACAAGAAGTCGGCCTCACGTTATTCGTTAAGATCCTCTTTTGTGTGTGTGTGTTTTTCCAAAGGCTTTCCCAGTCTCGTGCTTGATTTGTCTATTTGTTTATGAACAGACTCTACAGTGAGTCACGGCAAATTCGTGCAATGATGCTTCCCGCATCTGTTTCTAAATACCGGATTGTTATAATTAAACGTTTCCTATGTAACACATTGTAACATGGAAACTAATTACCGTACGAGTACTAGATGTGGGAGCATTAATGTCCACAGTATGGCGTGCATGATTTCCTTGCGTCACAGTGCCACCTTTCAGTTCCAACTAAGTTCTCTGTATTGCTAGAGATCTGCAGAAAATCGCTATTCATGGCAGAAGCCTCGCACAATCTTTTGTAATTCTGTGAACCAGATAACAAACAAATTCTAAAAGTAGACGTCATACAGTCTAAGAAAGTCGGTCAGCTATTAGTTTCGCTGCGTTTAGTCTAGAGGTATATTCATATATTTATAAATGTACTCTCAGTATGGGTGGGGGGGGGAGGAGAGGAAAGAAGTAGGAAAAATTATTTTTATAAGGCGAACTTGCATCCTGCTATGGTATACATACAGATGTAACATCTCTGTATTTGTTTGAAGAAAGAAGGAACATGTGATGAACTCTGATTAATAGTTAGTGTGCCCAGAACTATTGGTCTTGAAATATGAAAACTATTTCGTCATTCATGGCAAAATTAATAAGAGATCTCCCCCCTCCGCCACCCCTATAACTCGGATCCCAGATACGCACTTGGATATATCAATATACATTGTACACTTAGCAGTATTGTTGGAGCTATTCAAAGTTTGATTATTTAATTCCCTTTTAAAATATCGAAAAGGGATGCAAACTATAATAACGATGGTGACTATTGCATATGTAAGTACATGGTCTCCGCCACTGTGTCTACGTAATTACCTTTATGATGGGTGTAATAAGGAACAAAAAGTTATATGCGCATGAAATACGAAAAAAGTGCATTAACTTATTTTACATATCAAATTTCTTTAAAGATGTTGCACTTTTTAATTACAATTTTATTTGTGTGATTGAAGAAATAAAATACATCTTTCAGATGTGTTCACTAATGCTGCCAGCAGAACGAATATTTCGCCCTATGGTGACCACTCAGCACACGTGCTCACACACACGACTACGGGACAAAAAATGCATTCGCAGCACTCACAACTTATACGCAAAACAATGAGTAAACATAAACGCTGTAGTGAGTGCTGACCAAAGGACACTACGGTATTCTTTGTTCTGTGCAATTTTTACAAAAGTGAGGTGCAGTGGAAAAAACACCAATACAGCCTAAGAAAAAGTGATTTCAAAGAGGCGAAAGACTGAAGAAAGTGAATGTTCAACCTGTGTTATGACCTCAGTCTCTGCTAACAACGAAGGAAAATGCAGTGGCTTACAGAACATGTAAGCGATAGGCAAAATCACTGAGTATATTGTACGCCAATTTTGTAAGGATATAATGTTTTTCATCTGTAAATACGAAACTTTGTACACGTATTATATAGAGGGTCTGTACAAGAGCGAGGTACTCGAGGGCGATATTATGGAAATCGAAAAGGATGAAGATGAAAAGGGAGATATGATACTGCTCGAAGAAATTGACAGAGCACTGAAAGACCTAAGTCGAAACAAGGCCCCGGGAGTAGACAACATTCCATTAGAGCTTCTGATAGCCTTGAGTGAGCCAGTCATGGAAAAACTCTTCCATTTTAAACAGGCGAAGTACCCTCAGACTTCAAGAAGAATAAAATAATGCCAATCCCAAAGTAAGCAGGTGTTGATAGGTGTGAAAATTACCGAACTATGAGTTTGATAAGTCACGGCTGCAAAATACTAGCACGAATTCTTAACTGACGAAGTTAAGATCAGTTTGGATTCCGGAGAAATGTTGGAATACGCGAGGCAATACTGACCTTAAGACTTATTTTAGAAGATACATTAAGGAAAGCCAAACATACGTTTCTAGCATTTGTAGACTTAGAGAGAGCGTTTAACAATGTTGACTGGAATACTCTCTTTCAAATTCTGAAGGTGGCAAGGGTGAAATACAGGGACCGAAAGGCTATTTACAATTTGTACAGAAACCATATTTCAGTCGTAAGAGTCAAGGGGCATGAAAACAAAGCAGTGGTTGAGAAGGAAGTGAGACCGGGTTATAGCCTATCCCTGATGTTATTCAATCTGTATATTGAGCAAACAGGAAAGGAAACAAAAGAAAAATGTGGAGTTGGAATTAAAGTCCATGCAGAAAAAATAACTCTGAAATTTGCTGACGACATTTTAATTCTGTCAGAGACAGCAAAGGATCTGGAAGAACAGTTGAACGGGATGGACAGTGTCTTGAGCGGAGGATATAAGATGAAACTCCATAAAAGCAAAACGAGGATAATGGAATGCAGTCGAAATAAATCAGGTGATGCTGGGGGAATTAGATTAGAAAATGAGACACTTAAAGTAGTAAAGGAGTTTTACTATTTGGCGAGCAAAATAACTGATGATGGTCGAAGTAGAGGAGATACAAAACGCAGAGTGGCTATGTAAGGAGGCGTTTCTCAAGAAGACAATTTGTTAATGTCGAGTATAGATTTAGGTGTCAGGAAGTTATTTCTGAAAGTATGGAGGGTACCTGTGTATGGATGTGAAAAGTGGACAATAAACAGTTTAGACAAGAAGAGAATAGAAGCATTTGAAGTGTAGTGCTACAGAAGAATGCTGGAGATTAGATGGGTAGATCACGTAGCTAATGAGGAGGTACTGAACAAAATTTTGCAGAAGAGGAATATGTGGCACAACTTGACTATTGGAAGGGATCGGTTGGTAGGACACTTCTGAGGCCTCAAGAGATCACCAATTTAGTATTGTAGGGAAGCGTGGAGGGTAAAAATCGTAGAGGCAACTATGAGATGAATGCATAAAGCAGATTCAGAAGGATGTAGGCTGCAGTAGTTAATCGGTGATGAAGAGGCTTGCACAGGACAGAGTAGCATGGAGAGCTGCATCATACCAATCTCTGGACTGAAGACCACAACGACAACAACATACGTATTATGTACCCATATTTCTTGAATAATTACCGATTATTCTTTGTGAATACCGGTAATGGGGAAACTCGTCCGGTGGAAAATTTTCTGTTTGGAGTAAGTTTACGACGGAAAAACTAAAAATTGATAAATTACAATTGGACAGTTAGCTCAAAGGCCATTTTTCCTCCCGCACTATGCATGCGCATTCGTCACAACAATCACAACGTTAATTAGTACTATATAATTAATTTATATAAAATTAATTAAATAATTATATAATAATAGATAAAAATTTCTAAGTGTTCATTTGTTTTATTGAATCACAGCACCTGTCGCGACAAAATATCTCCAGGAATTGTTCCGCTCCTTTTCAAGTGATCAGTTTTCAATTGGAGTCCAGACACACTTAAATGTCCAACAACCAATTTTGTTCTTAGTATTTATTAGTCACGAAGGAACAGTTAGAAATGATACAGACTGACAATGACAGCTTGGAATACGCCTTTATTGTTGAGGACTATATGCTTGATAGAACAGTGCGCAGCTGCAGAATTTTTCCACCAGCAGTTTTACGGTCTCGCAACTGAGAGGCACTTGCTGAATACTGGTCTGGTGGCTCGCTCATACCTTTCGTATTTCGTTCTAGTCTGAAGTTATGATCGTTCGTTCAGAGAAGTTGCAGTTTCTTACGTCTCTAGCCAGATAAAAGGTCGTGTGTTTGCTGACGTCACTGTCGGCGGATTATTTGCTTCAACAGCAGACTTGCCCACTTGTCAGACGGATGTCTTCGCAGAATGACGCCATTCCGAGGACAGGTTTTCTGGAATGTTGGAGCACGACCTTCGCATACTCGAAGAGGGGAATTAACCAGAGAAGGGTCTCTCACACCTAGGAACTTGGAAAGAAATGCATCTCGCGCGCAGCGTACTGACAAAATAAACATTGTATAACGGTCGGCTAACGCGAGATAACAGCAGCGGCAAAAGCGGTCGAAAGTTCCGCAATCCTTCACACTGTTTCTAAAACCTGTGTAGTGGCTATCTGAATGGGTCTACTTCACATCATAAACACATACCCGCCAACGTCACGAATACACCGAAAAGATAGCACATTTCCTGAACAAAAGTTACTGGAATTCGAGCTGTGGCAAGAATATTTAAACTGTTTGCAAGTGGCTTCTCTCTGCATGAAAGTCTAAATAAGGTAGTGGTACAATATTTCTTTTTCCTCACGAGAGATTTCTTGTCATCTTCTACATACATATTCTTCAAGTCACTAGCGATTTAGTGTTCGAGGGAGAAGGAATTCTCTCTCTTTGCCTTCGAACTCATCCTAATCTCTTGTGCCTTATTCCCACTATCCCTATGCGTGATATCATATGGTAACAGCAAAACTCTCGCGCAGTCTTGTTCGAATTCTTTTAAATCACTTTCTTGCAAATGCTCTAAGATACCTGTTACAGCTTCATATGGATCGGGCCGATATTTTACGATCCTGTATTCGTTCTCTCTAGTCATGCCTACTTAGTAAGGTCTAGCGTCTCATTCAACATTTCCTTCGTAGATACACTGCACTTTCTCAGAAGTCCCCGCTACAAATTTAAATATTCCATTCGCCTTTCCTACCATAAGTTTGTCTTGATCGTCCTATTTCCTTTCGCTTCTTAGGATTATCAAAAATGGCTCTGAGCACTACGAGACTTAACTTCTGAGGTCATCAGTCCCCTAGAACTTAGAACTACTTAAACCTAACTAACCTAAGGAGATCATACACATCCATGCCCGAGGCAGGATTCGAACCTGCGACCGTAGCGGTCGCGCGGTTCCAGACTGTAGCACCTAGAACCGCTCGCCCACCACGGCCGGCTTAGGATTATCGGTATGTATATAAACCATGAGATCGACTTCAGATGTTCATCTCTAGCCTTATCTCGTATTATGAGTTTCTTTCTCTTTGTTTGGGGAAATATAATTCATTTGCCCGCATTTAAAAATACAGAACCATTCATTTCGTCAAGTGGCAATTGCTTTTTGAGTTTAAAATGCGTCAGCCATATGTGCGGGTTGGCTGCCAAATGGGCTGATACTCGGGGAAGATCAGTTTGCACTCCCTTCAAATGTAGGAACACGGGAGGCAATACTGAACCTACGATTTCTCATAGAAGGTAGGTTAAGGACAGTCAAACATCCATTTATAGCGTTTGTAGACTTAGAGAAAGCTTCTGACAATGTTGACTGAAATACCCTTTCAAACTCTAAAGGTGGCGGGCTGAGATACAGGGACCAAAGGCAGATCTTTGTATGCGACGAGTGGCGTGGTTCCTAGTTCAGTAGTTAGCTCACACTGTCCGAAACTGCTCAACCCCTCAGCAGCCAAGTAGTGTACGTCAAAATGCTCATGGCAGTCAGTATTCCTGCCACCACCTTGTCGTTTATGAAATCTAACGTTCAGATTTTCTGATAAAGACCTTAAAGAGCGTGTCACGAAGAGAGGTAAACATTTTGCTGAAAACGAAGGCAAGTGGCTAGAAATGAGTCAACCGAGTATCAAGTACGATAAAGTGCAAGGAGCATCTGTTTTTTTACCAATAAACCCCGAATGTCAAGGTTGAATTCCAGGATCATGATCTGAGAAAATGGCGTGTTCATAAAAGCAAAGCTGGGTGTCCGTCAGTGATCTTTGCTCGGCGTTCCTTTCAAACAGCTTACCCTGTAGATACATCACAGAAGCAAATAAAGAAAATTAAGGTGGAGCTATTGAACCTTATACCCCAATTCCAGCATCATTTCCGTCTCAGCTCACAATGTGCTCTTGGCAGTGTGTCGTATTGTGAGTAACAGTTTGATTAACCTATAAAGACGTCTGAATTTTCATTTTGTATTTTCCAGTATTCCTTCGGTTACTGTCTCTTGACAATAAACAACATTTCTGCCTTTGTGAGTAGGTTGTCAGCGTTTATTCCCTTTCTGAAATTATTTTTTAAGATAACAATTTCGGAGGTTTTAACATTTTGCCAATTAAAATCTACACTCCTGGAAATGGAAAAAAGAACACATTGACACCGGTGTGTCAGACCCACCATACTTGCTCCGGACACTGCGAGAGGGCTGTACAAGCAATGATCACACGCACGGCACAGCCGACACACCAGGAACCGCGGTGTTGGCCGTCGAATGGCGCTAGCTGCGCAGCATTTGTGCACCGCCGCCGTCAGTGTCAGCCAGTTTGCCGTGGCATACGGAGCTCCATCGCAGTCTTTAACACTGGTAGCATGCCGCGACAGCGTGGACGTGAACCGTATGTGCAGTTGACGGACTTTGAGCGAGGGCGTATAGTGGGCATGCGGGAGGCCGGGTGGACATACCGCCGAATTGCTCAACACGTGGGGCGTGAGGTCTCCACAGTACATCGATGTTGTCGCCAGTGGTCGGCGGAAGGTGCACTTTGCCGTCGACCTGGGACCGGACCGCAGCGACGCACGGATGCACGCCAAGACCGTAGGATCCTACGCAGTGCTGTAGGGGACCGCACCGCCACTTCCCAGCAAATTAGGGACACTGTTGCTCCTGGGGTATCGGCGAGGACCATTCGCAACCGTCTCCATGAAGCTGGGCTACGGTCCCGCACACCGTTAGGCCGTCTTCCGCTCACGCCCCAACATCGTGCAGCCCGCCTCCAGTGGTGTCGCGACAGGCGTGAATGGAGGGACGAATGGAGACGTGTCGTCTTCAGCGATGAGAGTCGCTTCTGCCTTGGTGCCAATGATGGTCGTATGCGTGTTTGGCGCCGTGCAGGTGAGCGCCACAATCAGGACTGCATACGACCAAGGCACACAGGGCCAACACCCGGCATCATGGTGTGGGGAGCGATCTCCTACACTGGCCGTACACCACTGGTGATCGTCGAGGGGACACTGAATAGTGCACGGTACATCCAAACCGTCATCGATCCCATCGTTCTACCATTCCTAGACCGGCAAGGGAACTTGCTGTTCCAACAGGACAATGCACGTCCGCATGTATCCCGTGCCACCCAACGTGCTCTAGAAGGTGTAAGTCAACTACCCTGGCCAGCAAGATCTCCGGATCTGTCCCCCATTGAGCATGTTTGGGACTGGATGAAGCGTCGTCTCACGCGGTCTGCACGTCCAGCACGAACGCTGGTCCAACTGAGGCGCCAGGTGGAAATGGCATGGCAAGCCGTTCCACAGGACTACATCCAGCATCTCTACGATCGTCTCCATGGGAGAATAGCAGCCTGCATTGCTGCGAAAGGTGGATATACACTGTACTAGTGCCGACATTGTGCATGCTCTGTTGCCTGTGTCTATGTGCCTGTGGTTCTGTCAGTGTGATCTTGTGATGTATCTGACCCCAGGAATGTGTCAATAAAGTTTCCCCTTCCTGGGACAATGAATTCACGGTGTTCTTATTTCAATTTCCAGGAGTGTATCAACTACAAATTGATAGGTGAATCTTGCCGTTGGTGGGGAAGCTTGCGTGCCTCAGCAACACAGCTCGCCGTACCATAGATGCAACCAGAGCGGGGCGATGTCCGTTGAATGGGCAGACAAACGTGTGATTCCTGTAGAGGCGCAAGAGTCTTTATGGCTGATTGTTCTGGCCTTGTAACATCAACCAAAACGGTCTTGCTGTGCTGGCACTGCGTACGTCTGAAAGCAAGTGGAAACTAGAGCCGTAATTTTCCCGAGAGCATGCAGCTCTACTGTGTGGTTGAATGATGGCGTCCTCTTGGGTAAAATATTCCGGAGGTACAATAGTCCCGCATTCGGATCTCCGTGCGGGGACTACTCAGGAGGTCGTCGTTATCAGGAGAAAGAAATCCGGCGTTCTACGGATCGGAGCGTGGAATATCAGATCCCTTAATAGGGCAGGTAGGTTAGAAAACCTATAAAGTGAAATCGATAGGTTAGTTAGATATAGTGGAAATAAGTGAAGTTTGGTGGCAGGAGGTACAGGAGTTCCGGTCAGGTAAATACGGGGTTAAAAAAAATGGCTCTGAGCACTATGGGACTTAACTTCTGAAGTCATTAGTCCCCTTGAACTTACAACTACTTAAACCTAACTAACCTAAGGACATCACACACACCCATGCCCGAGGCAGGATTCGAACTTGCTACCGTAGCGGTCGCGCAGTTCCAGACTGTAGTGCCTAGAACCGCTCGGAAACTCCGGCCGGCAAATACGGGGTTATAAACACAAAATCAAGTAAGTGTAATGCAGGAGTAAGTTTAATAATGAGTAAAAAAAAGGATAAGCTATTATGAACAGCATAGTGAGTGCATTATTGTAGCCAAGATAGACTCGAAACCCACAACCACCACAGTAGTAAAAGTTTATATGTCAACTCGCTCCGCAGATGAGGAGGAGATTGAGGAAATTTATGACGACATACGAGAAATTATTGAGATACTTATGGGAGACTGGAATTCGATAGTAGGAAAAGTAACAGAAGGAAAAGTAGTAGGTGAATATGGACTGGGGGAAAGGAATGACAGAGAATCCCGCCTGGCAGAATTTTTCACAGAGCATAATTTAATCATAGCTAAAACTTGGCTTAAGAATCATGAGAGAAGGTTGTAAAGGTGGAAGAGACGTCCAGACACCGGAAGGTTTCAGATTGATAATTTAATGATTAGACACAGATTTAGGAACCAGATTTCAAATTGTAAGATCTTTACAGGGTCAGATGTGGACTCTCACCACAATTTATATGCTATGAACGGCAGATTAAAACTGAAGAAACTGTAAAAAGACAGGAATTTAAGGAGATGTAAACTGGATAAAGTGAAAGAACCAGAGGTTGTAGAGGTTTTCACAGGGAGCGTTAGGGAGCAATTGACAAGAACAGGGGAAAGGAATACAATAGAAATAGAATGGGTGGCTTTGAAATATGAAATAGTAAAGGCAGCAGAAGATCAAGTAAGTAGAAAGACGAGGGCTAGTAGAAATCCTTGGATAATAGAAGTGGTATTGAATTTATACGATGAAAAGAGAAAATATAAAAATGCAGTAAATGAAGTGGTCGAAAGGGAATACAAATGTCTAAAAAATGAAATCGACAGAATGCGCAAAACGTCTAAGCAGGAATGGCTAGAAAACAAATTCAAAGCTGTAGAAGCATATATCACTAGCGGTAATATAGATGTCGCTTACAGGAAAATTAAAGAGACCTTCGAAGAAAAGAGAACCACCTGTACGAATCTCAAGAGCTCAGGCGGGAAGCCAGTCCTAAGCAAAGCAGGGAAAGCAGAAAGGTGGAAGGAGTGTATACAGTCTATACACAATGGAGATGTACTTGAGGGCAATATTATGGAAATGGAAAAGGACATAGATGAAGATGAAATGGGAGATATGATACTGCTTGAATACTTTGACCGAGCACTGAAAGAGCTAAGTCGAAACAAGGCCCCGGGAGTAGACAACACTCCATTAGAACTACCGATAGCCGGGAGTGAGCCATCCTTGACAAAACTCTTCCATTTGGTGAGCAAGGTGTATGAGACAGGCGAAATACCTTCAGACGTCAAGAACAATACAATAATTCTAAAGTAAGCAGGTGTTGACAGGGGCGAAAATTACAGAACTGTCGGTTTAATAAGTCATTGTTGTAAAATACGGATGTAAAATACTAACAGGAACCATCTACAGAAGAATGGAAAAACTGGTAGAAGCTGACTTCGGGGAAGATCAGTTTGGATTTCGGAGAAATGTAGGAACACGCGAGGCAATACTGACCCTACGACTTCTCATAGGAGATAGGTTAAGGAAAAGCCAACCTACGTTTATAGCGTTTGTAGACTTAGAGAAAGCTTCTGACAATGTTGACTGAAATACCCTGCTTCAAATTCTAAAGGTGGAGGGCTAAGATACAGGAAGCGAAAGGCTATTTACAGTTTGTACAGAAACCAGATGGCAGTTATGCGTCGAAGGGCACGAAAGGGAAGCAGTGGTTGAGAAGGGAGTGAGACAAGGTTGTAGCCTATCCCAGATGTTATTCAGTCTGTACATTGAGCAAGCAGTAAAGGAAACAAAAGAAAAATTTGGAGTAGGAATTAACGTGCAGGGAGAAGAAATAAAAACTTTGAGGCCACAACGAGAATTTTTACTCTGCGGTGGAGTGTGCACTGATATGAAACTTCCTGGCAAACATTTGCCTTTCACGGGCAAGTGCTCTACTGCCGGTGTTCGAGTCTCGATCCGGCACACAGTTTTAATCTGCTAGGAAGTTTCAAAAACTTTGAGGTTTACCGATGACATTGTAGTCAGAGACAGCAAAGTATTTGGAAGAGCACTTGAACGGAATTGACAGTGTCTTGAAAGGAGGATATCAGATGAACGTCAATAAAAGCCAAATGAGGATAATGGTATGAAGGGCCATTAGGAAATGAGACGAAGTAGTATATTCTATTTGGGAAGCAAAATAACGAGTGATGGTTGAAGTAGAGAAGATATAAAATGTAGACTGGCACTGGCAAGAAAAGCGTTTCTGAAGAAGAGAATTTAACATAGAGTATACATTTAAGTATGAGGGTTTCTGAAAGTATTGTTATGGAGTGTAGCTATACAAGGAAGTGAACCATAGGCGATAAACAGTTTAGACAAGAAGGGAATGGAAGCTTTTGAAATGTGGTGCTACAGAAGAGTGTTGACGATTAGATGGATCGATCACACAACTAATGAGGAGGTACTGAATAGAATTGGGGAGAAAAGAAATCTGTGATACAACCTGACTAAAAGAAGGGATTCGTTGGTAGGACAAACTTTAAGACATCAAGAAATCACCAATTTAGTACAGGAGGAATGCGTGGGGAAAGGGGGGGGGATAAAAATCGTAGAGGGAGGCCATTCAATGAATGCAGTAAGCAAATACCGAAGGATGTAGGTTACTAGGAGATGAAGAGGCATGCACAGGTTAGAGTAGCATGGAGAGCTGCATCAAACTAGTCTTCGGAATAAAGATCACAACAACAACATAAATTTATATATGCTGATAAAAAGTTTACATTTTTAAGTAACTGCCATGCCCAAATTTACTCAAGAAATATATGATTATGAGCAGCAAGCTTAATTTAGTCCGTGAGAAAGCTGAGTTTTGGACATACACCACTTGGCAGCCAATCTACCCATACGACAGTGTAATTATCAAGCAATATAAATCTAATTCTGGAAATACGTTTTCGGTAAACAGTTTCTTCCACCCACATATATTTCGTCATCTGTAGGCCATATGGGACATACCCGTTGTTTCTTAAACCTAGATTACTAAAACCTCGTAACAGCGCTCTCAGAAAAGGGAGTGGGGAGTTATAAACAAAACAGACTCGCTGGGGTCGGATCCAACCCCAACTTTACCGTTAGAGGGTTAATTGAGGACGTAGGGTGCAACTGCTATGTGAGAAGAAAAGGTTGGCGTAAGACAGGAATTCGTGGTGGGTGGAATCTGATGACTTAAAAAGAAAAAAAGGAAAATTCGATTTTTTATTATTTTATGGTAAACTTAAATACAATGCACTGGTAAATATGCGACACGCTACTTTTAATTCTCACCAATGAAATAAGTATTTTCCTATGCATTTTGTTAACTATGCAGACAATGCGGATACGTAATTCATAAATTGTTCCAAGTGAATCGTTGACTGTAAGACGTGGTTTTTTTTGTGTGTAAGTAACGTAAATGATTTGTATCATATACTTTTTCTTCGTTTATGTGATTTTCATTTCGGATTTTGATACGTCGTGACATCTGTCACCTATTGTGGTTCATAGATTTTTGTAAACGGACAAATTACTTCACTCACAATGCAATATTTCGAATCGGTGTCACATCTCTCTTGCAAAGGCTTATTAAATAAAGCAACCTTACATACGACTGAATGCTATGTGACGTATCAAATGGGTCTCTTTTCACTCTACTTTCTGCACGTAACAGAATATTAGTTCGAAACTCATCATGCAACGTTCTTCGTTGCGACTTTCCGTTACATTCAAGCGAAACGTCCCGGCTGAACTCGACAGCTGTGACATTTCGTTGTCCTCAGTGACCAGACAGAGCAGAGAATTACAGGTACTACTGGCATGACGACTCACGGGGGAAACAGCAACGCCACCTGCAACTAAAAGTGTTACTTCATTGTTCTCGTGAGTTGAGACAAGTTTTTAAAGAAACCATTCTTCTAAGGATTTCAGTTAGCTGGTCATGTGATTAAATACGGTTTAGATTCTAATTGCTTTTTAAGTGTAGGGTAACTATGCGTAAAATGTTAGGTCCGATAGATACGCCGGACGGCACTGACTTTGTGGAGAAAATTTTTCTAATCGGAACAGTAACACAATCATACTACATACTTCTGTCAATGAAATACCGGCCTTTAATACCAAATGAACCCGTAAAATACATAATTTGTATCTATTTCATTAGAAAACTTTGCCGATTGAGGAGAATAGATGATGCTCCTTTCCAGTCGAAAAGTCGAGCGTTATTAGACTTAGTATGTTGCCTGACGTTTTCGAAGTTTTCTTTTAACTAAACGGAAACGGTGCACTAACATCATCACTTTCCCTCTACCAGCGAGAACATGATCACAAATCAAATCCGACGGAGGTGGTGCAGTAATTATAAGCTTTGTACCGGCATTCGGTAGAAACGGTGTTCAGATCCCAAGCCGACCAATTGAATTTAGTTTCTAATTTTTGCCTTACGATGAATTACAGGTAAATTCCTTTCAAAATTACACAGCAGATAATTTTCACCATATTTGTCCCACAGTAGCTTATAACTTCCACGTCTAGTGGCTTCATCGTCAACGGAACGTTGACCACTTCCGTGCTTCATTGTCGTCTCGATAGCTGCTAATGGCTGAACACGTAGTTCACATTCAGTTATAAAGTCATTGGCCTACTAGTTTTGAGCTGTCGTCGTTTGGTGCTACATCTGCTGCGGTTTGTTAAAATGTATTGTTGGTTTCCCTTACTAACTCTCGCGTATTTTGTTGAAAAATATTGGGCGTGTTTCATTAAAGTATCTTATATATGGATAAGGATACATAGTTGATAAGCACACAGAGACCCTTTTCACACGCTTAACTATGTGTACTGCTTACCTCCCAATGCACTGGCAGCATGTATCACAGAACATCTGACTTGTGTACTTCCAAAATAGAATATTTCCTATGCCGCTCTATAAAAATGCCTTGTGCCTCGGTAAACTGATAGGCCAGGCCAGACTGTCGTTCATCTGACCATGTGTCTTCCTATACATCTTGTCCATCATAGGATAAACCTACTAATTTAGATATTATTCATGTTAAACATTTCTTCCTAATTTCTCTGCCGCATTCATTTCTTCTGCCACAATGACTTAACAAACTAACTTATGACTTTACTCGTGTTTTCAAATTCAGTGTTCCTACCATACTGAATGATATCTGTCGTGTTTTACTAATGCAAGGTACTTGTAAGAACAGCTACGTAAAATATCTCTTTACTGATTCCCTAACTCCCAAGAATGACTCTGCAAGTAGAAGCTATGTTTGCTTGCCTGCAACAAGTAATAAACACAAAATTTCTGATTAGTGGACCAAATTTATTTAAATATTAATTAATTAAACTGATAAAAAGGAACCACATCACAGATCATTTCATGATTTTATAAAATACCAATCCAATAATCATGATAAATTTTATTGAAACATTGCTAAGAGGAGGTGCAAATTGACTGCTTTCAAATACCCTGACTAGGGAGCGGAATGGCGCTGCAGAGAATTTAACAATAATTCACATTTATTTTCTCATTAAGTCACACGCACACGCACACGCACAAGTTAAAACACAGTTACTTGGGATGCTAGCTAAGTGCATCGACACATGGCACATTATACAGCGCAGAATCTGGACCGACACATGTGGGACAAGACTGTTAAATTACTGGATACGATTTTTCAAGATCACACACACCACGTTCATATTGGTCACTCACACAACGAAAGATATAATTTAGAAAAAAAGCTTCCCTAACGCACACGTAAGCTCATGCGTCATAGCGCGGCTGTCTTTAACGGTCAGTTTCAGAGAACAAAGTCCACTTCTCAAATTCCGTACAACTCAGTAATTTTGTAAATAAGTTTACCAAACAAGAACACATCTACACCGTCATGAAACTGAGGCTTCAATGCGAACACGAGAGGTGTTTACGTCGAATGGTGTACAAAGAAACACACGTGCACCACAGTACGAGCTATTGCGTCCGTGGGAATGAAATACAAATTGGACAGTAATTTCAATAAAATTAAGCACAAAGCACAAAACACATTCATACATAATACGCTAAACTAACTGAAGCTGTACCACATGTGGTGGTACCGCTCGTCCACAAGTTACATTTGCACAAAAGCTCTCCTCGAATAAACTGAATATTACTGAAATTAACAGCGTTCTCTGATTGAATTAATTTGTGCTGCATAATTATCAATGCCATACACCACAGTGGCTACCGGGAACTCAAACCAAGCTCTCACACATTTCAACTCAGCAGACAGAGATGCTGTTCAGAGCATCCGTATTCACCGGCGTTCTACGGAAGAGTAACCCAATCGTCTCTCCTGTCCGTGGGCCACACACGGTGGCTGAAAGGGCTCAGAGAAAGTAAGGGGTTTGTACCTGTACCAGCCTCACAGTGGGTGCTGACTAGTGGCCGCTAATGCCTCTCTGACCCTACGTAGCCGTACACAATGGTTGGCTACACTGCTCTTAACATTCATAGAACCATGTAGTGGCTCACAGTCTACAAACTTAGCCGTTTCGGAAATAATTCAAACCTTGGCCTGCAGCGAATGATCATGCATTTTCTGACGCCAGACAAGTCGCTCCGTTTCTGCATTACGACAACTGCACTATTTTCCGCGTCCCACTGACACGCTGTATGTACCATCCACTGCCATTGCTGCCACCTGCCACCTGTTTGTGCGTGGCTACTGCCCGTTGACGTCGATTATGGTGGGTGGTTGCATTAATGTTACCGCACCGTGTTTGTGCCGCTGTGAGCAATGACAAATACATATTTTCTGGACTTCCCTTCGCTATGTTCTCTCAGAAACAGGTTCAGAGACAGCAGCAGTTGCTGTTGCCTTGGAAACATAAAATGTGACACGCACCTCCAGTACCTGTCGGTTAGGATCTTTTTACAATCACTGTTCTTATGTTGTGTTACATCGCTACGATAGCTACATCATTCCTCGTACGCACGCATTGATGCACAACAGATCGCGCAGAGTTCATTCACGGTATGGCCATGGGTACGTTCAACAAGCTTTACTCTCTGCCTTTAAGTGCTGCCTGCATATCGACCAGTCTTATTTTGCTCATTCGATACAATAGGTCGGCAGAAACACATTATTTCACTGCTATGACTTACAGCAGAATTAGAGGGTTAGATGACCACCTGTACCAGTTCTACACGGTCTTCAGCCCTCCAGACTGACCACTGTACTCTTTTAAGAGGACGGGTAATAATTTGGCAAGTGGGATAACAGAAGCATTCCATCGTTCTGCTGAACGTGCCTCTTAAGTGTGGTGTTGTACACTACTGGCCATTAAAATTGCTACACCACGAAGATGACGTGCTACAGACCCGAAATTTAACCGACAGGAAGAAGATGCTGTGATATGCAAATGAAAAGCTTTTCACATTGTTCACACAAGGTTGGATCCGGTGGCGACACCTACAACTGGCTGACATGAGGAAAGTTTCCAACCGATTTCTAATACACAAACAGCAGTTGACCGGCGTTGCCTCGTGAAACGTTGTGATGTCTCGTGTAAGGAGGAGAAATGCGTACCACACATTTCCGACTTTGATAAAGGTCGGATTGTAGCCTATCGCGATTACGGTTTATCGTATCGCGACATTGCTGTTCGCGTTGATCGAGATCCAATGACCGTTAGCAGAATATGGAATCGGTGGGTTCAGCAGGGTAGTACGGAATGCCGTGCTGGATCCCAACGGCCTCATATCACTAGCAGTCGAGATGACAGGCATCTTATCCGCATGGTTGTAACTGATCGTGCAGCCACGTCTCGATCCCTGGATCAACAGATGGGGATGTTGCAAGACAAAAACCATCTGTACGAACAGTTAGACGACGTTTGCAGCAGCATGGACTATCAGCTCGGAGACCATGGCTGCGGTTACCCTTGTCGCTGCATCACAGATAGGAGCGCCTGCTATGGTGTACTCAACGACGAACCTGGGTGCACGAATGGCAAAACGTCATTTTTTCGAATGAATCCAGGTTCGGTATACAGAATCATGATGGTCGCATCCGTGTTTGGCGACATCGCGGTGAACACACATTGGAAGTGTGTATTCGTCATTGCCATACTGGCGTATCACGCGGCGTGATGATATGGGTTGCCATTGGTTACACGTCTCGGTCACCTCTTGTTCGCATTGACGGCTCTTTGAACAGTGGACGTTACATTTCAGATGTGATGCGACCCGTGGCTCAACCCTTCATTCGATCCCTGCGCTACACTACATTTCAGCAGGATAATGCACGAACGCATGTTGCAGGTCCTGTACGGGCCTTTCTGGATACAGGAAATGTTCGACTGCTGCCCTGGCCAGCACATTCTCCAGATTTCTCACCAACTGAAAACGTCTCGTCAATGGTGGCTGAGCGACTGGCTCGTCACAATACACCAGTCACTACTCTTGATGAACTGTGGTATCGTGTTGAAGCTGCATAGGCAGCTGTACCTGTACACGCCATCCAAGCTCTGTTTGATCCAACGCCCAGGCGTATCAAGGCCGTTATTACGTCCAGAGGTGGCTGTTCTGGGTATTTATTTCTAAGGATCTACGCACCCAAATTGCGTGAAAATGTTAATCACATGTTAGTTCTAGTATAATATATTTGTCTGATAAATACCCGTTTATCATCTGCATTTCTTCTTGGTGTAGCAATTTTAACGGCTAGTAGTGTAGTTAAGGGCGAGTGTGGGATGAAAGGAAGAGAGAGACAGAGAAATTGCACTTCGGGCCGGGCAACAAGCTGATCCTCCAAACAAGCCGTCGCACTGAGCGTCCCAGCCCGATGGATGAACCACTTTAGACTGAGGCGACAGAAGTCATGGCACAACGATGTGCAGATTTTTAGATGCGACCGTATCAAGTACTCAAGGTAAAAATGGCAGTGCATTTGCAGAGCTCCCATTTATAGTCGTGTGACTCATGTGAAAAGGTTTCCGGTGTGCTTATGTGCGCAAGACGAATAAGCAGATTCTGAAAACGGTAGTTACGGCTAGACGCATAAGACATTCCATCACGTGATTAATCAGGGAATTAAAGATTTAGAGATTCACACTGTCAACAGTGTGCCGAGAGTACTAAATTTCAGAAATTACTTATCAGCACAGAGTTCAGTGGCCGACGGTCTTTACTTAACGATGTAGAATAGCGGTGTTTACGTAGAATTGTCAGTGCTAACAGACTAGGAATATTGCGTGAAATAACTGCAGAAATCAATGTGGTTCGTATGACGAACGTATCCATTAGGATAGTGCGATGAAATATGGTGTTTACGGGCCATGGCATCAGATGTCCAACGCGAGTGTCTTTGCCAACAGCTCGACATCGCCTGAGGCTCCTCTCCTGGGCTAATGGAATGGAAAACCGCCAACCACTGTGGCCGTGCGGTTCTCGGCGCTTCAGTGTGGAACCGCGCGACCGCTATGGTCGCAGGTTCGAATCCTGCCTCGGGCATGGATGTTGTGATGTCCTTAGGTTAGTTAGGTTTAAGTAGTTCTAATCATTGGGGGAAGTGGCAACAAAACGACTACTCACGTTGGTGTGTAGAATGAGTCTGACGATACACCATCTGACTTTCGGAAAAGCATCATCCACACAATTCCGAAGACGGAAAGAGCTGACAAGTGCGAGAATTATCGCACATTCAGCTTAACAGCTCATGCATCGAAGCTGCTTACAAGAATAATATACAGCAGAATGGAAAAGAAAATTGAGAATGCGCTAGGTGACGATCAGTTTGGCTTTAGGAAAAGTAAAGGGACGAGAGAGGCAATTCTGACGTTACGGCTAATAATGGAAGCAAGGCTAAAGAAAAATCAAGACACTTTCATAGGATTTGTCGACCTGGAAAAAGCGTTCGACAATATAAAATGGTGCAAGCTGTTCGAGATTCTGAAAAAAGTAGGGGTAAGCTATAGGGAGAGACGAGTCATATACAATATGTACAACAACCAAGAGGGAATAATAAGAGTGGACGATCAAGAACGAAGTGCTCGTATTAAGAAGGGTGTAAGACAAGGCTGTAGCCTTTCGCCCCCTACTCTTCAATCTGTACATCGAGGAAGCAATGATGGAAATAAAAGAAAGGTTCAGGAGTGGAATTAAAATACAAGGTGAAAGGATATCAATGATAAGATTCGCTGATGACATTGCTATCCTGAGTGAAATTGAAGAAGAATTAAACGATCTGCTGAACGGAATGAACAGTCTAATGAGTACACATTATGGTTTGAGAGTAAATCAGAGAAAGACGAAGGTAATGAGAAGTAGTAGAAAAGAGAACTGCGAGAAACTTAACATCAGGATTGATGGTCACGAAGTCAATGAAGTTAAGGAATTCTGCTACCTAGGCAGTAAAATAACCAGTGACAGACGGAGCAAGGAGGACATCAAAAGCAGACTCGCTATGGAAAAAAAGGCATATCTGGCCAAGAGAAATCTACTAATATCAAATACCGGCCTTAATTTGAGGAAGAAATTTTTGAGGACGTACGTCTGGAGTACAGCATTGTATGGTAGTGAAACACGGACTGTGGGAAAACCGAAACAGAAGAGAATCGAAGCATTTGAGATGTGATGCTATAGACGAATGTTGAAAATTAGGTGGACTGATAAGGTAAGGAATGAGGAGGTTCTACGCAGAATCGGAGAGGAAAGGAATATGTGGAAAACACTGATAAAGAGAAGTGAC